>NC_136073.1:301784503-303169700 GCF_964261635.1 Lissotriton helveticus | reverse complement strand
CTTCCTGCAGAAAAACAATGCTGAAAGGTAATTACCTCTTTGTATGTGTGCTGCAGAATGCAGTACACATGCAAAGAGGAAAAATTTGGAGAAATTAAAAATATTCAGGGAGGCGCAAGATATTAACACAAATCTATTTCTACAAGTCTTTGCAGATATGGATTTGCATCACAATCCATGGGTGGATGCACGAGAATGCCCATGCACCACCCAATGGATAACCTCCTTGATGCTAAGTAATGCAAAACATCACATTGGGTTACAATTCAACGTCAATCGGGATTGTCAATACCAGCCCAACATTTTGCCTCAAGTTGATGATGAAAAAGGAAACGCAAAACCATGTTGTAAAAGTGTAGGCAGAGCAGAGATATGTGAGAGCCATTCCAAATGCCCGTGACAATGCAGAAAATAAGTAAGATTAGGAGCCATATTACCAAAACAGGCACATGGTTCTTGTGTTTGCAGGTGCACTCAATACTTACTGGAGTCACCCAGGGGACACCTGGACTGTTTCACCAATTACCGAAGAGATAATCCGCCGACATTCGAACCTGCACTGGAGAGCAGACATCGAGACAGAGCTGTGGCTCTTTTACTTGCTAGCAGATGATTGTTTTGAGAGGGGGCAGATATCCCTCCCCCACAGAGAGGCGCATTGTGTGCATTTAGTGGGCTAAATCCTCCCTTCAAAAAGCCAAACACAGAGGGCAACTTATCACTCTGCCGCTTCCTAGGGTCCTCACAGGTATACCACCTCCCTCAGTGTACCGGCATTGATAATACAGGACGTGTCCATGGCATTCTTATGGATCCATGTCCTAAATACAAAAGATGGCACTCCCCTTTGGCATTCAATGGGCATTGGTTCCTGTAGAAGGTACCAGGCTAAAATATGTGACCCCTTCCATAATAAACATAGGCCCATGGTGTGCGAGAATCTGGCCTAGAAAACAATGCTCCCCTTGGTTTTAGTATGATGGGGCCCGTCCCTTTTCATAATTTGGTCAAAATTATGAATGACCTTCAATCTGGTCAGCTTTATTGATCAATTGAAAATGGAGACAAAATTAAATAGGCATTTAATAGTTTATGGTATAATTTACATGTTTAAATCCGAAAATAGAACAACACATTAAAAAAATTAACTCCGACAATGTGCAATGATTTAATTTAATATTAGATCTATTCAGCTGTGTCTAAGATATGTTTTATGGACAATGACAGTATTTCAAAAATATTTACAGTTCTCAAGTCTAGTTAAATGAATGTGTTGTTTGTCAAAATTTGATACGGTATTAAAAACTAAAAGACCCAGTTTTATAAAATGAAGGGAACCACACATGCAATTCCCCCAGTCACATGCACGTCAATTCACCAAAATGCCAGGGGTAACAGAAGTAACATCACATTCACATACGCACCCTTTGCCCCAATGCCATCATGAGTAGTGATATCATATGATTATGACACTTAATTCTAGCAGGAAGTGATGTCACATGACCCCGATGACATTACAATGATTGGCACTGTTGAAGTGAACAGCTCCTAGTGCACACAGTTATATAATAACACAACAGCTACTAACACAGATCAATGTCTATTTTATATACCACCAATTTTAAATAGGATGCTCACATGATAGGAATTTTACTAAGTTCTCTTTTTTACTGCATGAACACATGAATTTGTTCAAACTGGAAACACTGGAACCCACATTAATTAAACTACAAAGCATCATGATATACACAGTTAAAAACTTGGGAGTCAAGTTGGACACTAGTCTAGCGATGAAGTCCCAAATTCAAGCTGTCGCTGGCACTTGGTTCGGCTTGATAAGAATGGTAAAAAAATGTCTTCCCCTTCTCTCGTGGAATCCCGTAAGATCGTAGCACAAGCCTTAATTACATCAAGATTGGACAACGTAAATATCTTGTATCGTATCTGGGGCTATCAGAGTATTTGCTGAATCGGCTGCAGGTTGTCCAGAATGCTGCAGCCAGAGCTATTCTTATGGTAAACCCCAGAACGCGCATGTCAACCCATCTGAAGGCTCCCGGTGAGAAAGAGCATCCAGTTTAAGGCCCTAGTGCTAGCTTGTTGTGCCTTCCATGATTTGAGTGCGGTTTGTCTGAGAAATAGGATCCAACATTATCAGCCTCAACGGGTCTTAAGATCCTCTAGACAATCCCTTATGGTGATTCCCATGATCACGAGATCTCGGATAGGAGGACGGTCTTTTCAGGTTCAAGCTGCTCATCTGTGGAACAAATTGCCCCTTTACCTTAGACTGATACAGGACTTGCTGTTTTTTAGGAAACAGCTTAAAACTTGGTTGTTCCAACAATAACACTATGGTGTCGGGCGAGGCTCTTTCTGTTTCAGTTTTTGAGTTTAGCGCCGGGATACTCTTTGTGATTCTCCTTGCGCTTTACAAATACCCAATTTCATTTCATTTCATTTCCTCTAGTGTATACCCCAAGAGTACAATATACTGGTAAATAACACGAAAACACATAAAAAATTAAGAATGATTTTATCCACCTGCATTCATTCATGTAGACCACATTTTGAGTGTGAACTATATTATCTTATTACTTATCACATTCACTACATTTTAATATTATCACTTGGAAGGCATCATCCCACCCATGCAAAAAACAGAGGTGACGTTTTTTAATTCAAACACATCATTTAACATGTTTTCACAGTAATGAAACTGGGCAACATGTTGTTTGAATCGTATTGCATGTTTGATTTTATTCAGTAAAGTGCGAATTGCACTGCTGAATTTCTTTGTTTAACTGAATTAAAAGACGAATGTCCCAAGTCGCAGTGGGAGCTGCGTACTCATCAGGGCACTGAATACCTTAACCACATGGGTGCTCATGATGAGCTCAGCTCGTCATGAGGCACGGTGGCCGTGTGCTCATGACGAGCTGAGCTCGTCATAACAGCCGCAACGCTCACACGCAGGGCTAATTCCCCCGTTGTGCTGAGCGTTCCACAGAAACGGGTGTTGCCATTTTGAGCTCAGCTCATCATGAGCACGCGGCCACCATGCTGCGTGACGAGCTGAGCTCGTCACGAGCACCGGGGCACTGTGCGCGCCCCCAGCACAGCGGGGAATTACCCCCGCTGCGAAGGGGTTAAGTTCTTGGCATTGCCTTTGCCACTACTGAGGCCAGCCTCGCAAAGGCAGTGCAATGGGCTGCAAGGGGAAAGCTAGGGGTCGCAGTTGGAACCCCCTGATAACCCCCTAAATTACGTCAATGCCTGGTCAGTGTATGGGGGATATGTGAAATCAGCTTTTGGGGTAAAATTAAATAGTGCTTTACCTAAGAAAACAACATCATTATCCAAGAAGGGAACTCCAAATACGAATCCAAGTTCATCCCCATGATCAGCTTTTACAAAATCTGGTCTGGAATCACGGAATTGGCTGGGCCGATGCTGGAACTCATACAGGTAGACCGCAACCCCAGTATCTAGAAAACAAACACACAAAAAAACAGTAACATAAAACCAGCAGTATATAGGTTTGAAACAATCGTGTTGCCCATGAATGCATCCTATGGCTGGGAATTGGATCTTAGTTGATTGTAAATAAGAATTGAACCTCAAGGAAGACGGAAGATGTTCCAACAGATAGGCGTCTATGAAGAGCCAGTGATCCACGATTATACTGAGAAGGTCCAGTATTCATGTAGGCCAGGGCTCCGTAGTTAATCAGAAAAGTTAGCACACATTTCTAGGATACAACAAAGAAAACACTGCAGCAAATTATTTTCACCGAACAAGCCAATTCATCTCTCCTGAAACCTTCTACACTCGAATCACTAATATTTCTGTTGCACTGTACCTGGTAACTGTAGCACTGCAAAGAAATTTGGTTAGTGTGTTGATGCTTATTGGTGTACTTGATGCTTCCTACAAAAAAACTGCATAGAGTTTTCCCACCAAGAGGCCAACATACCAGAGGGAAATGGAATTCTGGTTAATAGTGACATGTGTGGTACAAAGCACCCAGTCCTGGTAACAAGGAGGCCTTGGGCGTTTCAGAAGCCTGACAGGATAATCAATTCAATTCAAAATCTTTATTTAGTCTGATTGAAATAGGCCATAAAAGTACATACAATACAAAACAAATCCATGTTCTCTTAAAGAGTTTAAAACAATTTTACATATAGTTAAAATAGTTAAAAGCTTACAACCATTAACGTGCTTCGAAGCTCCACATTTCAACAAGTAACCAAATTTATAGGGGATCAAAGATGCAGTTCATGTTCAAAATGTGGTGTGTCAATACACTCATAGTACAATTAGCCAAAGCTAAAAAAGAAAAGAGAAGGAGAACAAAAACCTCAAACAGGGTCCACTATGTACTCCTACAAGCGCAAGAGTTGGAAGAGGCGCCTCAGTGTAGTTCCACCTATAAAAGGTAGGCTCAGATCAAGTCATGGCTACCTAAACGTGAGCTCATGAACAGAGGGAGAAAGGAGATAACACAGAAAACACTCTCTTCCCATGAAAGTGTATATTGGAGTCTTCCTAAAAACCTACAACATGCGTACAATTGAGGAAATACAATAAAACGTATAAAAATGTGTAAAGACCAGAGTGCAATTAACCTATCATAGCTTTCAAAAAGTCAGAGACATTGTAGCAAATTTCAGGTGAACTTAAAAACTGTAAGTGGAGCAAGGCTACTCAACATCGTTGAAATCCTAGCTTGCGTAACAAGGGTTTCAAAAAGTGTGTGAATGGTAGACTGTGCAAATTGCAAAACAACATTTTGTGCAAAAGTGAGTGCGCAGATTGATTGCTGCAGGGGCAGGTAGATACTGTGCTTCCCAATAGATCTAAAAAGCTTTTAAAACTCAGGGACCAATACATTTTCAACGCTCTGATGCAAAAGAGAAGTGATCGCTCCCATTGTGTGAGATCTAAAGATAAATACATAGGAGGGTCGCCTGTGACTAAGGATCTGCAATAGTTCAAGTCTGAGAGTTTTGCTAACTCAGTTTTCATTCTTGTATCTATCTTTTTGGAAATACTGCTGGGTTCAGCAATCCAAGAGGATAAACAAAGGGTTGCTAAAAGTATCCCGTACATATCTAAGCCAAGGAATAGAGAAGGCCTTATCGAGGGTGAGACAAATGAAGATGATATGCCTACATAACTTTGCTGCAGGGTACGTCCGGATGCTAACCCATAACAGAAGTGCACCAAACGTACCTTATCAGAAATAAAGCCCTAACTTAGCTCAGAATGAATGGTCAGACCAGAGGTGGTAGGTGGTAAACTCAACATCTGCCGGAGAAAACGATTTTCCTCTGCCTATAAGGAGCAACATTTGTTAAAGTCTCACACTCCTGAACCATAAGTAGCTGCACTGATACAATGCGAATTGTACACCTTCAGTACTGGTAAAACGGTCCCTCCAAGTCCTGGTTTACAAACTGTCCCTGCAGTTCTACTAAGTTTGACACTAGCATGAGTAAGGTGGGAACTCCAAGACCTGAAGAGCTAAAGGTCAAGCCTAGGTAATAAAAGTTATTAACACTCGTTGATGCTTGCCCTTTAATGCTGATTTTGTTTAGCCTTAATTTGCCAGGTCCGCGGGACATCATATACGACTTGGTGTAATTGACTTTTAAACCAATATTTTGCATTAAAAGTTGCAAAACGCTCCACCTGCTGTCTCAGTGTGTTCAGAGTAAGGGCTAGCAGAACCTCATCATCTACGTAGAGTAACACAGGGACAGGAGTGCCTGCAATATTAGGTATGTCTAGTTGGGAGGAAGTTAAATGAACTTTTAATTCATTTATATAAAGAATAAAGAGTAGGGATGCCAGTATGTACCCCTGTTGCACTCCAGTCTTTAATGGGAAGTCAGATGAGAGCTCTAGCTGAGAGATCTGTGTGTAATGAGTTAGAAAATTCACCAGAGGAGGGTCTATTCCATGATCCAGCAATATTAGCCATAACGTGGTTCTGTTCATTGAATCAAAGGCAGTGGACAGATCTATGAAGGTGAGATAAATAGGAGACCGTCAAGCGTTGGTGTACTTGGAAATTGTCAAGGTCAGGTTCAGACACTGTTCGTTGGCACCTAAATTTGGACGAAAACCAAAATGAAAGGGGGAGAGAATGTCCTTA
Source organism: Lissotriton helveticus (assembly GCF_964261635.1). NCBI lineage: Eukaryota > Metazoa > Chordata > Amphibia > Caudata > Salamandridae > Lissotriton > Lissotriton helveticus. The sequence goes on along the minus strand of NC_136073.1, from coordinate 303,163,537 downwards.
TCAACTGTCCGCTTATCTAAAAGATCATATATGACTCTTCCAATGATTTCAATTGTGCTATAGATAAGTGAAATGAATTTGAATATTGGCATACATTTAAACAAATCCATTGGTATCCCGTCTGGGCCTGGCGCTTTCTCGCCCCTACTGTGTTGAATGGCTGATTCCACTTCCTGAAAGGATACTAGGAGGGGTGAGGAATTCTGTAGTCTATTGCGCAGAAAGGTTAGCATACTCAGATCATTCTGAATGGGGTAGATAGACACAAAGTGAGTGACCCACTCCGCGCATAACATTTTAGGTAGCCAAAGAGGATTAGTAGAGGATTTCCTTGATCTTATTTGTTTTACTAATTCCCAAAAGGATTTACTGTCCTCCCCCAGGAATGCATTTTACACCAGCTCCTAATCCCATTTATACAGTTCCATCTTCCTGTGTAAGAGCGTGGTTTTATACTCACAAACTGCTTGAAGAATCTCAATCCTTACCCTGGGCTGTGCATTTAAGCCCATTCTCATATTTCGATTTGCCGTTAACAAGCTCCAACCAACCACCTAGGTTCTACGTTGGATGTGTGAATTGACTTGAGCATAGCCTCCCTGATATTACATATTTACCTGTTATAATGCAAGGCCATCAACTCATGTCCAATATCAGCGAGGTAATTGAGGAATACACCGAAGTGTGACTTAAGTAGGACTGATAATGATTCTATAGTATTTTTCAGGCGTCATACCAATCTTAAGCAATCCGTTGAACATTTGTGTGATGGAAACTAAGTTAATATTACATTAATGTCTCTTGAACAGAATGGAGGCACAAAGGGCATTATGATCTCCCCACTCTGTAGGTAAAATATCTCCTTTAGAGAACCATGATATAAAGTTAGAGCTCACAAACATATAATCTATTAGTGGGGCCCTCCCCCCCTCTAAAAGACGGAAATATACTATTGGCTCCTCCTAGTGTATTGAGTAAATCGACCAAGCCATGGGCGACAAGGTAATTATGCAGCTCTGTCCCCCTTGCATCCTGGGTGGTAACATGTCCATCTATACGGTCATCTTGGATACAAGAGGCCCAATTTAGTTTTGCATCAAAATCACCACAAAGAAAACAATGAAATTGCAAGTGACTACTTTCAGCTTTAACATGTAAATCGGAAAAAAATTGAAAAAGCTAAAATAGTGTGTGCAAATGACATTAGTAAAGTAATTTTAATTGAAATGTATCAAATAAAAAGCGATATTTGACTTGGGAACACAAATCTTTAGAGCTAGGAAAGATGGTGACTCAGATTTAACCTGTGAGACCTCTACCTAGAGACTTCGACTGACACAAATGGCTAGCCTTCGAAGTGTGGTGCAACAGTAAGCCAGGTTTTCTACAGTGCAGTTATGTCATACTTTGAAACAAACGCCTGCCAGTCCAAGTTATTACTCTTCCCCTTAAGGCCTGCTATCTCACAGGTAAGTAAAGAGCTATCAGGGTGTGATGAGTGTTTGCCCGTTGCTGTGTAACAGTGGAAACAATAGATATTTCATGGATCTTTTCAATCATAGGTGTAATAGTTGGAACAGCTGGTGTTACAAGGACCTTTTTGCCAGAAAGTCAATCATACCTGTTCGATGTAAGTACGAAGCAAGGGCAACTAGGTGTGTGCAATAAAACCAGAGAGCTGGCTGTAACGTCAATGCGAGATATGCGGACTATGCCTGGCAGATTAGAATTGACTGAGGGCAATTTTTCAGACCCACAGTGAGTAGAAGCAACCTGTCCAAGGTCTAAACAAAATTTACTCGGTGCTGCCTCTGAAAGAAAGGGGGTCTATAAAAACAGCCAAGCGGGACCAGGGTAATGGAACTGCTTGGCAAAATATTACACCTGGGGTTTAATAGCAAATTATGTACCAGCCTTTGGAATCTAAAATTTACCAGGATACAATTGCTCAAAAGTCTCAAGCTCCTGTGGTGTATTGGAGAAGGGAGGAACAGGGCTACCTGACTACGACCTTTGCTGTGTTTAGATTTCATTACCATCTTAGGGTGGGGGGCCTTATTACTTGAAGCATTGGAGGAAGTAGGGGTATTGGGGGTATCGGGGGGAATGTCCTCGAAGTTTATAAAGGATCCTTGCGTGGTGGTAGAAACTGTGGTGTTTGAAGGTAAGGCAGAGGACATGTCCAGAGGAGATCGAGGTGAAAGACCAGTTGGCCCCCCATTGTCACCACCAAGCTTTAAAGAGAGCCTCCGCTCTGTCTGGGCAAATTCATTGCTAATAACTCTAACAGCTTGTTCCAGCATCTGATCAATTGGTTTTGTTAGAGGGGTGGAGACAGACCGCCTATCTCTCACTTTTTTCCTACCCATGGTAAAGGTTGACTCACTTCAATGCTGGTGCGAAATTCAAATTCCTCAGAGAAAATGAACAAACAAATATAGACTAGAGAGTGCAAACAAATAAAATATCGCTGATCCATTGGCCTGTCCAAAGAGCAGCCGGCCTGCGGACTTGATTTAAATCACCAGGGTGTCCGTAATAGAATATGGAAGCACGATGGCAGAGGGCTCAGAGGGTGAGCCCAGCCCAACATTGTCCGGCCGCAGATGGGTACAGACAGGCTTGCTCTTGGCCTGGGCATGAGCCCGGGCACGTCCAGTGCGCGTCCCGTGCTGTGGGAGTCCAATGTGAGTTTATAGGTGCCTCCGCACACTGGAAATTATGTTGGCAACTTCCTGCTGCAAGGCTGTCTGGGGCCTGGAATCCTGCCCCCCTCCACCATCACCGCACAACTCTTTCATTATTTCCCGAGCCGCTACAGGATAATCTTAGAGGCATTCGGATCTGAAATATAAACCAAACCTGATCCTTTGGTCCTGGTGAATCTGCTCAAAGACTCTGACAGTGAAACATGTTGAAACATTTTAGCCTTTCAATAATTTAGGTTTAAACATGCCAAACATGTTTTAATTGTGTGCTAGGTAATACATGATATAAAAAGTCATGTGCCAGACACCTTGTACACATTTTTTATTTCTACCTGACTGTTTCAGTATACTCGTAAGAATAGAGAACTATGAATCCATTAGGCAGCGATACTACACACCACAGTACAGCTGTACCACAGATTAGGCAGTATGCCAATGGGAAGAGCTCATAACAGTCATATCAAATATTTGCAGTGGTGGGAGGCTACTTGGTACATTATATTTCCATATATTGCCTGCCCCAGTAGCTCTTCCCTTACCTCCATTAATTGGAAAAATAAAAAAATGAGAAGTCCAAGGTCTGAACAGGTTCGTTAGTGTACCGCTTGCCCCCCTTGGTAGCTCAGGCAAAGTGTCTCCTATCAGTATGATTCACATAAACAGAAGGGACAAGAGATTCCGCTTTCCCTCACTCTCCGTTGAAATCTATACAAATCATTACAAGAGAATGTCTAAAAACAGGGGGAAAGATAAACAGGTTTCAAATCTTTGGGTCATATCTAACCAAGGGGGTACAAAAGTAGAGAGAGGAAAAGGAAGAAAGGTGGAGAAAGAACCTTTATGGGAAACTATAAACGTTATAAAAACTGCCCTCACCCACTAAATAGTGGCATGCTTCATCAGAGGGCTGCTGGCACACCCTTGCGCAAGTCAACGTACAGGGTGGAGCACCACATTTTATATATAAAAGAAGAAACATCTAAGTGGAGGGATCCTTGTTGTAGAAAGGAATACTAAAACTGTCTAAGTAGCTACCCTTCTAAATGTTATTATGGGCCCCACTTGGCAGCGTTAAAAGAATTAAAGTGTATATGGAAGAGAAAACATCTCCATTACCCTATCTGCTTTAACAACATGTTTCAGCCCTTAACTACCGCCCAACAGGGTTGATGGCCTTCGTCAGGATACAGATCCCTTATAACATTTTATTTGCAATTCCCTCCTATTGTAGTCACTATGTGGTAGGGAAAAGGTCAGTGTCAATACTTGCCCTTGCGTCATGAGAGTACCTACAAGGATAAAACAAAACTCATTATTATATTTGACCTTCCCTCCTCAACTGTGATCACCCCCATAGATAATTAACACACCAATCAAAGTCATGGTCCTATTATTCCCCTGCCAAATGCGCTTTGTGCTCTCCCCAATAATTAATATCAGACACCACATGAAAGGTGATACAAAAAGACAAACTCAAGTTGTGACAAACAGTGGTAGAAATGTTTCAGGTCACATTCCTTACCCGAGTTTCATCAGAGATGGTCTAAACCCGGGGATAGAGTGGGAACACCACCCTGTAGTCACAATCTAAAAAATGTATATACATATATAGGTTATATAAAAAACCTTTTTTGTGACACAACGGGGAGGAAATCATTGTTTATTCCTAAATTATTATTTTTTTTCTTAGAGAGGCCTCACATGCTCAAGGAGAGTAGTACTTAGTTCACCGTAAGTCAAACACACGTTCACCTTCTTCAGATATGTGCATCCCATGTTTTCTATTACATTTTTAGAAGGTGCATCGGAAAAACACACAGACCAGGAGATAGCTAGTAATTGGTACGTTACTGTATTTATGTATGCCTAAAATCCTCAGTTTCTTCTCCACTACATTGACACAATTATGTCTCTGTGGCAAGAATGTTCACTTATCTATGCAGAAAATGTGTGGTTACATTGTATATTGAAATACCCCAGGGGAGTGGAAGTGTGTCTCATTACTTTATAGACATGTGTGTGCCTGCTGTCCTTTTTTTCAACCTAATTAGCCCCAATTACAGGTTATACTTTCTGTAGAAAAAATGTTTACTTAGCATTGTATGCACAGTTATGCGCGTTGGGCATTCGCTCCATGAGTCATCTTTGGGCCTTCACTCCCACCGTGCAACGTTAGTAGCACATGTTGATATTCTATAAAGTTGACATGTCAGCGTGTAGGACACTCTCTAGTCTGAATCCAAAGGAAAACAAGCATTTACAATGCAATGGTTTTGCCTTTGTTAAAGTTAGAGCTATTGGCATTGCTCTTGACATTATTTTTATTTATGTTTTTTTTAACATAAATAAATGGCATTGTCATTTACAATGCCAATAGCTTAATCTCTCGCAAATGCCACACACAAACACCCACACAGAGCCCCCCTCCACACACACACAGCCCCCCCACACACCCCCCACACACACACACACACAGAGCCCCCCACACACACACCCACACAGAGCCCCCCACACACACAGCCACACAGGGCCCCCCACACACACAGCCACACAGAGCCCCCCACACACTGCGAGCCCCCCCCACACACACTGCGAGCCCCCACACATTGCAGGCAACAGAGGCACGTAAACAGGGTCACAAGCAGGCAACAGAGGCACGAAACAGGGTCACAAGCAGGCAACAGAGGCACGAGAACAGGGTCACAAGCAGGCAACAGAGTCACAAGCAGGCAACAGAGGCACGAAAACAGGGTCGCAAGCAGGCAACAGAGGCACGAAAACAGGGTCAGAAGCAGGCAACAGAGAACAAGCAGGCAACAGAGGCACGAAAACAGGGTCACAAGCAGGCAACAGAGGAACGAAAACAGGGTCACAAGATACTGTTTTATGTATGGACTGTTATGGTGTGTACCAACCCACTGGCCTATTTTTGTTTCCTACGTTTTGAACGTATCATTATTTATGTTAATCATTTCCACATTTTAGCACCAAACAGGGCTGACCAAAACAAATATCTAAAGCATTAGGTTTTTTGAAATCTGATTTTGCTCCTGCTTTTTGCAAATCGAGCCCCAGGATTGTAATGAAAATCACCACTACAAAAATATAACAACTTGCCAATAATGAAACATAACAATCATAGCCTCTTGATTAAACGCCACGGTCATGCTTTTAGTACGAGGGCAGGTGTTTGTGAATTTCTGGCTCATGCAAGCATTGGGAAACCACCACCTCAACACCCCATCACTTCATCTTTAACAAATCCAAGACCACAAAAAATATTCTAATCATGAAAAATATATGCACTGTTCAGGCAGACATTCCATGCACTTCTAACAATAGAATATAATAAAGCCATAGAGGGAATGTGGTCTTATGTAACCAAACTTCTTTTTTGAGCATAAGGAATTGGACGGCTACAGAAGAACAAAAAGTTAAAACCTGGACTATGGGTAACCTGTGGGCATTATTTTTGTTCTGTGGATGTAGTAAAGCACACACGGCTTGAATTTCTTTGTAATAAAGTAACATATTCTCTCTAAATTTTTCTAATCATGCATTATCTCCTTTCTCTCACGGTGAAGAAAATGAAATGAAAACATTTAGGAACATAACAAAATACTAAACTTGTTCACCAAGTGGATGGATTTTGAAACAATTGTGCTAATTTCATGGGCAACATCTGGAGATGGCTTTCTTTATAAGGTGTGTGTTATTTGTTGTATAGAACCATCAAAGCTAATACTCCTTCGGAATATGATATTGCATTCTGCACTATACCGCATACACCAGCCACGGTGAAACACCTATTTTTCTGTAGGCTGATTTTCTGCCTTTGATACTCTTTATTCTCCCTAGCTGTCTGCAGCGCTAAACACAAGCTGTGGACATAGGGACTAGTGCGCGATCAGGGCCATGGCTAGTGGTGAGACAAGGGACTCACAAAAGAACAAGTTGGAGATGTGCTGGAGGGTCGGTATTTGAGAGGGCTACATCTATTTCAGTTTCTTCACAGGTCACTGGGAAAAGCATCCCGGCCCTTCATAAGTTCAGCCACTAAGTCTGCCTAATGCAACCCTTTTTGACCCAATAGGCTGACCTCAGCTAATCAGTGGTCATTACCATTCACTCAGCTTCTACAAAATGCTCCATTTACTGTGCACCTCATGGGAACATACTGCATGTGTTGTCAATTTGTCAGTATTCTCTGAAGTTTAGGTCTTTCTCTGTGTGCCAACTTTTCCATACCAGTCCTCAAGGGCCTGAGGCATTCTGGAATAACCAGGCAATCCTTGAATTCATTATTGCCTGTTGTGCCTGTGGTCTTGCTGGATTTCCTGTTCAGACATCTCTGTAAAGGAATACCAGAGGCGAGCAGTAACGGCGTAATTATGTGGGTTGATGAAGGCTATAGATTCATATACAGGTATCATTTAAATGACGCACAGCGACTATGTGCATCAATACTCTTTATGCCACGTCATCGCTAGGCACAGTGCTAGCTTTATTAAGAGTGAGAGACGTTAATTTAGTTTGAAAGGAAAAGTGTAATGCATAGCCTTGCAGTAAACTACATTTTAAGCATATAATGGGCAGGTCAGTACAGCTCCTCCACGGCTGCAGAAGACACTACTCACACAAGAAGCCATGTGGTCTGAGTGCAGCGTCCAGTCTCATTATCGAGTCAGAATTGTCGGCTTTGGTAAAGGGACTTGGGGGTGGGGGGGACGGGACGGGACTTGGGGGTGGGGGGGACGGGACTTGGGGGTGCGGGGGGGGGGCAAGGGACTCGCGCGGGGGGTTAAAAAGTACATTTTTAAAAAATAAGAAAACTTACCTGACTGCCCGTGTCCGCGTCAGAGCAGAGGAAGCAGCTCTAGTGATGACGCGGCGGAGGCTCGGCCGACTGGGCCAATCCCAGCGCGGCCGACGCAGGCTGCTTCCTGCTCTCCACTCCTCCTCCTCCCGATGACACGGCGGAGGCTCGGCCAATCCCAGCGCGGCCAAAAAAAGTTTAAAGCAAATAATATCTTGACGCTTTGCGAGGCAGTGCAGCTCGCTTGTGCCAGACCCCAGCACATATATGATGGTATGACGCCAGCCTATGTACACAGATGTGTAAATAATAATCACATTATAAGTAATAAGGGTTGTGTATATATATATATATATCGTCCCCTCCTTCCCAGTCCATGTAAAGGGCTCCCGTGCTTGCTCCGGGGCAGCCACAGGGTCTCTGCATGTTACTGGTCCCGTGTAGCCGAGGCCCAGGAAGAAAAGACACCGCTCAAGGTCAGCGGCTGAGGTTGAAACCTCTAGCAAGCAGCGCTTCCAGCCCCCGCCCTCCCCCCTCACACACACCACCCCCATGAAGGATTCCTATCGACATAGTACTGCTGCGTGGGATGGAAAGATCCGTACAAACGTGAATGGCAGGCCTCGTGACTCAAATGAGGCCGTCCTTGAGCAGTGACACAGAAAGAGGCCATTTGTCTTGTGACGTAGCTTGAAGTATTTTTCTCACGGCATGCAAAGGTCTGCAGCCCTTCTAGGCGTCGGCGTCCGTCTGGAGCGGGCAAAGGAAAGGACGAGAATGGGAAAGTAACAAGAATGAAAGTGAAGTGTAGGCACGAAGGAAACAAAATTAAAATGGAGGGAATAAAAATATATAGATAAGAGGTGGGAACAAGGAAGGATGTAAAACTGGGAGACAAAAAGGAAACAAGTCAGGTCCCGGGCCGGCAGCCAATCACAGCGCGGCCCGGGACAAAGGGGCGGGGCTTAAAAAAACACCGCGAAACGCCCCCGAATCGCGTTTTCTGGAGAAAGAGCGATTGACAGCCTCTGTCTCCCAATGGCTAGCCTCCATTTATGGAGCTAGCCAATGAGAGACAGAGGCGGGTCATCACCCGACATAGAACTCAAGAGGTTTTGCTAGCGCATGCGTACTTCGTACGCATTGCTAGGCAAAACCTAAAAACATGTAGGGCATCTACTTTATTACCCCCTTAGTTAGATATGACCCAAAGATATGGGACCTGTTTTTCTTTCCCCCTGTTTTTAGTCCTGCTTGTGTAGTGATTTGTATATGTCTCCTATCAGTCCCTGGTAAAGTGCCACAGCAGCACTGCACTTTTTCAGGCCGATACGAAAGTCATAAAGGTGTTTGCTTAAGGTGTATGCCCACTAGACCAACACATATTTTGGAGTGCTGCCTGTGCTCTATTTTAATTTTTGATAACGGAAGGCAGCAAGCAGGCCTCCAGACAGACACTGTCCGCTTTTATATTAAGAACCTTGAGGGTGAGGCCAAAAATGGAGAGCCCGAAAGGGGACGTCTCAGCACCTGCTTCTGAGAACTACCGGTGCTGAGCAATGGCAGGACCCAGCCCACTTAAAGCCCTGTGTGTGATCCTTCATATGAAGCAAAGATCTGACTCCTTGCACCGATATGTACTTTACTTCTAAGTACTGTTTTTTCAATGGGACCACACATTTTCCCCATCTTCGATGCAACAATTTATACAACAGTCTAGTTGTTTGTTACTTTTAAAAGTAACAACATGCTTTACGTTCTAATTTGAATAAAATATTTGCTACTAAGCAAAGTCTCAAGAGTCACGGCCCTTTCCCCATATTTAATAGTGGTAATAAATATCATCTTGAACTTTGTAGATCTGTACATATACTATTTTTGCAGTAGCAGGGAAAATATAAGTGGCTCCAATAACTCATTATTTGAAGCAACAGTATGGATAAAGGGACAGGCACACTTTTATCACTACAGTGCAAAGGTCAAATTTTAGTTTATTGCCACAGTAGAGCACAATTGAATTGAGAAAACATGTTTTTCTGCCTCACAAGTTGCTTGAAACAATGAGGTCACACAGGGAAAATATAGTCCTAATACTCATGCAATTCTGCACAAGTGTAACCCCTTGCATATTGATTTTTGTTGAATACATTTTGTTAAAGAATGTACAAATATACCACAGCATAATCCATACATGCAGGTACACAGCACATTACTGTTCAATTTTTACCATTGTTGAGGGAGAAAAGGGCGATCGCAATTCTCTCAAGGCTTTGCTTCTTGTGAGTCTTAGCCCCTCTGACTTGACAATTGATTCCCAACAGTGAGGAATTTGTCTAACATGAGAGGCATAACACTTGAAAGTTGTAGGAAAGTGCCCATTTTGTATGGCACCCCCCCTTTTTGCTCCAAATACTGATAGTTATGACTCTGAGTCTGACTCTGCGTCTGCACTGAAGTCTGCTGCCCATACCCCAGTGCCTGTGCTTTCTCCCAAAATTGTTATGTTTATCTTGGCAAACCAAAGTTGCAAAATTTACCCCCATATAAGTCCCTAGTATAAGGTACCAAGGGTACCCAGGGATTAGGTGGTAACAGGTTCCCCAGGGCTGCAGCATGTTATTTTGACATCCTGACTGGCCCAAGTAAAATACTACCAGCAGGCCTGCCATTGCAGACTGCAGGAGTAGTGCAAACTGCTCAAACTCGACTGTGCCCTCACCATCTGTGGCTCGCTCAATACACTATATTTAATATACATTAGACACCCCTAGGGATGGCCTCCTCAGGAGGCAGGGTGCAGTATAATAAATGTGTGAAAGTACAAACGTATATGTCCTTATAGTGGCATTCCCCATTGGAAACCACTATGACTGTCAGCGGTCCACAGGATAAAATTGGCTGCTGCCAGAACATTCTCGAGGTTGGCAGCTCCATTTTGGTGCCACTGAAATGTGCCATGCATGGTATCAAATAACGTGCCTCCTCATCCTGGACATGAATCTTGTGCCCTGGGTAATGTGGCATGCACCCAAGTGGCTACCTAAGAGGTTGCCCATCTGGTTGCCCCAGTTTCTCTGGGGTCTGACTGGCAAGCCTACATTTCCTGTGCCTGCTGCCGTCAAGTCAGGATTCTGACCTCCAGCAGACAGCTGGATCATTCAAAGGAGCCAGGAATAAAGGCTTCGGAAGGAAAGAGGTGCGACATTCCTCCTCACAAGCAAGATAGTGAAGAGGCACATCTAAGCAGTGATCTTCAAAGGCTGCATTGCATCTAATGTGCAGCAGGGCTGACTCCCAGTGGAGGAAACTGCCCTCCTCCTGGCCCAGGCATATTGGCACCAGGGAAATTAGTTAGTTAAGGAGGTGTACACCCCCAGAAGGCTATTCACATCTTAAGGGTGAGCAGGCTGGTCTGTACACTAAAATTAGATTTCTGCCATCTTTACAAGTGGCAAAATAGAGGGTTCTGAGCAGAAAAGGTGACCTTACATCCCTGGATGTGGCCACCTCAGGGGTAGACAAGACCTCAGGGACGAGCTGCTCATTGGCCACTATCGCCCACACCCCTAACTTCCATAAATGTAGGATTTAAGGGACCCCCTGATGCCATAACTTTAGATATGAACAACATGCATCCTGGAAGGATCAAGAGGAGACCGGTGATTGCAACAACTGGACTTTGCCTACAGCACCAAAGCAAACAAGCATTGAAAATACAATAGGTCTCGCCTTTGATTTAGTTAAAGTAATTTGCTTTGCTAATGGTATTGTATAGCAAAGCAAATGGCTTTAACTTAATTGCATTCTTATTGCTTGTTCAAACAGGGAACCCTCTGTGAGAGCCGCAGTTGGAAGAGAGAGCAGTCCACAGACCTGTGTGAATTCTTGACTACAGGTGGCGGTAAGTTGTAGGTAATAGCGCCGGATGTTTATCTTTTTTGAGACCTAAAAATTAATGCTAAATATTTCTAGTTAGGATCCTCCATGCCATTTTTGAGCCTACAGCGTTTTGCATTCTGGGACTCGCACTTCTGTTTTAGTTTGGTTTGGCATGATGTCAGGATAAAATGAGGAACACCAGGCTGGAGTGAGCCATCCATGTGGCCTTATGATGGGATTTCACCCTCTGTAGTTCTCACATGTACCTACACAAAAGCCACCCTCCCTTTTCAACAAACGCCAGAGCTTGATGTAGCTCATACAAAAGAGACAAACCAGCGCAATCGGTTAGTAACTGTGAACAGCTGTGTGGGTTGAACAGGCAGAGGAAATAGCTGTGTACAACTTGCAGTTTGCATTGGCAGCTCCGCATTTCATCTTCTACAGATCAATGCACATGCCTTTTAAGAAACATTGCCGGAGCACAGACCTGCAGTTAATCGTGTCCAAGCTCAAACGTTATCTCTTGAGTGATAAAAAGAACGCCGGTCATTTAAGTGAAACAGCTGCAATTCAAGGGTCAGGAGTCAGTTCACTTTATGTTGTGTGCTGTAGAAATGGGCAGGGCAGTGCCACGCGGCCGCCCCCTCCCCCCCTCTCCCTGGAATTACAGAGCGCATGGTGACGATTTTCTGCAGTGTTGATCAGCTGCACCATTGAAGGACGGGGGTGTTCTGCATAAGCCAGGCTTAAAGGCTATATGTACGGGTGCTACACATGTGACATCAACGTAAAGCTGCTAAAACACTTGAAAACCCGGTGGATTAACTTCTTTGCCGAGGCCTGCGGTTTTAGGACGAAGGCTGCCCTTCGCCGTAAATGCCTAAAAACTGCATTTTCCACCAACTCACTTCGCTGACTCGGATCACCCCAGGGCAACCATGACCCGCCCTATGGCATGATGCAGCTGTAATGCACAGGGATCTGTACATCCCTTCTTAAATAACACAAACAATAGGCACGTGGCAAAGGCAGCACTGTGGGTCAATGCGCCAACTGCAGAGATCTGCGCATGACTTTTGGGCCACATGTGCCAATGTATATAAGCTCGCTGTGCCGTTACCTCACAAAGTCAGTAGCATGATTATTGCTGGGACCTAGCTGGGAATGTTATTGCAGCGCTCAGAATCCCAGTTACAGCGCTATGTGATAATAAGCTATTGTTATTTATGACATAGATTGCTTCATCAAATAGACGCAAGTAAAGATAAAAAGTAATACAATGAGATATGCCTGCAATGCCAAATTGCAAAATAAGCTTTCCGCACTGCAGACTTTCAGATTGCAGTTGCAATGAGATCACCAACGATAAAAATAAGTGCTCGCCAGTCAGCTGCTGTTTATTTTTGCATCACGCTTTCACTTTAAAGTGAAAGCGAGATGGAAAAATAAACACGGGCGCCATGTCTCCTTTTGAGACGGCCCATCCGGACTGGACCGCGCAGCAGCCGGGGGATTTCTTGTCTTTATGGGGCCATGTGTTTAAACACATGGCCCCATAAAGATAAGAAACCTTTTACGCCATAAGGAAAGCAGGAGAGCCCGTCCAAGTGGGCCGTCCAAAAAAGCAAAAGGGAGGCAACATACAGAGCTCTTTTCCAATGGCTGGCCACTGTTTCGCATAAACGATGACGCCAGCTAATGGAAAAGAGGGGCAGGGCTTAAAGCCCTTTACTGAATCTTCTCAAAAACATTAAATCTTGCCGAGCGAACTGCGCATGTACGCAGCGACGCTAGTCGGGACCTGAAAAGGGATACTTTGTCCCTGGGGCAAGAGACTTGGAACTGCGTAGTCGAGCCTCGTCCATGCCTAAAACTCGGCACTTTCTGGCAGAGGGACCCCTGGAGACGCTTGAAACACCCTCAGACTTCCCTGGACTAGTTGCATTAGACCCCTGAAGACTGTAGGTAAAACAACGCTCCAGATCTGAATAATAGCTGACCATCGGGTACTCAGAGCTATCACCCAAATCCAGATGTCCTAGGGAATGGTGGGGGTAGCGTTTTAGTGTAGTTTAGTGTTTTAGTGTTAAGGGTAGTGTAGGGGGGCTTGCAGGGTAGTGTTTGAGTGTAGGTACAGGACTGGTGGAAGGGGGATGGTGTGTTAGGGTTTAGGGTAGTGCAGTGTTGTTTAAGTAGTGAAGGATAATATAGCGTTTGTGGGTTTTGGGTAGTATTGTATCACAGGGGATATGTTACTATTACGATTATTTTATGATTTTTATTTTAAGACTTTATCAAGAGGTTGTCAGTGGCTTCTAAAGGTTTGGGTTGACTGGGGTTGGTGTTGCCAAAGTAGAACTGTTTTGTTTGAAAAATGAGATCTCTTTACAGCACGAGAATGTGTCTACGTTGGATCATATTCAGTCATATGATGCATTTTTTGTGGTCATGTCAAGTTGTTCCTTCGGGTTCAATACATCACGCCATTTTTGATAAGAAAAGGTGATTTCAGGTGGAGTTGTGTGGTCTCTTGTATCGCGGGGACCCTTCATCCAGAACAAAGCTTGGTGAGCGCTTCCCCCCAACTTGCCAAGTAAAACAGACAATTAACACAGACTATGGTTTACTACAGATGCCAGCCTTTTTTCATTTGTTTATTTTATCTTTTCTCATGTGTGAAGTGCCGCCATCAATATTCATCTTCCCCAGGGAGCCCCAGCCCAGCAGACCCGCCCTCCCGTCCCCTTCTTATGACGCCCCCAGAGCGACCGCGCAGCGGACGCGCGCAGCGGGAGCACCGATTGAGCGCCGAAGGTGCGCCAAAGGTAAGCCCGTCTGCGCCCGTCCGCGCCTGGACCGCGCCCAGTGCCAGGACCCCTGGCCCCCACCGCCGGAAGCCGACCAGACGAACCTACGACTCCACCGAACTCAACGCACTCAACACCGGCCGTACCCCGGGCTGCTACCGAGCCACACCGAGACGCACCCACGGACCCTTCAGCTGCCACTCCTGCAAGTTCACCTGCAACCGGACCCACGCTACACCAGCACCCACCAAGCCGAACCCCAGCAGCACCCACCTGAAGTGCATCCTGCTCAACACCCGCTCCGTCCACAGACACGCCATCGAGCTCTGGAACCTGCTCGACACCACAGACCCAGACGTCGCCTTCCTCACGGAAACCTGGATGAACGCCTCCTCAGCGCCCGACATCGCCATCGCCATCCCGGACGGCTACAAGATCATCCGGAGGGACCGCGTCAACCAGACAGGAGGAGGCATCGCCATCATCCACAGGAACACCATCCGCATCACGACCAACACCGACGACAACCTCGCACCCGCCGAACACCTGCACTTCCAGATCCACGTCAACCCCAAGACCACCCTCAGAGGCACCCCCATCTACAGACCCCCGGGACCACGCACACAATTCAGCGAGGACATCGCCGACTTCGTCAGCCCGCTCGCCCTCCCCTCAGCCGACTACTTCCTCCTCGGGGACCTCAACTTCCACCTGGAGAACAACAACGACCGCAACACCACCACCCTGCTGGACAACCTCGCCAACCTCGGACTCAAGCAACTGGTGACCACCCCCACCCACTACGCCGGACACACACTCGACCCGATCTTCTCTTCCAGCAAGGACATCGCCTTCAGCCACGCCACGGGACTCCAATGGACGGACCACAGCTGCGTCCACTTCAGCTACAGAAGGACCACGCTCCACCATCACCAGCAACAGGCTCCCCGCAGAAGCTGGAACAAGATCACTGCAGACCAGCTCACTACTTCCCTGAGCAAGAACCCTCCCACCAGCACAACGAACCCCAGCCAAGCAGCCACCAACCTCACGAAATGGATCAGCGACTGCGCAGACGACCTCGCCCCGCTGAAGACCCCGCCGAGCAGACCCGGCAGCAAGAAAGCCCCATGGTTTAACGACGAACTCAAAAGCTCCAAGAAGAACTGCAGAGCACTCGAGAAAACCTGGCGCAGAGACCCAACACCGGACAACATGACCGCCCTCAAGCTCGCCACCCGCAAACACCACCAGCTGATCCACGCCACCAAGAAAACCGCATTCAAGGAACGACTGGACAACAACGCACACAACAGCAAGGAACTCTTCAACATCGTGAAAGAGCTCTCCAACCCCAACGCCGGAAACAACGACACCACCCCTTCGCAAGACCTCTGCAACTCCCTCGCCTCCTACTTCCACAACAAGATCGCGGACATACACAACAGCTTCAGCACTCAACCAACGCACGCCACGACCGAACCACCACCCCCCACCACCACCCTCCGCGCCTGGACCCCGATCAGCACCGAAGACACCATCCGCACGATGAACTCCATCCACTCCGGATCTCCGACAGACCCCTGCCCTCACCACGTCTTCAACAAGGCCGACGCAGTCATCGCACCCCACCTGCGGGACATCATCAACACCTCCTTCGACATCGCCACCTTCCCGGAGAGCTGGAAGCACGCCGAACTCAGCGCGCTACTCAAGAAACCATCAGCAGACCCCACCGACCTCAAGAACTACCGCCCCATCTCGCTGCTCCCGTTCCCGGCCAAAGTCATCGAGAAGACCGTCAACAAGCAACTGGCCGCCTTCCTCGAGACGAACGGCTCCCTCGACCTCTCGCAGTCTGGCTTCCGGGCCAACCACAGCACCGAGACCGCCCTGATCGCAGCCACAGATGACATCCGAGCCCTGCTCGACAACGGAGAAACAGCGGCCCTCATCCTCCTGGACTTCTCCGCGGCCTTCGACACTGTCTGCCACCGTACCCTAGTACAGCGCCTCAGCAACGTCGGAATCCAGGAAAAGGCACTGGAGTGGATCACCTCCTTCCTCGCCGGAAGGACACAGAGAGTCCGCCTCCCCCCGTTCAGATCAGAGGCCACTGAAGTCATCTGCGGCGTTCCTCAAGGCTCCTCGCTCAGCCCAACACTCTTCAACGTCTACATGAGCCCCCTCGCAGCCATCGCACGCCAGCACAACCTGAACATCATCTCCTACGCCGACGACACCCAGCTGATCCTCTCCCTCACTAACGACCCCGCCACTGCCAGAGCCAACCTGCACGAAGGGATGACAGACGTAGCCAAATGGATGTCGAACAGCCGCCTGAAACTGAACTCGGACAAGACGGAAGTCCTCATCCTGGGATCCTCACCCTCCGCCTGGGACGACTCCTGGTGGCCCCCCGCCCTGGGCAGCGCACCCAAACCAACTGACCACGCACGCAACCTGGGCTTCATCCTGGACTCCTCCCTCTCCATGACCAGACAAGTCAACGCCGTCTCCTCGTCGTGCTTCAACATCCTGCGCATGCTACGCAAGATCTTCCGATGGATCCCCACCGAGACCAGGAAGACGGTCACCCAGGCCCTTGTCACCAGCCGTCTGGACTACGGCAACTCCCTCTACGCCGGAACCACCGCCAAACTCCAGAAGAGACTCCAGCGGATCCAGAACACCTCAGCACGACTCATCCTGGACATCCCCCGCCGCAGCCACATCTCCGGACACCTGAGAGACCTGCACTGGCTCCCGGTCAACAAGAGGATCACCTTCCGGCTCCTCACCCACGCACACAAAGCCCTACACAACCAAGGACCAGGATACCTCAACAGCAGCCTCAACTTCTACGCTCCCAAACGCCAGCTTCGATCGACCAGCCACGCCCTCGCCGCCGTCCCCCGCATCCGAAGAGCCACCACAGGAGGAAGGTCCTTCTCCTACCTGGCCGGCAAGACTTGGAACTCCCTTCCGACCCACCTCCGCCTGACCCAGGACCACCTCGCCTTCAGGAAGCAGCTCAAGACCTGGCTGTTCGAGCAGTAGCGGACCCCCTCCCCCCAGCACCTTGAGACCCTCCGGGTGAGTAGTGCGCTATACAAATGCATTGATTGATTGATTGATTGTACCTATAGCCTCAAGGACAGGGAAAGTTCTTAGGAAAAATGAGTCTGTGGGATAATGATGCTGGTGGGACCGGGAACAAAAGGGGACAAAAAAACTTGGAACACAGACCCCGTTGCAAGTGACAGAAGTACGTTAGGTGAAATCTGGACAGAACTGGGCACAGAGATCTCTCAATTTGAGATACATTGATATGCATGGTCATTTTCTGCATAGTAAAATAATTTTGATTAGATTACTATGCATTTGCGAACTAAAAGCATTTGCACTAAAAACATGCAAAGTAATGGTATTTTTGATGTAAAAACATCACACTAATACTATGCTAAGAAATGGATTGTGTAGTAACGACACATATTCGTTCAGGAGACCTGGGCCATAAAAGATATCTTTGTATATGGATACCGTTCCTTCCAGACAAGAGCCACTCCGTCCCCATCAGGGAGAGCAAAGTACACTATCAGTAAAAGTAAAGATGATGGAAGGAACTTCCCCAAATTTTCATCTCATTATCTTAAAGTTAATGAAGTGAGATCAATGGCTTTTAATACATTTTTATAATAACAATTTTTGCATAAATAGTAGGGTGGGCGGAATTTGAGTAATCGCGTTATGCAAATCTCCATGCGAAACGGTAAATAATCTCAGCGAACACACAGAAATTCCACGAACACGCGGCATGGCTTGTTTGCAATGCTTTTTTCCTGTTCGCAATTGCTGTTTCATGCTCGGGGGGAAACATCTCATCAACACACATTTAGAGAATGCGAACAAGCAAACAACTTTGCGAACTCGCGGATCGCAGAATTTTGGGTAATTTCGCATTCTCCACAGAACGCGACATTACCCAAATTCCGCAAATTCCGCGAGCGGAACAAAATTTACCGCCCAGGCCTAATAAATAGGTATAAAAACTTGGATGAAGTGAATTGTGCCATTGACAAGGCAACCAGTTTTATTAAAAAAAGGCAGCCCTGAACATTCTATGGTTGGGAGACTTTTATCTACATCCGTGCAAACATAATTTAGAGAGAGTTTGTAGTGTGGGGGGATATGAGGGGCAATCCTGCCCATCACTTTTTGCATAATACTTATGGACCCTCGCTCAATACCTTAATGTCAATAAGAAATATGGTTATGATTAACAACTTAGCCTCTAGTAATGATACCCTATTGCCAACGTTTCGTAGGGATCACTAGGAATCGACTATTGACTTTATACTGGTTTCAAATCCTTTAAATATCAGATGTAGCAAAGTAACTACTGAATTCAATATCTTTAGTCATCATGCAATTTTAATGTGTGAAATAAAAATTTTCCAGAAGTCTGCGACAAACCCCTAGATAATTGGCCAACCAATATTAGCAAGGCGAAATGGATACCAACTGAAGTGGCCAAAAATTGATAAAAAGAAGGTCATATCAAAAATTATCAGGAGTGACGTTCCCACCATTAGTAATTGTTTAGATCCTGACAACGACCCCCAGTCTGTGGTATCTTTCATTGTAGACTTTTTAGAATGCATAAGGATGTCACTTGTTACGAACAGCACTAACAAGCTGAAAAGGGGGAAGGGATTGTTTGACTCTATTTGTTCCCAAAAAAAGAAAGAGCTTACTAAAGCTTTTCCAGGAATTTAGATTCTTTGAAGGGAATATAAAGCGGCGAGGAAAAACAGGGAAAAGGAACTAAAAATCGAAATCTGGGCAAATTTAGAGCAGGCCTCGACCTCTGGCAACTCAAAGGAGTTCTGGGGAATAATAAATGGCCCACATTTTAAAACTCCAAATGATCCAGTCCTTGATGTTAATGTGAGGGAGGAGGATTGGATGGCTCATTTCAAAGGCATATTCTCCCCAACTGGTTACGTATCACCATCAGTAACTATTTCCCCCGAGATCTATCACTCATTCAACTATAATGAAGTCAG
The DNA here is from genome assembly GCF_964261635.1 of Lissotriton helveticus. Taxonomy (NCBI): domain Eukaryota; kingdom Metazoa; phylum Chordata; class Amphibia; order Caudata; family Salamandridae; genus Lissotriton; species Lissotriton helveticus. The sequence continues at coordinate 303,144,255 of NC_136073.1, read as the reverse complement.
GAATGGGATTGAGGCATGCAGCAGTGGGAAAGCCCCGGGGCCTGATGGTGTTCCAATGGACTTCTTTTTTGAGAATATGGATATATGGGTTCCCTTTTCAATTAATGTTTTTAATAAAATCGCCATAGTAAGCCCGTCCCAAGTCCTGAAAAACAAGTATTATCGTCCCCATTCATAAAAAGGGAGACAAAAATAATCCCCAAAATTATCGACCGATCTCGCTAATCGATATGACGGCCAAATTTATGGGGTGCCTACATTTAAGGAAATTAGAGGCATGGGCGAGGAGGAAAAATATTTTAATGGAGTCCCAATATGGATTCCAAGAGGTAAAAGGAACAACAGACCAATGCCTGAATCTGTTATTGATCATGGATAGATATGTCAGAGCCAAGGATGGGACGACCTATCTTACCTTCATGGACTTATTCGCAGCTTTCGACTGGGTGTCCCACCCTAGACTCTGGCAGATAATGGAGGAGATGGGAATAGATCAGGCATTGGTTGACATTATCAGGCAGTTGTATTTGGACGCCTCCACCTCAGTCTGCTATGAGAGGAACGGGGAGTGTACCCGCTCATTTAAGATCTTGAGAGGGGTAAGAGGGGCTGCATCCTGGCACAATTTTTATTTTCCATCTACACTAATGGTGTGGGAAAACATCTCGAGGCTGCAGCCTTGGACATCTGTGTGCTTGCTAACCATCAGCATTACCAGTGCTAGCATATGCGGACAACGCTGTATTGTTGGTGAGAACTGGGAGGGGGCTCCAGTATCCTATATTTGCCTCTGCAACTTTCATGGAATCATTAGATTTAAAGGTCAACCAGAGCAAATCTTTTATTATCATTGCGGGGGGGGGACATGACAGACCTTCTTTTTTTATGGACTCTGATAAGATTGAGGTGGTGGTCTCATTCCCCTATTTAGGAGTCCTCTTCGATAGAAACCAATAATGGTCTAAATTAGAGGGAAGAGCATTGTGCATGCAGAGAAGCCTTATAGCACTGAAAACATTCTCTAAAAGGCTGGGAGTCAAACCTCTGATCCCAATGAAAACAATTTATCATGCTAAAACTAAGGCATCAGCAGTATATGGTGGAGCGATATGGGGGATGGCTTCCTGTGATACCCTCCAGTCAATAGAGAACAATTTTTATAAAGTCTTTTACTTCCATTCCACAGTCCTATTTAAACTATGTTTTACATATGGAATTGGCTTTACCATACACCATTGATACGATTAAAATGGCAGCACTCCTTCTGTGGCATCTGGTGCAGGGTGACAGTTCCCCTCACACAAAAACTGATAACACTCATTCTAAAGTCAGATAACTACAGTAGGGTGAAGTGGTTACAGTATGTTGAGTCAGAATTATCTGCCATTGGTTTAAGCCACCTTTTTAAAGACCCCTCTACTTGTAAATCCATGTCTGAGCAAAAACTGGTTGAGATATTCATTTTGAGGGCACAGTATCTGAGAAAGGAAAAAAACACCCATACCCAGATGGCTCGTATGTATAAACTAACACCAGTGTTGATAGAGGGAAGTTTTCTGTATTTGGCTGATGTTACACTCTCACGTCACAAATACTTTTTACAGAGATTTCGCTTAAGTAAGATCCCTCTGATGAAAGGAATTCCAGGGAAGCAATATAAACATTCTGATCTCTCAGTATGTCTTTGTGACAACAAGTCCCCACAAAAGGATCTCCACATTTCGTTTTTTTGTGGTTTTTATTGTCAAGGACGACAAAAATCTATTGTACCAATTTGCAAGAGTCATAATTTTATATGTTGCCGTGTAGCTCTGTTCTTCCTCACATCCTTGCAGAACCCTTATGTCTGTTTTTCTCTAGCCTCATTTCTCTGGGCATGCCTGAAAAAGAGAAAACAGCTGGGCCCTTAAGATCTAGCAGGATGGCTTATCATGTTTTTATTGTATTCATAGAGATGATTTAGATGTTATGATATAATGAATGTTTGCATTCTTTTTACACCTGGGTTTATGATAAATTGTACTATGTCTTTTATAAACTGTGACTGTAAACACTTTTATGATCTTATGAGTGAGATCGAATAAAGGGTTTTGAGATTGAGACTGCAATATTAAATTCTCACTGTATTATTTTGCATTGATTTTCTATTACTTCTAACATCTATAACTCTAGTTGTATGTATGCAATTCCATTCATTTTGGTGTCTTATCGCCCATGTTGGTTCTCTGAAATGCTTAACACATGTTCTTCTAGTAAAGCATGCCTACTCTTTGCCACTCTGCTATGACTGAGCTAAGGACTTATTAGTTTCAATCTAAGGACCACCTTTGGGGTAAAGTGATAGTATTAGATGGTAGAATCTAACCCCAGCACCCCATAATACTTCACTTTCCTACTGAAAGGTTGACAGTATGCTGTGAATGGTGTTTCCAGATGAGTTTTAAAACATTAATATTAAAATGTCAGATCCCAACAAGTTCCATTTGGACTGTGGTATCAGCAAATTGGCATTTGCATAAAAGTATGTCAGCCTTGCTTAGAATGCCACTTAAATGTATCATATCTTCTGATTAACATTGGCACTGTATAGAAATGATCAACAAAGATATTGGGCCATATGTAGGTAATCTCTATTTACCGATTCTTAAATACCGAATTTTACCAAATCGGTATTTAAGAATCGGTAAATAGTATGTAGGTAAAAATTCTGTATGTTGTACCGATTCGGTAATATTCGGTATTACCGATACGGTATTTACCGATTCGGTAATTCCCATTCATTCCTATGGACCTGGAGGCCCATAGGAATGAATGGGAAGCCATTCACTATTACCGATTCGGTAAATACCGAATCGGTAATAGGGGGAACATATTCAAGGATGGCAGGGTGTCACATTGACACCCTGTTGCACCCCTGATTCAGGCATGTGTGCACATGTGTCACACATACATGCCCCAAGGGCATGTACGTCTGCCACATGGCACTTTTAAAAAAGCACAAAATTGCTTTTTTAAAGGTTTTTGACATTTACCACCAACTTGTATTTGGTGGTAAATAACGAATCCTTTAATAAAAAATGCACAAACTTGAGTGCTCCCTACATAGGAGTTAAGTATTCGGTAATTTACCGATTCGGTATTTTTTAAGGATTCAGTAATTTACCGATTCCTTAAATTACCAAATCGGTAAATTACTGAATCCTTAAATCCAGCCACCTACATTAGAAAAAGCTAAATACCGGTTGGTAACGGCAAATTTATCGATTTTTGGCTGTTACCAACCGCTATTAAGCTACCTACATATGGCCCTAAGTCTTCTTTAAAATATTCCAATGTCCTGCTATGTGTTAACATAACATTTGGGGATGTGGCAGAAGGGAAGAAAGGATCTCTCTCAAACAAATTTTTATGTTTTTTTTTTAGAAAGAGCTATACTCCCCTAATATATACTACAGGCTAATTCAGTCAGCACTGGCTCACTTATCTTTGCCTTTGGGTTCCGGTTGTGGACAACTGCGCGCCTAGGGCTGCATTAGAGGCATAATACCTCTCTTCTGCTCCAACTTTCGGTTTAGTCACCTGAAGACTTCAGTGGGGTTCTTGATAATGTGACAGTGCCTCTTTGTGTACTTTCTTCTTGCTGGGCCTTTCTTTGGCAATTGTTTCCCTCCATTTCTTGCCTTGGAGAGAGCGTGGCTAGTACGTTTATTAAACTAACATGGTGGCTAGCCTTATTCTACTAAAGGAATCACCAACTAAGATGGATACTATGGATACTATAACTTCCTCTACTATAACTTCCTGTTAAAGTCATATAGAAAGCTAAATGAGCTGGAGCTTTGTGCATCACAAGTTCACAACACATATGAAGTATCTTAAGCGTGTTCATCGCCTCCTTGCTTCTGTTTTTGTTTCTAGAATTGTTACCAGATTTTTCTAGAGCAAGACTTTAACTTTTCTGTTGCCTATTTTCTTTTCCCAGTTGGGAGAACGGTTGCCTGATTGTTTCTTCTTTCTCCATCTTTAATCAAGAAAGTAAGTTTGCTGGGACAGTAGGAACATGGCGGTCGCACACTGATGGCAACAAACTCACTGGGATGAGGGTGGGAGGCAGAAACCTACCATACTGAGTTGAGGGCTGGCTGAGCACTTTCCACCATCCTGCCCATTTTATCTGGAGTCTGTAGCCATTAGGTGCAGCCTCTTGCTGTGTTACCAAGCGTGAGGCTGCCACTTTGACCATTGTGCCTTTAATTAGGCCGGGTCACCCCTCCTGCTCCCGACGCCTCCTGACGCCTCCTGCTGCCACTGCCCCGAGCGACCCAGCCGCCGCTGAGCCGCCCGCCTGTGCCGTTTTTCCCGCCGTTTTTCCCGCCGCTGCCCCGCCCACCTTCACCCCATTGGCCGCCCCGCTCCCGCCACCCAGCTGACCCGCCCTCCCAGCTCCTGATTTATGACGCCCACAGAGCGACCGCGCAGCGGACGCGCGCAGCGGGAGCACCGAATGAGCACCGAAGGTGCGCCAAAGGTAAGCCCGTCTGCGCCCGTCCGCGCCCGTCCGCGCCTGGCCCGCGCCCAGTGCCAGGACCCCTGGCCCCCACCAACGGAAGCCGACCCGACGAACCTACGACACCACCGACCTCAACGCACTCAACACCGGCCGAACCCCGGGCTGCTACCGAGCCACACCGAGACGCACCCACGGACCCTTCAGCTGCCACTCCTGCAAGTTCACCTGCACCCGGACCTGCACGGCACCAGCACCCACCAAACCGAGCACCAGCAGCACCCACCTGAAGTGCATCCTGCTCAACACCCGCTCCGTCCACAGACACGCCGTCGAGCTCTGGAACCTGATCGACACCACAACCCCAGACATCGCCTTCCTCACGGAAACCTGGATGAACGCCTCCTCAGCGCCCGACATCGCCATCGCCATCCCAGACGGCTACAAGATCATCCGGAGGGACCGCATCAACCAGACAGGAGGAGGCATCGCCATCATCCACAGGAACACCATCCGCATCACGACCAACACCGACGACACCCTCGCACCCGCCGAGCACCTGCACTTCCAGATCTACGTCAACCCCAAGACCACCCTCATAGGCACCCTCATCTACAGACCCCCGGGACCACGCACACAATTCAGCGAAGACATCGCCGACTTCATCAGCCCACACGCCCTCCCCTCCGCCGACTACATCCTCCTCGGGGACCTCAACTTCCACCTGGAGAACAACAACGACCGCAACACCACCACCCTGCTGGACAACCTCGCCAACCTCGGACTCAAGCAACTGGTAGACACCCCCACCCATTACGCCGGACACACGCTCGACCCGGTCTTCTCCTCCAGCAAGGACATCGCCTTCAGCCACGCCACGGGACTCCACTGGACGGACCACAGCTGCGTCAACTTCAGCTTCAGAAGGACCACGCTCCACCATCACCAGCAACTGATTCCCCGCAGAAGCTGGAAAAAGATCACTGCAGACCAGCTCGCTACCTCCCTGAGCAAGAACCCTCCCACCAGCACAACGAACCCCAGCCAAGCGGCCACCAACCTCACGAAATGGATCAGCGACTGCGCAGACGACCTCGCCCCTCTGAAGACCCCGCCGAGCAGACCCGGCAGGAAGAAAGCCCCTTGGTTTAATGACAAACTCAAGAACTCCAAAAAGAACTGCAGAGCACTCGAGAAAACCTGGCGCAGAGACCCAACACCGGACAACATGACTGCCCTCAAGCTCGCCACCCGAAAACACCACCAACTGATCCACGCCACCAAGAAAACCGCATTCAAGGAACGACTGGACAACAACGCACACAACAGCAAGGAACTCTTCAACATCGTGAAAGAGCTCTCCAACCCCAACGCCGGAAACAACGACACCACCCCTTCGCAAGACCTCTGCAACTCCCTCGCCTCCTACTTCCACAACAAGATCGCGGACATACACAACAGCTTCAGCACCCAACCGACTCACGCCACGACCGAACCACCGCCCCCCACCACCACCCTCCGAGCCTGGACCCCGATCAGCACCGAAGACACCATCCGCACGATGAACTCCATCCACTCCGGATCTCCGACAGACCCCTGCCCTCACCACGTCTTCAACAAGGCCGACGCCGTCATCACGCCCCACCTGCGGGACATCATCAACACCTCCTTCGACATCGCCACCTTCCCGGAGAGCTGGAAGCACGCCGAACTCAGCGCTCTACTTAAGAAACTATCAGCCGACCCCACCGACCTCAAGAACTACCGCCCCATCTCGCTGCTCCCGTTCCCGGCAAAAGTCATCGAGAAGACCGTCAACAAGCAACTGGCCGCCGTCCTCGAGACGAACGGTTCCCTCGACCTCTCGCAGTCTGGCTTCCGGGCCAACCACAGCACCGAGACCGCCCTGATCGCAGCTACCGATGACATCCGAGCCCTGCTCGACAACGGAGAAACAGCGGCCCTCATCCTCCTGGACCTCTCCACAGCCTTCGACACTGTCTGCCACCGTACCCTAGTACAGCGCCTCAGCAACGTCGGAATCCAGGAGAAGGCACTGGAGAGGATCATCTCCTTCCTCGCCGGAAGGACACAGAGAGTCCGCCTCCCCCGTTCAGATCGGAGGCCACCGAAGTCAGCTGCGGCGTACCACAAGGATCGTCGCTCAGCCCCACGCTGTTCAACATCTACATGAGCCCCCTCGCAGCCATCGCACGCCAGCACAACCTCAACATCATCTCCTACGCCGACGACACCCAGCTGATCCTCTCCCTCACCAACGACCCCGCCACCGCCAGAGCCAACCTGCACGAAGGGATGACAGACGTAGCCAAATGGATGTCGAACAGCCGCCTGAAACTGAACTCGGACAAGACTGAAGTCCTCATCCTGGGATCCTCACCCTCCGCCTGGGACGACTCCTGGTGGCCCCCAGCCCTGGGCAGCGCACCCAAACCAACAGACCACGCACGCAACCTGGGCTTCATCCTGGACTCCTCCCTCTCCATGACCAGACAAGTCAACGCCGTCTCCTCGTCGTGCTTCAACATCCTGCGCATGCTACGTAAGATCTTCCGATGGATACCCACCGAGACCAGGAAGACGGTCACCCAGGCCCTCGTCACCAGCCGTCTGGACTACGGCAACTCCCTCTACGCCGGAACCACCGTCAAACTCCAGAAGAGACTCCAGCGGATCCAGAACACCTCAGCACGACTCATCCTGGACATCCCCCGCCGCAGCCACATCTCCAGACACCTGAGAGACCTGCACTGGCTCCCGGTCAACAAGAGAATCACCTTCCGGCTCCTCACCCACGCACACAAAGCCCTACACAACCAAGGCCCAGGATACCTCAAAAGCCGCCTCAACTTCTACGCTCCCAAACGCCAGCTTCGATCGACCAGCCACGCCCTCGCCGCCGTCCCCCGCATCCGAAGAGCCACCACAGGAGGAAGGTCCTTCTCCTACCTGGCCGCCAAGACTTGGAACTCCCTTCCGACCCACCTCCGCCTGACCCAAGACCACCTCGCCTTCAGGAAGCAGCTCAAGACCTGGCTGTTCGAACAGTAGCGGACCGCCCCCCCCCACCCCACCACCTCCCCCAGCGCCTTGAGACCCTCCGGGTGAGTAGTGCGCTATACAAATGCTTTGATTGATTGATTGATTGACTTTGGAGTGAAGCTGCGATGGAGCTTTAGCGGGGAAGGGGAGCCTTTGTCAGGTCTCCCAGTGGCAGAGTCAGCACAAGATCTGCAGCATCTACAAGGAAATAGCTGCAGATTCTACATAAAGGGACGCTGTGATTGGAGGCTGAAGTAGACAGCAGCAACGGCAAGGGCAGAGAAGACCATAGCTTGAGGAGGCAGTACAGAAAAATAAATATTCTGCATATATGGAAAAAGGAGATCAATGCAAGACAACAAGGTACACGCTCCACACTCGTGGTGGTGCCAGGGTAAGTCCTGAAGCTGATTTCCCCCGGGGGCCCCTGTAACAAATCCAAGGTTGCAAAAAACCATAACAGGAGTACTTGAGGATTCAAGTCTTAAGATTGGGGATCCCATAAAGGCAGTAAAACTGCCTAACAAAACAACAGAGAGTAGGGTCAAGAGAGTTCATGCCCTCCTGATCAGATTAACACAGTCTCTTAATTCCTACTTCAAAGTAATGGCAGCTTCAACTTCACATCTGTGTAAGGAAGGGACCGTAAGAAGGACAGAAGAGGCAAAGATTCAGAGTATGGAGGCTCCTGTAGATACCACGGGATCTCCAGGCAACATCATTGGGGTATCTAGCACTCCTAGTTCATCTAGTCCACCTAGCTCGCCTAGTATGGGCATTCTATCTACCAGAGTTGGGTCAGAGCAAGGAGATTTTAGCCAGTACCCACCTGAAATTAGTATGAAAAATAGATTTGAAGCCCTTGCCAGTTTAGAACAACAAAAGCAGATAGCGGAGGCAGAGCAACAGAGGGAGAGCCCCTGATCAGCGATGATATCCCAGTCAAAGGAGGGTGAGATAACTGGGGCTCGGACTGAAGAGTCGCTCCCTGCCATCCTCCTGGGCCTCAAGGAGGAAAGTCAGTATAGATTTGAGGTGTCCGAGATGAATCAGACAGGGATACAAGCATCCTGTTGCAAAAGCTGGAGCAGGTAGCCGCAAGAACGAAAGTACTAGAGGAAGAGGTTGTGCTGGTTAAAAAGGATGTGCAGAGGAACACTACTGGATTAGAACTGCTCACCAAACAAAATCAAGGGTTGAAAAAGGACCTAGAGAGGATCGAAAATCACTCTCAGAAAAATAATATGAGGATTTTGAATGTCCCGGAGGCGGCAGAAGGTGGAGATTTAAAGACCTTAGTGTTAGCATTACTCTGAGACATGGGCCTCAAGGATAGGCTGGATATCAATTTGGAGCAAGAAATACAGATAGTACATAGAGATCCATTCAAAAGAAACATACTACTACAAAAACCTAGGGAAGATCCTGGTACATTTCTTGTCCTATACAGTGAAGGAGGCTATCCTGGGTTCAGACTGGTGATTCTAGTTATCCAAGGTATCTCCCTTACAGAAAACCCATTAGGTTCTTAAATGAAACCCTCACCCACCAACCTAGTTGATGGCATGCTTCATCATAGGGTTCCCATCCAGGTTTATGTTTGTGCGTGAACGTGATAAATTTAAAACTACCTCTAGGATACCAAACTGATTTATTGTGCAGTTCCTGGGGTAGGATTAAGAAGACATATTGGACATATGTGAGTAAAAATGATCTTGCAAGTCCCATAAAATAGTGTAAGTGCTCAAAAAGTTCTACATGTTTCAGCCAATACTATCCTAATATGTTGCCTTTCATTAGGACCAAAACCTCAAGTGGAATTTCCAGATTGAGTTGTGAATGTGAGCACACATGCTAGGGTGTGCCTAAGTGCGGGAAAACTCAAACTTACTGATTTGTCTTTTTTTGGGTAAGGGCACTGGGTGGGGAGCAGTGGGATTTAAAGGAAAAAAAGTCCTCATTTCCACCACACTATGATACTAATAAGTGTAACCAGCAACATTAACTACAGCACAGGGATGTCAAAGTGGAGTTGGTCTGAGAATATATGGGTGCTTCAAAGAGATTTGGTTGTTGATTTGGAATGTCAACGGCCTTAGGATAAGGAGGAAGCAGAGACTGGTGCTAAGATATCTTAAGGAAAGCAAGGCGCATGTTATGATTTTTCAGGAAACCCAACTCATTGTAATTGAGAGTAGAGCCCTCTTTTCTAAGTATAGGTGGAGAAACAGCTTTGTAGTATCAGATCAAGATGTCTGTTGAAGCGGGTTGCCATCCTTCTGAGAAGAGGGGTAGGTGTAGAAGTGTTGGCCTCAAAAACTGACAATTCTTGTAGATGGTCAGTGGAGGACTTAAGGTGCGGGGGGTTGGAATTTACATGCTCTGCCTTTTATGGCCCAAACTTGGACGGTCCCTCTTTTTTAGCAACTTTGTAGTGTAATTTGATTGGGGGAGATTTCAATACTCAATTGGACCTTAATTTAGATAGGTTTACTAAAAGGAAGTGTATACACACACCCAAAACTAGACAAGATTTAAGGAGAATGATACAAGAATTTGGGTGGGTAGGCGCCTGGAGATATAAAAAGGGTTCAACAAGAGGGTGCACATTCCATAGTAAGAAATATGGGGATTTTTCAAGGCTAGACTATCTCTTTATGGATGGTACTTTAGCAGAAAAGATCAAAAAAGTCACCCATCTACCAAGCCATATACCCGATCATTCAGGCGTAACTGTGACGGCTCAATGCCCCGGATAGGTTCAGAGATCAAGATGGACTGTTAATTGTGGCCTTCTCCTGGTCGAGGAGGTCACAGAGACCCTGAAAACTGCCAGTGAGGAATTTTTTTATTGATAACTTGAGAACTGCTTCCTTTGCTATTGTCTGGGATACCTTCAAAGCTTTTCTCAGGGGTGTCTTGAGAAGCCAAGCAAATTTTAGGAATAAAGTAGAGAAAGTCAAACTCATCTCCATGGAGCAAGAAATTGCAGTCTTAGAGGCCAACTTCCAGATGAAAGTAGATGAGGACTGGGAACAAGCATTGAAACACCTGGAAGAGATGCAATTGAATAATTTTAAAATCAGGCTGGAGCTAAAGTATACGGAGAGATGGCAGTCTAGATCCCAGAGCATTTTTTAGTATGGAGAATGATCAGGGTCACTTTAAGCATGGAAGACGAGGACAGAAAGGACTAAGAATAACATAAAGTAGATGAATGTTAAATCCTGTGAGATACAGCTAAAAAGGCAGGAGAGATGCAGGAACATTTGATCTCCCTCTTTTCAGCACTATATACAAAGGAGGTGCATCCAGCCCTTGATAGGCTAAGGGAATGGCTGAAGGAAAGGGAACATTGTTAGATTAACCGAGGCAGGAAGTGGATGTCTAGAAGCCCAGATCACAGAGACAGAGATTTTAGACCACTTAACATGATAAGGCAGGGAATGTGGAAGGACCAGACAGCATTCCAGTAGAGCTATATTAGCTATTGAGGGAAGAGATTGTGCTTGTCTGGGGGAAATTGTTTGAGTTCATTTATCTAGAAAATGCCCAGATTCCATTTTCATATAAGGAAGCTACACTGGTATTGATTTTGAAACCAGCCAAGGACCCCAGAAAGGCAGATTCATATTGGCCAATTTCACTATTAAATGGCGACTATAAAGTCTTTACAGGTATATTGGCTGGCAGAATGGTCAAAGTAACCCCACAATAAATACACCCGGATCAAAAGGGCTCTGTTCAAAGGTGGCAGATTCATGAGCTCACTCAACAGTTAATAGCATCAACAGACTTGGCCAAGACACATTCCATCCAGATGGCGGTTGCACAATTGACTTTGCTAAGGGATTTGATATAGTGTGTTGGGCGTATCTCTGAGAGGCTTTGGCGATATTTGGTTTTAGCTCATGTTTTATCATAACTATCCAGAAACTGTATGAAAATACATCTGCTCGAATCTTTTCAATAGGATATTGATAAAGAGCCTTGAAATCAGTAGAGCTAAGAGGCAGGGATGTCCTCTCTCTCTCCTACTTTTTGATACATATATCGTGCCTTTTGCCCAACTGCTAAGAAAGGGCCATAAAGTAACCCTTTTTACCTGGCAGCACTTTGAAAATAAGATAGCTTTGTATGCCAACGATCTAATACTTTACATTTTGAATCCTGCCCAGACCATTCCAAGAGTAGAGAAGTCAGCAAAGAAGTTTGGGGCACCATCAGGATATTTAATCAAAATCAGAGATTATGTGTTGGAATAAAAATAATTGGGATGGAGAGGTTAAGTCAGGGATTAAGTTCTTAGGTATCGCTATAGTACAGTCTTTGGAGGTTCTTCCAACACTTAACTTAGGAAGGGTGGCAAAAGAGGTTGAGCTATTGCTTACTAGATGGAGGAACTTGCTATTAGCAATTTATGGGTGAGTAAATCTGATTAAAATGTCAATTCAACCTAAACTGGCATACCATGTCAACAGCTTTCTACTAGCATTTCCTAGTTTGGCTTCAGCTAAACTGCAGAGAAAGTTCATGAGTTTTATTTGGGGTTCGGAGGGAGATGTTGAGGTGGAGAGTGAGGAAAAGGAGACCTGGCGCTCCCTGATTTGCACCTGTATTGCACGGACTTTCAATTTGAGAACTGCAGGATGCTTCTTGGGACTCCAGATAGTTCATCTTGGGGGAGAATGTTGGGAGAAATGACCGCAGAATGAGGAGCTAGGGGATTTCTTTATAAGTTTGGAGCTGTGAAATGCTTTCAAAAAGTGTGATTAAAGGTGATAAGAGCTGCACTTACTCTATGGGTCAAAGTTAGGAAAACCTTAGGGATGACCTATTACTCTAAGTTTTTACCAATTTGGGATTCTCCTGGTAAATTGGAATGTGTGTTGGACAGTTTAAGTCTCCCCCAGAGGAGGGTCATCTTGGGGGAGATATTTACAGAACAAAGTTTAATTCCTTGGAAAATAATCAATGTTAGGACAGGGGTCTCCCTATCAAGATTTACGCATATTCAGCTATCTTCTTTGTATGAAAGTGATATCCAAGGATGGAACAACATCTGAGAGGAAGAATACCCTATGCAAGACCTGAAATCTAAAGGCAGAGATGTTGCTTTGTGGTATTGGAAATTATCAGACGCAGAGGATAATAGATTGCGGGTACCACAGAAGATATGGTAGGAGGTGATACCAGGGCAAGAACTGTCCTATCTGTGGCATACATCCTTAACATTTTTATACTCCAAGGTTAAATCTGCTAACTTAAAGAGAAATCATTATTTCACGCTGAATAGATTGTATTGGACACCTCAGAAGGTTGCCAGATTTGTAAAGGACCCTACCCCTAAATGTAGAAAATGTGGGCTTCTTGAAGCAAATGACGAACATGTTTTTGAGTCCTGCCCAATGCTTGAAAGATACTGGGAAACTGTGAGCAGAGTCATATCAGAAATGATGGGAACAAATATTAAGACGATCATGCTGGTCATGTTAGAGGTCGATACTACAACAAGGTGTCTTTTTAGGAAGTCTCAGAGATGTTTGCTGTTCTACCTAATATTGCTGGCCAGAAGAGAGATATGCATACATAAGTAGGACCCAAGTATTCCCACTGCAGTGAGTTGGGGAAAGCAGTTCATCTGTCTTATAGGTTGGATATTGGAAGTACTCCAGCTAGAGCAGGTAAAATATGGGCTGAGTATATAAGATGGAGTGGCATCCCAGATTCAGGGGAATGAAAGTCCTATGATTTCACCCAAGTGCTTGGGTATTGGTCGTCATCCAATAAAAGATCACTGGGATCATTGCAAATGCAGTAGGCTGATGGCCATACCCCCGAATATAACATAGCTTAAATCTGCAGTAGCTATGGTGTTATGTTTGCATATTTTTTTCCCCTCGAGTACCGATTCTGTAATTCACTGGCACTCTATTGTATGCAGGTACAGTTCAGGTGGCACTGGGGATACTGCAAAGTTTGCCCTATCTTCAGGAAAATTCAGAAGGAGCAACTACTTTGCTTGGTGGTTTGCAGAATAGTGCTTTGCATGTTGACAGCTGTCATCCATGAGTGCTCTAGTGGAGTATCTCCTTTGATGAATTATTGAGAGCTAAAAGGAACTAAAGCCATATTGAACGTTTTGATATGGATCTGCATGTCTGCTTCAGAGAGTGAAGGTACCCTGAATATGTATGTAAAAGGCCAATTGAGAACATACAGGACATTAGACAGAATGAACCAATCTATGGAATGAAAGACAAGAGAAATATGGATACTGTGATGGGCTTCTTATTCATTGCCATATATATTGAAAATTCTAACCAAGTAGCCAAAATTCTAAATAAATAAATTAATCCAGTCACTGTCAAAGAATGTCAGGATTGCACATCACCAGTTTGAGGAAAAGTCAGGAATGTGCCACACAACGTTAAGTGTGGTGAATTGCTGCCCTTTTCCCTATCAAGCAGCGCACTTGCTGTGCTGCGCAGAGTGATATAATGATAAATATGCCCCTCAATGCTACAGACCTGCAATTGTAGTCTGGGTGTGCAGAATTAACATGTCATTTCGACCTGGCTCAAACCTTCTTTTTCAGTACATATTAGTCACCCTTAAGTTAGCCACTGAACAGCCCAGAGGGCACAGTGTAGTCTATATAAAAAGTTGGATATGTGCTTTCTTAGTTTTACATGGGCTGGTAGTGATGTTTTTCTACCTCTCCCATAGAAAAACATTGGAGTTATCTTATTACAATTTATAAATGGGAATTCCAAATGGGAACAGGATACCAGTTCATGTTTAGCGTCATTGAAATTTAATGAAAAGCCTATCTTATGGAGAAGACGAGTTTTAAATTACAATTTTGAAAATGCCACTTTTGCAAAGTTGGCACTTTCCTGTCTTAGTCATTTTGTGCTTGCAGCCTGTCTCTGGGTCACATGACTGGGTATAGTTGACAGTTGGGCTTTGAGAATTCCTCCTAGACATCCACACACAATATGGAGCTTAGGTGTGTATGAATGGGCCATCACTGGCAGGATGGTTAGAGAGGAACTGGACTCTGCTCTCCTTACTCTTGAATAGGCTGTGTCCTGCCTCCACACAAAGGGCTGCATAACTCATGTAGTTAGTCGGGAGCCAGTGCCAGGATGGAAGGGCACCTGTGCATGTCAAAGGGCAACCTCCAGAAGCTTCTCTCCACTTCAGAGGCATAACTGGGTCTAAATACTGGACATCGGACATGCAATACAAATCCATGGCACGGGCCCTCACATCCCTGGGTGACGGCAGCTTTGATGATGATTCTGAATGCATCGCAGCCTTGCAGTTCCTCGGTACCTATGCATCGCTCTGACTGTGCGCATCCTCGATACTGGACTTTGTATCGCTAGCTTCGTTGATGGGATCCTCAACGGCAATGCAGGCCCTCATATCTCAGCCTTGCCACATCTCGGAACTAACACATCACTTTGGGTGCCAGACGCATCTTCAACATGGCTCCGTGCAACGTTACGCAAACCAGGATTTAATATACTTTCTACAGCAGGCCTAAATGGACCCCTGTAGCTGGCCCGTGCTCCATCGTGGTCAGCCTGAATGTGTGACTTAGTCTCAGTCCAGTGCAATGAGATATCCACAGTTGGCTCTTTGTGCCTTTTGGGGCTATGTTCACAAAAATGTTTGAAATTGCATATTTACTAATTGGATTTTTGTCATTTTGGTCTTGTTTTATTTATTAAATATCCTGCTCTTTCAGGTAATAAACTCCAACCACCTAATCACAACTGCATTCTAAAGGTGTTTTAACATGAAAGGCAGATGGGAGATAACACCTATTTTTTTTAAAAAGAGAGGCATTGACTAAATTAGAAAAACAATTGAAGTATTCATAATATTAAGATGGTTGTCTCCATTCTCCTTAAAATTGACCTTAGATCTTCCATGGGGAGGAACCACAGATAGTGTGCCAGTTTGCAGTCCTGCCTGTTCAAAATCCTGATCATCTCTTATGTCAGTATCCATGGCATCTGGATAATGCATGCAGTGAGAGAGAAGGGTTCTGCCTGTTTGAAACTTGAGAAATTGCCCACCTTATTATCAAGTGTAATTCACAGTGCCGTGGCTCATGTGGTATTAATGTTCAGATATGCTCTAACCATAACGTTCCAACCATAATGTAGCTTGCAGTCAAGGCTGCCATCATTCCCTGAGTGCTAGGCAGGTGGAGAATTTACCAGGGTCAAGCAATGTGCTCCTCCATAGCCCAAGAAAATGGGGCTAGCAAAGCTCGTAACAGCTCTACTAACATTGTCTGTAGGACGAACGCAGTTGACCTCTAGGATGGCCTCTTTGGCTAGCTAATCTAAGTTAGTAAGAACTTGGAAAGGGAGATGTTACTAGGGAATAAGCCTTAGTTGGGGCTCCTCATCAGATGCAGTGCTATCACTACAATGATAATTCTCTTGGATTTGGGACACACAGTTTCTAAGCTGAATCTAGTACTGAATGGTCTGACCAGACCACCTTCTCAATAAAGTGGTGTAGGCCAATAGTTATTCTGGGGATTGGAGGTGTGCAAGGATGTAGTGTACGTTTATGTGAAAGAGGTTGCTAATGTTGATATTTCTCCTTCAGTAATGTAGTCTACCATCAGGCTATAAGGCTGTCTCTAAGGAAACAACAACTCCCTGGTCTGCTCACCTGGTGGTTGGAAACCCCCTACCCCCTTATAAATCATTTGCTGTCAGTGTGTGGTGACAGGCCAGTCTTACCCACAAGGAATGCAGATATGAAACCTCCCCCAGAACTGCTCCATATAAAAGGTGAACCTTTGGTTATTATGTGCACTCTAGCTTGGGTATTAATTAGGGCTTGTCTGGGGGGGGGTGGGGGGTTCAGGTTCTATCACTGGCCTGTCCTTTTGATTCCTTGATACAACCTTTGCTGATTTTGTCATGTTTACAAACCCCATAGAACGCTGAATATGTTTTATTATGTTGCCCCTACAGCCCTTCCCATAGCAATCAGCAGCAAATACGACGTTGTTAAGGATAGAACAAGGTGTCAACAAGGTCGTTGGGAGAATGATGTCAATTTTGCCACCCTGGGTGTTTTAGTAAGTCCATGTGCACAAAATTACCATTGGTACTTTTCCCCTTTGTTGCTGGCTCCCTGTTACCACAATTATTATCTCTTAAGTCTCACTGCAGGCACATTCTGTGGTTGCCAGTCTGCCTAGGTTCTTATCCGTTTACATGTGGTAATTGGGACTGGGGGTGTGCTCTGCTTTAACATCAACAACAATATTGGTGTTCTCAAGCTAAAATGTTGTTCTTCTCATAGTGGAGCCCAAGCCACAGCCTTCCTATCAGTATTACCTCCCATCAATGACCCTGAATACTCTAAAGGTATCACAGCTACACCCAAACTGGCCTAACATTTTGGAAGCAGTGCACTCCTGGGTTAGCACTGGCTAAGGGGCAGGTTTACACTTCTGTCCTTATTGACAGTCCTGACACATAAACATTTAAACATTACAATGCAAATATGTATATAATTTGAATTTGTAACCTCTTAGCTGGAAACTTACCTCTATGGTAAGTAGCTGTTTTTACAGTTGGCAAAATAAACACAATGTCTCCAAGCATCTCAAGGAAAGAGTCTCTGATCATTATGGTGTCCTCAGTGTCACCCAGATACTCATCAATTGCCAAAGGCACAAACTCTGGTATTGATCCCTGTAAGAATAGCAATGAAAGGACACCACATTGTTATAACAAGCTATGCTTCTTAAAACTCTTGATTATCATCTGAGTGATCCATAAAATAGAAACATTTGGATTTATTGAATGTTATTCAGCCTGGACATCCACTTGGCTCAATAAGAAGCTAATTGAAGGTGTGCACAATATATGCATTACTTCAATAATAAAACAAAGTTGACAGGTCAGCGTGATCAATACTAATGGTAATAATGAATTGAAACAAATCAATTAAAAAAAGTATTTTACTTGGTTTTATTTTAACAAGTGAGTAGGTATAAGAATGAAATACCCCAATCACCTGTGCAGCTGTATCACTCATGACCCATTTTCCTTTGTTCCCTGAAACTTCAGCTGCCTTTTTGGTTGTTGGCAATAGTTTATTGGACCACTGGTGTACAGGAATTGCTTAAGGTATAACAAGGTGCTCCTTAAGGACACCCTTTGGCATGTTTTGAGATGGGTAAGCTGTCATTGGATTCTAGGTGTTGTAGTTTTGAGAAAATATCTTCCTTGACCCCCTCTGCATAGTGGCTGGCTGGGACCTGAAGTGCACTCCCTGCACCATCAGGTCATACCTACTACCTACCCCATTGAAAATTAATGCAGTGGCCTGGAGGAGAAGGCGGCCCTTTCTTGTTTGTATGTTTAGGAGAATTAGGAAACATTGGGTGCATCACTTTTGCAATAATGAACATGAACATCAGAATGAATGTGTAGAGGAGATTATTTGTGATCACTCATGGTGTTATTGTGGTAGGGAATATGAAAGGCAGAAAATCATAGGGTCATAATATTGTGACCAGAATATCAAGGGACAAAATATTGAAGCGGTAGTTGAACAGAGGAAGGTATGGATTTACTTTTCTTACCACCACCACCTTTTCAGCAGCCACATCAACACCCCAACAAGATCTACAGCATGTAAATTGAGAACTACAGACTCTTTCTTGAACTTTTTGTTTCAAACGTTCAATCCAATAAGCCCAAACCACCAGAGGACTTCAGTTATCTCTTGGATCGAAGCCAGGACTTAATTCACCAGAGGGGGGCAAGATGGCAGCCTCTTAGGTGGTTGACTGCAGCACACTGACCTGGGGCTAGTAAAATATGAACTGTCCTGAGAGTGGTAGATGATCCTCGTACTGACTATGGGCACGTGGGTACCCCTGGAGGCTGCCCACGGCTGGTGCTAATTCTCGGAGGCCTCGCAGTGTTGTGGCAGTTCACTGCGGTAGCCTTAGGTCACTCCGGCTGTGTTGCTTGTGCCACTGTTTCTGCAATGATAGCGGTGGCTTCAGCGATGGGGCCTAACACTTCTGCTGGAGCCTTGAAGGCAAAGAGTGCTCACCCCTACTGACAGGCTGGTCTAGTCTTGGGCGCTGTTGAGGGAGAGCGCAGGGGGTGACCGCGATTTGGTTTCACGAGACCAGTAACTTCCTCAGGAGAGGAGATGAGGGGGCTAAGCCGCCAGGAACACCCGGCCTGCCAGTTCCACGGTTACTGATCTCCTTCGGGGATTGGCTGCGAAGCAGTAGTCGCATTTGCAGCAGCAAGGACCTTTGGACGGCAGGGAGATGGAACACCTTAACGTTAGCCCTGGATCAGCTAAAGTACAGATGTCAAAAAATGGCCCAAGGCTGGATCCCCCAGAGGGAAGCTGACAGCTGATTTCTCCAGCCAACATCAAGGAGAAGGTATACCGGCAACTTCACATTCTCTTCTCCCGGGCCTCAGCAGGGGGAGGATAAGGACAAGGGGGGCTCTGCCACCCCCAATAACTGTATCCAAGTTGATGCTCAGTACAGCAGCTGAGCACAGCACAGTAATAACAGCTGATGGGCACCCAGTGCCTGATGTAAAGGTTGCTTCCAGCCTGGCTCCACCGGTTCCTCCAATCCTGCCCCCACCTGTTCTTCCCACCTTTAACAACCATGAATTAGTAATTCAAGGGCAATAATCACTATCAGGCTCTACACAGTTAAGGGTACACCCTGGAGGCAATGAGACTGATAAGTGCCACCTTAATAAGGAATCAAGCGACTGCTTCTTTTTTGCTATTGGATGGGGCCGAGTGGTCAGCGGATGGCTCTGACACCTCCTCTGAGTTTAGCGATAATAATATTGATAGCGATCTCGAAGAGGGCAGAGGGGGCCGGACCCTGACAGTCCATAAGATGGGAAAAAATGTCAGAGAGCAAACCTCCGGGAGCAAGGATCTCGCTTGGGACAATACATCTACTGAGCACCTTACATCCAGGGATACTAAAGGACGGCAGAGCCCCGGATTACCCACATTGGGCGGCATATATAAGGCAATTCTAATGCAAAAGGGTTCTCTGGGGGGGTGGGGTGGGATGGGAAGGGGGTGCACGGTTGGAGGGCAGGTGAAGGCGTGGGATCAAAGCAAAAATCTTACCCGGAAATGGAATTGATGGAATTGCGACTAGCACAGAACTGCCTTACTTCCTATTTAACTGAGCTGAAGTCAGGAACACTAAGTTGTTATAGACATGGACCAAATGGGTATAATAATTATGTGTTCAGTAAATGTGGGTGGGCTGAATGATAGTTCCAAGGGGTTAAGGGTGGCCGAGTTTGTGAGGGTGAATTATCTGATAATGTGTGCCTTGCGGAAACACTTATTCCTTGGGACAAAAGGAAATTGATGGCTATAAGGAGGTGTAACCTATTGACCTATACCTCTCAGAGCCCGAACATCCGGGGGTGGGTACAGTCTGGGATGCCTTCAAGGCTGACCCGAGGGAGGAGACTATTAGCTTTGTTGCCCACGCAAAGAGGCATCGCTTGGCAGAGAACGAGTGGTTACTAAGGGTTTTGGCCGAGGCTGAGGAAGAGCATGTGTCACGGATCAAGCAGGGGCTAGGGGTGGTACAAACTCAGCTTAAGTTTATTGCATTAAAAGCCAAAATTAATGGCTGGCTTACCCAAAGATCGGTCGAAGAATATCAGTCGCACAAAAATGATTCAAACGAGTATGGAGAAACAGATGGGAGAAGGCTGACGATTCGTATGTTTTCAGAAAATAGCCAGAAGCTCGATATCTTCAATTAAGAGGGTTGGACAAACCTACACAGAGACAAGAGACATACTTTGTGTGTTTCAAGAATACTATCAGCTATTATATAAGGAAGACAGTGGGGGATCCTTGGATGTTTCTTGAGTAGTGACAGAGGTGGAACTGGGGGTTAGCACTGATTAATCCAGTAGGAATTTGTTAGAGGGTGATATCACACTTGAAGCAGCTTTACACAATCTACCCTCAGAGAAAGCAGCAGGCCCCGATAAAATACCTCTGGAAGTATACAAGGTACTTCAAGTCCTGCTAGCCCCCATGCTATTGGACCTGTTTCTGGGGTACAACACAATGGCCTCCCACCAGAGTCTTGGCAAGGCACGGATATTATTATACTCCCAAAGATGGGCAAACCCCTGGATAATCCAGCCTGATATAGGCCGATATCTTTTATCTATGATACTAAGATCTACTCCAAAATCTTGGACAGTCAGCTAGGGAAGGTCATAGGTCATCTGGTTTCGCCCTGGCAGCACAGCTTTATTCCCGGCAGGGGGACAACCTACCACATAAGGTGGGCTATAACCTTGTTTGACATCACTGCTGAGACAGTGGGGCAGATGGCTATGATCCTCCTTGATGCAGAGAAGGCTTTCGACCGGGTGGCTTGGAGATTCTTATAGGGATGCTCGAGCTAAAGGGATTTGGTCCCTAAATAACCACCACCATAAAAGCCATGTATTTCAATCCATACGCACGGCTGCAGCTAATGGCGGAGGAATTAAAAAATATAGGGGCGTCAAGGTGGACTAGGCAGGGGTATCCCTGCTCTCCCGTCATGTTTGTGCTTTATATAAACCCGCTGATAGAGACGATCTTAAACAGCCAAGGGATAAAACTGATTATTAGCGAAGGGTTTGAGATCAAAGTGTTAGCATATGCTGATGATATTGCCATTGTCACTACCAATCCCGCAGGAGCAACCCGGGAAAGTTGTCGCCATTGCCGAAATATTTGGGCAAGCTTCTGGATATTCCCTAAGCGAAGGAAAAACACAAGTCATTTGCACTGAAAACCTGGCCTTTAAAGATCCTCGGCGCGTAGACACAGCTGTGTATCTGGGAATCTGCATTAGCCCAAAGGTAGATACCATAGGGAGGATTACATTTGATCCTCTGGTAAACACAATATCTACAGACCTGAAAAAGAAAAACACGCTAAACCTATATATTATTGGCGGGGGTAATGTCCTAAAGTTGATAATGCTTCCAGGGTTTTATATCTATTCGGTCAATCCCAGTGGCAATAGATGTTTCAATTTTAAGAACATTCTTAACTAATTTTATTTGTCGTTACGGGAAGGTGAGGCCTTCTTTAAAATATTTGTCTCTTCCACAGGGTGGAGCCGGGCTGTCGGTACCATACATCACATTTTGCTAATGGGCGGCACTTCTGCAGCAAATGCATATTTTATTGTCTATAGGCAATGACTAACAGACAGATCAGGAAAGTCACTGGGCTCTCCCGTCAATATATGAACTGGCTCTTGGGAAAAAGGCAGTTGGACTCCTGATGCGGCAGTTAGAGCAGAGCTACTACACGAGCGTCCGATTCAAGGTGGTGCACAATGCCTGGAAAATATGGAGCTAACTTTGTAAAGCTATGATGATCCTGAGGCTTTGCTGATACACACCTACTTTGGAGATCCTCCTTTCTTCCGCCCATTTTCTATTATGCTATACAAGGTACTTCAAGTCCTGCTAGCCCCCATGCTATTGGACCTGTTTCTGGGGTACAACACAATGGCCTCCCACCAGAGTCTTGGCAAGGCACGGATATTATTATACTCCCAAAGATGGGCAAACCCCTGGATAATCCAGCCTGATATAGGCCGATATCTTTTATCTATGATACTAAGATCTACTCCAAAATCTTGGACAGTCAGCTAGGGAAGGTCATAGGTCATCTGGTTTCGCCCTGGCAGCACAGCTTTATTCCCGGCAGGGGGACAACCGACCACATAAGGTGGGCTATAACCTTGTTTGACATCACTGCTGAGACAGTGGGGCAGATGGCTATGATCCTCCTTGATGCAGAGAAGGCTTTCGACCGGGTGGCTTGGAGATTCTTATAGGGATGCTCGAGCTAAAGGGATTTGGTCCCTAAATAACCACCACCATAAAAGCCATGTATTTCAATCCATACGCACGGCTGCAGCTAATGGCGGAGGAATTAAAAAATATAGGGGCGTCAAGGTGGACTAGGCAGGGGTATCCCTGCTCTCCCGTCATGTTTGTGCTTTATATAAACCTGCTGATAGAGACGATCTTAAACAGCCAAGGGATAAAACTGATTATTAGCGAAGGGTTTGAGATCAAAGTGTTAGCATATGCTGATGATATTGCCATTGTCACTACCAATCCCGCAGGAGCAACCCGGGAAAGTTGTCGCCATTGCCGAAATATTTGGGCAAGCTTCTGGATATTCCCTAAGCGAAGGAAAAACACAAGTCATTTGCACTGAAAACCTGGCCTTTAAAGATCCTCGGCGCGTAGACACAGCTGTGTATCTGGGAATCTGCATTAGCCCAAAGGTAGATACCATAGGGAGGATTACATTTGATCCTCTGGTAAACACAATATCTACAGACCTGAAAAAGAAAAACACGCTAAACCTATATATTATTGGCGGGGGTAATGTCCTAAAGTTGATAATGCTTCCAGGGTTTTATATCTATTCGGTCAATCCCAGTGGCAATAGATGTTTCAATTTTAAGAACATTCTTAACTAATTTTATTTGTCGTTACGGGAAGGTGAGGCCTTCTTTAAAATATTTGTCTCTTCCACAGGGTGGAGCCGGGCTGTCGGTACCATACATCACATTTTGCTAATGGGCGGCACTTCTGCAGCAAATGCATATTTTATTGTCTATAGGCAATGACTAACAGACAGATCAGGAAAGTCACTGGGCTCTCCCGTCAATATATGAACTGGCTCTTGGGAAAAAGGCAGTTGGACTCCTGATGCGGCAGTTAGAGCAGAGCTACTACACGAGCGTCCGATTCAAGGTGGTGCACAATGCCTGGAAAATATGGAGCTAACTTTGTAAAGCTATGATGATCCTGAGGCTTTGCTGATACACACCTTCTTTGGAGATCCTCCTTTCTTCCGCCCATTTTCTATTATGCTATGGGAAGATGGTGGGAACAGCATGGCTTGACAACGATAGGAGACCTCTACCTATTAGATGAGATCTGCCCTTTTACCCATCTGCAGCAAGGGTTTGGAATCCCTGATAATCACTATTTCAAATATATATGTGCAAATCAGCGAATTGTTTTACCACCTGCAGGCCGGCTATATCTCAAGACAAAATATCCTTAGTGGAATAAAAAGAATTTATATCGTATTGCTCGACAACTTGCCAGATGCTCTGGAAAAAACGGAGGCAAATTGGGCAAGGAAGCAGGTAACCCTGATGCCGATCTAGATATGGCAATGGCACTAATTGCAAACATTCTTCCATCAACAAGCTTAAAGGCTCAGCACTATAAAATGCTTTTTAATCTGTATTTTACCCCCGCCAAGCTGATTGATTGGGGCAAAAGATCAACTGGCAAGTGCTCAAGGTGCAGGGAAGGTCCAGCCCCATTAAAGCATATTTTCTATGACTGCGCCAGACTAATTCCTCTAAAGAACAGGCTGGTGCGTTTGTGGGAAGGGCTGCTTGGGCGCAGGATCAATCTGAGCCCCACATTTATGATTTTGGGCTACAATAGTAGCAGCGGCCTGGGCACTGCCAAGACATATTTTGCATTTGTCTGTGTATCTGTAGTCAGGATAATAATTGCCGCCAGATGGAAGGACTCAGAGCCCCCCACGTTTCGGATATGGCTAACATGGTTGTTGGGGAAATACAACCTAGAGAAAGCTTCATTTGCATGTAGGGGCAGGCAGGCCTTGAATAGGGAAGAACAACACCGACTGTCTCATTAATCAGCTGGCCGACTGTTTGTAATTATGCTAGTATTAAATTATGATGATGAAATGTTTTTTATGGTGTTCTTATCGCAATTTTACAAATGACATGTATTTATATCATATGAATTTTTATATACGATTGGCATCCATCTCTGTACCATTTGTAATGCGGATTTCTCTGGGTAACTAACAAACATATATTTTTTTTAAGTATCCAATTCAGGACTTGCAATGTTCAATAAGTTATGTATTGTTGCACTACAATGTACCCTTTATTTTCTATGGGTGTTGTCCACATCCATTCAATACCAAAGCATTGCCTAGTCTAATGGAGTCCACCCCAAAGCTATCACTGCACTTGTACAGGGACATCTCCTGTATCATTTATAATTACACCAAACCCAACATTAGCATTCCACTACACAGTGCCCTCTCACACAACATGTGGTATTAGCATATGACCAATGTGGGCTCCAAGAAAGCACCTAGGTCATGTTATGTCTAATCGCTGATGCAACTTACAGTAGGCACATACAGGCTTTACATATCCCAGGAGATAGCCCCGGAAAAAACAAAATGCCTTCTTCACCTATACCTATGTAGTATTTGGGCCAAAATGCAATCCAACAGGGGAAAACCCCATAGAGTAGTAGTAAATCTGGCCACATACAAGACAAATCCCACAAAATTGTACCTTTTCACCCAGCATAGTGACATTCAAATTGAGCTTGGTAGGATACACAGGAGAGGCACGATAGGGGTGTTTGATTCTGAGACTTTCTAAGAAAAGAGATCATTGGAGGTAGCAAAACCACCTCATCTATGCATGTACATCTCCGCTCCTGCTTCCATCTGTGGTCGAAGGGGGGCTCTTAGTATTTCTGGGGCTGTCTTCTTTATTAAGAAATGGACCCCAGAGAAGGAGTTTCAATGTAGGGCCAATGAAACAAAGGGGAATGGGCCTCGTAGGGAAGGGTTGGACCACAGCATAAATATCCCATGTCAGAAAATATGGGATGCTGAGGGAAATAGATATACCTGAATAGAAGTGAAGGGGCAACCCTTAAATGTGTGGAATCTTAAGTTTCATTCCTTGTGTGTCTGAGGTAAAGAAACCATTCCACTGAGAACAAATGATAACTGTGGTGCGATATTGCACATTCAGGACATGCAATGGGCACCCTCTACCGTGATGGATATGTATTGGCAAGGCAGCGAGCTTATTTACACTCATCTTTTTACCGGATGGCTTGGCCTCTGCTCGCTTGTCACCATGCACACCCTGAACCTTGCATTGCGGGTGTGTAAGCCATAGTTAGCACTGGTAACCTTTGTTTTTTTCAGTGAATATTCAGTGAAAAAACAAAGGTTATAGGAATGTTATAGTTAAGCTCAGATTTCACTCATACAAAACCAGTGAATTTCAGCAGTTATAGTTAGCTTATCTAACTATACCTTACGCCCCCGCAATCCACAGCTTATTACCTCATATATTACATCACATATTACATCACTCAGTGACATCACTCATGACATCTCAAATGTCATCACTGATGACATCATCCGCAGAAGCACTCACATACCCACTCACACCTCTATAAAACCTTACATACACCGACTCACTTACCCACACAGGCACTCAAATACCCATTCACAGACCCATACAAGTACTCACACAACCACTCACTCATCCAAAGAGCCACTCAGATTCCCACTCATATATCCTGCCACTTACATAGGCACTCACTTACCCATACAGCTACCCATGCATCTACTTATACAACCAGTCACTTACCCATATAGCCATACACTCTCCCATACAGCTACGCACAAACCCACATATTCACCTCTACAGCTACTCACACACCCACTTACTCACCCACCCATACAGCCTCTCAAAACAGCCAGTCACTCACCCATACAAGCATTCACACACTCACTCACATACCCACACAGCCACTTACATACCCATTCACATATCCATACAAGCACTCCCACATCCGCTAACTCACCCATACAGCCTTTCACACAGACATCCCTCTCCAATTCAGCCATTCACACACTAATTCACTTAACCATACATCAACTGAAACATCCACTCCTTCACCCGTACAGCCATTTACACACCCAGTCACTCAATTATAAAGCTTTTCAGATACCCACTCAGTCACCCATAAAGTCACTCACACACCCACTCACTCACCAGTAGAGCAGCTCATACAGTCACTCACTCACCCACCCAGCTACTCGTACACCCACTTATATACCCACACAATTACTCATACACCCATTCACTCACCAACACATGTATTCTCACACTCATATAAATACTCACACACCCACTCACACACCCCTACAGCTATCCAGACACTAAGTCACACACAGATATAAACAATCTGACAGCACCTCACATAATATATCTTAGAAGTAGTATCGCTCATTGGTAATACATGTAGTATACTAGTTTAACTTTTGTTGTAGCTTAGTAGATATGTTTCAAAAATGTTTACACTAACTGGATGATGGCAGCAGTGATGCCATCAGTGATGTCATCAGTGATGTCACTGACCATGTCATAAGTGATGTAATATGTGAAGTCATTTGCATTGCATTACGGTGGCATAAGTTGTAGTCGGCTCAGGTAACTCTAACTGCTGAATTTCTATGGCTTTGTATGAGTGAAATATGAGCCTAACTATAACGTTCCAGTAACCTTTTGTTTATTCAGTGAATAGATATATTACCTTCTGGCAGTCACCAGCAGGCAGTTATAGTTAGGACTTAGTTTCCATATGAAGGGTGTTGTTTTGTTTTGACAATATCTTTGGCGCCGTTTGATGAATCTTCACAAAATTTTTAAAACTAATACGACGCTCAGGTCCTCTACAGTTTTCAAAGTTTCAGGGGGATTCATCAAGCAGGAGCTGGTAAAAAAGAAGGGGTCCCTAAAGACATTTTCCCCAAGTTAATTCCCATAGGGATTTTGACCACGACTACAGCCCAAACAGCTGGACGGAATTACACCAAATTCTGCAGAACGCTAACTATTAGTGCAGAAAGCATACTTTCTGTGATTTGGTGTAAATCCATGCAGTAGTTTTAGAGATATTAAACAAAAAACAAACTTGTATCTGTGGGAGCGCGGACCCTCTGCAGATCCAGCTGTGAGGACTCCACGGACTCGTGTGCCACACAAAAGTTCTGATTGGCTTGCTGCACCTTCACAGAAAAGTTGTGATCTTCATTTTATTAATCAGGAATGGACCCCAGGGCTGAAAAGTTGCATTCAGTGTGATAGAAGGGGTCAGGTAAGAGGTGTCCAGACCCCTTGTATGTGTTAAAAATTAGGGATAACCATGTGTACTGGGCAGTAAAATTTCTCGAAGTGTCTTTATTGTCATTTACGAGATTCATATAGCCATCACAGGGCTCAGCACTGCTCCCCTATAAATCCACAAATCTAGCTGCAATGTACATGGGGGCTGCATTGAAAAACTAAATTGGGCTTCTTTGCAGGAAACATGGAAAGGGTTAAAGAAAGACTGACAATTTAGAAGTGGGATGACAAGAAAGAAAGTTGAAAGGAAGCCTGTGATTTGTTAACGAGAGTAGCACTAATAACACATACTGAGGGGTAGACATTTTGCCTGCTTTTCTACCCAGAAAGGAGGTGCTTTGTAGGAGTTCTGACTAGAGATTTGCAATGAAAACAGATGTCACCAGACAGTAATAAAACTGGGAGAACAGCAAATCACTTACGACAGGTATGTTAATTAGGTTTTAGTATAGAAGATTATATTAGATAAAACATTGTGAGTGTATGCAAGCTGAAAGAAAAATGTGTACCTTCTAGACACTATATTAGAAGGGACAATAAAAGAATGCTTAGAGGAGAATATTAAGTAAAATTAAAGTGATCAGGAAAGGAGACGAGGAGTTGCTACACTGAAATAATATGAATTGTACTATGCTAGTATAAATGAATGTGCTTGAAATTAGATGCTGTTGTTTGCTTATAGTATGTATTTTATTCATGCGTAATTCACACACGCTCACACAGTCAGTCAGGCAGTCACTTACATATCCAGTTACACTCCCACAAAAGCACTTATGTACCCACCACTAACATAGCTAGAGAATGACAGCAACACTAGATCATCCTTAGAGCCTGGGAGGATGTGCGCAGAATGCAATCTGACCCACAAGAAGCGTTATAGAGGGCTTCTTCCACACTCTTTTTAAAAATGTTGTTTTATTTGGAGATAGTTCATAAATCGCTAATAAAAAAGACATCAAAAGGAATGAATACATTTATGCCACAAGCAGCATGCCACATAATAAGAACCAATATTTATGACCATATACTTTAAAACCCACAACAATTATAAAGTGAAATAATTCTCATCAATAATTATACATTATGTTTTAACAATGTTCTAAAAGTTTATCCGTACGACATCGTAGCGACCCCAAACAAATTTTTAACATGAGTTTTCCCAGAGAGCCTTAATCCTCTTATAGGAGCCCGCTCTTAGGGCATACTTTCTTTCATGCTCCTTAATCTTATTTATTTTATTTAATAACTGTGTAAAAGTTGGAATATTCAGCAATCACCATCTCTGCAGGATCAACGATTGAGCCGTCAGGACCAAGATAAATATCTGTTTTTTTAGTTGCTTTTAAATCTGTGGAATATCCTAAAACCATTGTCTGAAGATCCAATATCTGTGGGACTTTCAGCGTGTCCTGGCAATATTTGCTCTCCCAGAAACCATCTAATTTCAAGCACCCACAGATAATATGGGTCCACCTACCCCCTCCCTCTAAATTACATTGAAAACAGTTGGATGAGATCTGGGGATTAACTTTCTGCAAAACGTCCAGAGTACGGTATTCTTCAGCACTCTTGAGGGGCCTCAAATGGTAGTGGGTTTCGGAAGAAGGGAGAGGAGTGGAGAAATGAGTGCATAGAGTCTTCAGAGGAGAGGGAATTCCTCATAGAGAGACGTCTCCAGTGGATACAGTGCAGTAAGTACAGTCTCCTCCCAAATCCAATCCTCTGAGGACATCAAGGACAGATAGGCTGAGTGGGACCTGAGGTCGCAGCTGGCCCAGCTAGGTGCAGAGGAGAGAAAAGGTGAGGCAAAGAGAACCTTGGAGGAGTAAAGGGTTTTGCTGGCTGGAGTGTCAAGGAGGCACACTTGAATGTTAAATAGCTGTTAGAGTCTAGCAAAAAAGGTATGAGCACCACTACTGTGTCCAGTGCAGAAGAAAAAGTTAATACATTTAGAGACTTTGTGCCTGACTTTAAGGAGGGGTTTGATATAGACACATTATTTCTAGCACAAGATGCTGGAGGGGTAGAGATGATCTCTTAGGAGGATTGGACAGAAACCTTTGGAGTCATATTCGTGCTGATGAGAGAGACAACATCCTTGCTCTAGGTTGAGGAATCCCACTATAAAAGAGGTCCTTGCATTAAAGTCACAGATGCATACGCTGCCTCTGTAATATAGCTGTCCACATCATGTCATGCTGAATATTAAAAGGAGAGACTGTTCCAACTGAAAAACTACTACATACTCTATTTTACATGGATTACAGTGAACATACAAGTGTGTGCTTCTGTGCCTCTTCTGCAATTTGTCTGCACTGTGGAGACAGCACGGGAAAACGCACCCAAGGTGGCTGGGTGCCGCCATCACGTTAGCACCACAATTGGACTGCCTATGGATTATCCTGATCAATAGCCTTCTTGGAAGTTGCTTTAAGAACAGAAACTAAGGATTTAACTCTGGATACTATATTTTGATGTGCGTACAAATGGCATAGTCACTATTTTTCTTGTTGTACAAAAGAGGTCCTTGTTAGCGAATATGAATTAACCCCAGAGGAGTGCAGATTGAAATTGGGTGTAAGTCAGAAACTGTATCACTACTGCTGGGAGAATTTTATGGGATAGTTTTGAAGTGTTTGTTAAAAGTACTGTCAATGGCTTCAAGCTAGCCTGGCTAATGAGAGATGGTGCCCTGAAACCGGTCCCCGGATGCTTAGTTCCGGTCCAGGGAGGACCCGGCTTGGCAGATCGGGATGGACTGTTCCCATGAGGAGCAGGGTCAAGACTGATTTGAATATGGCTGGGTCCAAACTGGGGTGGTTTAATGAGCAAAAAAACAATGTTTAATTGGGGCTGAATGTTTGATTCATTCAGCATTCCCTCCATCAGTTGTTGCCACAGCATGGAAAGCAAGATGTGTCAGCTGCAGGCATAAACAAAGGAAGCTGCAAACTTATAACCCAACTTCCATGCCAATGTGTGCTAAATTTACAAGCTATCAGCAAGTCCAAGTCTACCAGAAAGTTTCAAAATGGTTGAGGACATGGATCTTCTTCTACCTGATGCTGCAGTCCACAAATAAGATTTAACTTAAAGGTGATGGAGTGACCATGTTTTTAAGGGATTCAGTACATCAGTACACCTTGTGCACATAATAAGGTTATTGCAAGTCACCTCGGAGTTCCATAACCTTATCATGGATCTCGACTTTCAGCCTTGTTTCTCTACATGGTTTACCCAGATGTAATAGGCAACTTGTAACACACACCTTGTCGCCTATTAAAAATGAATGACATCAAAATTCAACTGTAATAACTTATTATAGCTGAGTTTTGATATCACAGTGCCTACTGACAGAGCCAGCCGCTGAAGAGAAAGGCAGGTCAGGCCACAATGCATAACTAAAGTAGCTGTTTAAAGAAAAATTAAACATTGCTTTTCTTTCTCCTGCACTGTTTGTGGAGGCTACAGTGACAAGCAGAAAGGTGATATTTATGACAGCATGTTTATTGTGTGCATTCCTTAGGTAGTTATAATAAGTTAGAATGCTTCTGTATCATTCTGCCCATTACAAGCTCTTGCAGCTTTTTTTAAAAACGATTTGTATGAAACAGATTGTAATATCTTTATGCAACAAATATCTAATATTTTTATGGATGTGTTTACTTTTGTACTAGATATTCTATTTTTATTCTTCATATTAACATACATGATCTGCCTTTCATATGAAATAGCTACACACCAAGGATGTAAGTGGTTTGTGTGAAATGTGATGGTGTAACTATAAATTTTATGGGATAAAGTACACACAGACATGCATGATAAGGATATTGCAAGTCATCTCGGAGTTCCAAAACCTTATAAAGGAACTCAGCCTTGAGCCTCAGTCCTATATTTGGTGAAAGAACTCTTTAGTGACTTGCAATGTCCTTATAATGTACTGCAATGAGCACTTTATCCTCTATATAAGCTTGCCATTTCTTATGTCTAGATTAGTCCTTATGATAGATTTGTAAAATATATATTTTTTATTTTTTTTTACTTTTGAAAATAATGCAGACGATCCACTGTACATAAAGTACCCTCCTCGGTCTTTGGCAGGTCTTTCGTAATCTCCCTTGTTGTACAAGTCCATGAACTACACCGTGGGAGGATTGGTGAAAAAAATCACCATTTTTCCAAATGTAAGCTACATGTCTCTGAAGGTCTAAAGCAAAACTCAGCAGGGGTCACGAGGCTGCACACATCTTTTGGCTTGCTTTAGCTCAGCTCTCACTGGTGCATGGTGTTGCTGTGTTCCAATTCCTGTTACGAACAGGAAGTTAAACTGATGTGGAAACACTTCTCTATTTCACAAACGGTCTTGCACAAATCAAATTCAAGGCCACAAAGAGTAAATGAATAGCAACACTATGCAGAATAATAAGCTACAATGTTGTGTAGGATGCTTTTCACTGGCCTAGTTCATAGTTCTAATAACTGCATACAATTTGGTTGTAATTTAATAGAAATGTACATTGGTGGTTCAGCAGCTAGAATGAGTGGCACTTCTCAAAGATCAATTTTGCAAGCAACATTTTTTATGTTATTGGCTAAAATCATATTCCTTCAAATCAGTTCACATAATTCCTTTAAGATACACAATGTAGTATGTTATATAATAAGTCTCATACCATTACAGGAATAAACATCTGTGTTAAAGAGTTCACTGTTTCTCTGTCAAATCCTTCCTTCAAGATAGTTTGGGGTATATTCATCGTCTGCATACAACAAGGAAACAAAATATTATAATAATGACGATGCTAATATACACAATACTTTTTTGTACTTTCATTGAGATCTTGTCAAAGCACTATACATTAAGTATTTTTATTTAAAAAGTTCCTAATACACAATCTAAATTACTACTCATTTTATCAAGGATAAAAAGGTTGACTTGCATGTTATAAAAATGTCAGCCATTGATGCCAAAATACTGTGATTTCGTTTATAACAATGTTAGAAAATGTATATTTTTGCATGATCACCCCCATTATTTTAGATTGATGCTGCTGTGTTTTTAGTTCTGTGAGCTGGACTCTGCTAACCGGGCCCCAGTGCATGTGACCTGACCCCTAAAACATGTTGTATCTGCAAAATACCTTACTGGCACATTTCACTTACCTATAAGTCCCTAATTTATGGTACCCGATGTACCCAGGGTGTGTAAGTTAAATGTCACAAGTGGACGGCAGCACTTATTGAGCCACCACTAAAGTGAGAAAGTAAAACATGCCTCCAGGCCTGCTACTGCAGCCCGACAGTGCAATTTTCAAACTGCCATTTCAACCTGTCAAGAGAAACTTTTTTTATAAGCCTAAACCTTCTTTCTTCTTTTCTAATATTTAGAAGTCACTCCTAAGATAGGCCATAAATGCCTTGGGCAGGGTGGATGGTATCTAAAAGTAGGATGTGTATGAATGATCTTCACAGGATGCCTATCCTGTCACAGGCAGATGTACCTCACACCTGGGCCTACCACACTCTTGTCCTTTTAGCCAGGCAGGCTCCAAACCTGGAGGGAGGGTGACAGCTGTCCATAATTGGTTTAGGGGTGCCCTTCACCTGCAGGCTGGCACTGGTCATAAAAGAGACATCTCGGATACCTCCCTCAGAACATTACTAGACATGTTGAAAATAGAAGAGTGACTGCACCTGGTTGCTGCTGTTGAGACCAGCGAGGAGAACCGTAAGAGCTGAACCTGCCCCCAGTTTTACCCAAGTCACATTCATTCACTCACCAATCTACACAACCACAAAGAAAATCACCAACCAAATAGCAATGAAATAATAAGTATTACATTAATAAATACAATTAGATGTGTCTGTTTGTTTGCTCTAGTGGTCCAATAATTGCTGTGTACAAATGCCCTCTTGCAAGACAATCTCCCCTTCAGTCGCACCTGAGAGAATACAATAATGACAGATCATACATTTGTTTGGAACTAAGTCAAGGTTTTAACATAGAAGGGAACCGTGTTGTGGAATGCTGGGGAATACTCATCAAGTCTCTACTTTGTGGGTGTTCTCTGTCTTCACAAATGACCACACCCCTCCTCTTCCCCTATTAACATAAATGTTCCCACCTGCAACTCTAAACATAAGGCCTTATGTACAAAGTCATTTTGCAGTTACAAATCTTACAATTTGCAAACTCACACTGTCTGTGACTGCAAAGGATTTTTTACAATATACTAAAACCCCTTTTATGGTTTGAAAAAGCCTGTCTGAACTGCATGAGTGGTTTTGAAACTCATTTCCAATTGCAATTAATAGAAACATGAAAGGGACGGCCCCTCCTAATTGCGATTCTCAATTACATTTATCAGTATCCTGTGACCACAATTGAAGTTACAAACCACTGAAAATGCACAGGCTCCTCAAATGGGGAGGTAACTCATTTACAAAAAGTAAGCTGTCCCAATTAGACAACTTCTCATTTTGGAGCTGTTGAGTGGTCCTTGGGGAGAAGGCCGATGTTTTCCCAAATGAGAGGCAATTGGTTTTCCTAAAACACCACCTGTTTCTTCAAGGAACATGAACTGATTTAAAAAACATGCTTCACGTTTAAAAGGGATGGTGGTCTGCTGTCCGTTGGAAGCCACCATCCTTTAGTTCGTAGCCAATTAAGGGGGTCAAAAATAGCGACTTGCCTAATTGTTATAATTTAGGAAGGTCATTCTGTGATGCCCTTTGATTGCACATTTTTTGACATGGCATTTTAGCACTGAGAACACATCGCAACATGTTCAGCAGGTAACAAAAAATCAGTGCTAAATTCGTACCCTCTATTTGTGACCTGGGTGAACTTTGTGGTATTTTTTTGTTTGGTCCACAACACCTTATTAATATTTTTTCTAAAAAAAGAAATGGTTTGTTTATAAAATAGAAACTGAATGCTCAGTGACCACACATACAGTAATTATCTTGTAAATATGTATTGAAGTAGTGCAGGAAGTATAAAAGTATTCTTACAATGGGTACGATCCATCCCATCTCATGGGTGTTGACTCCAATTAGATATGGGACGGGGTTGGACATCAGCTCAGACAGCATCTCATCCGGGTTCTTCGGGAAAAACACCCCATCTGTCACAACTGGGACCATCTGAAACTTCTGGGAGGGCACACGAATCATATTTAAAGGAAAATAAAATAATAATATTTGCAAACATTACAATCATACGTTTGCCATGTATAAGGAATACATTTCCATGCATAAGGAACGCATATGGTGGGGTCATTCCCACCTCGATCATAAGTAGCATTTCTCAATTCTCTTCCATCCCATGCCCAGACACACAAAACATAACAACTGCATTTACTTCATATGTATAAATTAATGTATGTAACTTAGGTATGTACACATTGAATGCGTGTAAAATGAATGCTTTTATTCTAAAATTGAAAATTCATTGGGGGAAAAACATTCTAACTGCCTATACACATAAAGAATACCATACATCGTATAGCATGTGATGAAACAAGCATTGCGTGATATAGACTTTGCTGTTTATCTAGATACCTTTACAACCTACTGCTGGGAACAAATGTAGCATTCGAAGCACACAATACATACAAATATTTTGCTACCTCATATGAGTAAAAATAAACATTGAAACACCTTTGCTCATATTGGTAAGTTACCCTTTGCTTTCTTTACTAAGAGACCTACTTTAAGTGTATTGAGTTTGAAGTGCAAAAGGTTACTTGAAATTTCAGAGTTCAGCAAATATATTTATGTAACAGATTATCCAACGTAACCTCTAATAAACCTCATCTAAATGTGGGCAGCCTCCTGAAACTGTGTGAACAGAAAAGTACAGCTCTGCTCCACCAGGGTCTTTAAGCGAGAATCAACAAGAAACGAGAGAACTGAAAAGCTTGCATGTCAGAAAATCGACTTAAAAAATGTCGGCCTACAATAACATCAACTCCGTACATCGATGATACACACATTTTCAACATAAGTGAATGCGGAGTTAGGAAGAGAAAATCTATGCTTGCCTTCTACATCTAGAGGTCGTCGATATTGTAGAGTCAATAGTTTTTTGCAAGACAATATGAAACATTTGACATTTTGGTACTTCAGCAGGGTTAACTACAGATAAAAATAAATCCTGAAATAAATGATGCAACTGGAAAGAACGATCTAGATTAAATAAAAACCTTTAACTGGTGAGAGAGGTGATTTTTATCAGTGCATTTCAAAGGCGAATATGGTTCTAACATTAAAGTGTACCTTCACTTTTAAAACAGAAAGGCATCACTCCACTGCCATGATATAGAGAGTGGTGATAGACTCTCTTGAAGAATAATACACAAAACAAGAGCAACCCATATGTCCTTGCAAACTGGGTAAGTACAGTTGTACTGAGAGAACAATGTTCACAAGGAACTCATTTAAACATTTCAATAACACATTTATGGCAATTAAATAGTTTGCCCAGCCTGATAGAAAAGCGATATACTGGTTTTATCTTAGTTATGTATACTCTGACAAGCTCACTAGACATCCAAATGGTTATAGCCTATTTCACTGAAGTAGGCACTTTATTTCAACAAATCCACAGTTTATATACATTGCACATAAAACATTAAAAAAGATGATTCCCCAAGTGTAGTGACCGTAACCATATTTACAGTGAAATTTGTAACATATTCAAGTGAAGGTCATCGGTACAAAACACAAGAACAACAAGGACCACATATAAAATGAGACAATTCTATTTCTTGTGTGTGTCTCTTTACTCTAAATCGTCGACGGCGTTTCGACCCTCTCTAGGTACCGGGTCTCATCAGGACAGTTTATCTGGGGACAGTATTAGTATATGAAGCGATGGAAATCCAACGTTTAGATGACTCATCTTTACTCCGAGCCAGTGGGTATAATTAGATCCACTTCTACAATTGTTCAGCTTGATAATGGAGTGTTGCGGCGTATATCTTTTACTCGTGATGTTTAAGGGTGGGGCAGACGAATGCTCGATCTCGCCGGTTTAATAATTGTAACATTCGACCACTTGATAATGGAGTGTTGCGGCGTGTATCTTTAGCTCGTGATGTTTAAAGGTGGGGCAGACGAATGCTCGATCTCGCCGGTTTAATCAATATAACACTCGACCACTTGATAATAGACTGAGTCAGGAACTAATCCCATCGAGGTCAGCACGGTGGCTGCAACGCTGATTTGCGTCCATCTAAATAAGAATTTGTTAACATGAATATATGTCAAAACCCATGAGTTGATGCGCAGGAATGCCTATACAACACCCATGGAATGCCTCCCTGATGCAAAGTAGCGCATGGTAGCGCATTGTTCTGCGTTGCATTACTTAGAGTTACAAACAAACCCAAATTGTGATTTGCGTTGGTTTGTTAATCATAACAGAAGAATGTGCATCAGGTTTGCATTAATAAAGCAATGCAAACCAGACACAAAGGCCAAGATTTAACAAGCCTTTGCATTTTGCTTGCGTCGCTCAAGGTGATACAAGGACAATGCAATGGCAATAGTAATATTTACAGAGGCATGCCTGGGACAATTTGCACATCTTTGCGCCACTTTGTAACAAAATGTAAGGCAACACAGCTGCTTGCGCTTTGTAATTTCAACCTGGGATGCATTCCGTGGGTGCAGCAGGGGCATTCCCATGCATCCACCCATGGATTTTGGCGCATTCTCAGATTAGCTAAAGCTAGTAAACCTGGGAATGCATCAAAAAGCTTTGCCTTCCCCGTGGAGGCGAAATGAGGAGAGAAATCGTTATTTCTCCTCATTCCTTCCTCTTTCTGTGCGTGATGCATAAAAATACTGAATTGCCAAGGGGGACAGGGTGTCACTTTGACACCCTGTTGCACCCCTGTTTCGGGCTTGTGTGCCATGTGACACACATACATGCCCTTAGGGCATGTCTGTGTGCCACATGGCACTGGTGTACATGCACAGATGTGCATGTACACAGGAATTCGTTATTTACCATGGAATAGTATTCCATGGTAAATAACGATTCGGTAAGGGCCTGTGGCACTGATTACAGTGCCACCTACATATTGATTTACAGAATCAGTAAATTTACCGATTCAGTATTTTACCGCCTCTGTAAATTTACCGAATCGGTAAATTTACAGATTTAATTTTAATTTAATTTAATTTAAAAGAATTTATAAAGCGCACGTATGCCATGCGGCTTCATGGCGCTGATGAACACTAAAGACCAGGGTCAGGGGAGCAGGCAGATTTAAGCAGGGAAAGCTTTCAAGAAGAGATGAGTTTTAAGTGATTTTCGGAACTCCATGTAAGAGGCAGCTGAGCGTAAGGCCAGCGGGAGGGAATTCCAGAAAGATGGGGCCAGGACCGAAAATTTCAGGCCCCCATCCGACTCTTCTTGAATCGGGGGACTGTCAGAAGGCACCTAGAGGAAGAGCGCAGCTCTCTAGTGGGATGGTAGGCTTGAATTGCCGAGGAAATATAAACGGGCGCCGTTGCCGCTCGGGCTTGAAAGGTGGTGCAACCTAGTTTGAATAAGGCCCGCTCCTTGATCGGCAGCCAATGGAGAGACTTCAATAAAGGAGAGGAGTGGTGAAATTTGGGCAGCCCAAAAATCAGCCGGGCCGCCTGATTCTGAACTGACTGGAGGTGCTGGAGGGCATAGGCGGGAACACCGTTATACACGATGTTCTCATAGTCTAGCCGAGAGAGAACCATCGCCATCAGAATCAGTTTGAGGGCGGGGACAGAAAAAAAACGGGAGATTTTCCGAATAGTTCGGAGCATAAAAAAACAAGAAGACACAACAGAACTGATCTGGGAATGGAGGGTGAGTTGATGATTGATGGTAATGTCAAGGGTTTTAACAGAGGAGGAGGGTAGAGGAGGGGGACCTAGAGAAGGGGGCCAAAAGGTAGGGGACCAGGGACTGCCAGTGCCGCCGGTCAAAACTAACCCAGTTTTATCCGGGTTGAGTTTCAGCTGGTTATAGTTCATCCAATCCCGGATAAATAGCATGACCGACTGAAAAGAGTGAACACCAGATTGGGAAGGGGAAAGATTAAAAATCAGCTGGAGGTCATCGGCGTAGTTGTACACCGTGACCTCCATCTGTTGTAAAGCAAACACCAGGGGGAGGATGTACAAATTAAATAATAAGGGAGAGAGGGAGGACCCTTGAGGAACACCACACTGGACTTCTCGCGGGGGAGCTGAGAATTTGGCTAGATGGACAGCCTGAGTGCGGCCATTGAGGAAAGAACTGATCCAGGCCAAAATCGAGCCCCCCATACCCGCCGCCCTGACATGAGATAATAAGATGGAGTGATCTACCGTGTCAAAGGCGGTGGATAAATCAAGGAGGACGAGGGCCTGGGGTGTGTTGGTATCCAGTCCTTCCCTAAGCTGGTCCAGGACCGAAATGACCACCTTCTCAGTCGAGTGTCGGGGACGGAAGCCAGACTGGCAGGGAGCGAGATAGCCGCTGTCTTCCACGAAGGAGCTCAGTGTCTGGGTGACATGAGTCTCGAGGACCTTACCTAAAAAAGGAAGGAGCGAGATCGGATGGTAGTTAGCAGGGGAGGAAGGGTCAGCCCCTGGTTTTTTCAGAATGGGAGTAATAACGGCTGCCTTGTGAAGAGCAGGCACAGTGCCTTGATATAGGGACTCATTCAGGACGGTCAAAGGTGGCAAATAAGAGTCAGACATTTTTTTTCGCAGGACATAGGCCGGGCAAACGTCGGCTGGGGACCCTGATTTAACACGGGCCAAGAGGGGAAGAAGAGACTCCTTGGTTAAGGGGGGTATGGTGTTAATGGCCGACCTATTAAGAGAGGGCTGGGGGTCAGAGAAGGAGGGAGAAGGGGGGGGGGAATATTGGATTTAATCAGAGCCACCTTATCTATGAAGTAGTTATTGAGCGACTCGCACAGCAACTGGGAAGGGGGGTTTTAGGGAATGTCCTGTCAGAGGAGGCCAGCTCGCGCACTGTGGTGAAAATTTCCCTAGGCTGACTCTCAGCGGCAAGAATTTTCTCTGAGAAATAGTCTGTCTTGGCCTGTAAGATGGCATTTTTTTATTCCTTACATACGATTTTATAGCGGGCTTTGCGAGAAGGGCAGTAATCAAGCCTCCAGGCGCGCTCTGCTTGGCGCACCTCCAGCTTTTTTGTCTTAAGGAGGGGGGAAAACCACTTATTTGCCTCATGAATGCGCCTAACAGTGACACGTTGTAAGGGAGCTACTTGATCGCAAGCTCTCGTGAGCCAACCATTAAGCATGGCAACTTGGGGCAATGAAGGGGCACCCGTTAGATCAGGGCAGGAAGATGACAGCTTCGCACAGGGAGCAGAGATGTCTACCTTGCTCCAGTTCCTAGCCCAGGAATTTCTCGGGGAAAAGGGTGTCTTTACCAAAGTAAGATCTAAATAAAAAGAAATCAAAAAATGATCAGACCACACACAAGGAGTAACAGTAGGCGTGGTAATGGGGACGTTTAGCGCCCAGATTTGGTCCAGAGTGTGGCCCCGGGACCAGATTCTGTAAATCTAAGGCCCCCTACATTTCAAAACCCAAATACCGATCGGTAACGGCCGAAATCGGCCGTTACCGACCGGTAAAGGCCTTCCTACATCTGGCCCCTAATGATGTGTTCACTTGTTTTAAAGTTATACTGAGCTCAAAAACAAAACATGAATGACATGACTATAACTTCTATTATGAAAGATCTGTGTTCAGTCACACGCACAGGAGAAATTACCTTATCCAAAATGGGTTGTAGAATTTCCTCTGCTGTTTTTTTTCTCATACAACTTACAACTGCAGCAGAATCAGCCGAGTCACAGCCAGTCGAGTTGGCAATCACCTGCAGGTGTTGACAGCAAGAAATATAATGAATTTGTCTTTAACATAAATGTTTCTATATGACCTCTGAATTATATCACCATAAAGAGACAAAAAAATGTGTTCCATTTTCAAAAGTGTCACAAATAGCAGAAAAATGAAGTCTATTGACAAGTGATCCTCTTTCGTTTCTAGATGATCTGAACCGTCACAGTTCAACCGATGAATCTTAGTTTTTCTTTAGGTAATAAGACATAGCTATCAGAATATTTAGTGTGTGCCCATTCTAATTCCAACATTAGGAGCTTTCATTGAGATAGTAGCAATTTTCTTTGCCCTTTTCATGAAAATGTCCCTTGGGTGCTGTACATCGAATACTCACACAATTTTAGTAAAATTGGAAATGTTATAATGTGCTCTCTTCTGAACGTATTTAAGTATTATTATGTATCAAACAGGCCAATATTGAATTGCACGGTACAGAAATTGAGTGCATGGGCCTGGAGACATGGAAATACAAGGGGCCATAGTATACATACAGCGCACTTGCACTTTTCCTGTTTGCACTACAGCACACCTTTGAAAAGATGCACAGTGTGCAAACAGAAATAGTGTGACATAAGAAAGAATGCGCTCCCCCAGAGCAGTTGCGAACACGCGCTGGTCTGGGGTCAGCACATTCAAGAGAATTATGGAGCAGTTGTTGAAAAGCAGCTCCGTGTTTCACAGTGCAGGCGGCAACCTGCCTGCGTTTAAGTGGTAATTAGAGATCCCCTTGCAGGCGGGTGCAATGAGTGACTGCACCCACCTGCAGAGGGGTGGCTAGGGAAGCCATTGAACCCCCCTTTTAACTCCCCAGAGGGCTGCCTTTTGGAGGCGTACTCAAACTGCGCTATGTTTATGTGGCACACTTTCAGTGCGCCTTATAAAGGTTTACCTCTGCATCCACGCTATATTACCAACCTGGGTACAGAGGCAAAGTGATTCCCTCATTTGCATGGGGCCACACCAATAACCCAAAAAATAATTACCCTCTCATGATAGTGCTGGTGCACATGTAGCACCAGCACTATCAGTATTACAGAAGAGGGCATACAAGCATCTCCAGCCACCTTCTGTAATACCATTGGGTCCTCGGGGCACACAAAGCTGTTGCACATGCCTGTTGCGCACTCGGGCACAATGTATAATATGGGCCCCAGGTACTGAATTACAGTTTGCGGCCACTCTTCCCACACCTGTGCTGTAGAGTTCTGACTTTCAGAACCAAATTGGAAATATCATGCAGATCTTAGAGTTACCACTCATTCCCAGATGTGAGACCCATGAATCCAGGTCAGTTTCAGCACCCATTTTAGAACTAATTCCAGTAGGTGGAACATGTGCATGGAGAGCATTTGGTTTTACTGCTAGTTCTGTGGGTGCTGTCTGATGCAGAGATATCACTCAACACACCTTATGAATGATTGAGTGGTTAAAGGCTACTACTCTGGAGCACGAATTTAATACTTCAATAATTTCAGGTTTGTGTTTAAGTGTAGGCTAGTACTTATCTTTTGAATGGTGGATGCTTGCTGTAAGCCCTTAACAATTTTTCAATAATTTCCTTGAGCTACTGTGTTCAGTTGTTTAACATTTTGTCAGCCTAGTGGGCACATAGTAGGAACACAGGTGATTAAGCAGTTGCTTTTGGAACTTTGTGGAAATATCAACAAATGTTTGTCTGTCTGTTAATTTGTACTCTATTTATGGCAGCTCTTTGGCCTTGGGACTGAGGTATTTTTCTTGCTATATAGCTTGTGGAACTATTTGTGACAGCTTTTCTATTTTCTGTTGTAGACAGCATGCACCCTGTCTATTCACCTGGAAGGTTGTAAGGAAGCACTTGACAGTTTGCGATGAGGTAAACATTAACATGTATCTAATTTTTGATTTCATTTGATTATGCTTTATATTGGCCCCTGAAGAAGGGACTTCCCGTCCCGAAATGCATAGGGTATCACATGAATAGAATGGAGCTACATAGAAGGCGAATGTATTCATTCATCACATGTATTAGTTTTTGCGTTTTGTAATTTATGTTTCTGTTTGTATACTGTATGGAATCAAATCCAACTACCACAGAAGACCTGTAATAATGTACTATGTGGATTATGAATAATGAAAATGCGAAAATAAACATTGTTTGATTACGTAGTTAATTTCAAGAAATTTGTGGGCAAAAGTTGATGGTAATAAGTTAAGGCACATAGCTGTGCACACAGTTATTCAGGCACCTGTTTACCTGAATTAATACATTTAAGAGTTCTAATAGTGCCAAAATGAAGTCTGTTGGGACTTCATGTGGTCGTGTCCTTGAGTCAAGAGTTATGGAAATTGTCTCCATCCCCTCTTCTTGGGGAATATTAGTGTACAGAGACTCAACATCTAATGTACATATGATGCTGGATTTAGAGTCAAACGGTTCATGTTCAATTTTATTTACCATGTCCATGGTGTCCTTTACATAATAGGGTGTAGTGAGCACGAAATCTTTAACGAAGTGATCAACATATTTTCCAAGAGGTTCTAATATGGAGCCACAGCCGGAGACTATTGGGCGGCCTGGGGTATTCATATCTTTAATTAACTTGGGGGGCGTATATATAACAGGTGTCCTAGGTGATTTATGATTCAAAAATATGCATTCATTTGCTGACAGGAAGCCATCTACTTTGCCTGTTTCAATAAGGTTAGAGATACTTCTTTGTATGCCTTTTGTAGGATCTGCAATACGCCTGACGTAGTGATCAGTGTTAGATAGTTGTCTGTGGATCTCTGCTTTGTAGCTAGCAATATCCTGTATAACCACACCTCCACCCTTATACGCTTGATAACAATCAAGTGATTCTGTTTGAGACTGGTCAATGTGTGTTTTTCTGTGATGAG
Source organism: Lissotriton helveticus (assembly GCF_964261635.1). NCBI lineage: Eukaryota > Metazoa > Chordata > Amphibia > Caudata > Salamandridae > Lissotriton > Lissotriton helveticus. Next base: position 303,100,769 of record NC_136073.1, on the reverse strand, counting down.
AAGATTGTTTGAAAAAAGTTATGTTTGTTTTCCATGTTCTGTAATTTCTTTCAAATTTAGTCTTTCAAATGTATGTATTTCTGGAGTTATACAACTATATGGGGTGGAATGTACATGGCATTCAGAATTGAGTATTATATGAGCTGGGGAGATATAGATTGCCCCTAAAGTATGCATCTAGACAAATCTTTTGAAAAACCCTTAGTATTTCGGTTTGGAGTTTGAGACAATGAGTTCTTGCAGGGTAGTGTAGTTTTTTCCTGTTTTCTTTCTAAGCTGCAATGGCTTTGTGTGTTGCTCTGAATATTTATTAAAATTACTGAATATATGATCCTACTTCAGGCTGGTATATAAATCATTTGCTTTCTCTACGTAATATTTAAAATGATTTTCTGAAAGGGACCTTTTGTTCCATTGTAAATAGCTTCAGCCATGGTGCCTGTCACATCCTTGGTTTCCCTTGTCGTTAACATGCACTGCCTCTGATATGAATCTGGGCTGTCCCCCTGTGGAGGACGTTGCCCTCCTCTTGCCCGCAGATGTGCTTGCACCGGGGCAAGGTGGTAAATTAGGTATGCACAAGGTGTAAACCTCCAGGAAGGCTGTTCATACCTCCTGGATGAGGACCTTTTGTTCCTTTGTAAATAGCTTCAGCCATGGTGCCTGTCACATCCTTGGTTTCCCTTGTCGATAACATGCACTGCCTCTGATATGAATCTGGGCTGTCCCCCTGTGGAGGACGTTGCCCACCTCTTGCCCGCAGGTGTGCTTGCACCTGGTCAAGGTGGTAAATTAGGTATGCAGAAGGTGTAAACCTCCAGGAAGGCTGTTCATACCTCCTGGATGAGCGGCATGAGCTGTACATCTAAACTAGAATTAAAAAATCTTTAGGAGGTCATAGTAGTGGATTCTGGTTAGAAAAGGTAACTTACTCCCCCGGGTGTGGTCACATTTGGGGCAGATTAACCTCTGGAACTAGCTGATTATTGGCTACTATTGAGCATATAAAATTCCGTAAGTCCCTCAAAACCTGCCTATTTTGAGCCTATCCCCCCTCACGGTTTCCCTTTCTCTTCATTCTTTTGCTTTCTGAGTACAGGCTAGTGCTACGAGACCTCAGGGTGATATATGCGCTTAACAGAAACCAACATATAACATAACATACTAGCTCCCACACCTTTACCACCCCTAAATCTAGGTTTAAGGGTTCCTTTCCTGACACTAAAACCTCAGAACTGAACAACGTACTTCAAGGAATGAGCCCAGACGTTGCCAGTGCACCAAAATAAAAGAGAGATACTGTGTCCCTGAGGCAACAGACTTGGAATTGAGTCAACGACCCTTGTAGTTGGCTAAAAATCAGTACTCCCTGGCAGATGGGCCATCTTAGGAGTCAAAAGCACCTTCAGTCTCCCTTGGACTAGTGGGACTAGTCCCCTGCAACCTGCAGGTAAAATGATGCTCAGGAACCAAAAAATCACTGGCCATCAGGCCCTCCGAGCTATCGGCCAAATCCAGATGGTGTAGTGCATTGTCTGAGCTGTAGTCCAGCCTTCCCTGAAGGTTCAAGCTGCTACCTCACTCCCCTGGACCTCCAGATGTCAAAGTTACTTTTCGCTAATTTTCCTGCAACCAAGGTTTGTTGCTCACCAGCCCGGTTACCGACCCTTTAACTCGATGCTGCACTGAGAGGGCGTTCCACAACACCTGTGACTGACATTGAAAATGACCCCACTCTTATATTTTTGCATTTTCTTTTCCTCAGCACAGTCCCAGAGGTAAAAAGCAGCTTTACCACAGGTCCTGTTCAGCACCAAGACAACCAGAAGAACTCTGCACCCGAACTCCACAGGCTAGGTAAAATTGAACTGACTGTTGGAGCCTGTCCTGGGACGCACACATCCTTTACCCTGCAAAGGTACATGGCAACTGGACCCCTAAGTGACCGATTGTCAGTAGTAGTTTTTAATCATTGACATCTATGATAAAGCATCAAAGTATTTTACTGCTTGATTTTATATTGCGTTGAAAATCCATAATTCCAGATATCTGTATTCTATTTTGTTCAATTTGGTGTCTTAATTAAGATTAAAATATACTCTATTTTTTTTAATTGTGTCGGATTTCGGTTGAGTCATGCCAAATACTTATGAACCATAAGGGTACTATAAAATGCTTAACACATGTTTCCCTTGTAAAACCTGACTGCTCAATCAATCAATCAGAACATTTGTAAAGTGCACTACTCACCCGTGCGGGTCTCAAGGTGCTGGGGGGGGAGGGATGCTGCTACTGCTCGAATAGCTAGGTCTTGAGTAGTCTCCTGAAGGTTAGTAGGTCCTGGGTCTGGCGTTGGAGGGTGGGGAGGGTGTTCCAAGTCTTGGCGGCAAGGTGGGAGAACGATCTGCCGCCGGAGGTTGCTCTTCGGATGTGGGGGACGGTGGCGAGGGCGAGGTCAGCGGAGCGGAGCCGGTGGTTGGGGGTGTAGAAGGTGAGTCGTCTGTTGAGGTATGCTGGTCCGGTGTTGTGGAGTGCCGTGTGTGAATGGGTGAGGAGCTTAAAGGTGATCCTCTTGTTGACGGGAAGCCAGTGCAGGTCTGTCAGGTTGGCTGTGATGTGGCTGCGGGAGGGATGTCGAGGATCAAGCGTGCAGCGGCGTTTTGTATGCGTTGTAGTTGTTTCAGGAGTTTGGCCGAGGCTCCAGTGTAGAGGGTGTTTCCGTAGTCCAACCTGCTGCTGACGAGGGCCTGGGTGACGTTTTTCTTGTTTTGGTGGGGATCCACCTGTAGACCTTGCGGAGCATGCAGAGGGTGTTGAAGCAGGAGGACGAGACGGCGTTGCCTTGCTTGGTCATGGAGAGTGTTGAGTCGAGGATGAACCCCAGGTTGCGTGCGTGGCCGGTTGGTGTTGGTGCTGCTCCCAGTGTGGACGGCCACCAGGAGTCGTCCTGGGCCGAGGGGGTGGAGCAGAGAATGAAGACTTCCATCTTGTCCGAGTTCAGTTTCAGACGGCTGATCTTCATCCATTCGGCGACGGCTTTCATTCCTTCGTGGAGGTTGGTTTTGGCGGTGAGGGGGTCCTTGGTGAGGGAGAGGATCAGCTGGGTGTCGTCAGCTTAAGAGATGATGTTGAGGTTGTGAAGTCATGCGACGTGGGCGAGCAGTGCCATGTAGATGTTGAACAATGTCAGGCTAAGGGATTATCCTTGGGGTACGCCGCAGATGATCTTGGTGACTTCGGATCGGAAAGGGGGGAGGTGGACGCTCTGGGTTATGCCGGAGAGGAAGTAGGTGGTCCATTCCAGCGCCTTGTCATGGATCCCTACGTCATGGAGGCATGTGTGTAGGGTGCGGTGGCAGGCTGTGTCGAAGGTGGCTGATATGTCCAGAAGGCGAGGGCCGCAGGTTCACTGTTGTCCAGCAGGGCCCTGAAGTCATTGGTGGTGGCGATGAGGACAGTTTCGGTACTGTGGTTGCTGCGGAACCCGGACTGGGAGGGGTCCAGGATGCTGTTTTCCTCGAGGTAGCGGGTCAGCTGTCTGTTGACTGTCTTCTCGATGACCTTCGCCGGGAACGGGAGCAGGGAGATGGGTCGAAAGTTCTGAAGGTCCTTCGGGTCAGCCTTGGGTTTTTTTAACAGGCGTTTATCTCGGCATGCTTCCAGCTCTCCAGGAAGGTCACGGTCTTGAAAGAGATGTTGATGGCCTTGCGGAGATAGGGTGCGATGGTGGCGCTGGCTTTGTTGAAGATGTGGTAGGGGCATGGGTCTGACGGAGAGCAGGAGTCGATGGTGTTCATGATCTTGATGGTGTCGTTGTCGCTTAAGTTGGTCCAGGTGAGCAGGGGATCGATGTGGATGGTGGTCGTGAGGTCAGAGGTCTTGGTGGCTGTTGGGGTGGTCAGGTTGTTGAAGCTTTCGTGGATGTCTGCGATCTTGTGATAGAAGAAGGTGGCAAGGGAGTCGCACAGGTCTTGCAATGGTGGGATGTTGTTGGTGTTGGAGCTGGGGTTGGAGAGTTCCTTCACGATGTTAAAGAGCTCTTTGCTGCTGTGTGCATTGCTGTCTAGGCGGTCTTTGCAGGACGCCATTTTGGCGGATCTGATGAGGTGATGGTGTCTGCGGATGGCATTCTTGTGGGCTGCGTGACTGTCCGGTGTTTGTTCGTGGTGCCATATCTTCTCTAGTTTTTGGCATGTCTGCTTGGAGGCCTGGAGGTCTGCAGTGAACCCGCTGGCTTTCTTTTTGGTGTGTCTGTTGGAGGGTTTCTTGATGGGTGCAAGGGTGTTGGCGCAGTCATCGATCCACTGTCTGAGGTTATGGGCGGCGGTGTTGGCATCGGTGGGGTCGACGGGTGGGCTTTGGGCGAGGGTGGTGTTTAGCTGGTATTAGGTGACTTTGCTCCAGCAGCGTTGAGGGATTTGTTGAGTGCAGTGGTGCGTAGTGGGTTTCCGGAAGGTGAAGTGGATGCAGCGATGGTAGGTTCATTGGAGTTCGGTGGTGTGGCTGAAGGAGACGTGGGGGCTTGAGGAGAAGATGGGGTCAAGCGTGTGGCTGGCAGAGTGTGTGGGTGTTGTGACGAGATGTCTGAGTCCGAGGTTGGTGAGGTTGTCAATCAGAGTGGTGGAGTTGGTGTCATTGTTGTTCTCGAGGTGGAAGTCCAGGTCCCTGAGGAGGATGTAGTCTGTGGAGGCAAGCGCGTGCATACTGGCGAAGTCGGCGATGGAGTTGCTGAACTGTGGCCATGGTCCGGGGGGTCTGTAGATGAGGGTTCCTCTGAGGGTGGTGTTGGGATCGGTGTGGGTCTGGAAGTGCAGGTGTTCGGCAGTGCTGAGCATGTCGTCGGTGCTGGTTGAGACCCTTAGGGTGTTCCTGTGGAAGATGGCGATTCCTCCTCCTGTTCCGTTGGTGTGGTCTCTTCGGGTGATCTTGTAGCCGTCAGGGATGGCTCTGGCGATGTTGGGTGCCGAGGAGGAGTTCATCCAGGTCTCCGTCAGGAAGGCGACGTCTGGAGAGGTGAAGTCGAGTAGGTCCCAGAGTTTAATGCCGTGTTTGCGGGCAGAGCGGGTGTTGAGTGGAATGTATTTCACGGTGGGTGGATTGGCGGATCGGATGTTGGTGAAACTGCGATTCTGGCAGGAGAAGGGTCCCTGGGTGCGCTTCGGGGCGACCAGCAAGCAGGTGTGTGATCGTCCGGTGTTGAGTGCGTGGAGGGTGCTGGCATCGAAGTGGTGACGGATGTCGTGCGTTCGCGGGGGCCAAGGGGTCTGGCGCTGGGTCCGGATGGGCGTGGGCGGGCACCATATAAGGGCAGGTGGGAGGGAGGTGCAGCTGGGAGACGGGAGCGGGCGACAAATGGGTGAGCAGGGTGCAGGGCCACAGGGGATGCAGCGGCACGAGAAACGAGCGGGATATAGAAGGCAAGAAGGGGGACAAAATGGTGCAGATAACAAAAATTAGGGAACAACCACTAAAACACAATAAAGGCAAAGGCACAAATTACAAAAATACAATGAGGCGCAACGTGCAAGAATTACAAAAGGGCAAACGCAGTATGAGAGGAGGGGCGGCAAACATACAGCAGCTGCTGCAGGGGGCTGGAGGGCACGGACACACAGGTGGTGCTGTGCGGCGAGGGGAGCGGCCTAACCTGTAAACAGGGTCAAGGGTCTCTATTTGCCATGCTACCAGGACTGAGCCTAGGACTTATTAGTGTGAATCCAAGGACCATTTTTGGGGTATTTTGATAATATTACATGGTTAGGCCACCAAGCCTTACCACATAATATTCCACTTTTCTGCACTGGTGACATTGCAGTGGGGATCCTGTACCTGTGTTTCGCAGTACTACTTGGTCATTCTTTATTGTGCATGAGCAATCCACTAACATTTTCTGTAACATCAAAAAGTACATTTTTCAGAATTTTTATGGAAATCGGTTTTGTAGGGCCCAGTGTAGATCCCTATTCCAATAGAACAATTACAAAATTCTAGTTAAGTTAGGATAAGGTTTTAAACTTTTTTGGTAAGATTTTAAAAAGCTCCCAACTTCCAATCAAAGTGTTAGGCACAATAGAGGCTGTTAAGGTTCTTGACTTGTCAGACATCCCAGCTTTGAGGATCATGGATCTAAGGGTGCTGCGGAAAGCAAGGGGCGTTAGCTACAAGCAGACAGCTAGAAAGGAGGGCCTGGAGAAGCTCCTCAGCTGCTATGAGACAGGGAGATTAGAGAGGGAGTCCAATGACCCAGAAGCAGATCCCGAAGAGGATGAGGCTAAATCCTGAGCCCCAATTGAGAATGATCGGGAGGATGGTGAGGACCATAGCCCTACATGTTTGTCCAAGCCCCCTTCACAAGTGGAAAGTGATAGGTGACACCCTAGCTTCCCACCAATGGCAGGAGGGTAGGATCCCTTGAGGATACGCTTGATCAAATCTCCTTGTAGGAAAGAAGGCTTGAACTTGAGGAAAGGAGTCTAGCCCTTGAGGTAAGAAAGGTTAAGCTGTGTCTGAGGTCCGAAGGTGATGACACCAATAATAGTGCCAGGAAGAGGGAGGAATCATTTGAGCCAAAGATCCCCAAAGGGTTTGTCCCCAAGTTAAGTGATGGGGGTGACTTAGACAAATGGTTGGCAGCCTTTGAGGGGGCTTGCAAGATGAGAATATGAGGTCATCAACACTGGGACTCTCTACTTTGGGAGTTGTTCACAGAAAAGGGAAGAGATAGACTTCAGACTCTTCACGAGTCCTATAAGCATATGAAGGAGACATTCACAGAAGGGTTTGGACTCACCACAGAAGAATATAGACTGAAGTTTAGGGACACCCATGAAGGCCAGAACCAGGCAATGACTGTGGACTCATATGATGGGCTTTATAATGAGATTATGAAGGAGCACATTTTGATAAACTATACCTCAGACAAGTTACACTAGCATCTGCTAGATTAATCTCTTTCAAGTCCCAGAGAGCTGGCTAAGAAAGCTGGCAAGTGAGTAAGGAGAACTGTACCCAAGAAATCCCAGGTGGGTGACTCCAGAAAGGGGGGATTAGACCCACAAAAAGCAAAGGTGGGAGAAGGTAAGCCCTCCAAAGCGACTCCCTCAAGACCCCAGAACTCTAAAAAACGAGGAGAACAAAACCCTGCCAACTCTTGCAAGCAAAGGCCGAGTGACCCAGGGCCTAAAAAACTCTTGGCGTACTGGCTGCGTTTTGACTGCTAGCAGTCAGGTCACTACAAAGGTGATCCAGCCTGTTCCAAATAGGTGGTTTACACTTGTCTGTCCACTGTAGCAATTGGGGAGGACACCTAAGATGAGGAGGTCCTCTTAGCATTTAACTGGGAGAATTGTCCAGGTGGTAAACTGATGATCCCTGAGGGTGGTAGTAGACACGTTCATTCCATGCAGGTGATGGTGTCCCCAGATCAGTATGTGCCAGGGGAAACATGAAGAGCAAGGGAAGTCCCAAGGGAGGTCATTGTTAGTCCTGTAGCCATAGAGCCCCTAGAAAGGGAGGGTATCCTCAGAAGGCATAGGGTGGTAAGTAAGTAAATCTTTATTCGGTTTTCAAATTGCATAAAAAACCATAAAAGAATTTCCACAGTACATTTTATAAAAATATCAAGCTAGCCATTATTCCTCAAATTTGACATTTAAAATTCACTTTCTCATAAATAAAACAGGATTAATATCTTTACATTTAAAAAGGCTGCCCTTCTTCATTTTTCTCAACTAATCAAACAGTACTTTATCGAAGATTTACCCTATGTTTAAAAATACATTTTAAAAACGTGCTCACAGTTTTACAGGTCAATTCAGAGCTCAGAAATTGCAACCACAACATGGCGGGACGACATCTTCTAAGGCCTAAACTTCTCAAGAGGGGGATTAACCATAGCTTACGGTGTTCAGTATAATATTTACAGAACAACACAGTGTGGATCGTTGATTGTTCAGACGTTTCGTCACAAGGGCACACCGTTAAACACTCATCCCAACTATTTCTATTGGGGAAAGCTACAACCCTATGAAAAATGTTCAGCCTAAATCTTGTCAGTAAAAAACGCTCAAATTGCGACTCGACATATGTCAGATATGGTTCCATCTCTACAGTAGTCATGGCTGCCATGGAATGTTGGACTGAGGGTTTCTTTATCTCTATACTGATACGTAATTCTTCTATATGGCTCAAAGCCCTTGTTTTTAGATCTTTCTTTGAGATTTCAGCAATTGTTTCGGGGTTAGAATAATATTTTGCCATCCCCAGATCAGTGAGAAGATTTTTTACATATCTCAGCCATTCTATTTTTTCCACATGGTCCAGTAACATACAGTCTGCCACAATCTCTTTTGTGAAAGAGTTTTTCGTTGATGTCCAAATGCGACGACAGAGCAATATGGGTTGAATCTTTGCCAGATCCTCAATATGGGGCATTCCTAGCTCTGCATGACAAGCAAAAGTGGATACTCGTTTAGGGACCGCCAAGAGAAATCTCATGAATGTGTTCTCTGCTACCTGTAGTGCTTTTGTATTTTTGTGTCCCCACAGACCCGCCCCATAGAGTGCGATGGAATGACACTTTGCTTTATAGATACAAAGCAACTCTGCTGGTGGCCTCTTTCCTAGCTTCTGTGTAAATTTTTTGAGGGCAGCAATTGCTCACAGGAGTTGATGTTTGCGGGCTTCTATAGCCGGTTTCCAGTTGAGCTTTTCATCCATCATGATCCCCAGGTAAGGGTATTGGGCAGTTAGTTCTATCTTTTCATTATCAAGGAAAATACTCTTCCCCCCTTTCTTTCCTTGACCTGCCACCATAACATATGTTTTTTTAATATTTATATGGAGGTCCAAACTGCCCATAAATTTTGCATACCTATTCAGTGCTTTCTGTAGCTCTCGTGGGGTGCGTGCCAGTATCACAGCATCATCTGCGTATAGGAGCGCAGGCACCAAGCGATCTCTCACTGGGGGGGGTCCTGGCCCCCCTTCAACATCTCTACCTCAAGCCCGTTGGTATAAAGGGAGAAAAGAAAGGGGGCCAGCACACAACCCTGCCTGACGCCGCGCTCCACCGCAAATGATTCTGATAGTTCACCCTGCACTCCAAAACGCACCCTGGATGAAGCATTAGAATATAATTCTCTAAGAAAGGTTACCAGGACTAAATTTATTCCCATCTCGGTAAGAACTGACCACAGTTTTGCATGTGAGACGCAATCGAAAGCTGCGGATAGGTCGACATAGACCATGTACAACCTACCCCGCTTTGCCGACACGTACTTCCCCATCATTAAGGCCAAGTTTAGGGCTTGCTCCGTTGTTCCGAAGCCCTATCGGAAGCCAAACTGAATGTCAGAAAGAGTCCCGGTGTCGTTCGCCCACTCCCGTAGACGCTGGAGTACCACTCTGCCCAGTACTTTCCCCAGCGAATCCAGGAGCGAGATTGGTCGGTAACAGGACACATCCTCCCTATTTCCCTTCTTAAATATGGGGACCATGGTTGATTGGGTCCAAGATTTAATTAGCCCGCATTTCATTGTAGCGTCGAACACCCTTTTTAAAATTGGGGACCATAAATCTAATTTAAATTTAAAGAAGTCAACTGGTACCCCATCTGGACCAGGGGCTTTTCCGCTTTTCCGCTTTTACTCGCTTTTACTGCATTTATAACTTTGTGGAGTCCAAAATCTAATGGAATTGGGAACGGGTTAACCTGATTATTCCAGTTATTTCCCTCAGTTAAGTCTACGTCTGAGGGTTTTCCAAAGATTTTTGAAAAATGGTTTACCCATACTGGTCCCTCAATCGCAACTTCTATCTTTGGCTGCTTATCAGTATCTATCAGGAATGGAGCTTTCACCGCCTTCCAGAACAGCTCACTATTTCTATTCAGTGAGCTCTCATGGAGTTGCTCCGATAGGGCTTTCTTCAGTTCCTCTTTTCTTGCTTTGCATGCCAATCTATATGACCTTCTTAAGATTCTAACCTCCTCATGATCTCTAACAGCTTTTGTTAGTGCTATTTTTAAAGTTTTGTGGGCCACTGAACATTTATGATTGAACCACCCTTTTTTCCCACCTTTTTTCCCTTTTTGCTTTCTTGTTAGGGATTCATTTACCTTGTCCAAAATCACCCTAAAATTTTCTAGGACTTCCTTTTCCCCTATATCAGTGTCTAAACACTTCAATATTGCCGGGTATGCCGCAGTTACCACCTTATTTGTTAAGTCTACGGGATCTATCTTTCCCCATCCTAGGGTATAGCCATTTGTTTTTGTTAAGTGTATCTTATTCTGGGCAAGTGCGGTCATTAAGAGCTGTGCTGATAACTGCCCCTGATCCATAAATAAGTCAAAGCCCAGGGCAGCGTGGTCGCTCAGGGTATTTATTAACACTCTAAATCTCTGGGCCTTGCTTCCGAGGGTCGCTGTGATCAGTATATAGTCAATTGTTGACTCGCAGCCCCTTCCCAGATAAGTTGGCTCTAAGTGCCCGCAGGGTTTTTTTGCTTCATTTAGTATTACCAAACCCAGTTCAGATAAGGTTTCATTTAAGATATCTCCCACCACTGAATGGCTGAAGTGAGTTGTTTGGTCATCGATTTCATCCACCACACCACAGATGTTACTATTATTCCTCTCACAGGGGAGGTGGTTGAAATCGCCCCCCCAAACAATACTTGGGGGGTCTAGGCCTTGCATTTGTTTTGACCAGGTAAAAAGTTTCTTGCGGAGAGCCCCAAGTGTTTTTACTCTCTCGCTTTCTACTAGATTATCGTACATGTTTACTTGTAGGACAATCATCTTCTTCTGGAAAGACAATCTCAATATCTGATAGTTTGGTTCCAAAGTAAGCGCTGTCACTTCTAGCCCCGGTATGATATTTGCTATGTAGGTCATCAACCCCCCCTTTGCCCTACCATAAGTGCATTTCTGTAGTGAGCCAAGTCTCCTGTAGGCATATCACCTGGTAGTCCTGTACAAAATCTAAGGCACTTCCATCTGCAATTTTTACGCGGAGTCCCGCAATGTTCCAGAACATAATTTGTAATTTTATGTCTTTCTTTCCAGGGTCTGGTCTTTCAGTCATTCTACTAGCCTCGTCTAAAACAGGGCTCTCCAGGACCAATTGCCCTTCCTCCCTATTGGATCTGATATACCGCTAGGTATATTCCCCAAAATAACGTTATCTTCCCCCTTTGCAGGTATCAGATTCATTAAGGCCAACTGGTTGTCACCTTCTATTTGTTGTCTTTCTACATCACCTTTCAGATTGTTATCCCCTTGCAGGTTAATAGGTTCTGCCGAGGTGAACTTTACTGAAGGGGCTAGTTCCCGACCAAGTCAATCTACTTCATCCAACCCAAACAGCATTGAATAATGATTAAAAGTAGGTACATTAAACCCCGGGTATAGTTGGAAGTTATTATTCTAAAACCCCCTATGTGGCTGAGGATATACTGTTTGTAAAGGTTGATTATAAGGATATTGCTGGGAAGGTTGGTAGCCCCCTTCTCTCCGGTCTGAATGAAACCTTTTTACAAAATTCTGTTTTGGGTGTGTGATCAGCTCTCGCGGGTAGAAATAACTAACATAGTGCGTGGAGATACAGTCCCCCCCTCTGGCTTCATACCAATCACCAATGCACCTCACTGCCCTATGGTCCTTAAAGTTTATAATTATTACGTCCCCCTTCTTATCGTTTGGTCTTGATCCCACCCAAATTGCACGTCTCACTGTTAGAATTACTCCATCTATATGTGCGGGAAGGGGTCTATTTTGCTTCAACCAATGGATAGTTTTATTTTTTAGAGCATGGTAATTCTCCCTAACCCCCTCTGCTAATTCCGATACCCCAGTCATAATAATTGTATAAGGGGCCGATTCAGGGGGTAGATCTACTATCCTAGTCATTGGTCTGTTCGAGCGCTGAGGTAGCTGTTCCCCTTTCTCCTTATCTAATCTGTTTTTCATTGGTGGGTTGTTCTTTACAGGTGGGAGGTTCTTTTCTACTTCTCTTTTCTCTCCGTCCTTTTTCCCGCTAACAAGTTGCGTCTCTCCATTTTTTACTTGATTACTTACTGGGGGCTTAGGCTTTTCTTTATTAGCTGTTTCCTTAGATGATTTAGCCAATGCTTTTTTCCCCTGCGTCGTGCCAGATTTCACAAATGCACCACTGGTAGATGGTTGCTCTAAGTGCGAAATGGAGGGGGCAACAAGATTTGCAATAGAATGTTTTGGCTGCAGCATTGACAGTTCTGTTAATGCCTGAGTGTTCCCTTCTATTTGCTTACCCAACTTATCTAGATGTGTACTTATTAGTCTGGTTCTCTCTAAGAGTGGAAGTAGAAGTGACTTCACCATGACCTCTATTTTAGTGAGGAGTTCACCCTCAAGAATTTGGTCTAGGGATGGCCCTAAGATGTTAGCCGTCAAAGATGGATTATTTGTCTTAAGAGACCGTGTAAGTGGCGGTGTTAGGGCCGAAATATTCGTTTTTTCTTTTTTGGCCGGACCTGACAAAAAAGGAGAACCTCGTCTCTTTCTTTTTTTTAACTGATTCTCTGCTTGTCCTATAGTTACTGGGGAGGATATAGCTAATTTGGGTGAACTAGATAGCCTTGATATATTTGAGCTAACTGAGGAATCAGAGAGCGACGTCACACCAGGGGAATTGATCCTATTATTTTCCTCGTCCCCTAAAACAATGGGGGGAATGTTATCACTCACAGGTTCTAAGTCTATCACCCTTGGGTGGGGGCATTCCCTATTTGTCCTAAGGAGGAGCGTTTACCGGTTAACAGGTCCAATGATAGGCGCTTTTCTGTATCAGCAATTTCCTTCTCCAGGACAATAGTCACCCGTTTAAAAAATTGATCTATTGTGCCAGTTACTGCCCCTTTAGACGTGTTTACAATTATATTTCGTGGTTTCTCTGTGTCTGACGACATGATGGTACGAAGGTAAAGTCTTTAAGTTATGGGCACAAATAACAATGTTCAAAGCCAATGTCTTATAGGTCAGCGAATTGATACTAATGTCCAACAGGAGCTGATATAGAAGTAAGTCTCTTACCACAAAGCGGATGTTAAGGGACTAGCCTGTCCCGTCCTTTGTCGTCCTTGGACGGCCTTAGACAGCCCGCCCTTTGCCCGGGCTTCGCCCCGGGCGCTCCCGCGCGCTCCCACGCGCTCCCACGCAGCGGGATTCGCAAATGCTTATATAAACCGTTGGTGAATGAGTGGGCGGGGCGATCAGGGAGAGCGGGCCAGGTGTGACGGCCTCGGGGTTACCGGGACTCCTGGGATATCGAGTCCCGGTCCCGGCGATCGCAGCCCTGCAGCCCGGACACGCACCCACAACTGCTTCCAAAAGTCCGGTTTAGGATCAGTGACGATGCGGGGCCCGCAAAGCGGGTTCCGCGAGGAGTAATGTTTTCCTGGTAATCCGCAGTTTGGCAGCTTGGCAGCAGAGTCTCAAAAGGCATAGGGTGGTAGTTAATCCTGACTTCCCACTAGGTTGTATCCTACACAATGATGATATGGTATTGTCTTGCACTCTCCCATTCACTCAATGCAGCGCAGCAGGTTTACTTGCTAAGCTGCCTTGCAGGACATTTTTTTTAGCAAATCTGGCATACAACCTTAAAACAATATGCTACTTCCAACTTTCCCTACTGAAATCAGCTTTAGACTATCTGCTTCATGTATTCAGGTTTGATCACATTCCTTTCTTCTGTGATTATTCCATTATTTTGTACCCCACAAAGAAAATTATTCTAAAATATATGCTAAATTGTAATTTACTGTCACCCCACCCAACATAACTAAGCTGCCTCCTTAATGACATACATATTCACTGCTGAGACACACCTGTCTCACTACATTATCTTCATAGCTTCAAAATGGCTTCTCATTCTTCTCTTTAAAATGTTACATTTCCCATATAGTTGCTGTCAACCCTTGTGACTCTACTGTACCCACTTTATTCCTCACTTTCATGTTTCATTAACACCTTTAATCCCGATAATCAGGAAAGTCACTTTTGGTATGGTACCAAAGTATCAATACAAATATATCACCTGGCAGAAATATTGTGTCCTAAATATTGTTCTGAAACATATCGACCCATTAGAGATAGTACCATTGAGTTGGGTAACAAAAAATAACTGCTATTCAGCCCCAAGATACCATTGGGTGAGCGTGTGCTTTATAAATACACGTTATGTTATGTTAAGTTAATTAAAAATCTAGACCCACAGGACAATATTTTTATCAGTTATATTTAGGACATAGTATTTTTGTAGACAATATCTTTGTTAAGGATATTCTTACCATTCATCTTGGTACACAGAGTTTTTCTTTCAACAATCTCCCAAACCACTGCCGATCCTCTACTCTACATTAGGGGCCTCCGCCTTGCCCTCTTCCCCACACTGTACTGCATGACAATGAGCTACTCCACAATTTTTCACCCGGTTTGCGTTGTTCTTGCACCATGCAATGTGGTGCAAGAGCGCACAAACCTTAAGTCACATTTTTTAAGGCTGCGCAAAGCCTCTTTGCATAGTTTTGAGTGGCTCCAAAAATATCGAGTAATGCACCACAGTGCAAATTGCTGCATTGCATTATTCTGCCCTGAGGAGGTGTTCCATGGGCATTGGGTGGGTGTTCCCACGCAACTGCAATGATATATTGATGCAGTGCCAGATTTAAAAGAACTTGTAAACCTGGAAATGCGCCAAAAAGATATGCATCCCCAGATGACGTGCGTGAGGTGCCTTGCGCCAAAGCAAGGGAAAAGGACAGGAATGTGTCGTATTGGATGAATACGTCACATTTCTGCCGTTTATCGATGATGCAGTGCAGCGCAACTAGATAACTTGCTGCACTGCCCTGCGCCACAAAGATCACAAATATGGCCCTTATTTCATATTTCCTTATTCACTGGGATCCTATCTCAACTCTATTCTAATCCATCATCCCTTTTACCATCGTGCCCTGATACACCTTTAGTTAAGAGAGGCAGGAGTTTACCGTCTCTGAGCAATCCCCGTTAGCTCCAGCTTGTAACAGTTTTTATCACCACTGGCCATCTGACTGTTATATACGCTGTCAACATCTTCTCTCAGTAGCCAACTGTAGCCTGGTGGAGCTTTGTTTCTCTGTGATTCCCCTTGGCATCATCAGTCATCATCAACAAGGATCCCTTTCAAGTTGAGCGTGGATCTGAAGGGATCATTGTTATAAATAGATATTCTCTGGTCTTATTTAACTAATAGACAACAAGTTGTGACGTTAGATCAGCACAAATCTCCCTATTTTTTCATACCATGTGGGGTACCTCAGGGTTTAGCACTCTCACCTACCCTGTTCAACAGATATGTTACCCCACTGGCTAAGCTTATCCGTTCCTGTGGCTTCACTGCCATTTGCTATGCTGACGACACGCAAATTGTTGTCGAACTAGCTGCCAAACCAGAGATCGTGGCAGCACGTTTTAACCTTTGCATGAGCCATATTATTAGCTGGATGCAGAGCAATTTTTAAAATTGAACACCGGGAAGACAGAAGTTGTCATGTTTGGAAGGGACATTTCAATCTGGAACTCAGATTGGTGGCCCAGTACAGCAGGGCCCTGCCCCCAACCCATAAAGAAGGTAAAAAACCTTGGAGTTCTAATCGATGATCATCTTTCCCTATCAGATCAGGTCAACAGCATCACTTCTTCCTGTTTCTACACCTTGAAAATCCTCCGGAAAAAAATCCTTTCTTTTATCCCTATGCCCCTCAGGAAAATGGTTGCTACGGCCCTGATTCTGTCAAAAATTGATTATTGTAACTCACTCTACCATGGAGCCCAAAAAAGTGTGATACATAAACTGCAGACTCTGCAAAATGCTGCCGCACGGCTACTACTAAAACTACCTAAATTCTGTCCCATCAGTCAAGTCATTCGAGAACAGCTGCACTGGCTCCCTATTGTGGCTAGGATCCAGTTTAAATCTATGTGTATTCTACACAAGGCATTGCACGGAGAGGGACCCGGACAGATTAGCCAATATATTGAGCACTATGCCCCACAGAGATGTCTCCGTTCCGCTTCGGCGTCCCTGCTTGTAGTTACACGGGTAAAGACGCTGAAATGGGATGGTAGAAGCTTCAGACACTTAGCCCCAAGGCTATGGAACTCTATACCCTTGCATCTTAGAACCCCAAGCATCCTGCTTCAGTTTAGGAAGGAACTCAAAACCTGGCTATTTACTTGACCCTAACCGGCTGGCTGATTCTCCGACTGTACCCTATGGCAGCAAGCGCTAAGACACCACGGCAAACATGCGCTCTACAAAAACCCACATTTCATTTCATAAATATGTATTTTCGTTTTCAAATGCACTTTACCACTTATTTCAAAGTGCACCACATATCCTTTCGATTACCTTACTACAGGAAGGTGTTTGGGCTGGTACCCAGATAGGATTTGCTTTGTATGTGTGGTGTCTGGGATCTTTCCACCTACAACTGTGATTCAGAAATCGGGTGCACTACGGTGTAAATAAAACAATTGACGAATTGCCCTTTTTGCTTCTCAGAAGCAATCCAGGCCTAAAAGGTCATACAGTTTTGCACTATGGCTTGGCATCTTGGTTGTATAAAGGTGCTATCTCAAAGTCCACACTATATCCAAATGGTTACACATATCATCGATATCTTCTGTTCAACCAATAACAATTCAGCATTTGCTCTATAAAACCTTCATCAGTGGCTAGTTACTCCTAGGCTATTAACACGTATAGCCAGCTTTCTGTTAGCTCTTTCTACTTCTGGTGTGGTCATTCCACCATCTATGGTATATATTACTTTACTTTCCTCCATGCACTTTACACATTCTCCTGATTTTACATGGATTTGACTTATATTTCCCTTTAGTTTGGCGCTCCACTCAGCAGGAAGTGTATTACTTTAGTTAGCTGGAAATTGGAAATACAATTTGACCAACAGATGGAAGTAGCAAAGAGATGAAGCTGCTGACATATATGTCAGTTGGCTCAGTAGGCCCGTTTACATGCATCTCTGACATAGAGCTGATGTGATCAGCATACAGCAGCTATTTTCCAGCCTCTGTGCGCTATCATCTGTGTTCACGAGGTCTACAAATTCTTTCTAATTCTCAGCTCCTGACAGGGAACACACAAATACTCATGCAGAATACTGAAAACAATACTGTTATAGTGGACCAACTACATTACAATGCGGGATATTGTTGTATGATACTTATCAAGATGTGTACATGCTCAAGTAGTTTACCTAAAACAGTCTTATCAAAGCGGATCGACTAGCTGAGAATGCAGGATATTGTTGGATGATACTCACCCCAAAGATCGAATGATGTTAAAGAGAATTACACAACCTTCTCCCACCCCTCTGATGTTTACAATTCTTCCAAAATGTTATACATTAGCAATGCACGTCAATGTTCTTTTTTCTATTTTGACACAATCAATTGCACATCATTCTAGTGCGACAAAAGAATAGAATAAAGGGTAAAAGAAATAACATGACACCTAATGAAGTAAACGTAACGCCAAATGGCAGCCGGCTAGGAAAAGAAAAACTAAAAGTTTGATAAAAGTGCTGCACTAGAAATGAAATGTAGGTTCTAACATATGTACTTGAAAAGTACAATTGCTAGGCGCTGCAGCTTTCTTAAAGTCCCCATCAACAGTCTCACACATGGAACATTTTTAATTTCGATTCAGTTTCCAGGAAAGAATAAACAATGGGTCAAATGCTTGAATTAACCTCAACCACTGAATGACCAGCTCTATGCGCAGCAGACTTGGCCCTTGCTCCAATAGTAACAATCCAGCCTGAACTGCCAAGCCAGCTCTCCTCTAGACGTTATTTAACACAGCCTTGTTGGAACTCCTCAATGAGGTTGGATTTGATTTCTAGGAATAGTGAGGACTGCACATACGTTTGGCCACACAGGCCATACTTACTTACCAGTTTGATTGCATGGTCTGCATACATTTATTTTTAAACAAATGATTTGTCCACTATAAAGCTCACGGTATACTGCTTACCAAGGATAAACTTTGTGGCACTTGATTCATGTGAAGTGGCACAACCTTATCAAAAGCTTAGTTAGCATCCAATTGCACATCTTGATTACATAAGGTTATTGTTTCTGCCACCTTTAATATCTGTTAGTAGCCTCTTGTAACATTTTCCGCAGAATAGCTGAGACTATATTTTTTACTTTTTGAGTCAAATAGCTGGTGAGCTGGTTCTGATTCCTCGCTCTTTAGTGAGTTATGTAGGTTTTTATCACGCAACCATGTTGACTGTCAGTCAACATTCCTATGCTTATTATGACTATGGAGGATAATTACTCTATCTTAGAGAATTGCATTTTTGAAAACCCTCGATTCAGTTATTGCTCTAAACGTAATTAAACTTATTGAAAATCCTCCGCACCTTGGTAAAAAGTCACCCTACATCTGCTGAAACAACTGTGTAAAATGTTAGAAAGGAAATGGCGTGTAACCTACACAGAAGAGGAAAAAAGCGCCCTCAAGGACGCTGGCGTGAGTTTAAACTAGGCATTGCAAACGCTAAAGCAGAATTCTATGCTAACGCCATCTTACTTGCCCCCGACAGCTCTAAGAATGTGTTTGATATTATGAGGGATATGTCCAACCCTGCTTGCCTAAATAGTACTATGACACCTACACAAACGTTATGTAACAAATTTGCGGCATTCTTTGAAGACAAGGTAACTTACATTTTAGATGGCATCAAGTCTTCAAATCCGGCACAGGGCGCCTCGGCTACTCAGTGGGACAGCTTGCATTCCCTGTAGTCTGATGAGATGTACAAAACCAGTATCTTGCAACCTAGTTAATTTTGAACCTCTTTCGGAGGAAGATATTCACACCTTGGCCATGATCACTCCACCTGGTTCCTCTCTGGATGTCCTTTCAGTCAACATTTGGAAGGAACAGGTAGAAGTTCTATTTCCCTTGCTTAGGCAAATATGTAATCAATCTCTGTCATCAGGTGTGGTGCCGCCGGTATGGAAAAAGCTATTGTTATTCCCATCTTGAAAAAGCCATCCTTGGATCCAGCTACGTTGAGTAGCTATAGACCTATTTCCCTTCTGCCTTACCCAGTTAAAATCTTGAAATGCAATGTGAGTAGGATACTAGTTCAATATTTAGAAAGTTGCAACTATCTGGACGAAGAACAATTTGGATTTAGACCTGGTCACGGGTCTGAATCAGCTCTGATCACAGCACAGGATGAGTTAAGGATGCGGGTCAACGAGGGACAATCAACAGTCCTGATTCTATTGGACCGCTCAGCGGCATTCAATATGGTCTTTCACACTATCCTTTTGTGAGTGCTTGCAATGTTCAACACTCCGTCCATCATTACCTTTGGTTTTGCCTTGTTCACACTACCCTTTTGGCCTGTCTGCAGGCGTTAGGGATTGGAAGAACAGTCCCAGAGGGGTTCCGCTCTTATCTTTTGGATGGAAGTCAAGAAGCTCCACTCTACCCTTTCCGCTCTCAGGTTAGAGCTATCAAACATGAAGTGCCACAGGGCTCTTCCATTAGCCCAATACTGTTTAACATCTATATGACCCCCTGATCAGACTTATTAAGTCACATGAGGTGATGTTGGTCAATTACACTGATGATACTCAGTTTATTCTCCTGCTCGCTAGAAATCAGCAACTTTCCTTCGTTCATGACTGCATGAAGGACATCATCCTGTGGCTCAGTCTAAATTTCCTTAAATTCAATGGTGATAAGATGGAGCTGCTCTGCTGCCCAAAAAGCTCAGAATGAGATTCCTTCCAACTTCTGGCCTAGGCTATTCAAGGGGCCAGCTGCCCCTGTTAAAGTGGTGCAGAATCTGGGAGTCATGGTCAATGACAAACTCAGCCTAGAGAGCTGTGGAAAATGACAATGTATATGTACATAAGCGGCGTTCATTTGTGTTCACTCATTACCAACTGCGTATACCCTAAGACTCCGAATTTCGAAGCTGAACGTACGAAAGCTTTGTATGATATCGAAATACGTAATATAATGGGGATAGACATAACTTGACATGCTGGCTAGATATGTTGAAAAGGGAGGACCGTTAAAAAATCTGGATTGTGGCGTAATCATTATCGGCGCCATCTTGTCCTTTTTCAGATCCATACGTGCGCGTAAGCAGCAACCATTTTGATTACCATGGCCTCTCTGCCCACTCCCGATAGCCAGCCTCTCTCTCTCCCCCTCACTCCCCAGCCTCGCAAGCATCCCCGACAGCCCCCGGTCTCTCATGCATAGGCCATAAAACCCTCTTCCTCTGCGCAACCCTGCTCTAAAAGTGACACCCCTGCCTGACCGACACCCCCTGCATTCCTCCCAGGAACACCCTTCCCCTCTTCTGATGACCCCCCCCCCCCCGGCTACACCTGGCCTCTCGACCCGGTCTCAAGTCATAAAACAAAGCCTCATGGATGTACCCCCCGGCCCCGCATAGCAAAACATGATACACCAACCGAAGTGCCCGATCTTATCGCCTGCCCAACCTTAGATCTGACCACCCCCTCTTGCCCTCGTGTCCTGTTGGAATGTCCGGCTGCAAGATTACAATCACATGTTACATTTGGGAGGGGAAACGACATCCGAGCGACAGGCATGGGAATAGGCCTGAAGCTGGGATTCCAAACGTGCCTTTTCGTACTTCAAAGTTTCTTTATTGCAATAAGGAATGTTTGTGCATCATAAACCTGTGTATAAAAGACGGAGCCTCAGAGAAACTTGTTAGAGCACCTCTTGAAGACATTGCGCACGTGTCCGAAATGACAGGCTCTCCTCATGAGAAATAAAAATCTGTTCTTGCACTCCCGCTTCCAGCGCCCGTCTCTTTATTTGGTAACTGATCGAAATGGGAACTAAGAGGCGTCTTGTGCCAGCAGCCTGGGCATCGGTTGTAATTTGGGCTGTTTTTCCTCAATTGGCGCCCAACGTGGGGCCCATCAGCGACAGAAGGTCCGGTAAGAGAGGTCCAGACGATGGGGTGAACATCTGAACGATTGGAGTATACCTGCCTTGAGAGGGCCCTCGTCCGGCTGCCGATTGAATGAACTTCACCGATTCCGAACGGACCTCTCTCAAGCGACCTACTGTCCTGACTGGGATCCCACAGGAATGCTGCGGTAAAAACATGGAGTAAGAGAACGATCGGGCGCTGGAAAGGGAAGGCGAAGAACTGTCCACACGGTCCGGTCCGGGTAAGGTTAAGTAGGACGTCTTTACGTCCGATTGATAGGATGACTTTATCCATCTGATTGATTGATTGTTTATATTGGAATCGGTATTTAAATACTGGTATTGTTCATTGATTGGTTCATTTAGCCTTGGTTGCTACTTGAAGTATTGGTTCTCTTTGAGACATTCTCTGTTTGCAAACAGCGACGAATAGGAACGTTCCTCTCTCTTTGCAAATAGTGAAGGATAGGTAATGCAGACTTTTGTCCCCATTGTAATCCGTCATGCCTATTTTTCTCCCCACTGATTGATTGATTGCTCTGCTGCTCTTTGAGACATTCGCTGTCTACAAATGGGGAAGAATAGGAATATTCTGTCTCCCTTTGCAGGTAGTGAAGGGTAGGTAATGCAGACTTTTGTCCCCATTGTAATCCGTCATGCCTATCTTTCTCCCCACTGATTGTTTGTTATCGATTTTTTATCGATTATCGCTCTTTTGAGATATTCCCTGTCTACAAACAGAGAAGAATAGGAATATTCTGTCTCCCTTTGCAGATAGCGAAGGATAGGTAATGCAGACTTTTGTCCCCCGTTGTAATCCGTCATGCCTGTTTTTCTCCCCACTGATTGATTGATTGTCTGGACATTTATTGTTCAAGGAATAGTTCTTTTGAGGTATTCTCTGTTTGCAAATAACGTGGAATAGAAATGTTCCATCTAGTCTTTGCAAGTAGTGAAGGGTAGGTAATGCGGACCTTTGTCCCCCGTTGTAATCTGTCATGCCTATCTACTCCCCACTGATTGGTAAACTAGTTCCACCCGGACCATTTATTAGAGGTAGATCATCTGGCTCAACCGGAGGGCGCCCCTAATAAAAAGGACATATGTAAAATACGAAGTAACCACCGTATCCTGTTAACAGAAACTTTAGCGCAAAAACACACTAGAAAAGGAAGGTAAAAGAAATCGAGCAAAATCAGTAGGCCACTGATGAGTTTTTTGACTTCGCTAGAAATAAGAAACGTTAGAAATAGCCCGCAATAAGAAACATGAAAGTGGTGAGAGAAGCCAAGCTTGATATCACGGCAGCCACGAGGTAGCTAGGCTCCGCCGCCCCTCACTGCTCCAAACATGTCTGTCCCACCGCCCGCCACGCCCAATAACGGTAACATAAGATAGATACAAGTCAGCAGATACCTACCCCCATTCCGGAAGCTCCCGAAGTACAACAGGTCCACGGTTACGCCCATCCGGAAGACGAGGCCTCGACACGTGCAGGGCGGGGCCCGGCTG
Organism: Lissotriton helveticus; assembly: GCF_964261635.1. Lineage (NCBI taxonomy): Eukaryota > Metazoa > Chordata > Amphibia > Caudata > Salamandridae > Lissotriton > Lissotriton helveticus. Next base: position 303,078,204 of record NC_136073.1, on the reverse strand, counting down.
GCCGCCATCGGCCGGAGAGGCCGTGGGGTGGATGGCCCGGAATGTACTGGTCTTCCCATCCTCTTCTTCTGGCGCCTTGCAGGCCACGGGGGGGTATGTCTTGCTTATGCCTCCGACCCCCCCCCCTCTCTCATCGCCTGGTCCGGCCATCACGAATGTCAGCGCCAGAAGACGGCGTGGGGTGCACTGGGAGGGAAAGGCGACGCGGACGAGCCTCTCCCACCTCCCCAGGTGGAGGCCCCTCAGCTGCACCCCCAACGCTCCACTCACCCGACAAGGGTTCGTCCACTCTTGCGGTGCAACGCCACGCCCGACAGGCTGGAGTCCGTCTACTCTTGCGATCCAGCGACTGCCGGTTGCCGCGGAACTCATAAAATAACGGTCGACTCGTGGGAGATTGGGCCTGGCGTGCAAGGATGGCCAGGTCGCTTGCCAGCTAGAAAATGAGTCCCCCGTCCAGAAGCGTTCTCCTCAGCTTTGAAGATTCTATAAGAGCTGCAGGGACCCCCGACCCCCCCGCGGGCCCCCCCCGATGGGGAATGACTGCCATGATTGCCCGCGGAACGACCAAGACGTAGCCACGAGACGTCGGCACTCTCATGCTGGCGCCAGCCTCAGTTTGAATGACCAAAATCCTGCAGACTGCCAATTTGATCAGTTCCGGTGGAACACCAGTATGACCCGGTAGGAAAGATTGTTGCCTCCCTCCCCCCTTTGACTGATGGTTCATGTCGACGCCCCCTTCTGTTGCCCTTTAACGAAACTTTTGGACTGCCGAAAGAGGCTCTGGTCCAACCACGAGTTGGTGGAGACATTTTGACTATACTTGGACCTGCCTGACCTCACCCAAAATGGCACCGGTACAAATGAAACTCGCAACTCCCTGTTGTGTTCCGGTTGCTCAGCCTTGATCGCATGGCGGGAGGGGATGGGTACTGATTGAACACTTGGACAATGAATTGATGTTAAGTTCTGACGCGTCATTGATTACCGTATTATTGAAAGTTCGAATTTTCGACACTTATGGTACTTGCCCACAATGAATTTTCGATATGATTTTATTGCACTTTTCGCACCTTTATGAAATCAACGGTCACCGACTCCGTTCTAATAAATATCCCCTCATGTACAGTTCCAGTCTGCTCCGTGGCCGGCCCACGTGGTTGTAGACCCGTATTTGTGCACCAACAATTTTGAATAAAGGTTTTTTGAAAAGCAAACATAGTTGTAGCGCTTAGATTGGTAAGTTTCGAATAAATGGCCACTGTTTCCGATATAAGTAAAATACAGGTGAAATGAGGCAACTCGATTACTTAAAGGTTAAAAAGCAAAGTACACAGAAATATTGCAAATGTGAATGGTCCAGGTTTGTTGTATGTGTGTTTTTATATATATTTTTATTTTTATGCAACGTAAAGCAATCGATAAAGGTCCCGGTATTTAGCCTTTACTTTATGTGCCACATGTATCAGGGAAGTTGTTTCAGATGCCCCTAAGCCACTCCGAAGGAATGCCACCTAGCCCCTCTAGTTTCCGTGCCTGATAAACAAAAAAAAAACGACCCTGTACCACTGTAGACCATCCCTCCTCCTCTAAGGAGATCACGAGTTCGCCCCCACTTTACACTGACTGCCCTTTGTTTTGACCCTTCCCTACACACGATCCGTAATACCACACTTGGGCGATCTATGCAATACACAGTCCATCCATGATTATCTCTCCCGCACTACCGGTCCCTCTGGGCTTAAACGCCGAGATGAAAGGGACTGCATCCCGCGGAGATAGGTCGAGTATGTAGTAAGTAAAAGCATTTTCGGGTTTATGCGTGCTGATGTGTTATAAAACGCTGCCCCCACCCCTTCTTTTCCCCTTCTTTTCTGCAGGTCACATCGGAACGTCGACTAGAGTATGGAGAAGACCTACGCAACACGCCATGGTTCCGCACGGACAAATTTATATTGTCTATGGGGACTGCCCTGAGAACGTGACGAATTTGTGTGATATGAAGGCACACGTGTATGCCCTGATGTGTATAGCTCGACTGAATACACGTTGCACACGTTTGGAGTGATAAAAGAAATGTTTTATGTATGACTTAAGTGATGACCGAACGGCCGAGGGAATGGGGAAGAGGGGTCTGAACATGGTACCTATACACGACGAACAAACAAAGATATAGCACTCCCTTACTTAGAAACGTCTCTCTCTCTCTGAACCCAGCGACTGGAAGGGTGGCCTGAAGCAGAAACTTGGCGGGTTATTGCAGTATGACAAAATATGACTCCAACCGGCACCCCAAATAAGCAACTAAGAATGACGTGCACCCATGAGTAAATTCATACGGTAACTAAATAGGGAAAGGTTCAGGAATATTCCGGGGTGAGGTTTACCCAAATACCCTCCTCCTGGAAGACTAGGAATATTGTCAGTGTTTAAGATTTACCACCTCCTTCTTGCACCTTCATAGACATGAAACTCAAAGCTGCCCCATTGTTCTCCCGACTGACACCCTCCGTTGCCTCAGCCTGGATACCCATTCGCTAAAAATGATTCGAAGATCCCACCGTGAGTATTAGCCCAACCAGGTTAGTTCCCGAACAATTGACAAAGGTTTAAGTATTTGCAACCGAGGCCACCAGCAAAGGCAGCCAGATGAATCAAGTAGGATACTAAGGATGCGCAGCATGCAGGAAGAAATCTTTTTGGCCAAGTACTGTTCTATGTTTTGTCTTGGATTTTTGTATATAATACATGTACTATTCCCCCCCGCCTGGATTCATGTGTACGTAATGTATGGATCTACGTCGTCCCTCAGCCTGTGTTTCTGTATAACTTGACCCCTGCTGTTCTGTGTTGTGTGCGCACTAAATGGCCTATTATTGTACACGTTTCTCTCTCTCTCTTTCTCTCTCTCTCTCCATGTCGTACGTGTACCAAATAGTTCATTTAAAATGCGGACGACTCTCTCTCTCTCTGAGGGTCCCCCTGTTCACTCTTCCTTTGTGTGGTAACGTTGTGCCCCGCCAGCACAAGCCTAATTGGTTTTTGAACACAAAGGTGTTCGGCCAAATTGACAGAAACTAAAACAATTGTAATTTGCCATATTACTACCTCTCCTTTCTGTAAAATGATGGAACTTGAATTGGCTAAGAAGGAAAGGACAGGTAATACGACTGATGTCCCCTAATCTGGCCTTTTTATAGGTGGACTATATGTCAGTGGCCTTCTGTTCTCAGTTCGTTAGAAACACGATCCCCAATGCCCAGATTGCCCCACCTCTCTGCACCCAAGGACGGATGTCCAAAGCGTCCTCGTTTCTCCCGATTGACCCCCGCTCCATATCCCGAAGTATAACTGATGACCCTGATTAACCGTTGCTCCCCGAGAAATGAATGTTTAGCCTCTGTCCCTCTCTCATGATGATAGAAGACTGCCAGGGCTTGGGTTAGAAAGACGAGTCTCTACCGAAGGATCCGATTTCGAGTTTGGTGGAATACGCAGTTGATAGGAGTCTGACTTCTCTCCATATACGTCATGAACGAACGCCAAATAGACTTAGTACAAACTCAGTAGAAATGCCCGCATACATACTCCATAGTGATAACTTCTGACCGTGACCGATGAACGTATCCCCAACTACTTAAGATTGGGGGCGGAATTGAAATGTTAGGTAGAATAGGGTTTGCCACGGAAGGAGAAAGAAATGCAGGTGCCCAGCATGAGGCACCCTTAAGAAGATTAGTTAGGAAACAGGACTGTGGTCTAACAGCAGAGGACAGATCGCACCCTGCGACGTGTAAGGATGGATCCGAGCTGGACCTATAGCTCCACCGCCGGTGCTCAACAGCGCCAACGGAAGAACACGAACTACTAGATCTTACCAGTGATGGCTCGCTGCTAAAAGACACTGTGGCGAAGACCCCCTCCCCTTTCTGAACTTTCTACCCCCCCCTAACTACTTGCTCGTATTGAACTGAATTCCTCCCTCAACCACTTTGTATTGCTTTCAAAATGTTTCATCGGTCACTTTTAACTGTACCTTGATACCGCCGGAGAGAGAGTCAGAACATGGTTCCATAATGTGTCGGAACATTTCTTTGATTGACTCCGACTGAGTCGTATACCGATCTCTAGACTCGTATATATAACACAACAAATGTAAATTCATATGTATTGCACCTCGTCTATCGCATCGACTGCACATGGTTATATGCAATTTGCCAGTATTGACAGACGCTATTTCATTGACCACACATGGCTATATGTACTCCCCGTCAGTTATGATAAACATGGAAATGAACTAACTTATGTTAAAAAGCGGCGACTGTGGAAAATGACAATGTATATGTACATAAGCGGCGTTCATTTGTGTTCACTCATTACCAACTGCGTATACCCTAAGACTCCGAATTTCGAAGCTGAACGTACGAAAGCTTTGTATGATATCGAAATACGTAATATAATGGGGATAGACATAACTTGACATGCTGGCTAGATATGTTGAAAAGGGAGGACCGTTAAAAAATCTGGATTGTGGCGTAATCATTATCGGCGCCATCTTGTCCTTTTTCAGATCCATACGTGCGCGTAAGCAGCAACCATTTTGATTACCATGGCCTCTCTGCCCACTCCCGATAGCCAGCCTCTCTCTCTCCCCCTCACTCCCCAGCCTCGCAAGCATCCCCGACAGCCCCCGGTCTCTCATGCATAGGCCATAAAACCCTCTTCCTCTGCGCGACCCTGCTCTAAAAGTGACACCCTGCCTGACCGACACCCCCTGCATTCCTCCCAGGAACACCCTTTCCCTCTTCTGATGACCCCCCCCTCCCCGGCTACACCTGGCCTCTCGACCCGGTCTCAAGTCATAAAACAAAGCCTCATGGATGTACCCCCCCGGGCCCCGCATAGCAAAACATGATACACCAACCGAAGTGCCCGATCTTATCGCCTGCCCAACCTTAGATCTGACCACCCCCTCTTGCCCTCGTGTCCTGTTGGAATGTCCGGCTGCAAGATTACAATCACATGTTACATTTGGGAGGGGAAACGACATCCGAGCGACAGGCATGGGAATAGGCCTGAAGCTGGGATTCCAAACGTGCCTTTTCGTACTTCAAAGTTTCTTTATTGCAATAAGGAATGTTTGTGCATCATAAACCTGTGTATAAAAGACGGAGCCTCAGAGAAACTTGTTAGAGCACCTCTTGAAGACATTGTGCGCGTGTCCGAAATGACAGGCTCTCCTCATGAGAAATAAAAATCTGTTCTTGCACTCCCGCTTCCAGCGCCCGTCTCTTTATTTGGTAACTGATCGAAATGGGAACTAAGAGGCGTCTTGTGCCAGCAGCCTGGGCATCGGTTGTAATTTGGGCTGTTTTTCCTCAGAGCTATGCAAATAAAATCTCAGGCATTTGCTTTGCACTTCTGAAATCTCTACGGAAGATCTTGCCAGCGCTTCCCCAGTCATCTAGAGCTTTAGTAGTCCGCAGTGTTATTCTGAGTCATCAAGACTACTGTAATGCCCTTTTGTTGGATGCACCAGAGTATCTTATTCATCGCCTGTCAAGGGTACAGGCAGTGGCAACTAAACTTGTCCTCGACAGACCCTGCAAGTCATCCACCACTCAGGCTCTTAAGGAGCTTCATTGGCTCTCAATTAAGCAAAGAATTCAGTTTAAATCTCTTTGTATTGCTTTTAGAGCCTTTCATGGGATGGGGCCTGTCTCCATGTGAAAGAAGCTGAAAATACATATTCCTAAAAGAGCTCTTTGTTCCACATCAGTAAACTTGTTTGCATAACTAAATTTAAGGGATCCTGGCTAGGCGGTCATTCTTTCATGGAAAGGGCAGCCTTACTTTGGAATTCCCTCCCACTTGTTTTATCAACTATGACCAACCTATTACAATTTAGCAGGGCACTTAAGACCTGGCTCTTTCCTACTCCTACATGATCGGATGATTCTGCTACAGTTTAGGAGATTGTTAGTTTTGGTATTTCGAATTGGCCCCTTTTCTTAGTAAGTGGGTGCAGATTTCAGATGACTTTTCACTCTGTTATAGGTCATAAACCCACTGGTCTCCTTTGGTCTCTTCCTTCTGCTTCTCCTCCTGCCATGTTACTGACTAGCGCCAGGATGCCTTTTAGGTGACAGAACACTTTATAAAATGTATAAATAAATGTATAAATAAAAAATAAATGACTACTGTCACATCCTGAAACTGCAACAACAGCATGTGCATACATTCATTCCTTACTGCTGTAATCTGGGCTATTGAGAGATTAATCTTAGGTGTCTTTTACAAAGGATTGGAGGATTTACCATTTGCCTAACTAGCTGTTGTCAACCCTCAAGACTGAAATTGGTGAACTACTATTTTCAAAGGTTGGGTGTAGGTGGAAGACAGAGAAACTGTTTCAATTCTTTTGAATCAATTATACAAATGTGTGTGACATTGACCTCTCACTATAAGTGATGCAAATACCAAAAGGGGATAATGAAATCAATCAAACTGCTTTAAGGACATTAGTACTTTCTCTAATTTGGCCTAACTGCTACTCTCATGGAAATATTTTTGGGCTGATTCACCGATGTAAAGCTTAGTGCTGACATGTCCGCACAAGCAGATTTACACCATTGTTCAGGTGGAGATCTCCTCATTTGGAGGGTAATCACTGGTCCCTATCAGAGATCTCCTCCTAGGTTTAGATTTTTGAATCTGTATCCCCTCAAATGAAGGGGTAGGGAAAGCCAGCTACAACCACATTTATCACTGTAAAGATATTTTACGTCTGTTTGCAGAGTTATCCACCCACAAGGCGAAGAACTCTTAATGGAGGGTAAAAGGGAATTACTAGGCACCTGACCCAAAACTCACACAACTCAAGTACATTGCGGATAAAAAAATGAACAATTACAACTAACACCCTTAACTAACGTTCCTTCCCCTATGGCTACCTCACAAACAGGACACAGCACATCAGTTCAAGACTCTAAGCTGCACCCTATCCCATTTAAGAGGAAGAGATGCTTCAGTGAAAAAGAGAGGGATGTAATTATCTTTAGTTTTAATCAGTACGAGGAATTACATGATCTGCTCCCATGCAACTTCAATAGAGTAAAGATGTTGAATTGACTTTCAGGTATGCATGCTTTTTAAATGAGTGTTAAATGTATTAGAATCAGTGTGCAATATGTGCATTATATTACGCTTACATTATTATTATTTTAATTTTTTCATTTTGAAATGTTTTAATTTCAGACAAAATATTTTTATTAGATTGTTTTAATATTATTTCCTTTCCCCCACCTGCATTATCGGGCGTGCTAAGTGGGCTTGAAGTTTGGTCATAACATGTGCATTATGGTACTTTTATGTTTTTTTTAAAATGCTGAATAAAATAAGATTTCCAAATAAAACAAATGAAATCAAAATTCTATAATGCATTCAAAAACAGTTTTTAAATTTAACATAATTTAAAAATAAATAATTTATATAAAAATACTTTTTATAATTAAAAAAAACACAACCGATGATAGTTTTAGAACTGATATTCACTAAGAGTATTACTAAAATGTAACTTTTAAGTGAACTATTATACAATGTTTCATCTCTGGTGTTAGTGTTATTCTTTACCTCCATTGATTTATTTGAGCACGTGTTGCAGTATCCATGATTTTCACCCCGAATGGGACTGGTTTGCCCAGACGTTGGTCCCATGCTCTCTGTGCCACTGGAGTCAAGCTATCCTGGCTGAAGAGGGGTGAAACCCCGAAACTGGTCCTAGGATGCTTGTTTCCAGTCCAGGGAGGACCTGGCCTGGCAGTTCCGGCTGGACTGTTCTCACTGGGCACTGGGTCAAGGCTGATTTGCATATGACTGGGTTCAAACTTTGAGATGGACCTGATAAATTCGGGGCCCACGCATATTAAGGGCCACCTGCTTGACCCGATTTTTACCAATATTCCTTTTCTCAGGGCTATGCCCTCTTGTCCCCTTCCGTGGTCAGACCACTTTTTGGTCCCCCTAACTTGGCAAAGGGAAGCAATGGTCACCCCCCCCCCCATAGTGTTCATACCTTAGAAAGAGCTTGGTCCAGGTTATCGATGGATAACTGGATCACCAATCTGAAATGTACCTGCCCTTCTCCAGTTCCTGATCCAGTAAGGGCCGACACGAATTTCGATCAGTAGCTGACTAGCTCCCTTGATGTCATTCTTCCCAAAAGAAGAGTGCAGAAAAGAGAGAAGAGAATGGGCTCTGCCCCCTGGTACACGCCCGAGCTAAGAACATTGAGGAAGGGTTGTAAGAAGCTGGAGCGGGCCTGGAGGAGGGAATGGGGGAAGCTGATCGAGAGGAATATCGGGCGGCGATAAGAGCGTATAAAGCTGCTCTTCGCCGCACTAAGACACAATTTTTTGAGGAGAGGATCAATACCTCCTCGAATTCCTCGAGAGAAACATTCCGAGTGGTTAAGGAACTCCTTAGAGTTCCCGAGCCCCCAGTAACCCAAGACAGCCCAGGAAACAAATGTGAGGAGCTGGCGAACTACTTTCATACTAAAATAGATAAGATTCTTAGTGCCTTGCCTCAGGCGGACCAAAGAGCAGATGCTGGTAGCCAACCTAGGGGCGCTCTTGTTCAGCTAGAAGCTTTTGGCCCAGTATCAGCAGACGAGGTCCGTAAAGTACTGAGCTCCATGAAGAGCGGTTGCCCTAGGGTTTCGGTTCCCATGAGGATCCTGAAACAGGCGTCAACTATTATTGTTGACCCTATCATGGATCTTATTAATGCCTCCTTGGCCCAAGGCCTGGTACTACCTAGCTGGAAGAGAGCAGTTGTGAAAGCCCTCCTGAAAAAGCCGAGTCTGGATCCTTCGGACCTGGCTAATTTCAGGCCCATCTCCCTGCTCCCGGGACTCGGTAAAATTGCTGAAAAGTTGGTAAATCGTCATCTTTCCCACTTTTTGGAGTCCAATTGCCTGTTGCGTGATTCGCAAACTGGATTTCGGCCAGGTCAGGGAACGGACACCGCCCTGCTGGCAGTCGTGGAAGAAGCTAGGAGCATTTTGGATTCAGGAGGGTCAGTGGCAGTGATCCTCCTGGACCTCAGTGCGGCTTTCGACACTGTTAACCATCAAGTGTTGATCCATCGGCTGTCAGAGTTGTGGGTCACAGGTGCGGCTTTGAAATGGATTACGTCATTTCTTAGCGACCGGTCGTACCAGGTCTGGGAAGGAAGTGAACGGTCGACATCTATCCCCCTCCAGTGTGGTGTGCCACAGGGCTCTTCCCTAAGCCCCACATTATTCAATGTGTATATGGCCCCCCTGGAGGATGTGGTGGCCCCTTTTGGTTTTAAAATCGTCAGCTATGCTGACGATACTCAGCTGGTGGTGGCTTTATCCCAGCTGACAGAAAATCCAGATGCGCTGCATTCTTGCATGTCCAAAGTCTACACCTGGATGTGTGAATCAGCTCTAAAACTGAATGGGTCAAAGACCGAAATAATGCTGCTAGGGCATAAAGGACCCTCACTCCCCGCGACTGTTTGGCCCAGTTGTCTAGGCGACCTCCCCAGTCCTAAAGAGGAGATTAAGAGTCTTGGGGTTTGGTTAGAGCAGGACCTCTCCTTTAGGACCCAGGCTAAACGAACGGCAGGAGTCTGCTTTGGGCTCCTCCGTGCAGCTCGGAAAGTTTTGCCCCTTCTTCCGTTGACATCGAAGAAGCTGCTTATTCAGGGGCTTATTGTATCTAGGTTAGATTACTGTAACACCATCTTCCTGGGCTCCCCTGAAGCAACGCTGAATAAACTGCAGCAAATCCAAAATGCGGCTGCAAGGCTTCTTACGAGCTCGTCTAGGATGCAGTCAGCCAAACCCGCATTGAAGACGCTGCATTGGCTCCCGGTGCGGGAAAGGATTAAATTTAAGTCGCTTTGTATAGCGCACAAAACGCGTCAGGATAAGGGGCCTCCCATTCTGAGGAATTTAGTTGTGCCCTATAAGTCTAACAGAGCTCTGCGCTCTGATCAACAGTATTTGTTGCAAATTCCTAGAGTTAGAAGGGCACGCACGGGTGGGAGAAGGTTCTCTGTTAATACTGCCACTCTCTGGAATGCGCTTCCTCTGAATTTGCGTTCAGAGCCGTGTATTGTTAGGTTTCGTAAACTTTTGAAAACCCATCTCTTCCCTATCTGATGCCGCTGTTTCTGCCTGTCTGCCATTTGCTTTCATTCTGGACAAGCGCTGGGATGCCCGAGGGTAGCTATGCGCTATATAAAAAAATTCAAATTCAAATTGGAATTGCATGCTGAGCAAAAAACACGATGGATGTAGGCCCAGATCTCTGCACTGGGGTGAATGTATGACATTGTTCTGCATTCTGTCCATCAATTGATGTTTCTGCATGAGTACCAATGATTGCCACACATGCTGCATGATTACTTCAAGGCTTGTCTGGAGTAGAATTGAGCCAGTTTTGTCAGAAGTACTACTGTAGTAGATGTTAGTGTAACTTTTGTAAATTGCGATTTTCTTCATCATTTGTAGCTACTTCCTGTACTCAAAAATGCTTTTGTGCAAAGATGTACTGCACTTACTACCATAGGGTGGAAAAGTGCTGATCCTACACTTTACACTAAAATATTACCATTTAAAGAAGCATTGCAATCTATTCCTAGATTCAAAAATTGCAAATATTAGCAGCATTTCAGACAATATATATTCTTTGTCATTGCATGAATTATTAGAACCAGTGAACTGTTCTACATCAAGCCAAGTTATTTGAACATTCTAGCATGGCTACATCATGAAGGAAGCAATTAGGAGGACAAATATAATAACTTACCCTATTAATGGCAAGTACCATTTCTTGATCAGTACAAACAATTCCAGGTGTTATGGCTACACCACTCTCAGAAATAGCTTTGTGAAATAAGCCCTTGGACAAGGGAGATAAAACCTAAAAGAAACCCAAAGGAAAATATAAGCACCTCCAAAAAATAACTCATTTAATCAACAAATTTAGGTGTATCAGGTTTTCAGAAATGTTATTTACATTAAAGGGCAGATACATTTTAACACGTGTTACCTTCATGACCATAGCCTTTGGTTAGCTATGGTCTCCTTCAATCACCTGCCTAAAAATGCCATTTAAAATAATAAATTAGACATCAAATGAAGCACCTCTATTTCAGAGTAAGGTAGTTTAACCATTGTAAATATTAGCCACAATCAAAAAGGGAGTGCTCCAAAGTCAAGCAGCTGTAAGAACTCAGAGAGTCCTATTACATAGCAGTATCATGCCATCACCAGCCACTGTGACAGTCATCGTCCTCTAATTGCTGGCCTAATTTTAACCTATCCCACAGAATAGGAAATCTAGGACTTCTAAATGGTTCTAATCAGCTTTCAATCAATTTTGAGTCCATTCTTTTGTAGTAACAGTCACATATCTCAGACTAAACCTACACCATGATTTGCACCCTAGGATTGGTGAGGGGTACCTTGCTTGTGGAACTTTCTGACTCTACTTCAAATCCCTTGTACAAGGCAGAGACTGATAAGAAGACAGTGGACCTGGAAGCCACAACAGTGACATAATGCTTAGCAGGACGGAAAACCATCTGATGCCACCACAAGGATGAATTCAAGGACTTTATCCGTAGCTGACCCCCAGGACTTGTATGGGTCTCTCCAGGGTTAATGGCACTAAACACATTATATCTACTGAGGAACAGCTGGGGTTGAATGGGCCTGCTGGACATCCTGGATGGTTCTCTTGAAGCATCTGTGGACATGCCCTTGACTCTGCTGACATACAGGTAACCTTCAAGAAGCCAGGAGAGTATTAGACATGGGGAACATCGCAGGAATAGTGTTCCCCTGGTTGGCTGTGGAGGGGTTATGTAAAAGACAACCCCCAAGAAATAAGAGCACAAAGAGCCCAAGTAGAAGACATGTCTGATAAAGGAGTAGCAAAATCAGGCTACCCAACAATAAAAAAGTTTAAAGGCCAGGAACTCCTGGTGAGGATACTCCTGGTGACTAGAGGGTCCATGAGGAGCAAAACGTGCCCAAGTACATGGGAATTGACCCTACAAGACCAGACAAATCTTCAAGGGCAGCTCAGTCTAGAATGAAGGGCATTGTGTTCCACCCTGAAACGAGATATGATAATGGGAGGAACACCTCCTGTGGGTCCATGCAATCTTTAATTTTAACGTTTCCATGGGGAAGGTGCGTGTTTGGGGCCCCCTCACAAGATTCTCTCTAGGCCGTGAGGATCCATCGCCTGCTACCCGACGCAAAGCAGAATGTCCCAGGGGACCCACTCCCCTGGATCACACCAAATACCAGACGCATTACCCACTCTTGTGCCCATGTCTTGGGTGGAATGGGCGAGCTGACACACTGCCTTCTGCCTTTGGCTAGCGTGGGCAGGAGATGCCAAGGCAGCTCTCGCCTCCTTGGATTTGCTCCCACCCGAAGAGGCAGCAGAAGAAAAGGTGCCAGCTCCTACCTTGTCGCTGGAAGGTGCATGGGGAGTCAGCAGGAACTATGGTGGCCTTCAGTATCTACGTGCAGGCCCCAAAAAACTTGGCTGCACCATGGTGCATGTTGGGCATAGACACCTTGCATGTAGATAATACAATGTGCAGCCGGACCTCATAAAGAAGTAAACAGCCACAAAGCACTTGTGGAATGCAGAACGAGGTCTCCTATAAAATATCCAAGCACGGGGCAATGGACACCCCATAATCACTTGCAAGGGCTTCCTATTTGCATATGCGACGCTATTATAATGTGCAAGAGCACAAACAACAGTTTTAAGGTCTAGTGGTGGTGTCAGAAATTGCAGCACCCCCCTCACAGAATGCTCCCCCAAGGCACCCTAAGTCTCCCAGGGGATGTGAGGCATGACCCTAGGAAAGGCTTTTCATGTTTTAAGAGTACTCTGGGAGATGACCTTTGCTCACATGTCTGGAGAGCATGGTCTTCTATTGGTTGGTCCTAAAGCTGCAGTAGCAGTATGGAAAAAGTAAAGGAGAGACTCTGGGACTTATGGTATTGAATTCAATCCTTTATTAACAATGGGGATGGCAGATATTGCTAGGTTTACGGTATAATGAATGCCATTGAATAATAGTACTATCCCCAAAGACTTCAATGATGGATATAAAACACCTAGTGCCTATTAATACTTTCACCTTGATTTCAATGTTGCTGCAGTGGTAAAATATAACATGTTGTTGCTTTTACTGATGTGGTGACATCCTTACAAAGCTGGTAGGCCTCCCTTGTGGATAATCACACTCCCTTTATACTGACATTTCTTTCAGTATAGGTTTGAGGTATTGGGGCTACAGGGTTCAGAGGCCACTCTGGGAGTAGCGTGTCATTCGGGTGTCACCAAAGATATTTTCATCTACCTGATGTACCTATTTTTAATTTAAGATGTAGCATGTAGTAGTATGTGTGTGTGTGTAATAAAAGTGCTTTTCCTTTATAAAAGAAAAAGCACTGGCAGGACAACTAGTTTATTCCTATGTTGTTGTTATATCCCAGCGAGCTCGAGTTACCAGACCACACCACCTCTTCAGAGCAGGTCTTGAAATTCTCTGATTCGCTACCCCTAGAGAGTCATGGGGTATTTGGTTGCCAGTAAAGGGGAGGTGAAGACTTGCTACTTGTGGAGGACTCATATTCTTCTCAAACAATAATTGAAATAAGTTATGGATATAAGGATCATGACTGGGGCATGAAGTACATTACTGCCTGGGTACTGTGTACCAATCCGTTCTTCTTTCTCTGCATGCAAGGTACGATTGAGAACAGATAGAATAAAGATGGGGGTACAGTTGGTCCTGTACTTTCTTTCTAGCAAGGAATTAGCAAAAAATGTATGAAAGGTGATGATGTTGCATGCTACAGAGTTGGTTTAAAGAGAGATGAGTACAAGACTTAGGTTGTCTGTGAAGTCTTCAAAGGATTTGATGTTTTAGTCTTCTCATTTGTGTTGACCTTGGTTTGTTGCTAGGGCACAGAACAGGAACATAGGGTAGCAAAGTGATAGGCCCATTCCAGGGTTATGGGTAGCTTGTATTGGATTGTTAGTGATGTTAAAAACACAATGTTGGGGGTCTCGCCCTTAACTCAGCATCTGCCCTCGCTATCTGCAGTTCTAAGTTCGACAATTCTTCTCTTTCTGACCTAGCCCACGCTGAAACAGCCCCTTTTAAAATCCCTCTTAACCACGCCTTAAAGGCATCCCGAACAATATACAATGGGACAGACACAAGATTATTCTGGAAGAATATTTCAGTATCAGACTTCAAAAAGCTTGGCGTAGAAGATTGTAGGAGAAACCTCCTATTCAATGTCCATCTTCTTAGAGTAAAATCCGGAGGAAAATCTAATTTAAGAACCATAGCACCATGGTCCGATAAATGAATGGGTATGTATTTAATTAAAAGGACCCTATGTGTATCTGCTTGCTCCACAAATACATAATCCCATCTAGAATAGTGAGAGTTCTTTTTACTATAAAAGGAATACTCCTTAAACTCACCATGTTTTTTCCTCCATACATCACATGAATTGAAATTTTTTTTAGATATTCAGTAAATGCGCTTTTACACGGGGGCTGCTATCTGAGTGCGAGGGGAGGATCTATCTAACCTATTATCTAAGAGTACATTAAAATGTCCGGCCAGGATCAAAGGAGCTTCGAAGTCTGCAAGGGCCAAACAGAGAGTATTCAGAGGGGAGATATCATCCTCATTAGGCTGAGTTAAAGGCGAGACCCCCTGAAGACCAGGGGAAAGAGCAGTGGGTAAAGAAAGTGGAGGAGTGTCAACTAAAATGTAAACTTAAAACTGAAGAAATTTTGCACCAAAAATGGGAGTTAAGCAAAATGAGGGAGTTTGATCAAGGGGAGAACTGTGGCAAGCTTCTTGCCATGAAGTCAAGGTACGATAGAGCCAATATGTATATCAGTAAGATCAAGAATGGCACACAATTGACGGAGGAAAAAGACCAAATAGAACAGGCTTTTGCAGGGTTTTTCCCAAGATCTTTATCATGAAGATCTCCATGGGGTGGAGGAGCTCACAGATAGCTGGGTCATGGAGAAATCATTGCCGCGGTTAACAGAGGCAAGTCAAGAATTCCTCTCTCGAGACATAACAGGGAGAGAAATATTAGAAGTGTTTACCCTGGCAAAAAAGGGGAAAGCTGCTGGCCCAGATACAATTCCGATTGAGGTTTATTACATGCTGCAAGACAAAATTATCCCGGTCTGGTTGAAGTTGTTTAATGAAATATTAATGGGTTCCTGTCCACTGCCTGCCTCATGGTCAGACGCAGTTATCACCTTAATCTTGAAGTCTGATAAGGACCCTTTGGAGTGTCAATCATACCGCCCAATCTCATTACTAAATGTGGACTATAAGGTATTTGCAGGGATTGTGAATAAACGGCTCTGTAAAATTATACCCCAAATAATCCATGAAGACCAAAAGGGTTTTCTTCCT
This sequence comes from Lissotriton helveticus, assembly GCF_964261635.1. Classification (NCBI taxonomy): domain Eukaryota; kingdom Metazoa; phylum Chordata; class Amphibia; order Caudata; family Salamandridae; genus Lissotriton; species Lissotriton helveticus. Next base: position 303,062,670 of record NC_136073.1, on the reverse strand, counting down.
GGTAGGAAAATGACGGACCTGATTTACACTCTTATTGGTTCAGTGGATATGGCATCATCATTGGGTCACCCTCTGTCAATTATTACAGTTGATGCGGCCAAAGCTTTTGACCGTGTCAACTGGCATTTCCTAGACAGGACCTTGAATGTTGTGGGCATTAACCCTTTGCGTGCTGGTGACGGAACCAATCCGTCACCAGCCACGGACGCGCTGCGCTAATGACGGAGTGGTTCCGTCACGGCCCGGCCGCCGCGCCTGCGCGGCATCAATTCCGCGCCTGCGCTGAGCGTTCTATTGAGCGTGGGGGGCCGTGACGGAACCACTCCGTCACAAGCACAGCACGCCCGTGGCTCATGATGGAGTGGTTCCATCACGAGCATGGCGGAACTGCACGGACTTGGGTTTTAGTGAGATAATTAAAAAAATGTACAGCTCACCACGTGCTCGCATCTTAGTTAATGGTAGCCTGTCCCGGTCGGTTAATATAGAATGTGGAACAAGGCAGGGATGCCCATTGTCTCGCATTTTATTTGATATCTATCTGGAGCCTTTCGCTCAGAGTGTAAGGTTAAATGAAAAGATCGTCCCGTTTACAGTGGGTGGGTTTGTTAGAAAATTGGCTATTTATGCAGATGATCTAGTTCTCTTCTCAGTTTGTGTAGACACTACTCTGCGTGAACTTGTATATGAAACTGATACTTTCGGGAAGTTCTCAGGTTATGAGATAAATAAGGATAAAACGAAGGTTATGGCCTGGAATATTGCTAATCAGGGGAATCATATGAGACAGAACTTAGATATCTTGGAATTACAATAACTCAGGACCCTAGGAAGATTCCAAAGGTGAATCTAGATAGAGTTTCAAGGCAAGTGGAAGTTCTCTTAAAAAGATGGCAGAATATACCTCTATCGCAATACGGCCGAATTAATCTGATCAAGATGTGTATTTTACCAAAGTATACTTACCTCTTTAATAACATACTGTTGGAATTCCCAAAGGCCGAGATCCTAAAAATCCAGGGTAGGATTTCCTCCTTTATTTGGGCAGGAAAAGGGATTAGACTGTCCTGGAAAAAACGTAGGCGTAAATTCACACAGGGAGGTATGGGCATTACCTGGCTTCCAGCTTTACTGTTGGGCTTATCAACTAAAAAATGCTCGGATGTTACTGCACACCCCGGATGACTCTCTGATTGGTATAATGTTTAAAGCCATGTTGGAGGGGGTAGGAGAATCTGGCTTTATGTATAAATTTGGCTCTCCCACATTTTACAAAAAGATTTGTTTGAAAACACTGGGGATGGCAGCCAAGCTTTGGTCAGACTGTCGAGCCTGTTTGGGGCTTTCTTTCAACAGCGATTGGTCTCCGGTGTGGGATTCTCCTGGAACGCCGGAGTGCCTTTCAGACGCCCTAGCTTTCCCACTACAAGCTGCAGGAGTCTTAGTATGGGGGGATCTGGTAGTGGACAGTAAATATCTCCCTTGGGAGTTCTGGAATCAAACCACAGCTAGAACTCTGTCTAGCTTTAAATACTACCAGCTCTCGTCATGGTGTAAATCTCAAAGTTGGTTGTGTAGTCTGGCTGATGTTATGGAAAATGACTTTCAAAATCAATCCCCGAGGAAGATATAAGTTGCCCTATGGTATAATTATCTTCTGGCTGCTGCAGAAAGAAGAATGGATAAGCCGTATCGGGTCTGGGAGAACTACTTGCCATGGAATGGAAGGAGTTATGGCAAGTATCAATTGACATGCTTTATTCAGTGATTAAATCTGCAGCACTCAGAAGAAATCATTTTTTCACACTTCATAGGATATACTGGACTCCTCTCAAGGTTTCTAAACTGAAGGGTGGAGGTGCAGCAAACTGCTGGAGGTGCGGTTTTCAGAGTGTGGATGATGTCCATATATTCATGTCCTGTCCCAAAATATATGAATTTTGGTTGGATGTCGGTAAGACCATCTCCAGGGTTCTGGGGGTAGATATGGAGGTAAGCCCGACTCTTATTTTTTTTCATGTGGTTGATTTGCCGGGTGGGATACGACCTCAGTCTGAGTCCCAACATAAATTGGTGTTTTATTTGATGTTGTTGGCAAGAAGGGAGATCTGTCTGTTGTGGCGACAGGAAACGCCTCCTAGTTGGAATTCTTGGTGGAATTCTGTAAAATATTATCAAGCCATAGACCAGAGGGTGAATGTTGCTAGGGGCAGAACTGATGTCGGGCTGTTTTGGAAATTCCTGAGTAGAGTGTAGATTATAGATTATATATTACCATTGGTTAAATCTGGATCCAGGACATCTTTCAATGATTAAAACCTCTGGATCAGCTCAAGTTGAGTATAAACGGGCATTCCCTGTTTAGAATATATCAGGTGAGATTAAGTATCCACCAAAAGTTATTTCCGCCAGTGGCGGGACAGGTCGAGAGGCAACAGTAGCTACGGAGGTCACATGAGGAAAAAAAGACACAATGTTGAGGATGTGGCGTTTGAGGTGTGTTGGTTGAGTAACATGCTGTACCTCTTAGAGTACATCAATGAGGTTTTTTTTGTTGCTTATATTGTCTGGGAGGTTGAAGTCACCCAAGTTGGCGGTGTGGGCTTGTTGGATGAACGAGTTAGTGAGGAGATCTGATAATTCAACAAATAAGTCCTTATTCTTCTCTGGAGGCCTGTAGATGGGATGTAAGGTAGAAGTCTGAGTTGTAGAGAGTGGAAAGTAGCATATCAGCAGCTCCATGGAGTTGAGTGATACTTGTTTGCCTAGTGTGCAGGAGCAGAAGTATTTATGGATGACAGCAAGGACTTCTCATTTCTCATGTGTAAGGTCCACACAATGGATGCTGCAGCCTGTAAGAAGAAGGACGTCTAGGATATTTGAAGATGTGGGTGTGACCCATGTTTTTGTGATGAAGAGGGCTTCAAGCTTGTGATGGGTAATGAGGTTTGAGGGGCAGCTGCATGGAGTGTTGCATAACAAGCTTTAATGAGCAGGAGTTGGAACATGTGTTTAGCAGTTTGAGGGTGTGGTAGTTAGGGGGATGTCTACAAGGTCAGATTGATGTGTTGTGTTAATACTGAGTGTCTGTGTCGTTTACATCAGGGTGTGATTATGGGGATTGGCAGTATGAGGTGCTGGGACATGCACGTGATTTTATTTTTCCTTGTAAATTTCAGTGGATCAGGGATTCTGACTTGCGGTCCTTCCTGGGGCTAACAGGCCCAAACAGTGATGCCCTTGTCTCTGTACACCAATTGCTAAGAATGCTTGGGCGATGGGATGTCCTGAAGAGTTGATTGAAGTATGGAGAAGGCAGGAAATAATGTCATGTCCTGTGCAAATGGATGATGAGAAATTCAGTTATGTCACTTCATTGCAGATGGATAAGAAGAAATGCAGTGGTGTCAATTCCTGTGCAGATGGATGATGAGAAATTAAGTCCTATTGCTTGGCTCCTTCTTTTTAAGATGGTTTTGGCAGGAAATCAGTGATGTCACTTTTTGTATGAATGGATAAAGAGAAATTCAGTGATGTCACTTGTATGATGGGAAATGCAGTGGTTACACTTCGTGTGCATATGGATAATGTGAAATTGAATCATCTTGCATGGTTTCTTTTTTTAAAGATGGTTTTGGCAGAACACTAGTGATCTCATTCCAGTGCAGATGGATGATATGAAATCCAGTGAGGAACATAATGCCCATCACTGTTTATGAGCTATTTAAGAGTCTGTTAATGTTTTTCTCACCTAATAATATGATTATTATTATTATTATTGTCGTGTGGAGCATACAGTTACCCCAAAGGGTTTGCTGGTACTGGGCAAAGGTAGGGTAGATCGAGCTCAAAGATTTAGAACATCCAGGTCTTCAAGTTCTTGTGGAACATGGTCAGTGAGGTGTGGCTTTGCAAAGGGTTCCCAGAGGGCGTTCCATAGCTTCAGACCCAGGTATGAAAGGACCAGCCTCCCATTCGCACCAGGTGGGTGCAAGGCACTTTGCAGCGGAATTGGTTAAGTGAACGGAGTGTGCGCTTGGGTTGGTAAGGCACCATCAGGTCTTGAATATATTGTGGGCCTGTGTCAGATCTGGCCTTGTGCATGTAGCACAAGGCATTAAACTGTATTTGTTTATCCATGGTGATCCAATGAAGCTCACGGAGGACGTTTGATACAGAGGCAAACTTCAGAAGGTGATACAGCGGCCAGGCTTCTGAGTTCTGGACTACTTATAGGCGATAAATGTATGCCTTATCTGCTCCCAGATACAAGATGTTTCTGTAGTCTATTCCATAAAGAATCAGGGCTTGGATCACTTATTTTGGGATGAGGTTGGAATCGTCCAAATATTTTCTTTTGCACACTTCAGCACTGTAAAGCAGATGGTGGCCACCTTGGCCCCCTGCCGCTTCATTGATAGACTCTCATCCAACCAGAAGCCAATGGTTCTTTAACTTGAGAGACAATTCCGAGAGAGCCCCGAGAGCCTCCGGCCAATGCTGAGGGCCCCATACCTTAGGTTTCTTGCCTTAGACCATAACCGTGGTCTTCTTGCCATTAAGCTTGAGTACGTTGTTGTTCATCCAGGTCGAGATCCAGCTCAAACCAAGGTTCAGGGCTATGGTACTGTGTCCCTGTGCAGAATACAGGGAGATGATAATGTGTGTGTCATCTGCATCAGAGAACAACATTTGTCCACAGCTTTCTACCACATCTGCGAGGATGTTAAATAGCATTGAGCTCAATGCTGAACCCGGTGGGACTTCATAAGTAAGATCACACAGCTCTGATCTGGTACTGTCTGAGAAAACCTGGAACGAATTATCTTTCAGAAACGAGGTCATCCAGGCTAAAGCTGTTTCACGGAGACCCAGTGTCATCAGCCTTTCCAGTAGAGAGGAATGGGCGAAAGTGTCAAAAGCTGTGCTGAGATCAATTAGAATTAGCACGGCTGTACCACCCTCATTCAGAAGATTGGATTTAGTGCTGTGTATGGCCCTGCAACCTGTCTGTGATGAGTGGCGAAATATTTAGGCTTCCACAAAGGTGGTAAGCTGCAAATTCACATGTTTCTCCAGAATTTTGAAGAGAAACATTTGAGAAAGTCATTGGCAACATGCTAGCTAGATAATTAATCAAAGGAGTCATCATCATTTTTAATGTCTCGGCCCTACCCTACCATGAAAGCTAGCATGTTGCCAATGACTTTCTCAAATGATTTCCTGACCAGAATCTATAAGCTCTTCAACACGTTCCTCTGGCAAGGTAAGAAGTCCAGAATATCAATGCATAAGCTTCAATTATCTAAAGATAAAGGTGGTCTGGGTCTCCCAAACTTTAGGAACTATCAAACAGTGTTTCTCTGCAAGCAAGGAGCTAACTGGTTGACCGTACATCCAGACTATACTCCAGTCTGGCTTGATATAGAAAAGTCGCTCATCAATAAAAAGCCTTTATCTGCCCTCCTCACCATGGACCTTTCCCACCTACCTCACCCACAATACGTCCTCCTTAAAAATAAGAGAGCCCTCCTGCAGTTAGACCACCTCCATAAACTAAAAGTTAATAAGTCTAACGTGACCTCTCCATGGCAAAACCCTTCTTCAAGGATTGATGGTAGAATGCTCCACTGGGAACATTGGTCTCAAAAAGGAATAAACCTAGTAAAAGACCTCTTTACAGGGCCCCTTCCGTCTCCTTTCTCTAACCTTCAGGACCGACACAATTTAATCTCAATGGATTTTTATGACTTCTATTAAACCCTATGAACCAACATTAGTATCTCAGATATTACTAATATTGAAATCAGGACACACCGTCTCTAGAATATATAAACTCCTATTACCCAATCCCCGTAAGATGCATATAAAATGCGAAGTCAAATGGGAATCTGAACCCAACTCCACTAACATCCCATATGGATGGGACAAAATATACAACACATCTTTTTTCGAATAAAATATCCCCTATAGTATCACAGACTAAAGATATGTTACTAAATAGGTTGTTCTGGACTCCGGAAAACATTTTTAAACTCTGCCTAAGCGAAAGCCGGACATTCTGGAACTGTAACTCTGGCAGTTGGAAACCTCTCCCATATGCTTTTTACCTGCCCTACCGTACAACTATACTGGGATAAAGTTTACAAATGTATAGGTCACATTTTCAACATCAATCCTCCCCGGGAATTCTCATATATTATATTAGGCGTCCTGGACCCGACACTAGAAAATGTCAACAACCAATTCTTGATGCACCTCATGCTCACTTTAGCCTGTAAAGTTTTATTATGCAAATGGAAAAATACCAAAGATGTATCCTTTAGAGTGTGGCAGGAATGGCTGTCTTTTCTCAAAGGAGCGGACAATCCTGCACTCCACACTTCTTAATGGCGTAAGACTCACCAGAAAATCTGGAAATCCCTGGACGCTTCAACATTCTCGTTTGACCCCTCCCCCCCCGTGAATTCTGCATGCCGTGGTAATATCTGAAGTTCCTATGTATTGCAATTCCTATTATTGAGTAGGTTGTAAACATTGGCTAAGCTTATGTTTGATACCACACTGTTTACTTATGTGGTTCCCCGTGGTGTATATATATGTTTACTGCTGTTCTCACATTCCGTGATCTACGTGTGGACTTTGGCTGCACTTGGTAGGCACTTGAGCACATTAACGTGTATGTATTGATTGATTTGGATCCATTGTTATTTTTTATTTCCTTTCTTTCCTTATATTCCTTTATTATTATGTATATTTCCTTTGTATTTGTGTTTTTTTTTAATTCAATAAAAATGGTTTGAAAAAAAAAAGAATTTTGAAGAGAATAATCAGCATTGAGAGGAGTCAAAAGTTAGACAAACTAGTGGGTTCCAGGTTAGGACCATGGCATGCTTCCATGCTAGAGGGATCAGTCCTTCTTGCAATGACGAATTAAGAAATCCAACCACGATTTGGAGTAAGTCTTGGTCGAGGAGGTAAAGTTAGGTCAGTGAGAGAGGATTAGCAGAGAGCCTGATTTAATTGACTGAAGTAGGGTCAGAAACTGACGGGTGTCCAACAGAGACAATGACTCCATTTTAGGAGTGGCGCTAATGGTGTGTTCAATGTCTTTTTCTTCCCCTCTTGGGATGTGATCCCACATGCTGATGTTGGGGGGGTGTTAGTAACCTGCCCTTCAGCCGTTTGAACGTTTGCTGGATGAAACTGAATATCAGCTGCAATTTTGATGGAGAGGTGTGCCAGCCATTCTCATTGAGCTTGAGATAGCGAGAGCAACAGAGATGTTTTACTTGGGTCAGAGAGTTCCTTGACCATATTAAAACATGTCTTCAGGCACTAGAGATCTTGCCCAAGTAGAAGGACGCCCTAGCTACTTTGAAGAGCTTGTCATGGTGGTTCAGAGCTCATTTATGCTCTGCTTTTAATTCCATATCATAGTACATTTTCCAATGCCTTTCCAAGCCCTTGCATCTTTTTTCTCCAAGACAAGGGCTTCTCTAAACCATGGGGTAGAGGGGTGGAGTCTCAATGATGACCTCGGTGTTACTGGCAGCATTGCTTCCAAAGAGTCTATGATCCAATGATTGGCATGGGGCTGAACTAAGTCAGCTGTCTGTTTCAAGGCAGGTACAGTACTACAAAGTTGTATTTTCAGAAGGTGTCTAATCTAGACCAGATCCTGGACTTGACTAGAGGCTTGGCGGACCTTATAGAGGGGCTGGCCTGACTCCTAATGGCAAATGGCACTTCCAGATGGTCCGACCAGCTTAATGGCAAGGATGGGTTTGTGGTGAGGTCCTTGATATTGGAGAAGATGGGGTAAATGAGGTGGTCTGCCTCATGAGTGGGCGCTGAGTTGAAAAGACCTAGAATCAGCACACTCAAATCCTCTAGAAGTGTCTTGGCCAAATTACATGTGGGGACTTCAAGATGGATGTTAAGATCACCTAGCAGTGTCAAATTGATGCACTTTAGGATAAAGGGAGAGAGTATATCACAGAGCAAGAGTTCCCTGCATATACCTCAGGCTGATAAATTAAGGCTCCGGATACTGTGAGTTCGTGGAGGAGACATATTGAAAAACAAAGCTTCACAGTCAGGAATCGGTAGATCCTGTGCTTTACATTTGTATTTCTTCTTGAAAATAATGGCATCCTACCTCCTGCCCTACCCCTTTGATCCCTTCTAGCAATAGTATAAATAGGTGGGAGAGCGGGGATAATGTCCATTAGAGATGCCTTGTGCAACCATGTTTCTGTTGGAAACAGTGCTTACGGTACGTTGCCCCACAAAATGTTGAATATGTGCTGTTGGTGTCTGGGAAGGGATCGGCAATTAATACTAAAGAAGCAGAATTTGCTCCCTGTGATACTACCGGAGGTGCTTGCTTTATTGATTCGTGGCACATGCAGCACCTCATTGGCTCATTGGCTGACTTTATGGCTGATATCAGGAGGTTTAGCCGAGAAGTTGCAGATGTTGCAGCCTAGCGAGTTACCCTATGGGTCTAAGGAGGCCAGACAACCTTAGGAACTGGTCGGTTGAAGTGCCAAAAGTTGTTTGGGTGTAAAAACCATTGTTTCTGGCTAGCAAGATGTAGGGTTCCTGGCCCCCAGACTTGCCTTGCGTGCATCTGCTGTGTGTCAGTGCCACAGCCGTTCTAAGTAGGGCCATGCTCATAAAGACTGGACCGCTAACTCAAGCGGATGCGCTGCACACCCAAAATGGCTGCAAGTGTACAAGAAGTGGGCGCATACCATGTGCTCCTAGCTTCGTTCCGAATGCTCTTAGGAGTTAGGTTTTTAAAATAAAAAGGCTCCAGGTCCCCCAACTAAAGTACTATTAGTCTACAACACAAGAATTTGAAAACAAAATATTATTCCACATGCGCAGCGCAGTGGTGCTGCAGGCCAAAGCCTTTATCCAATAGACTAGTAATATGATGCTCATTATTACCATCGTCCAGGGGTGCTTTTCATGCATGTCAATATATTTCTCAAAATATATTTCTCAAACTGCTAGCCGATTAGAGGCCGATTAGAGGCGATCACTTATTCTGAGCGAGGTTAGTTCTGTTCTGAATGAATGAAGAAGATAACTCACTGCATCAGTTGGCAGTTCAGACTGACATGGCTAGTGTTTAAGATGCTGGCACTAGAGTAGGCAATTTATTTGAGAGAATCAAGCCTTGGTCGTCAGAGTTAATTATTAAGTCAAATGTACTACTGTAATCCCAATATCTACATTTCCTCTGTTTTCACAGAGAGACCGGCAAAGTTCTGAAGTTCTAGATGTTAAACACCACCAACTTTTCAAAGTGTTATGTTACTAAATATAAAACACGGGGGCCAAAAAGGGGCCATGTGCTACTGTAGGACAATGTCCAATGCTACACACTTCAGCGGTGTATCACTTGGCGTCAGGGCTCCACGTTCGATTTTTTTCTGTATCCTATTTTGTTTTTTGTACTAGGGCAACAGGTAAAAAGATTTTCACACTGACTCTCGCTCCGGTAGCACTGACAAGCTTCTGACTTCTGGTGCTCCAGCGTGAGGTTCACAGAGTGAGCTCCTGAGTCCCCTATCTGATGCAATCCTGCAGGTGATAAGGGCCTGGGGTGCACCAGTGTACCCAGATGGAACCCCTATGGACCCCCCACTGCTAAGTGCTGTGTTCAGAGAAACAAACAGCGCTGGTTTTGGCAGTCAGCGGCTGATGGCCACAGAAACGTGTGCGTCTCTCAAGATGGCGGAGGATGGCTGTGACCAGTGACTGAGCAAGGCCCATTGGCACCGGGGACCTGCTGCAGAGAGAGGCCTGGAGCCTGAGACTAGCTCCAAGAGTGATGGAGTAGCGAGAGAGCCCCCCAGGGGTGCCTCGAGGACATACCCTGCGGTGTGGAGGCCGAAACCCAGTGGTGCTCTGGGTGCTTGAGCCCGGCGGGAGGCCTGACTTTGAGGCACAGATCCTCCTGCTCTGGGAGTCAGCAGCTCGAGGTGGAGGGACGGAGGAGGCACCGATGCTTGACGTGAAGGTTGCTGCTTAATCAATCAATCAATCAATCAATGACACTTATAGAGCGCGCTACATACCCGTAGGGTCTCAAGGCGCTGGGGGGGGGGGTGCCGCTACTGCTCGAACAGCCAGGTCTTCAGCTTCTTCCTGAAGGAGAGGTGGTCTTGGGTCAGGCGCAGGTCGGTCGGGAGGGAGTTCCAGGTCTTGGCGGCCAGGTAGGAGAAGGACCTTCCTCCTGTAGTCGCTCTTCGGATGCGGGGGACGGCGGCGAGGGCGTGGTTGGCTGATCGGAGGTGGCGTTTGGGAGCGTAGAAGTTGATCCGGCTGTTGAGGTAGCTCGGGCCTTGGTCGTGTAGGGCTTTGTGTGCGTGGGTGAGGAGGCGGAAGGTGATTCTTTTGTTGACGGGGAGCCAGTGAAGGTCTCTCAGGTGTCCGGTGATGTGGCTGGTTCGTGGGATGTCGAGGATGAGTCTGGCTGAGGCGTTCTGGATCCGCTGGAGTCTCTTCTGGATCTTGGCGGTGGTGCCGGCGTAGAGGGCGTTGCCGTAGTCCAGTCGGCTGGTGACGAGGGCCTGGGTGACGGTCTTCCTGGTCTCGGTGGGGATCCACCAGAAGATCTTCCGTAGCATGCGTAGGATGTTGAAGCACGCCGAGGAGACGTTGTTGACTTGCCTGGTCATGGAGAGGGAGGAGTCCAGGATGAAGCCCAGGTTGCGTGCATGGTCTGTCGGTTTGGGTGCGGTGCCCAGGGCGGGAGGCCACCAGGAGTCGTCCCAGGCGGAGGGTGAAGAGCCTAGGATGAGGACCTCCGTCTTGTCAGAGTTCAGTTTCAGGCGGCTGGTCGTCATCCACTCGGCTACCTCTTTCATCCCTTCGTGCAGGTTGGCTCTGGCGGAGGCGGGGTCGTTGGTCAGGTAGAGGATCAGCTGGGTGTCGTCGGCGTAGGAGATTATGCTGAGGTTGTGTTTGCGTACGATGGCCGCGAGGGGGCTCATGTAGACGTTGAAGAGGGTGGGGCTCAGAGATGATCCTTGAGGGACGCCGCAGATGACTTCGGAGGCCTCTGACTTGTACGGTGGTAGGCGGACTCTCTGTGTTCTTCCGTCGAGGAAGGAGATGATCCATTCCAGCGCCTTGTCCTGGATTCCGATGTTGCTGAGGCGCTGTACTAGGGTGCGGTGGCAGACCGTGTCGAATGCCGCGGAGAGGTCTAGGAGGATGAGGGCCGCTGTATCTCCGTTGTCCATCAGGGCTCGAATGTCATCGGTGGCGGCGATGAGGGCGGTCTCGGTGCTGTGATTGGCTCGGAAGCCGGACTGTGAGGGGTCGAGGGATCCGTTCGTCTCGAGGAAGGCGGCCATCTGCTTGTTGACGGTCTTCTCGATGACTTTCGCAGGAAACGGGAGGAGCGAGATGGGGCGGTAGTTCTTGAGTTCGGTGGGGTCCGCTGTTGGTTTCTTGAGTAGAGCGCTGAGTTCGGCGTGTTTCCAGCTCTCAGGGAAGGTGGCGGTGTCGAAGGATGTGTTGATGATGTCTCGCAGGTGGGGTGCGATGACAGCGTCGGCCTTGTTGAAGACGTGGTGAGGGCAGGGGTCGGTCGGTGATCCGGAGTGGATGGAGTTCATCGTGCGGATGGTGTCTTCGGTGCTGATCGGGGTCCAGGCGTGGAGGGTGGTGGTGGGGGGTGGTTGTTCGGTCATGGTGTGCGTTGGTTGGTTGTTGAAGCTGTTGTGTATGTCCGCGATCTTGTTGTGGAAGTATGAAGCGAGGGAGTTGCAGAGGTCTTGCGATGGGGTGATGTCGTTGTTTCCTGCGCTGGGGTTGGAGAGCTCTTTCACGATGTTGAAGAGTTCCTTGCTGTTGTGTGCGTTGTTGTCCAACCGATCCTTGAATGCTGTTTTCTTGGCGGCGCGGATCAGCTGGTGGTGCTTCCCGGTGGCAAGCTTGAAGGAGGTCCTGTTGTCCGGTGTAGGTTCCCTTCTCCAGACTTTCTCGAGGGTTCGGCAGTTCTTCTTGGAGCTCTTGAGTTCGACGGTGAACCACGGTGCTTTCTTGCTGCCGGGTCTGCTGGGCGGGGTCCTCAGAGGGGCGAGTTCGTCCGCGCAGTTGCTGATCCACTTAGTGAGGTTGTTGGCGGCCTGGCTGGGGTTCGCTGAGCTGGCGGGAGGGTGCTGGCTCAGGGAGGTGGCGAGCTGGTCTGCTGTGATCTTGTTCCAGCTTCTGCGGGCGGCCTGTTGCTGGTGGTGGTGGGTCGTCGTTCTCTTGAAGGTGAAGTGGACGCAGCTGTGGTCCGTCCATTGAAGCTCTGTGGCGTGGCTGAAGTCGATGTCTGCGCTGGAAGAGAAGACTGCGTCGAGTGTGTGTCCGGCGAGGTGGGTGGGGGTGGACACCAGCTGCTTGAGTCCAAGATTGGCGAGGTTGTCGAGCAGGGTGCTGGTGTTGCGGTCGTTGTTGTTCTCCAGGTGGAAGTTTAGGTCCCCCAGGAGGATGTAGTCAGCGGAGGGGAGGGCATGCGGGCTGACGAAGTCGGCGATGTCCTCGCTGAATTGTGTGCGTGGTCCAGGGGGTCGGTAGATCAGGGTGCCTCTGAGGGTGGTGTTCGGGTTGGTGTGGATCTGGAAATGTAGGTGTTCGGCGGTGGTCAGGGTGTTGTCGGTGCTGGTCGTGAGGCGGATGGTGTTCTTGTGGATGATGGCGATGCCTCCTCCCATCTGGTTGGCGTTGCGGTCCCTCCGGATGATCTTGTAGCCCTCTGGGATAGCGATGGCGATGTCGGGAGCTGAAGAGGCGTTCATCCAGGTCTCCGTGAGGAAGGCAACGTCAGGGGCTGTGGCATCTAGGAGGTTCCAGAGTTCGATGGCGTGTCTGTGGACGGAGCGGGTGTTGAGCAGGATGCACTTGAGGTGGGTGCTGCTGGTGTTCGGCTTGGCGGGTGCAGGGAAGGTCCGGATGCAGGTGAACTTGCAGGCGTGGCAGCTGAAGGGTCCGTGGGTGTGCTTCAGGGCGGCCCGGTGACATCCTGGGATGCGGCCGGTGTTGAGTGCGATGAGATCGACGGCGCTGTAGGTTCGTCGGGTCGGCTTCCGTCGGTGGGGGCCAGGGGTCCTGGCACTGGGCGCGGTCCAGGCGCGGACGGGCGCAGACGGGCTTACCTTTGGCGCGCCTTCGGCGCACAATCGGCGCGCCCGCTGCGCGTCAACGCTGCGCGTTCGCACGGTCGCCATATATGGCGAAGTGCGCGGGTGGGCGGGGCAGCTGGGAGGCGGGAGCGGGGAGGGATACAGAAGGCAAAAGGGGCGGGGCTTAGCGGCGGTGGCGGGGAGCGGGGAGGGAACAGAGGGACAGAAACTACAATGCTGACAATTTAAGGAAAAAAGACAATATTACACAGAATAAAGCAATACAGATCTAACTTAAGCCTAACAGAAAGACAGCTGGGCACAGGAGCTACCACGGACCTCGAGGCTCGAGGGAGGGGGCGTGGTCGGGTGGCAGCAGCTGGGCAGCGAGGCAGAGGGCGGAGGGGGCACACGCAGCAGCTGGTGGCCGTGCGGCGCGGGGGTGTCCTACAAGTAGGACTTACCACCAGTGAATGCAACAGCACCCTGAAGGCCTGGCTGAACGAGCACTGCAAGAACCCCAGCAATGGGGAGAAGATCATGCTCTGTAAATAAGTAATATATAATTGTCCAACCCTAATCCCTTCAACTCTTCTTAAAATGTAATCTTGAGTGAATTTGCAACTTCTATATATGTGACTCTAACCACTAGTATCTGTAGTAGACTTATGACCTTACTACCCTCCTTATGTGATTTCAAAGTGTTTCTCTTTGTATCTCGTATGTTATTAATGTGCTCTGAAGTCCTTATGTAATGTAGCTGGTTCTATTGTATAGCGCTCTGACAACTTCGGGTAAAGGTCGTATTGTATAAAAACTCATAAATAAATAAATGCCAGACCAAGACAGACTGCACGTGCATGCACCTGCTGACCGAAGTATGCCGGGCTGGGGGTCTCACAGCCCTGAGAGCCCTGACATCCTCAGCCTGGTAAAACGCTATCTTTTCAGGTTGAACGGCCTCCCCTTCAGGAAGAGCTGCAGCGTCGCCCATTAAGTTAAACCCGCACACCTCAGCCTCGTCCCTGGATTGCCTGGGGCTAAAGGTCAATCACAGAAAAGCTGATTCGTCACACCACAACTCTTGCCAGCGTGGGGTGTGGTTAGCAAGCTTCACTTAATCCGTAGCACTATGTGAAACGGTAGGGGGAAAGTTAGAAGCAAGAGGCTGAGCATAGAGTTGGCACAGTGATGCCTGCTCCCAGCCCTGTGGTGACATGTGCACAGCACAGCGTGGTACCACGCCTGCCTGCCATCAAGTATATTATTAGTAAGTAACATGCGCTGGTGTGAAACGGCTGCTTGCAGAGCTCTTCACACAAAGAACAAAACAAGTCTCTCAAGAAAGGAAAAACACACTAACAATGATGATTACTTCTATGTTAATGAATGAATGATCACGCTAGGCAGTGAATCCCATGTGCATATTTTATACTTCTTTTCATTCCCTGTATAATGCAACTGGAATCCATAATTGTACAGGCTCAATCAAACTCAGGGCAGACGAGATAGGTTTTGCATTCTCCCGAAGTTTTTTGAAGGCATATTAGGTCAGCGCTGTTCCGGGGGCACCCACGTGACTTTTACAGTGAGTCATTAAACAGCCAGCGTCATTGCCTTTGTAGGCTTGTGTGGAACACAGAGGCTTTCTGGAGGCAGAATGCGGGCATCCTGCCACATGCAAAATCTGTACAACTCCTGGCAGAGCCTCCCCTGAAGAGAGAAGAGGTCTGGTCATTTACCCACTGATTTACTCCTGCAAGCTCTGAGCTGAACAATCAGGACGCAGAATTGCCTGAACAGTGCATTGCTGCTTGTTTGTGAGTCATCCGTGTGCTTGTTTTGTAGACGTGGAAACATTGACTTAAGCGACCTTGACTGAACTCTTGTTAAACAGAAGCAATGACGTCTCTTAAGAGTATAATTATGGACGCTTGCAGAGGGAACACACCTTCTGTGCAATTTGTGTCTCAAGGTACGTGGTTCCTTTGGGGAAGAGAAACAACTTCAGATTCGAATCCTATTTGGCAGAGCCATGTATGTTTATAGCACATGTGTATTTATAAAGCTCACGTTTCTTTAGAAGGATATCCTGGCGCTGCATAAATGGGGCTGTATATGCAGAGCTGTGTTAGCTCAGCCAGTGCAGGGTCAAGGTTATACATATACATCCTAGTTAGTGCCTGAACTTTAGACCGCACAATTCAGAGAGAGGTCATTCCTGATCACTGTATCCGACTTGTGTTGTTTGCATTTCCATGCCACTGGAATCAAGCGAGCATGGCTGATGAGGGGTAAACCCCCGAAACCGGTCCTAGGAGGCTTGTTTTCCAGTCCAGGGAAAACATGGCCTGGCAGTTCGGGCTGGACTGTTCCCATGGGGCACAGGGCCAAGACTGATTTGCATATAGCTGGGTATAAACTGGAATGGCAATGGGAGCAACACACGATGAATTTAGGCTCAGATCTTTGTACTGGAGTGAATGTTTGACATTGTTCAACATTCTGTGCCTGACATGTTCTTTTTGTGTTTGCATTTCAAGCATCAATTCAGTTCTGAGTTATATGTATCACTTTTTTGGCACCTCAAATGCAAAATAGTGCTTGACTTTTCACTTTGTGGCCCAAGACGTTTACTGATAACTAATCATTGTATTGACCTCGGAAGGATGAAAGTCTGAGTGGGTCTAGCTGGATTTAAACCTGTGACCATGAGTTCAAACACAGGAGTCAGGAGTGGGTGCATTAGTCCATTGAGCCACCAGATCATTCTCTCTGCAGTCTTTCGGTGTCAGATGAAAACAAGCATGTGATGGACCAGGTGGCAGAAGAAAACCAAGCGGAGTACAAAAGGAAGGGAATCATTATAAAACAAACATAAAAAATAATGTTATCGCTTCAATCAAACCAAGGTAGATGAGAAATTATGAAAGCACTGAGAAAAAACATGAGCGTAAAATGTTCATAAATTTCAATCATTGTGTAACCAGACTGTTTTAGGCAGAGCAACCCACACTCCTTCTAAAATAAGCAGTTGCAAAGCAATAGGTCTCACATTTGCAAGAGATTTAGCTGTTGGCATTGTAAATGACAATGCCTTTTATTTATCCGTTTTGATAATTAACACAAAAATCAAAGGCTCAAACTCTTGTAAATGCGATTATTTAATGAAGTCTCCGATGTTCCCACAAATATTCGTGATAGATTTCGTAGACTTCATTCAACAATTCAAATTTTGAAATCTTTATTTGAAATGTGTCTGTGCATCAACAAAACAAAACCCTTTGCCCCACTAATGCGTCCAAGAGCTATTCTCTTTTTTAGGGTTCACGTAAAACATAATTAGCCAGTCAGCTCAAGAGTGCACAGAAGTACCTGGGAATGATTTCCCAGATCCACATTCATACAGTTTCAATCCGGTGTAAAGTGTCTGACCACTGTCCGGCTGCATCCATATACGAGTACTCATTAGATGTCAATTAAACCGTTTGGTTGCCAGATATGCCCCCAAAAGGAGCCATCAAAGGGGTTAGTTGCATGTGATGGAGGGCCTGTGTAAATTGCATGGATAAAACAAAGCCTAAAGCAGTTTAGGGATTAAGCTCAAGTCATTCATAAATACTAAAACCGTGAACACCAAAGCACTGTTGCCATCAAAGGACTAGTACACAGATAAGTTCATATGAACCTACAAAATGACAAAACCCGGGGTAAAGTTGTGTATACAGAAGCTTTGTTCTTGGAGCAGGTTCTACAGTAACCTCAAAACTGCCAACAAAATTAACATATTCAGGCTCCGACTCCTCTCCAATTGCCACGGCGTTTTGTCATCCAAAATCGTGTGCAACAGGTTGCATTGAAAAAAGACGGGAAGACCTCAAGTGCCGTAAAAACACGAGATTAACATCCCTATAAATAAACGTACTTAAAACGTGAGAAATGTAGAACGCTACATCCCACTGGAAAGGGCTCTGGGAAGACGTTGACGAACTCCTCTACCTCTTACCACCACTCAACCCAGTAACAAATGAGTGCCATGCAATAAATTGACAATCATCCTCCTCATCCCTTATTCCGATAAACCATGGTAAAAAAATATCAGGGCGATAAAAACTTTGCGTTAGCTGTCCCACAGAATGCTATTGCAAAAAATAAAAATCTGGATTAAAGGGGAAAGCAGCGAGGCTGCAACAATTGTAAAGAAGTGCTCACTGCAGTCTGGATCAGGTAGTGGCAGCAACTCTCCAGGCTCCTGCGCAGTATGGGATTACATGTTTGCAGCACAACTGAAGCCCTTTGTGTGTTGCTCAGGGTGATGGCATGCACTTATAGACAATGACATGAATGGCAGAGAAAACAAGCAGGAGTGCAAGAGCAAATCGGGCGCCCATGCATATAGCTGTGTGTCCACAACAGCGACGGGCAGATAATTAAAAAGCAGCCCAGCCCACAATGGAAGACCCAGCAGCCCCACGTGGTCTCAGTGAGGCTGGGCGGGCGGGGCTGACAGAGAGAGCAGAACCAATGTATCCCTTTATGACATGTTGCCATGACAAGGAGCTCTCTCAGCCCGGTGTAGGAAACAAAAATTCCACGGAGGTAGAGGGCAGTGCTGGGACAAGCATTAAACCATTAAAAAAATGTAAAAAAGTATGGAGGGGTGGACAAAACAATGAAACAATTAACAGCGCGGAGTTCATGATGAGCGCCATCCTGAATATGTATGGAAGTAAGTGTACTGCTGCAACTCAGCATGTTGGACTGCAAAAATCGTAAAAGAAAGTTCTCTTCAAACACACATAAACCACAAAAGCGGACGAAAACAGTAGTTAGGTGGTGCTGCTTCCGAAATAAAAGGAAGTGAGTATTGTATCAACAGCCAATAAAAAGCAAGCTAACAAGAGCAATGCCAACGTTAAACTAATGGAAGCGGCAAGAGAACTTACATGGCAATAGGCGGAGTTTCACCCAACCTGCAGATTACTTGATGTCTCAGAGGGACAGCGCATGCGCTGCCTAGGCGAGACCTAAAAGGGATTCCTAATAATTGGTATAAGGTACAAAAACTGAGGTACTTTTTTCTAAAACTCTCAATGCCACACTTGTGCCACAATTATAGCTGTGTTCAACTGTTGCAGCCCGAAATACCAATTGTTTAGTCAATGCAAAGATATACTTCTGATATATTCATAGTATTTTGCGATTTATAAAGTTTGTTTATAAACGAAAAGTTCCAGGCTGGGCTATACACCCTTTTAACATAACTATACCTCATGCTAGCTCTATGAAAAAGAACATACTAATCTTCAATCTGGGTATCTAATGGCAAGGTGGATGTGGTTTCAAGACAACCTTTCCTTCATTGGCTGGTAACTTTCTCCACTCTGGCAAGACCTGACTGACCCTAGCCCCAAAAGTCTGACTGGTGCCACCACTGAGTAACATAGGCACACAGTCAGAGCAGGCAAAGGGTAGCGCTACTGTGGCCTTGCACTGTACTGGCTTTTTGTGATCCATGAGGGTCTCAGTGGCTTAAACAATTAATAATATTTTGATTTAAACACCAACTTTTACGCAAGCATAAATTAATAGAAGATGAGTACTTAATCCATCTTCAGCGAGAGGCATTTTATGTAATTATTATAACTAAGCATCCTTGATCCACCGCCATGTTTTGACTATACGCTCAACCAACCATATGTGTGTTGCAACTGCAATTCGGTTTTGTTTTAAGAATACAATGGCCAGATGTATCAAAGGGTTTTACTCATTCCTTGTCTATGGGAAAATGTGTTCGACTCAGACTTATCACCTAGCTCATCCCTTCATAAAAACAAGAACAAAAAATAGACCCTACTCGTTCTGCTTCTGCAGAGTGCGTCCTTTTCCCTGTCTTTAGCTTTGTAGATCCTGCTGAGACGTGACTTGTCTCTCTTGCCAATTAATCGTCAAACCTCTCTACTTGTTATTTCGTTTTGGAGGTGTTCATGTTTACATACAGTTTCCAGAGAGGATCTATAAGGTGTGGTATAATGTGCACAAGTTTGGAAACAGAAGATGAAAGAAATATAATTCTTGGAAAGATGCAAATGGCTATCTAAACAGTGGAATAGATCTGACAGTTCTTGGCCTGGCATGTGAGGTCGCAAATACATTTTTTTCCCACCATGTGTCCCATGTTGCAATTTGTCTCTGTAAAATATACATGCCTTTAATGTCGTATTCTTAAAACAAGCAGACAAACCTTTCCTTTTTCTGATGAGACCAATTTTCTGTCTGAAAAGTCTTGATTTTGATGATTTTTAGATTAAATTAATTTACTTCTATAGATGTATAAGCTCTCTATACATGTATAAGCTCTGGTGACTGGTGGTAATTTTTCATTCAAAATCTACCACTTTATCAACCTTTGATTGATCCACTCTGAAAGAATGTACTCAACTATTTTAAATGGTTATAGTGAATTTGCAAGCTCTCTAGCCTGGTGCCGGCACCCATTGAAGGCCATGCTTGCTTGGTAAACCAATAGTTCTCTGAAATGCTTTATCAGTGTTCCCTTAAAAAGGCCTGAAAACAAATTGTTTTTGGTCAATTTATTAATGAAAATATTGTATCCCTTCTGATAGCTGTGCTAGCTGGCTTAAGCAAATCCATGCTGTAGTCTTATGACCCACCGTGTTCAAAGTTCACCATCCTCCTCTGTGCGACACATCTATTCGTAGCAGCTATTGCGTTACCCTCTGCCACTCTGGGCTAAGGTAGCCATGTGTGACACAATGTCAAAGCTAATCCCTGCAGCCTAATGGCGGATTTGTGTAAAGGCGTGACTTCCAGATACAGGGAAAAGGGTTCGAAATTTAAACCAGCTCCCAAAAAAGTCACAGAACTATACACATATTTCTGAAAACAAAAGGCCATAAGCTCCATCTAGTGCTGCAGGTGAGAAGGATCACTTTTACACCCCTAATCACACATTCCTAAAGCAGGTTTAAAATTATCACTATCTGGAAAACATTTTTCATGCCAGAACCTGCTTTGCCCTAGTATGCAAAGCAGAGTTTTATTGCCAGAACCTCATTTGCTCAATTTCTAAATCAGATACAAATTACTATAGTAAGTGAAGAACCATAGCATTGCAAATATCCACATTCTCGGTATCTGTAGAGTGCCACTTGCTATTATTGCAGGGCCCACATAGGGCAGGTAGGTGCATCACCATTGTTATCTCATAAACCAAAGTACCTACTGAAGGACCCACATTTCAAAAGGGTACATATAAAGGAGCTCTTGATTTGACTCTCAGAAAGGGAGAAGACCACTAGCATCAAAGTCAAACCTAAACTTAATATACCCATAAAAGTCTCGATATGAGTTACTCACTTTAGTTTTGACATATCTGAAACATGGACTATTGTGCAGTTGCTCCACCTCAAAGGGGATAAAGGGGTTCATCCTACTATTTGGAAGTCTTCAAATCACATACTATCCTTACATAAGTGTTCACGCCATGTTAGATTCTAATGACATACATACAATATAATCGCTGGGAAGGGAGCAGTTAATGTAAATTCACTGATGGATGCACGTATATATCTAGCTATTTTATGGGTGAACCACAACTTTAAAATGTTTCTTTTTTTAACAAATTGGCTTATTAATTTCTAGTGGTTATTTTCCACTAACGTTTTTGTTAATATGAATATCCAGAATTGGAGGTTAAAACAACTAAAGGCTCTCTTGGAGCTTTCAATCATGATCAAAAAAAAAACAATTTTTTTCTTTACTAAATATAGAAAGGTCACTTTTAACCTTTCTATAACTATTAGGATATCTTCTTTCTATGAAACTATTACTTTTGTGATTTGAGGATCTGGGTTTAAAGCTGTATAAAACAGTGGAATGACTGTTCCCCCACTGCGCTTGGTGGAATTCCATGTTGTAGTGTAGTTCCTATATTCCCAATAGGTTCTGCGCAATGGAATAATATATCCTATAGATTAGACGTAGGACTGAGGTCGACTAGGTCTCTATTGAATATATTAAACTTAAAAGTGAATGCCAGCTAGCTCAGAGGTCACTAGAAACTTTCTCGAATTCACAAGACGGGATTAGTTTCTGACAACCGCATAAACATCGCATCTTTGTTTCCCAAGAATAAGAAAAGTATCTCTAGAGTCGTGGAAACAATAGATAAGTATTTCACTCAGTCACTCGTGCATGCTTTGTTTTTACAGAGGTGCAGAGAAATAGAGAGACTGGCGTTTTCAATAAAAGGTTTTATTGAACAGTCTTCTTTCTCATGTAAGTAAAGTGAACTGCTACAATTGTAATGCAGACTGCAAAGTATAAAGCGTACTGCAAGAACAATATTATAAAATAATTCTGTAAGAGCATTGTATGGTATCTAAACCATATATAAATACATACATAAATAACAAGGGCTAAAAGTACTCAACTGGTGCTTCTAAAATACGCCTACCCCAATGTACCTAACCTAAGCCTAGTACGTGGGAAGAAGTAAGTGTGGTGTAGCATAGGTTTAGTTTTTCTTTGCCAAGAATCTATCAAAGGTTTCTCTAGGTTCTAATCAGCTCCATACCTTAAATTTAGAATGAAGGAGGTCTGGTATCTCAGTCTCGGGACTCGATTTCCCGACACCCCGCAAGGGGAGCTTGGAAACACTGGAGCTGGATTCTCGCCGAGAGAAATGCAGCCTCTCGATCAGTGCGTCAGCTGGAGGGTCGACTTCCTTTGGCACTTGCTGTTGCGAGCTGCTTAGGGCAAGTAGATAGTCGAACTGCTCCGAACCACCGTGTCTTGCTAGAGCAAGTGAATGCATATTTATACCTTGAAGGTGTCTAGTTTGACGTAAAGTCGGGCATAATAACGTCAGGAAAGAACCCTAAGGGAATTGTAGTTCTTTATAAAGTACATGAGTTCTAGGACAAAACAATATTCAAGCAAGGGAAGGTCCCTGACTGCTTAAGCCGATTTTCCAAGAAATCGTTGTGACGTTTTCATACGGGTGAAAGTAGCCATGCCTGTATTTGGTCTGCATGGGCTATGTCTAAATAAGGGAATGATTTCTATGCCTATATCAGGGCAGTGTGAATTGTACCTATATAAGGTCATGAACCCCCCACCCAAAATACATAAAAATGAATTCAGAATGGTTGTACACAAAAGAGCATATGTGTTGTACGCATTCAAAAGCAATGTTTCATTCAAAGCATATAGATGATATTTAAAAAAACGCTATCTGAATGAATCATGAAAATACATTTATGAAACAGATCTTAAATACAGAAGAAAAGGTTGAGACCATTCCATAATAGAATATATAAATTGTTTAGTTGTGGGCAAGGTCAAATATTGTCTCTTTGGAAGTATTCAAAGAATTCTTGTTCTCTAGAAATATTTCTACTTTAAACAGTTTACTTTGTGCCCAAAAAAGAGTTCCAAAGTCAGAAGTTTGTTTTTGGAAAGTGAAGGTCGAATTCAGAGTCACACAGAACACTGTGTGCTAACTTCAAAAGTCAGTTTCATTGTTTGGAGAAAATATCAAATCCTCTAAGCTGGTAAAGAATTTGTCTACTATTGTAGGTGAAAGTTGGACTGCCTCGTTGTGCAGATCACTTGCACATAGATGAGAAGCATCGCCGTCAGTGCCAGCCGCATTAGCAATGTTCGAAGTGGATGGTACCTGTGTGCCTGTTGCTCCACGTATCTCACCGTCTGCAGATCTCAACGAATGCCGTCATCAGGATTGGTAGCCGCTGGGGACAACACAGTGCATGAGCCGTTACTGGTTCAAGCAAAGTATCAACTTCCGTTGGCAGGACTGATGGGAGTGTCAGACAGATGTCTTGCATGCATTCTTCTCCACATAGCAGGCATCTTAGAACAGGTAGGATGCAATCTTGACAGAATGGTCGGAATGAAAGAAACCACGTGGTATTTAGATCTCTTAAACGAGCCAAGCCCACAATTTGTATCATGCGCTCACAACACTTCATTGTCAGGAGGGTGTTCTCCAAGGTGATCTGGGTGTCGATGGTGACTTGCCTTGCCATACCGGAGCAGAATGAATAAAAATAGTATTCCTGCTACAAGAGGTGAAAGTTGGACTACCTCGTTAAGCAGATCAATTGCACATAGATGAGATGCATCGCCGTCAGCACCAGCCGCATTAGCAATGTTCGAAGTGGATGGTACCTGTGTGCCTGTTGCTCCACGTATCTCACCGTCTGCAGAGATCTCAATGAATGCCGTCATCAGGATTGGTAGCCGCTGGGGATAACACAGTGCATGAGCCGTTACTGGTTCAAGCAAAGTATCAACTTCCGTTGGCAGGACTGATGGGAGTGTCAGACAGATGTCTTGCATGCATTCTTCTCCACATAGCAGGCATCGTAGAACAGGTAGGATGCAATCTTGCCAGAATGGTCAGAATGATAGAAACCACGTGGTATTTAGATCTCTTAAACGAGCCAAGCCCAGAATTTGTATCATGCGCTCACGACACTTCATTGTCAGGAGGGTGTTCTCCAAGGTGATCTGGGTGTCGATGGTGACTTGACTTGCCATACCGGAGCAGAATGAATAAAAATAGTATTCCTGCTACAAGACCCAAAACAAGAGGCAGGCCGCCAAACACAGAGTGCACGAAGTTTGGAAATATGCCAAGGACTGCTTCAAAGGGTGCTAACAGTCTCAAATACATGTACAATACCACTGGTATCAGACATGTTTAAGATATGACCTAACATTTCTGAGAAATGTATAGGGTAGTTTGTCGATAAAAGGGCTTGTATCTCTCCAGAAGTCCTTGCAACCTGCAGATCATACGTCTCTTTGGCCGAGGTCAATGGCACAGTTTTTTGTAAAAGAATGACTTTCAGTCTGCTTAAAGTATCAATTGGAATAGAAAATATGTTCAGTGAAGGCCACAATGGTGACTCCGCATCTGACTTAGTTTTAAGGAAACAATACTTACATACAGCAAGTGACCCTGGCTGACACAGTAACAAGATAGGGGGTTCCTGGCAACATACCACAACAGCTGTGATCATTCAACATAATGTAACTTCCATTAGAAAGATGCCTAAAAATGGATCTATCACTGCAACTGTAGAACCTTGCAGATGGCAGGATAAGTTGTTCGAGGAACCATCGCAGGCCCTGTGTATGTTAATACCCTGACATAAGAGTGAACCGCTTAGTGTGTTTTCACAATTCGTACCACTAAGAAACACTTCTTTTCCCCCACTCCAACATTTGTGTGTATAAGGTAAATCCCAGGATGTCTTGATGTATTCTTTACCCAACCTTTCATATACGCCCGCTGGTATATGTTTTAAACAATACTGAAAATGGAAAATCATCACAGGCAGAGTGATTGTACCATGTATTATCCATTCTGTCGCTGGATGGATGGATGGATAGGTTTTTATATAGCGCAATATCACCGCCAGGTCTCAAAGCGCTTTGCATTGGGAACCCGTCCTGGTTTTTCCCTGTGAGATAGCCCCTTACTGGGTATCCCCAAGGTGAAAGCCAGGCATCCCGCCGCGGGGGGCCGTAGTGGAGATTAAGCAAGCTATTGCCCAGAGTTGCAGAGTGTGAACCTGTGATTCGAGTAGGCACCGAAGCGAGAATTACCGAGTCCGTGGACATTTTGGGCTCAAGACCCTGCCGCGTCGGGAATTGAACCCTGGTCCCGGTGTGATCTCAGCATCCGGGTCTGCCTCCTCTAACCAGTGAGCCACACTTCTCCACTTCCGCTGGCTTCTCAGAAACAGTTAATGGTAATCTTTCCAGTTTTTCAATGCTCAGCACTGTATAGTCTGCCCCTCTCTGTGCCAAAGTGATTTGTTTATCTGTATGGTTAATGGTATTGGTGTTGATTAGACGCCATGGCACATATCCAGAACGAAGGTTTAGCAATGTCCAGCCCAAAAGCATTATAGAGCGCAATTGTGACTGACCATGCTGTAACATGACCAAGTCCTGTTCCATTATGTCAATGGCAGAGGATACCATGCTGTCCAAAGAATATATTCTGGATGACAGAGTCGTTAACCCATTGTCAACTACAGAGAGAGATTTCTCTAAATTAATGCGATCAATTTCTCGTATCCGTTCTGCAGTCTCTGCTTGCGTTGTTTTCCATGCTTCATTATACATGGCATAGATACCTGCATATATAAAACGTTTATGATGCGGTTTTGCTGGGCCTTGTAAGAAGTCCTTTAAATCAACGCCATCTTTAAGTAAAGATAAATGTTGTTTTACTTCCTTCAGTGCAGATTTTTGTAGCCATTCAAGGCAAAGTTTACCCACACTGTATGATGTTACATCCCCGGATGTTGTTTCTGGACATATCTTGGATCTGGCTTAGTGAATGTGAACCCTTGTGTTTTATTCAGGAATCTATCTTGACAGTTGTTTGTGTCTGTGGGCCAGATTAACCATTTTTCCTATCAGAATCTGTTCTGTTGTTAAGTGAAATAGTTTTTACATCAACCACCCCCTCTGAAGTATTACATCTTTCTGGTGTAGATGTGGGTACGGACGGTGTGTTTAAATCTTTTAACTTGGCTAATCCATGGCAAGATGTCTGTTGAACAGTGTCATTCAAAAACATTATTTGTTCTGGGATAATGCTGGCTCTAAATAAAGCTTCTAAGCCCTGCACCTGCCAGTCTTTTGTGCCCCAGACAGTTTTTGTCTCAATGGTGTATTTCCAAAAGTCAAAGCCTAATGTAGACAACTGAGCATAAAAGGCCGCAGAATAAATTTGCTTTGTATTTGTCAACCTACTTTTCATTCCTGTCCTATTAACATTTTTAAAGTAAAATGATTCTGGTTTGGAAATATTAAAGCATGAAAAGTACAGAAATTTGTCATAAAATGTTTTTGAGCTACCTTTTGGTGGCCTTGGACAATGTTCCCATTGGTTATAAGTAAAAACATTTCTAGGGGTTGTAGATCTGTGCAAGAAATGATGACCATAGTGATTATGACAGTACATTTAGTCATAATCTGATGAACCTTCTAAGTATTCATGATTTGTACATTTTGCAGACATTTCCAAGTCTGACATCATATTATTAACAGTCTCAAAGTATCAATCATCAGAAAATGTGCTGGGTGAAACAAAATCACTCAAGGAAACCTTGAATTGGTGTAGAATCTTCATCAGCTCCGCCGGACCAAGAATGTCATATTCAGTTCTGTCCCAAGCTATACCACCTGGTATAGGAACGGCTGTGATGTTTACTGCTGACAAGTCTCTTTGTTCACGATGGGATGATTTGTGTGGCTTGAGGAGTAAGTTGATGTTCTTTCTTACTGTGTCCTTTGTACTATATTTTCCATTGATCAGCATTCCCATGGTAAATACCGGAGTCAACCAAAGTAGAAGAAAAAGTACACCTAAGATAATCCATACTTCAACCCATGGTGAAACCAGATATATTTTTTCCAGTTGTTGCAGGAGATCTGTTATTCATTTTTTGAAAGTTTTTTCAGCTGGCAGCGTTTCAGGTTCACTTGGATCCCCGGAAAACGTATCAAAGTTAATGAAGTAGCCAGATGCAGTTCTGTCAATAATAAGGATTGCTTCCGGATTCGATGAAATCGCTGGAATCACTTGATCACTTGTCATATTAGTATACTCGGATGCTATATCATTGTAGACAGGTGTTTCTTGATGAACTGTTATTTGGGTCTCAAGAGGCACAAGTTCCATGGCTTTGTTACATAGTCCTTTGTCCTGTGCTGCAGAGTCATCAAATGTTATCAGTCTCTCAGTCTGAACCTCTTGGATTGTAGCCAGATTCAGGCGTCTGCTACATCTTTGGAATCCACTCGGCCAACTACTTATAATTGGCCACATGATGTGGTTTTACCATGTTGATAGATACAAACCTGTTCTCCTTTCTTCCAGCAAGGGGCGGCAGTAACACTGTTCTTGATCCGTGGATTGCTAGCACAGGTACTAGTTGTCTGTATGAAGGCCCAAATTCCTTCTTGTCCACGATCTTTTCTCTGACTAGATCCCCAATCTTTGGAATCCAGGCATGCCTTGCTGGGACGGGTGTTTTTTCTTCAGTGGTCATTGGCTTCAGGGATACGTTGCTTTGATTTTTTCCTGTTTCATTTAAGTCCTGCAAAACAGCCAAACGGTCTTTGATATCAAAAGGTTTTTGTTCTATCACTGAAGTGTGACGATCAAGGTCCTGGACAATCATTCTAGTTCCAAAAAGGATTTCATATGGAGTAATTTCCCCTAGCGAACTTCTTGGCAGATTGTTAAGACTACGTTGGACACTTATTAGAAGTTTGACCCACCCGTCACCCAAGCCTAGTACCCTAGCTGTTATAGATTGCTTTATGTCCCGGTTTTTTCTCCCCACAACTGAATTTCCCACAGGATGGAATGGACTAGAATACCGCAATGCAACGCCAAGATTGGCCATGGCCTCCTTGTAAGCTTTT
The DNA here is from genome assembly GCF_964261635.1 of Lissotriton helveticus. NCBI lineage: Eukaryota > Metazoa > Chordata > Amphibia > Caudata > Salamandridae > Lissotriton > Lissotriton helveticus. The sequence continues at coordinate 303,035,032 of NC_136073.1, read as the reverse complement.
GAGCTAAACGCAGGACCCTGGTCAGAATGTAGTGTGCCGACTGCGTATGTGCCGATAAAGACTCGCAAATCTTTTATAACAGTTCGGGCGTCAGCCGAGCACTGGGGCCACATCCAAATAAATCTTGTCTTAATATTTGTGAGAACACATTTGTCCATAGGGACGTCTGTGTGTAGATAGTCCAATGCTGTCTAACAAAGGTGTCCGTACTCGGCTGGCTACGCTGTAGTCAGGTATCTGGCGGCGTTCTATGCTGCGATCTCTGTTGCAGTCATGGCAATTAATTGCAAATTCTAGTATAGATTTAGAGATCCCCTGATGCATCAGACCCTTTCCCAAACGTGTATCAACGCTACTCTACGTTTCCTGTTTGGAATTACTCTATCCCCCACTCCAGGGAGTCGAGCAAAAGGAACAGAGTTTGCATCAATTATGTATGAATATTCTAGTGGATAGTTTTGAGGTAACGCTGCACCGCTACCTTTGCTTGTTGCATTGACAGCTAGCATTATTTCGCCGCCTATTTTCGTTTTTGAACGAGTGATTGCAGCTACGGAAGCCGCTTGCACAGCTGCCTTTGCGGCTTCATCAGCCAATGAATTCCCTGCAATGTGAACTCCATCACGTTGATGACTCAGTAAGGCGGTAAGGGACGGTGGCAGAGTCCCCCGACCCGCTAGCTTCACTGAGGTGCCTAAATTGTGCTCTACGCTGTGCTGTGCATTTTAAATTTTAATTTGTCATTTCAATCTGTTGCTGTTTTAAACTGAATCCGAATTGAGCTGTAGCTGTTTTAACCAAATGGGAATCGCACATTGAAACTGCTAGCGTGTTAGTGGCATCCTGCACTTGTGAAGTGCTAGTGTTCACATTCTTTCCCTAAACCTGATCTAAAAGGGGGGGGACGATACCTGCAGGGCAGCGGGGAAGCCTGGGCTCAATTTTCATTCCTGACCGCCCTGTTCCGACACGGTAGCTATTACCATTGCGCGGAGGGCGGGTCAGGTGATAGCCAGGCACTTCCTGTGAATCACTGTAGCGGTTAGCGCTCTAGTGGTTGGATGTGGTTGGATTCAAAGGGCTATTTAGCCCTCGTCTGACACCGAGCGCGCAGCGGTCGCGCGCAGGGGAGCCGAAGAGCAGTCTAAGAGTAGCCCGTCTGCGCCCGTCCGCGACCGGACGGGTCTAGGGGCTATCGATTCTGCTCAAATCGGCTTGGACCTCAAAGAGGTACATGTTACTAGTTACTCTGCACAAACACTAAAAGATCTGCAGTCAGCGCTACTAGCAGGATGTGCTCGTGGCCTTTGGCCATGCCCGGAAGGCCCTTTTTCATGTATTAATTGTCGCTTTCAGGCCTCCCATACCACCACTTCCATTGGCAGAAACACTGGGGACATTTTGCTACCTAACGGCCTTAAGAGTTTTCTTCTGAATATCCGCTCACTGCCCAAACACCATCTTGAATTATGGGATCTTGTTAACACAATAAAACCAGACATCTGTTTTTTAACAGAAACCTGGTTGAAACCTCATACGGTTCCCGTCATTACGCTGGGAGTCCCATTGGGGTACAAGATCTTAAAACTTGACCGTCCAATAAAAACAGGGGGTGGCATTGCTATTATATACAAAGAGGACCTATAGATTTCCATTCTTGAACAAAAAAGTTGCTCCACTATGGAGATCATGATATTTAAGATCAGTTCGGCCTCAAAAGTCCACTGGAAGGGAGCTTTGGTCTATGGCCCTCCTGGACCTAATTTGGGCTTTACACTTTCTCTCATGGAATTACTGGCTCCACATTTTAAGGCTAAAGAAGATTTTATCCTTTTGGGAGACTTTAATATCCATGGTGACATCTCTACGCACTCTGACACTCTGTCTCTGATTTATCCTCATTAGGGCTTGAAATACAGAATAATGGCCCCACGCATATAGGGGACACACTCTGGACTTAGTTTTTTCAAAATTGCCCCAAAATCCGGTGACGATCTGTGACTCAAGTGAGTTGGTCAGACCATTTTATGGTCGAATTTTCTCTGTTGGGCGTAGATAAGTCATTTAAAAAAAAACTCTTCCGCCCATCTGGCGCCGTCAATGGCACAAAGTGACAGTGGAGGAGGTACAGAGGGTATGGAAGAAACCCACTATCCTAGGGACTGACAATGTGGAATCTGCCCTACTTAAGTTTAATAAATCTCTGGTAGAGGCTGTTGATTTGCTGGCCCCTTCTGAAATTACATAAACAGTACCCCACATCTAAACAAGAAGTGTGGTACACGGAAGAACTCAGAGTGCAGAAACAGGGGTGTAGAAAACTCGAGAAAATATGGAGGAAAACACGCACTGGGGAAAGTAAGAAAGCCTATTTAGCTGCCCAGTCTAGTTATCACAAAAATATCAGGCTAGCCAGGAGGAACTGTCTTACTCTACAATTGGCTGAAGCTGGCAATTCCTCCAAAGAACTGTATAAGATCTTACAGACCTTTGTAAAACCGGTAGCCTGTGAGAGTCCTGATGATTTTTCTCAATCTTTCTGTGATGACATTTCTCTGTTTTTCGAAAACAAAATAGAACTTATTTATGAAAAAATCATGAAGGCCACACAACTTATGAGTAACGTCACTACCGCCCCCCTTATGCCATTTATAAAGGATGGTAACTCACTAATGACGTTTCCAGAGGTCAACTACTCTGATATCACCTCCCTTATCAGTCAAATGAAAACAGGGTCCCCTGATGATTTCTTGCCGGCAAAAATGGTTGCCTCTCTATGCACCTTACTTTGGCCTGAGATTCAGCTAGTAATAAATCTTTCCCTTAAGGAGGGACTAGTGCCCCAAGAGTGGAAGAAAGCTGTGGTGAAGCCTATCCGGAAAAACGCAGCGCTGCTATGGACAGACCTCTCTAACCTCCGCCCCATCTCTCTTTTGCCATACTTAAGCAAGATGACCGAGAAACATGTGAACACCCACTTGTCTAATTACATTGAGGCAACGGAAGGTCTAGACTATACTCAATCAGGGATTAGACCGAATTACAGCACCGAATCTGCCCTCCTCTCCGTGACCGATAACATCAGAATGGCTTTGGACGGAGGGGGCTCTATGATTCTGGTGCTGTTAGATTTATCCGCTGCCTTTGACACGGTGTCACATGATATTCTTCTCGGTCGTCTGCGAAAGGTGGGGATAGGAGGTCCGGCTCTGTCCTGACTTGAGAGTTTTCTCTCGGGCCGCTCACAAGGTGTCAGATTAGGCTCCCGCCATTCCATCTCTAGGGAGCTCACTAAGGGGGTGCCACAAGGCTCATGTCTAAGCCCCACACTTTTTAATGTGTATGTGGCCCCCTTAGCTGACATTGTGAGAGCGTACGGGTTCACCCCGGTGTCGTATTCCGACGACACCCAGTTTTTGTTCCCCTTTCAGACCCTCACACCTACAATTAAAAAATCTTTTGCCAATGGTATGAGAGCGGTGTCTGACTGGATGGCCTCCAATTGTCTCCAATGCAACGTGGGCAAAACAGAGGTCATGCTGTTTGGGGAGGCCCCTCTTTTGTGGTCACCAGAATGGTGGCCACTGGATTTGGGGCCGGTGCCATCCCCCAAACAGGCAGTAAAGAACCTGGGGGTGCGACTAGACCAGGCACTGTTGCTAAAAGAGGATGCCACCCAGGTAACCGGGTCCTGTTTCCGGGTCATTGGACTCCTGAGGCGTGTGTTTCCATTCCTGCCCGATAGTTACAGAAAGACTCTGGTCCAGACCCTTGTGGTTAGTAGGCTGGACTACTGTAACGGCCTCTTTATATCTGCCAATGAGGAACAGCTTAGCAGATTACAAGTGGCCCAGAACACCGCGGCAAGATTGGTCCTTAATGCTCCTGCCAGATTCCCCTCGCGCCCTTTTCTTGACAAACTCCACTGGTTGCCCGTTCGGCAATGTATCAAATTCAAAATTTGCTGTACAATACATAAGAGCCTTTTTGGCTTGGTCCCAAAATATCTGGCTGAAAAATTCAATCTTTATAGTCCTGGTCGTCCTTTGCGTTCTAGCAATCAACTGCTACTTCAGGTCCCTCATGTCAGGAAGGTTAGACAAGGAGGCCGAGCACTATCCTACAAGGGCCCCAAACTCTGGAATATGCTCCCCATCACCTTGAGAAAAATTACAAATTACCAGACCTTTAGGAAATCTCTCAAAACCCATCTGTTCTCGGCACCTTAAAACAACAGTACAGCGTACCTCTATTCATGTTTTAGGCACTATAGCTGAAGCACAAGCGCAGAGATACCCCTTCGGGGGTCGAGTCCTGCGCTATACAAGCGAATAAATAAATAAATAAATGGATCACGTGAGCTTTATGTAGTTCTTTTCGTTACTGAACTACTTGTTCCCAAAGCAATTTATGCTTGTTTGTGCCACCTTTTGCATCTTTAAAACTGTTTTCAATCCAGTTCTGCTAATATTCGTTATAAGATTGAACGCAATAATATGAATCGCATACTATGAGTGTGGGGGATTAGCGATCTGTATTTTCGAGCGCCATCTTGAAAGCCTGTACTTCAGCTTGCTGAGCTGTACAATCTCCGAGAGATTGCGTTTTTGTGACCATAGATCGGAATTTACCATCGCGCCAGTGACCTTTAATGATCGCGCATGCAGCACTATAAGCTTGTTTACCCCCAACTGTGGGTTGTGCCGATCTGTCTGTATAAATTATACATTGTACTGTTCTAGAGGCAGAATCTCAGTGGGCAGAGGACATTCTTGTTCGTATTGTAGAAAATCTTGTGTTTTCAAATAGGGGTCAAAAACGTATTCAACGTCTGTTGTAGCAAGAGAATTAACCCATTGTATCCATCTTGGATATAAAGCCTTTGCATTCTGAATGCTCGCTTTTGTTACTGCTTCCAAAGCAGGTACAGGAGTAACGACTATTATGCGTTTTCCCTGTGTGAGGGCTCTCTCTTTTGCTACTGCAGCTTGAACCGCTGTCAGAATTTTTTCTGTAGAAGTGAATTTCATTTCTGCTTGTGTGCACAAGTGTGACTTATATGCAATTGGTACTTTTTCCCCTTCATTAAAGGTTAAGTACATGAATACGCATCTTCCTGGAATCATTCAGATTACTAAGTTGCGTATATTTACGCGTGTTTGTAAATGTGTGGTTGCTAACATGTCTGTTTGCACGGAACGCAACATTTTTGTTTGTTTTTGAGTCCAATTGATATGTTTGAAATCCGGTTTGATTAATTCGTAAACAGGTTTAACCCTTTCTGCGTAATTTAGAATGGAAGTTCTTCCGAAATTTTGGAAACCTAGAATTGACTGTAAGTTTTTCAGCATTTTTGGAGGTTGGAGCAGCACACATTTCTCAAGAAAGTTTGCCTCCAGGCTTTTGCCTTCACTTGATAATTCATATCCTAGGAAAAGGACATTGAGGTCGGCAATTCTTGATTTCTTGAAATTGAATTTATACCCTTCCGAGGCAAAGCCAAGTATTATGGTGTTCACCCTGTTCAAGTGCCTGTCCAAGTCATCGTCTGTTAGATAGATGTCATCGACATATGATAATGCTTCATCCTCATACGTCTGTAGTAACTCTGTCTGAAAATAACCCTGGACTATTCTTGAATCCCTGGGGGAGACGACAGAACTGACGATGTGTCCCCATGATTGAGAAAGCGGTCAAATACCTGCTTTCTGGTGCAATATTTTGACAGAAGAAACGGTTAGAAATATCTAATGTTGTCTTAGATTTTTTACGCACAATATTATTCATTAGTGCTGCACTGTGTGCATTTTGTACTGCAAATGTTTTGCAACAGGAGATTAAATGTCTGTAATCAAAAACTAGACGATATGTATTGTCTGGTTTGGATACAGGAAACAAAAGGATTGTTCATTGACGAGGTGCATGTTTCATTCACCCCTTGGTATTCAAGTTGATCTAAGATCTCCCTGACCTGTTTTTTAGCTTCTTGCTTAACTGGGTACTGCCTCTGTGCAGTTGGTTGAGTTTTTAACTGGATTCTATGTCGAGGAGAATCCTCATCCCATCCTACATGATTTTTATATAATGAAATGCAGGTGCCTGGGCGACTGCCCATTTTTGTGGCATATGTGTATTTTTTATGAATTGGAATATGGTTGGAGAAGGCTGGCATAATGATGTCTTCACCATGTGGGCACTCCCTGACAAATTCAGGTGGCCAGCCTTGTTCAGCTAGAATAATGTCATTACGCTTAGAGAGCTTCTCCCAAATTAGCGCTCTTATTTTTCTAGTAATGTCCCCCTCCATCCGGAGTGTTACTTCCTATAACTTGTGCGGGACACTAAACCTGGTATCAGCAGTTTCAACTTGGATGTACTCATTCAAGTCCCCTGTCTCCAGATGATCCTTCAAGATCTTGCGAGCTACGGTTACTTCTGCTGCGCTGTCTAACATTGTCTGAGCCCACTCCCGGTTCTTGAGTTCTGTCCTCAAGATCCTCGGCATGTCTGATTTTTAGACCTGCTATCTTCTTTTTGATGAATTGAGTTTTCTTATTTTTTGGAACGTGGTTCGTCTTTGGACTTTTGTTCTGATCAACCTCTTCTTTCTGATTTCTGTGATGAAGTCTGAAAGGTACGAGAGGAAGGTGTATCAGTATCTTGATATTTATCAGGTTTTCTCACATTATCCCTATTCCTGAGGTTATACCTCCTTTCAGAGGGCTCCTTTTAAGGAGACCTACCTCGGGGTTGAGAACGCTTCTCTTTAGAAGTTTGTTTAGTGTTCTCCCACTTCTTATTACGAGCAGTGAGAGTTTTTTTAATAAACACCTTTTCTGGACTTTCAGTCAGCTGGGGTTTTACTGGTTTACCACCCAAACTGTCTCTACCTAGTTCTTCATAGGATTTTTTAGTTATTCTGGCTAGTTTTTGAGGTTGCTCGGTTACATCAAATTCTCTTAACTTTTGGCAGATCGCCATGGATGCTGCTTCACATTTATATTAGCTAATCTTATTGTTGAGACCTGTTTGAAATCTTTCAGTAATTTCATACCTAGATTTAAAGCAGGCTCTGCCCCATATTCATTTTGAATCTGTTTTAGGACGTCTGGTATTACCGCCGTAGACGGAACACCATGGGTTTTTGTGTAGATTGCAGCAAAGACTGTACCCCAAGTGTCGCAGTCTTCCAGGTGTGGTGCGATCCCCATTGGTAAACAGATTGTTAAAACCCTGTGTTTCTCATGAGAGGTAGTATCAGGAAATACTACCTCAATTTGAGTAATTTCTTTAGCTATCCAGAATGGAATTTTGCAGGTAATTTACCAATGACTGATTGTATACTCTGTGGTGTTATTTTATTTGTGTTCCCCGGTAAGGGGTGTGTTGTAGAATCCTTATAGGAGGTTGGACTGTTAGAGTCCGCATGACATATTGAACCAATTGTCTATATATTTTTATTAGTTGTTTTAGTTGAACTAATACTTCATCACCTGACATTTCTTCAATGTCAGGATGTGGTGTATAGCTGGCTAGTACTGGCCATGATGCTCCTGGTCTACCTAGTTGACCGAGCCTGGTAATGTGATTTTGATGTTGTAGGGCGCCTTTAAACCAGAGCGCATGCTCTTAGTAAGTTAGTGGAATTTCAATATCCTTGAAAGGAACGTATTCTGTTGGATGTTCCTCTTCTTTGTGGAAGTGAAACACATGTGTTACTGAATTTGCTTCAGGGAAGGTAATCCATGAATAGAATACGTCTGTCGGCCGATATTCGTGTGCCTCTATCACAAAAATTACCCTACCACCTCTTGATGATAGCTCATTTGTTATAAGTTTTATAGTGATGGCTTTCCTTAAATTTTCTGGGATGCTTATAGCATCCAAGTCATCTTGTTGGAAACCTGTAACGTCTAAGCCCGGTAGGGCTTCAGCTCCACCAGTTGAGTTGTTGTCGTCTTCGGTCCTTGTTTAATGAAAGTTGCAGAGCAAGTTTCAAGGAAACCAAGATAAGGTGCACAATATTTTGGAACACTGAATCCTTCAACGTTGAATATACCAAAAACTAATACATAGGATTTTCGTCCTACTCAGTTATGGTGGATATTTTATCCTTTTACCCAACCCAGACGTCTATTGGAGTATTTTACGGGATAAAGGGGTCTCTGAGAAAAGCACGACTGAGTTACTTTAGTATCTAGCGTTAAATTAGTGCCTTACCAAACTTTGGGCGCCATGTAGTGTAGTTCCTATATTCCCAATAGGCTCTGCGCAATGTAAAAACAATGTATATCCTCATATTCAGAGAGAGGTAACTGGCGGCTAGATGCCAGTTACCTCTCTCTGAATAAGACGCTACTCTGTCTTGGGAAGAACATATGTTCTCTCCTCACACGTGGAATACATTGTTGACTTGCGGTTACTCGGAGCTGAGAAACACGGACATTTGAAGTTACTAAGACCGCAAAGTCTTCAGTATATTAAAATTTGGATTATGAGAAAGAAGAACTGAGAAATTAACCTTAGCCCTGAAGAAGTCTGTGGTTTAACACCACCAAAGACGAAACACGTGTTGGCAACGGCTCGAGAGTTTTAAGAAGAATCACTGCAAAAATAAAAGAAGAACAGAAGAGACACAAGACTTGTTATTTGTCTATTTATACTCGCTGATATCTGTTAGCTCAGGATATACATTGTTTATATGTTTATATGGTATTGATCTGGTCATGCCTTTTGGTTGTAGATGGATGGCCTAAACCTTATCCTTAGAGCTTTCTGTACTGTACAAATTACTCTCGTTATCACCATAACCCAGCGCAACTACCACCCAGCCATCTTTTCTGTCTTTGCTGGCTCTGCGCAATGGAATAATATATCCTATAGATTAGACTTAGGGCTGAGGTCAACTAGGTCTCTATATCGAATATATTAAACTTAATAGTGAATGCCAGGTAGCTCAGAGGCCACTAAAAACTTTCTCGAATTCACAAGAAGGGATTGGTCTCTGACAACCGCATAAACATGACAACTTTGTTTCCCAAGAATAAGAAGAGTATCTCTAGAGTTGTGGAAACAATAAATAAGTATTTCACTCAGTCACTTGTGCATGCTTCGTTTCTACAGAGGTGCAGAGAAATAGAGAGACGGGTGTTTTCAATAAAAGGTTTTATTGAACAGTGTTCGTTCTCATGCAAGTAAAGTGAACTGCTACAATCGTAATGCAGACGGCAAAGTATAATGCGTACTGCGAGAACAATATTATAAAATAATACTGTAAGAGCATTTTTATGGTTTCTAAACCATATATAAATACATACATAAATAACAAGGGCTAAAAGTACTCAACTGGTGCTTCTACAATACGCCTACCACAATGTACCGAACCTAAGCCTAGTACGCGGATAGAAGTAAGTGTGGTGTAGCATAGGTTTAGTTTTTCTTTGCCAAGAATCTATCCAAGGTTTCTCTCGGTTCTACTCAGCTCCATACCTTTAGTTTAGAATGAAGGAGGTCTGGTATCTAAGTCTCGGGACTCGATTTTCCAACACCCCGCAAGGGGAGCATGGAAACACTGGAGCTGGATTCTCGCCGAGAGAAATGCAGCCTCTCGATCAGTGCGTCAGCTGGAGGATCGGCTTCCTTCGGCGCTTGCTGTTGCGAGCTGCATCGGGCAAGTAGATAGTCGAACTGCTCTGAACCACCGTGTCTTGCTAGAGCAAGTGAAGGAATATTTATACCTTGAAGGTGTCTAGTTTAACGTAAAGTCGGGCATAATAACGTCAGGAAAGAACCCTAAGGGAATAGTAGTTCTTTGTAAAGTACATGAGTTCTTCGACAAATCAATATTCAAGCAAGGGAAGATCCCTGACTGCTTAAGCCAATTTTCCAAGAAATCGTTGTGACGTTTTGATACGGGTGGAAGTAGCCATGCCTGTATTTGGTCTGCATGGGCTATGTCTAAATAAGGGAATGATTTCTATGCCTATATTAGGCCAGTGTGAATTGTACCTATATAAGGGCATGAATCAGGAAAATTCACTCGGATCCTAAAACGCCATACAACAGTGCGAGGGGGCTCGGTGGGCACTGGGTTTGGACAAAGGTTGGATTCTACACACAGTGCCCACTACGCATGGATAAGGCTCAGTAAGGAGGGAACATAAACACATAATTCGATCCTTTAGGGTTCTCAAGCCCGAGATCTTAGACCACAGTTTCTGGAGGGAGAAAAATAAAGGTCTAAGAGGCCTTGCTATGTGTGCAGAAGGTGCAGGAGACAGGTTTGCATAGTTGAGAGGCTTACTCCGGGACCGCAGACCCTACAGTGGCAAACAAAAATAATTTTTTCTATTTTTTTATGCACATCAGAAGGGTGCACTTACCCAACCCCTTTATATGCCCTTCCATTTTCTTTTACAGGATGTGGGGACTGAGTCCCAATTCCTGGAACTGGAGTCAAAACATTTATTTTACGGTTTTGCTCAGGGTCGCGGACGACAGGAGAAAAAGCTCTGTCACCCAATCAGATTCACCTATTTTGTGTAATTGGTTTGACAAACAGCCCACAATGCCAAGTCTACACATACTTTGAAAATAGCCAGTCGAGATAGCTCTATAGTTTAACCTTTCAAAGCTTACCAGACACTTTTTGGCATAGCTAATTTCTCAAACACTACAGAATGAATGGATTTACATAAAAGTTACAAAACCCACTTTAGGCACTCCTCTGAGTCAAATTCTAGTTTTATACTGATGTGGAATAAATACTTTCAGCATTTTTCACACAATGTTTGTAAATGTTTGGAAAGATCACCTCAAATGCTTAAGGGGACATTGTGTAACCTGTGTTTGACAGGATTAGCATTTTCTTTGACTTAATAGAGTGCTGGAAATTAGTGATTTTGCCAAGAGGATCTTCAAAAATGTTGCTGAACTTGTGTTCCCAATCACTGGTCATTTGAGTGCTAGACAGAGAGTTAATGTCTTTAGTGGAACTGATATGACTTTGACTAGGTTGTTTGTCAATAAAAACGGGGTTAGCCAGACCAGGTTTGATAGTCAACCCAAACTCAGCTTGATAGAGAAGACCAAGAACACTGAATCCTCTTCTTGCAACATACACTTTACCTTTGATGGTTTCCCCCAGAACACTAATGGCAGCCCAGGAATAGCCCAACAACTCAATTCTACTACCTTCAAAGGCTACAGTGAGAACATCGGGTGGTAATAAACTCTTTTCAGACCAAAACCTAAGATACTTTTCTTGTGACACAATGGTAATGCGTGCTCCTATATCTACTAGAAGTTGAATTTAATCGTTTCGATAGTGACATCAACTTCGGGATCAGGAATATGTAGTAGATTTTGCTTTTCATTGCAGTTTTTAACTACTATGACATATTCCTGACTCGTGACATCCTGGTCATAGAAATTGCCACTTTGATTGATTGCATTTTTTCTTCTGCCACTCACGCAAACTCTGGCGAAATGACTCATTTTGCCACATTGGCCACACTGTTGGTTGATGGCTGGCCAATTTTTAAAAGATGAGACATGCAAGGATGAGCCACACCTATAACAACAGATTTTAGTATTAGATTGTCTACTTAGCGCAACATTTCTTCCACCTCTAGGCATGCTTGGTCTTCTGATAATGTCACATGTGGCAGTAGGAGGCTTGGCAAAGATAGCATCTGAAATGGAAGTATTAGACAGAGCAGTTTCAAGTTGCTTTGCATCATCCATGGAACATTTGATACTCTTAGCAATGTCACCTGCTTTTTCTTAGATGGGATCCTTGCAGGTAAGTAGTTTCTCTTGTATCTTTTTACAGTAGCATCGTGCAACAAGTTGATCTCTCACGAGTTGAGATGTGAAGTTGTCAAACTCACATTTCGAGGCTAAAACGTTTAAAGCTGTGATGAAAGTATCTATGTTTTCATTGGGTTTCTACATCCTTGGGAAAAACGTTAATCTGTGCACCACAATGTTCTTGGTTTTGGTAAAGTACTTGTCTAATTGTGCTACAGCTAGTTCAAACTTGTCGGGGTCTTCATCTTTGGGCGGATCATACAGAGGTAAGTGGTCAAATACATTTTGACCCCCGACCCCTACATGATAATACATGAGGTTCTTTTTCCTCTCAGGTCTGTATCTTTGACCATCAATGGCACCTAAGTACACCCTGAAAGATCTAGTCAATAACTTCCATTCTAATGGTGGTTCTCTGGGTTCTTGTAGAAAAGTCACTGGTGCTGTAACGCTCTGCATGTCAATAGAGTAACTGTGGAATTAAAATGGTTAAAGAGAAAAAAGAAAAATAAGAACAAAAACGGAAAAAAGATAAAGGAAAAAGAAAAAAAAGAAGAAGAAAAGAGAAAAGGGAAACTAGATGCACCAATTAAGAAAGAGAAGAAAGAAAACAAAATATCTTGAAATTCACCACTTCTGCATGAGAGCAGTGAGTGAGAGAATAATGCTTTGTCTTGTACAGAAGAGAAAAACTAGGTCTCTCAATTGTAGAAATAAATACAGTCAATAAAAAGAAAAATGTGTGTGCGTATCATAGGTGTGACACACAGGAGAAAATCTACATCAAAATTTTAATCTTGAACTTGGTCACTAGATGGCAACATTGGATAACGCTGAGATAGCGAAGAGAATTAAACTTGTTGGTTTCATCAAACCAATGAGAAAATAGCAGAAAGTAGAGGGCAGAATGTCCGTGAGTAGTGCTTTCCGGGACTAAGAGATGCCTTTCCTGCAAGTTTAACATAGGCTTGAATACCACTGAAGAAGAGTCGACACACAATGGTAAGAGCTGTGTGTGTCAACGCGACAAACAAAACTGTACCAAATCGCCAAATGTGCATGTTAAAACAGCCTTGGGGATACGCAGCTCTGTGAAATGACTTGGTTGCTTGGCAACAGAATGTTCATGAAGCGCAGTGGAAGATAGCTCATGAGTGAGCGCAAGCTGTCGGAGCAAGGAGAGACAAAGGCTCTTGCGTGAAGGCAGCTCGTGGAGTTGCGTACAAGCGAAGCCCATGAACCAAAGGCTAGTACAAAGACCCCTTTCTTTAATACAAAGAAAGTCTCGCTGATCCAGAAATATTTATGCTAGGCAGTACACAAACAGCAAACTCGGGCAGCATAGACACAGCACAGCAGCATCGTAGCAAGAAGTCCCTCGTACCAAGTTGAAAGAGCACAGAGGAAATGCTTAGCGAGTAAATAAAGACAGGCACGGCTCTCTGTACCAATCGCGCAGGTGTGCCTTGGGTGAGGAAGTAGTAAAAAAAAGTACTCACAGCTGAACTCCCTGATTACAGGCAAAGGATACCTGTGACACAGCCCACAAAGATAATCAGGAAACAAAGTTGGCTGTGGGTAGTAGAATCCCGTCTCCTGTCGCCCTTGATATGAAGTAGAAAGGACACAGTTGTGGAAACTGAAGTAGTGTTTATTGAAGGGGTACAGAGAGCAGTCCCACTGTAGTGTAGTTCCTATATTCCCAATAGGCTCTGCGCATTGGAATAATATACACTATAGATTTGACATAGGACTGCAGTCAGTATGCTCTATCGAGTATATTAAACTTAATTGTGTGTGTGCCAGCTAACTCAGAGGTCACTAGAAACTTTCTCAAATAAACAAGAAGGGATTAGTCTCTGACAACCGCATAAACATGACAACTTTGTTTCCCCTAGAATCGAAACAAAATCTTCAGAGTCGTGGAAACAATAGATAACTATTTCACTCAGTCAATCGTGCATGCTTCGTTTCTACAGAGTTGCATAGAAATAGTGAGATGGACGTTTCAATAAAAGGGTTTATTGAACAGTCTTATTTCTCATGCAAGAGATATGAACTGCTACAATCGTTAGACAAAGTGCAAAGTATAATGCGTACAGCATAAACAGTAATATAAAATAATACTGTAATAGCATTGTCTGTTGCTATGACATATATAAAAATACATATATAAATAACACAGGCTAAAATACTCAACTGGTGCTTCTAAAATACGCCTACCCCAGTGTACCTAACCTAGGTCTAGTACAAGGGAAGAAGTAGGTGCTGTTTTAACTAGTTTAGTTTTGCCAAGAATCTGCCAAAAGGTTTCTCTAGGTTCTAATCAGCTCCATACCTTAGAATGAGAGAGGTTGGTATCTCTTTCTCGGGCCTTGTTTTCCAAACACCCCGCGAGGGGAGTCAGAAACACCGGAGTTGGAAGAGGACAGCTTCTAGTCAGTGCGTCAGCTGGAGAGTTGGCTTCCTTTGGGACTTGCTGTGGCGAGCGGCGTCGTGCAAGTAGGTAGTCGAACTGCACCGAACCACACTGTGCTTTGCCATAGCAAGTGAAGGTATATTTATACCTTAAAGGTGTTTAGGAATGCCAGCATTGACATGAAGTCAGGCATATGAATGTCATGAATGAACCCCTAAGGAATAGATGTTCATGCATAATAACTGAGTTCTTGGAGAAATCAATATCCAAGCAAGGGGAAGTCCCTAACAGCTTTAGAGTCTTGTTTTCCAAGAAATCGTTGTGACGTAGATGAAGGGATGGAAGTAGCCATGCCTGTATGTGGGTAGCAGGGACTATGTCTAAATAAGGACTGGATATCTATGCCTATATAAGGGCAATGTGAAATGTACCTATATAAGTGCATGAATCGGGCAAATTCATACAGAATCTTAAATCGACATACAACAGCACAGCCAAGCCACAAGCAATAACTGCCACTAAAGGAACACTCAGGGCAGGATGCTGCCAACACTCCAGATGACATCACAGGATTCTCGCTGAAGATAAAATTGAAAACACGTTTCTTTTGGCCTCCTCTAGTCTCATACTTGATAAATCTGCATGAAACATTGCTTTCCAAACATAACCAATAAGGATTTGTTTTAAAGTAAGTTTCATGCTGATTCGTAAAACTGCGCAAAAGTTATTAGCAAAACAATAATCTGCTTTTCAATATACACTCTTTGCTAACCCTCCCTATGGATTCTCTATTGCCCTCTACCTAATGAATGTATATATACACATTTATATGTAAAATCCGTTTTGATGAGGCGAAATGGGAGTATTGAGTGTGCATGCCAGTTTAACACTATATATCAACAAGTTCTTAATATCCCACATGGGCCTGTGGGAGGCTAATGGATTCCAGTGGCTTGGCACAACATTGAGGGATATTCTCAAGAACGTGTGATAACCATTGCAAATTTAGCTTAACCTAACTTTGCATATCGCAGTGTATCACGACAAAATAACACCGTCTTAATGTTCAATTCCCAACCCGGTGGCAGCATGCGATAGTAGCAGGATAACGTGCCAAATGACCGTGTAAAAATCAACGTGACGCACAGAAAATGCGAAACATGAACACCCAAAAAGTTGCGATGCCCCAAATCCGGATACAAAAATCAGTGACAACCAGCAATAGGCCTGCAATTCCCACGCATCATGCGGAAAAATGCACTATAAAAGCAACAACCAAAAAAACACACCAAAACCAAATCAAACTGCGTAGCACCATGGATGCACCCGGACAGAGTGCAGAGGACAACTCGAACCCCACAAGCCCCACGGAGGACCAGCCATGAACCACGTGTGCGGGGAAGGGCAAGGAGAAGAGAAAGAAGAAGACAAGGTTCAGTCCGCAGGAAGACCGGATCATCGTCATGGAGGTGACAGAACCCTACCAATAACTCATCGTCACCTCCACTGCGGCACTGGAAACCCAAACAGAGTCGGAGTGTTGAGGAGGACAATGAAGAAGGTGAAGAGGCGCTGGCATGACATGCAAAGCCAGATCAAACAGAAAATCACAGGAATGCAGCAACGGCGAATGGAGGTGGGAGTCCTGTATCACAGGAGTAGCTGGAGGAAATGGCGGCCACAGTCACCAGTGTTATATGTTATATGTTATATGTTATATGTGGATTTATAACGCGCTCCGATAGTCAAGACTGTCCTGGCGCGGGGATGAAACTAGATCTGAGTGATAAAAGGAGTCAGCTATTCATGAATTTGAAAGAGGTGAGTTTTAAGCAGTTTCTTAAAATTGGTCAGATTGGGAGCGTGTCTGAGGGCGTCTGGTAGGGCGTTCCACATTTGAGCTCCCTTTACCGTCAGAGATTGTCCACTCAGGCGAACTCTTTTAAATCTGGGGACGACCACCTGCTTTCTGGAGGTAGATCGCAACTGACGGGTCGGGAGGTAGAGAGTGAATCTTTTGGCTAGATAGGGAGGGCACGGTCCATTGAGGGCTTTATAGACGAGGACCAAAGTTTTAAAGCGCACTCTTTGGGCCACAGGAAGCCAGTGAAGCTCCTTCAACTGTTTGCGAACGCTGAGTCTCCTTGGGATGTTAAAAATGAGTCTCACCGTAGCATTCTGGACTACCTGTAGCTTTCTGATCAGATAGTCAGGCGCCCCTATATAAAGAGCGTTTGAGTAGTCCAGACGGGAGAACACCAGAGCTCTGGCTACCGTTTCTTTGGCCGTTTGTGGAAGAAGGGGAAAGAATTTACGAAGAGTGGTCAGGGTTCCGAAACACGTCCCCGCCAGTCGTGAGATCTGGTCGCAAAAACATAAGTCAGCTCCGAACCAGATGCCCAGGTTCTTGGCTATCCCACTCTCTCCTGATGGGCATGTTGATTCACTGGGCCAAATAGACTCCTTAAAGTCAGTGGGAAATTGGCCATAGAGCAGAATTTCTGTTTTACCCTCGTTGCATTTGAGGCAGGATCTAGCTAGCCAAGCAAATACAGAGGATAAACGTTGGCGTACTCCAGAGGTGCACAAGTTCTCCTTTTTCCAGGTGAAGAGAAGCTGGGTGTCGTCGGCGTAGGCCATAATCTTAGCACCCCAGTTCTCTGCCAGCCGGATCAGAGGAGTTAGATAAATGTTAAATAAAAGGGGACTTAATGTCGACCCTTGGGGAACTCCAGTCTCTACCCTTCGATTAGAGGAGTGGTAGGGGGGTAACCAAATCTGCTGGGTCCGGTCAGATAGAAAAGACCTGATCCATTCTAATGCTGTGCCCGAGATGCCATTGTCTTCCAGCCTAGATAGAAGCTGGAGGTGGGGCACCGTGTCGAACGCGGCAGAGAGGTCCAAAAGAATAAGGGCCGCTCTGCCGCCTCCGTCAAGGCATTCCCTGATGGCCTCTGCCATCTCCACCAATGCAGTTTCAGTACTGAAAGTGGAGCGGAAGCCTGATTGGGCCAGATGAAGAGCTTCAGAGGATTCCACAAATCTCTCAAGTTGCCGGAATGCAGCCTTCTCGCAAACTTTAGCAAGGGCTGGCAGGAGTGATATAGGCCTGTAGTTGGAGGTGATCGATGGATCTGCGGAGGTTTTTTTTATCAGGGGGAGAAGTTTGGCTTGCTTCCACTTGGAGGGCAAAATTCCTGAGGTAAGGGACTCATTGACCAGGGCAGTGACCGTAGGGGTAATAACTTCGGCTACTCCATTCAGGACCCTCGCAGGGCAGGGATCTATAGGTGACCCTGACTTCAGAGTTTTTAATATGGTCATAACATCTATATTTTCGACCTGAGTGAATTTGGTCATCTCTACTTTAACCTTAGGTACTTGGGAAAGTGAAGGAGGAAGTGGTTGGAAACTTAAGGCTAGATCTTATTGCGGGGCAAGTGGCTGGTCAGGGATATTCAGACTGTCTTGAATTTTTTGAATTTTCTCGATGAAAAAAGTGGATAGTTGCTCGCACCAGTCTGTGGAGGACAGGACTGCAGTCTTCTCTGCTACCGGGGCAGTAAAGCTTTTAACTATGGAGAAAATTTCTCGGCTGTTGTTTTTAGCTTTTTGAATTCTAGATGCGTAGAATTCCCCTTTAGCTGTTTTAATCGCTGCGTAGTAACTTTTTGGGGCTGCACGGAGTTCCGTTTTAGCAGTAGGACAATAGTTCCTTCTCCATACTCGCTCTAGCGCCTTGCATCCTGTTTTTAAAATTTTTAATTGTTCAGTATACCAGGGGGAAGTGGTGGTGATCCTATGGTTGTTTTTTCCTTTGCTTTTTGGTAATGACCTAATGGAGGAGTCTATACAGGATGAGAAGTTGTCTACTGCTTCATCCAAGTTATGTGCTTTCATTGGGGTGGAATGGGATAGGGCCTCCACTAGATCCGGAATATTAATTCTTCTAGGGCGTTCCCCAGTCTTGGGTGTGGATTAAACACGGGTGTTATTAATGAACCAGGAGAAGTGAACAGGAAAGTGGTCTGACCATGAAATGGGGTAGGGTGGATCAGCAGAGATGTTAAAGTTAGAGTATATCAAATCTAAGCAATGCCCCCCTTCATGAGTGGCAGATTGCACCTGTTGAGCCATCTGAGCCAGACTACAGATTTCTTTCAGCTCTTTTACTCCGGGGGCAGAGCTCGTGTCCATATGTAGGTTAAAATCTCCCAGCATTAGGAAGTGTGGGAATCTGAGTGCACATTGGATGGCGATCTCCTCCAGGGATTTGATAAAATTGCCTAGAGGACCCGGTGGGCGATAGATCAATAGTCCCCCCAGAGTAAATTGGGGGGATAGTGCTAGGGAGAATTCCATAGCTTCTCCATCCTCAATCCTTCCTGTGCATTCTATCCTCAGAGTCCACTTCTCCTTGTAGATCACGGCTAGGCCTCCTCCTCTGCCTTTATTACGGTCCTGTCTGGTGATCTTAAACCCTCTGGGGACAGCCAGCTCAGTGTGGAGACGATGGCAGGAGTTGGGGGTCTGGTCACAGCTCAATATGACCGGACCCTACATCAACAGGGTGAGGAACGACCAGGGACTGGGGGGGACGGGGGGAGATGGGCACAATGACACACATGCACAATCATAATGGAACATGTCGCTGATACCCTTGGCACACTGCAGCACAGATCGAAACACCAAGTAGGCCCCCATCCACAATGTGCACAAAGGGGCCCCCCTACCACCAATCACACAACCTACCCTTGCACATGTGCTGAATCCAGCAAAGCCGCTGTTCTGTGAGCCACTCTGACAATGCAAGTGACACTGCATGACCGATTGCATGGCTTCAGTCAAAATACTTGACACTGTGCACAACATGACACTGAAGTGGCCCAGTGTGGATCACATCCGTAAAGGAGCAGGTCACACTCTGCAACATCCACATGCGCCTATATCCCATGACGTCAGTACACATAAGCAGACAAACAATTCACAAGACCACAAAATCTGTCCAAGAGCACAAATGACCCTAGTCGAAAAGATTTCAGCCCCCGAAAAGCACCCAGGTCAAAGGCACATCGCCTCAAACGGGTAGGGGTCAGCGAAATCAAAGATGCAGGGGCGACTCTCCCACAATGCAGCACACACACATAGCAATCACAGCACATCAACATTGACGGCAGTGTGGTACAAAGTGCAACACCTACACCACAGGACACAACAGGTTCTGCTTGTGCGTAGTAACTGGCCACTCACATCTGGCATTGCCTGACACTGTGTGATGAAAAGGTGCGAGTACAACCTCACATCCGTCATGTAGTCGAAATGTTCACTGACTCCCATCAAATAGCCAGCTCCTCCAAAATAGTCACAATGTTGTCATGCAGTTTGTATGTGAACATCTACAAAGTAACAACATACATGGGACACTCTGTTAACCTGCATCTCCCCTTTACATTGCAGGGGGACAATCAACACCTACTGCAGAGCAGACCACAAATATCATCAGTGATGATGAAGAGGACAACCAGCACATATGCACAGACTTCCTCCAAGAGCTAATGGACAGCCTCCGCATCCCACTCCCAAGAGAAGGGCAGACCAGCTGCCTCGAGGTGACCCAACCCCCTGCACAGACCACACAGCAGGAAGCACACACTACCACGGCTGTCACCCAGGACCCCCCGAACATAACATGGAATTCCAACGCCGTGTGTTGGGTTGCCAGGTAATGATGTCTGATGGGTTTTGAGCTTGTGGCAGCCAATTTCGATGCCATACGTGGGTATCTGACTCCCATCAGGGACCACTTACAGTCCTTAACAGACAGCCACTGTCTGCAGCATGCTACCTGACAATACTTGCAAAAACAACAGGTTGATGGACAGAATGCAGAACAATGTCATACATTCACCCCAGTACAGAGATCTGGGCCTAAATCCATCGTTTTTTTGCTCACCATGCCATTCCAGTTTGAACCCAGCCATATGCAAATCAGTCTTGACCCTGTGCCTCATGGGAACAGTCCAGCCCGAACTGCCAAGCCTGGTCCTCTCTGGACTGGAAACAAGCATACAAGGACCGGTTTCGGGCTTTCAGCCCTCATCAGCCTGGATAGCTTGATTCCAGTGGCATGGAGAGCACGGGACTCATGTCTGAGCATACCCGTCCCACTCGGGGTGACAAATGCAAAAACAACTTGTGATGGACAGAATGCAGAACAATGTCATACATTCACCCCAGTGCAGAGATCTGGGCCTCAATCCATTGTTTTTTTGCTCACCATGCCATTCCAGTTTGAACCCAGCCATATGAAAATCAGTCTTGACCCTGTGCCCCATGGGAACAGTCCAGCCCGGACTGCCAAACCAGGTCCTCTCTGGACTGGAAACAAGCATCCAAGGACCGGTTCAGGCTTTCATCCCTCATCAGCCTGGATAGCTTGATTCCAGTGGCATGGAGAGCACGGGACTCACGTCTGAGCATACCCGTCCCACTCGGGGTAAAAAATGCAAAAACAACAGGTGGTGGACAGAATGCAGAACAATGTCATACATTCACCCCAGTACAGAGATCTGGGCCTAAATCCATCGTTTTTTTGCTCACCATGCCATTCCAGTTTGAACCCAGCCATATGCAAATCAGTCTTGACCCTGTGCCTCATGGGAACAGTCCAGCCCGAACTGCCAAGCCTGGTCCTCTCTGGACTGGAAACAAGCATACAAGGACCGGTTTCGGGCTTTCAGCCCTCATCAGCCTGGATAGCTTGATTCCAGTGGCATGGAGAGCACGGGACTCATGTCTGAGCATACCCGTCCCACTCGGGGTGACAAATGCAAAAACAACTTGTGATGGACAGAATGCAGAACAATGTCATACATTCACCCCAGTGCAGAGATCTGGGCCTCAATCCATTGTTTTTTTGCTCACCATGCCATTCCAGTTTGAACCCAGCCATATGAAAATCAGTCTTGACCCTGTGCCCCATGGGAACAGTCCAGCCCGGACTGCCAAACCAGGTCCTCTCTGGACTGGAAACAAGCATCCAAGGACCGGTTCAGGCTTTCATCCCTCATCAGCCTGGATAGCTTGATTCCAGTGGCATGGAGAGCACGGGACTCACGTCTGAGCATACCCGTCCCACTCGGGGTAAAAAATGCAAAAACAACAGGTGGTGGACAGAATGCAGAACAATGTCATACATTCACCCCAGTACAGAGATCTGGGCCTAAATCCATCGTTTTTTTGCTCACCATGCCGTCCATCACCACCCCCTTTTGTACCGCTTTGTTCGCCATAAGTTGGCAGGGTATGCTCAGACGTGAGTCCCTTGCTCACTTTGCCACTGGATTCAAGCAAGCCTGGCTGAAGACGGCTGTAATGCCAGAAACCGGTCCTAGGAAGTTTGAATCCGGTCCAGGAAAGGTATGGCTAGGCAGTTCGGGCTGGACTGCTCCCATGAGGCACAGGGTCAGACTGATTTGCATATGGCCATGTCTGAAGTGGGGTGGCAGAGTGGGCTAAACAATGGTGATGGATTAAACCCAGATCTGTTGACTGGGTGTGAGTGTTTGATTGCTTCAGATGCTCCGTCCATCACCACCCCCTTTTGTACCGCTTTGTTTGCCATAAGTTGGCAGGGTATGCTCAGACGTGAGTCCCTTGCTCACTTTGCCACTAGATTCAAGCAAGCCTGGCTGAAGACGGCTGTAATGCCAGAAACCAGTCCTAGGAAGCTTGAATCTGGTCCAGGGAAGGCATGGCTTGGCAGTTCGGGCTGGACTGTTCCCATGAGGCACAGGGTCAGACTGATTTGCATATGGCCATGTCTGAAGTGGGGTGGCAGAGTGGGCTAAACAATGGTGATGGATTAAACCCAGATCTGTTGACTGGGTGTGAGTGTTTGATTGCTTCAGATGCTCCGTCCATCACCACCCCCTTTTGTACCACCTGACAATCCTTGGCTGACATCGCTGGGGCCATTACTCGGATACAAGAACTGTCTAGTCAAACAGGCACCAGCGAGGACAGCACAGAGTTGGCACAGATGCACAGGACAATGGAAACCATGGAGCAGATGCAGGCTGGAAGTATGGCTGCCACGGCTGAACACCAGCGAGATGTAGCTAGGATCTTCCATGCCTTGCAGTTCCTCATCTTGCCATTGCTGCCATTCAGCCTGTCCCAGATAACTGCAGCAGGAACTCTGACACCCACATCTCTGACCCCTGATGTGTCAATAGCACACAGTGATGCAGCCCTATCACCTTCGCACCCTGATGTGTCAGTGGCACACAGCGATGCAACCATTACACCACCACACTCACCAGACACACCGGACACAGAAGAAGTATCAGAGGAGTAAGATGTGTATGGTACTTACTGTGTGAGGAAGGAGGTAGTAGCATCCATCCCCGCCCTATTACCCGTCCCTGCCTGGTTCAGCCCTATGCATCATGCACAAGGACAACAACTACCACTGATCCCCTGAACACTCTGCGACATTCACCTGGACCCCGGCATGGACTGCCATATCTTCACAGGATGCCAAATACGCAGCAATCCTGCTACAGACTGCACTCTCCCTCTTCAAATTCACTTATCAATCCCCAAAGGACTCTGGTTGGCCCACCACTGGGCTACCATGTAATGTGGGTGTGGCATGGCCATGTACAGCTCCGGCGCTCACCAGAATGTGAATAAAACATTCAAAATCACAAAGATGTGTCATGTCTATGTTCACTCAAGTATGAAAGTATGGATGGATGTAGGGACATTCATTGCACAAGAAGGTACACCCTGATAAATGACATCAATGCGCATGTTTGACCCTGACCCACATAGCCAATTAGATGACTGTGAAGGTGTGAACTAGCTGTGGCCTCATTGAACACAAACAACCATCTCGCAACCCCCCAACGTAGGCACAGGTCCATTTCCAAAATAGGGCTGTGTGTAGAAAGGACAAAATCGGTAGCATGCCAGAAGTGGTGTCCTCCATCACATATGACAACAGAACGTCACTTCACATACCTACTCACACACATCTGTGTAGACACAGCCTGTGTTGATGTATAACATTGTTCCACGTGGCCAGAGTTTGGACACCATACTCACACGTAAGTGCACAGTTCTGCCAGCAACTATCCCAAACACAATGTCTGGCTCACAGAGGTGGAGCTGTCAAAAAGGGACCCACTCCCATTGTACATGCGCCAGTCAGTCCCTCCCTGTGTGGGGACGATGCTCATTGTGGCACACGATTTGTCAATCTGATCAACACTCATCACAGTTAGATACCAGCAGGCCCGGACTGGCCGTTGCGGGCACCGGGCAATCCCCCGGTGCGCCGCAAGGGTGGGGGCCGGTTTTGGGCCCTGGGGGCCGTTTTTGTTACAGGCCCGCTTTTGCAGCATAGCTGTAAAATCGGCCCTGTAACAAAAACAGGTGAAAACCGGCCCCTGCAAAGAGCTCGGTCGCACCCCCAGGGGGCTGGCCGAGCACTTTGCCAGGGCCGGTTTTGGTTCTCAGTCCGGCCCTGGATACCAGTGAAGTTGCGTAGACTTTATTGGCATGTGCGTGTCAGTACGGACAAGGCAACATGCAGGGAAATGCTTAAAACATTTACACGTAGCATGGGAACATGTCGAGGTGCAAGAAAGGGGGAGGCAAACATGTACACAAAATCATCACGGATTGCAACTGTCTCAGCCCACCTTACCTTGCTGGACAAGTCATGTGATGTTTGGCATCTGCTCATTGCACCGTGTGAGGGGACACCACTCACAGCCCATGGGTTCTGCATAGTACTGTACCACCGGACAGCGCCGACTGCCTGCTCTGCTGACAGTGATCAGGTGAAAGGGTCTGACAGGGTCACATGTCGTGCTACATTGCCATGTGTGTACTCAACATCCAGCAATATATCTGGATTGTGAATATTAAAACACACAAGATGATGGACGGAATGTTGGACATTGGCAAAACATTCACTCCCAGTCACAGATCTGGGTTTAATTCATCGTTATTTTGCTCACCACGCTACCCCAGTTCAGACAATTGTGAATGTTGCCACATGACGCTGTGCTGCTCCGACCATAGAACTGCATCACCTTGCACAGGCGTGGGTACACATGCATAGTTCCATGCATATGCATTCAGAGTCCAGGCAAAGGCAGACATGTCCACTGTTTGTGGTGGGATATGTGAGCATTCCTATAAATAACGCACTAGGTGTGTCTTCCTTAGTGTGCCCCCGTTGCACTCCTCGGGGTTGAAACAACCCTTATTCACATGTTGAAATAAATTCTACAAATGTTCACTTTTGCTTTTCCAGAGAAATTTTCTGTCTTTTTTTATTCGATGCTTAAGGATCACTATGTTGATTCTCACATGTGAATATACATCATATTGGTGTCAACGTGATGTGGCTGCATGAGCGTACTTACTCGTACATGAATGCGAGTGCAGCTTCAGGGCCAATCTGTTCCAATAGTACGTCATTGTCGGGTTTAAGGAACACCAGGGTGAGCCAATACATTAACTGGTCTGAGCAGATGTGCTCCGTTCACGTCATTTCACCAATCCGCACCACAGCCCAATAGGGGAGCACCTTGATGTGGTCCGTGCACATGAGGAGTTGTGCAATCTCCCATGCACAACTTCCAGCACATATGCCAAAGATCAGTGCATCCCATGCAGGGGTATCCGGGTGATACTCCTGTTCGTGGGCCAACAGGGGCCGCGCTGTCATGTCATAATCCAATTCTGCTACCGCTGCGTTGGATAGGCAGACCTCCATGGGCCACTCAAATGTGCATGATTGACAGTGGAACCAGGGCTGGATGCAGGTGACGTAGGCAAGACGGAAACTGATTTGCAACGCTGCCATTGGCAGTGATCCCAACAGATGCAGCATCCGTGCACTGTACAGTTCCACATGACAGGGGTTGTGCATGTGCCCGGGATTGCCTGACATTGCGTTTGTTGGTCTTGCAGCACCAGCAATCCTCAGACTGATGGCAGTCCGGTGGACGATATGCTACAGCTCTGGGCAATGAGTTGTATGTGTGTGCAACGTTTGGACGTATGGGTTGTTTTTAACCAATGTGTCAAGGGCATCCCTTGCAGGTGTAGCTCGTGCAGGGACAAGTGTGTGTGGGCACGTTGGTCTTTCATTAGGGCAGTTCGTGTTGTGGGAGTCATCGGAGGCTGTTCTGGTATCTCTCGCAGGGGGTGCCAGCTGCTTTCAGGACCAAGGTCGGGGGTTCGGTTGTCCTTCCGCCTTGTGTATTGAGACAAAGGAGCTTTCATATCTAATTTTAGTCTGACTACTGCTTGCATTTCTTAACTGTGCTGTGGCCTTCGCGGTGACTTTGATAACAGGCCTGTTATTTGGGGTGCACCAATTACGTAACACACGCAGCAGTTGGCATGTTTGAATGTGCCTAGGGCCCGTTTGGCCTTGCGATCCTTTTTCAGTCTCACTCTTTCTCTCTCTTTCTTTCTCTCTCTCTCTCTGTCCTTTGATGGGTGCCTGACACACCTTCTTATCTTGGATATTATCTTGCAGGCTGTGACTCACAGATTGTCCAGGGGTGCCCTGCCATGTCTCTTCAAAATAGTTCTTTGGAGACAAATTGAATTGTGATATTTTGTTTGGACTTTCAATGGTGAATTAATGAATCAGGTTTTCTGTACTCACATGCATGTTGATTGTTGTAACTGTGCAACATCAGGCGGGTGCTTTTGTTCATGGTTTCGTGCCATTGATGTGCAATGTCTTGGTCCGGGGAAGGTGGGGGTTGCCCGGGGTAGGGCCCGGGGGTTGGGGAGTGGTCCTGGGGGTGGTGGCGGTGGGTGTTGCGGCCCTGTTGGGTGTCCGGCCCACATGATCAGTGGCTCCATGGCATCTGTTGCCCTTCAGGTGTGGCTCTGGGCTGGGCTCCCTTTCGTGGTGCAGGCTGTTGTCCTACTTTGCACCAGGTCAGAGCAGGTGTTGCTTCCCTGTTGCTAACGCGCCTTATCGCATGTTTTGTGCTCTTATCACCGATCAAGGCATGGCTTGGCAGTTCGGGCTGGACTGTTCCCATGAGGCACAGGGTCAGACTGATTTGCATATGGCCATGTCTGAACTGGGGTGGCAGAGTGGGCTAAAGAATGGTGTTGGATTAAACCCAGATCTGTTGACTGGGTGTGAGTGTTTGATTGGTTCAGTTGCTCCGTCCATCACCACCCCCTTTTGTACCGCTTTGTTAGCCATTAGTTGGCAGGGTATGCTTAGATGTGAGTCACTTGCTCACTTTGCCACTGGATTCAAGCAAGCCCGGCTGAAGACGGCTGCAATGCCAGAAACCGGTCCTCAGAAGTTTGTTTCCAGTCCAGGGAAGGCATGGCTTGGCAGTTCGGGCTGGACTGTTCCCATGAGACACAGGGTCAGACTGATTTGCATATGGCCATGTCTGAACTGGGGTGGCAGAGTGGGCTAAAGAACGGTGATGGATTAAACCCAGATCTGTTGACTGGGTGTGAGTGTTTGATTGGTTCAGATGCTCCGTCCATCACCACCCCCTTTTGTACCGCTTTGTTCGCCATAAGTTGGCAGGGTATGCTCAGACGTGAGTCCCTTGCTCAATTTGCCACTGGATTCAAGCAATCCTGGCTGAAGACGGCTGTAATGCCAGAAACCGGTCCTAGGAAGCTTGAATCCGGTCCAGGGAAGGCATGACTTGGCAGTTCGGGCTGGACTGTTCCCATGAGGCACAGGGTCAGACTGATTTGCATATGGCCATGTCTAAACTGGGGTGGGAGAGTGGGCTAAGGAACGGTGATGGATTAAACCCAAATCTGTTGACTGGGTGTGAGTGTTTGATTTCTTCAGATGCTCCGTCCATCACCACCCCCTTTTGTACCGCCTTATCGCCGATCTGGCTGGTCGTTGAGAATGTTGCAGAGTCGTGTTGTTACGGCTTTTGATTGGGAACGCCTACTCTACATCTCATTAGCGATAGTTGCTGAGGTCATCTGTGGCGATGTTTTTTGCAGCTGCTATCACGGGTAAACTGGTGATATGGGGTGTTAGCACCAGCTTGTGAATGGGTAGATAAAATTATCGCAACTTTGGCTGTGCGAAAGTGCCATTAACTCAGGGATAGTCCCTTGAGAATATGCCACATTATGAACGTTCGCACAGGACATTTGCATGTGTTTCCCCTCACTGAGTGCAACACATTGGGAAGAAAAAAATATGAACAAAGGGAAAAAGCAAAAATAGCACAGGCCATTTATCGTCATTGTTGAGGCAGGTCTGTTCAAATATGAATATCTGTACCCAGCCTGATTGATCAGGGTGGCAAACCAATCAATCTCTCTCTCTTCTCAGGAGAGATGATGCAAAGAAATCCCATTATTAAGGAGCCCATTAATGAAGTGAACTCTCAAAATATTTGGATGCTTAAACTGTATGGCTGCATCCTTTTCTTGCATGTTAAACAATATGGGTATCAGAAAATCCCCCTTCACTGTGCCGATTAGGAGAAGACTGTTCTTCACCCCACAAGGATAATACTAATCTACAGTAGTACCCTTTAGTCTGCCTGGTGTGTAAACAAATGATAGAAATTCTGCTTTTAGATCAACTCTGGGTTAAACACTTACACACACTGAAAGATGTCTCTTTTTGGTCTAATTCAGCATTTATTTTAATGCACTGTGAATTTAGCATAAACATTTCTGAGACTCCAAGATCAGCTTTCCTTAATTAGGAAGAGCACAAATAAATACATTAATATTAAATAAAGAAACTTGCCAATGCAGAAACGGAGAATGCTCCACCAGATTCTCCAAATATGGTGACAGAATCATGATCACCTCCAAAAGGTTCAATGTTTTCCTGGATCCACTGTAGAGCAGCCACTTGATCCAACAATGCCCAGTTACCACGAGCATGTTCATCACCAGTACTGAAAAAAACAAATCATTTTAGTTTAGTTAAGTTCATTTATCATATTTTTTATTTTTTTCAGATTTTAAGAATCAGTTTACACTTGATGCTATTCATGAATTTCTGTCACTGTAATAACATGTCATGATCCCACTGCAGTTTTAGAAACCCACAACGCTCTGCTAAAGGACAGGTTTAGTCAGTTTACCAACCCGAGCCAGGGAGTCTGAACCTACGAATCTCCCTTGCATTACTTGGGTAGTGATTGTATGGCAACCATCAGCCCTGTGAGACTACACAGTTATTTGCATTATTAATGACTTCTAAAACTAAGATGGATACACACAAGAAATACACACTATATAATTTAAAGGCATTAAAAAAATTAATGCCCTTCTCTAGTGCAGATTATATGAACAGATGTAACTATAAAAATAAAAACAATAGCAGTAATAAAACAGATGATTAAACAATGGTGCTCATTAATTCAAATCATCTTCCTAGCACAGTTTCTTGGTGGCCGTTAAACTGCATAACTTCACTGAGTACCAGAATTCTTTTCAATCAGACACTGTGCTTTGAGAAAGTCATAGGGGCATATGTTTCAGCCCCTTTCGCCACCACAACATCACTTTTATCAACATTCTGGTGGCGATAGAGTTTAGCCTTATTTATAAGCCAGCGTTAAGCCACTTAAAGTGGCTTAATGGTGCCTTTTAAATAAGGTATGGTTAGCGTGAAAGGGGTGGGCAGTGGACGTGCCACTGCAACACCCATTGATTTTGACGCTGCCCCCTATGTACAGGAGAAGGGTACATACGAGGCAGTGCCAGAATTATGACCAGGAAAACATGGCATTAAGTTTTTGCTTTTTCCATGTGTGCTGCCTTGTGCAGCACACGTGGCAAAAGCAAAATGCCATTGATTGTTGATGTACAGGAAGGTCCCCCTTCCTGTACATAAGCAATCTAAAACAAAAAATGGCATTTTGTGACTTTCATGTGTGCTGCATTAAGCAGCACACATGAAAGTGACAAAATGCCATTTCATGATTGTTTATGTGCAGGAAGGGACACCTTCCTACAAATAAACAATCCTCCCCTGCACGCAGACACCCTTGCACTACGGTGCAAGAGTGCCTGCATTGGCGCTACACTGCTAAGTGTAGTGCCAGGGCAGGGGGAATGCAAGACTGCACCATATCGTTGTAATTATGGTGCAATCTTGCTTTTCTGAAGTGGCGGAGTGAGGTGTTAAGCCATGACGGCTAACTCCTCATTCTGCCACTTCATTGTACATATCCCGCATATTCTTTGTCTATTATGCCATTCCTGAGCGGAGAAATATGCGGATAAGACCTGGCTGTGACCGCCCTTCCCCTTCACCGTAGATGTTTGCAATAGACAGCTCGAGGAAAGCTATCACGAATATGTGAAGATGTCTCTCCCCAAATATGTGTCTTTGAAAGCCTTCGATACCCTTTTCTGATTATTATAAGGCTACCCCTTGTGGTAAATAAAGTAAAATGCAAGAAGTAGAAAAAAATTCTATTGTGCATACCCTAAAATATACTACAAATTATGAATCAAATGAATAAATATATAATAGCAATTTATGCACTTCCAATCTAAAACAAAGCAAAACTGTGTTATGATTTCTATGTGTGATTAAAGCCAAATGAAGCACACATGTATAAAGAAGAAATGTGCACACAAATACAAGAACACATTAAATACAATGAGGAGCCCATAAGCAGAAAACACAAAGCATGAATCACTGCGGCCATGATTATGACTTTAAATCATTTTCTGATAACACTGCAGTAGCCTCTGGGCATACAATTTGTATCAATTCCCAAATCATCTTAGAATGTAATTGAAAACTAGGACGACACTGACCAGCAAACTAATATGTTCTTATTTGTTCTTTTACACTTGCGCTTAAATCATGTTCATCGAACAATGCAAGATAAGCTGGTGCCACCATCACCCACAATGACACTGCATCTATGCCCTTCATTCAATAACCATCCATACCTCATACTTAAGATACTCATCTCTTTCTCTCTCCTGCCTATCCTACCGCATGCAAGATATTTAATGCTCAAGACCTCTCTCACCTTACTACTTCTTTGTCCCATTCTAAATGTGTATCCTAATAATGGAAGCCTCAATTGAGATACTGAGTCATTTGCCACATTTTGAATCGGACACATTTTTAAAGAAATTCTCAGCATTTGCTTTTTTTAATTTACTCTTTAAGGTGCTCTATGTGTGCGAGGGGGATTCCCTCTCAAAGCATCAGTTGGTTATTTGCCATAAATGCCCCATGGAGTAGTCCTGGCAGTGCTATTGGCCGATACTTTCGGTCGGCATGTGCGGTGAACCTCTTGCTGTCTCTGGGGCCTTCTTTTGTTAACAGATATTACTTTCCAAGAATTCTTGAGTTAGGAGCCATTCCGGGATCTGGGTGTAAGGCAGTACTATTTGCATACATTCCAGATTTTGACATTAATATAGCAAAAACTATGACCATAATGTCTGCAAATATTTTAAACAAACTTGAAGGGGCCCGCAGCCTCAAGTCATTTGGCTAAATTTACATAGGGAGCTGTAGTGGCTCTTGGAGGGAGTGCTGCGGGGTGCAGGGCAAGGGATGGGCAGGGTGGGGGGTAGTAATCGACGGCATACGGCCAAACCAAGGTAAGTACATAAATAAATAAATAATACAAATTACATTGCGCAAGCTGCATCGCCATTTGGCATTGCAGCGTGCGCAATGTAATTCGTTTTATTTATTTATTTATTTATGGACTTACCTCGGTTTGGCCTTATGCTGTAGTTTACTACCCTCCACCCTGCCCCTGCCCCTCCCCCGCCCCACAGCCCCGCTGCACTCCCTCCAGGAGCCGCTACTGAAAAAGTATTTTTTTTCTTTACATCACGATGAAAGGTCAAAGTTGATTCAGTTAAATGAGGCTTCATATGACAGACCAGACACAGCAGAGTCAAAAGACCTTCCAAAATCTTTTTGCTACTGCAAGGTTTTTTAAGGAAGGCACCAGTATAGGAGTTATTCCGGATAAGCAGGTGTTAGAAATTTGGGAGACAGCGCTGGATCAGGACAGTAGTTCGGTTTTGGGAATGGTAACCAGCTTGTAGAAGCTTCCCTTTCTGGCATGCAGTTAAATGGGATAACTTTGGTGCAAGTCCAGGATGTAGTTTGATTATATCCTTATGATCTTTATATAGTAGCTTTGCCAAAAGTGTGTTTTGTCATGCTACCTTTGTCCTGAGGAGATATCCTCTCTTTTCTGGCAACAACAGGTGGGGAATTTACATACAGCACTTACTGAGAATCAGGCATCTTTGAGGGTGAAGCGCCACAGACGTTGAGGACTGCACATCGCTCAATCCCCTGAGACCACACCTGAGATCCCCACTACATAAGCGAACATCAGTCCAGCTGCACTCGGGCTGCGTTCATCATGCTACCTTTGTCCCGAAGAGACATCCCTGCTTTTCTGGCCACAGCTGGTTCGGGACTTTACCCAGAGCACTTGCTAAGAATACAGGGATCTTTTGGGTGAGCTGCCGCGGGTGTTGCTGCTGGGAACTGCAAGCCCCACAATCCTCTGAGACAAGACCTGAGATCACCACTATATAAGCGAACAACAGTCCTGCTGCACAGGACACATGCTGGAAGGGTGGGTCCATAAGCGACTATCGGAGCCTGGAAGAGGCTGGGTTGCACCACCCCCTTTGGCTCAAACAATTTGATTTGGACTGCAAGCTGTTCACCACTTTTGAGTCGTTTCATTTTTTTAACCCCTTCCGTGCTTGTGACTGAACCACTCGGTCATAAGCCACAGACGCGCTGTGCTGGTGACGGAGTGGTTCCGTCACGGCGCGGCCGCCCCGCCCACGCTGCTGCGATTCTGCGCCTGCGCTGCGGTTTTATTGAGCGGGTGGGGCCATGATGGAACCACTCCGTCACAAGCACAGCACGCCCGTGGCTCGTGGCTCGTGGCTCGTGACGGAGTGGTTCCGTCACGAGCATGGCGGCCCCCCCTCCCCCCCAGCGCCGCGGCGGAATTACCGCCACAGCCAAGGGGTTAAACATGGATTGACATTTACAAACATTGCAATTTTGGGTGACTGTTTGAAGCAGGGATCACTCTTTCCCTACAAAGTGTTCACTCATATTAAGTGAACACGTAGATACATATGCTCCTTCACAAGTAGTTGCTTTTAATGTATACATTATTTTATTCTAACTTATCAGACTGAACTTTTTGAAATAGATATCGAGATTGTATATTCATTATTCAACAAAAATAATGTTTATTATGTTTCAAATCATTTGAGTAGTTCCAGTAAAATGGAAATATGTATGGGAATGTTCAGTATCACATGAAAGGATGAGACCATAGTAATGGAAATCAAGAGAAAAGATTACATTACAAATACAGAACAAATACAAGAGTGTTATATAAGAGCATTTCAATACAACAGTTAGGACTATATTACAAAGAAAAATACATTTTTAGAAATCTCCGAAAGAAGAATATAATAACGAAAGAAAACAGACCACAGAAAATTGAAGAATTTAAAAATAAAAATCGTGGAAAAGGAAAAGAAATTGAGCATTTCATCATAACAAAGTTCAAGAATGATTTAAATGAGTTTACAACTAGCAATGCGTATAGTGTTATGGAAAACAAGCATGAATAATATATGCAAAATATATCCAAATGATGCTAAAAAGAGCGTTTTAAAACAGTTTGGGTGTATATGTGAAGGACTAAGGAAAATAATCATAACAGTGATGTTTGGCAGGGCTCAAAAAGAGCATGAGAAAAGTGACTTTACATGCTATATATAGATTAACATAAAAACAAAGTGTGCCGTCGCCTACACGCGATTGCATACAAAACAGAGCTAACAGAATGATATGGGATTCTAAAAACGTGCCTCACCTGAAAAATCCAAGTGTGCCAAGTCGATACTGAATTGTGACTACAACAACATTTTCATAGGCTGACAGAGCTGAGCCATCATAAATGGAAGCTCCTCCGGCTACCAATCCTCCTCCATGGATCCATACCATTACCTAAAGAGAGGAGCACATTAGCATCCTTTAATCTCTGTCCAAGAGACCTAAACCATTCTGATATATCCACCCCAATACACAACATTAGCATATTCAAGTACAAGCACCCATTGCCGATAATGTAGATTGCATTTTATCACAATAAACACAATAATTTTGTAGCTAGCTAAGGATGGGAGTTCCTAAAGCTGCAACAAAAACAGGCATGTGTTTGACATTTATAATTTAGCTAGAAATAAAATAAACCGAGGCCACTGAATGAGTTTTGTCATCACCCTTTACATTTTTTTCTAAAATCGATCAGTGAATACACTTCCTGGATATAATCTTTTAATAAGACACAATGCACAATATGAAGTTGTACTTTCAGGAAAATGACAGACCATTGGTGATACTT
The DNA here is from genome assembly GCF_964261635.1 of Lissotriton helveticus. Lineage (NCBI taxonomy): Eukaryota > Metazoa > Chordata > Amphibia > Caudata > Salamandridae > Lissotriton > Lissotriton helveticus. Next base: position 303,001,357 of record NC_136073.1, on the reverse strand, counting down.
GGGTGATGCTTTCATAATTAAGATTTTCCTTCTCAGACTCCAGCCTTACAGTATCATCTGTGATTTAGCACTAGAACATTCATGTCCATAGAATTAGGTATATCGTACTCTTCATTATGCAATACCAGTACTTTCATTTATAAAACAATAAGTGTTGGGGCCCAAACATTTGCTCAGGAGCCTGGGGCCAGTGCCCAGTCTTGATTCATCCCCTTCTTTCATTCACCACCAGACACTCCCTGCCCCTTTATCTCACTCTTAGAGGTTCTTTTTTACTCCTGCTTAAACTAGTTCAAGATGTGAAGGATGCGGCTCTGCAGACCTCGACATCCACTCATCGTTGAAGACATCCTGGTGTTGCTAAGTGAATGCATTTTGGACAACAATGAAAAGTAGAGAGGATGGCTTAAGTATCTCAACAGAATATTATCAATGAGTTTGGCTTGTTGAAATACTTTCACCACAAGTAACTCGCCATTTTAGTATTATATATACTGTTTAAAAGGCAAGGCCCTTCACAAACATTATTGGAGCCCTTTCAATATGTAATGATTGAAGATCAACAGGTGGTCAGTTTACTTACAGGCAACTGCAATGTATTAGCATCTGCTGGAGTGTATATGTTCAAGTAAAGACAGTCTTCAGAAACCGTAAAATCTGGCACTTCTGTTTGCATGATTGTTGTGATCATTTGTACTGCGTTTCGATCTTGTAGGCACCTTCAAATAACAAAAACATATATATCAATATGTTGTGTAATAATCATAAAAACTGTGTTTACAGTCTGACCCGTGCACTGGTGGAAAAAATCTATTTTCCATTTATTTAATCTGACTAGGGAAAATTAGTCTTACAGAAATATATGTTTTATTTTATTTATATCAAATAAAATAATTTATATAAAATAGAATAATAGATTATAAAACACTATCATGGGGAGGCAGATAATTTAGAGAAGACGAGGAATATTCGTGATTTCATAGAACAGAAAGAGAATGAATGAACATGTGATGATGTACAAAGAGAAAGAAACATCGAAATAGCAATACATTAAGGGTATGGAAAGTGTTCATAGGTAGAGTCAAAAGTGAAGACGTATAATGGTGTTATCAAATAACAATGTGTTGTATAGTGTTTGAAGACAATACAGAAAGTGACAGACTGGAAATAAAACCTAGATTTTGAGTGTAATGCGCAAACAGATGATTAAACTGTAGTAAGAAAGAACTTTTTTAAATTATTCTTGGTGTATCAGAAAGGCTAGTTTGTCACTCAGACGTCAAATGCTAGTAGATATGCAAATAAGATGACTATACATTGAAAAGGTAGGACTATCCATGAGTGACAGTAAATGATTCTCTTTGTATTATTTGCTACATTCTCATTTAACCAGACCTTGCGAATATACTACAGGCTCTATACCTTTTTTGTCTATAATGACTCCATTTGTAACTCAAAACATTCACAATTGTAGATTTAGATAGCCCAAGTACGATTCTGAGGAAGGTATTTTGAATTGCTCGTGAATATCAACCCCATATATTTTTACCATCTGTTTTATTACTACAATGTTAGAATGTTCTGATGATCTTAATTAGCAGCTTTTCATGTATGATTATTGTAGTTTCGATTCCTAGTAAATGCATGACCTAGAAATAGATTATTATATGTTAAAAGTTCCTCAACTACTAGTTGCCACTAATATTTTGATGCTCTCTTCACAAAAAGGGCTATGTATCTCTTCAGATGCACAAGTAAAAAAGGAAATCAGTAGAACTATTTCTTAGACAAAAAGTAGTCCAAAAAACAGTTGACACACAAAAAAGATAGAATATAATGTATTTCTTTTTATTTTCGGGGTGTGATACATGGTGGCACAATGAATAATATAGGGAAATGCATTTATAAAGATGCCTATTATTCTGATGCAATCAGTAAGACGTCTGTAAGGAGGAGGTAAATGTAAGCTATACAACTGCCTAAAGATTGTTGTTAAATGATAATCAATGCGTGCATGTTTACTTTTATTTACCTTTCTTGAAGGTTGAAAAGCTGGCAGGACCATAAAAGTTGCATGGTAACATGAAGAATAATCAATTTTGGCAAATCCTATCAACAATGATCAACAGGCGGTACAGTATTTATTTTCAATTGAGGGTTGGGTGTTCTGTTGGAGCATTTCTATTTCACATCTGTACATAGGGCCAGACTACAGAGAGGGCCCCAGGATCAGGTGTGAAACAGTTTTTGTGCTTCTTCGATACTTGATATTAAATAAAGGTTCACAGATATATTTTCAATGAAAATTAGTTTTTTTCTTATTTCCAAGGGGACATGACCTGTTGCACAGTTGGAATGCATTGTCTCATGCGCCTATGCCACATTACATTGCATGAACAAAAGAACGTGCTCCCAGTGGCAATCATTTAAGAAGACGTTTAAACATTGAAAAAAGTTCCACATGAATTAGAATCTATCTTATTATTTTATACAATCAAAAGGAAACTCTGTGAGAGAGCTCTTATGAGTGTAAAAATGTTTTACCTTGCGATTATAACTTACAGAAAAATGGTTGTTCAAAAAAATACACTGATAAAGAAAGATGGCCCAACACCTGTACTGATGTATTTCAAACAATCAATATGTTTAAAAAGGATGGTGATAGTATCTACAGAAAGTAAGTCTTTACTTGCTGTTCATGCTAACATAGGAACCACATCAGAAACAAAGTGCCTCTATTTTGGTCTGATGAGGTGGATATTAGGGTGACCTTCATCAGGATACTCCTGATTTGAGGTCCTCACTCCACTTGCATTTGTAGCAAGCCAACAATCATTACTCCGAGATCTGGGCTGTAATTTTATGATGTATGATGAACTGATGGTTTCTATTAGATGATTTAGTAAACAACAGCCCTGAAGTTATAATCTGGAACCATGTGTATCTCTTGTGGGTCTGGAAAGTGGCCCAAGAAATGTAATATTAGGCTCTAAAGTATTGAATTGTCTATTTTGTAATGTAGCTTAGTGTCATTTGTATAGTTATGTCTTAATGTGTTAGGTCTTATTGAACTCTATTATATGAAATGACCACATCCTCAAAAATATGCCCATTGCACTTTTTCATGTCAGAAACGTTGTAATAAAGCTATGCTTAGGTTCCACGAAAAGTCTTTTAGGATAGTATGCATATGTTATCTATATGCTAAAAATGTACAACATTGTCATTTAAAATGATATGCAGCTCAATGTTGCTTCTGAGCTTCATGAGACATAAGTAAAAGGTTATAAATCCTAAAAGTGAGTGAACTCCCACAACAACTTCTCATGCTACTGTTCTCACCCGAGTCATGAGAATAAAAGCCCTTTTGTCAGTTAGTGACAACTGATACAAAAAATGCTCGTTGTTTTGTCTACAGGCAGAGTGGGACAATCCTTCCATGGAGGTGTGTCTCCAAGGACATCAGTCATCTTCCTTGAGATATAGTGCAGCATAATAAGTGGGCTCTTAAGGTAAGTGGCACTGCACATAGACTAACATTATGGTGTGGCCTTGCTTTTCAGCATTTGCCAGCATTCCCTGCAACCTGATATTTGAGGTAGGGCCTGACAGTCACACAGTACTGGGCGTTTTCTGTGACCTGCACCAATGTCCTGGGGTTTTCAGCACTATCCTTGGGAGTAAGAGAACTATCTTCACAGAACCATGAGTGAATTTCCACTCAGGGTTTCTGTTTTCCGCTGCTTGCAATACATGTTTTTAAGTTACACCTTTTGCCTGTGTGCTGGAGACAATGTAAACTTTACAGTAGGGTGCACACCATCTATGCAGGTGCATGAGAAGGGTGCATGCACTCTCTTTGTATTCCAGTGATCTGGTTCCTATCTGTGACTCCTTACTATGCCTTCGGAGTTCCCCTATTTCCATACACCGATCACAATGTCCCTCAGAGCCTACAGCAGAGGTCTTCAAACTTTTGTAGGCTGAGCCCCTCCAGCTGAATTTTTTTAGATGTTGGGCCCCCCCACCACATGACAGAAATTTCTGGAATCTGGTACACTACATGATCGACTGCCACGTGCATATCACGGGCCATAGTCAGCAAATAATATTTAACACAATAAGAGTGTTTAGTAAACTGCAGGTTTGTGAATGGGTGTGGTGAAATGACAGAGGCTTATTACACAGCTCAAAACACAATTTCCAAGATAAAATGTGCGCAAATTCGTTTTACTAGGATGCTTTGTTTTACACATGACCTAGATTAATAATAACACCACCAACATAAATGTGTGTACCCGTTTTGATCTAAAATTGCATGAAACAAAAACATTTATTTGCATGAAACAAAAACATTTCTCTGCAAATAGTAATAGACTCTCTCACATCAATCACATTAAAAAGAAATGAAACAAAACAGTATTTACAAGAATCTGTTTAGGAATTATTCCAGGCCATCAGGGCAAAAACAGAGCTGCCTCTATCAAGGGGACCCCTGAAAAGCTGGATTGCAGTGCATGTAAATATGTCCTGTTGTAATTTAGGACGAAAACCTTGATGGGGCACGACATGCCCATACTTGTGTACAGGGGTGCAACTAGACCCGAACTTCAGGGGGCTAACACTCCCATCCAGGGCTGGCAGCAGCACTGGTCGCACATAGTGCAACGGTCTGTTTTTGGCGCCCCTCCCCATTTCCTCCTGCTCTATGAATTTCCTCACTACCACTCACCAACAATGCACCCCATCTTTCTATAGCACCTTTCTGGCAAACATTTCATTTTTTTATAGTGCTACTCATAGTTTACTCACACTCAGTTCTTTGATCTGCACGGTGCACACTCTTTGTAGCAGGCACATTAAACCTCTGCACTATGTGGGTGTCAGGAGTGCCCATGTGAGTGCACGTTGAGCGATGCGACAGTGTGGGAGTGGGGTAAGAGGAGTGACTGCAGGGTGAGTGAGGTGACCATATGAATTTGGGTGCGGATGTAAGTGCAGAGTGGGACAAATTAATATATGGTGAGGTTTGGTATTATCCGAGTGAGTATGCACATTGAGCAGTAAGGGGGACATGTGAGTGAAGTGTTTCATGAGTGCAGGGTGAGTAGTGCGCTCATGTGACTGCAGAGTGAGGTACAGGGTGAACAGCACAAGTGCATTGTGAGTGCAGAGTGATCACTGTGAGCTCAGGGTGAGCGTGTGATCAGTGTGAGTGCCTGGTGATCAGTGTGAGTGCATTGTGATCAGTGTGAGTGCAGAGTAATTACTGTCAGTGCAGGGTGAGCGGGTGAATGGTGTGAGTGCATGATGATCACAGTGAGTGTATGGTGATCATTGTGAGTGCATGGTGATCATTGTGAGTGCATGGTGATCATTGTGAGTGCATTGTGATCATTGTGAGTGCAGAGTGATCATTGTGAGTGCAGAGTGATCATTGTATGCAGGGTGAGCGGGTGAATGGTGTGAGTGCATGGTGATCAGTGTGAGTGCATTGTGATCGCTGTGAGTGCAGGGTGAATGGTGGGAGTGCATGGTGAATAGTGGGAGTGCATGGTGAATAGTGGGAGTGCATGGTGATCAGTGTGAGTACATGGTGATCAGTGTGAGTACATTGTGATCGCTGTGAGTGCATTGTGATCGCTGTGAGTGCATTGTGATCGCTGTGAGTGCATTGTGATCGCTGTGAGTGCAGGGTGAATGGTGTGAGTGCAGGGTGAATAGTGTGAGTGCATGGTGATCTGTGTGAGTGCATGGTGTTCAGTGTGAGTGCACGGTGATCAGTGTGAGTGCATGGTGATCAGTGTGAGTGCATGGTGATCAGTGTGAGTGCATGGTGATCGCTGTGAGTGCATGGTGATCGCTGTGAGTGCATGGTGATCAGTGTGAGTGCATGGTGATCGCTGTGAGTGCAGGGTGAATAGTGTGAGTGCAGGGTGAATGGTGTGGGTGGAGGGTGAATGGTGTGAGTGCAGGGTGAATGGTGTGAGTGCAGGGTGATCAGTGTGAGTGCAGGGTGATCAGTGTGAGTGCAGGGTGATCAGTGTGAGTGCATGGTGATCAGTGTGAGTGCATGGTGATCAGTGTGAGTGCATGGTGATCAGTGTGAGTGCATGGTGATCACTGTGAGTGCAGGTGAGCTTGAAAGTGAAGGGCGAGAATGAGGAGTGAGTTGTCTGAATGCAGGGTGCATTCCCAGACACTTGAACTAACTCAGCAGGCTATTGACGGCAGCGTAGGGTTTCAGATATGTTAAACTATTGCTATTATAACATTAACCAGGGATCAGGGTGGAGGAAATAAATGTGCTGATCTTGCCACAAAGTTCCAGTTTTATGGTTAGGGTTGCCAGCTCATTATTTTGATGGCCCAGTTGGTACAAAAATAAACAGAAACCTAAAGCTGTATTGTCAGCACTTGTCTGTGCATACTTTGAACAGAAAATATAAATAGTAGCACTTTTAATTGGGTTCTAGGCCTGCCTGAATGGTCCAGTACTGATAATATAATGGAACAAAGACAGAAAAGCCACATTACAAATGTATACATATTTATTTATAAACATATTTGGTGTCAAGACAAGCAATTTGCAGGCTGTTTAAAAAACACATGGCTGGCTGGCATTTTTTTTTTTTGGGTAACTTGAAGCCCTGTAGGTGTTGCAGCGCGCCTGTATAAATTTAAAAGAAACTTTGGGCCAGATGTAGGTCGGTCGGTAACGGCCGAAAATCGGTATTTTTGGCCGTTACCGACCGGTAAATCAGAATTGGTATGTAGGGCCCTGAATTTTACAGATTCGGTAAATTTACCGATCGGTAAATTTACAGAATCTGTAAAATACCGAATCGGTATTTTTACCGATTCGGTAATTATGAGATGTAGGTGGGACTCTTCAGAGTCCCACAAGCCTTACAGAATCGGTATTTTACCATCAATTCTATTTGATGGTAAAATACCGATTCCGGTGTGCATGCACATGTGTGCATGCACACCTGTGCCATATGACAGGCAGACCTGCCCTTAGGGCAGGTATGCCTGCCACATGGCACCCGAACATGTTTTGGGGGTGCTAGAGGGTGTCAAAGTGACACCCCCTGCACCCTTGTGGAATTCGGTATTTACCGATTCGGTAAATACCGAATCGGTAATGCCCATTCTTTCCTATGGGCTTCAAAGCCCATAGGAATGAATGGCCATTACCGGTCGGTATTTACCGAATCGGTAAATACAGATTTTTACCGATTCGGTAAAAAAAACATCTGGATGGACCTACATGTCCACCCTTCATATTTACCGATTCTTAATTACCGAATCGGTAAAATTCGGTAATTAAAAATCGGTAAATGATTCCTACCTACATCTGGCCCCAAGTCTCCTTTCTGCTAAGAGCTTCCTCCCAGGACGGGGTTAAACTGGTAGAGCTGAAATGCTTCAGCTGCTTTGGGAGGCAGAATGTCTACTTTGCTAAAACTGAAAGAAAGGAACAGACAGTGATTTCAGCTTCAGTGGGAGGCAAGGAGTCTCCTTTGCTATGAAATCGAACACAAAGGAACAGGACTGTCTGTTCGTTTGGTTTCGTTTTTAGCAGAGGAGACCCTGCCTCTCACTGCAGCTGAAGCATTACAGCTCTACCTATTAACCCCCTCCTGGGGAAGTTAACTGTTAGCTCTTTAAATGACAAAAGCACAAGTCTATTCCCCTCCCTCCCCCTCCAGCCCTCAGTTACAAGAGCTCGACAATAAACAGATTCCGATTTAAAAAGGTGAAAACTTGCATGCCTCAGGAAGTAAAAGACTCTGAAGGGGAAGATCTTAGTGTGGAGTGCGCGCCCCCCCTGAGATTGTGTCGCGCCCCCCTGGGGGGGCGCGCCCCACAGATTGAAGAACTATGGCCTACAGTGTTGAGATTGCAACCAGGCATATGAACATCATTTCCTCTAGCTTCAAAACATTTATGCATGGATTTTCCAATTTGGTTTTGACTATGAACGAACAAACATCTCCTGCATGAAGTAACTCTCTATTAACTAGCAACCATGACAAAACCAAACCAAGAATCATTCACTCTTTCCCTGTGGAATAATAGATCCCTAGACCAAGCTGGCCTATAGGTGACCCATTGGCAGGCCTTGAAGATGAGCTTAAATTTTGGAAAGTTTGTTTCTGACAGCAAAAACACTTCGGTCAGAATATGGAAGTGAAGTAAATACTTTTGTGTGCTAATGTCAGCAGGAGGAACAGATATACATCAGCCTGGAGATATCAGAGTAAAGAATAAGATGGGCATTGAAGACAAGCCTATATTCTGTACAAAGGTAACAGTGGGAGGTAAAGGTACCAACTCCACTAGACACCAGAATCTCAGGCAGATCCAGGCCCGAAACTAGAACCCCACTTAAGATAGAAGGAATATTTTTCCATCCAAGAAACATTTCTTAAATGGAAGAATGAGTAAGACAAAAGGGAAGTAGCCCAGGGAGAAGAGAAAATGATGTTCAATCAGATACAGTTCAAGGGTTAGAGGTAAGAGCTAAGTAAACATTCATGGGATGCAATGAAATGAAAGGTGTATGAGAACAGGGTTACTTGATTGCATAGACAACTACAGCTGTAGCAAGGCCTAAGAAAGGAAGCATACACTGATTGTTTTTGACAGGTAAGGTTTCAGAAACAATCTGAGAGAAGGTGGAAATTATACAGGCATCGGATTGCTGGTGAATATATCCAACTAGATGTAAAGGATAAAAATCAAGAAAGGAAAAGGTCAATGGAAGAAAATAGTAACAGTTGAACCCATGGTAGGAGTCTGAGAGAGAGAAAGTGGGATAGAGAGCTGCAGAGATGGACAGAGAGCAAGGAAAGAGAGAATTTTGAGATGCTGCATATGGTTATTTATGATAAAACATAGAAAATGCAACTAGAAAGCTTGGAAAATGAGATCAATGAATGGAAACAGCAGCAGGGGTGTCACGTTTACTTGTAAATTGGTGGGCAACAGCAACAGTAACAGTGGCAAGAACACTTCCGGCTAAGCTGTCCCTGCCATCTTGCTTCATGTCAAGGATGGGGTTGGATACTGCACAGAAGGTGGGATGGGGCCTGCGTGAGTTTCTCCAAAACCCATTTTGTGGCAAAACTATGGTTGAGGCTACTCACAATCTGAAAGTGATCCAGTGGATTAGATCTTTCAATACTGGGCCCAACCTCTTTCCTCGAGGATGTACTCCTCAAGACTGGATCATTTAACTCTGATTTACTTACTTGGTAAACTTGGTCCTTGCATCACACTGGGGGAAAAGAGAGTTAGCATGCTTTGTCCCATCAATTTACTAACAGAGAAAACAATTTGCCTACATTAGGAGTGTCGTGTATTTCTATAGGTTCTGATTCGATCCCCCTATTCCTGACCCTATTCTGGTTAAACTTACTAGCTAGTTAACTAACAGTCAGCCCATGAGGCAAGAAATCCCCCATGATGCAGATACCGTTATCTGACGCAGTCACACTACGGCACAGGAACGTGTTATCTGATTAGGTCATAACGCTTGAGATCTAATTAGACAAGCGATATTCCTCCAGCCCCTGATAAGGCATACGACGTTCTCATAACAAATCAAACCTATGACAACCTGGATAATCCGTGCGGCCATTGTTTTGATTTCACAGAGAACTTTAGTAAAGAATGTGCTAACGAGCAAGTCGTATGACATCTTTATTGACGTACCTATGTCCATCCTTACGTCAATCTCGGCACCTTTAAGGTATAAATATTGCCGACCTTGCCCTATGCAAACACACGCGTGGTGACAAGACGGAGCAGCCATACTTGCCGAAGCCGAGAGCAGAAGCAGACCCCGCAGGCAGCAGCCCCGCCTTCCTGACGCGCTGAGAGACGCGCTGCTATCTCAAGCCGAGAGACCCAGCACCGGCGCTTCTGGGCAGCCCTCGCAGGCAGCCTGGAATATCGAGAGCAGAGAAAGAGATACCATTCCTCATTCATCCTAAATTCCAGGTACAGAACTGAATAACCCCTCCTAGAGAATTCTTTAGTTATTCACTTGGCAAAAACAAACTTAAACTAAACTGTAACTTTCTATTCCCGCCCACGCATTAGACTTAGGTCAGGTACACGGGGTAGGCGTATTTAGAAACACCAGTTGAGTACGTTTAGTCAAATGTATATGTGTATGTAAATATATTTTAATCATTTTAAACATCATATGGCTCAGAAACCATATCAATGTTTTTACAGTATTATTTTATACTATTGCTTCTAATGTATGCACTTTACTTAACTATAAGTATCGCAATAATATCGATCCATTTCTCTTGTACGAGAAAAGAGACTGATCAATAAATAACATCTTTTATTGAACACGCCCGTCTCTTCCTTTTCTCTACATTCTGATGAGACTAAGAATGCACGTACTGACTGAGTAAAATAATTGCCTTGTGCTCACACGACTCTTGAGATTGACTCTTGATTAGGGGAGAGCAAAGTTGTCATGTTCTATGGTTGTCAGAAACTAAATCCCTTCTTGTCTAATCAGGGGAGTTCATCCTTCCTTGAACATTCGAGAAAGTTTCTAGCGAACTCTGAGCTTAGCTGGCAAACCCAAAAATTAAGTCTAGTTTCGACAGTAGTAGACCTAGTTAACGTCTGGCCTAGGTCTTTACTGCTGTAGGTACTATTCCAATGCGCAGAGCCTATTGGGAAAATAGGAGCTACACTACATGGCGCCCAACGCGTTTGGAAAGGGCGATAAAACTAACGTAAGACATTTAGAGTAACTCAGTCGTGCTTTCTCACTCAGACCCCTTTTCCCAAATACTCCAAAGACGTCTGGAGTGGGTGAAAGGTTATTATATCCTCCAAAACCTCGCAGGAGGGAACTCCTATGTATGGTTCTTGGTATAGTCAACGTTGAAGGATACACCGTTCCAAAATATTGTGCATCTAATCTTTGTTCCATAAAGAAACCTGATCTGCAAACAAACATAATACCATCCTGTCTGTAAAATGGCAGAGAGTGATGATGAAAGAGAGGCAGTTAGATTAGCAACTGAACTCGCAGATGCTGATGCTACCATGCAAGCAGCAGACGCGGATATAATACTCATTCCGGTCATCAAAAGGAGATCTATAACCTTAAAACTTATAGAAAATGGACTGACACCTAGAGGTGGCACAGTCATATTCGTAATCGAGGCACACGAATATCGGCAGACAGAGGTATACTATTCATGGATACATTTTCCAGCAGCAAATGCTGTAACAAAGTACTTCCACTATTACAAAGTAGAGGAACCTCCTGAAACGTACACTCCTTTCGAGGAGGTGGAAGTACCACTCAAATTCCAAGAGCATTTGCTCTTATTTGATGGCGCCCTAAAACATAATAATCACATTACAAGGCTCGGTCCTTTAGGAAGACCAGGAGCAACGTGGCCGGTCTTAGCCGGATACACACCACATCCAGACATCGACGAGATGACTGCACCAGAGCTATTAATACAGCTAAAACAACTACTAAAAATTCACAGACAATTAGTTCAGTATGTAATGCGGACTTCAACAATTCAGCCAGCGATTAAAATTCCACAGCTGACCCCTCACCAGGGGAACACAAATAAAATCACACCACAGAACATCCAATCCTGCCTAGGTAAAGTTCCAGCTAAACGGGAACAGATACCATTCTGGTTGGCACAGAAAATCACCCAAATAGAGGCGGTGTTTCCTGACACCACCCCATTAGAAAAGCACAGGATTCTGACTATATGTCTCCCAATGGGAATCGCACCACACATTGAGGACTGTGACACTTGGGGTACGGTCTTTGCTTCAATCTACACAAAAACGCACGGTGTTCCATCCATTTCAGTAATACCAGATGTGCTAAAACAAATTCAAGATGAATACGGTCCAGAACCTGCTTTAACTCTTGGTATGAAATTACTGAAAGACTTCAAGCAGGTCTCGGCTATATTACTAGCCAACATAAAGGGTGAAGCAGCAAACGTGGCGATCCGCCAGAGGTTAAAAGAGACAGATATAGCAGACCAACCAGCTGAAATTGCCAGAATCATAGAAAAATCCTATGAAGAACTAGGCAGAGATAGTCTAGGTGGAATACCAGTAAAACCGCAACTGACTACAAGTCCAGAAAAAATATTTTTTAATAATAATTCACCAAAAAAGAACTGGGATGGAAATAAACAATCCAATCCTAAAGAAAAGAAATTCCAGTCCAGAGGAAGGTCTCCTAGGCGAAGAGAGAAATCTCCAAACCCGAGACAAAGGTCACCTCAGAGTGAACCCTCTGGGAATAGATATAACCTTAGAAATAGGGATAATATTAAAAAACCTGATAGATATCAAGACATTGATACACGTCCGTCTCAATCTTTTCAGAATTCCTCGCAGAAATCGGAAAGAAGAGGACGATCAGAAGAGCACGCCAAGTCCAAAGACAAGGAACCTGCTCAACTGAAAAAGAAATCACAATTTCCAAAAAAGAAGGTAGCCAGTATCAAGGTAGTTAACAATGCCGAGAATACTGAGGACACAACTGAAAAACGGAGAATGGGCTCAGACAATGCTAGACAGCGCAGCAGAGGTGAGCATAGCTCGCAAAGTCCTTATGAATCATCTGGAGACAGTGGACACGAATGAATACCTTCAAGTGGAAACTGCAGATACCAGAGTTAGCAAGCCCCACAAAATATACGAGATAACATTACGTATAGAGGGAGATAAGACTAGGAAAATAAGGGGACTATTTTGGGATAACCTCTCCAAAGGCTATGACATCCTTCTAGCTGAAAAAGACTGGCCACCGGAGTTTGTCAGGGAGTGCCCTCATGGCGAAGAAGTAATTATGCCTGCCTTCTCGAATCAAATACCGATTCATAAAAAATATACACTTGCTAGAAAGTGGGCAGTGGCCTTAGCACCTGCTTTATATAAAAATCATGTAGGATGGGATGAGGATTCTCCTCCTCACAAAGTCCAGTTAAAATCACAACCTACTGCACAAAGGCAGTACCCAATTAAGCAAGAAGCTAAAAAACAAGTAAATGAAATACTAGATCAGCTAGAATACCAGGGGGTGATTGAAACTTGCACCTCACAAATGAACAATCCTTTGTTTCCGGTCTCCAAACCAGACAATTCATATCGCCTAGTTTTGGATTACCGACACCTTAACACATGTTGCAAAACTTTTGCAGTGCAAAACTCACACAGTGCTGCACTAATGAATAACATAGTGCGCAAAAAATACAAAACAACCTTGGACATCTCCAACGGATTCTTTTGTCAAAACATAGCACCAGAGAGCAGATATTTAACAGCTTTCTCAGTAAATGGCACTCAAAAACAATTCTGTCGGTTAGCCCAGGGGTACAAGAACAGCCCGGGGGTATTCTCAGCGAGAGTAACAGAATTACTACAACTATATGATGATGAAGCATTATCTTATGTCGATGACATTTACTTAACAGATGATGACTTGGAAACTCACTTGAAAAGAGTGAACACCATAATACTTGGTTTCGCTGCAGAGGGTTACAAATTCAACTTCAAAAAGTCCAGAATTGCCCATCTGACGGTCCTATTCTTAGGATATGAGTTATCAAGTGAAGGCAAAAGCCTGGCAGACAATTTCCTAGAGAAATGTGCCGTAATCCAAGCTCCTAAAACACTAAAAAACCTACAGTCAATTCTAGGCTTCCTAAATTTCGGAAGAACTTACATTGCAAATTACGCAGAAAGGGTCAAACCCCTTTACGATCTAATTAAACCAGACTTTAAAAGATCCAGTTGGACTCAAGCACACACAGAAATTTTGAGATCCTTACAAACAGACATGCTAATTAAAACAAAATTAGAAACCCGTGATAATACACGCAACCTTGTGATCCGAGTCATCCCAGGGAGATGCGGATTCACATACCTAACCTCTAATGAGGGAGATAAGGTACCAATTGCATTCAAATCACATTTGTACACAAAAGCTGAACAGAGATTCAGCAACAAAGGAAAAATTGTTCAAGCAGTTCAAACCGCAATAGCTAGAGAAAAAGACATAGCTGACGGTAGACATATCACAGTCAGAACAGCAGAATCAGCCTTTGAGGCATTAACAACACCGTGTAATTTACCAACAACAACATTGGATCCAGAATGGTTACAATGGGTAAATTCAATCACAACGGACAAAGTATATTACTTCTTTGATCCAGAACTAGAAGAATTAAAAAATCTAAAATATGAAAAAACGTATCCTCTGCCAATCGACATTCTGCCTCTACGACATTACGCCTGTGTAATCTATACAGACGGACATGCTCAACCCTCCGTTTGGGGAGAACATGCATACAATCCCACATGTGAGATTACAAAAGAAGTGTGGCACGGAGGTAAACTAAGACCTCTATTAACAAAATCACACTCAGTAGAAACTAATTCAGAACTACAAACTGAAATATTAGCTTTGAAAATGGCGCTAGATAATGCGGATCGCGAATTCCCGACACTTATAGTGTCAGATTCATATTTCTGCGTCAAAGCATATAACAAGGATTTGCAGAAATGGATTCAGAACGGTTACAAAGATGACACAGATGCACCAATAAAGCAGAGACTGCTCTGGGAACAAGTAGCTCTTTTGAAAAAAGAACTACCAAAGACTCACGTGACACACTCACTGAGTCACCAGCGTGATGGCGTTCACGTTGTAGGGAATTCATTGGCTGAAACAGCCGCAGCGGCAGCCAGTAAACCGGCTCCCGTAGATCGAAAAAAGCGTACATTAAAATACATTGACGGCGAAACATTGCTGGCGGTGAAAACGTCATCAAAAGGCGACTGCTCAGCGTTACCGATCAACTATCCACTCAATTACACATACATCATAGATGCAAACTCCATTCCTTTTGCTCGAATCCCTGGAGTGGGGGATAGAGTGATTCCAAACATGGACAGGAGAAACTTGTTAATCGCAGACGCACACATGGGCGAGGGTCTCAGACACCTTAAATTAAAAGATTCTCTGGAAGAATTACAATCACGGTACTGGTGGCCAGGCATGAGCCTGCACTACACCATGTTTGTAAAAAACTGCCCAAACTGCAACAGAGATCGCAGTGGGGAGAGAAGCAGTTTAATACCTCGTCGTATCAAGGCAGATAACATCACCACTAAAAAGAATGGCTTGCGATTAACATATACAGGCTAGTTCCCACTTATAATGTAGATCCACAGCACTCGGCTGACGTCCGGACTGTTATACAAGATTTGCGAGTCTAAATGGCATATACGCTAAGAGCATGCTACGTTCGACCATTTTTTTCTTTTTCTCAGGCAATCCAGCCTGGGAGGGGGGAAGAATGGCCAAATGAGCACAGCCCAGCGGGAATCTTCTCACTTCCTTCCTGAGGGTATGGGATGGTGTAAAGAAAAAACCAAGACAGAAAGCAATCTATAATAGAAAGGATATTAGGTTCGGGAGCTGGGTGGGTCAAACATCTAATAAGTGTCCAACGTAGTCTAAATAACTTGCCAAGAAATTCTCTGAAGGGATTCAGTCCGTACGAATTATTATTCGGAACTAGGATGTTGATCTCTGACCTTGATAGTCAGACTTCAGTGGTAACAGAAAAAAGCTTTGATGTCAAAGATCGTTTGGCTATTTTGCAGGACTTAAACAAAACAAGAAAAGACCTGAGCAACATACAGTTGAAAGAACAGCCAACGACCACTGAAGAATCACCACCTGTCCCAGCAAGACCTGTCTGGATTCCAAAAGTCGGGGATCTAGTCAGGGAGAAGATCGCGGTAAAGAAGGAATTTGGGCCTTCTTACAGAAAAGCAGTTCCTGTATTGTCTGTCAACGGGACAAGATCAGTTGTACTACCGCCACTTGCTGGAAAAAAGGAGAACCGAGTTGTATCCATCGACCTGGTAAAACCACAACATGTGGCCGATAACCAACAGTAGGCCAAGTGGACTCCCAATAAGTAGCAGAACACCAAGGTTTGCTACCAGTACAGAGGTCCTATCAAAGAGGCTCATCACATTCGAAACGCCTACAGAAGAACAACAAGGACTATGCAACAATGCAATAGAACTTAGACCTCTGAAAACCCAAATAAAGACATTTAGCAGAGACACACCAATCTATACAGAAGTACCAAGTGAAAATGCGAGAAACAAAAATCCTGAACCAATTGGAACAATTGACAGAACTGCATCCGGTTACTTCATCAACTTCGATGATTCCTCTGAAGGCTTCAGCGAACAAAAGACACAGCCATCATCAAAATCCTTTAAAGACAAAACGAAGGAACTTTTGAAACAACTGAAAGAAACATATCTGGTTTCTCCATGGATTGAATTTTGGGTGGGTTTTGGTGCATTTATCCTCACACTTTGGCTCATCATGGTATTTACCTTGGGACGCTTCATTGAGGGAAAATATGCTAAAATGGACACAGCAAGTCAGAACATCAACTTGGTCCTCAAACCACACACATCTTCACACGTCGAGAAAAGAGAACTTTCTTCAGAACTTTCTTCAGCCAACTTCACAGCAATTCCAATATCTGGTGGGGTAGCCTGGGACAACACTGACTATGAAATTTACACCTCCAAAAGGGAGCTCTAGAACCGTGTATGGCAAATATTCATATTTTTCAGGTTTTAACATAACTAATGCTGAAACATTTTATTACAAATTGTCAAACAAGACAGGGATGAAAACCATGATAACCAACACAAAATTGATATATTCAGATTCTTTCTTTGAAAAAATGAATACTTTTGGATTTGATTATTGGGACAAAAATGTTGATTTGAAAAGTGTTTGGGGTACAAAAGAATGGCAAGTACAGGGTATAGAAGCTTTGTTTAGAGCCTGCATGATCCCAGAACAAATGATATTTTTAAATGACACCGTTCAACAAACCACCTGTCTTGGCTTAGCCAAAATCAAAGATTTAAATAACCTGTCTATTCCAAAGCCAACAATGTTTAGCAATAACTCTGAAACAGATGAAGAAATAGACATAAACCATATACTTAACCAAAACAGAACACATCCTGATTGGAAACAATGGTTGATCTGGCCCACAGATACAAATAACTGTCAAGATAGATTCCTGAATAAAACACAGGGTTTCAAAATAAACAGGCCAGACCCTAGATATCCCCAAAGACATCACCCAGGGATAATAACAACCTACAGTGTGGGCAAATTATGCCTTCAATGGCTACAAACTTCCACACTGCCTGAAATTAAGCAACACCTAACTTTACTTACTGATGGTGCTGACTTGCGTGATTTCATAATGGGACCACGCAAACAGCGTCAAAAGCGTTTCATAGCAGCCTCTGTATATGCAGCATACAATGAGGCCTGGAAGGTTACTCAAATTGAGACAGCAGAAAGAATACGGGAAATTGACCGTATTAATTTGGAAAAATCACTTTCTGTAGTGGACAATGGGTTAATGACTCTGTCCTCCAGAATTTTTTCATTGGACAGCATTGTGTCTTCAGCAATCGATATATTATCGCAAGACTTACTGTTATTACAACATGGTCAGTCACAATTGCGTTCTATTGTACAGCTTGGCTGGACGTTACAAAATCTGCGTTCAGGCTATGTGCCTTGGCGTTTAATCAACACAACGTCACTATTTCAAATCTTTAACCTTACTGATAGACAAATCGGTATGGCGCAGAAGGGTGCTGATTATACAATCTTGAGCATTGAAAAACTAGAAAGATTACCGTTGACAATGTCAGAACGACCTGTCAGTGAATGGATAATCCACGGAATCATAAATATTCCAATCTCAACCTTCAGGTTTCAATACTGCCAAAAATATATACAGGCTGGCATGTACGAGAAATTGGGAAAGGGGTACCTTAAAACAACATGGAACCTGCCCTATTCACATGCATGTGTCAGTAACAAAGGACAGAAAGTGTTTCTTAGTGGCAACAATTGTGCTATGTCACTAAGCGGCACGCTTCTGTGTAACGGTATTAGTTTGCACGGAGCCTGTGAAGGGAATTCATACAACCTTTCATGTCACCAGCAAGGCGCACCTGCAACTGAAATAGAACCATTCTTTCAAAGACTCTATAATGGGAGTTACATTCTTATTGTAGACCGCAGATGCTGTAGTCTTATGCCCGGGACTCCTTATCTCGTCACTACGACGGCGAAGGTCAAGTGCTGTGGACGTTCTTTGTTCCCCAGCTCCTTTCCAGACAGGGAGGCGAGGGCATGGCCCAGTTTGAAAATTACTTCTATTCGAATAGACACTTTAAGCAGAATGAAAACAGTGCTTCTTCAGACGCCTACAAGGCTCACGTCATCTAAAGAAACGTATGATCTACAAGTCGCAAGGACGACTGCAGAGATACATACATTATTATCAACTAATTCCCCCGTACATTTCGCGGAAATCCTGAGCGAAATCTTAAATATTTCTGATACCACAGGGGTCTCAAAGGTATTTAAGACAGTATTTTCGATGGCATTAACACCATTCAAAGCCATACTGGGTATTTTTCCAGACTTCGTCCATTCGATTTTTGGCGGACTTCCCCTGATCCTAGGACTAATTGCAGGAATCCTATTCCTAGTCCTTATTTTTCGTTATGGCAACCCATGTCACAGATCAAACTCTCGCGACAATGGAAGATACGATCCTAGCCATTGGATACCGGGACCGGATATCAAAAATCCTGGGACTATCCCGGCTTAGAGACCTAAACATGACTTGGTTTCTATCATTTCGACCAATGTGGCAAAGGTGTGTTTTACCTGTACTAAGGTGTCTGCTATGCGGAGAAGAATGCGTGTTAGACACCTGTCTGACGCTACAATCGGATGCGCCGGTGGATGCAGATACACTGTTGGTTCCTACCAAGGTTCACGCACTGTGCTGCCCTCAAAGGCTGCCAATTCTGATGACGGCATTCCTGGAATCTTCACCACTGCGATTGAAGAGTAGTGAAGTTCAAGATAAAAGCAGCATCGAACAGGTACGACCTTCTGTCAGCAATGCAAATCAGAATGTCAATGGAGACAATCATGCGCATGAATGCATGGTTACCCCTATTTCCGACTTAGTGGAACTTTCCCATGAAGCTGTTGACAGTTTTTTCGAAAGCCTGAATGATATGATGTTCTCTCCGGAACAGAAATAGAGACTTTTGAGTAAACTCGCACACGGCGTTCCCTGAATTCGGCCTTCAACTTTAAAAATAAAGTCACATGGACAATTACAATCCAGTTCACGGACAGCAACTTTTTTCAGCAAGCCCCTACAATATTTTTCTATATATTTTTTCCCGGGACACTGATTTTCTGCTTAAAGTAAGAGACTATTCCTAGAGAACTAAGATTTCTATTTTAGATACTTTGTAGACTTTATAGACTTTAGCTGCCCGCTGGTATGTTCGCAATAGATTTTATGTGATGAAATGGTTTCGACTTTTTTTCTGTATAGCCATATTAAGAGCCATTTCATGTGTATTTCTCATATACCAACAATCAATAATGCATAACAATGCGTGTTCACTTTTGCATCTAATTCATAGCTTAAGTGCATACAATATATATGACTGCAATTTTTCAGTATATTTGAAAATTTCGAAATGCATTTATGTATTTTGGGGTGGTAAGGTATACACTATACTCTATAGTATGTTGTACTATGTTATACTATGCATAGATTAGTAGATATGACCATAGTTAGCGTGGAGTGGGTGTCGTGTATTTCTATAGGTTCTGATTCGATCCCCCTATTCCTGACCCTATTCTGGTTAAACTTACTAGCTAGTTAACTAACAGTCAGCCCATGAGGCAAGAAATCCCCCATGATGCAGATACCGTTATCTGACGCAGTCACACTACGGCACAGGAACGTGTTATCTGATTAGGTCATAACGCTTGAGATCTAATTAGACAAGCGATATTCCTCCAGCCCCTGATAAGGCATACGACGTTCTCATAACAAATCAAACCTATGACAACCTGGATAATCCGTGCGGCCATTGTTTTGATTTCACAGAGAACTTTAGTAAAGAATGTGCTAACGAGCAAGTCGTATGACATCTTTATTGACGTACCTATGTCCATCCTTACGTCAATCTCGGCACCTTTAAGGTATAAATATTGCCGACCTTGCCCTATGCAAACACACGCGTGGTGACAAGACGGAGCAGCCATACTTGCCGAAGCCGAGAGCAGAAGCAGACCCCGCAGGCAGCAGCCCCGCCTTCCTGACGCGCTGAGAGACGCGCTGCTATCTCAAGCCGAGAGACCCAGCACCGGCGCTTCTGGGCAGCCCTCGCAGGCAGCCTGGAATATCGAGAGCAGAGAAAGAGATACCATTCCTCATTCATCCTAAATTCCAGGTACAGAACTGAATAACCCCTCCTAGAGAATTCTTTAGTTATTCACTTGGCAAAAACAAACTTAAACTAAACTGTAACTTTCTATTCCCGCCCACGCATTAGACTTAGGTCAGGTACACGGGGTAGGCGTATTTAGAAACACCAGTTGAGTACGTTTAGTCAAATGTATATGTGTATGTAAATATATTTTAATCATTTTAAACATCATATGGCTCAGAAACCATATCAATGTTTTTACAGTATTATTTTATACTATTGCTTCTAATGTATGCACTTTACTTAACTATAAGTATCGCAATAATATCGATCCATTTCTCTTGTACGAGAAAAGAGACTGATCAATAAATAACATCTTTTATTGAACACGCCCGTCTCTTCCTTTTCTCTACATTCTGATGAGACTAAGAATGCACGTACTGACTGAGTAAAATAATTGCCTTGTGCTCACACGACTCTTGAGATTGACTCTTGATTAGGGGAGAGCAAAGTTGTCATGTTCTATGGTTGTCAGAAACTAAATCCCTTCTTGTCTAATCAGGGGAGTTCATCCTTCCTTGAACATTCGAGAAAGTTTCTAGCGAACTCTGAGCTTAGCTGGCAAACCCAAAAATTAAGTCTAGTTTCGACAGTAGTAGACCTAGTTAACGTCTGGCCTAGGTCTTTACTGCTGTAGGTACTATTCCAATGCGCAGAGCCTATTGGGAAAATAGGAGCTACACTACAGGAGGACCAGAAATTAGTAGCAAATTCAAGGGTCTTTACCACACATTTAAAATTAGATTTAAGTAGATTGCTCTCTAAATCAAACTATATCCATATAATATGTTAACAGGGAGGTCTAGCCTCCTAAAGAAATGTAAGTGTACAAGAATCAAACAAGCGAGCAGCTCTGTAGCCGCTATACAGAACAACAACATTAAAATCTGATGATCGGAATACAATCTAGCTTGGTCTCTCCTAGCCATTTAATAATTTAATTGTGTTTAGTATAAACTAGGATACATAACTGCTCAGAGCACAAATCTACAAAAGACAATAGGGATTAGGCAAAAGAATGCAAGGAATGTTAGCAACAGCATTTCAGAAGCTCTGTCAGGAGTCTTCACGGAGCTGGAAAGTGCTGGTCTAAACCACACTTGGGGAATCTAACTTGACATAAGGGAATGTCTCTAAAAAGTCAATTTAAGGGGCCATGATATTTGGGCTTGGGTAAATTGGGAAAACGGTTCGGATTGGAGTCCAAAGGAAAGTTTTGCAAAGGACTTGCTGAGACAGTTCAGCAAGACAAAGTATGCTTTCAGTCTGGTAAGAAGTCCAAAATCATCTGCTCCCAGAATGTTCTGGGGGCTGTCAATTCTGCCAGTCTGCCGTTCTGCCTTAACCTCGACCGGGCATTGATAAGTTATAATTGCAAGAGTCCATTGGCAACTCCCCTTTGGTTGCATAGAGAATAGTAATCCATTGTATTTGTTTAAAAATCCATACATTTCCACATGGTATTTAGAAAGATACATCGCAGAGAAGTCAAACTCTGATCATGGGAATCTCATCTCGGTCCTCACTCATGGGTACAGATAACAGTCCACTGTAAGTCCACAGAGTTCTCGTGTGCTTGTCACTGGTCAGTCCCAGGCAATGAAGCTAATATTGTTACAAAAAAGTATAATTTCTAGCACTAGCGAGTGTGAAAATGTCTGCAAAGAAAGCAAGTCAGCAGTAATACAGGAGCACAGTCGGTTCCCACGGGACAAGGTTTCAGGCCCTTTAGTGTAAAACAGCTACGCTAAGATATTACCTTCATAATAGACAATTTGATTTAGATGTGCATTGTCAGACATACATGAGCATAAGGATCTTTAGTACTTTTAAGTCATTTGGCATTAATAAATACGCATTAGGTAATGTTGCGGGTCAAGGTTAAGAATTACTACATACTACATTACTGAAAATCTATGCATGTAACATTAATACACAACTTGATAATACATTTTCATTTGACCTATTTCCACATCCCATGCATCTGAAGATCGTTTAAAGCTAAGAAGGACATTTTGATAGTTACACAGAATGAATTGCACCTATTTATAAATCAAGTGGGAAAGCTTCAGTAGAGAAATGAAAGGATGATGTAAAAGGGAACCACACATTACAAAATATCTCATTATTCAGTGAAATGTGTGTTATTTCTTGTAAAAAGTCCTGTTAGTGGTAACTATCATATAAATGTATTAATACATGTCAGTCACTTTATCAGCAATTGTTTTCATTTAAAGATATCCTCTAATAGTAAAGACAGATTCTACGTTAATCATAGGTGCATTTCTCTTGACAATAGTGAAACAAGTAAATTTGAAATCTAAATCTTTATATAAAGACACTTCTGCATCAACAGCATCAAGTGTAACGTGTGTCAGAAACACAAAGACACACAGCTTTAATGTGTAAATGCAAGTTTCATTTTGTCTGTCAAGAGTAGGCCACTTTTTGGTTTGTGACTTGCAAAAAGAGGGCAAATTTACATTGCACCAATCCCCTCTCTGATGGTAAATCATGCCATCACATCAGTCTCTTATCAGATGTTCAGATTACAGCTTTGTTGTCTTCATCTTCTTCCTTATGGAATTCTCCAGAAATGTCATGTCATCATAGAGTTTACTGTGTTTCTCTTCTAATTCTACTCTCTTCCTCTTCACTCCCTTCTTCACTTGTGCACACCTGCACACTTTCAAAATCATAAATAAAAGCAATCCACAAAGAGCAAATATCACTAAGGGTCTTAAAATGCTTCCAACAAGTCCACTTCCTACGTTATCAAACCATCTGCCTATGGCTGAAAATCCATTCCCTATAGCTTCCCAAGCACCTGTTGCTCTTACCCCTTTCAAATCTTTATGTAAGTCAGTGATGTTGATAATGTAAAGTCTTTACTCCTGTCCGGGATGTAGGTACAACATTGTTGAACTCTTAACATCCATCAGACTCCATCCTCCTTCGCGAGAAGGACATCTACAGCAAGTCTGTTTTACAAAACCATGGATCTTATGGCAACTATTTATGTATCAATATCTAAGAATCCTCCAGCTGTACTAATAGATAACTTGTCTAGATTATATTGAGTATCTGATTAAAGATCAAGGGGCTCTCCGTATACCCTTGTCGGACTCTGCATCATTCACAACCACTAAGGAGCTAAGAGGGAATACGGAGAGGGTCGCCCTCCACTCACAATCTATACTTCAAATAAAGACCCAGTCCAATAGCGTGCCTACGTAGCAGTGACAACCAGGGGGGGGGGGTTAAAAAATCCTACTCACCACTACACTCTTATACATATTATAAGGAGGTAATGCACTGTGCTCCGCCCGCTTACAATAAAACACCTGTTCTCTCTGGCAACACCACAGAACACCCACTCAAAGTGAACCAACCCAGAATTGGTCACACAAGTCCACCACAAACATTAGACATACCTCTTCATAGAGGAAAAAATGTGCGAGAAGCAAATGACCCCTCACGGAAACACCACCATCGGGGTAACTGGTGACCTTGTTGATACCGGAGCGGCCGGTATGAGTAGCTTGGCTGTCTCCTGGTAATACTCCACACATTACTATACTTACTATCCCCCTATTGTGTTTCTTGCCACCCCAGGGTTTACTTGTTTTTAAATATGTGTTGTACATGTTCTCTCCTGGCAGCATTTTACAGAACTAGTGTCCAAAAAAGTGAAGTGGCAGCATTTGAGTGCAGCCCTGATGAAACTGCTTAATGAAACATAGCAGTGAACCATGTCGGCACTGGCAGTAGGTAATGGTAGGCATGATTAGCTACCAGCCTTTTTAGTATTCAACAGCACACGATCACCGCCCTATGAATAAAATTGGTTAAGGGACTGGTGTGCTGTGTGTGTTTTTAAGCACTCAGTTATACTTGTGTTTGTTTGTCACTAGCAGATTTTTCTGCACTTCACTATTTGTCACTTTAAATGTTGTTTATTTTGGACACGTCTTTTCTTTCCTCTCACTTTTCTTTGAGAATCAAGTGACCACCGATGATGAGACAGGGGCCTGTCTGGAAATTGCATACCAGTTACCCCGATGGTGGTGTTTCCGTGAGGGGTCATTTGCTTCTCGCACATTTTTTCCTCTATGAAGAGGTATGTCTAATGTTTGTGGTGGACTTGTGTGACCAATTCTGGGTTGGTTCACTTTGAGTGGGTGTTCTGTGGTGTTGCCAGAGAGAACAGGTGTTTTATTGTAAGCGGAGCACAGTGCATTACCTCCTTATAATATGTATAAGAGTGTAGTGGGGAGTAGGATTTTTTTTTTTTTTAAACCCTGGTTGTCACTGCTACATAGGCACGCTATTGGACTGGGTCTTTATTTGAAGTATGGACTCTGCATCATGCCAAGACACGGCTGCCGAAACGGAAAGCGAAAAGGAACTGGCCATCCTCATGCAATAGGAATAGAAAAGAAGGCTTTACACAAATCAGTGACAGAGAACAGCTTGACCTCAGGCGGAATCTGAAACAATATCACAGCGGGATTCGGTACCAAAGGGCAGCAGTGGATGATAATTGAGGTGACCCTACACAGGCCTTATACGATGCGGTACTTGCTGTTGGGGTTCTGAAAACCCATAATGGGTGAGTTACATGGACTCCCCACAATCTCCTTTAGAAAAACATGCTTAGTCATAGAGTAAATCAAAGGAGTAATCCCAGGAATATTTCCAGGGGTCAGATTGTATTTTTGGGATTCTTGAAAATTCGGCATTTGGCTTCACAGTAATGAGGACTGGTATGACACCTTTCAATATCTTTACCTGGAAAATCCCAAACCTCAGGTGAGACTGTATCGCTCAACTCTTAGGGCAGATTATCTTTGGCCAACAAATGATACATTCCAATGGCGGATCTCTGTCAGGCAAGTTTGTAAACCATGTCCTCATTGTGAGTATGGAACTCAATACCAGTTGGAGTGCATTAAATGGAACAATTTAGTTTACATAAAAGGCCTTGTCCGAGTTGATTGACAAAGTGATGAAAAAACTTAAAAAGCCCTTATTTTGTCAGGTACAGCTCCTGAAACTGGGCTAGTGTCTTGCTTATTTGCAACACCTATAACTTTGATTCTTTCTCCCGAGAGGGGTAGCTTCGGAACCTCTGCTGTTCTCACAGTAGAGAGGGAAGCACCAGTGACCATAAGAAATGAGACAGGGTTCCCGTTTACCTCACCATCTACATAGGGACCACTCTGGTCTACCTCTAAGGTTGCACCAAGCACGCCACCCTCCTCCCCTCTCAGGCCCTGTCATTATGACAGGTCTGAGTTGAAATCATCCGTTTGCATCATGGAATACTGTTGAGTCCTGTTCTGATTCGCCAAGAGATTTGTATTTACATTTGGGACTTAATTTGTATTGTACCTCTGTACATTGCCATTCTGCTGGGGCATTGGGGCTTGGGGAATCAGCATTGTTTGAGCTTGGGGCACATTAGAATTCTGAACTCTTTGCCTCTGTCCCAGTTGTGTCTGGACCATATTATTTACCTGCGACTGCACAAATCCACCCTTCTGAACCTGATCTTCATTCATCATATCGCTCAAATTAAATCAGTATTTGTGTTGCTAATGCCCCAATTTGCTACAAACATGGCAAGGGTTTGTTTTCTTCAAAGTCGGCACATCAACACTCGTTCTTGGACCAATCAGCACACCTCATGCTCTACCCTGAGGAAGAAAGCCTTACTGTTGGAAACCATTAATACCTTGCATCATTGGGACCTGTTGATATCCTCTCTGCATAGGGACAACATTACCAATATATGACTGATTCTGACTTCTCTGTGCTACCTTTATTTGTGCGATCATTAATTTCTCCTTCAACCTTTTATGTTTCATTTTCAAATTGTCGCTGAAATAATTGGTGTATTGCAGGATCTCATCAATGGGCTTGCTGTGCCAACAAATCAAGTGCTGTTGAATCATTAAGCTAACCATGGAACTCAACCCATGCACAAATCAGTAAACTAAATGCCCCATCTCCTTCTCTGATGTATTCTCTGTCCCACTGAACTGTTTACAGACCTGCAACAATCTCTTATAATTGACATGGATCAATTCTTTAGACTTCTCGGTCTTCCGTTCAATTTTGACTCAGTCGATTGATTTAAGAGAGATTTTTTTCTCAAATGGGTGTTTACCTGATGATATATCTTCATCACTAGTAGGGATGGAGCTTGTGTATGAGGGTGCCTCATAAGTTCCAAATCTTACACTCTGTCCACAACTTTGAATCTCAATCTCAAACAATGTGTCTAAATCTTTGTACAAAACCTTGGAAATGTTCACAAATTGCTCAACCAGTCTGTGCCATTCAACTAGATTCTCAGAATTTCAGAAAATCATGTGTAAAGGATGTAGGGTCAGCCCTACTCCATGGCCCATGTATATACCCTCCGCCAGGCACCTCTTTCATAGGAAGCATGTGCACATTCTTGTCATCCTCTTCTGTTCCTGATGGAGGCATCTGTATCTTGACTTTCTTAGACTCCTTTTTCTTCAACCATCTTCCTTCCCACTTATCCAGCTCACTCCATTTCCTGACATAAGGTATCTCTAATATGCAATTTCGTTCTAGGTGGTTGCATGATAACAATATCTTGATCACTGAAGTCCAACCCATAGCTTCTCTGTAATACCATAGACCTCTGGATATCAATTCCATGTTTTTATGCTAGCTCTGAGAGGCAGTCATGAGCTTGCCCTGCATGCCTAGTTATATCTTTACATAGGAACTGTTATTCCTCTTATTTATAAACCTATAATATGGTTGTCTTGAGAGTCCAGTTATCAATTCTTCCATGTCTATTATCAAGCTGGCTACATTCATAACCCTGTCTTTCTCTGGAGATTGATCAGTGTTGTTGCAATTTGTGCCAGCCTTTTCACAGGTTGTTGGGCTTTCTATGCTTTTAAGCCAGTCATCAAATTCTCGGGCTGTAATACCAGGTTGCTCTGCTGGAGTATTAATTATTTTTCCACTACATGTACCACTGCTTAAGGCAGGTGGTGAGTGCAAAAGGGACATGTCTGCAGGTGGCATTCCTGCGGGTGCTTTTGTCCTTGGGAAACTATAATTCATCATTGGTGGGGTACCTGAATTTGGTGTGAAAAAAGATGACGGTGTTGGAACAGTCAAAGTATGCGTGGCTTTTACTGTGGAACCGGGCTTGTACAAAGGAATCACAGGGCCTGTGGAAACAGGGCCTGTCATGGCATCTGGAGGGTTCAAAGCATGTGAAATGGAAGGAATTGTCGCTACTGAACTCTGCTCGGGTACATTTGAGTTTGGATTTAACGTTGCAGAGGGCACATCAAAAATACAATAAACAGGAGGGTTGCTCAGTCCAGCAATTGAAACTTCATTATATGGGGGTGGACTATTTAGCAACAATTCAGTCACAAAATCCTCATCTAGTTTCCTGTCACTACCCTCAAGATTTTTCTCATTTTCTCTGTGTCCAAATAATTTTTCCTTTTCCTGCGCTTTTCTTCTACTTCTGTTGTCAATACAGGATATAAAAGGGCTGTTAGACCTGGCACCTTGGCGTGGGTCTCCCTTCCTCATGTGTTTTTGCTGGAGTTAGATGCTATGGGCACTGTGCCACTGCTGTCCAGTGCCACAGTGCAAGTGCTCCCTATTGTAAATTAATGTATGAATTAGTGACTCCATTATTGGCTGTTTTTTTTTTACCTGTCAGACCATAGTACAGTGCACCAGGAGTGTCCAGGGCTTGTAAACCAACTGCTGCTGGTGGGCTTGCAGCACTGGTCGTGCCACCCACAGAAGCGGGCTGTAAAAGTATGTCTAAGGTCTGCCATTGCAGAGCCTGTGTGCAGTCTGATACTGCCATGTTGACTGAGCATGTGCACCCACTTGCCAGTCCCTAAACCTTGTCTTTTGTCATATCAGACACCCCTATGGTAGGCCCAAGGGCAGGGTGCGTTGTAAGTATAAGGTAGGACATACCCTGGTGTGTGGGGCATGTCCTAATAGTGAATTACAGCCATTTTCGTTTTTTACTATTGCAAGGCTACCTGTTCTCCACAGGCCAGAATGGACAGTTTGATTATTACATCTTATAATCCTATCTGACTCAGGGAACACGGTAGTAATTCAAGTTTAGTTTGCCTGAACTCTGAATGATAAAATGCATCTTTTAGTGTAGTTGGTTTTAACATTCTGTGTTTGGAAATACCACTTTTAGAAAATAGGTATTTTCTTGTCCAACTATCCAAGCCTGCCTCTGCTAGGTTGTGTATTCTTTGTCTGGAGTTTGAGTGACAGGGCTGGGGGATTACAGGAGGTAGGGTGAGTCAGCCTGGTGGTAAATAGAGAGATCTGCATCTAGATGGGAGGGAGGAGTTGCACCTTGGACCTGAATAGGACTTTGCCGTCCCTCCACAATGCTGGCTCCACCCCCTGTGGTGCATCTGATGTCTCTGCCCGCACTGTGAAAGGAAAGAAAGATTTATGTAAACAGAGTGTTCTAGGACTGACCAGAACTGGTTTGGACTAGGCAAAGGCCCCTCTGCACTCAGAGGACAAAGGATTTTAGGGTATAAGTATTGGGACCCTGATCTCAAGATATGAGATCACTTTTGGACAACAAGAAGAACCCTTTGCTGAGGAGAGGAGCCTGAAGAAACTGAGGAGATACTATCCTTAAGCTGATGTGCTGCTTAGGGGATTGGCCTGCAGTGGTTGCCTGACTGCCAAAGAAAGGAGAAAAGACTTTGTGTACTTTATTCAACTTGTAAGGATCTCCAAGGGCTTGAGAGTAGAGCTTGCCTCCTGCTGAATTCTCAGGGACAACATACTTCAACCACCAGCTCCCCAAGAGTTCTTTGGAAGTGCCTGCTGCTATTTTGGGCCTTCTGAGGGACTGCATGTCGCAAGGAGCTGGAAGCGCGACTCAAGAGGGAGAAGCGTGTTGCCGTCCCAGGTGCTGCCGTCACATCATGGATGACGCCGCTGTAGCTGTCACATTGCACAGCATCTCAAGAAACGTCCCGCAATCCCGAAGAAGCGTGTCGCCGTAGCAGCCGCTGCCGTCCCATCATGGATGTCGCCACTGTAGCTGTCGCATTGCACTGCATCAAGAAAAGAGTCTGGCAACGAGGAAGAAGTGTGTCGCAGTTGCAGCCGCTGCCGTCGCATCGTGGATGTCGCCGCCGTCACATCGTGGATGTCGCCGCTGTAGCATTGCATCACATCAAGAGAAGCGCCTCGCATCCACCGTCGGAGCTGCTGTTGTTGCATCACGTAACAAGGGTATCGCCTCTGCAGTTGTCGCATCGAGCGGAAGCGTCTCGCATCATCGGAGAAGAGTGTCGCCACCAAAGCCGCAGTTGTCGCATCATGGAACAAGGGTGTCACCACTGCTGCTGACGCATCGAGACTTCTTGCAACATCGGAGAAGCGTGCCACCTCAGGAAGAACTTGACGTCTTAATTTCTTTGCACCGGATCTTTTGCCGCATCTCCATCTCTGCAACACTTTTATTGTAGAAGCGTGATGCATCGTAAGGTACATTGACTCAAAGTGTCGCATTTTAAGATCTGAAGAGAACTAAGCTAAACCTACCATTCTAAGTACATTATTGTGGATTTCTGTAGTTTGTGGTCTTGAGTTAAATCCATATAAAGAATACTTATTTATACTATACAACTTGTGTGGTGTCCATCTGTAGTGTTGTCACTTGATTACTGTATGTGTTCACAAATGCTTTACACACTGCCTCTGAGATAAACCTATCTGCTTGTGCCAAGCTACCAAGGGGGTAAGCAGGGGTTATTTTACCCTGACTAGAGGCAAGGGTCCCTATTTGTCACAAGTAACTACCTGTGCCAACTAGAGACCCCCACATCTAACAAGGGCTCACTCAATTATGGCAGTCCTCCAAGCTTTCTGTTTAGCATCCCACCTAGCATCCACAAAAGTGTGTATAGTTCTCTTAATTCTCCCCTGATATTTATCTCTCTCTTTGCAATGCACATCATGTTCAAAAGCAATTAAGTGCTTCAAAAGTCAATAATTCTTAAATGTAATGCCTCATAGATACCCCATCTTTCTCAGTGATCTTATGCCATTGCGCAAACCAAAGGCATGTATGAACTCCTTCATTGGTCACCACAGTGTGACCTGGCCTACCCTCAGGTGGTGTTTCTCTTCCTTTTCTATTGGATATTGTCACATCTCCCCTTACTATATTTCTCATGGCCTTTTAGAATTTCATTTTTGGTTAAATTTAGTCACAATCATTCACAAATGATTTCCATTGAGACCACGAAACGAATTTCACCCACAATTTCCTTGTTCACTAAACAAAACCAACACCAGTGCAGCTCTCGATGGTGTATGCAACCAATCCCAGCGCAGCTTCATATTCACTTTGAGTGAAACCATGACCAGTAGAATCTCGCTCTGATTGATACAGTTATTCCCTGTGTCAACTATGCTAACCACTTCTCATAATCGTACATGGAACAAAATCCCTAGCTCAAAAATGAAGTCTCACGATAAGCATCACAACACAGCAGACAACTACACCCAGTGTCTTCTACTCTGAGACCACCACTTAAGTGTGCATATCCCGGAATCTTAGGCCTCAATGGACTCATTGACCACTTCAACATCTCTGTACTAAGCACCACATTCACACATCTACTTACATGAGCTCCTGCATAACACCACACAGCCATTACAAAACACCACAATCTAAGCATAGGCAAATACAACACGCTACCCTACTAATACTCACACTCCTCCGCTGCCACAATCTGTCTCCACATCGGCAATACTCCATCACTGCTCTGACCCAACCATGGGCATTGGGTTTTGACTATGTTTGGGCAAATTCTAGATTGGACACCCTAACTTCCTCTTGTCAGTGGACAGAACCATCCAATGTGCTCTTAGATTTGATCCTGCGGACTAGACCTTTCGATACTGGGCCCAACCTCTTTCCTCAAGGATGTAAACCTCAAGTCTGGAGCATTTAACTGTGCTTTACTTACTTGCTAATCTTGGATCCTCTGATGGACCTTATTGTGTCACTCTGAGAGGAAAGAGTGTTAGCATGCCTTGTCTGATCAATTTATTAACAGTGCAACCAATGTGGCTACACAATGAGGACCAGGAATCGGTAGCCAATTCAAGAGTCTTTATTACAAATTTGAGATTAGGTTCAAGTAAATTACTCTCAAAACCAAACTATATATATATATATTATGGCAATGGGGAGGCCTAGCCTCCTTAAAAAATGTAAGTGTATAAGAATCACACAAACGTGCAGCTCTGTGGCTGCTTTTCAGAACAATAGCATTAAAATCTGATGCTCGGAATGCAATTTAGCTTGGTCTCTGTTAGGCATTTAACATTATAATTCTACACAGTATAAACTATGGCACATAACTACTCATAGCATACATTTCAAAAGACAATAGGGAATAGGAAAAAGAGTACAAGGAATATTAGCAACAACATTTCAGAAGCTCGGTCAGGAATCTTCAAGGAGCTGGAAAGTTTTGGTCTAAACCACACTTGGGTAATCTAACGTGACATAGGAGAATGTCTCTAAAAGTTCATTAAAGAGGAAATGAGATTTGGGCTTCGATAAATTGGGACTTGCAGAGACAGTTTAAGAAAAGAAATTCATCATGCGGTCTGGGCAGAAGTCTGAAATCAACTGCTCCAAGAGCTTTCTGGGGGCTGTCAATTCTGCAAGTCTGCTGTTCTGTCTTACCCTCAACCAGGGCATTGATAAGTTATAATTGCAACTCCCCATTGGTTGCGTAACCAATAGTAATCCATTGTATGTGTTTCACGTGGTATTTAGAAAGATACATTGCAGAGAAGTCACACTCTGTTCACGGGAATCTCATCTCGGTCCCACACTCATGAGTACAGACAACAGTTCACTGTTAGTCCACAAAGTTCTCATGTGTTTGACGCTGGTCAGTCTTAGGCAATGTACCGAATATTTAGGGCTGGGCGTAGTTTGCGAAGTAGCGCTACGCAAAGTGCACTTCGCACTACGCGAGCTACGCGTAGCACTACACGAACTACGTAGTACCCTATTCGCACTGTGCAAGATGCCGTTTTCAATGATTGCACAGTGCGAACAAGCATCCGGCACTGTGCAATCATTGAAAACGGCATCTTGCACAGTGCGAGCTGTAGTTTTCTGCTGCTCAAGTAGATTTTTACTCGAGCGGCAGCTTTCTCAACGCGGACTGGTAGTTTCTCATTACGAGCATACGCGACCACTGGCAATGAGAAACCTGACCTCCCCGCGTTGAGAATTTCGCCGGGAGGTTTATTTTCCACGCTCGTGGTTGGCAACTTGATGTTGCTGAACGCGAACGAAGAAAAAGTTTTGCTGGGGTGTCATTTTGCTTGCTCGGGGTCGCCAACTTGACGTTGAGAACCACAAGCAAGCAAAAAATGACCGCTGCACCACGCTATGCGTGTTTGCACTGTGCTACGTGCAGTTCGCGTAGAGCGAAGTAGCACAAACTTTGCTAACTGTGCGAGCATAGCGTAGTGCTTTGCCCAGGGTTACTAATATTATTACAAGAAAATATCATTTCTAGCACTAGCGAGTGTGAGAATGCCTGCAAAGAAGGCAAGTCAGCAAGAATACAAGAGCACAGGCGGTTCCCACATTAAAAGGATTCAGACCCTTTAGTGTAAAACGGCTGAGTTAAGACATTAACTTCACAATACACAATTTGATACAGATTTGCATTGTCAAGCATACATGAGCATAAGGGGCTTTAGTACTTTTAATTGGTTTGGCATTAATTATTACACATTAAGTAATGGTGTTGCTCAAGGTTAGCTATGACTATATCTCTAAAAAGGCTATATATGTAACATTAATGCACACATTGATAAAATATTTTAGTTTGACCTATATCCACATCCTACAAATCAAGAGATAATTTAAAGCTAAGAATTACATTTCTATGAGTTACACCGACTGAATTGTACATGTTTGAAAATCAAGTTGAAAAGCTTCAGAAATTAAATAAAAGGATGATATAAAGTGAACACACATTATAAAATCATGCACAAGACGTACAACGTAGGGGTTTCCAATGGACTAGGACGGCGAGGAAAGAGAGCGGCCATGGCGAGGAGGAGGCAGACAAAGCAGGTAAGTGCCTTAAAAAAAATTATAAATAATGAGGAAGGGTGGAGGGGCCAGCTCACTCCGCTCCGGAGTCGGACTTTTGCCTAAACTACGCGTTCGCAACGGAGCACAGCGTAGGAAAAACTCCGTAAACTCCGCTGGATGATATAAAGTGAACACACATTATAAAATGTGTAATTATTCAGTATAATACATGTTATTTCTTATAAATCCTTTTAGTCGTAGTAATCATATAAATGTATTAATACATGAACAATCATAGGAAAATAGCGGCTCTCTCTATGATGGACAAGGAAACCTTTTGGTTACTTTTAATCAGTCTACTAGCTCCATTGTTTAATATCTAATTATTACTAAGCCCGAGCGGAGCTGGGGTAGTGCCTCTACGTGAAGTTCCACGGAGTTGGAAAAATACACAGTGGAACCCCTCTCCCTCCCCCCTTCCTAATTAATTTACATTTTTTAAAAAGACATGTACCTGCTGTGGCTGCCTCCTTCTCGCCATGGCCGCTCTCCTTCTTCGTCCTCATCATTCTGATCTATTGAAAACCACTACGTTGTATGTCTAGTGCATGCGCATGCACAAGACGTACAACGTAGGGGTTTCCAATGGACTAGGACGGCGAGGAAAGAGAGCGGCCATGGCGAGGAGGAGGCAGACAAAGCAGGTAAGTGCCTTAAAAAAAATTATAAATAATGAGGAAGGGTGGAGGGGCCAGCTCACTCCGCTCCGGAGTCGGACTTTTGCCTAAACTACGCGTTCGCAACGGAGCACAGCGTAGGAAAAACTCCGTAAACTCCGCTGGTAGAGCGGGGTTACCCGCCCAGGGTTAATTATTATAATTAGAGTGCCCTTATATTGATTTGCTGTTCTATTAATGATGAAATGGCAATTTGTTTCCCTTTTTAGGTCTCATCTAAGACAGCTGATATACTGTCTGTTGTGAGACATTTGTTATCTAACAGGGGGCTTAGAGGCCACCTATTGCTTAATTGCCGCTCTCATTGTCTTGCTTCTTATTTATGTGCTTCAGTAGGCTTCCTTCCTCTTCTTGTGTTTTCTGTCAGCTAGGGCATGGGAGCATTATGGTGTCCTTTCATTGCTTGTTTTTTCAGGTGCTACTTATTTTGTTTTGTTTAAGTACCCTACAAGAATACATTTATTTTTCATCTGTTTGCCTTATGTACTTCCCACTTCTGAATAACTCCCCTGCTTTGCAGTCTCCATTGCCCGTCTGCGTGCCCACAAATCCTGTCACCCACCATCCATTTTCCGACTGCTTCTTCAACACCCCTCCTCCCCACCTTGCATAGTCCATCTGTTTGCACCTAGCTCCATTCTTTCCATCCTGTTGTCCTTCTGCTTTCCCAGCCACTCCTGTCGACTCTGCACTGCCTGTGTGCTACCGACCCCAACTCTTTTTCCTTTCCTCTCCTCCCACCTCTGTCCTCTCCCGCCCTACCTCCGTGTTGACTTGTGAGCAGACAGCTAAAAATAAAAGGCGGTATGATGCGTGTAGCGCAATACACTTCTAAAAAATTGCTTGAACGCTGGTTATGTCATAGTACTTATTTTCTATTCATTTTAACCGCATGCGCGCTAGCGGTTTTCCCGCTGCTCGCTGCGATTTAAAAAACCCCGCGTTACATGACGAGCTCAGCTCGTCATCCGCGTAGCGCAGGTTACGCTCATGACGAGCTCAGCTCGTCATGAGCGCCGAAGGGGTTAACCATGCTGTGCAACAGCTGTGATGCTGTACAGCACAGTTACTAAACACTGACAAAACCAAAATGCCTCATAGGCGAGATCTATTGATTTTTCCAATGCTTATTTTCATAGTAGCGCCATCCTGATATCACTTTCGATCAAATGGTCACAGGATATGAATTATAATGATGCTTATAAGATGATACTTTATTCTATGATTTTATTCTATGATTATACATGTACTCAAACATACTGATAAGAGTGAGTGTGAACTTCACAAAGTCTTCTTGTCCATAAATTGAGATGCCAATGTGTTTCAGGTATTTACCTATCTCATTTAAAAAAGAATTCAGTTGACCAATTACAAATGTTTTTTAGTAGAGGCACTGGTTGTTGGTCGCTAAAGGTGCTTAGTTTTTTCAGTTGGTATTTTCTTTACCAGTAGACTTTCCTATGTTTGTCCACCAGACATGCACAGTCCAACATCCAAAAATGTATACACACACCTTTGTCCAGTAGAAAACATTTTCTACTTACCTCATTAATTGGAATTTCCACCAGTGTATTTTGGTGCTAAATGACATTTATTTATTTACATTTATTACATTTGTATGGGTGTATGTGCCCATACCAGTGAGCTGACATATGGCAATCAAACACTGCTTGCTTACATTGGAGGGTAGGCCGCTGCTTCTCTGACATTGTTCCATGCCTCAGGAGGTTCCGGAGGAGAGAATCTCAGTGCTCCAAGTGGAGGTTTTGCGAAGGGAATTCCAAAAAATGCATTGACAGCTCTCTGTGTTCCCTTAACTCCAAGCTGTGTTCCTTGAACTTGACCATACTTTGTTGCTACTAGTGGGCGATGTACTTCTTGTCCTGTGTAAAACAAAATGATCAATATTGTTCAATACTTTTTACCTTACCTATGACTACTTTACACCCCCCGCTCCCTATGTTGTAACTAAAGGGTTTACTTTGCAGGACCTCTTAAAGCCAATTGTTTGGGATCTTTTCTTTGGATCTTATTTAGACATCATGCCAAATTAGAATGTCCCATGGGTTAAGATTTTTTGTTTTTTTTGGCAAAGCGGCTCTGACCTCCAGGGCTGGTGATACTTTGATATTTGATGGCATGGCTTGTTATCAATTTGTCCCAAAGTAGAGGTCTGTCTTTGGAACTTAAGAAAACAATGCCCATGATGCACTAGAAGTATTCTCCCTGCACAGGGATTGTTTTTTTAGTTTTCATGTGGGAGACCTTCATGCTGCACATAACAGATAAGCACAGAAAAAAACCAGGTAAGCATGACAACTGAAGACACGCCCTAGAGAAGAAAGATATTTCAACTCCAAGTACAGGATCATTAGTACCATCAAGAAGGTCTTCCCAATTGTTGAGTCAGCAGCGGCTTTGGCAACAGTATAATTATCATCCCCTGATCTTTAAATCAGGAAGTAGCTGCCAGTGGTGGGTGGTCTGGAAAATTCACAATTTTTGGGCAAAGTTCCAGTTACTATCAACAGCTAAATGAGGCCCTTAATTATGTATTTTCTTCAAATTTTTACTTTAAAGTCTTTTGATTTGAACATTATTATCTTGAATTATAAAGTGCAAAATTAATTTTAAAAACTGTAGTATTATAGCCATGTATGATCCTAATTCCATAATTACATAAGCACACTTCACTTTATGTAGGCATATAAAGAATGTTAAATGACATTCTTCATGGAAAAGTGGGGGAAGTGAAGTGAGGTTAGCAATCAACATAGACATAGAGGCTCCCTGTCACTATTACCAAATGCATAGTTACCAGTCTTTAAGTCATATTGCTCTCTCTGATTTCGATGAATCGAAAGAAAGAGTTATCCAGGCTCATCTTTGCCTATTTGGGGAGTCCTTTAAAGTCATGGCTCTTTTCATTAACATAGCATGTCAGGCAGGATTTGATGTTGTCTACTCAGAGGCCCCTCTTCACTGTACTTACCAATTGCTACATCCTCCATGTTATGTTACCTCATACTGTGACCCATGATGCCACTTGGTTTAACTGAAACCAGCCGGTCAATGCCATACCTGCTCACTCACTGACGAGCCAACAGATTGTTGCACAGCCATACTGATGCTTTCAAGTGTTTGGCCTGATGTGAACCCACAATAATGATGTTCTCTCTATCTGACAATCATCTGTCCAGCTCCATTTCTTAAA
The DNA here is from genome assembly GCF_964261635.1 of Lissotriton helveticus. Classification (NCBI taxonomy): domain Eukaryota; kingdom Metazoa; phylum Chordata; class Amphibia; order Caudata; family Salamandridae; genus Lissotriton; species Lissotriton helveticus. The sequence continues at coordinate 302,963,775 of NC_136073.1, read as the reverse complement.
ATCATGCCAAGACTTGTCAGGCTTGTCAGATGATAAACCTGAAGTGGGCTTCGATCGATGCCATCTTTTTTTATCGCAAATTCCTCCAAAAGCAAATAAGCCCCAACACTGCAATACGTGCCAAATGTAGACACGATGCCTCACCAACCCCCATATGACCTCAAATAAAAGAAGCAACAACTAAATGATGAAATTATGGTTGTCTATCCCAATTCAACATGATATGAGTCCCTTCACCACTTGCCCTTCATTGGAGACAACTGTTGACGAATTAAAAACGATTTCATCATCTACAAAAAGACATGTGATGTCACTAAAAGTGCTCTAATCGTTATGTAGCTGCTAATCTCCTCATATTGTACAAAATACTAATCCTCCTAATGACTAGGTTCCAGTCTTTGTGGCTTCAAGCACCCATTCCGAATGGACAATTGTCAGCAATTTCTACTGAGACAGTAATACAGAAAGCACCCACTGATAACTTCCATGTTAGACTAAGTGATGTTGCCAATACATGCACCATTTCCGACACTCTTGATGAAATTTGGTCTGACTTCAACATTTCAGAGTCTGAATGCCTACAGTATATACAACTCAGGCACTGGCTCTCCACCCAGACAATAAAGCTAACACGCGACAACATCTTACAGACTACAAGAAATGGTTGGTCACAAACACATCCAGTAAAGGCCTGATCTCTACACTTTACATGCTGTTAGTACAGCACTCAGTTCATACAAAACCAATCACTCTAGGTGAGAAAGAGAATTAGGGAGAACATTAACTCACAAAGAGTGGTAGAGTATTTACTTAAGATCCCGCCACACTGCCCGACACACAGCCCTAACCGAAACACTGAAGAAAATAGCTCCACAAGATGGACCCAACCAGAGTCTAAACGGTTGGAGGGGTTGTCAGGAGACCGGGACATTAGTTCACCTATTATGGGGATGTCCGCAGATCCGCAACTGTTGGACAGAAACTATAGATGAGGTTGACTGCCATTTAGAGACCCAATTCCCTAGGTTCCCCACCTACATTTGATTGGGTTTACCTAACCCTCCCATGTATCCCTTGAAATTGATGTGAGGCCTGCAGATCGGTATCGCACTGGGGGCTGCTTGCAAAATGTTCTCTCCCACTGGGGCACCACTCACATCCCAACGCAGCTAGGTTGGCTTCACCGCCTTTAGTTTGTCCTTGGGATGGAGAAAATCACATTCACATCAACCAAAGGGGAGACTGCTTTCCAGGATCTTTGGAAACCACACATCTCGCTTCTATCTCAAGAATTCAGAGAGCTGATGTGCCCCTGATATTTACGGGTCCTACGGCTTTCGAAAGCATCAGTCATATCACTTCCTATTGTCGCCAGTGGATACCTAACTATTCCTTACTAACCAAGCCCCTGCTCGCACTAACCACTAAGGATGTGCATGAGCCCCTGCCTTGGACGCCTGAATGTCAGCAGTCTTTTGAGGATCGAAAAAGTGCGCTTTGCTTGGCTCTTGTGCCTGGCACGCCTAACTACAATCAGCTGGACTCGTACCTGATACTGACCTCACAGTTATGGTACCCCATGGTGTGGGTACACTTTTGAATATGACCAAGACACAGCACCTCACCAGTGCACGTCAGACAGGTTATGAATTGACCCTGTTTGCAAAACACATCACAATCAAAAGATGTGCCACTCTGAACCCAGCCAGGTTACTGCCCCTCACTTCTGAAAATGATAAAAATGAGAAACATGATTGTATCTTCCTGACAGAAAAAGAGATGAAAGGACGGGTAGACTTGACTGATATTCCCTTATCTGATCCACAAGGGGAACTATATGTTGATGGCTCTTGTTTTAAATTACCAGATAGTATGACAACTGCTGCTTATGCTATCACCACATTGTGCACAGTCTTAGAGATATCATAAGTCCCTTATCAGTCAACCCAAGTAGCTGAGTTAGCCACCCTCATTTGAGCTTGTGAATTGAGCGAGGGACTGGTTGTCAATATTTATACTGACAGCCAGTATGCCTTCGGAGTTGCGCACAATATTGGGCGACTCTGGGATGAGAAAGTGTTCCTTACTTCCCATGGTACAAAAATCCAACACGGTCACCTTATATTGAGGCTTTTGTCTGCTTTGACACTCCCTAAGAAGTTGGCAATAGTGAAGTGTAGCGCCCATAGGAAAATTACTGATGAAGTGGGTAGGGGAAATGTTTTTGATGACCAGACAGCTGAGGAAATGGCATGGACTAAAATTAAGAGAATGTTTGTAGCAGGTCCCGCTAGGTGGGTGCCGTAAGTCACTATGTTTGAGGATATGCTTGAGAACGTGAACGAGATACAGAGTGAGGCTACAATAGAAGAATTAGCAATATTGCAAGAAAGCCCAGCGCAATTGAGCGATGAGGAATGTTGGATTGACAAGTCAAGGAAACAGAGATGGATGTTGCCAGATGCATATGTTCTCTCTGGGGTGGCATAGTGAGCAAAAGAATGATGGATAATGGACTTAACCCAGATCTCTTGACTGGGGGTGAATGTTTTGATTTGTTCTGCATTCCGTCCATCAAGTTATCCTGGCTGAAGAGTGGTGAAACCCGGAAACCGGTCTTAGGATGCTTGTTTCTGGTCCAGGGAGTAAATGGCTTGGCAGTTGGGGCTAGACTGTTCCCATGAGGCACAGGGTCAAGACTGCTTTGCATATGGCCAGATCTAAACTGGGGTGGCATGGTGAGCAAAAGAATGATGGATTTAACCCAGATCTCTTGACTGGGGGGTGAATGTTTTGATTTGTTCTGCATTATGTTCATCAATTGTGTTTCTTTTGCTTTCTCGCCCTAAGTGTGCCAGGTATGCCCAGACATGGGTCCTGGGCTCAACGTGCCACTGGAATCAAGCTATCCTGGCTGAAGAGGGGTGAAACTCTGAAACCGGTCCTAGGAGGCCTTTTGCCGGTCCAGGGAGGACCTGGCTTGGTAGTTCGGGCTGGACTGTTCCCATGAGGCACAGGGTCAAGACTGATTTGCATATGGCCAGGTCTAAACTGGGGTGGCATGGTGAGCAAAAGAATGATGGATTTAACCTAGATCTCTTGACTGGGGGTGAATGTTTTGATTTGTTCTAGATTCCGTACATCAATTGTGTGTCTTTTGCTTTCTCACCCTAAGTGTGCCAGGTATGCCCAGACGTGGGTCCTGGGCTCACTGCGCCACTGGAATCAAGCTATCCTGGCTGAAGTTGGGTTAAACCCCGAAACCGGTCCTAGGATGCCTTTTGCCGGTCCAGGGAGGACCTGGCTTGGTAGTTCGGGCTGGACTGGTCCCATGAGGCACAGGGTCAAGACTGATTTGCATATGGCCAGGTCTAAACTGGGGTGGCATGGTGAGCAAAAGAATGATGGATTTAACCTAGATCTCTTGACTGGGGGTGAAAGTTTTGATTTGTTCTAGATTCCGTACATCAATTGTGTGTCTTTTGCTTTCTCACCCTAAGTGTGCCAGGTATGCCTAGATGTGGGTCCTGGGCTCACTGCGCCACTGGAATCAAGCTATCCTGGCTGAAGTTGGGTTAAACCCCGAAACCGGTCCTAGGATGCTTGTTTCTGGTCCAGGGATGCCCTGGCTTGGCAGTTCAGGCTGGACTGTTCCCATGATGCACAGGGTCAAGACTGATTTGCATATGGCAAGGTCTAAACTGGAGTGGCATGGTGAGCAAAAGAATGATGGATTTAACCCAGATTTCTTGTCTGGGGGTGAATGTTTTGATTTGTTCTGCATTCCGTCCATCAATTGTGTGTCCTTTGTGTTTTCCGTGTGGTCACAATGGCCCAGCTCATATCAGCGCTAAAGGTATTAGCAATAACCCTGGGCAAAGCACTATGGTGCGCTCGCGTAGTTTGCGAAGTTTCTACTACTTCGCACTACGTGAATTGCACGTTGCACAGTGCAAACACGCGTAGCGTAGTGTAGTGCAGCGGTCATTTTTTTCTTGCTCGTGGTCCTCAACGTCAAGTTGGCGACTGCGATCAAGCAAAATGACATCCCAGCGAGACTTTTTCCTTGTTTGCGATCAACAACATCAAGTTGCCGTTCGCGAGCGTGGAAAAAAAACCTGGTGAGATTCTCAACGCGGGGAGGTCACGTTTCTCATTGCGAGTGGTCGCGTATGTTCGCGACAACTCGTGATGAGAAACGACCAGTCCGCGTTGAGAAAGCTGCCGCTCGAGTAAAAATCTACTGGAGTGGCAGAAAACTACAGCTTGCACTGTGCAAGATGCCGTTTTCAATGATTGCACAGTGCCGGATGCTTGTCCGCACTCTGCAATCATTGAAAACGCCATCTTGCACAGTGCGAACAGGCTACGTGTAGCTTGCGTAGTGTGAAGTGCACTTCGTGTAGCTACGCGTAGTGCTACTTCGTGAACTACGCCCAGGGTTAATTAGCAAGCTGTTAGACCCTGTGGCAGAATGGCAACATTTCTAAAACAGCTGCCCATTTAGTGAAATACAGTATGGTGTGTATGATGCACAATCCTTGAAAGGGTACCCCTACCCCACCCTGTAATTTTGCACCAGTTACTTTCCCCTTTGAGGTCCTTTAGATGGACTACATAGAGATGGGCAGGTGCAATGATTTGAAGTATGTGTTGGTGGTCCTCTGTGCATTTAGTAAATGGGTTGAGGAATACCCCACTAAAGACAATACAGTCGTTCCGACTGCAAAGGTACTCCTGAAGAAGTTCTTTACTCGTTTTGGCTTGCCCCATTTGATTTGGAGTGATAACGGAAGTCATTTTAATGCCAAGGTCATTCAGCTAATATGAGATGGTTTGCACATAAAACAGAAGGTTCATGTTGCCAACCACCACAGTCAGCAGGCTTGGTTGAGAAGTACATCGGTACTCTAAAACTAAAGTTGGCAACCATTCAAGAGACTACAGAGTTACAGTGGCCAGAGGCTTTGCCATTAGCTCTTTTGTCAATAAGAACAATGACACATTCTAGGACAGGATTTATCACCATACAAGGTTGTGTTTGGACGCCCGGCAAATGTCTGGGGCGTCCACGCCCTCGTAGGTTTTCAAATATTGAGTATCCATTTCTGATAGACTATCTTGGCCAGTTAACTGAAAATGCGCCTTCTAATCACCAACAGGTACAGGAGTCCCTTCCAGCTGCACCACAGAGGCACACACATGATATCCAGCCTAGTGATTTTGTTTTGGTTCGCAATTTCCAGCGGAAGAAGAGTTTAGAGCCCCGCTGGAAGGTACTTGAATAGGTCCTCCTGGCCATATATACCACTGTGAAGGTTGCCGGCCGAAAGAACTGGATCATTGCCGCTCACTGCCTCAGGATCCCTTTGCCCTTGCCCTATGACCAATGGGTGAGGGAAGGCATTGGGGACTTTGAGTGCGAGAAGGTGCCTCAGTTCGCCCCCTTTAGTGATGCAAAGCGAACTTGGAACCAAACGGATTTGGAGAATGATGAAGTGCTGAATGCAGCGGTTCCCCCAGAAATATGAGCTATTAAGGAGACACTGTTTGTTGATCCAACAGTACCTGGGGTTGCCAAGTATAATTTGTGTCCTCGGTTGAAGGACGGTGCACAGAAGGAGAAGTCAGATTAGATACGGATGGACTATGTATGTCAAGTGTACGTTGTGATAATACAAACAGAATTAGTATAGGGTGATGTGAGACTTGTGCACTGTTTGTTTTCAACCATTGGACAGGATAGTTCAAAAGGTATCCCTTTGGAGGTACAGTATCCTGATCGATGTGGGATACATCACAAGATTAGGACTGAGCAAACTCCACCGCCGGTGCTCAAGATTGTCAACGTATTGATAAACAATAGGAGCCTGCACCAGTGAGGCTCTGACGGACACTGGGAACACTTGCCTTAACTATCATTTTTGTAACACCATAATTTTTGTGGCACTTCTCTCCTTGTTTAATTATGCATCCCTTTAGCCGGCCTATTGATGAGGAGGAACAGCCATTTGCACCGCCATGTTCAATGAGGGGTTGGTCGACAAAAAGTGAAATAATTGGAATATTTAATAGTTGTGATTGCACTGGTAGCAATACTTGGAATATCCTGGTTTTTAGAGGAGAAATTTCCTGTACATTCCATACTTGGTACAACTCCTGCTCCCTCTGAACAGATTTTTGTTACTCTAGCCCCTCACAAAGAGGCGCATAGAAAGTCCTACACAGACAATGTATTTATACAAATGTTGCATCAGGCTCATAATGTGCCCAATACAACTAATTGTTGGGTTTGTGGGTTACTTCCTTTTGTCACTCATAAGAGCAACAATGTGTTGGCAATGCCACTGTCGTACACTGGCAGCTGCAATGGTTGGTACGAATTGTTTTGACTGGTGTATTTCAAATTTCATATTTCTACCTTGTATTTAACATCCACTGATGCTCACACTGCAAATGAGTATTTACGCTTTTATCAATGGTTCACCCCATAGGACCAGCAGGACAAGGGACTCTAGGGACACTGTCCTCAAAGTTGTATCTGAAAACGTACCATAGAGTAAACAGTACACCCTGGTTTTGCATGGAAATGGCTGATTTTCAACGGTTTAACACATCTGAATATTTTCAATCCTTCCAAGGTTGCAATTTTACCAAAGATATGTCGATATCTATGTCAGTGGTTAATACGGCAGCTGGTTTTTGTGTCCAGGGGACTGGGGAGATAAAGGTAGGAGACAGTAAATACAATTTTACCTACAGAGTGAATACAACTAATAGTCCACCCTTGATCCTACCCCATAATGTCTACTTTGTCTGTGGATCACAAGCCTAAGTCTGGCTCCTGAAGGGATGGTCTGGTACATGGTTTCTCTCCTTTCTTCTTCCCCCTGTGTATGTTGCCCCGTCTAGCTATCACAAAACTCACCAACTGCAACGTAGTTGCCAAGAGGGTTGTTGATACAAAAGATATAAATCAGACTGACATCACCGTACAGCCATTTGGGGACACTGTGTAGGGTCTATTACCTTATTGGGGCCCCCATGGCTAATAGCCTTCAAATTCGTCAGATAAAAAGAGTTGTTGAAGGGGTTATCAATACGACCGCTGCAATAATGACAAATATCACTGCTGAGCTTTAGGCTACGAGACCAGTCACTTTGCAGAACAGGATGGTGTTAGACATTATACTTGCAGATAGGGGAGGAGCCTGTTGCGTCATTGGCAGCAGCTGTTGTGTTTACATACCTGATAACGCTCCCAATGTTTATTCCGTTATACAAAAATTACATAGACTATCCACTAAAATACACCAATAAGTAGGCACTTGGACACTGTCGGGGTGGTTTTGGAACATGCTAACTTCCTGGCGTTGGAAGATACTCATTTTTGTGGCCGTAGTTGCCGTTATCTTCTTCACATGTTTCCTCTGCATACAATGTCTCTCAGCTTGTTGTTCCTATTGTATTAGTAATCTCACTCCCAAACAGAAAATGTCAATTCATGATATTAATGCTGCGATTATGTTGCAAAAGGATATTGATGATTTGATGCAGATTGATGAAGGTATTTTTGAGTCTATATTATTCGTTGCAGCCTCCATCCCTGATACTGAATATATGACTGGCTCCTAATACTGATGTTTCTTTGTCCCCAAATATGTTTTTTTTTTCCTAAAATGGTTAGCTGAAGCTAAAAGGAGGGTCTGTTGAAATGAAATTGTTTTCATTATTTTGCATTTACGCTGTTCTATGTAAGTTAGCATTCGCAGCACCATTTTATGTATGACCACCATTTTGAACCATGCTGGAAATTGCTTCTTACCTCTTCAAGAAACGGGTTGTGGATAGTTTGTTTCTCCAAGGTTGGGCCTTGCTTTGCTAATGAATACATTGTTCTTATTAGCGCATACCTTTCCCACTAGATAGAGTCCCTCTACCACTAGTCTAGTGGCGGGCACGGGCAGTGTGACCTTGTCTTGGAGATAGTGTGTGCCCGGCTTCAAAGTTGAAACCTATTCTATTGTACTTCTCAGTTTTAGTTGCATCTGTTCAGACAATTCCATTATGTGCGTGCCTTCATTGGTTCTGAACTGTACATAATGTATCCCCATGTTTGCTGATGTCAGTCTTCTCTGCAGCATCCTTAAGAGACTGGGCAAACGGGGCTCCACTCGAGCGTATCTGAATAAACTTACATTGGTTTGCATTCTCTACTGCCTGTCTGACTCTTCATTTGATATGGAAGGCTGAGAGGTGGTCATGAGTGACCCAGGTGACACTAAACGGGCCACTTCCTTCACTACCTACACACCCAGAAAACTACTTCCACACAGCCACTCGCACACCCACTCATAGACCACAAAACTACTCTCACATCCACTCACAGACCCATACAGCTACTCACATACCCACTAACACACCCACTTACATACCCACACAACCACTTACACACAAGGGAGGACTGGCTGTAGCAGGACCCAGGCATTTCTCCAGTGGCCTGCCAGGGTGGGGGCTGGTTTTGGGCCTCTGGGGGAGCTATTTTTGTTACCTGGGGCCGGCAATATCATTCCCCTGTAACAAAATTGGCTGAAATCAGGGAGGCCAGTCGAGCAGTTTGCCAGGGCCAGTTTAGTTTCCCAGTCTACCCTGCTTCCACACCCACCCACACACCAACACACCAACACAGCCCCTCATGCCCCCAAATATTTGCCCAGAAAACCATTCACCCACCCACTCACAGTCTCACACTACCACCGACACTCACAACTACTCACACTGCCACCCATACTGCCACTCACACACCCACTCACGGACCCACAAACCTACTCACACACCTACTCAAAGACACACACAGCCACTCACACACCCACTAACACATCCACCAACAGACTCACACTCACAACCATGCACACACCCACCCATACAGCCCCTCACAGACCTACAGAGCCACTTACACACCCACTCACACATCCATACAGACACTCACGTACCCATACTGACACTCATACATCCACTCACAGGCCCAACAAACCACTCACACACCCACTCAGAGACCCCCACAGTTACTCACACACCCACTCTCACACCCGCCCACACCCGCTCACACACATACACACCCACCTACACATGCATACAACTACTCACAGACCCACAAAACCACTCACACACTGACTCAGAGACTCACAAAACCCTTCAAACACCCACTCATACACACATACAACCACTCACACACCCACTCACATACCTATTCGCAAACCCACATATCACCTCACACACTCACCTACACACCCACACCACCACTTAAACACCTACTCACATATCCATACACCCACTCACACACCCATACAGCTACTCACATACCCACTCTTAGACCCACAAAACCACTCAAACACCCACTCACTGACCCACACAACCACTCTCACACCCACTCTAGCACACACTCACACACTCCCAATTACACACCTATACAACCACTCACATGCTCACTCACCCACTTGCACACCCACACAACTCACAAACCCACTCACAGACCCACAGAGCCACTCACAGACTCATAAATTCACTCCTACTTACACACCCACATAACCACTCAAACACCTACTCACACTTCCATACACCCAGTCACACACCCATTCAGTTACTCACACACCCACTCATAGACCCACAAATCCACTCAAACGCCCATTCACAGACCAATGCACCTACTCATATACCCACTCATATACTCCCAGGCCCACTTACGCACCCACACAGCCACTCACATGCCCACTCAAACACCAATTTACACATCCACACTACCACTCACAAACCCACTCACACATACATATAGCCACTCATACATCCACTCACATACCCACACATCCACTCACACACCCACTTACAAACCCACACAACCACTCAAACACCTACTCACACATCCATACATCCACTTACACACCCATACAGTTACTCACACACCTACTCTTAGACCCACAAAACCACTCAAACCCTACTCACAGACTCACACACCCACTCATGTACCTAATACACCCTCTCACACACTCCCACTTACACAACCACCCACACACCAACTTACACACCCACATAACCACTCATAACCCCATTCACAGACCCACAGAGCCCCACACCCACCCACTCACACATCTACGCCTGCTAGGACACGAACGGGCTCCGCAAACGAGTACGACCCACAAGCCCTAGGAACTACAAATCCCGAAAAGAACTCGCGCCGAACTACAGTACCCAGAAAGCCCTGCATGGTGCATGCGCAGATCGCGCCACCATAAAGCCAACCAGGAAGACGCCGACCGCGTCGGATATTTTGAATGAGAGCCGCACTCCCGCATCGCCGAGGTTTCATGCAAGGTGAGAGCTAGTATCGTGAAGCAACTGAGAGACAGGACCGTCTCCATTGCCGCCTAGGCTTGAGGCTCCGAACCTCTTGCGTTTCCAGTCCCCCCAGTAATTCGAGCATTGTGGCTCGCTTCCGGTCCCGAACCCAGCCAGTCCCCGCTCGAGGGAGAATCAAGCGTAGAGACTCTTTTCCAGTTACGAACCCTGTCAGTCCCCGCTCGAGGGTTTATCGAGCCTAGAGACTCCGTTCCAGTTACGAACCCTGTCAGTCCCCGCTCGAGGGTTTATCGAGCGTAGAGACGCTGGTCCATTCACGAACCCTGGCAGTCCCCGCTCGAGGGTTTATCGAGCGTAGAGACGCTGTACCATTCACGAACCCTGGCAGTCCCCGCTCGAGGGTTTATCGAGCGTAGAGACGCTGTTCCATTAACGAACCCTGGCAGTCCCCGCTCGAGGGTTTATCGAGCATAGAGGCTCTGTTCCGGTTACGAACCTTGCCAGTCCCCGCTCGAGGGTTATCGAGCGCGTGGGACATCGTCCCCTTCCCTTCTTTTGGCAGTCCCCGCTCGAGGGTTATTGAGCGCTGGGGCTTCATTTGTTTACCGCACCTTGCCAGTCCCCGCTCGAGGGTTATCGAGTGAGAGGGACACCGCGATATTCTTTGTTATCGCAAACCGCGCATTGCCCTCCGTTGGAGTGAGTGTCGGGACCGACACCATTGCGGAGGACGAATTGAGGAAACAACGTACTATTTCTTTCTCGAGTGGTATTGTTGGCCACTTCTTAGCACGGTGTCCTCTGTTGGGGAATACCGGGACCGGTATTCATGCAGAGGACGGTTTGACCTGCCTTATACCCGTACAACAAGGAGTTATAGGAGATTCCTCAACTTGTCCTGTCTTGTGATAATAAAGAGCCAGTTATCAGAACACGTATCGTGTTGTCCTTACTTCAGATAATTCGGGGGTCAGGAGGTGTTACCCAATCCTGAGGGAAAACAGGATTACATAATATCTGACCCTCTAACACCAATCAACCTCCCGGTTGGGTAACGCACCATGGCCACGATGGAGGACGTTTTGGCAGCGTTGCTGGATGTACAAAACGACCTAGCAGCGTCAAGACAGGAAACCGCTGACCTAAGAGCTAGGTTGGACAACCAGCAGAGGAATCCCTTCAACGCAGGGGCCCCTAGCACAGGAACACCGTCTGCAGTCGTAGTGGAAATGCCCGTGGCAATACCCCTTGCCACCCCGGAACGGTATAGCGGGGATCCCAACACAGTGCAAGTCTTCATAACGCAGGTGGCCCTCCACTTCTCCTGCAAGCCAAAATCCTTCCCCACAAACCAAGCACGAGTGGCATTCATGATCTCATACCTGGCGGGGAACGCCGCACAATGGGCGGTACCCCTAGTGAGCAGGGATGACCCGCTATTGTATGACTGGGAACTGTTTCAGGAGGAATTCGTGAAGGTGTTCGATCGGAGAGCAGACTCCTACACCGCAGACAGGGAATTGCTTACGCTGAAACAGGGCTCCTCAGGACTGGTTCAGTACCTGAACGCCTTCAGATGCCTGGGTGCTGAAACCAAATGGCCGCCAGCCAAACAAACGGACCTCTTCCATCAGGGACTGAGCGAGGAGTTGAAGGACGTGATCGCCCAAATCGACCCACAACTGGTGCTATGCGAAGACCTCATAAGCCTGGCCCTTCGTCTCGAACACCGGCTGGGTGAACGTCGGGGGGCGTTCAGAAGAAGGACAAAACACCGCTCAATACAAGCCATCATACACCCACAGAGGCGACCCCCACACCACGCTCCGAAGCCATGGACATCGGGGCCGTCAGAGCCAGTCTTACTGCAACCGAAAAGGAGTCCCGCAGAAAACAGGGGCTTTGTTTATACTGCGGCAAGAAAGGACACTATGTCCGAGAATGCCCTACAAAACCCAAGACAGGACGGCCACGGCCCAGCAGAGTATCGACCGCCACGATGGACAAGGGGGCGGAAAACTAACGGACTCCCGGAACAACGAAGGGGATTCCCGGAGTCATGGTTGTATCCCTTCAACGCTCGTACGGACATCGACAAACGAACGACACATGTTCATTCCGCTTCGATTAAAGGTGAAGAACGATTGGGTTTCAGTTTTCGCAATGGTGGATTCAGGGGCCACGGGGCTGTTTATGGACGAGAAAGAGGCTCAACGTGTGGGAGTGGAATTAAGGCAGTGCGCAACACCTGAGGAAGTGTTCGCTGTCGACGGGCGCAGGTTAGTTTCAGGGCCCATCAGCCACCACACGGGTGACATTGAGGTGAGATACGGGACACATCACGTGGAAGTCATGGACTTCAATATCATCTGTGCTCCTCAGTACGGGCTCATATTGGGGTTGCCATGGCTGAATAAACACAACCCGTCGATCAATTGGGAAACCCAGGAGTTACGGATGGACTCCCCTTTCTGTTCACGTTCATGCGGGGTGTCTTCGTGTTCTCCTACCAGCTTCGCGAACATAGGGTGGGAAGTGGCCACCGCGGCGGAAAAGGAAGTGGTGCTCCCTGTGGCCTATCTTGTGTTTAAAGACGTTTTCGATGATGACCAAGCGGAATCGTTGCCACCTCATAAAGTATACGATTGTCAGATCGACCTGGTCCATGGGGCTACTATACCAGGCGGCAGGCTGTACGCATTGTCGGAGCCGGAAAACATCCACCTCAGAGCCTACCTGGACAAGATGCTGAGCATGGGGTTCATAAGGCCCTCAAAGTCCCCGGCGGCGTCGCCGCTGTTTTTTATCCCCAAAGCCAATGGAGAACTCCGCGCCTGTGTGGACTTTAGGGCGCTCAACGCCATCACCATCAAAAATCGATACCCCCTGCCTCTTATCAACGTGCTCCTTGAACAAGTCAAGAAGGCCCGTGTTTTCACGAAGCTCGATCTGAAAGGGGCTTACCATCTTGTCCGTATGCGCAGAGGGGACGAGTGGAAGACGGCTTCAAGACACGGTTCGGCCTCTTCGAATATAGGGTGATGCCATTCGGGCTTTGTAACGCCCCGGCAGCGTTTCAGTTCTTCCTGAACGATGTGCTACGAGACATCCTGGATGTATACGTCGTCGTATACATCGACGACATCTTGATATACTCGATCAACATGGAAGATCACGTGTTTCATGTGTTGGAGGTATTGCGGATTCTACGAAAAAACTCACTCTACTGCAAACTCAGTAAGTGCGATTTCCATGTAACAACGGTTGAATTCCTGGGAGTCATGCTGAGTCCAGATGGCCAAACAAAGGCGGAGAGGAATGTGAAAGCAGTGGTAGAGTGGCCTGCCCCTAGGAACATCAAGGAAGTGCAAAGCTTTCTTGGCTTTGCCAACTTTTATCGCCGGTTCATAGAGGGGTTTTCGGGACTGGTGGCTCCCATCAATCATCTCCTGCGGAAATCGGCGAAGTTTCTTTGGTCCGCAGGGGCTGAGGGTGCTTTCCGTGAGTTGAAGAAAGCCTTTGTGTCAGCTCCTGTTCTCGCCCATCCTGACCCGGAACAGCAGTACATGGTGGAAGCAGACGCCTCGGATGTGGCAGTTGGGGCTATACTGTCGCAAAGGAACCCGGTAACGGGGTTGCTACATCCCGTTGCTTTCATGTCCCGTAAGCTAAACATAGCGGAACGCAACTATCATGTTGCCGAGAAAGAACTCCTGGCCATCAAGGACGCCTTCGCGGAATGGAGGCATTTGCTGATGGGAGCAAGGCATGTGGTCTTGGTGTTTACCGACCACAGGAATCTACAATTCATGACGGCAGCCCGACAGCTGTCCCCACGGCAGATGCGATGGATGCTCTTTTTTTCCGGTTTCAACTTCACCATCACCTACAGACCGGGCACAGAGAACCGGAAAGCCGATGCTCTTTCGAGACAAACCACTGAGGAAACACTTCCGCTGCCCCCCATCAAGTCCATCATAAGCCCAGGTACGGTGGTAGGTGCGATACAGCCAGGGGCCTTCCTCCAAGGGATACAGAACGGCATCAATACCTTCAGATGGATGACATGGCTACGGATGCATAAGGAATGGCAGGTCCAAGACGGGGTGCCGGTGAGAGGGGGGCGTATACTAGTGCCTACGGCCCGCCTGCGGAAACAGGTATTCCGGTGGTGCCACGAGTCGCCCTGTGCTGGACATTTTGGTGTGGAAAAAACGGTTGACTGCGTATTGCGCCAGTTTTGGTGGCCGTCGGTGAGAGCGGATATTCGAGACTGGACAGCCGCCTGCACGATATGTGCCACTATGAAATCGGATCACGGTCGCCCTCAGGGTCTGCTACAACCGTTACCTACACCCGCTAGACCATGGGACCACATTTCGTTGGATTTTGTGGTCGGTTTGCCCGTGGACCAGGGATGTACCGCTATCCTTGTGGTAATCGACTACTTGACTAAGATGGGTCATTTCGTCGCATGTAAAGGAGTACCCACGGCTGGACAATTGGCGATCATGCTCCTGAAGGAGGTGGTGAAGATCCATGGACTGCCCAGTGTCATTGTGTCGGACCGAGGGTCACAGTTCACGGCACGGTTCTGGAAAACCTGGTGCTCAGCACTACATGTCACCTCTGCTTTGTCCACCAGCTACCATCCCCAAACGGACGGCTAAACGGAGCGACTAAACCAAACGTTGAAGCAGTACCTCCGTTGCTATGTCGAACAGGGCAAGGAGGAGTGGGTGGATAAACTGTGGCTTGCGGAGATCGCGTACAACAACGCCACGCACGCATCCACGAAAGCGTCTCCATTCTACATCAATTATGGACACCATCCCAGATTCCTTCCTCTGTATCACCCCTCCAGCGCACAGGGCAATCCTGAAGCAGCCAGAAGAGTGGTTCACATCAAGGACACAACCGAGAAGGCCAAAAAGTGCTTGGCTGAGGCCAAGAAGGCCTACAAGAGGTATGCAGATAAAAGGCGGAGGCCGGGGCCTTTGTACAAAGCAGGGGATTACGTATGGGTGTCATCAAGAAACCTGAGGTTTCGGAAACACAGTGCTTTTCAACCGAGATTCATCGGTCCGTACCGCATCAAGGAATGCATCAGCCCAGTGGCCATGAAGCTGGAGCTACCAAGAAGCATGCACATACATCCGGTTTTCCATGTTTCTCTACTCAAGCCCTCCTACGCGACCACGCCTCTGGTTCGTGAGCCGGTGTTGGTGAGCAGCGAACACACCTTCGAGGTCGAGGGCATCAGAGACTCGAAATAGAGTAGAGGCAAGCTGTGGTACCTCGTTGCGTGGAAAGGCTACGGGCCTGAGGAACAGTCATGGGAACCTGTCGCCGGAATCAGTGCACCTCGACTGGTGTCAGCGTTCCACAAACGGTTCCCGGAGAAGCCCGGTCCTGCAGGGGGCCCCTGAGGAAAGGGGGATGTACTGTTAGGACACGAACGGCCTCCGCAAACGA
The DNA here is from genome assembly GCF_964261635.1 of Lissotriton helveticus. Lineage (NCBI taxonomy): Eukaryota > Metazoa > Chordata > Amphibia > Caudata > Salamandridae > Lissotriton > Lissotriton helveticus. The sequence continues at coordinate 302,947,947 of NC_136073.1, read as the reverse complement.
GTACGACCCACAAGCCCTAGGAACTACAAATCCCAAAAAGAACTCGCGCCGAACTACAGTACCCAGAAAGCCCTGCATGGTGAATGCGCAGATCGCGCCACCATAAAGCCAACCCGGAAGACGCCGACCGCGTCGGATATTTTGAATGAGAGCCGCACTCCCGCATCGCCGAGGCTTCATGTAAGGTGAGAGCTAGTATCGGGAAGCAACTGAGAGACAGGACCGTCTCCATTGCCACCTAGGCTCGAGGCTCCGAACCTCTTAGCGTTTCCAGTCCCCACTCGAGGGTAATTCGAGCATTGTGGCTCGCTTCCAGTCCCGAACACAGCCAGTCCCTGCTCGAGGGTGAATCGAGCGTAGAGACTCTGTTCCAGTTACGAACCCTGTCAGTCCCCGCTCGAGGGTTTATCGAGCGTAGAGACTCCGTTCCAGTTACGAACCCTGTCAGTCCCCGCTCGAGGGTTTATCGAGCGTAGAGACGCTGTTCCATTCACGAACCCTGGCAGTTCCCGCTCGAGGGTTTATCGAGCGTAGAGACGCTGTTCCATTCACGAACCCTGGCAGTCCCCGCTCGAGGGTTTATCGAGCGTAGAGACGCTGTTCCATTAACGAACCCTGGCAGTCCCCGCTCGAGGGTTTATCAAGCGTAGAGGCTCTGTTCCGATTACGAACCTTGCCAGTCCCCGCTCGAGGGTTATCGAGCGCGTGGGACATCGTCCCCTTCCCTTCTTTTGGCAGTCCCCGCTCGAAGGTTATCAAGCGCTGGGGCTTCATTTGTTTACCGCACCTTGCCAGTCCCCGCTCGAGGGTTATCGAGTGAGAGGGACACCGCGATATTCTTTGTTATCGCAAACCGCGCATTGCCCTCCGTTGGAGTGAGTGTCGGGACCGACACCATTGCGGAGGACCAATTGAGGAAACAACGTACTATTTCTTTCTCGAGTGGTATTGTCGGCCACTTCTTAGCACGGTGTCCTCTGTTGAGGAATACCGGGACCGGTATTCATGCAGAGGACGGTTTGACCTGCCTTATACCCGTACAACAAGGAGTTATAGGAGATTCCTCAACTTGTCCTGTCTTGTGATAATAAAGAGCCAGTTATCAGAACACGTATCGTGTTGTCCTTACTTCAGATAATCAGGGGGTCAGGAGGTGTTACCCAATCCTGAGGGAAAACAGGATTACAACGCCACACACACACATCCATACAGCCACTCAGATACCTACAAGAATACTCACATGCCCACTCACAGACCCACAGAGCCACTCACACACCCAATTACACACCCCACAGTCACTCACACACCTACTCACAAAACCTTTCACACACCTACACATTCCCTCACAGATCCATACAACTACTCATATATACAGAACCACTCACACACCAATTCATAGACTCACACAGCCACCTAATTAAATATTACTTTACTTTTTTTTCAACCCTAGAAATTCACTGAAAAAATTACTGGGAAGTTATAGCTAGGAAATAAGTTTTAAAATACCTTAGAATTTCACTGAACAAAGCAAAGAGTACAGGGATGTTGTCGTTGGGAAATAGCATTACAAAAATGTAGTAATTCCCTGAAAAATACTAAAGATTATGGGGACGTTACAGTTAGGAAATCAAATCTTAAAAAACCTTAGAAATTGACTGAGAAAAACAAAGGTTGCATGGATGGTACAATTAGGTTCCGATTTTACACACAAAATCATAGAAATTTAGCAGTTACTGTTATCTTAAGTAACTATAACTCGTGCCCTAAGGTAACTATAACTCAGATCCTCACTGTGTACTGGTAATTACCTCAAATATCAGAACACTCATGACATCTTCTATCACATCATTGATAATATCACTGCAACATTTACAACTAGTAAGAAGGTGTTAGAGAACAGGCCACTGTTTCACAAACCACTAGTAAAATGATTCTTTATCCTGGAGAAAGGTGTGAGCAGAGAGGTGAGTCTGTTGTAAATGTCTACTACACTGAGCCATCCTCCTAGAGAAAGGTCCTAGTGAACAGATACATTTATTGCAATCCACATCTACAGTCATTTATCACAAAGGAGAGAGGTCTATGGAAACTGGTCAGTATGTCATAAAACAGAACTATGCCCAGTCATCACAGTAGAGTGAATAGCTTAGACTATCACAACAATTGTCAGTGTAGAGGCTAGTTTACTGATAAATAGTAAACACGCTTTAAAAAAATAATTATAAATCAGATGACCTATCTTAGAAATAGTGTCACTAATTAGGGGGACAGAAAGAAGAGTCATTTAACTCATGCAGTAGCTTAGTATATACCTGTACGTCTCAGAAACTTTTACAAAACACTTATACATTCTGGATTATGTCATCAGTGATGTCATTTGACGTCATCAGTGATGTCACTGACCACTGAGTGATGTAATATGTGATGTCATAAGCAGTATACTGTGGGGGCATAAGTTATATATAGCTCAGGTAACTATAACTGCATAATTTGTATGTTTTTGTGTGTGTAAAGTCTAACTATAATGTTCAGCATTTTACCAATTTAATTAATGATAACTCTATTTAATATTTAATTTACAATACAAAAACTAAATAATAAAAACAAAAAATTAATTATAATTTATTAATTATAATTTCATTTATATTTCATCATATTGCTCTACATACCCAACCACTCACTACTACATTACAAACTATTAATTTAATACAAATTGTTAATTAAACATATTAATTTATAAACTCCATTACAACAAATTAATAATAACATTACTAACACCTAAAATTACAATTATGACTAATATATATTATATTACAAAAAGCAATATTGTTTGCAACTATAAGTGATAATACATAAAACACTATTATTTAAACAATATACAAAAAATGATATTTTTATAACCACCTATTGCGGAGCAGCAAGGATGGTGTGTCTTCAGAAGCCTTCCAACCAGCACTGTTGCTATATCAGCAAGACGTTGTGTAAAGTTCATTTCACAACCTCATTTCTCCCCACCCCATGTGTAGAGCTTTGTTGAGAATCCTCAGAAACTGTCCACTTCTCCATTTGGCCTAGGTGATTTGTGATTATCTTCCTGTGATGTATCTCTAGGTCTCTCAGATAGCTCTGAAAGTCATTCCCCTGAAATGGTGAACCATTTGCCATCTTGATTTTTTTGGGTAGGCCAAAGATTGCAAATATATTTTCAAGTTTTGGCTTCAAATGTTCAAAAGATGTCAACATATTTAGTTCCATCACGGGAAAATTAGAATGGGTATCCATCAGTTCTATATCCTGTTGACCATCTGGGGATTAACAAAAGTCAGCACTTAGTTTCGTCCATGGCATATTACATGAGCCTTCTATGATCACTGGAGTAGGTCTCTATGTCCCACTAGTCAACTGACATGGTTGACAGTTCCTCACAGCTTTCTTCATCACACCATAAATGTTGGAGAACCATAATTACACTCTCAACCATGTTTTGTTCTTAGTTGCACCCGGGAATCCTTAATGTGCCAACACCATTTCCTACACTTGCAGCATCTCAGGCAGCATGTATCTTTCTCTCAGTTCCACTCCTTCAGATGTTGTTTTTTTAAAAAGCTCACACTTCTTTTTGTGAAGCATTAGACCTTCTTTTGACAGTCTAGATATTGTGTTCCATACTCCTACTTTGTTTCTGAGAAGATTGGTATGTCATAGCTCATAGCTCAGATTAACTGCAGAAGAAATCCCAAAGGACTTTTGCACCTTTTGCACATGTGTGAAGAAAGTGGTTATGTAGGTAGTAGCCAAGCAGAAAGCAGTTGGTGGTTACTAGTGTTCAAAGCCAACTTGGAAAACCGCTGTGCGCTGTTAGGTTGCAATAATAACATCCAAAGTTAGTGTGGCGTGTCCTTTGTGCTTGATTGCACAATTTAGCAGTCTCTGTCAATGCAAATTCAGACTAACCGCAGCTGCTTGGGTTTGGTCGTCACCACCTATGAGAGTCCCGAGGGGTGAGTCATGATACTTTTTCTATTACATCCACTTCTTCCAGTTTCTCAATCTCTTTCACTACTAGTGTCCTTCAAAGCAAAGGTATTCTTCTGCACCCATTTCAGCATTTTCTGTTGCTGTTTAGCATCCCCGGCCATGTCAGCTCTGCATTGCTGGATCAATTTGTTCACTAAATGACAGGAGAGCTGTTAGTGATGCATGTACGGCTACCATATCTTGTGGCTTTTCTTTCTCTTTTTCTCTGTTGTCAGCTTGTGAGGTGTTCACCGGCTTCTTCGTCTTTTCTTTCTACGCCTTTTCAAGGGTTCTGGCTGAGTTTCTAGCACTGTTCTTTTGTTTATTATTTTTCTGTCACTGATGGAGTTGATCAGTCTCTTACTGTACCTCTGTGAGTCCTTGACCTCCTTCCAGCCAGGCATGGTAACCGGACTCCGCCATAAGGAGGTCCACAGAACATATTCTCTAATGTGTGTTGCCTTTACTTTCTGAACAACTGCACACTTCTCACCCACTTCACAGGCACTTGTGTCACTCCAGGAATGCATTCATCATCTTTCTGGGTCTTACCTCACACTAACGTTCCTCTCCTAAACAGTAAGCTGGCTCACTACTTGTACAATGCGCATGTCTTATTGACCTCAAAAGAATATTTCTCTGCATATCCATGGTACTCTGAACCCTCATGTGTATTGCGTTCCAGGTCACTATGCACTCTCTGGTACAGTATGGGCTTGGTCACAGAATATTTTCCTGGTTGCTGTACCTCCATGTACAGCTTAGCCATGGTAGCTCCACCCTCTCTTCCACTTTTCAGCATATCCATGGCCCTTCTGCCAATTCTCAAATGCACAGCATATACCTGGATGCTGTACCAAACCCTGCCCACCTTGGTCAATATACCATCTACACCAATGTATAGTGCATCTGTGATTACAATGACCCCTCCCCTTTTGCACAAGACAGCCCTAGTCCTGCCTTCCACCATATTGTCTCTGCTGTATAGCACAATGCTCATTACTCCATTTGTAAGGATGTCTGAGTGCGATAGAAGCCCCACTCAGGCCACAATCCTTGTCAGGGTGAACTTCAAAATTCACTAAATTAGCTTGTGCTTAACTCTCTGTTAGCTTGGCATAAAAGCAGTAAGGTATAACATAGAGGTAATGTGCGAAGTATGTATGCATCGCACTAACAGTAATAAAGTGTAAACATAACAAACATTTTGTTTTAAAAAATTAGACCAGAACAACAAATACCCAATCAGTATTACCAGAGATATCCAATTTCAAGGTTTTAGATAGGTATCATGCCTATAAAAACAAAGCAACACTCACGGTCATCTGTTTGTGCTAGAGCGCGTGATTGAGTCACAAGTTCAGGCCAACCACAATAGAGCATGGGCCAGATGCAGGGACCGGGTAAGTTCCATTGAAAAAATGACCTTCTCAAAAGTCTAGTGCAAAGAGTTCCATTTGCAGTGGAGGAGACCGCGAGGAGCAGGGAGAGCATCGCAGATGGTTGTTGAAGCACAAAGCGCAGCCTGGGTAGCATGGGCTGATCTCGCTGTAGCGCAAAGAGGTGGTCGGGTATCATCGATAGTCATTTCCGGAGCTCTGCTTTGGCGATCATCGAAGGATGTCATTGCTGTAGTGTGAAGTTCAGATCTCACGTTGCCGGACCCCGCTGGCGGTAGTTTTACAGCAAGGAGACGTGTTCACTGGAGCTTTGCATTGACTGTTGTTGCGGGTAGCAGAGCCCTGGTGCAAATGGCCCTCAACCAAGAGAGAGTTACCCCAATTACGCCAAAAAGTTACTGGGTAGTATAAAATTCAACAACAAGGAATCCCTTACGCGCTGCAAGTTTGTAATTCACATAATAATCAAAAAGATATGCACTGAACCAAAACCTCTTTGCACAGTCAAAGTGAGTCACATATTTTTAAACTAAATCTAATGAGTAAACAATTCCTGAAGTTCCTTAATACATTAAAAATATCTTCAATGAATTTTCTCCAAAAATGTCTTTGTTAAAAAAAAATCATTTATGAAATACAATCAATTTTGTTATCCAGATAAACAATTTGTATTCCTAATGCACACATCTAAACATATATAAAATTGTCTACATTGAATTACGCACATTTTAAAACATTTTTTTCGTATCACTTCAAGACAGACTAAAACAAAACCTCATATTACAGAATACTTTACTATTGGTTGTGATTGAAAAATGGGCGCAAACAGCCCAAATCTTCAGGATTCCATTTCTTAGGGGGAGCTCAATTAACACCACCCAAGGGTCCAGGACCTGGGGAAGCACCTCTTAGGGATTAGGAATTCATTCCAGCAGAGGCCAGCAGGCATTAAGCAGGTCCAGTTGCAGATTAAGGCAGGTCCAGTGCAGTAGGTCATCTGGGCAGTTGAAAGGAGGGTTCTGTAGTTTGCTGTGTCCCTGTAGCTCAGGCAGGAAATTACCCAACTGACCCTTGGAGTACCACAGGTTAACTTGGGAAAAAGGGAGCAGGCCCGGTCTTTCTTCTCATACAGCAAGGCAGGTGCCAAGCAGCAGGTCAGTCCTCTGGTAGCAGTAGGGCATTGCTCTGGTGGCAAGGAATTCCTTCTTCTGTAATGTCCATAGACCCAGGAGTGTACGGAAGTGTTGTTCGAAGGTACAATATGTATACCAGGTGCCAGCCTTTGTGTGTGAGGGAACACCCTCTCCTACCCCCGCATCTAGTTGTGAAATGTTCTTCACTTCTCATGTCGACTCTCCAAGAATTTGGCAGTAACAAAAGGTTAGTTTCAGGTTCCTTTGTGTACTGGAGCAAACCCTTTAAAGTAAGGCACAGTTCTACCCACAGCCATTGTGGAAAGAGAGCCCATTCTGCTCACACCTGCTCCCCTTTCGTGTCACTGTGTGGGAGGAATACACAAAGCCCAACAGAAGAGTATTCACAGACATGTGACCCACGTCACTGGCAGAAGGGACAAATGGTTTCAAAAAGAAAATGCCAACTTTATAAAAGTGCCATTTTCAGAATAGTGACTTAAAATACAATGTAACCATTAAAGAGGATTTTAAATTTCAATTAATTTGAGTCAAAAAAAACATATTTCTGCGCTCAATCCAAAGTGTATGTATGTATGTATTTGAGCTTGTAAAGTGCACTGCTACCGGTCCGTAGGTTTCCTGGCGCTATATAACTCTGGGGAACCCGTCCTGGCTTTCCTTGTGGGATGGTCCCTGCTGGGAGTCCCCAAGGTGGAGCCAGGCATCCCCGGAATTGATGGGGCCGTTGTGGAGATTAGGCAAGCTAATGCCCAGAGTTGCCGAGTGGAACCCCTGATTAGAGTAAGCACCGAAGCGAAAATTATCGAGTCCGCTGACCCAAGTCCACGACCCTGCCGCGTCGGGAATTGAACCCTGGTCCCGGGCAGACTTCTGCTCCCAGGTCTGCCGCCTCTAACCAGCGAGCCACACTACTCCATTAAATGTAATAAGGGATCCCAATACTAGCCAATGGGTAAGATATGCCATCCGGTAGGTAAAAATAACTTTAGGGGCATTCATTACCAGGATTTGCTAAACTTAAATCACATGCCCTACTTTGTAAATGTCATGCACCCTGTCCTATATTAGGAGTAACTTATAAATATTAAAAAGGAAAGTTTAGGCATTGCAAAAGGTGGAAGGGGATGGGCCAAATTATGCAGCAGGGTTGTCTGAAGTATGCAGCAAGAAAAGGGAAATTATGCTGCACAATGTGGCACAATTCTTGATAATATTACTTTATTATTTTGTCATTTTAAATTTTTTTACCACTGTCTGGCCATTGGATGCACAATTGTTTGTTCCAGTTGACACCCCGATATAGCAATAAGCAACAGAAAAGTTAACCTGTCAACCTTTGCAAAGGGCCTTTCACTGCGCAGCAACACGTGTTGCTGTGTTTTTAGTAACTTTTGAACCGTTGGAGCTAGGAACGACATGTTTTTCTGTTAAAATCTGCAGTTTATGTGGCAGATGATGAATTACTTGGCAAATGTGGAAATCTATAAATATATGAAAATCCCTGCACAATTACATAATTCCTGTGGCTCTGCCTGTAGGCTGCAAAGTCAGGCCTGAGACGTGTTTAAAAGCAATTTTAGAGGGTGGCACAATGAATGTTGCAGGTCCACTAGAAGCATTTTATTTAAATGCCCTGGGTACATGTATTACCACTTACTATATGCTTATAAGTAAATTAAATGTACCAGTTAGGTGTAGTCCATTCTACCAAGTTTGAGGGAGCGAGCACAAGCATTATAGCACTGGTAAAGAACATAAAGTTCTAAAGCGAACAAAAACAAATTCAGCAAAAGAAGAGGGGTGAAGACAAAACTTTTGGGGGAATACCACAACAACGATGTCAGGTCTAATGTCACCCTTTTAGCAATGAGTGTATTTGAGGCATTTTCTAAGCTCGCTCAATGGCATCTTTGGTACATGTTGCCTACTGGATAAATGTTTGCCTGAAAAACAATGCAGGTTTGAGCAATGCATGATTTGGTCATTGTAAAATTTACCAAATGTGCTTTTAAAACATTACTTGCATCACATTTTGAAGATAAGCCATTTCAACAAAAGTTCTGTGCATTTCTTTTAGAGGGTCGATAAATATTATCAAATGTGTCCAGTGTAACTACCACAGTTTGATTTACAAATAATTTGCTTTTGTTATTATTTTAATAAAAATCCTTTGGTTGGGGGGTGTTAAAACTGGTGGTCTCTAGTTGGCAGAGGTAGGTACCACTGTCCAAATAGGGACCCTTGCTTCGAGTCAGGGTAAGGAGGAAACACTCTTAGATAACCTCTGCTCACCCCTTGGGCAGATTGGCACGAACAGGCAAGGCTTATCGAAGGCAATGTGTAAAGTATTTGTAGCAACACTCACAGTAACACAGTGAAAACACCACAAACTGACTCCACAAACGTTTAGAAAAAATAAAGGTATTTTAATCTAAACTACACAAGACCAAAACGACAAAAAAGCAACATGCACAGTTCGAGAATATGGTTGCAAAAGAGTTCTTAAGGTTGCATTAAACTAATCCACAGTTGTGTCACGTTTTAGCCAACAGTACCTGTAAATGCGACAAAGTTCCAAGTGAAAAGCTATAGCGATGAAAAGCAAACGATGCGTCACTCCTGAGACCCTGGGGAGGCGATGCGACAACCCCGCTCGATGTACCAGGCGTGTTGCGGTGACTCCGTTCTGTACGGGGAGAGATGCGATACCTTGCGTGGATTCCAGTGCACAGGTTTTCGTGGAAGCGGCTCCCAAAAGGGACGATGCGACGATCTTTGGGGCGGTGACGATCTCCCGTGTGGCAACGATGCCCCGCTCAGCGGCGATCTTCTACTCTTGCGTCCCCTCGATGCGATGGCTCTGCAACGACTCTCGCAGCGACGTGATGCGGTCTGCAAGCAAGCGGTGCCACGATCTCACCCAGTGACGGCAGGCTCTGCGACGATACTCGCAGTGATGGTACTCTTCCCACACCTGTCTGGTGCGTCCCGCAAATGAAGGATGCAACGGCTCTGGCAGTGGCAACAGGCCCTGCGACGATATCGTCCTTCATAGCGGCAGGAATTTCCTCGCACTGACGGGGATGTGATCCGCAAGCGAGTGATGCGATAACTTTGCAGAAAGTTCTTTTAAAGCTTGGTTTGCAGCCCTCCAACACAGGTACAACTTCCAGAGGCACCACACATGGGCCAAGCACTCCAGGAAGGACAGAACTCTCTAGCAGAGTTCAGGGAAGCTGGGGTGAAGTCTTTTTGTTCCTGGGACTTCTTAACAGGGAGCCAGCTCTTCTCAGGCCCTTGGAGATTCCTTCAAGCAGGGGGACACAGCACAAAGCAAAGTACTTCCCCTCTCCTTGGCAGCAAAGGAACAGCAGGTCAGTCCAGCAGAGCAACAGCAGGACAGTCTTCAGTTTCAGCTTTCTGCTTGGCAGAGGTTCCTTCTTGATTCCAGGATGATCTCATTTTCTGTAGTCAGGGGTCCTGTACTTATACCCCTAAAAGTCTTTGTTCCCTTTGTGCAGGAGGGCTCTGAGCCCGGTCTGTACCAGTTCTGGGTGTTCCTTGAGCACTTTGTTTTCCTGGCCTCTCCTTTCCTTTCAGAGAGAGGGGCAGGGTCATCAGCCGCCCAGCAGGAGGTGGAGCCAGCATTCTGGAAGGCAGGCACAGCCCTATTCAGGCCCAGGTGCTACCCCCTCCCACCACTCTAAATGCAGATGGAGCTATTCAGCCCAGGGATGGCCCACTCAGCCTCGGGGAGCCACCCAGCCCCTGTCACTCACAAACCAGACAGTCAATTCACAAACAGGCCAAGGCACACAGAAAGGTCAGACAAGAGAACAGCAACTTTCTAAATGTGCTGTTCTGAAACACAGGATTTAAAACATTTCCTAAAAGATGTGTTATTAAATTCTGAGTTCAGGGATACCACACTTTTATGTCCTATCTTACTCCTATGGGAAGATATGCTGGTAGTCACTGTAGCCAGCATTCCCATGATAGCCTATGGGGCAGGATAGCCTTACAATAGTGAAACACGAAAATGACTGTAATCCACTACCAGAGCATGTCACATGCACTAGTACATGCTCTACCTTTCACATACACTGCACCCTGCCCAAGGGGGTACCTTGGGCCTTCCATAGGGGTGACCAATGTGTATAGAAACGGGAGGGTTAGGCCTGGTCAGTGGGGACACTGACCAGGAGGACATGGCAGTTCACAGACTGCACACAGGAACTGCGGTGGCAGGCCTGACACACATTTAGGGTGTATTTCGAAGAAGCAAGAGGGTGGAGGGGACACACCTGCTGCCGTGAGGGGAACGGCCTTAGAGGCGGACTTTGGGGCTGCAAACACTCGCGCTGCGCCAGTGACATCGCCGCCATCGGGACTCCATTTCCCAGGTGCCCCGGCGGTCGCGGCGCGAGTGGCGCAGGCAGAGCGCCCGGAGGCGCGGTAAAAGAGAGGAACGCCTCTCGCCCCCGCGAGTCGCGCGCGGGAGCGCCCGGGCCAAGGGCGGGCCCGTTTAAGCCCGTTCAAGGCCGGAGGAGGCCGGGTCGGGCAACCCCCTTTCCATCTACTGCTAAGCATATTCCCGTGAGTACTTTTGCCTATATACATCGTTGCATTTAACTGGGAGGTTTGCTATGCCGCCCAAGGAGGCAAAGGGGAGAACAGGTGCTGCTATTTTCACGGGGGCTATGGACCAGTTCATAACTAAGATGAACAGTGTTGTTGACGAGGGGATTACCATAATGGAGCAACGTGTCTCACATGAATTGGATATCGCAAGAAGGTCGTCTATGGGACTAATTGCGAATGCTCGGACTCCTGATAACCTGAATGCCAATAGTGGCTTAAGTGCTTCCCCCATTTTAGAACTTCCGATTCCACAGCTTCCCGTTTGTAATTTGTCACATACTTCCCCTAGTAGCCAGTCTACAGCCTCAGAATCATTGCTGTTATCCCCCCAAATGTTTCCTACTGTGCCTAGCGTAGTAAAAGTGTATAATACGAGGCAACAGTGTGGGAAAGACCCGGGGGCAATCCCAAAAAATACACAACAATCAGTAAACAATATTGGTGGGAGGAGAAGAAAAGGTCGAAAAGTTATGAAAGTAAACCCACCTATTGTGGAGCAACCTGTTGTAAACCCTGCCTATGGATTGATAGACTCCTCCTTGCCGAGCAGTGTGACCCAGGTTTCAGATGGGTTGCCAAGCCAAAAAGAATGGCAGGGGGTGCTGGAGGTTGAGTCTAATGTCATCTATGAGACTATTAAGCTCCTTTTATCCCCATTAGAGGAAAGGTTGAGCAAGATTGAGGTCCATTTAAAAAGGATTGAACGTGATGTTAAGGGCCTCGTAGAACCTACTCTAAAAGTTATTCCGCCTGTTGCTACTACACTATTGACTAAAAACCGTAAGGAAAAGGTTGCCGTTCCAGCTACCCATAAAGAAATAGCAGCTTCTAATACAGTCCAGTCGGTTTCACCAGCTTCTGTAGCTATCCCTATTGATAAAGAAATAGTACGTCCCAATGCAAATAGCTCATGTCAACGAAAGAAGACCCCAGAACAAGACATGTCAGGAGGGGGGGCCTCTACTATTCAACCTAATATGGGGAAAAAAATCTTAAATTTACCCCCGGAGGTCTGTCCATTTGTGGTGGTCCTGGCAGGGGTTCCAGAACTCGGCAAAAATGAGGGGGAAAGCCCCACAAAACTATGGAACAGGGTCGTACACTGGCTAAATATGAACAGACCCCTGCCCCTGCATTTAGTTGGCAAATTACTTATCATCCGAAGGACACCATGGGTTGGACATTTGGCTAAAAACATAAGGGGTGACTGTATCCTGATCAACTTTAGCAACCCTAGAATTGTTGATTACATCTGCAATTGGAGATACCCTAGCACAGGTACGACTGTCCATTCCCTCCCACTGACCTATTTTTATCCCCCTGGTCACTTTGCTCCTCAGCTCGATTGATGGACAATGGTTCAGCGGAGCGGGAGGGGCCCTGCTCAGGCAGATTGGCTTATGCCCCCATTTAACACGGATAGTTTCTTTAGTCATAATAGTTACGACTGTTTGGAGGCAGTTGATTGACCCGATCCTGTAGTAAGAGAAATAAATATTTCCCCTTCCCCCGGGCGGTTCCTCTTTAGACTCACCTGTATTACAACAGTCTGTGGGGTTCAAACCCTCTGATATAGTCTTGGACACCGTGAGTATTATTAACACTGATGTCAGCCCCGTCTTAGGTGAAACCACAAGTGCCTCAATCCCCAGCAAGGTATATATTAACAATCTTAAAATCGTTTTGTGGAATGTGGCAGGTCTGCGAAACAAGCTTTTGCTACTAGATTGGATTTGTTTTATTGATGGGTATGACATTTGCATGTTTCAGGAGACATGGAGCTTGGAACCGCTGTATAAGCAGGGATTTTCTTGCTTTCATGTACCTGCTACTTTGGTTGGACGTGGCCGTCCCTCTGGAGGGCTTATGGTATGGGTAAGGGTCGACCTTAATCTTAAGATTACTCACCACACTTCCTCCAGTTTGGATATTATGAGACTCTCTATTGAGGGTATAAATGGTGTCCCCGCTTGGGAATTCTTTAATGTATACGCAAGAGGCACCCAATGGGGGGCCAAGTCGTCTACTATTGACATTTTAACTGACATGCTGAAACTGTGTGCTCCTGACTCCTTAGTCTTGGTTGCGGGGGACCTTAACTGCTCGTTTGAACCTTTGGCAGTAGATGATATTCTTGGAGTGCATGAGGATGACGCACAATGGGGCGTCCCGTCTCTTACCCTTAAGCCTGTGAGGAGATGGTCTCCTGTAGTCATTCAATTGAATGCTTTAATGATTGAAACAGGTCTAAGAGCTGTCAATGGTCGTACTACCTCCGATGCTCAAGGAGCAAATACTTACAACAGAGTATCGTATGGGAGTAGGATTGACTATATAATGGTAGACAGGAGGGCTTGGAAGTCAGTGGTGGATATGGTCATCATACCATCGGTGGAGAGTGACCATAACCCCCTGTCCCTTACATTGGTAGATCCGTGGCATAGAAGGGAACGTACATCACCAAATAGCGGGGGGCTATTAACTAAGCAAATTATACCATCCAACTGTAATAGATTTCTTAAGTGGCCTAAGTTTTGCTTGGATGAACCTAGACTGAGTGCGCTGGATGGAATCCTCGAAGTGCAGTCATTAAGGCTATCTGCAGTATGCAATGAATCGGCGGGGCCAGCAGAGGTAGAAGCCATATATACTGCCACTATGGATCAGATTGGCAAACTGTTTATGGTTCCAGTTAAAAAGAGCTTGACAACTATCAAGCCAGCCCAGCATTGGTTTGATAGTAACTGTAGAAGGACGAAAAATAATTTAATTATTGCCATTAAATCTCGTAATTCAGTATCTGTCCGGCTGGCCAGACTGCATTATAGACAGGCCATAATAGCTGCCAAAAGGGCTTGGGAAGAATCCGATTGGGAAAGCCTCAGAGATGCAAGCAAAACTAAGAATGGTAACTTATCCTGGGCATTAGTCAGAAGATCGACTGGCTGTGACTCGAATCAAATTCCAAATCATATTACAGACAGTGAATGGTTTGAACACTTTGTTAAATTCTATGGTGGGAATGAACTGCCCGGAGCCCCAGGGCATTTGAGCGGTGTTCTGGATGTTGGTTCTCGGCAGGTCCTTCCCATTGGAGTTGACAAAAAAGAGGTCCTTACGGCAATAGCTAAAATAGTATCTGCTAAAGCCCCAGGACAGGACGGTGTGCCGGGTGACCTTTTTAAAGCTAATGCTGACGGTTGGGCCACTTATTTTACTAGTCTGATAAATGCACTGCTAGCAGGTTCACCTGCTCCTAATTCATGGAAGGCGGCCGAGGTAATCCCTATCTACAAGAAGGGCCCTAGGGAGGACCCTGCCAACTACCGCCCAATTAGTCTTATAGACGCAGGGCAGAAATTGGTTGGCAGGGTTCTCCTGGAGAGGATCCTCTTGTGGGCAGAGGAGAATAAAATCATCTCTCCTTTTCAGGCAGGCTTCAGGGCATGCACAGGCACGGTTGATCAAGCATTTAGGTTGCTACTCCTTCACTGGAAGGTGGTTACCATTGGCAAAGGCGGTCTTTATTTGGCATTTATTGACTTAAAGACCGCCTTTGACCTGGTCCCCCGAGACCGCCTGTGGTTAATCTTGGAGGAGATGGGTATTCCCCTACCAATCCTAAATCTTCTGGCCCGCATGCATGATGGTACCTACGCCCGTATTAGATGGGGATCTCAAGGGCAAAAAACTGATAGAATTCCTGTGAATCGAGGGGTACGCCAGGGCTGCGTGTTAGCCCCAACACTTTTTTAGTTATTCGTGAATGGTGTGGTTTCTTTTTTGCTTGAAATAAATGCAGATGCCCCGGTTCTGGCGGGTGACAAAGTGCCCACCCTGCTTTTTGCAGACGATACGCTGCTGGTCTCAAAACCCCCCGCAGGTTTGCAAACGTTGTTGAACCGCTTCTGTTTGTTTTATAAGCTCAGGGGTCTTGTCATAAATACCTCGAAAACTAAGCTCCTTTATTTTAACCCAAGTAAGTCTTCCAGATCCACCCTCTTCCTTGACGGAGAGTCATTGGAACGCGTCAAAGAGTTTGACTATTTGGGAATTAGAATTTCGCATAATTTAAAGTGGCAGCCTCACATTGATAAAATGGTTTTAAATCATAAAAGGGTGATTGGAGCATTAGAGCGAGAACATCGCACATCTATCTCTAAGCCCATTGCTCCTGCCTTGGATATTTACGCTGCAAAAGCTGTGGGCTGCGCCCTTTACGGTGCAGAGTTGTGGGGTTTCGATTGTATTGACTCCTTGATCACCTCTGAGAATAAGTTCCTTAGGGAGCTGGTATCCCTCCCAAGGGGCACTCCCATTAAACCACTATTGAGTGATCTGGGTCGCCGCTCTATTCAGGACCTAGCCAGGTTACGCCCTCTTTTATACTGGGCTAGGCTATGGCGGACCCCAGAGCTCTCAAAATACTTAGATGGTTTGAAAGAGGTCATGAATCTTAACGGTGCTCATAAAATTAGCTGGATTCGCAATATAAAGAAGCTTTTGCACGAATCTGGCTTGCCAACTGATTGGGAGCTTGGGGTCTCTCTATCCAAGGTCGAAACTAAGCGAGCCTACTGGAATTGGGTTGCCGACCAAGACCTAAGGGACCCAAACCAAGGCAGGTTGACTGAAGAGTTTAAACAGCATAAACCAAAGCCTCGCTTGGAGCCTTACTTGGATTTTATTAAGAAACCAAGAGACAGATCCCTTTTTATTCAGTTTAGGCTGGGAAATCTTCCTCTCCATGATTATACCTGTAAGTGGAAGCCCCCGTACCAAACCTCACCTGACTGCCCAATCTGTGAAGGTGTCACTGAAAATATCTCCCATGTCTTCTTTGTATGCCCAGCCTATGTAAAACCCAGACAGAAATGGCTTAAACCCGTGTGTTTATTGCTTGGAACCAGGGATCATTCCTCAGCACTTAGAATACTCAAAGCTGACACTAGTACAAACTTAGTGTGTGGGGTTGCCAAATTTCTGAGCTGGGTTTGGCTGATTAGATCGAAGGCTACTAGATGACCTTAGTTTTAGCTGAATCTTCTTAATACTCACAAAGCTGCTTATGTTTAATATGACTTTTAAATTACTTATTATAATATGAATTGTAACCCACTTTTTAAAATGTAATGCTTATGAATTGTGGTTTTTATATTTTTTATATGTGCTTTTATGATATCTTGTATATCGAAATAAAGCTTTGATGATGACATTTAGGGCTACTCCTGTGGGTGGCACAATCAGTGCTGCAGTCCCACTAGTAGCATTTGTTATCACCAGCCCTGGCACACTTAGTGCACTTTACTAGGGACTTCTTGGTGACACAAGCATGCTAATCATGGATAACCAATCACAATAACAATTTACAGAGGGAGCATTTGCACTTTGACACTGATCAGCAGTGGCAAAGTGACCCAAGCATCTAAACCAGCAAAAACGAAATCCAGCACAGCATCAAAAATACAGGAGGTAGAAGCAAAAAAACAGGGGAAACCACGCCAAAGATGCCCGGTCTAACAGGGGGCAATGTTATTGAATTAAGGGACAAATAAATGACTCTTCAGTAGACGTGCTCTTAAATACAGAACAATTGATAATACTGCATTGAACAGTGTCTTTCTAGAATACCACAGAGCCTAATTCACAAAGCATTGTGAATTACAACTATACATTCTGGCCTGATTCACAAAGACTTTTCTGTTAGCAGCTGTGTCTTCCTCTAGGCTTAGGTGTTTTACTCATACATTTCCAGGAGTAAGTCTTGCTCACTTACAGTGACTATGAGTTAACATGTCTTACTCCTGGAAACAAGACACAGAAAACGCTTTGTGAATCGGGCCTCGATATTCAGTTGTGGGTCACATCTAAGACAACATTATGACACAACCTCTCTGAAAAAGGTCTCTGGACAGCAACACAAAGAAGTTCGCTTAAATAAATGGGCGTGTAAAGAAAAGTTTTTTAAAAAAACACATTCAATGGAAGTATCTTTTAAGGTAAAGTTGATTACTTGACCAATCACTGGAGCGAGAGGCTCTTACAATACAGGTGTAAATGCAATAAACACCCCGGGCCAGCATCTTTAACAAAGGTTCTATGAATTATGTTTTCATTAGGCAAGTAAATGGAAAAGAGTTTTAAAAAAAACGCTTCACTGGACTGGCTCGTTAAAATGGCACTGAAAGACACTGGACAAGCGCTTAAACAAAATGTATTATGAATGGACTTTCTGATGAACAGGCCCTTGAAAGTAAAGTACTTTGAAAAACTCTTCCCTGAAGCAGCTTTCCAAAGTAAAACACAAACAATTACATAATGCAAAGGTAAGCACAACCAACGGCACTATATTTGACCAATCTTTCACAAAAGAAAGTGAAGTAAACCACTGTCATCGGACAGGTCTTTTAACAAATGACACACTATTAGGAGTATTTAAAATTACACAATATTAAGTACCCCTCTTTGCACACATTTTAAAAACGACACAGTATCTACATTTTTGAGCTCGGTATACTAAAGGTAGAATGTTTGCCGTGTCCTCGATTCAGTCACGGGCATCATTTTTAGGGATTTCACAAAAACGAACCACTATAAATAACACAATTATAAGTTACCTGCTCTCACACGTGCTCGTGTTGTCGATCAATCTAGAGTTTTTTTGCACGAAAGTCTGAACAGCATCCCTTGTAGATGCCAGTCAAGGAAGGCAAAGCAAAGGACGAACTAACCCGCGTGTCCACATATTTCAAACGAACCCGTTTCTCCACATTTTGAACCCGCATGTCCTCATATTTCAAACGAACACGTTTCTCCACATTTTGAACCCGCATGTCCTCATATTTCAAACGAACACGTTTCTCCACATTTTGAACCCGCATGTCCTCATATTTCAAACGAACCGTTTGTTGACGTTTTGATTTGTTTGCTCTTTAAATTCAAGTTTACAGTGCACCATCCACAAGACAGCTTTTAGCGCTAAACAGTTTTCATTGGTCAGTAATATACCTCTTAATATGTCTGCGTACCAATCACCACGATAAAGAAACTGGGCATGGCAACTAACATTAAAAAAACAGGTTTCACCAGAACTCCACACAAAACGTGACGAAATCTTGCACCAATGTAGACCCCAGGTACCTCTGCTTTGGGGAATTCGAAGCGTGCTTAGAATCACATAGATGAAGCAGGGATTAGACCTTGGTACAAAATACTCGCCAAATCAGCAATTTGTTTGGCTTTCAGGAAAATGATTCAGGTGAAAAGGGGTTTATCAAACAGCACGGTTTAAACTGTCCAAGTTCTCTGGGCCCCGATTCACAGAATGCACTTAAGACTCAATCCTAAACTTACTACTATTTTGGTATTCACAGAATGCACTTACTACTTTTGGCATTCACAGAATGAACTTTACTACTTTTGGTATTCACAGAAGTTAGGATTTTGTATTAAATTTGTCTTAAGAAAGACTTAAGACAGACTTAAGTTAAGATTTTGTCTTTAATCTGTCTTAAATCTGTTTTAAGACAAAATCCTAATTTCTGTGAATACCAAAAGTGTAAATTAATTCTGTGAATGCCAAAAGTGGTAAGTGGATTCTGTGAATACCAAAATAGTAGTAGGTTTAGGATTGAGTCTTAAGTTCATTCTGTGAATCTGGCCCTTTGACTTCAAAAAGCACAGGTGCTGTTAGACACCACTTAATCGGTTGTCGCCCTAGGCAGGCTGCAGCAGCAGGCATGAATGGCTGCCGACCTTTGCACTCTGGGTTCAGGGGTGTAGGCTTTCAATAGTGCCGCAGGTGCAGGACACCCCCATGCTCTCTGCAGCTCTGCCGGTAGGACGACACGACCAGGGAGTGTGGACAAGTGCCAGGCTGCTGTTTTAAACAGACACCATTATTGCCTTTTTAATTAATATCCCAGGTTTTGTGATGCTGGACATGGCGTGTCGCCTTGGTGGGGGATTTTAGATTAATATATACTTTTAGCCGACGTCGAGTCATGTGAAAGAGTCGAGGCGCGGTGTATAGTGCCGCCGTGTGAAAGAACACGGGAGTCTGCAACCAAACTAGCAACGAGAGCATGTGAGGGGATATGTGAGTGAAAATCAAACAGATGCATTGTCAACCTTGTAGGTGCTCAAAGGACTGAAACTGAGATCCAGCTATATTTTAGCACAAACCCTTAGTATGTCACAGGACCAGTTTTTATCATTACTTTATGTGGGTTGCGTGTGAAATGTTCCATTATATATCTTCCAGCTACGTCACACAGGGAGGCTTTTTCATGAGCTGTGGCTCGGGTGCCTACCTCAACTGTAAGGTACCCCATGACTAAATGGGGGGTATGAACAGCTGAAAGCCTGACTTTCCTGAGTCCACACAGTGCCCTTTGTCACCCTAGATGTGTGTATCTGGGGCACAGGCAGTGCCCGTGGGGTAATTGCTGTGCCCTACACTGCCAGTGGAGTGCCTATTTGTGAAAGGCCTGCCATGTTCTGTGAGTGGGCTCAGGTCAGCCGTGCCTACTAGAACCTGTCACATGTTTTGGTGAAGTATCGGGGTACTTATCCGAACAGGACGAGCAGACATTTTGCCCCGCCCCCCCCCCCGAGAAAGTAGAAGCCTGGTTGCAATGGAGACCTTACATGAGCTACTCAAGGATCACGATGCCCTCTTCATGCCCGCACGGTGTCTCAGTGACCATGGGCGTAGGAGACACTAAATTTCTGGGGGGGACAGGGACAACCTTGTGGACTTTCCAGTGACCCTATACAAATCGCCCATTGTGCGAGACCGTACGCGCGTTAAACGTATACAATCGCATAGTTATGAAGAGAAATATTGAGAAAGGCCGGCAAGTAGTCACAGTGTAGGGTGTTGCAGTGACGAACAGCCTACAATAACACCAGTGTCTGTGGGGGGCTGCTCGCATTCTTGGGTCTGTGCTGAGCACCCCCAGCTGCTCAGAGGCCCCAGCTGACGTGGTGTTATGTACTGGAGTCTGTCACCAGGCAATGTCGGGCCTAGACAGGCTGAAAGACATGAAACCTATTGAGTGCAGTGCATTGAAGGGTGAGTGATGTCTGTGTGAGTGCAGGGTGAGCAGTGTGCCTGTGTGAGTCCAGGGTGAGTGATGTCTGTGTGAGTATAGGGTGAGCAGTGTGCCTGTGTGAGTCCTTGGTGAGTGATGTCTGTGTGAGCGCAGGGTCAGCAGTGTGCCTGTGTGAGTGATGTCTGTGACAGTGCAGGGTCGGTGATGTCTGTGTGAGCGCAGGGTGAGCAGTGTGCCTGTGTGAGTCCAGGGTGAGTGATGTCTGTGTGAGTGCAGGTTGAGTAGTATGCCTGTGTGAGTCCAGGGTGAGTCCAGGGAGTGATGTCTGTGTGAGTATGGGGTGAGCAGTGTGCCTGTGTGAGTCCTGGGTGAGTGATGTCTGTGTGAGCGCAGGGTCAGCAGTGTGCCTGTGTGAATGATGTCTGTGACAGTGCAGGGTTGGTGATGTCTGTATGAGCGCAGGGTGAGCAGTGTGCCTGTGTGAGTCCAGGGTGAGTGATGTCTGTGTGAGTGCAGGTTGAGTAGTATGCCTGTGTGAGTCCAGGGTGAGTCCAGGGAGAGTGATGTCTGTGTGAGTATAGGGTGAGCAGTGTGCCTGTGTGAGTCCTGGGTGAGTGATGTCTGTGTGAGCGCAGGGTCAGCAGTGTGCCTGTGTGAGTGATGTCTGTGACAGTGCAGGGTTGGTGATGTCTGCATGAGCGCAGGGTGAGCAGTGTGCCTGTGTGAGTCCAGGGTGAGTGATGTCTGTGTGAGTGCAGGTTGAGTAGTATGCCTGTGTGAGTCCAGGGTGAGTCCAGGGAGAGTGATGTCTGTGTGAGTATAGGGTGAGCAGTGTGCCTGTGTGAGTCCTTGGTGAGTGATGTCTGTGTGAGCGCAGGGTCAGCAGTGTGCCTGTGTGAGTGATGTCTGTGACAGTGCAGGGTTGGTGATGTCTGTATGAGCGCAGGGTGAGCAGTGTGCCTGTGTGAGTCCAGGGTGAGTGATGTCTGTGTGAGTGCAGGTTGAGTAGTATGCCTGTGTGAGTCCAGGGTGAGTCCAGGGAGAGTGATGTCTGTGTGAGTATAGGGTGAGCAGTGTGCCTGTGTGAGTCCTGGGTGAGTGATGTCTGTGTGAGCGCAGGGTCAGCAGTGTGCCTGTGTGAGTGATGTCTGTGACAGTGCAGGGTTGGTGATGTCTGTATGAGTGCAGGGTGAGCAGTGTGCCTGTGTGAGTCCAGGGTGAGTGATGTCTGTGTGAGTGCAGGTTGAGCAGTGTGCCTGTGTGGGTCCTGGGTGAGTGATGTCTGTGTGAGTATAGGGTGAGCAGTGTGCCTGTGTGAGTCCAGGGTGAGTGATGTCTGTGACAGTGCAGAGTTGGTGATGTCTGTGTAAGCGCAGGGTGAGCAGTGTGCCTGTGTGAGTCCAGGGTGAGTGATGTCTGTGTGAGTGCAGGGTGAGCAGTGTTCCTGTGTGAATCCAGGGTGAGTGATGTCTGTGTGAGTATAGGGTGAGCAGTGTGCCTGTGTGAGTCCTGGGTGAGTGATGTCTGTGTGAGTATAGGGTGAGCAGTGTGCCTGTGTGAGTCCAGGGTGAGTGATGTCTGTGTGAGTATAGGGTGAGCAGTGTGCCTGTGTGAGTCCTGGGTGAGTGATGTCTGTGTGAGTGCAGGTTGAGTAGTATGCCTGTGTGAGTCCAGGGTGAGTCCAGGGAGAGTGATGTCTGTGTGAGTGCAGGTTGAGTAGTGTGCCTGTGTGAGTCCTGGGTTGGTGATGTCTGTGTGAGCGCAGGGTGAGCAGTGTGCCTGTGTGAGTCCAGGGTGAGTGATGTCTGTGTGAGCGCAGGGTGAGCAGTGTGCCTGTGTGAGTCCAGGGTGAGTGATGTCTGTGTGAGTGCATGGTGAGCAGTGTGCCTGTGTGAGTGATGTCTGTGTGAGTGCATGGTGAGCAGTGTGCCTGTGTGAGTGATGTCTGTGTGAGTGCATGGTGAGCAGTGTGCCTGTGTGAGTCCAGGGCGAGTGATGTCTGTGTGAGTGCAGGTTGAGCAGTGTGCCTGTGTGAGTCCAGAGTGAGTGATGCGGATGGGTGAATGCTGGCTTAGTGATGTGTCAGGGAAGGGTGAGTAATGGGTCTATGAGTGCAGGGTGACTGTGCCTATGCGAATGCAGGGAGAGAGATGTATCTGTGCAAGTGCAAAGAGACTTGTCTGGCTACTCCCAGAGATGTATTGGCCAAGATACCTCTTTCTCAAATGTGCTTAAGAATGCACCATTTGCCCACTCTTTTTTCAAAATGTTCTCGTGGGAGAACCCCCGAATCCCCCATAGGTGGTTGGGCCTCACTCGCTGCGCGCGCTCGTCACAGTGCAGTGTTTACGCCGCACCACTTTCAAATGTCACCAGCCGCCCCTGCCTTTTAAATGAAAATTACAGTGTAGGCATAAGGTGATCACATATCATTTCACACACTGACAAATCTGAATACACAATGTAATACAGCAATGTCTAGCACCATCCCCTAAATGAATATTTAAAAAAAAAACCTTTGACCTAATGTCAGATGTGTCAGTACGAATCTAGTTATACTGAAAACATTGACAGTCTTAACTCTCACAGTAGTTTTAGGAAGAAAGTCTTGAAAATTTCCAAAAGGCTTCCTCGGAGTTCTTAAAGAACACTACAGCACGTCAACACAGAGCATTATATAAGTGTCCAATCTGCGGCTGGGCTGCGCCGCGCTGGGCCCGAGAAGAGACCTGCACCTGGTGTGCCCAGAGAACCAAAGGTGTGTGCGGTGACCTGGGGCTGTGATGTATACACGCACTGACTGCATGCCAAGAACAACGGTGCAGGACGCTGCTCACAAATGGACAGTGACAAGAATGACAGAACAGAAGGTAGCGCTAGCAACCCTAGCCTATGCGTTCAAAACACACAAATGTCCATTTTCGCACAACAATCTCCAAAATCTTTTCCCATCTTCCTACCTCGCAGATATTTCATTCGCCCCTTGAAAGCCTTGTAAGCGGCCGTCTGATTAATTCCCAGTCCGTATGAGGTTAGATTTCTCACGTCCGTGCTCATAAAACTAAATCTACTTTGTAAGCCTCATTCAGATAATTAGAAATTTATCACATTTAAGCAAGAATATTGAGCCACAATGCCCGTGAATAGCCGAATTTAGAGACAGGCCTGCAAACACTAGTCCGCGGTGACATTTACACAATTCCAATCTATAATTACAGAAACACGGCGTGAAAGTGCCCTTTGTTATCGGGAGTTATTCAAAGTGCGGAATTAAGACAGAACATACGTGGGCACAATTTAAACAAAATGCGACGAGGAGAGGGCTTTCACGCACTATAAATAAAAAAAATTAAAAAGCAGCACTGGCAGCAGAGGTGAGGGCGAGGCTGCTGAGCCGAGGCTCTGCCTGCACTCAAGACTCCACTCAGTCAAAACTGACAGAACAGAAGGTAGCGCTAGCATACAACCCTGTATGTTTTTGCAATCTGTCCTTTTGTAATGTTTCTCATTATGTTTCATTTCTGTTCCTAATGTGAAGCGCTCTGACGCCTTCGGGTAAAGTCCGCGCTATATAAAAATGCATAAATAAATAAATAAATAAAAACAACTTGTAAACCCCACACCCCCACCACTTTCAAATGTCACCAGGCGCCTGGCAGCTGAGGTGAGAACTAAATAATTCCCTGAGCCTCAGGGGTGCTGCGCCACACAGAGACTTCAAAAGAGCAGAGGCAGGGGGGCGAGTGGCCTATGACGTCACCTTATGCTGTGACTATCGGATCATTTGAGAGGCGCCAGGTCAAATGCAAGGCCATTAGGACACACATCACCTCTCGCACTTCGCACTTTTTTTCGCGCGCTAATGGCCTGCCAATCTCCCTCTCAGGAGGTAGAGGGGAAATTTGTTTGACCCCTCGTCCCCCTCACCCTTGTCCCCTGTGTCCCCCCCACTCCAAAATCTGGGGGGGATATGTCCCCCGCGTCCCCCACAGTTCCTACGCCCATGTCAGTGACGTAACACTCACTGCTGACAACTGCAGTGGTTTGAAGGTCACACATTAGAATCACTGCAAGGGGTGCTCAACCTTCAATCTTTCTGAGGTCGATATAATGGTTACAAACAAATTGGGTACTGGTATCAGCTGTTATTTAGAACACTTAGAAGTGGCAGATATGGGGCGTGAAGAGCTATATAAAGAAAATCATTATTTGTATGAGTATTATTGTTGAAAAGGGGTACCCCGAGAGTGAACACTGCAAACTTTGTGACATGGAGTGGGTGCCTTGGTTGGATAAGATATAGACTGCAAGAGATGCCATCCAAAGCGATTTCTGCAAGAAATAGAGAGAGTTTATAAATCTAAAAAGTATTCAGATGGAGGCTGCACCTCAAGAACGGATGGACCGCTGTGTTATCCAGTGTGAACTGAGGGGATGGCATAGTCTTTCATACGAGTAACGACCATGAGCCTGGGGCACCAGGTGCCACACTAGTCTAAATGCCGGGGCATATTTACTAACATTTGACGCAGGGCAACGCAGCAAGACACCTAGCTGCTCTGTATCAACTGAAGAGGGCAGGAACGTACCACATCTACTAAGATGTGGTGCATTCCTGCTCCCTCTCAACGCTGGCGCAGTAGTGGCTGCCAAATCCCAAGTGCCAGCGCAAGCACTCTTGCACCGTGGTGAAGGATGCCTGCTGCAGGCAGGATTGATTTTGTGCAAGACACCTTCCTGCACAAAAACAATCCTCGGAGTCTTTTTCCTCTTTCAATGTGTGCTGCATGCAGCACATGTACCAAGAGGATACATCAAGGTAAAATAAACATATTTCTGCTCTTTACTCCTGGCCTGGGAAGACATAGCATTTCAATGCATTCCCAGTTTTAGTATAGTTAGCCAACCTGGGAATGCTCTAAAAAAATGGGTGGATGTGTGGGAACACCCTCCCTCAACCCAACGAAACCCCTTCCCAGGGCAACTTGCACTGCCTTGCATTACTCCAGATTTACTATGCCAAGTAGAGCCATGCAAGGTGACTCTGCATGGTATAGTAAATCTCACTTAAGGGCTTGTGTGGCCCTTGTTTTACTTTGAATGTTGCGAGGGGAATGCAAGCCCTTAGTAAATCTGGGCACAGGGATTAAATGGGCATTTGCACCCTCATTTGGATGGGGTCCTGGCCAGCGCCATATTACACAGGGGCAGAAATTGCTTGGAGGCACACTGGTTTAGGTTGAGGGACATATCTCAGGTGGTGCATGGTCAGTCCGGCAATGAGGGCAACACTTGGGCAATTGCCTTGGGGGTGTGAGGGACGCCCCCTTAATTATCCTCCCTCGGTGGGTGCAGTAACACACTGCAAATCACATCCTTACATTGGATCCCTGCACCCCCACCAAAAAGATATAGAAAGAGGGCCAGATGTATAAAGAAAACAATTTGCGATTATCAAATAATTAATTTTTGCAATTCGCTAATTTGTAATTGCAAACACCAATGTGCAAATGTGTCTTTGACATATTTTGTGATGCCCAATGGGCTGCAAGTAGAACTATCTCATGAATATTAATGAGGTAGGTCATGGATTGGGACCCATTTGTTTTTAAATGCAGCCCATTTTCTTTAGAGGAAAATAAAATGTGTTAAAGAAAAAGGATACGTTTTTTTTTCATTTTTTAATAGTGTGCAGCGGTCCCTGGGACCACTGCCTGCTCTTAAAAAATGTTTTTACAAACATTCACAAAGGAGAAGGGGTCTCTTGGGGACCCCTTCCCATTTGCAAATATGTTACCACCTTCTTGAAGTTGGTGGTGAAATGCAAATGTTTTGCAAATGCATTTTAGTCGCAAAACATTCACACATGTCACTGCGATTTGGCATTAGGAAGGGACATCTTAAACATGCACCTTCACAATACCGAATCGCAAACTCAAATTACGATTCGGTAATAGGTTACCGAATCGCAAATAGGGCTTTGCACATGTAAAAAAGTATGTTTGCGGTCACAAACGGACAGAGAATCAACCACTTTGCAACTATAAAAAGTTTTGCACATGTGGCCCCAAATCCCCTGCCTGCCCTGAAAGGCAGACTCTTGGTTCCAAACATTTTCACTAGGGACCTGGAGCCAGTGCATGTCCATGTTGGAGCCCGCACTGAGAACAATGCACTTTCTAAACTGATGTGCACTGTGCTATTCTGCGCCGAGTGCACCCAGTTCGTGGCGCACCTTAATCCGTATAACAGCCATGGGAGTTTGGTGGCACCTCGTTGTTACAGAGATTTCGTACTCAGGGCCAACGCTAGGCATGGGCAGTGTGGGCAACTGCCCAGGGCCTCCCACTCAGCCCACCAGCAAGGGGCCCACACTAGTGGTGTGTCCTGTTGTTTCCCTGGCGATCCATTTTACAGAAAGGTGTCACCTTGCAATTAGAGTCCATGGGAGGAGCCCCCTCTTCGGGCCTCTCAGGGAGTGTCTGGAGGCATAGGGGAGGGAGACGCTTCCTCTTGTCCCAATTGCAAGGAGACCCATTCACAGACACTGCGGGAGGTCCAATGTTCTGCATTTTTGCGCCCCCGCAATTCTCACACCTATCCGACTGAAGGTGTGAGAATTGCTTGTGGGGGCGCAAAAATGCTGGACAATGGGCGCCCGCAGTGTCGGTCTGTAAATGATCTCCTTGCAAGGGGCCAATTATCTAAATTAGAGGGGCCTCGCACATTCCCTTTTAGCCCAGGGCCTCGCAATCCTAGAACCGCCTTCCCCATGACATCTGCACTTCTCTCGATTATGCCGCTGACCGCGTGACCCGCAGGGGAACATGGGCGGGGCAGCGCTTTAGTCCCACCCGGCTAGCGAGCCTGCCTATCGGCGCCTCTCCCTGCGTCCACCTCTCATGGGCCAAGGGGGAGGGCTCACCTGGGGGAGGAGGGGCGCCCCGTTACTTATACCGCAGCAGCCGTAGCTCGGCCTCTTTCCTTCCGGATTCTCCCGCGGCTCTGTGCTGTTCCGGTCCTCCCGCGGCTCTGTGCTGTTCCGGTCGTCTCGCGTCGTCTGGTCGCCGTTGCAACGTGAGGTATGTGCTTCCGACTTGCCTCCCCCCGGCCTCGTCCCTGGGCATGACCAGGTTGTACGGGGCCCAGTGGTATCGGCCACGAGGAGGGGTTGGTGGTGGCGGGGCCATGAGCAGGGCCGACAGTCGCGGGTTGAGGGGGGGGAGCGAGCTCGCGGTGCCGCACGGGCCGTGGCAAACGATTTCTAAAACCACTGCGTGCGGGATCGGGAAGGGCCCGGGGGCTGCCCGGGTCACGTCGGGGATAAGAGAGACTTACCCTGCGGTCAGCAATGAAGGCTGGTTCTATTGTCTCGCTGGTGCTGGGAGGGACAAATTGGCGGCAAGAGGGATCCCGAACGGGGCTTCCACAGCGCCCCTTAGCACTGCGCACCCTCCGGTACGATATACTACAATCACTGACTCGCTAGCCTTGCCTTTTACCCAGAATCCTGTGCATTTTGGATTGTTTCGCTCAGTACACATACACAATTCTACATACAAGCGTATGTATGCTTTTTATATGTCCGCCATGACAGCAGCTCGTTTGATTCAAATCTGGTGCACATCCGGCACAGTCCTTACTAAATTCTTAACCACATCGTATATTGACAAGTCGCACCTAATTGAACGACGTTCGATCACCGAGGTAACCGGGTTGGCGCCAAAATTTTAGGCCGCCATCACCAGTTCTTTGTCCAGGCCCTTCGGATAGATACTCCACGTTTATGCCACTCAGCAATACGTAGCCAGCCTCTCCAGATCGATGGAAGTTTGCGATCCTTAAAATATCACAGACATTGCAAACTTCTCTGACTTTTCCTTTCCTAATCCGCGGGAACTGGCTCCTTCCCTCCTTCAGGGTCTGCGGAGAGGGAGTAATGAGAGGCGCGCGCAGAGGAATCTTCGGGCAGCCAGTCGCGCACCTCGCTACCCTCGCGCCGGCATCGCCATTAACCTGCTCCCTGTGGGGCCTGGACCCGGGCAGTCTGTGTCGGGAGCAGAGCACGCTCCTGTGGCTGGCTTCTGCTCTGCTTACGGTTATTATGTTGAATTTTGAGAAATCCTTTCTCGAGGGAGAGCTTTTTAATGGGACCTGCGAGGAACTATCGATATCTCAAACTGTGAATCCTTCCTGTGACTTTCCGAGGCGGCAGATGCCGACCTCGCAGTTGTGAGCAGTCCTGCACACCCCGCAGCCAAAATGCACGGTCTGCGAGCGACGAATAGAATAGAATTGAATCCTCCCTTCAAACGGCGAGGGCTACAGAGCTGCTTTCCGGTTTTGCGAGTCCAGTTCCTTTCCTAGCGCCATGGGGTGGCACTTGTTCAAATGTGCACATATTTCCTAAATTTTCAGATCACTTGGCTCGCGATTGCAAGGCATATTACAACGCGGGAATACTTGCACGAAACGCATGAGTGGGAACGACACATTTGATGGTTCAGGGAACAATGACACTATATATATATATATATTATGCTCCTGGGAGAAAGAAGGTTCATGTCAAGACGCATAAAGTACTGTATGCAGGCATCGGCCTACGGCGGCGCCACATTATGCGGTGTTTTGTATTCAATTAAATACATGTACTTTCGTTCACAACAGTAAAACCAGCTTAAAACGAACACCGTTCACAGGGAGAAGCTGTTAGAAGCAATTGAAGCACATTGCAGTGAACACAAAAAGTAATTAGTTTGTCTTTTAGGTCGCGCCCGGGGACACGTTGGAAGGACTGGCAGCCGCGGTGCAATTCACAATTATATCATCAGGTAATTACAGGGATGCGGGTCCGGCAGAAGGGTGTGGTTGTACGTATTGAGTATACAATAGCGTGGCCCAGCAAATTAGGGTTCCCAGTGGGCTCGGCAAGGTGTAGCGCAACCGCACGTGTTTTCTCACCCGTAGGAACCCGCAAGGGTAGAAGCCACCGTCATGGACACTCGCGGCGCCGCGCTACCGCAAGAAGGGCTGTGGGCAGAATTTTTGGCCGTGGCACAGGCAAAGGGGCCAGCGTGGGCCCAGGGCTTCATCGAGGTGCGCATGCAGGAGGACGCTGGGCGAAATAGTGCCCCCACCCCCGAGGACGCGGCGGGTCCCTCAGGCGAA
The DNA here is from genome assembly GCF_964261635.1 of Lissotriton helveticus. Lineage (NCBI taxonomy): Eukaryota > Metazoa > Chordata > Amphibia > Caudata > Salamandridae > Lissotriton > Lissotriton helveticus. The sequence continues at coordinate 302,918,508 of NC_136073.1, read as the reverse complement.
GCGACGCGAAGGTCCACTCGGAAGCGAAAGCACACACGCAAAGAATTCCCGGCTGAGCCAGCACGAAGGGAACCGCGACCGACGCCACCGCCCCCTGCGACGAGGCCCGCTGATTTGACTGTGACATCTATTGTGGTGCATGAGACAGCCACGGGCCTAACAGACTTGGCCCAAAGGGGTAAGGCAGTGGACGAAATGTTGGGATTAATGGCACTCTTCCAAAAACGTTTAGACGATCTGGCGGCGGTGCAGCAAGGTATGGCACCCACCCCCGCTCCTACTTCCTCTGATCCAGTGGTGCAAGTATGGGCGCAGCAGGGAACCCCCACTCCAGGGTCACATGGTCCTGGGCCTTCTGTAGGTAGCTTGCAGGTTCCTGCAGTCGCAAGGCCGGCACCAGCTGCGCCGTCTGTCAACCTGGCCACCTCTCAGAATGTCGTCCAGGCGTCTGCTATGGGGTCTGCGCTCGCCGCGGCTAGTGCGGTAGGTGGTGCTGCAACAATCCCAGCCGGCGGCACGGGTGGCTCAGTAGGATTAGCACGACCTGGCCGGACCGAGACGTTTCAACTCTGGAACGTGCAGACTGTTCAATGGGGGAACATGCACCTGGGGCAGAGCCTGTAGGTTTGCCCACAACTGTAGCAAATGTGGTGCCCAGCACGCAGCCATCACTTGTACCAACGGCCAGAACGCCCCCCCTCCCAGGCACAGAGACCAGACGGAGCACGCCAATAGGGCATTGGGTGGCAAGGGCCCCTCTCCCATTGTGTCAAAGTGGCTAGTAGTTTGTATCATAGGCAAGTGACTGCTACGACTAGCGATGAACAGGTCACTGTAGATATGTGTCAAACACGTCTTTCAGGTGAAGTGTGCAGTGTGCACTAATAAACAAGGTGTGTAACATAACGGTCTCCAGTCCTCGTTGTTGTTTGGACATTGTTTTGTTTTCTTTACAGCTGACTGTTGCGTGTGGGTGATGGGCCATTCCTATGTTCCCAGGTTGGTACAATGGGCAACAGCCAAGGAATGGAACTTGGCTTTCGCGAGGACACAAATTCTGTGGTTGGGTGTTCCTGGAATGCAATGGGGTCACCTGAAGTACAAGCTAGAGCAGGGCATGGTGGGGAGGGGTGGTCCTCCCAATATCCTCATTATTCACCTGGAAGGGAATGATCTGGTCACGCTGGGGAGGCTGGGTCGGCTAGGCAAGGAAGCTATATGGTAGCCTATCCAGGTTATGCAACGGAGAAGCTTGGACCAAGCGAGGATGTATGGCTCCTCATGTAGATATGGACAGGTAATGCCAAACAACTTAATTCGAACTGCAGGGTTCACAGGAGGTGGAGGGCCCTGGGCCAGGTACACTATTAAGCGGGCGCCCTGAGTCAGTGAATTAGGGGTTATTCAGGTCCTAAGGTGGCAAGATCCATGTTGATGGTAACTAGTCCTGCGAGATTGAGACCTGCCCTTGTAGCATAATCAAGTGCATGCAGGTTCAGATGGTGCGTTACCATGCGATAACCGTGGTATCCATTATGTAATAAAGCACCCTGCGTACGGGGGGCCCCCACACAATACCCCCATCTTTCATCTGGGAACAGGTTGGGAGCGGGCGAGCTCCTGTAGTCTGAGGTTGTTCCTCGCAGGGCTAGATCACCGGTAGCGGTGGAACATTCCCGCAAGGGGGGCAACAGATCCATGCAGAAGTTCATGGGAAGAGAGGCCTGGGTTTTCATTAGGCAAGTACCAATACAAGAGAAAACTGAAGGCACTGTCTAGATTGGGAGTGGACATATTCCTCCTGGACGTACAAGGGGCACTAAACAGCGACGGAAAGTAGCTAGGTGGGTGGGGGGCTCTGTCATCGACGGGGGCCTCCTCCAGAGCTGTGGCGGAGTACAGGGCGATCTGGAAGCAGACGGGTACAGTAAGGGTACCTCTGCGGCAGAAGGGTACAGTAAGGGTACCGCTGCCTGGCACAGTAAGGGTGCCTGAGCCAAGGACCTGGAGCAGAAGGAGGTTCCTGGAAACCGCGACGGCGCCCCGTTAGTCCTTCGGGCGGTCGGGGGGCCTGAACCGACCGGGGGGGTGCCCCACCGCTCCGCCCTGACAGGGGGGGCGGGAGTATAACGAAATGGTAATGTGCTGCACCGTCAGAGCATCGACTCACCGTGCAAGATGGCTCCGTAGGCATGCGGGACAGCGAGGGGCTGCCTGCTTTGGATCGCCCGTAAGATGACCCACCTTAACGTCATACCTGTGTTGTATGAAATAAACCTGCAGCAGTTCTTTCCCGTTTCCTAAGTTTCCTTTGAGTGGGAATTGTTATTGTGCATTGTACAAGCGAGGGGAGCGTATGGCGGTGTGGGCACTATGAGTAAAATAATATCCTGGCAGATTTGTTCTGACATCATGATGTTGCAAAGCGTGGGAGGACTCAATACACGATGTATTTCCAGTATCCAGCCTGGTTAATGTCAAGGATGTCTGGTAAAGGACGGAGAATATGTTGGAACACTTTCTATTAGCAGTGGGTAGCTAGGCACTCAGCCGTCCGAGGCGGTCCCTGCCTTTGCCGCCCGCTCAAAAGAGCAAGTTGAGGGGGAGGGAGATAGGGGGGGCGCCCTCAAAACTCGTGGATCCTCGAGCGAAGCGCCCCCCCCCTCCCCACACCCCTTGATATGCCACCACTTTCTATTGACACTTTTAATGGGACTTGCATCTTAGTCTGTGCAAATGAAAAGTACATTGTTTTACCTTTCGAGTCTGAGCGCCGATATGTTTTGTTTTGGTTATTTAGTTTCGCTTGACAATTATTTGCACAGCGCCTCTAAATCTGCTTGACGGTAATTTAGGGTCAAACTTAATATTGGGAAACAAAACAAATTAAAATGTGAACATTAGTGATCTTACCTTCGGATGCAACCGCTGTCCACAACGCATTCATAAGTAGACAGAAAAGTGTGAAAGTCGTTCGCCAGCAGGACCGCATTTCTCCAGTTACTGTATAAATATATATGTCGACGACGTTTCTCACTCTAAGTGCAGGATGTGGAAAATGGAAAAAATGCTGTGAAGTGAAACAAAATACAGTTATACAGACGCAATGACTATAAACAGCCGGTATTCTGATTTAGGGAAGTAAAGTTCCACTTCACAAAGGAAACCTAACTATGATATTCACATGTGACCAGAAACAGGGTCACATTCTAACTGACACGCTCCGAATTTCACAAGTAACTAAAAGAGAATGTGAAGCTTCATAAAAGAATGAAAGCTAATCAAGTCAGTCATTTCACGAGCCCCATTTTAAAGTCAACATTTCCTCAATTTCATATTTTACTTTTGGAATATTCCTTCCTGTTGAAGGACCTAGCACCATTTTAAAAGTATATATATTTAAAAGTGAGGGCAGGTACGTACCTCAGTTGTTGTTTAGTCGAATAGTTCTCTGTATGAAAGTGACTTTCTGAGCGGCATTTCCAGTTTTGTGACATCAGATATGCCCTGAGGGCTATGTTGGCTCTGATTGGCTTACATTCTGCCTGCACCTGCTGGCTGCAGGTCAGGCAGGCTTTCATTGGCTGAACGTGAGAAATCTTGAATTTCTGTCCTAGGGCACAAAGAGTTTATGACACTATTGTCTGTTTTTCGAAAGCTCTAAATGTTCCAGAACATCAATGTTCTGCTTACTAGAAAAGGTAAGTGCAAGTAGGTTCAGTGAGCCAGGCGGAGCCGAAGGTGTGTTGATAGAGGAACGAGGGAAGAAGGTGGTCACCATATTGGCAAAGGAATATCTATGGACCTCAGTAACCCAGATTGCTGAGGAGAATGAGACATGAAAGATAAGAGGCAGTGGGCGGTGCATGTGCCGTCCCTGACCCCTCCTGCCTGCCCTCTATGGTCCATTGTTGTGCTCCTTTCCCTCCCTGCTGTCCTCCAAGGTTAGTGTGCTGGCCCAGGCTCCCCAGAATGCCCCTTGTGGTGGATGTGTAGCCCCTGGCCCCACCTGCCTGTTCCCTGAGGTCCTATGTGCTGCCCATGCCCCTCTCTGCTGCCATCTGTGGTCAGCGTGCCACCCTGTACCTCTGATCTGCCCTCTGTGGTGTGTGTGCTGCCTCTGCCACCCCCGGCCGGCCCTCCATGATCTGTTGTGCTGCCCCTGTCTCTCCATGCTGGCTTCCAAGGTCATTTTTCTGTGCTACCCCTCTGATCGGCCCTTTGTGGTCCATTGTGCTACCCCTGCCCATTTCTTCTGCTATCTGAGGTGGTTGCTAACTTTGGCCCCCTCAGCCTGCCCTCTGAGGGGCATGTGCTGCCTCTCCCGCCTGCTCTCCATGGCCCATTTGTGCTGATTCCGCCACTTTAGGCTGCCCTTCAATATCAGCTTGCTGCCCCTGGGCTTCTAGCCTGACCTCCATGGCGCTTGTGCTACCCTTGCCCTCGCCCACATGCCCTCTGTGGTCTGTTTTGTTTCCCTAGCCTTCCATGCTGCCCTCTGAAATAAGCTTGTTTGTCCTGGTCCCAGGCCTGTGTTTTGTGGTTACTTCTTGCTGCCCTCCGAAGTCAGCTTGGTGTCCCTGGCACACTGACCTGCCCGCTATTGAGCATTTGCATCCTCTGCCCACTCCTGCCTGCCCTCTGTTGTGCTGCCCGTGCCCCTCTTTGCTGCCCTCTGAGGTCAGTTTGCATACCCGGTCCCCTCCCGCTTGCAATCCATGGCTAGATATGCTGCCCTTGGAGGGTAGGGTATGCCCAAACGTGGGTTCTCTGCTCAATTTGCCACAGGATTCAAGCTAGCCTGGCTGATGAGGGGATACCCAGAAACCAGTCCCAGGATTCTTGTTTCCAGTCCAGGGAGGACCAGGCTTGGCAGCTCAGGTTGGACTGTTCCCATGGGGAGAACAGTCAAGTCTGACTTGCATTTGACTTGGCCCAAACTGGGGTGGTGTGGGGAGCAAAACAACAGTGGATTTAACCCAGATCAATGACTAGGGGTGAATGTTTAATAAGTTCTGCTTTCCGTTCATCTACTTTTTGTGTTGCTAAAGACACGCTAAATGGGAAAGGTATGTCCAGACATGGGTCCCATGTTAATTGTGCACTGGATTCTAGCTAGCCTGACTGATGATGGGTGATGCCCTGAAATCTGTTCCAGGGTGTTTGTTTCCAGTCCAGGGAGGGCCTGGCTTGGCAGTTCTTTCTGGACCATTCCAATGGGCAGTAGGGTCAAAACTGCTTTGCATATGGCTGGGTCCAAACTGACATGTATGGTGAGCAAAAATTTATGGATTTAACCTAGAACTGTGACTGGGAGAATGTTTGATATGTTCAGCATTCTGACCATCCTTCTTTTGTGATGCTATTGTCACCCTAAGTGGGAAGGGTATGCCCAGATGTTCGTCCTGTGCTCACTGTGTCATTGGATTCAAGCTAGCCTGGTTGATGAGGGGTGATTCCCCAAAGTTGGTCCCAGAATGCATGGTTCCTGTCAGGGAAGACCTGGCTTGGCAGCTCGGGCTGCACTGTTAACCTAGGAGCAGGGTCAAGACTGATTTGCATATGGCAAGGTCCAAATTGGGATTGCATGGTATGCAGAAAACAATGGATTTAACCCAGAACTGTGACTGAGAGTGAATGTTGGATATGTTCAATATTCCGTTCATCATCTTTTTGTGTTGCTATGGTCGAGTCTCCCTAAGTGGGAAGGGTATGCTCAGACGTGGGTCCTATGCTCACTGTACCACTGGGTTCAAGCTAGCATGGCTGATAAGGGGTGATACCCAGAAACAGGCCCCAGGTTGCTTGTTTTCAGCCCATTGAGGACCCGGCTTGGCAGTTCGGGTTGGACTGTTCCCATTTTGTATTGCTATTGTTGCCCTAAGTGGGAAAGGTATGCCCAGATGTGGGTCTGATGCTCACTGTGCCACTGGATTCAACCTAGCCTGGCTGATAAGTATTGATTCCCACAAACTGGTCCCAGGATGCATGGTTCTTGTCAAGGAAGGACCTGGCTTGGCTGTTCGGGCTGTACTGTTAACCTGGGGAGCAGGGTCCAGAATGATTTGCACATGGCTAGGTCCAAATTGGAGTGACATGTCGAGAAAACAATGATGGATTTAACCCAGATCTGGTCTCAGAGTAATTGCTTGTAGTCCAAGGAGGATCAGGCTTGGCAGTTCAGACTGGGCCATGGGGAGCAGGGTCGAGACTGATTTGCTTATGGCTGGGTCCAAACTGGGATGCATGGTGAGCAAAGAAATTATGGATGTAATCCAGATCTGTGACTGGGGGTGAATGTTTGATACATAGGAGGCAGTGAGATTGTATTGAGATTGCTGAATTAGAAAGAGGACTGTATGTTGAATCATGTGAGTAAAATGTGGCTTCAGGTATTTGGAGCAGTCAGACAAGTATGTTTGAAATTAAAATGGCAAACAAACAATGCAATGAGGTAACCTGAGAAGTGCACTTAACTTCGCAGGCCATGATTTTTCAAGGTTGAATGTAAAGTGTTCCCTTAGCACCTATCAAACCACTTACTAAATGGCACAGTTCACTCCATGAAGCATGTGCGTGTCCCAGTCGATAAAGGTCCCTTGTATTATTAGTGGACTGTGTGGGTCAGGGGATACATTCAAATTGACAATCGAAAAGCCTCTTGTTCAAAGGATGCACATTTATCAGCAAAAACCTGAAGTTTGACCATGGGTGTATAAAAATATCTGCTCAGCCTGCTGGGAAAATCAGTGCATTGATCAGCGTGCTATTATACTTAATAAGTGAACCCACTGTAGTAAAATGTGCAGTTTGGTAAGCAAACAAAAACAGCCAGTCAAGAAGAAAAAAGTACCTGTAGCTCGCAGCGCTTTTGTCTTTTATTGTGCCTTCTAAATAAACAGTTCGGGAACGTGATGCAAATCTGAAAAAGAAAAACCCAATTTTATTCGCATGCAAACAACATTTTCGAGGGGAGTGTCTGCTTGGGCTGCAGGTGCGTTGGCTTGGGAATGAGTACTCCGAATGCGTGAAAACAAACATGGGGGCTGATTCAAGAGCTTCCTGTGAGGGGTGGGAGGAACTCTGCAGAATCTCGCTGATTTTTTTTATCTAATTCAGCTGATTTACATGGATTAAAACTTCACACATTCTACCCACACCTAATCCTGATTATGTCCCGCGTAAATGGTTGGTAGCTTTAACATGAAAAGTGTTCATTAGTGTCATATTGTTCACCTATACAGTCAACAACCATATGTTTGTTCATAAAGCAATTATTTAATTCAACATGTATTCCAATAAAGACATAAAATCTATGCAAGCTGAGGTTTTTAAAACTCTCCTATAAAATAATGTGAGAGTAACATAGGTTCAATGACACAATAACGATGCGCATAATACCAATTGGATAAAAACATACAGCAAATTAAATATTGTTAAAAAAATAGTATATATAACCTACTGGCGGTCGCCAGTAGGTAGTTATAGTTAGGACCTTGTTTCTATTCAAAAAGTTTTTTTTCTTTTGCCAATGTCTTTGGCGCCGTTTGACAAATCTTTTCAAAATGTTCAAAACAAATGTTTCACTCAGGTCAGCTCCTGTCTTGAAAGTTTCGGAGTGATTCGTCAAGTGGGGGCTGGGAAAAAGGGGGGGTCTCAAAACATGTTTGCCCCATGTTAATTTCCATAGAAAATTTGAAACAGGTTACCGACCAAACTGCTGACGGAATTACACCAAATTTGGCAAAAAGGTAACCCTTGGTTCAGAAAGAGACCTTTTTTTAAATGGTGTAAATCCGTTCAGTAGTTCCTGAGAAATGAAAAATGAAAAGTATCGATATCTGAGCACCGAGGAGGAGTTGCAAACCCTCCCGGGCATGAGCTTCACTCTGATTGGCTGCCAAAACTCCAAACCAGGAAGTGTTAGCAGCCATCTTGTGACTCGGTAACCAAGTCTTAAAGCCCCCGGGTGAGCTAGGTCCTGGGGCAATGCCAAATTAATTTGCAAAGTATATGCAGGGGGCATGTGACCCCCCGCAGCCCCGGGGGCTGCCACCTTGCTGTGGTTTTGTTTTATAAATATGTCGGGGGGTTGTGACCCCCGAAACTGCCCCGGGGACCACCACCTCCCCAGGGCACTGTTTAATTATATGTGGGGACCTCACGGCCCCCCAATCCCTGGGGACCGCTACCCCCCTGGAGCTTAATTAAAAAATGAAAATGTGGGGGCTCCTGTCCCTCACACTGCCCTGGGCCCCACCACCTCCCCAGGGCACTGTTTATTCAAATGTGGGGTTCTGTTATGGACCCCGGGCCCCGGGGACCACTATCTTTAAAAATGATGGGAGGGGGCCAAGCGTCCCCCCTCCTGGAGCCCTTGATGGCCCCTGGGACCTCCCCCTGGAGGCTCCTGCAATATCCCGGGGTGCCCACCCATGGAACCTTGCTGTTTGCTATGGCAGGTCGAAGCACGGCTCCCACCCTGCCATAGCAAACACTGCTTTGGTTCGTTGAAGCGGGAGCAGAAAAACCTGCTCTCGCTTCAACAAACCAAAGCAGGATTGCTTTTCAGCAATGCCAGCTCCATCAGGAGGTGGGGAGCCGGTGGGACCGTGAGGGCATTGGGGCACCCCCCCATGGTCCCCAACGTAAAAGCTGGCCTTGGGGGATGGGGTCCTCGGGGCTAGAAGTGGCCCGAGAGGGGGGCACTCAGCCCCCTCCCCTTCAATTTTAAAATAAAAAATAAAAAACAGAAGGCTGGCCCCGGGGGATGGGGTCCCCGGAGCCAATAGTGGTCTACAGAAGGGGGACTACGTGGCCCCCCTTTCCATTACTTTTTTTTTAAAGGCTATGCCCTGGGGATAGTGTACAGGGGAACAAAGGTGGGACAGAGAAGGGGGGCCGTGCGCCCCCCACTTCCCAAGAATTTTTTTTTAAAAAGGAGGCCATGCCCCGGGGGATGGGGTCCCCAGGGCGGAAATTGGCCTTGGGAGGGGGCCGCGCGGCTGCCTTCTCGTTTAAAAAAAAAGGGAAAAGGAGCCAGGCCCTAGTGGATTGGTTCCCCGGGCCACAACAATGCTAAAGAAGGGGGGCCCCTTCTAAAAAAAAAAAGAAAATCTTGCAGGAAGCCCCATCCCCTCCTTGCACCACTGTGCAAACGAGCCGCCTTGCACGTTGTATGTTAGGGAATTAATTCCCCTTGAATACTGAGGGTCCCTTGGGACCAACTAGCCCATCAGGTACCTTCAGTAAGCCTGGATTGCTGAGAGGTGGTCCGCAGCCATGCCCCTTTTTACACCACCCTGCAAAGATGCCTCTTGGCGCACTGCTGTTGGGGCAAAAAGGTCTTCTTTTGTCCTGAGGACCTCAGAACACAAGTGGACTTCATCCCCTGAGCAGCAGTGCGCCACAAGTTGCATTTGCATAGTTGTGTAAAAAGACGGTGTGGCCTTTGAGCACGCTCAGCAATCTAGCTGTATGGGGCTTACTGGAGGTAACAGGTGGGCTATTTAGCCCCCAGGGACCCTATGTATTCAAGGGGACTTAATCTCCCAACTTAGAACGCACCAGGAGGAGCGTTTTACAGAGTGGCTGAGAAAGGGGGCATGGCCTGTGTTCAGCTTTCAGCAATCCCACTATCTGGGACATAGTGGAGGTATCAGGTAGGCTAGTTGGCCCCTAAGGACCCCAGCAGCGAAGGGGACTTCCCTCCCCATACAAGAGAGCACCACGAAGTGCGTTTGCAGAGTGGTGGGGAAGGGGACGTGACCTGCTATGACAATTTAGAAATCCTGCTGTGTGGACTAACTGGAGGTAATAGGAGGAGGAGTTGGCCCCCAAGGATGTCCTGGGGGGCCAACTACCCCTCTTGTTACCTCCAGTAAGTTCCACACAGTGGGATTCTTTAGATGTCTTCTGAGGCCATGCCCCCTTTCTCCACCACTCTGCAAACGCGCCTCCTGGCAGAGTACGGGATCGGGGAAGAAGGACAATTTATTCCTGAGGGACTTTGGGGGCCAAGAAGCCTTTCTGGTACCTCGTGTAAGTCCTATCTAGCGGAATTCTTCAGCGCTGGTCCAGCACCTTTTGTCCACCACTCTGCAAACACGACTACTAGTTAAAGAAGTGCTTACAATGTTAGAGGTTTCGCATTTGCAAGAGTTAGAGCTATTGGCAATGTAAATGTAATTGCTTTTTAATGTTTTTCTGAGTGGAGTGGATGTGCATTGTGTGTGTGGATGTACATTGTGTGCAGTGGAATTATGTGGTAAATTGTGCAGTGAAATTATGTGGATAGAAAATATGTGGTATTTATTTTATAGGAATTATGTAGAGTGGGATTATGTGTTATGGAGAGTAATTATGCGGTGGGGTAGTCTGTGTTGTGGAGTGGTAATGTCAGGTTTATTCTTCCTTGTTTCTATAGAAGCTTAACTAGGAACTCAATGAACAAAAGAAGGAATCACTGAGGAGCACTTCTGGACAAAGTCAGAGGTATGAGCAGGGCCACTGGAATTATGCGACTGTTTGGCTGCACCGACTTTCGCACAAATATACATTTTCCGCATTAGCCACATAATTCATCATCTGCTCCCTAATCTGCAGATTTGAACAAAAAAAGCCTTGTTTTTAGCTCAAACGTTACAAAAATGCAGCGATAAGTGTTACTGCGTGGTGGAAGGCCCTTTGCAAACCTAGAATGGTCACCTGTTACTTATTGCTAAATGTGGGTGTTAAATTGGTACTAATGGTGTGCAAGCCACTCATGCTTCCTTCTGTGCCTCTCTCTGCACCTCTCTTGCATCTTTCTGTTGCCTCTTTCTGCACACTTCTTTCTTTGTCGGCACTTCTCTTGCCTCTTTCTGCAAATCTCTTCTATTTTCTGCATATCTGTTGCCTCTTTCTGCATGTCTGTTGCCTCTTTCTGTGTCTCATTTGCTTCTTTCTGTACCCTCTAAGTATGGGCGAATTTTCCGGATTTGCGGTCCGCAAATTCACGCAAAATTGCAAAAAAATCTGCGAGTTCACGAAAAAATTCACAAACTCGCGGATTTGCACAAATAGACTGTACTTTCTACTTCTACTGGCTAATCAGTAAGTGCTACCTCGTTGGGTAAATGTATAGTGCTTTTCCTACACTGCAGCTGCGTAAAGGGCCAGAAGATTTGTCCCCAGTGACCATGTGTGCCTGTAACTTTGCCACCGCTGAATTTGAGCTTCAACTGGCCCACAGGAAGCACTTACAGAGTTAAGTCAGGTGCCCGAGTTGAAGCTAACTTTGTAACCATTTTAGAATGGCGCCGGCAAGCTGCCAGAGTTGAAGTTGCTTACTTGCAAGTTGCAACTATTCTCTGACCCTGCCTCGGGCACCCGGCTCTCTTGCCTCTTTCTGCACTCCTCTTGCTCTTTCTCCACCTTTCATGCCTCTTTCAGCACCTCCGTAACTTTTTTCTGCACTTCACTTCCTTCTTTCTGTACCCCTCCTGCCTCTTTCTGCACACGTCCTGCCTCTTTTTGCACCTCTGTTGGTTCTTTCTATACTGCTCTTGCTTCTTTCTGCACCTTACTTGCCTCTCTCTGCACTTCTGTTTCTTCTTTCTACACCTCTGTTGCTTCTTTCAGCAATTCTCTTGCCTCTTTCTGCACATGTTGTCCTTCTTTCTGCACCCTTCCTCTCTCTTTCTGTACCTCTCTTGCCTCTTTGTTCACCTCTCCAATCTCTTGCTGCACCCCTTCTGCGTCTGTTTGCACCTGTTGATTATATCTGCACTTCTCTTGCTTCTTTCTAAACCTCTGTTTCTTCTTTCAGCAATTCCGTTGACTCTTTCTGCATTTCTCTAGCATGTTTCTGTACCTCTCTTGTGTCTTTCTGCACCTCTCTTGCCTCTTTCTACACTTCACTTGCTTCTTTCTGTCCCTCTCATGCCTCTTTTGACACCTCTGTTGCTTCTTTCTGTACCCCTCCTGCCTCTTACTACACCTTTCTTCCCTCTTTCTGCACCACATGTGCCTCTTTCTGTACCTCTGTTTCTTCTTTCTGCACTTTCGTGCCTCTTTCGGGACCCTTTGTGCCACTTTCAGCACCTCTGTTGTTTCTTTCTGCACTTCTCTTCCTATTTTCTGCACCCCTCCTGCCTCTTTAAGCACCTCTGTTGCTTCTTTCTGCACTCCTCTTCCTTCTTTCTGCACACCTAGTGCCTCCTTCTTCACCTCTGTTGCCTCTTTCAGCATCTCTCTTAGTTCTTTCTGCACTGCCTTTGCTTTTTTCTGCACCCCTGTTGCCTCTTTCTGCATCCGTCTTCCATCTTTCTGTACTTTTCATGCCTGTTTTTGTATCTCACTTGCCTCTTGCTGCACTTCCCTTGCTTCTTTCTACACCTCTGTTGCTTCTTTCAGCAATTCTCTTGACTTTCTGCACTTCTCTTGCATGTTTCTGCACATCTCTTGCCTCTTTCTGCAACCCTCTTTCCTCTTTCTGTACTTCTCTTGCTTCTTTCTGCACCTCTGTTGCATCTTTCTGCACCCCTCTTCCCTCTTCGTGCACTTCTCTTGCTCTTTCTGCACCTTTCATGCCTCTTTCAGCACCTCTGTTATTTTTTTCAGCTCTTCTCTTCCTTCTTTCTGCACCCCTCCGGACCCTTTCTCCACACCTTATGCCTCTTTTTGCACCTCCTTTGGTTCTTTTTGCACTGCTCTAGCTTCCTTCTGCACCTCACTTGCCTCTCACTGCACTTCTGTTTCTTCTTTCTACACCTCTGTTGCTTCTTTCAGCAATTCTCTTGCCTCTTTCTGAACTTCTTGTCCATCTTTCTGTACCCTTCCTGTCTCCTTCTGTACCTCTCTTGCCTCTTTGTGCACCTCTCCTACCTCTTGCTCCTGCATTTTTTTGTACCTCTGTTGGTTCTTTCTGCACTTCTCTTGCTTCTTTCTAAACCTCTGTTGCTTCTTTCAGCAATTCTCTTGACTCTTTCTGCACTTCTCTAGCATGTTTCTGTACCTCTCTTGTGTCTTTCTGCACCTCTCTTGCCTCTTTCTGCACTTCACTTGCTTCTTTCTGCCCCTCTATTGCCTCTTCCAACACCTCTGTTGCTTCTTTCTGTACCCCTCCTGCCTCTTTCTACACCTCTCTTCCCCCTTTCTGCACAACGTGTGCCTCTTTCTATACCACTGTTTCTTCTTTCTGTACTTCTCTTGCCTCTTTTGGCACCCTTCTGGCCTCTGTAAGCACCTCTGTTGCTTCTTTCTGCACTCCTCTTCCTTCTTTCTGCACCCCTAATGCCTCCTTCTGCACATCTGTTGCCCTTTTCAGCACCTCTGTTGCTTCATTTTACACTTCCCATGCTTCTTTCTACACGTGTCTTGCTTTTTAATGCACCCTGTTGCCTCCTTCTGCATTCTTCTTCCCTCTTTCTGTATCTTTCTTGCCCGTTTCTGTATCTCACTTGCCTCTTTCAACACTTCTCTTGCTTCTTTCTACACCTCTGTTGGTTCTTTCAGTAATTCTCTTGACTCTTTCTGCACGACTCTTGCCTGTTTCTGTATCTCACTTGCTTCTTTCTGTACCCCTGTTGCCTTTTCTGCACCCCTCTTCCCTCTTTGTGCAACTCTCCTGCCCCTTTCTGGACCTCTCTTCCTTCTTTCTGCACCTTGCATGCCTCTTTCAGCACATCTGTTACATCTTTCTGCACTTCTGTTCCTTCTTTCTGCACCCTCCTGCCTCTTTCTGTACCTCTCTTGCCTCTTTGTGTACCCCTCATACCTTTTTCTGCACACCTCTTGCCTCTTTTGCACCTCTGTTCTTTCTGCACTGCTTTTGCTTCTTTCTGCCTCTTACTTGCCTCTCTCTGCACTTCTATTTCTTCTTTCTGCACCCTTCCTGACTCTTTCTGTTTCTCTCTTGCCTCTTTGTGCACCTCTCCTACCTCTTGCTGCACCCCTCTTGCATCTTTTTGCACCTCTGCTGGTTCTTTCTGCCCTGCTCTTGCATCTTTCTTCACCTCACTTGCCTCTTTCTGCACTTCTATTGCTTCTTTCTAAACCTCTGCTGCTTCTTTTAGCAATTCTCTTGACTCTTTGTGTGTTTCTTTACCTCTCTAGTGTCTTTCTGCACCTCAGTTGCTTTTTTCTGCACTTCACTTGCTTCTTTCTGCACCTCTCTTTTGACACCACTGTTGCTTCTTTCTATACCCCTCCTGTCTCTTTCTGCACCCGCTTCCCTCTTTCTGAAACTCTCTTTCTAAACCTCTCTTCCCTCTTTCTGCACCACTCTTGCCTCTTTCTGTACCTCTGTTGCTTCTTTCTGTACTTCTCTTGCCTCTTTTGGCACCCTTCGTGCCTCTTTCAGCACCTCTGTTGCTTCTTTCAGCTCGCCTCTTCCTTTTTTTGCACCCCTTGTGCCCCTTTCAGCACCTCTGTTGCTTCTTTCTGCACCCCTAATGCCTCCTTCTGCACTTTTGTTGCCTCTTTCAGCACCACTGTTGGTTCCTTCTGCACTGCCTTTGCTTCTTTGTGTACCTCACTTGCCTCTTTCTGCACTTCCCTTGTTTCTTTCTAAACTTCTGTTGCTTCTTTCAGCAATTCTCTTACCTCCTTCTGCACTTCTCTTGCTTGTTTCTGCACCTCTCTAGCGTTTTTCTGCACCTCTGTTGCCTCTTTCTGCAATTCTCTTGCTTCTATCCACACTTCTCTTCCTTCTTTCTGCACCCTTCCTATCTCTTTCTGTGCCTCTCTTGCTTCTTTGTACACCTCTCCTACATCTTGCTACACCCCTCTTGTGTATTTTTGCACCTCTGTTGATTCTTTCTGCACTGCTCTTGCTTCTTTCTGCATCTCACTTGCTTCTTCCTGCACTTCTCTTGCTTCTTTCTAAACCTCTTTTGCTTCTTTCAACAATTCTCTTGATGCTTTCTAACTTATCTAGCATGTGTTTGTACAGGTCTTGCGTCTTTCTGCACCTCTGTTGCCTCTTTCTGCACTTCACTTGCTTATTTCTGCACCACTCTTTCAACACCCCTGTTGCTTCTTTCTGCACCAACATCCCTCTTTATGCAACTCTCTTTCTACACCTCTCTTCCCTTTTTCTCCACCACTCTTGCCTCTTTCTGTACCTCTGTTGCTTCTTTCTGCACTTCTCTTGCCTCTTTTGGCACCCTTCACGACTCCTTCTGTACCCTTGTTACCTCTTTCAGCACCTCTGTTGGTTCTTTCTGCACTGCCTTTGCTTTCAACTGTACACCTGTTGCCTCTTTCTGAATTCATCTTCCTTCTTTCTGTACCTCTCATGTCTGTTTTTGCATCCCACGTGCCTCTTTCTGTACTTCTCTTGTTTCTTTCTACACCTCTGTTGCTTCTTTCAGCAATTCTCTTGACTTTCTGCACTTCTCTTGCTTGTTTCTGCACATCTCTTGCCTTTTTCTGCACCCCTCTTGCCTCTTTCTGCACCTCACTTGCTTCTTTCTGCACCCCTCTTGCCTCTTTCTGTACCCCTGTTCCCTCTTTGTGCAACTCTCTTGCCTGTTTCTGGACCTCTCTTGCCTCTTTCTGCACTTCTCTTGCTCTTTCTGCACCTTTCATACCTCTTTCAGCACCTCTGTTACTTTTTTCTGCACTTCTCTTCCTTCTTGCTGCACCCCTCATACCTCTTTCTGCACACTTCCTGTCTCTTTTTGGTTCTTTCTGCACTGCTCTTGCTTCTTTCTGCGCCTTACTTGACCCTCTCTGCACTTCTGTTTCTTCTTTCTACACCTCTGTTGCTTCTTTCAGCAATTCTCTTGCCTCTTTCTGTACTTTTCGTCCTTCTTGCTGCACCCCTCATTCATATTTTTGCACCTCTGTTGGTTCTTCCTGCACTACTCTTGCTTCTTTCTGCATCTCACTTGCCTCCTTCTGCATTTCTCTTGCTTCTTTCTAAACCTCTGTTGCTTCTTGTAGCAATTTTTTTGACTCTTTATGCACTTATCCAGCATGTTTATGTATCTCTCTTGCATCTTTCTGCACCTCAGTTGCCACTTTCTGCACTTCACTTGCTTTTTTCTGCACCTCTCTTTTGACACCTCCGTTGCTTCTTTCTGCACCCCTCCTGCCTCTTCCTGCACCCGCTTCCCTCTTTCTGCAACTCTCTTTCTATACCTCTCTTCCCTCCTGCACCACTCTTGCCTCTTTCTGTACCTCTGTTGCTTCTTTCTACACGTCTCTTCCTTTGTTTTGCATTCCTCATGCCTCTTTCAGCACATTTGTTGCTTCTTTCTGCACTCCTCTTCCTTCTTTCTACACCCCTAATGCCTCCTTCTGCACCTCTGTTGCCTCTTTCAGCACCTCTGTTGGTATTCTCTGTACTGCCTTTGTTTCTTTGTGTACCTCACTTGCCTCTTTCTGCACTTCACTTGCTTCTTTCTAAACCTCTGTTGTTTCTTTCAGCAATTTTCTTGCCTCCTTCTGCACTTCTCTTGCTTGTTTCTGCACCTCTCTTGCGTCTTTCTGCACCTCTGTTGCCTCTTTCTGCACTTCACTTACTTCTTTCTACACCCCTCTTGCCTCTTTCGGCATGTCTGTTGCTTCTTTCTGTACCTCTCCTTCCTCTTTCTGCACCCTTCTTCCCATTTGTCCAACTCTTTTGCCTCTTTCTACACCTCTATCCCCTCTTTCTGCACTACTCTTGCCTCTTTCTGTGCCTCTGTTGCTTCTTTTTTTACTGCTCTTGCCTCGTTCTGTACCCTTTGTGCCTCTTTCAGCCTCTCTGTCGCTTCTTTCTGTACTTCTCTTGGTTCTTACTGCACTTCCCTTGCTTCTTTTTGTACGTCTCTTGCCTCTTTCAGCACCTCTGTTGCTTTTGTCTGCAGATCTCTTGCCTCTTTCTGCATCTCACTTGCCGTTTTCAGCACCTCTGTTGCTTTTTCTGCAGATCTTTGTGGACCCCTCTTTTCTCTTTCTGCACTTCTCTTGCCTCTTTATTCACCCCTGTTCCCTGTTTCTGCACCTTTCATGCTTGTTTCTGCATCTCTCTTGCCTCTTTCTGTACCTCTGCTGCCTCTTTATGTACTTCTATTGCTCTTTCTGCACATTTCACACCTCTGTCAGCAACTCTGTTGGTTCTTTATGCATTTTCGCTTGCTTTTTTCTGCATCTCACTTGCTTCTTTGAGCAATTCTCTTGCCTTTTTCTGCACTTCTCTTCCTTCTTTCCGCACCCCTCTTGCCTCTTTCTTTACCTCTCTTGCCTCTTTGTGCACCTCTCCTACCTCTTTCTGCACTCTTCTTGCCTCTTTTTGTACCTCTGTTGGGTCATTTTGCACTGCTTTTGCTTCTTTCTGCACCCTTCTTGCCTCTTTCTGTACCCTTCTTTTCTCTTACTGCACCTCTCTTGCCTCTTTCTACACCTATGCTCCTTCTTTCTGTACATTTCCTGCCTGTTTCTGTACCTCTCTTGCTTCTTTCTGCACCTGTTACCTCTGTCTGCACCTTTGTTGCTTCTTTCAGCAATCCTCTTGCCTCTTTCTGTACGTTTCTCCCTTCTTTCTTTACCCTCCGGCCTCTTTCTGCACCCCTCTTGCCTGTATTTGCACCACTGTTGGTTCTATGTGCACTGCTCTTGCTTCTTTCTGCATCTCACATGTCCTTTTCTGCACTTCTCCTGCTTCTTTCTTCACCTCTGTTGCTTCTTTCAGCAATTATCTTGCTTCTTTCTGCACTTCTCTTCCTTCCTTCTGCATCTCTTGGGCCTCTTTCTGTACCTCTCTTGCCTCTTTATGCACCCCTTCTACCTTTTTCTGTACCCTTCTTGCCTCTTGTTGCACCTCTGTTGTCTCTTTCTACTCTTCTCTTCCTTCTTTCTACACCTCTGTTGCTTCTTTCAGCAATTATATTGCCTCTTTCTGCACCCCTTTTCCTCTTTTTGCACCCCTCTTGCCTCTTTTTGCACCTCTGTTGGTTCATTCTCCAAAACTCCTGCTTCTTTCTGTATCTCACCTGCCTCTTTCTGTACTTTTCCTGCTTCTTTGTACACCTCTGCAGCTACTTTCAGCAATTCTCTTGCCTCTTTCTGCACTGCTCTTGCTTCTTTCTGTACCTCTGTTGCAAATTTCTATATCCCTCTTGCCTCTTTCTGCACCCCTGTTCCCTCTGTCTATACCTTCCTTGCCTGTTCCTGTGCCTCTCTTGCCTCTTTCGGCACTTCTGTTGCTTCTTTCTGTACTTTTCTTGCCTCTTTTTGCACCTCTGTCTCAGAGGTAGTTTTAACCCCCCTGCCCTATTATATACTAGGACCTTACAGAGGAGGTCATGCCAATCACAGGGGTACCCCAACCCATAGTGTACCCTGGTGTATGTAGGTATTTTCACTGTATTCTAAGTGTCTTTCAGGATAGCACTGGCTCCGGGCCTGGTTAGTCAGAGTCATTTACCGCCAGTGAGAAAAACTTAGGGGGCGCAGGATGACTTTGCAACAAGGCCTCTTTCTGAACATCTATTGTTTTTTTCTGCATATCTCTTGCTTCTTTCTGCACCTTTCTTCGTCTTTCTAGACTTCTGTTGCCTCTTTCTGTATTTCTCCTGCTTCTTTCTGTGTATTTCTTCCTCTTTCTGCACTTGTCCCACCTCTGTAGGAATAGTTAGAAATTAGCATTTAAAAAACCTTTGAAATTCACTGAAAAAAACATAGTTTTCAGGGACGTAATAGTTAGAAATTATCATTTAAAAAACCTTTGAAATTCACTGAAAAAAAACATGACTTACGCCCCCCCCCAATGCACTGCTGTTGACGTCACATATTACATCATTCATGACATGGTCAGTGACATCACTGATGACATCACTGATGACATCTCAAATGAAATCACTCATGACATCACTGATGACATCATCCATTGAATGTGTTTTTATATAAAATGTAAAATTGTATTATATATACCAAGCTGTATTGAAGAATGAGTGGATGTATAAGTGTCTGGATGCAGGATTTAGTAGGTGTGTGACTCACTGTTTAAGTGAGTGATTAAATGTGTCTTACTGAATGCATGGGTTAGTGACTAAACTGTGTGAATGTCTGTATCAGTCTGTCTGTTGTTGTATAACCTGCTGCATCAGTTGGTCAGTAGCTGCACTGGTGTCTATATGGGGTATTGAATATTTGCCTGAGTAATTGTATGGGAGACTGTGTGTGTGTGTGTGTGTGTGTGTGTGTGGTTGGGTGGGGGTGTGTGACTCTGTGCATAGATGTGTGAGTGGTTGATTGACTGGGTGTATGCCTTTTTTAAGACTGCATGCAGAAACATGAATTCTGCCTCAATACCACCACATGGCGATGACTAATATAATAACTAATAACCCCATACAGGGTGAGTTAGTGTGTATGGATTTGTTGGTGAGTGAATGAATGTCTCAGTGGTAGATGTCCAAGTAAGTACAAAAGTAAAAGGCAGTGTATGTGAGAGTTGGAGTATAAAAATGATTATATGTGAGAGTCAGTGATTGTGGGAGTGACTGTATGGATGAGTGTATACTTCTATTAGTGATTATATAAGTGAGTAAGTATGCATTAGTATGTGTATGAATAAATGAGGTGGTGTGTGTATAACTGTGTAGGTGATTAAATGGAACTATAATTGATCCTTTGCATGACTGACTACGATGAGTGCATGACTGTGACTGACTAGGATGAGTAGTGGTGTGTGAGTGTCTGTATAGGTGTATGAGTGCATATGATAGTGTTGTATTAATCAGTGACTACATGTATGAATGGTTGTATGGGTGAATGAGTGCATGTGTCTGTAGACCTAGGAATTAGTGAGTGCATTTGTAGTAACTGGTATTGGTGTCTCAATGGTTTTGGAAATGGCTGTCTGTATTTTACAGGGGGTGTATCAAAGATTATATTAGGGTGTGTTGAGGTGCATCAGATTATCATGTGGATGATGTCATCAGTGATGTCATCAGTGATATAATTTGAGATGTCATGAGTGATGTCACTGACCATGTCATGAATGATGTAATATGTGACATCAGCAGTGCATTGCTGGGGGTGAGTTATAGTTAGCTCAACTAACTATAACAGTGGAATTTCTATGGTTTTTTATGAGTGAAATGTCCAACTAACTATAACGTCCCTGAAATGTATGGTTTTTGCAATGAATTGCAAAGGTTTTTTAAATGCTATTTTGTAACTATAACATCACTGAAACCTATGTTTTTTTCAGTGAATTTCAAAGGCTTTTTAAATGCTCATTTGTAATCTTAATCTCCTTTAAACATATAGTTTTTTCAGTGATTTTAAATTATCACTTCATTATGCACCTAGTGAAAACAGCCAATATCCCCAGTTTTCCAGCAATAGCTTCCACAAAAAAAAAATCATCACTAATGAGAACAACAACTAACGGTAATACACGCTGAGCGCCAAAGGTACTACTAACTAACTCAGTGCACGGTTAGTCATCGCCATGTGGTGGTATTGAGGCAGAATATAATGGACAAAAAGACATTGATCCGAGTGCGGCCACCCAGGACCACGTGTTAAAGATTGCAGGGATCTGTTAGCATGAGCTGAAAGCCATTTTGTACTTGGCAGCCTTTTTAGCCATGTGCTCGCCATGTGCTGTTTCCCTCTTCCAGAGCCTTGCACATGCTCAGAGGGGCCTAGCTAGTAGAATGCACCTGCTCTTATGTTATAACTGTCAGGCTATTCTTGCTGATGTAAGGAGAAATAACTCTCCTCCCACTTTGTTGAGCAAGTAAATCTTGTATGCCCATATTAGTCATTTTGCATGCTTACATATGCCAGGACCTCCCCTTGGTTTTATGCTGACTATGTAAACCTATGCATATATAAGGCCCCCGTTTTCTGTACTCCTTAGACTGCCTCATACAGTTTTCTGAGGGTACTGTGTGACGTAGTCTCCCTCATCTGAGGTTAGTAAGATGTCTTTTATATTACAGCTTCTGTGCCAATCTCTTCTGTGTTGGTTTAAAAGAACCAGGTGTATCAGTGAGACCCCTGAGAAGGGTTCTATGTTCTACAAATGGCGCCTCAACGTGGACCTAATCAGAGAAGCGGCTATCCAAGGGAGTGGTCTTGACAGGAGACAGGAATCTACTGAGGAGGACAGGACAGGACTCTACTAAGGAGGTACTCTGTGCACAGAGATTCTGGAGATTCTCTGTCTTTGCAGCCCAGTATATTTCTGGTCTTCCTGGTTTGATCCTCCAAATGTTTACTGCTCCTGACTGAGAACATTTTTGGCGAGAGTATTCTAAAAATGACCGTTAGGTCACTCAGAACTTGGCAGTGAGAGGTTGAGATTTGTGCTTGATAAGGTCGCTTGATGCGACACTTCTTGTCTGGAAATTGGCCAATATCTTGGAACTTGCTTGGAAACATATGAATTGCAATTTGAGTAGGCAGGTAATGAGGAGACTTTTCTCTACTTTTTATAAAACTTGAACGGCACATTACTTAAGTGCTACTTTGCGTATAATTTTGTATATTCTGCATAATTCTTGGCATGCCTGTTTTAAGCGCACATCGAAGAATGTGTTGCTTTTTGGAGGTACCATTTGGGATTTGAGAGGAATCAACCGGCTCCCCTAGAGGAGATACCTAAACAGGTTTAGATATAAAAAACGTATTTCTTCCTTGGTGACTCAGTAGCCCATGGAATTAAAATATGTACATAAAAAGGATCCAATTTCTGCACACTTTTATAAGTGGAGATATGCAGAGCGATTTTTGGTGTTTTGCCAGCCAAAGCTAGTGAATTGAGTGTATTTTGGCTTCTTG
The DNA here is from genome assembly GCF_964261635.1 of Lissotriton helveticus. Classification (NCBI taxonomy): domain Eukaryota; kingdom Metazoa; phylum Chordata; class Amphibia; order Caudata; family Salamandridae; genus Lissotriton; species Lissotriton helveticus. The sequence continues at coordinate 302,896,740 of NC_136073.1, read as the reverse complement.
AAAGTGGAACAGTCAGTTGGGCTGTTTTTGTGCAGTCTTTAGAATACTATTGAGAAGCTCTTCCTGTAAATATGACTTACAACTAGTATTTACAAATAGTTTAGTTTCAGTACAGTCTGTGGGCTGTCTTTTGGTTATGTCCTAAGTGTTGATTTGTGGGTTAATCATGTGCTTAAATGTATATGTGGTTTGTGATCTGACATTGGTGGTACTAGTATGAGTAAATAGCAATTGCGCTTTTTGTGTAAGAATGGCTAGCCTTAAGCGCGCTGTATTGTGTGTTCTGAGTGTAGGACCCCCTTCTGTAAATCTCTGGAATGAGCGCAATGTGTTTGTTTATCTTATGTTGTCATCATTCTGTTATACAAAATGTCATTTAATTAATATTAAATAAAATAAAATAAAAAAAACAGAAATTAACTATGTGACATATGCTAAATAGCTGCATGTTACTATTAACTTGACAGAATAAGAAACCCTATACTTGTGCAAGCTGCCACAATGCTAAAGATAAAATTAGAATTCACATTCAATAGGAATAAAATAGGGCTCAAAAACGAAATTGTATATATTGTAATGATTATAACTAGGGCTCCCGGTTTTATGGTGTTTATTTTTTTCCCATTTCCGTCTGTATTTATCCATATTTATTTTTTGGTCATTTTACCTGTATTTATCCACATTTATTTTTAACACAAGAAAAAAACGCTAAAGCTAGTATTTTTCCACATTTATTTAAGTTGACATGCACACTTGCAATATGTTGTTATAGCTGTTTTTTTAAATTGGAGCCTGTGCTTATTGGAGGAAAATTTCTTCCCTCTCCTCTAAGAAAAGATGTGTGAATTTGTGACTTTGATTAGGTCTCATTTGCGCATCTGTCTTGCAAAATGTCAACAAATTACTACCTCTTTTACTCACATTTAATCAGCCATCAGAGAGTGTCTGCTCAAAGAATATCAGATCACTCTTAGTGTGCACTAGAAGACGACCTACCCCACAAGGCATTGCAAATCGCCAAAATATCTAAAGAATCCTGCATCTTCATCTGTACAGAATAGTGCTTTGATATGGACGCTATGGAGAAAATGTAGCGCACAGGTGGTGCACAGTCATTTCTGTTTTCGTTTTTATTTTTTATTTAACCCCTCCCATGCTCGTGACGGAACCGTTCCGTCACGAGCCTCGGGTGGGCTGTGCTGGTGACGGAACGGTTCCATCACGGCCCGCTCGCCGCCCTGCGCGGCGCGAATTCCGTGCCTGCGCTGAAGGTTCTATTAGGCGGGCGGGGCCGTGACGGAACCGTTCCGTCATAAGCACAGCTCGCCTGCGGGCCGTGACGGAGCGGTTCCGTCACGAGCACGGGACCGCCGCGCGGCCCCGCCTCCCCCTTAGCTCTGCGGCGGAATAGCCGCCGCAGCGAAGGGGTTAAGTAGAACTTAACCCCTTCGACGCTCATGACGAGCTGGGCTCGTCATGGCGTAGCCTCCTCGCACGCTCATGACGAGCCCAGCTCGTCACGTAAAGTGCGCTTTTTAAAAACCCAGCGTACGGGCGGAATTCCGCCCGCATGCATGCGGTTAAATAAACATTAAATAGAAAAAGGAATTCATGCTAACTGACTTGCTCACCTCTTACTCAGCCTCACTGCCCTGCAGCGTGCATAGTCACTGAGAGATGCAGCCAGACTTTATGCTAATAGTTGTTGGAGGCATTTCTGTCCCTCCACCCCCGTGGCCTACCACATCAACCTCCTTCACCCTACCATACAACAAGCATTTGCAATGCAATAGGTCTCGCATTTACACGAGTTTCAGCTATTAGCATTGTAAATGGCAATGCCTTTTATTTCGGTTTTAAAAACTGAAGCAAAAATAAAAAGCTTTGTTATTTGCAATGTCAATAGCTCAAACTCGTGTAAATGCGAGACCTATTGCATTGCAAATGCTTGTTTTTCATTACATTGTAACTGGTGCTGATGTAAAGCATGCCAATACCTTCGGCTCGAGTTCATGCTATATAAAATTGAAAATAAAAATAAATAAATAAACCACTTCTGACAGATATCATTACTGATATAAAGGTAAGTATGAAAACTCAAGTTACACTCACTTTAATTGAGATATGCACTCCTTTTCAGAAACACACTATTATCATTTAAGAGAGCACTAGCCTCAACGTGCAACGATTGAACACCATGTTTTGGCACTTACTGGCACGCTATTTAGGGGTCGATTCCGATCCGGTAAAATCCCTGTCCGTACGAATCGTATCCGGAGCCGTTTCCGTACGACTCGTACGGACGCCGTACGACCGGACGATTCCGATCCCGATCGGCTGACCCGGACGCGATTCGTACGGTACACGTCGATTTGTACGGAAAAGCGCACAATCACCTACACACCGTACGGCGCGTACCCCCCATGATCGCAGGGGTACGCGCCGTACCCCTGTGATCATGCGGGGTACGCGCCGTACACCCAGCGTACATGGGGTACGTGCCGTACACCCACCGTACATGGGGTACGGTGCGTACCCCATGTACGCTGGGTGTACGGCCGTACCCCGCATGATCACAGGGGTACGGCGCGTACCCCTGCGATCATGGGGGGTACGTGCCGTACCCGGGGGGGGCGTTCCGTACCTGTTTCGGCGCGAACTCTGCGTTTACGACTGTTTTCGGCTCCCATAGGAAAAGGGTCGTACGGCGCGTACCCGACACGAATCGTACTTGCTGGATCGGAAAAACCAGCCGCGAACCGTAGTGATGTCGCGTACAGCCGGTTCCGAGTGAGACTCGTACGGAGATTTGAGTCGTACGGAGTCCTGTACGACTCGTACGGAGTTTGGCACCTGGTACGGATCGTACTTCGTCGTACGTACGGGACGTCTACGGGTACGATTCGTATGGGGAAAAAACTCTCCGTACGACAATTCGGAGCGCATTTTACCGGATCGGGATCGACCTATTAGTATCAAATACTAAATAAGGTGCATTAATAAGAGTTTAGACCCAAGTCAGGAGTGAGTCCCGATTTTTTTTGTTGTTGTAAAAAAAGCCCTTTATTTTGGTTGTCGCCCGCCTGACATTGCCTCAATTTCAATTGAGGTAAATGGGGAAAATACATTAACCCCATTTTTCGAAAATCTCCCACTTTCATCTTCTCTCTATATTGTTGGCATGTACGCAGGAATTCGGGGCACAGCTGTAACAAGACACAAAACGATCCTTGCACATTCTGAAGTTCAGTGCACAGAAGCAGCGCTGTTCTTGCCGCTTGTGGGAAGAGTAGGAAATAAACAGTGTTGGTAATTGCTTTGCTGCCAGCCGGTTTAGCAGCAGGTGTGGGGGTTTCCATTGTGGACAGGTGCTTGCAAATGAAAGGAGGCAGTGTGGGGCCGAGGATGGAATCTATTGCCTTTTGAAAATCTACATTCTTTTAGAACTGAAGCTTCCTGAGCGAGAAAATGAACACCCTGGAAAAAACTCCAACCCCCTCCAGGTAACGGGACGTATTGATAGCAAGCAAACACGTCTCTGCCACTATACCAGCTTTCTCGGTGCTATGTGCATGCACGCCAAGCAGCTGCCAAGCCTTTCATTGAAGTGCGTCATTAGTACACAAATAAGCTGTAAAGCGCCGACGTAATACTGTGAAGCCTCATTTAAATTGGAAGACCCTTTGAAATAGGCCGCTTGAAGTGCTATTGCAGAAACTCTGATATCTGTCTGTTGTGCGTGAAAGTGAAAGCATTCACCCAATTTGTTTTTGGTTTTAAATCCCCCACTTTCATCTTCTCTCTATATTGTTCCATGTATGCAGAAATTCGGTGCACAGCTGTAACGGACACAAAAGGATCCTTCACATTCTGAAGTTCAGTGCACAGAAGCAGCGCTTTTCTTGCCGCTTGTGGGAAGAGTAGGAAATAGAAGATGTTTGTAATTGCTTTGCTGCCATCCGGTTTAGCTGGAGGTGTGGGGGTTTCCACTGTGTACAGGCGCTTACATATGAAAGGAGGCAGTGCAGGCCGAGGATGGACATCGGCTGCTTGCACTGCTCCAGCCATTATCCTGTGTGAACTACCGCTGTGAGGGGTGCTAGAGTGTCTCTGCCGACACGGCGCTCCCAGTTCTCCCGTCTCTGGAGAAGTTTCAGGGCAGCAGTTCACGTTTCTTTTGGCTGCCCCTGTGCACCTCTGACTCAGATTTTACAGAGGAGCACAGAGGCAGGAGGAGCATTTGTTTTGCTAGTACTTTCCCGTTTTTATATATAAATACAGACAAAAACAAAAAAGTTTTCCGTCTGTATTTATATGTAAAAATCCGTTTAAACGGAAAACCGGGAGCCTTAATTATAACTAACATATAAAATGTTACTATTATATATAACAAGGGAAACCCGATGTAGCAATAAGTATGGGACCTTGGGGGTATGCAATATTTCAGAAAACTCTCGGAGAGTATCACCTCAACGGATGTGATAGACTCCCCTATTACGGGCGCGTTATTCCATGCCACTGATAACTGACGGAAATATATCGAGTATTCCCAAGAATAAGCCCTATTCATTTTACTCGTTTTTGCATCTTCAAAACGCACAAGACTCCCCTTTTTCCGGTTTCGCTATCTTAACTGACTGGTGTGCAACATAAAAGCATTTGCTTTTTTATCGACATCCTCATTTCACCACTCCTTTATTAAATCGGAGGAGCTCCCGCTTGGTGTACACTGATCATCCTCCCCAAAAATAATATTAGGAGACCGAAATACAACTAGAGTAAAGGCATGTATTGATATGTCCTGATGATGGTCCTGAACTAAATAAGGATCGAAACGTCGTCGACACTACACATGATGATTTGTATACTCCTCCATTGTGTAAATCACAGAATGTGTATTTAATTAATAACTGTCTGCCCCAATTTTTTGACTAATTGACAGAATTTTTTTCCTGCCTTGTATTTGTTTGTTTTTTATGGTTGTGTATATGTGGTAGCTGGACGCAGGCTTGTGTCCCACTTAGAAATTGCTATATATTTCACTACATTAGAGTGTATTTATTATTAAAACATGTCCGGCTGGACATTGAACAAAGATTCCAATTTTGGTCTATTTGTATCTTTGCTTTTAAAGTGAGATTGATGTTTGGGACCACTGTTTTCTGATATAAAATGTTACAGCATTTTCCTTAGATACATTGTATTAGATATTAACAGGCAATCACATCATCTGAGTGAATTTGGTTGTTACTGAATTAAACACACATTATAGACCGATAGATTTAACTCCATTGAAATACCTAGTTTTTTCAGGCAAGATGGCGGTCTCGCGCTATACCGGCTTTGCAGCGCCCTGCTGAGCTCTGTGTAAACTATGCTGATCGAGTGATTAAGGCAAGCGATGAGACGGTACCGTCCAGAGATTCAATCGCTGACATCACTCGTAAGGGAAACGGCGCAAGGTTGAGCGAGATTGATGAAAAAATTGAGCTACACCCTAATTGTTCTCCCGGACCAGTTATCCGCTGCCGCCATCAAACGCTATGCTACCAGGATTGTTACAATGTAGCAGATTCACCGATACGCACATAAACTGGCTGGGTTCTAACAGGAGCTCGGCGGCTTTATCATACAGTGCATTGAGTGGTTTATTACCGGCTTTACTAACCGTGTTTGGGTCGACGTACTGGCAGCGGAGCTTCTTGGTTGTGGTCTGTGGCTTTGACGGCAGGACGCAGCCGCGCCTGCAGAGGAGGACGCCGAAAACAGTGAGAAGAGTGATGCCGCCGCCAAAAAATGCCTCAGCCGCTGCAGCCAGAGCGCGGGTTGCGAAGGCAGCCAAAGTCCTTCGCAAAGAAGCAGAGAGGCTACAACGTGAAGGCTCATTGGAGGGTGTCGAGCTCGACGGTGTTCCGGCTAAGGTAGGGAAAGCCAAAGCAAAGAAACTACATTTAGCTCAGCCGGTGATAAACACTCCGAGGCAAGAAGTCATCGCCTCTAGGAGAAGGCTAAGTACTACCGGGGGGCAGACAGTGCTTGATTTAATGTTAAAGAAACGACCGGGACTCGTTGAGCCACAGATTGAAACTGAAATTGTGATACCACTATCCACTGTTGAAAACAATGATGAGGATAGGAACTCTGAAGTATCTTCTACGCCCCAGATAAGCAATGCCTCAATTATAAACAATGGAGTACTGGAATCTTTAAATGTCCCTGTAATCTCTCAGCCTGTAACCGAGGCCGTACCTATCACCCTGCTTGGTAATGAGGTTTCTGTGACTGTACCCCTGCTGAATAGTGAGCCGGGCGAGACTGAGGAGCATGAAATTGACACAAGTCAAACAAACGAAGGGCACGCTATGTCATTTTCTGGTCCAAGCGGCAACATCCTAGGGGTACAAATTGAGCCCACAGATCTGACCATAGAGACCGTAGAGACCGTAAAGACCGTAGGGGTTAAAAACCAGCCTATATGTATAACACCGAATGTGGTCTTAGCCCCTACCGAAGAACTGTTGAACATACCCCCCCACACTAATTCTGAACTTACTGTAGCGAGTGAAGGTATCACTGGGTCAATTCCTAACCTGTCCTTACTTCCAAACGCTCAGATTTCGGAGGGGGAAAAGGATCTTAGCGTGTTTTATTCTTTCTCCGATGAGACTGGGGAGGCTGGAGCTGATACTGCCAGAGATTGGTCTGAAAGCTACGACTCTACAGAAGAGGAGGATGAGGAGGATGACCTCCGATCCTACTCATCAGATGATAACTACGGGGAGGACAGACTAAATATAAATACCGTTAAAGCTAAGCCTAAAGTGGGATCTAGAGCTACGCAAGGCAACCCCAGGCACCTGATTACATCTCAAGAGGTCAGTCCCGCTAACCCCGGCAACTCAGAATTACCTTCTACAGCGGTTGAGACTATTCTGCAAGCTATAGCGGCCCATCGAGAAGAGGCCGCAATAGACAGTCGGAGATCACGTGCCGCTCTGCGCAAAATGCAAGGGGTTGTTAAGAAACTCTCAAAGACTTGTAACCATATAAGTGAAAGAGTTACAGATATGGAAGCAAGGGTGATGTCTGCAGAGAAAGACTCCTCTGAGAACTCGGAGAAAATTAAGCTTCAAGAGGCAGAATTGACGGACATCAAATGGAAGCTTGAAGATCATGAAAATAGACAGCGGTGCAATAATTTGCGCATATTAGGAGTGCCGGAGAAAATAGAGGGGGGAGATATTCGAGCATTCATTATCAAAGTCTTTAGTGAGTCAATGCCTGAGATTAAAAATTGGAATTGGAACATGGAAATCCAACGAGCTCACCGGGTTCCATTTAAGTTACCATCGAAACCAGGTGTATACCCTCGCGCTTTTTTGGTTTACTTTGGGAATTTCCTGCTAAGACAGGCTGTGGCAGAGAAAGCGAGACCTGACCGTAAAGTATCCTTTAGTGATTTTTTGTTTTTTTCAAGGCCAGACTTTTGCCACACTACTGTGGAAAGAAGGCGGCGATTACGTCAATTGATTAAACCATTTCCAGACAAAGGGGCCCTTGCATTCCTGAATAACCCTGAAAGCTTAAAAATTATCCACGGTGGGCAGACAAAGTTTTTTCAATCGGAGATAAAAGCGAAATCTTACCTGGAGGAAATTTCCTAGACAATAGACAATAGATAGAGCTACAGACAATTGAAGGAACAATCAGTATATGTTCAATGTGGGGGGGAAATTGCTAATTACATCCTGGTCCGTACTGTATTGACAATACTCTAATACTGTTATCTGAGCTAAATCACTGGCTTTCCTGTAAAGGATGGTGTTGATGTGTGGCTGTTTCATATTGTTGTTTGGCACTCTATTGTACTTATGCACCTAATGGACATGGACATGGACGTTGATATGGATATGCATATGATATATTTCATACTTCTTTGCCTTATATAGGATTTTTTTTTTTTCCTTTTCAATTTTTAACCTATCAGTACTGAAACTTATCAGGATTTTTTCTAGCAACGGTAGCTCAGCTGAGGTGCTGCAACCTCATCACACAGACTCTTCAGAGTCTGAATGCCTCCACTAGGGGGAAGCACACGGGGAGGCCTTGGGGGGAGGGGTTTCTGGGGATGGGGGAAGGGGGGAGTGTGGGGAAGGGAGATAAAAATAAAAAACAAACCAGGTTCATTAGCAAGAGCAAGTTTAATTTTTGAAATCATAAGAAAGGAGGTACAGCAAGAAAAGGATTATCACTGGAGTAAAACCATTACACAATTTTTATATATTAATAATGGGTAAACTTTCTGTTCAATCTTGGAATGTGGGAGGATTGTTATCCAGAGATAAGCGTCTTAGATTGGGGGAATTAATAAAGTTAAAAAAAAAAAATAAAAAAAAAAAAAAAGAAATACCTCGTTTTTTAAATAGACCGTGATGTGCTTCCTTTCAGCACCAGAGAAAAACAAAAGCTTTCAAACAGCTGTGTTTAACTGTCTCACTGAGAAAAGCTGTCTGACGCAAAGCAATGGAGATTACACTTTGTCAAGACATTAGAAATACGGAAAAAGAATTTTCTCTCCTGAGAAAGGCGTGGGAATTCGACGCCTGCTGCTCAAGCAATAAATAGCACATGGCTATTTTTGTTCGCATGGCCACAGAAAAGAATGCTGAAGTCAACTAAATCTTAAAGTCAGTGCAAACATGGTGTTAAACCCTGCATTTCAGACTGCTGTTTTAAAAGTTAGGGATTTTCTTTCTTAATGCCTTTTTACATAAGCACATCCGTGGTTCTGATGTTAAATAATGACTGTCCTTTACAAAGTGGCGTACATTTTCATATCACAAGTTAGGCTTCTGTGCATAGGGTTACAAATAAATACATGTTGAAGGCAAAAAGGAATGAAGCTTGCTTTTCATATGTATAACCATCAAAATGATTGGTTTTATAAAAAAATTAATTGGGGGGATTATATGAAAAAAAGTTATTAAAAATAAGTGCATTAAATTTGAGTTATAATCTTCATAAAGCTTAATAATCATACTGTGAACTCCTAGCATCAAAATTGAATTTAAGCAGTGCTGTACCGCAATATGAGGGAATTTAAATGTGAAATTTCAATCTGTGCAGTCGTACATAACTCATTTTTTATAAGGATATATCTTATACTTTCTGATTCCCCATTCCTGGGCTATCTAAAGAACACTCTGGGGATGACTATTAGGCAGACACATTGTAGGATATTCATTTGTACCTGCCCCAAACACCAAAGTCGAAATTGGGCAAAATTCACTAATTAAATGCAGTTCTGCAACTCAGAGCAGCTTTCAGACTGCTCTTAGACTTCAGTAAAATGCACACATTTAAGTATAACACTAACAGCTGACCTCTATACTGCTAGAAAAGTATACCTCACACAGCTTGCAATTGAAAATAAATATAAACACCAGCAGAAGTTACTATCTTACCTCTAAATTTCTGGTGAACAGGAATGGAATATGTCTGCTTTTCAGCTATCAGCCTCCAGGGTCACTTTGAATTGGGAGAACCCCATGGAAAGCCTTGCTCGCAAAATGGGACAGCTGATAAAGGGTTAAAATTCGAGTTCTACATTTAGAAGCCTAGCAGGGCTCAGAGCAAGGTTTCTTTGACATTTTGACCTCTGAAACTTTTTGAAATACGACAGGGAGAGAAGGAGAATTTTGCTTACTTTTGGCAAAAGCACTTTATGCACTGATATGAACAAAAGGCTATATAATGGTATATGTGAGCTTTGATTGAGAGATGGCTCTTCCATGTATACAGCACTAATGCTTTTAGTTTAAAGATTACTGTGCAAACGCTGAGCTAAACAAGGCAATGGGATTTAGTTTGAATTCATGCGCCCTCATGTTACTCTTATACATTTGCTAAAGAAATTGGTGGTTGGGTGTTCATGTTTTTTAGCTCGCTCAATGTGCTATTTACCTCCTATAACTTTGTTTATGCCCAGTTGCTACAAATAGGGATTGATAGTGTTGACAGAAGTGAAACGTGTTTCAGGTTTCCTACTGTCAAAATGGTGGAAGGAGGCTAGCTCCTCTACAAATTAAGGGTGGGCAAATTTATGTTTTCTCTCTCTTTTTCTCAATTTTTGTTTTGAGCCTGCCTAAACTGTTTATGAAATAACCATGAGACATTTATTTGGCTATACAGTAATATTGTTTTAAACATTGTTAGCAATAATAAAATGAATAAAATATATATGCTATGTTACTGCCCATCCTGTCTGATGTTTTTATGAAAGGATGAGTAGTCTAGATTGCTGTTCCCTTATTGACCTTTAAGGGGAACTAGATGTGGGTAGTTTTTGTTCTAAAAATCTTAGGTGACAACACCATTATTGTTTATGTTATTCTCATGCTACGTACAGTTTTGCAAGGGCATTGCTAGTCTTTTATTAGCTAGTCTGTGTAAATAAGCTGACAGCCCTTATTAGACCTGGTGAATAGGGTTTTTTCTTTAAAAATGATGTTGCATAGTCTAGATCGTGAAAAGTAGAATGCCCAAGGTTTATATTGTCAGGAAAGACGCCCATGTGATCCTCAGCAAAATCTTTGAAGGAAATAATTGTTTTATAGGAGTTTGTTTGTCACAACAATGTTCCGCTGGAGAAACTTATGTACCCACTATGTTGAGTTTTTTTAGATCTTTATGTAATACTAATCCCTGTTAAATTAGCAGTTTTAGATTTTTCTGCTGCGCCTATAACATGAGGGCATGGTCCTAAGTATACAATGTAGGTGCGTTTATGAAAGAGAAATCATTTTAGAAGTGTCTGCAGTCCTGTACAAGTAATGCAAAGTCTATGAGTAAAAGTGTAGAACATTTCCTTTTTTCTTGAGGTTCTTTAGATGAATAATATAGGAATACACAAATGTAAGGATTTGGAGTATGTCTGTATTGTTTTTCTCTTTTCCTCAGAACTTCGTAAATTAAAACAGACTTCCTTAGCTGCTTCAAATAGTGTAATAGGTCCAGGTTTTTTTTACTCTCAGATAGATGAAAGTGGTTCTTGGGTGCTTTGCTAATGTATGGGGCGCCCCAAGACTAGGAAGTATTCTGTCAATGTGCTGAAGTGCGTTTTTTGTGGCTATAATGTCGTTTGTTTTTAAATTTATAGTTACATTGCTAACAAACAGCTATTGCAACCTGTCAAATGTCCAGCTGGCTTTCCTCTAATGAAGTATTTATCCTCCCAAGACCAAGGTGTTTAGTACATAGAAATTAGTAGCTTAATGGTTTTGGTTGTTAGCTAGAATCTGTAGGTCCTGACTGATATCGGTTTTCGGCCACAATTTTGTTCACAGGAACTCTGCAATGTTTAAAAGGACATGTATTCGTAAATTTAGCTGGGAAGCTTGTATATAACAAGCATTTGCAATGCAATAGGTCTCACATTTTCAAAACTTTGACCTGTTGGTATTAAAAATGACAAAGCCTTTTATCATTACAGGTTTTTTCAACACATAAATAGGAGGCATTGTCATTTACAATGCCAAAAGCTCAACATCTCCCAAAGGAGAGGCCTATTGCATTGCAAAAGCCTGTTAAATCAGGCTTGGATCAATTAGCAAAATACTTGAATTCTATCTATAGGCAAAACACATACAAAGCCAAAAGACAGAAGTATCTAGATTCAGCCTTAAACACAGCTGCAAAGGAAATGTTTTTGGACTGAGATGCCTCAACATTCCTATCTGGCAGCTCGAAGGGGCATGGCAAACAATCAAATAAAGAGGAATCGAATTGTCATCTCTGTCTTCGCACCACGGAAACAATTGAACATATATTCTGCCTATGCTCTATTTTACTGGAAATCAGAAGAAAGTACTCAATACGAATGTTCTGTTTCAAATTTGACAATAAAGCAGCAATTGGTCTGTTTTTCAAGGGACAATTAAACAGGGGCATTGATGTTATTTATACATGTAAGCGACAACAGTTGAACAGTGAACAGGAGGATGCAACTCAGGGAGTGGGGCACGAAGTAGGGCGACCAACACGATGCAGGGAGGAGGAGGAGCAGCGCAAGGAACTCTTCACTGCAAGGAGAATTTGCTAGCAGTTTGCCTGTGGCCCCAGGAGTATCTTCACCTGCCCGCCTGCTTCTGGGAACTTGCTGACAACAGGAAAAAGAGTGGGTGATTGCTTGGAGCTACAGCAGAGTCAACAGGAAACAGGAAAGCAAGGAGCAAATAGCGGGGCTGAGTGGTAAGCAGGAGTGCTTTAGTCTTGGCAGCCCCCTTTGGGACGTGGAGGTGGCCAGCATTAGACTGGTGCAGCTTGCACCCGATGTGTGGCTTGCCCAGTCCACCTGGACCATGGTAAGTGTGCAGCCTGGCTAGCATAGTCCGCTGCTCGTCCTCCTCTGCTATCCTGCTACTGCTATATTTTGCAACGTTGTGCTTTTCAAAGTTGATCCTGGATTATCTGGACTACTCCACGAAGTATCCAAACTTATAAGTATTTTGAAAGTAGTAAGCTAAGCTTTAACGCGCCACAAGTGCCTTGCTAGTGCCCACAGTGCCCTAGAGACAAGTTCGTGGAATGGGTGATCTTAGTACAGAGCATGGAGAGAGAGAATAATAGCCATAAATTCTAACACAACCCTCCAAATATAGCCACAAAGAAAGGGATCCTAAAGGGAACAAGGAGGATCGAAACCAATCTGGCTTATGCAAACCTCAATGTTCAGTATCGACCAGAAGGCCTTGTGATGTATTTACTATGGGTACTGTATCGATCCCCCTATTTCTGACCCTTGTCTGGTTAATAATTAACTAGCAGCCATTCAACTGCACAGAAACCCGTTATCTGATTAGCCAAACAACGGCACAGAAGCCCGTTATCTGATTAGGTCATAGCACATGCCATCTCATTAGGCAAGCACTATTTCTCCAGCCCCCTAATAGGCATACGGTGTTCTCAAAACAAATCAAACCTACCACGACCTGGGAAATCCCCACAGCCATTGTTTTGATTTAACCAAGAACTTCAGTAAAGAATGTGCGAACGATCAGTTCATATGACATCCTTATTGACGTATTTATGTCCATCCTTACGTCAATCTCGGCACCTTTCAGGTATAAATAATACCGACATTGCCTTAAGCAAACACACGAGGTGGTGACAAGATTGGAGCAGCGAGACTTGCCGAGGAGCCCAGCTGACCGCGAAGCCCACAGACGCTGCCCCTCCTTTCTGACGCGCTGAGAGAGAGACGCTGCCTTTTCTCCTGCCGAGAAATCCAGCTCCGGCGCTTCCAAGCCGCCCTCGCAGGCAGCTGGAATATCAAGACCTGAGATAGAGATACCAACCCTCCAGCCTTCTAAATCCCAGGTACTGAACTGAATAACCCTTTGTAGAGAATTCTTGAAGCAGACTCTTGGCAAAACAAACTTAACTTAAACTGCTACTTATCTACTCCCGCCCACGTATTAGGCTTAGGTCAGGTACATTGGGGTAGGTGTAGTTAGAAGCACCAGTTGAGTACGATTAGTCAATGTATATATGTATGTATCTATTTTATCCATTTTAAGTATCATATGGCTAAGAAACCATATCAATGCTTTTACAGTATTATTTTATAATTCTGTTATTACTGTATGCACTTTACTTAACTATAAGTATTGCAATAATAGCGATTCATTTCTCTTGTATGAGAAAAGAGACTGATCAATAAATAACATCTTTTTATTGAACACGCCCGTCTCTTCCTTTTCTCTACAATCTGGTGAAACTAAGAATGCACTGAACTGACTGAGTAAAATAAGTTGTCTTTTGTTTTCACACGACTCTAGAGATACACTCTTGATTAGGGGAGAGCAAAGTTGTCATGTTCTATGGTTGTCAGAAACTAAATCACTTCTTGTCTATCCAGGGAGGTTAAACTCCTCCTTGTCTATTCGAGAAAGTTTCTAGTGAACTCTGAGCTAGCTGGCAAACATTAAACTTTAAGTCTAATATCGACAGTAGAAGACCTAGTTAACCTCTGTCCTACGTCTATACTATTGAAGATATTATTCCAATGCGCAGAGCCTATTGGGATAATAGGAACTACACTACATGGCACCCAACGGTTTGGATAGGCGATAAATCTAACGTAAGACATTAGAGTAACTCAGTCGTGCTTTTTCACACAGACCCCTTTTCCCCATAATACTCCAAAGACGTCTGGAGTGGGTGAAAGGTTAAATCCGCCAAACTTAGTAGGAGGAGACTCCTATGTATGGTTCTTGGTTTATTCAACGTTGAAGGATTCACTGTTCCAAAATATTGTGCATCTAATCTTTGTTTCCATAGAAACCTGATCTGCAAATAAACAAAATCTTCTTGACAGTAGAATGTCAGAAAATGAAGAAGAAAGGGAGACAGCTAGACTAGCAGCTCAACTCCTAGCGGATGACACAAGTCTCCTACAGCAAGACCCGAATGCAATACTCATCCCGGTCAACATAAGAAAATCTATAACTTTAAAACTTATAGAAAATGGGCTGACACCGAGAGGTGGTACAGTCATATTCGTAATCGAGGCACACGAATATCGGCAGACAGAGGTATTCTATTCATGGATAAACTTTCCAGCAGCAAACGCTGTAACAAAGGACTTCCACTATTACAAAATAGAGGAACCTCCTAATGAGTACACTCCTTTCGAGGAGGTGGAAATACCACTCAAATACCAAGAGCACCTGCTCTGGTTTAACGGCGCCCTAAAACATAATAATCACATCACCAGGCTCGGTCCACTAGGTAGACCAGGAGCAACGTGGCCGGTCCTAGCCGGATACACACCACATCCAGACATTGAAGAAATGTCTGCACCAGAACTTTTAGCACAGCTAAAACAATTAATTAAAATACATAGACAATTAGTCCAATATGTAATGCGGACTTCAACAGTCCAACCAGCTATTAAAATTCCACAGCTGATCCCTCACCAGGGGAACACAAATAAAATTACACCACAGAACATACAGTCCTGTCTAGGTAAAGTACCCGCAAAACGGGAACAAATTCCATTCTGGTTAGCACAAAAAATCACTCAAATAGAGGCGGTATTTCCAGATACCACCCCGGTTGAGAAACACAGGATTCTGACTATCTGTCTTCCAATGGGAATCGCACCACATGTGGAGGACTGTGACACTTGGGGTACAGTCTTTGCTTCCATTTACACAAAAACACATGGTGTTCCATCCATGTCAGTAATACCAGATGTGCTAAAACAAATTCAAGATGAATACAGTCCAGAACCTGCCTTAACTCTTGGTATGAAATTACTAAAAGACTTCAAGCAGGTCTCGGCAATATTATTAGCAAATATAAAGGGAGAAGCAGCAAATGTGGCGATCCGCCAGAGGTTGAAAGAGACAGATATAGCATACCAACCATTTGAAATTGCCAGAATCATAGAAAAATCCTATGAAGAACTAGGAAGAGATAGTTTGGGTGGAAAACCGGTGAAACCCCAACTTATTGAAAAACCTGAAAAAGTATTTATTAAAAATAATCTAAACACTCAGAAAAAGAGCTGGGATGGAAATAACCAATCCACTCCTAAAGAAAAAAGATTCCAGTCCAGAGGAAGGTCTCTGGACCAAGGACACAAGTCTCCCCAGAGGGAGCCCTCTGAGAAAAAATACAACCTTAGAAATAGGGATAATCTGAAGAAACCTGATAGATATCAAGATATTGATACACGTCCCTCTCAATCTTTTCAGACTTCCTTGCAGAAATCGGAAAGAAGAGGACGATCAGAACACAGGGAAGAGCACGCCAAGTCCAAAGACAAGGAACCTGCTCATCAAAATAAAAAATTACAGTTTCCAAAAAAGAAGGTAGCCAGTATTAAAGTAATCAACCATGCCGAGAATACTGAGGACACAGCTGAAAAACAGAGAATGGGCTCAGACAATGCTAGACAGCGCAGCAGAAGTGAGCATAGCTCGCAAGATCCTTATGAATCATCTGGAGACAGTGGACACGAATGAATACATTCAGGTGGAAACTGCAGATACCAGAGTTAGCAAACCTCATAAAATATATGAAATAACATTGCGTATAGAAGGGGATAAGACTAGGAAAATAAGGGGTCTCTTTTGGGATAATCTCTCCAAGGGCTATGACATCCTTCTAGCTGAAAGAGACTGGCCACCAGAGTTTGTCAGGGAGTGCCCTCATGGCGAAGAAATAATTATGCCTGCCTTCTCAAATCATATTCCAATTCATAAAAAATATACACTTGCAAGAAAGTGGGCAGTAGCCCAAGCTCCTGCATTATATAAAAACCATGTGGGATGGGATGAGGACTCTCCTCCTCACAAAATCCAGTTAAAATCACAACCTACTGCTCAGAGGCAGTACCCAATTAAGCAAGAAGCAAAAAAACGGGTAAAAGAGATCCTAGATCAACTTGAATACCAGGGGGTGATTGAAACTTGCACCTCACAAATGAATAATCCTTTGTTTCCTGTCTCCAAACCAGACAATTCATATCGTCTTGTTTTGGACTACAGACACCTTAACTCATGTTCCAAAACCTTTGCAGTACAAAACTCGCATAGTGCTGCACTAATGAATAACATAGTGCGCAAAAAATACAAAACAACATTAGACATCTCTAATGGATTCTTCTGTCAAAATATAGCACCGGGGAGCAGATATTTAACCGCGTTCTCAATAAATGGCGCGCAAAAAAAAATCTGTTGTTTGCCCCAGGGGTTTAAAAACAGCCCAGGATTATTCTCAGCAAGAGTAACAGAGTTACTACAAATATATGATGATGAGGCATTATCTTATGTCGATGACATCTATCTAACAGATGATGACTTGGATACTCACTTGAAGAGAGTGAACACCATAATACTTGGGTTCGCAGCAGAGGGTTACAAATTCAACTTTAAAAAGTCAAGAATTGCCCATCTAACTGTCCTGTTTTTAGGATATGAACTATCAAGTGAAGGCAAAAGCCTGGCTGACAATTTCCTAGAGAAATGTGGTGAATCCAAGCACCTAGAACACTAAAAAACTTACAATCAATTCTAGGTTTCCTGAATTTCGGAAGAACTTACATTATAAATTATGCAGAGAGAGTTAAACCTCTCTATGATCTTATAAAACCAGATTTTAAAAGAATCAATTGGACTCAAAAACACACAGAAATTTTGAGATCTTTACAAACAGATATGTTAGTTAAAACAAAATTACAAACACGTGACAACACACATGTGATTCGAGTCATCCCAGGAAGATGCGGATTCACATACCTGACCTCTAATGAGGGAGAGAAGGTACCAATTGCATACAAATCACATTTGTACACAGAAGCTGAAAAAAGGTTCAGCATTAAGGAAAACATTGTTCATGCGGTTCAAACGGCTGTAGCAAAAGAAAAATACCAAGCCGACGGTAGACAGGTTACAGTCAGAACAGCAGAATCAGCTTTTGAGGCATTAACAACACCATGTAATTTACCGACAACGGCACTGAATCCAGAATGGATACAATGGGTAAATTCTGTTGCTACAGACAAAGTAAAATACTATTTTGACCCGGAAATGAAAGAATTAAAATATCTAGAATATGAGAGAGAATACCCTCTGCCAATCGACATTCTGCCTTTACGACAGTACGCCTGTGTAATATATACAGACGGTCATGCTCAACCCTCAGTTTGGGGAGAGCTGGCTTACAACGCCACATGCGAAATTGTAAAAGAAGTGTGGCGCGGAGGTAAATTAAGACCTCTACTTACAAAAACACACTCAGTAGAAAATAATTCAGAACAACAAACTGAAATAATAGCGTTAAAAATGGCGCTAGATAATGCCGATCGCGAATTCCCGACACTTATAGTGTGCGATTCGTATTACTGCGTCAAATCATACAATAACGATTTACAGAAATGGATTCAAAATGGTTACAAAGATGACACAGGTGCAACAATAAAGCAAAAAGTGCTTTGGGAACAAGTAGTTCTTTTACAGAAAGAACTACCAAAAACTCACGTGATACATTCACTGAGTCATCAGCGTGATGGCGTTCACGTTGCAGGGAATTCATTGGCTAAGACACCCACAGCGGTAGCAACTAAATCGGCTTCCGTAGCTACAAAAAAGCGTACAGTAAAATACATTGACGGAGAAACTGTGCTGGCAGTGAAAACGTCATCAAAAGGCGACTGCTCAGCGCTACCGATCAATTACCCACTCAATTATACATACATAATCGATGCAAACTCAGTCCCTTTTGCTCGAATCCCTGGAGTGGGGGATAGAGTAATTCCAAACACGGACAGGAGAGGCTTGTTAATAGCAGACGCACATATGGGTGAGGGTCTCAGACACCTTAAGCTAAAAGATTCCCTGGAAGAATTACAATCAGTGCACTGGTGGCCAGGCATGAGCCTGCATCATCACATTTTTGTAAAAAACTGCCCAGACTGCAACAGAGATCTCAGTGGCGAGAGAAACGGTTTACTACCATGGCGTTTCACTCCAGAATGTATCAAATCAACAAAAAAATAATAAAAACACAGTATGAATAATGCGTCGTATTAACATGTAGAGACTATCTTCACTTATAATGTAGACCCCAACTTTCGGCTGACGTCGGAACTGTTATACAAAGATTTGCAAGTCTAGAATGGCATATACGCTAGAAGCATGTTACGTTCTGACCAAAATCTTTCCTTTAGCTCTAAAAACAGCTTATGGGGGGTGACTGGTCAGAATGAACATTGCATTGCGGGACTCTTCTCACTTCCTTCCTGAGGGAAACGGGATGGTGTAAAGAAAAAACCGTGACATAAAGCAATCTATAACAGCAAAGGTATTAGGTTCAGGAGCTGGGTGGGTCAAACATTTAATAAGTGTCCAACGTAGTCTAAATAACCTGCCAAGAAATTCTCTGAAAGGACTCAGTCCGTACGAACTATTGTTTGGGACTAGAATGTTAATCCAGGACTTAGATAGTCAGACTTCAGTGGTTAAAGAAAAATGCTTTGATATCAAAGATCGCTTGGCTATTTTACAGGACTTAAATGAAACAAGAAAAGACCTGAGCAACATAAAGTTGAAACAGCAGCCAGCAACCACTGAAGAAAAACCACCTGTCCCAGCAAGGCCTGTCTGGATTCCAAAAGTCGGGGATCTGGTCAGAGAGAAGATCGCGGTAAAGAAGGAATTTGGGCCTTCTTACAGAAAAGCAGTTCCTGTCTTGTCTATCAACGGGACAAGATCAGTAGTACTACCGCCCCTTGCTGGTAAAAAGGAGAACCGAGTCATATCCATCGACCTGGTTAAACCACAATCATGTGGCCGATAACAAATAGTAGGCCAAGTGGACTCCCAAGAAGTAGCAGAACACCAAAGTTTGCTAGATCCACAGAGGTTCAAACTGAAAGACTGATCACATTTGGAAAATCTACAGTGAAACAACAAGGACTATGCAACAAAGCAATGGAACTTGAACCTCTTAAAACCCAAATAAAAACTTTTCATCAAGGAACAACAACCTACGATGATGTAACTACAGACTTTGCTAATGAAATAAAGCAAAATCCAAAAACAAAAAGTAATCCAGAAGCAATTGGAACAATTGACAGAACGGCATCCGGCTACTTCATCAACTTCGAAGATGTTTCAGAAGATCCAAGTGAACCAGAAGTACAGCCATCAACAAAAACTTTGAAAGACAAAGCAAAGGAACTTTTTCATCAACTAAAGGGAACCTATCTGACTTCTCCATGGATTGAAATTTGGGTGACATTAGGTGCATTTATCCTCATACTTTGGCTCATCATGGTACTATGCTTGGGACATTTCATTGAGGGAAAATATGCTAAAATGGACACAGCAAGCCAGAAAATCAACTTGGTCCTTAAACCACACACATCTTCACACGTCAAGAAAAGAGAACTTTCTTCAGTGAACTTCACAGCCCATCCTATACCAGGCGGTGTAGCATGGGACAATACTGATTATGAAATCTATGGCCCGGTTGAAATCCTGAAGTATCCACATCAATTTAAGATCTCGTTAAGTGACTTTGTAAAACCAAGCACATTCGCTGATGATTGGGACTTTGAAAGTATAAATGAAATGATGTCTGACCTAGTAATGTCTGCTAAATTTACAGAACATGATTATTTGCAGGGTTCGTCTAATTATGATCAAATGTTCTGCTACAACCACTATGGTAACCATTATCTCCATAAATCTGCACAACCTAGAAATGTTTTAAATTATAACCAATGGGAACATTGTGCTACTCCACCAAAGGGTAGTTCTAAAACATTTTATGATAAATATTCATATTTCTCAGGGTTTAACACAAGTAATGCAGAAACATTTTATTTCAAATTGTCAAATAAGACAGGTATGAAGATCATGCTTACAAACACGAAATTGATATATTCAGATTCATTTTTTGAGCAAATGAATACATTTGGTTTTGATTTCTGGAACAATAACATTGAAACAAAAACTGTTTGGGGTACAAAAGATTGGCAAGTACAAGGTATAGAATCATTGTTCAGAGCCTGTATGATCCCAGAACAAATTATATTCTTGAATGACACTATTCAACAAACTACCTGTCTTGGCTTAGCCAAAATCAAAGACTTAAACAAACCGTCTATTCCAAAGCCAACAACGAACAGTAATAGCTCTATAGATGTTGAGATAGACGTGAACCATATTTTAAACCAAAACAGAACACATCCTGATTGGAAACAATGGTTGATCTGGCCCACAGACACAAATAACTGTCAAGACAGATTCCTGAACAAAATACAGGGGTTCAAATTGACCAGGCCAGACCCTAGATATTCCTAAAGACAACATCCAGGGATAGTAACTACTTACAGTGTGGGCAAGCTCTGCCTTCAATGGCTACAAACATCCACACTGGCAGAAATTAAGCAACACCTAACTTTACTTCAAGAGGGTGCTGACTTGCGTGATTTCATTATGGGACCACGCAAACAGCGTCAAAAACGTTTCATAGCGGCCTCTATATATGCAGCTTACAATGAAGCCTGGAAAGTAACTCAAATTGAGACAGCAGAAAAAATACGGGAAATTGACCGTATTCATTTGGAAAAATCACTTTCTGTTGTGGACAATGGGTTAATGACTCTGTCCTCCAGAATATATTCACTGGACAGTATTGTGTCTTCAGCAATCGATATAATATCGCAAGACTTACTGATGTTACAACACGGTCAGTCCCAATTGCGTTCTATTGTACAACTTGGCTGGACGTTACAAAATCTGCGTTCAGGCTATGTGCCTTGGCGTTTAATCAACACAACGTCACTATTTAATATCTTTAACCTTACTGATAAACAAATCAGTTTGGCACAGAAGGGTGCTGACTATACAATTCTGAGCATTGAAAAACTTGAGAGATTACCATTGACAATGTCAGAACGACCTGTCATTGAATGGATAATACATGGGATAATAAATATTCCGATAACAACTTTCCAGTTTCAATACTGCCAAAAATATATACAGGCAGGCCAGTATGAAAGGTTGGGTAAAGGATACATTAAGTCAACATGGAACTTGCCCTATACACACGCATGTGTTAGTAATAAAGGACAAAGTGTGTTCCTTAGTGGCAATAATTATGAAAGGTCACTAAGCGGTACACTTCTGTGTCAGGGTATTAGTTTGCATGGAGCATGTGAAGGGACTTCAAATAACCTTTCATGTCACCAGCTAGGCACACCTGCAACACAAATAGAACCATTCTTTAGGAGACTCTCGAACGGGAGTTACATTCTAATTGTAGATCGCAGATGTTGCAGTCTGCTGCCCGGAAAACCTTATCTCATAACCGGGACTACGAAGGTCATGTGCTGTGAACGAGTATTGTTCCCAAACGATGCCCGAGACAGGGAGGCAAGGTTATGGCCCAGTTTGAAAATTTCTTCTATTCGAATTGATACTTTAAGCAGAATGAAGACTGTGCTCCTACAGACGCCAACCATGTTAACGTCATCAAAAGAAACGTATGATCTCCAAGTTGCAAGGACAACTGCTGAGATTCAATCACTGTTATCAACCAATTCCCCCATACATTTCGCAGAAATACTGAGCAAAATCTTAAATATTTCTGATACAAGTGGAATCGCGAGTGTATTTAAGACAGTGTTTTCGGGAGCTTTAACCCCATTCAAAGCCATCCTAGGTATTTTTCCTGATTTTGTCCATTCCATCTTTGGCGTACTTCCTCTCCTTTTGGGACTAGTGGCAGGCATCCTATTTTTGATCCTGTTACTTCGCTATGGCAAACCACGTCACAGACAAGACACCAGCGATAATGGAAGAAACAATCCGAGCTATTGGCTACCGGGACCGCATAACTAAAGTCCTTGGACTAGCACGGCTACGAGATTTAAACATGACTTGGTTTCTTTCATTTAGACCGATGTGGCAAAGTTGTGTTATGCCTGTATTAAGGTGCTTGCTATGCGGCGAAGAATGCGTGTTGGACACCTGTCTGACACTACAATCGGATGTGCCAATGGACGCAGAGACTTTGTTGGGTCCGGTAACGGCTCATGCATTGTGCTGTCCCCAGCGGCTACCAATCCTGATGACGGCATTCGTGGAGACTTCACCACTACGATTGAAGAGTTGTGAAGTACAAGATGAAAGCAGCATCGATCAGGTACGACCTTCTGTCAGCTATGCTGATCGAAACATCAATGAAGGCAATCATGCTCATGAATGCATGTTACAAAATTTTTCCGAGTTAGTGGAACTTTCGCAAGAAGCAGTTGACAGTTTTTTCGAAAGTCTCAACAATATGATGTTTTCACCAGAGCAGAAAGAATGACTTTGAACAAACTAGCACACGGCGTTCCATACAACCTGAATTTGGCCTTCAACTTTGAAAATAAAGCAATAAGAAATTTTCTCACCAGTTTTTACGGAGAGCGAGACATTTTTTTCCCCTTCCATTTCCAAAAATATTTACGATTTTTTGGGACACTTATCTTCTGCTTAAAGTAAAACTATTCCTAGAGAAAAAAAATTCTATTTTTAGCTACTCTAGAGACATTAGCTACCCTCTAGCATGTTCGCAAGTATTATGATTTTTGTGATGAGATGGTCTCGACCTTTTCTTATGTATTAAGAGCCATTTCATGTGTAATTTCCGCATTTCGTTCATGCTGATTTCAAAATATGCGTATTACATTTAGCATTATTATACTGCTTGAAGTGCATATAGTAACTATACTCATCTTTTCGTGTATTTCGCATTTCCAATTTTCAGAATGCATTTGATTGTATTTTGGGGTCGTTCGGTATACACATGCACTACTAGTTTTGTTTACTATGCCTAGATTTGTAAATATGGACATAGATTACGTGGAGTGGGTGTGATGTATTTACTATGGGTACTGTATCAATCCCCCTATTTCTGACCCTTGTCTGGTTAATAATTAACTAGCAGCCATTCAACTGCACAGAAACCCGTTATCTGATTAGCCAAACAACGACACAGAAGCCCGTTATCTGATTAGGTCATAGCGCATGCCATCTCATTAGGCAAGCACTATTTCTCCAGCCCCCTAATAGGCATACGGTGTTCTCAAAACAAATCAAACCTACCACGACCTGGGAAATCCCCACAGCCATTGTTTTGATTTAACCGAGAACTTCAGTAAAGAATGTGCAAACGATCAGTTCGTATGACATCCTTATTGACGTATTTATGTCCATCCTTACGTCAATCTCGGCACCTTTCAGGTATAAATAATACCGACATTGCCTTAAGCAAACACACGAGGTGGTGGCAAGATTGGAGCAGCGAGACTTGCCGAGGAGCCCAGCTGACCGCGAAGCCCACAGACGCTGCCCCTCCTTTCTGACGCGCTGAGAGAGAGACGCTGCCTTTTCTCCTGCCGAGAAATCCAGCTCCGGCGCTTCCAAGCCGCCCTCGCAGGCAGCTGGAATATCAAGACCTGAGATAGAGATACCAACCCTCCAGCCTTCTAAATCCCAGGTACTGAACTGAATAACCCTTTGTAGAGAATTCTTGAAGCAGACTCTTGGCAAAACAAACTTAACTTAAACTGCTACTTATCTACTCCCGCCCACGTATTAGGCTTAGGTCAGGTACATTGGGGTAGGCGTAGTTAGAAGCACCAGTTGAGTACGATTAGTCAATGTATATATGTATGTATCTATTTTATCCATTTTAAGTATCATATGGCTAAGAAACCATATCAATGCTTTTACAGTATTATTTTATAATTCTGTTATTACTGTATGCACTTTACTTAACTATAAGTATTGCAATAATAGCGATTCATTTCTCTTGTATGAAAAAAGAGACTGATCAATAAATAACATCTTTTTATTGAACACGCCCGTCTCTTCCTTTTCTCTACAATCTGGTGAAACTAAGAATGCACTGAACTGACTGAGTAAAATAAGTTGTCGTTTGTTTTCACACGACTCTAGAGATACACTCTTGATTAGGTGAGAGCAAAGTTGTCATGTTCTATGGTTGTCAGAAACTAAATCTCTTCTTGTCTATCCAGGGAGGTTAAACTCCTCCTTGTCTATTCGAGAAAGTTTCTAGTGAACTCTGAGCTAGCTGGCAAACATTAAACTTTAAGTCTAATATCGACAGTAGAAGACCTAGTTAACCTCTGTCCTACGTCTATACTATTGAAGATATTATTCCAATGCGCAGAGCCTATTGGGATAATAGGAACTACACTACAGCCTATAAAGGATGTCAAAATATCATCTCCACTCAGAGTATTACTCCAGATCACACACCCTACCACTCCGACTGGGACTTGGCCGCTTCCAGACTATCCCAAGGGAATCCGAGATGCTCCTAGCACTATGAATGCCAAGCCCTGGTGCATGCACAGCCTGGAAAAAAATGCAATCACTAAGATCATACAGAGTGAAGATACATTGGCATTTCTGGAAAAAACAGACATTATGTATCTCAAAGAGACATGGGCGTTAACACCCACATTGCTACCCAGGTAGGCTGAACATCTCAAGCTGGCCAAACAGATCCACTTGTTTGGGAGACCCTCGAGAGGGTATCAATCTATAATAAGTACTCAGTAAGACTGTCCTTCTGGAAAATAAAACAGCAAATCGTGAATGTTTCAAGCAGGCATTATAAAAGGCCTCTGGGGCTCCAGAGGATCACAGCCAATACTAATCACCAACTTTTACACACAACACGCTGGAAAAACAAGATATCTTAATTGGGCATCTAGAATCACTAGAAGGTACTCAAAGGGCACAGAAATGATCCTGGTGGGGGACTTCAACATGCACCCCCCTGGGAGAAGACGGAACAAGCACCAGGGCATGCAGTGAGACAACTCTGAAGTTCAACACCTTCTGACAGCCCTATAATTTGGAATCAGTGCAGAGCATAGCAAACAGGCACAAAACCTGGATTAATTACCATCCATTCTACAATAACTAAACCACAATTGACTATATCTTCCTGAGATAGGATCTAATTAAAACACTCTCGAAGTACAATGTGATCCAAGGGAAAGAGAGTGCTCATGCCGCCCTGTTGATGCAGCTGATCCTATCAGCTAGGAATCATGTCCCATTACCCACACTCGGAAGAACAAAAGATGAACACATTGAACTCTTGTGGAAGATTAAATGGTCAACTATCTCGACAGGGAAGTTTGAGGGATTGAAGAGAAAATGCGAAGGCTGGGAGACAGGGCAGCAGAACCCAGACATTATCAAGGGCTGGGCACGCCTGGCACAGGAGCTGCAATCGCTTTTGCATGGCGCAGCCCAAACAAAATCAGAAGGGTAATGAATCACAGGCTGGGACTAGTGCCAGAGACCAAAAAAGGCAAGTGGAAATTAAGAGTGACTGCAAGGGCCAATGACAAACCAAAAAGCATCACCTTACAGGAACAGCTAAATATTGCAACAAAAAAGCATAAGCAGCTGGTATGACAGTATAAGAGGAAACAGCACGAGGCTGAGTAGAATCTTTGGCCTAATTACAGCCAACAAACACTAACGGTTCTGGCAGTAGGTCAACCCCTCATACCCTCAGAAGGGCATGAGGGGAAACTCGGTGCCAGCAGAAATTTGGACTGAACATGTCACGTTCCATTATACAGAACCCCAAAATAAATCTTCCTTAGATAATCTATATCATCCACATATAAGTCTGAGGAAGCAGACGAGGCAAGACCAGTGGCACCTATGTCTCTTCCAGCATTGAATGTTCAGGCGGTTAATATGGTCTTAAAAAAGATCAAGAAGGATGGCGCTCCTGGCCCCGGTGTTTTCCCAGGGTCATTATTTAGAGAAGACATGCAGTTTGGGGCCAGAGTGCTTGCCCCTCTGTATGCCGAATGCAGACTAGATGAAGATGCCCCAACCTTATGGAAGGGCTCCCTCTTGCAACCTATCTTCAAGAAGGGCAACAACACTGCCCCCAAAAACGACATGCTAATTGTGCTGCTGGAGATTGAGGGGAATGCCTACACTAATATACTTCTTCAGGAAAATGTATGTACCAGGCCCATCAGGTGTTGAAGTACTAGTTGTGAAAGGCTCCCGCCCAATGGCTGGCTCTTGCCCTGCCCTGTAGCAAGGAGCAGCAGAGTTCACACTTGACTCTGCCCCAGCTATATCAGTCTTCGGCCACTGTACTGCGCATTTGAATACTCTGTTCCCTGCATT
The DNA here is from genome assembly GCF_964261635.1 of Lissotriton helveticus. Classification (NCBI taxonomy): domain Eukaryota; kingdom Metazoa; phylum Chordata; class Amphibia; order Caudata; family Salamandridae; genus Lissotriton; species Lissotriton helveticus. The sequence continues at coordinate 302,869,978 of NC_136073.1, read as the reverse complement.
TGAGAATTTTTGTGCTTTGAAATACTCTGTGTTTCTGCACTGAAAAGTTTTTATCCTTTTGATACCACATCATGAATTAAATGTTTTAAAAAAATATCCCGCTCGTTGTACTGAGAAGTTTTATCTTCATAATAATTTTACAGTGAATTAACTTGTTTCCAATATGTTTTTGTATTGCCCATTTGCATATCTTACACTGTTTTTGTAATGGTTTTAAGTAATTATACAATAAATATACTTACTTCCTTACTTCTTTACAGTGCCCTAAAGGCACCCCTTATTCGCCTTACCCTCTATTTGCCCTCCTCGGCTGTTTCAGACTGGAAGTAATTTGGGCCCACGTGGAGCTGAAACCCAGAGCAGCTTCGTGGCCTGCACAGTGTGAGGGGAATCATCTGTGGGCTGAGATGGTCGGCGCTGGTGTACTCATGCGTCGATCAGATATTGGTTCTGGCTAGCTTGCGGCCTCGTCTGCCCTTGTCCCAGCAATCTCCTTGACTTGGATTCTTAAGGGTAGATCTTTACTACCCTTTGCGCAGGGAGCGAGAACTTGTGTTGGCCTTTGATTGTTGCGGCCTGTTTGGTCCTTATCCTTTTATATACATTGCTTCACAGCCGGCCTATTCTTTATTACTGGTGCTGGTGCTAAGGTGGGAAATGGTGCTAGTATGTCTCCAAAAATGGCTGGCCCGTCAACACATCTTGATTCATCAAAGATCCCTACGGTTATACAACAAACTTCTTCCACTGCCCTCCAAATTCCAGGTGCAATTATAGGTATCAGCTTCTGAGTGCTAGCAGTGGACAAAGGTTTACTTCTGGTATAGATGGCAATCTGCCTAGTTATAACTCAGTTCTTTCCAGTGCAACGCAGGTGAAACTCATGAACCCAAGCTCGACACAAGGGTTATAGTTTCTACATTGATTGAAAATTCCACAGAGCATGGGAAAAGCAAACAACTCATCACTAACTACTACACTAACTCACTGTAGAATAAAGACTCCTATGTTAAGGGTACATTGAGGGCGAATAGAGACATTGGTTGTATAATTAAATGTTTAGTCTTAGCGGAACACCATCTTAAAGCTCCTTACCTTGCAAGATTTGATAAATGAAATTTAATCTGTAATTTTTGCCTTGATTCTTGGTCGGTTATTAGATAAAATGTTCGATAGTTAATATTGTACATGGTTCTTAATTAAACGTATGCAGTACTGATTTACTGAAATGAACACAAAGTAATGGAAGACAGGCTTGAATTAATCTCAGTTATTGAAAATTACTCTGGGCTACATTCCAGTTCCTTTTTTCTACTTTCTAAATCAGTCTTGGCTTTCCCTCAGAAAGGAAATGCTGTGCAGAATCCACTCTCCTATGAAAACACAAGCAACACTAGACATTATTTGGACTTGTGAGGCCTCAGCAGTGAGGTGCAGGTTGATTCGTGGGGCTCACATTTAAGCGATCCCCTCTCTCTTACTGTTCCATAATGAGAATTACAAAAAGTGATGGATGGAAATCTCTGCTATTGTCATAATCCAATCCACTGTTGAATGCTGATTGTGTCACTAAATATAGGGACAAAGCATGCCCATGCCTCCTTAAAAGGGGCCAGTGAAGTTGAAACACAAGCCAACATCCTCTTTTCTATGGGAACACAAGCAATCCTACCCATGCTTAGACCTTGCTGGGCTTCAGCAGTGAAATGACAGAAGGCTACAAAACTGAGTACAGATTAATGAACAGGGTGATAGGTGCATATAAAGTGTTTACTAAAATATGCTTACAGTTCTTGGAATAGTGGTAAGGAATAAAACAATTTCAAAGTACAGGAAAGATTAGCGTTTACTGATGTTGAATTGCTACTGGCCTTACTCAGATCCTAAGTAAGTTATTTTTGTCTTCCTGTATAACAATGAGAGTTGCAGTTTTTCAGCCTCACACTCTGACTGAATCCAGCATAGACCGCCAGTGGGGTCCAGGTCAAGTTTCTACTGGTCAGCTGGTCACTGTAGAAAGAATAACCTTTTATTGTGTTCCTACACCTACACAGGAATTTAAACAACTGAACCTTGGGGTCCACTTCACAGACCTGGATACAAGTCGAGGCAGGCCTTGTGTTTTAAGCCTTCACAGAGATCAGAGACAGCAGGTCCAGTCCTATTCTGTTATTTCGCAAGTCCAGGTGTGTTCTAAAGTGCTGAGGGAGAAGAGCCATGTTTGTGGGATTCACTAGGCAGTGGGTCCCGTGACTACTAGACTCTCCTAAACCAACGGGAACAAAGTTCTCAGGGACAATCTGCATGCCTTACTACAAACTAGTAGGTGCATTAGTCTTAGCGAATTCCAACATGACAGAACCCTTCTGCCCTACCATAGGGATGCTGCCAGAATGGCTAAACTATGTCGTTTCCCTTATCTGTGAACGGGCAGGCCTCACTCTGGTTCCTTTCAAGTAAATGATGTTCCTGAATCCACCTTGACTGTCCATCATGAGGGAGGGTGACTCATGTTTTCACAACCAGGCCTTTCTGCCAAAAGTCATAAGTCATTGTTTATGCCTTGGGAGCAGTTTTCGCATCTAATTAAGGGGAAAGCACATACGGAAAACAGTTGCTGACAGGCTAATGCTAGTTAGCGTACTAAAGCTTCAGACAGGCAAAATATAACTTTATAAACATTCTTTTTCCTCTACATTTATCCAAAATCCAACTTCACCATTGAATTTTAATTTTAATATAACTTAAAAAGTGGTTCAATTATTTCGGTTCATGAAGGTAGGACGCACACCTCTTCTTGCAAAGTTTTTAAGTTGTACTTTTTAAACCATTTTAATCCTTAGGTGCGTGCAATTTTCCGTAGTGCTGTGCCCTGAGCACAAAGGTACCTCACTTCAACAGAGGTGGGACTGTCTCTAGTCCCCGGAAAAGCACAGCAAAACGCCACTTTGGGCTGTACCTATTTACGAACATTTTTAACTTATTCCACATTTATCCCTAGTAATCCAAAACAGTTGTCATCAGTATTCCGAATCTTCCACTGACGAGAAAACGCACTTCGTGTACACGTTAATTTACAAGTTTCTACTATTCTCATGGTGTCACTCGGACTTTGACCAAGAATATGACGAAAAACGTGAATTCATTTCAGGCAGTATTTATTGTCACATAACCCAATGCATTTCGGGCATCCAGCCCTTCTTCGGGGGTCACTGTAAGTTATAAAAAAGCAACCAGATTACCAAGCTGTTTGTCCCTATGGATACATTTTACATTGTCTAAACATGTCAGACCTTAATTTATTTTTTACTTCTCCTAAGAAAGACATCCCAATTTTTTCTAAACAAATATACACATGTTAACCCAAAAAGTACAGCCTCAGACTCGAACCCCTATTATTTGCACATTGTTACATGCTGCAATAGCGCGCTGAGCCACCCCTTGCCCTAAAGATATACGCCCTTCTTTTCAAACTCAGTTTCAACTTTTTGCAATACTCAGACAAAGTACGTGAACTCATGTTTTATGAACAGTATGAACTCTGTGTTATATACAATGAACAAATAACCAATAATCTGACAAAAAACAAACAGTAAATCTTATCTTTGACACATTTAAAACTAACGGTATTTAACCTAGGTAACATAGTCTAAGAGTCATTAAAAGAGTCCCGTGTCCATTGCATTCATAAATAAACTGTTCTCCTATCTTACACGTACCTGATGTCCCAACACTAACAGCTACATTGCCTCACTGCTGAAAAAAGGAGTTACCATTCCCAGCTTTCCCTGGTTCCATGTGCAGTCAAGGTTAACTGCACATGGAACCAGGGAAAGGTGGGAAATGTAGTTTTTGTAAGCACAGATCTCAGGAATAATTATTTTACCAGGTGAGAGAGGGTGGGAACCTTCATCTAATTCGGACCAATCAGAGCGCAAAGCATGTTCTTTAAAAAGAGGGGAAACGAGTGGAATGGTAACTCCTTTTTTCAGCAGTGAGGCAATGTAGCTGTTAGTGTTGGGACATCAGGTACGTGTAAGATAGGAGAACAGTTTATTTATGAATGCAATGGACACAGGACTCTTTTAATGACTCTTAGACTATGTTACCTAGGTTAAATACCGTTAGTTTTAAATGTGTCAAAGATAAGATTTACTGTTTGTTTTTTGTCAGATTATTGGTTATTTGTTCATTGTATATAACACAGAGTTCATACTGTTCATAAAACATGAGTTCACGTACTTTGTCTGAGTATTGCAAAAAGTTGAAACTGAGTTTGAAAAGAAGGGCGTATATCTTTAGGGCAAGGGGTGGCTCAGCGCGCTATTGCAGCATGTAACAATGTGCAAATAATAGGGGTTCGAGTCTGAGGCTGTACTTTTTGGGTTAACATGTGTATATTTGTTTAGAAAAAATTGGGATGTCTTTCTTAGGAGAAGTAAAAAATAAATTAAGGTCTGACATGTTTAGACAATGTAAAATGTATCCATAGGGACAAACAGCTTGGTAATCTGGTTGCTTTTTTATAACTTACAGTGACCCCCGAAGAAGGGCTGGATGCCCGAAATGCATTGGGTTATGTGACAATAAATATTGCCTGAAATGAATTCACGTTTTTCGTCATATTCTTGGTCAAAGTCCGAGTGACACCATGAGAATAGTAGAAACTTGGAAATTAACGTGTACACGAAGTGCGTTTTCTCGTCAGTGGAAGATTCGGAATACTGATGACAACTGTTTTGGATTACTAGGGATAAATGTGGAATAAGTTAAAAATGTTCGTAAATAGGTACAGCCCAAAGTGGCGTTTTGCTGTGCTTTTCCGGGGACTGGAGACAGTCCCACCTCTGTTGAAGTTAGTACCTTTGTGCTCAGGGCACAGCACTACGGAAAATTGCACGCACCTAAGGATTAAAATGGTTTAAAAAGTACAACTTAAAAACTTTGCAAGAAGAGGTGTGCGTCCTACCTTCATGAACAAGCATCATAACTATAGCCCAAAATTAGGACTGCACCCATAAGGAAATGATCATAATGTTCTGTGATTACACGAGATCGCGCACCAAGACTATCATCGTGGTTCATGGGGACGGCACCAGGAGAACTGGATTTAAACATTGGACTGTTTGAGAATGTACAAGTAATATGATTTCAACAAGCATTGTCGGATTCATGTAAAACTCCTGTGATTATAGGTGTCTTTTCAGTCAAGGTTAACTGCACATGGAACCAGGGAAAGGTGGGAAATGTAGTTTTTTGTAAGCACAGATCTCAGGAATAATTATTTTACCAGGTGAGAGAGGGTGGGAACCTTCATCTAATTCGGACCAATCAGAGCGCAAAGCATGTTCTTTAAAAAGAGGGAAAACGAGTGGAATGGTAACTCCTTTTTTCAGCAGTGAGGCAATGTAGCTGTTAGTGTTGGGACATCAGGTACGTGTAAGATAGGAGAACAGTTTATTTATGAATGCAATGGACACGGGACTCTTTTAATGACTCTTAGACTATGTTACCTAGGTTAAATACCGTTAGTTTTAAATGTGTCAAAGATAAGATTTACTGTTTGTTTTTTGTCAGATTATTGGTTATTTGTTCATTGTATATAACACAGAGTTCATACTGTTCATAAAACATGAGTTCACGTACTTTGTCTGAGTATTGCAAAAAGTTGAAACTGAGTTTGAAAAGAAGGGCGTATATCTTTAGGGCAAGGGGTGGCTCAGCGCGCTATTGCAGCATGTAACAATGTGCAAATAATAGGGGTTCGAGTCTGAGGCTGTACTTTTTGGGTTAACATGTTTATATTTGTTTAGAAAAAATTGGGATGTCTTTCTTAGGAGAAGTAAAAAATAAATTAAGGTCTGACATGTTTAGACAATGTAAAATGTATCCATAGGGACAAACAGCTTGGTAATCTGGTTGCTTTTTTATAACTTACAGTGACCCCCGAAGAAGGGCTGGATGCCCGAAATGCATTGGGTTATGTGACAATAAATATTGCCTGAAATGAATTCACGTTTTTCGTCATATTCTTGGTCAAAGTCCGAGTGACACCATGAGAATAGTAGAAACTTGAAAATTAACGTGTACACGAAGTGCGTTTTCTCGTCAGTGGAAGATTCGGAATACTGATGACAACTGTTTTGGATTACTAGGGATAAATGTGGAATAAGTTAAAAATGTTTGTAAATAGGTACAGCCCAAAGTGGCATTTTGCTGTGCTTTTCCGGGGACTGGAGACAGTCCCACCTCTGTTCAATTATTTCTGTGGCATATCCCAAACCAAAGGCAGCAAACATTGTATCTAATTGCACTTTAGTTTCTGTCATAGGATCAGCTATAGACCTTTTAAATTGAAAATAGCTTTTGGGGGCTAGTCACTGTAGGAACAAGCCAACACAAATTTCTTGCAGGTTCCTCTTTTGCATTCCAGGGTGACTTATTTAATATTCAAAGGCAAGGTTGCTTCCTATCAAAAAGGGTTATTTTGACTGACTCGTCGGAAGGTTTAAAAGCTGCAGCAGCCAGGTTACATGTGTAATCCTGAAGCCATGTTATTCCTGAACAGCCGAGTGAATGTCATTATAGGTTTAGTCCACAAGTAACATTTCATTTTCCATGTCATTGGTGCATTTTCCTGCACTGTATACTGTGGCCTCACTGCCAATTTGAATTTAACAAATTGTATCATTTTTAGGGGTCAGAGCACATACAATGGGGATTGGAGAATAGAATCTCAGTGTGCAGAGTTCAAAATCCATCTACACCAGTCAGCAAACCAAATGGTGATCAGGCAAAACACTGATTTTCTGACAATCTTGATGTCAAAAATCAGGTTCTGACAGACTTAGTAAAGGAAGCTTAACTGATCTCTGCATTTCCAGGTCGGAGTTATACCTGTGTATACATACAGTGGAGAACCGGGCCTTATGGGCCGAGCGGCGCAGGGCACGCCTGAAATCTCCGTGTTCACCTGCTTTGTCAAACAGAGACACGAGACACTCCGTTAGGCGTAGAAAATCAAGTTTTATTAGCTGCAGCTAAGCACAGTTGTCCTAGAAGTTACAGAGAGTAGATTCTTAGGAGACTGCCACTTCAATCCGTGGCGCACAGTCTTTTATACCATACATATTTACAATGCCCACTCCCAAAATACACGAAACTGACAAATGAGAAAAGTTTGAAAACAAGCTATCAGGTGTCTTGTGTACGCCCTTCTTTCAGACCCTGTGTTCTCCCCTCCCTCAAGTTAATCAATGCTAGTGTATGTAATTCAATTTGCAGGTGGCAGGACATGATTGCGAGCCTCAAAGGACGGTTTGTGTAATAGGAGAATACACGGAGAGAATAGTGAAGGCCAGTCAAACAAGATAAAGTAAAGGAATAATGGTGGGACTCAAACAGTGAACTAAGACAAGGATCAATCAGTCTAGACATGGATTAACTAACTCGGCCAGACCCTGACATCGGTTTCACAGACAAGGACAAAGAGTTACTTTTTAATAGAGACGAGCAGCGCAAAGGCAAAAACACTATGTTCGCCACGTCGCCTGAGTGAGGGCAACACAAAATGGTGGCTGTCACAAAATGGCGGCTGACTACGAAGTGAAGTCGAAAATCACAGAACCTCAGACCTCCTTTTGCCATTACTCAGGCAAAACACAAAAGACTCAAGTTAATCTGAGTCGATGTCAATGGTCATGAGGTCATTGAACTGTTGCTGCAACATCATTCTAATGTTCTCTGTGACGCAGGTTTTGGAACACACAAAGTGGCACAAAGACCACAAATGGCAGGACCACACTGCAAACAGAGACAACAAGAGAAAATGACAGCTAAGATCATTCCAAGGAACGTTAACACTTTCCATCCCCATACGGACAGTAGTCCCCAAAACCATCCCATCACAGACCAATCTCCTGTGTCCTGATGAATAGACGTGGAGATCACATGTAACAAAGAAATGGCTTGGTATACTGTAGGAGCATTATCAGGAATGTAAATGCAGCAACTAGACCCAATCAATTTACAAACTCCTCCTCTAGCAGCAAGGACAATATCTAAAACCATTCGGTTTTGTAAGGTCATAAGACGATCCGCCTAAAGTCCGTCAGTCAAGTTACTCAAGGCTCCAGAAGTCACATTTATGGTAGTCTCAACAACACGAACTAATTGTCTAATGTTTCTGCTATTGGCCATTGGGCCCCAAAAGGGAAGAAACCCTTTAACAAAGTCTCCTACCTCTTGTCCAGCTGTGTCTCCAGAATCAATAACTCCTCTACCATATCTTTTTCTGTGATATCCTGAAGGAGCAGTGTATGTAGGGGGAAGACGAAAAGCTATATAACATGTTCCCGAAAAATAAGCGGGAAGCCATGTATAGGCCCTATCGTAACAAACAAAATATGTACCTTGAGATGGTACTAACGGAGAAGAAATCAAGGGGGAATAGACATAGGTATGGGAACAAACACTCTTTTCTTGTTTATTCTTGTTATTCTGACCATTTATCTGTAAACATAAGTTACCTTTATGGGAAACGGTCCAAATTGTTAAGGATCTTCTTTGTCTGGCTTTGTCAGTAAGACTAGTAATGTAACGAGTCACATTCCAACCATCATATGTTCGTTTCTCATCAACGGGATCTTACTAATATCGGCAATTTTAGCCATAGTCACTATTCCCTTTATCAAAGGACTGTGACTATAATCTGATCCACCAGTATATATATCACCAGGAGGATATCGAAGCTGGTTCTGATATGCATTAGAAAACATAGCCAAATAAGCCCAAGCAGATCCTTCATATGAAAACGGGAGAACTAAATATGGCATTCCTTTCTCGGCGTTATGAGGCATGAGCCCACAAACCCAACAGTCGGTGGTATTAACTACTAGTTGATGCTGATGTAACAACTATATGAATGAATTATTGAAGTATTCTGTTCTCCTAACTTGTTCATGGTCTGGGAGTATATAGAACTTATGTGGAGAGTTAGTAGAGGAAAGCAAAGGAACAGAAGTCGGGGCAGGTGCTTGCTGCATAATGTGGACGATCCATCCCACACAAGCTAATAAACTACATAAACACACTAGAATACATAATACTACGCCACATCGACTAAACAACAATTTCATGTACTTATTTCTTTTTATACTCTTAACATCATTCTCTTCCACTTTGGTATCCATTACTCTAAAGGCGTTGCTCACGATAATCTTCCTAGATCACTTAGCTGTGATTAGTAGCCGTCCTATGACACTGCAAGTCCTGTTGACCTAGTCACTATTCAGGTCACAGCCTAAGACTCATACCGTGACCCTGCAACTTGATTGATAGTGAAAGGAAAGTGTCTTTCAACAAAAAGGTAATAAAAAAAGAAAAACAAAGTTCAATTGTCTTTTGATGACCTGGGTCTTAAGTTGTACCTCGTCTTGCCAGGTTTCGTTTGGTCCTGGAACAAAATCTCTGGATTACTTGTGTCGAGTCTCAACTGTGGTGGTACAGCTTCTTGTAACACGTCGTCATCTTCTTTGTCAGAACTTGTCCAGTCCAGGCGTGCACTACTAAAAGGTACAAATCGGGGTACTTTCTCACATTCACTACCGCCAATGCCTTCTTGAACCCACTGATCATAAGGTAAAGGCAAGGATACCCTCTTACAGTGCACGCCGTGGATCCAGTGTTTTTTCCCAACGACTTTTACAGCTGTACGTGTAGTTAAAAGTACTTGTCGCGGCAGCCCCCAACGAGGTTCCAGATTCTTCGTCCTCTGGAAATTTTTGAGACAGATGTAGTTACCAGGTCGGATGGAATGACCTGGATCTGAGGAAGCCTCCGGCAAAGCATTTTGGACCTGTTGATGAATAACCCGTAATTTAGTGGTGAGGTCATGCAAGTAATCAATCAACAATGGATATGGCATGTCTGAATACTTTCTAGGTCGCAGGACTCCCCAAACATTGGCTGGTCGTCCAAAAACGACCTCATAGGGACTAAGTCCTACACGAGAATGTACAGTTGTTCTCGTAGAGAGAAGTGCCAAAGGTAAGGCGTCGGGCCAGGCAAGGCCCGTGCTGGCCTGAATCTTTGCTAATTTGAGCTTGAGAGTGCCATTATAGCACTCTACCAAACCCGCTGACTGAGGATGGTTTACCGCATGGAATTTATGCCTAATCCCAAGACCCGCACACACCTTCTGCATAATTTGACCCACAAATTCACTTCCATTGTCACTCCAGACAATGCGCGGCAAACCAAACCTCGGGAAAAATTCCTTCAAAAGGACTTTGGCAGTGGACAAGGCAGTATTATCCTTTAGGGGGTAGGCCTCTATCCATCTGGAAAAGGCACAGACCACCACAAGGACACACTTGAGGTTATTGGAACGTTCCATGTGAATGTAATCTATTTGTAAAACCTCAAAAGGATACCTAGGGGGAGCAAAATGACCTGCCGGAGTTGGTGTTCCCTTTCCAGGATTATACATCAAACAAATAATGCAATGCTTTACCACATTCTCCGCACATTTAGGAATACCTTCATTGTGCCATACTGGAGCCAGAAGCTTACATATTCCTTTCGCACTGATATGAGCCGGGCAATGGGCCATAGTAACTACAGGCAGTACATAGGCATCTGGTAACAACCATCCTTGGTGTTCCGACAATTCCGTCCAACAACCTGTCGTGTCCAACATTCCTGTACTCTCTCTCCACTTACTCAATTCCTTCTCAGTTGCTTCTCCTTGAATCATCTTTACACTTTCTACTGTGTCCTCACACATACCTGCTTCTCCAACCCATCGTGCAGGACCTGCAACATACATACGACTCTTAACATCTTTCGCTGTTTCTTTTGCTACCTCGTCTGCAAACGCATTCCCATGACCCACATCATCAATAATCTTTTTATGTGCACTGCACTTCACAATCGCTATTTGGATAGGTAAGACAAGAGATTCGAGAAGGTCAGTAACCAACTGACCATGCTGTATTTTAGTCCCATGGGAAGTAAAGAATCCTCTTTCCTTCCACAAGCGACCAAAACTATGAGCCACGCCAAAGGCATATTGGCTATCGGTGTAAACTGTCACTCTCTTTCCTTTTGCCAACACACATGCTCTCGTCAATGCAATCAACTCAGCTGCTTGTGCTGAAATATGTGAAATACGTGCAGTTTCTACTACTGTATGCAAAGTAGTAACAGCATAGGCTGCAGTCGTATCACCATTAGGAAGCTTAAAACACGACCTGTCTACCCATAGAATCCCATCCGGATTCACAAGTGGTGTGTCTTTTAGATCTATTCTGCCTTTCGTTTCTTCCTCTGTACGAAGAAAACAATCATGCTGTTTTTGTGTTCCTTTCTCCTCTGTAATAGGTAACAATGTTGCTGGATTTAAGACATTACATCGCTTAATATATATGTGACTAGCCAAAAGCGTTAACTCATACCCAGATAAGCGAGCACTTGTAAGATGTTGTGTCTTGGTTCTATTCAAGAGAGTATCCACTGCATGTGGTACCATAACAACAAGAGTGTGATCCATTACCAATCCAGCAGATTGACGAATGGAAATTGCCGCTGCTGCTGTTGCTCTGAGACAACTGGGCAATGCCTTGGCTACTGGATCCAATGTAGCCGAAAAATAGGCACATGGCCTTTGCTTGTCTCCAAATTGTTGTGTTAAAACTGACAATGCACAACCTTCTCGTTCATGCACATAGAGTGTGAAAGGCTTACTATAATCTGGAGTACCCAACACAGGAGCAGAACACAAAGCAATACGTAAATCAGAAAAACTCTTCTGACATTCGTCAGTCCAGGGAAGAGGCTGGGGTGTGTCTTTCAGCGTAAGTGCCAACAGAGGTTTAGCTAATAAAGAAAAAATCGGAGTCCACTGTCTACAATAAGAGGTAATGCCCAAAAAGGCACGTACTTTCTTTTGTGTGGATGGTACAGACATTCGTGAAATTGCATGAATACGTTCTGGGGTCAATCGTCTTCCCTCCTTCGACAAGAGATGACCTAAATAGGTAACTTCTTGGCGGCAATATTGTAACTTAGTAGGTGACACCTTGTGATTTAAATCGGACAAATGGCGCAAAAGCGAAACTGTCGCATTTTTACACACATCCTCTGAATCGGCAGCCACTAACAAATCATCCACATACTGAATAAGAGTGTCACCTGGAGGCAAGGAAAAGGTATCCAGTTGCGACTTCAAAGCTTGGCTATAAATAGAGGGACTCTCACAATAGCCTTGAGGTGCACGATGAAATCTAAAACTTCGGCCTCCGAGAGAGAAACCAAAGAGATCTCTACTTTCCTCAGCAATAGGAATGCTAAAGAAAGCATTCTTGAGATCAATAACTGAAAACCAAACAGCTGAAGCAGGAATCACTGTGAGCAGAGCAGTAATATCCGGAACAACAGGAAACTGAGGGACAACAAATTTGTTGACCTCTCGAAGATCAATTACAAAACGGTACACAGGAGCCTTAGAAGGATTGGTGCCTTTAAGAACAGGCAGAACAGGACTGTTGCAAATATTTCCTCTCGTTTCTTCAACAACACCCTTCTGAACTAAATAAGGTACAATGGCCAGCAGAGCTCTTTCGCCATCGTTAGAGATCCTATACTGAGGAATACGTGGCAATTGAACATCAGGTTTGATAGTAATTACGTAAGGTGTAATCTTAAGTAAACCAACATCATTCGGACCCGTTGCCCAAAGCGTAGCAGGAAGTGAACGCAATTCAAGTGGTAGTTGATCCTTAGACAAATACATAGGAGAAATCAATTTATCACCCAAAGTTAGATGTACACCAGAGGGGGAACAATACAATGTTGCATGTAAACGTTTCAATAAATCCAAACCCAACAAATTCTCACCACAACCAGTCGTTAAAATAAGCGGGGCTTCCAGATCATAAGGACCAATATAGATGGGCAAAGGACACGAAACTGGGTTACTAACTGGGGCGCCAGAGAATCCTACAGAAACATTCGTTAAGCCAGACAAAGGTGCCCCAGGGAGTTTGGAGTGAATAATAGAACTTCTCATTGCACCAGTATCCAAAAGAAATGGCGCTAAAACACTCAATGCAACAACGTTAACATAAGGCCCATCCTGATCCACTGGAACTTATACCACTCCCTTGCTTTGTCGATGGCTGTCCTAGCTGGTGTGAGAATCAGAATTGTCGTCCTCAATACAATAATCATCATTGTAATATTGTGCAGATTGAGAAGTCTGCTGATCAAAATAATTCATAGTATTCTGAGGGGGTAAGGAACGCTGTCCTTGAGACGGCGCACCTCGCCCTCTACCCCTAGGTGCTGACTGAAAACCACCACGGCCTTGTGGTCCTGATTGTCCACCAGTACGTTGCAGTAGAACCGGACAATTAATCTTAAAATGACTTTCCTCTTTACAATAGGCACATTGATTAGGACCTAACAAAGCTCGAGGAACAAACGATGCAGGCTTCTGTAACAATCTCTGAAACTGTGGAGGCTGTTGCGATTGATTCTGAGCAGAACGAGGGGGATAAGCTTGTTGCAAAAGAACCTTCGTTTTCAGCTCTTTAGTCTTTTTCTCTGCTTTATCCTTTTCTTCCTTATCCCTATTCTCGTGATACTGAGCGGTAGCTAGTATCTGGGCAGACAAAGAAACGGCCCACGAACTCTCGGAATCTTTCAATTTATGCGATTATTCAGGAAGCAAATTAAATACAAATTTGTCCACAAATAATCGCTGTCCACCCTCTGTACTCATATCTTGACCACTGTGGTCGATGAACGTTTCTTCAAAACGAATGAAGAAATCAGAAACACTCTCATCTTTCTTTTGTTTACACGCAGCTAACTTATCCCAATTAACTCGGAGGGCAGGCATCATCGTTTTCATTAGAGCTATTATTCTGCCAGGCAACTCCGTAATCAAATCATCGGGCTTAGCACCACCTACTTGTGCTGCATCTGCGGCAAGCAAAGCAGCCCAATTACCACCTAAAGCGTGATCATGGTCCTCCTTACGAATCCGAGCCCACAATGCTTGAGGGACTACATTTCCCATCAACAAATCGATATCGGCCAAATTCATAACGCACGCGTCAACGGTCTGGGACAACTCCTTGTAATATCCAGCAGGATTTTTACGAGGGTCCGGTAGAGACTGTTTAAGCGCCAGAACTTCAGATCTTTTCTAAGGAACATGTACCCATATACGCAAGGACACCTGGAACATTGCCTACCTGTGCAACCGCATCTCTCCATACTGGAGGTACTTCTCGCATAGGATAGTGTTTCACTTTATGCCTTACTGCAGGATCAGGTTCACGAGAAGCTTGAGAGAAAAAGGAAGACCTAAAAGTGATAAGTGTTCGAACAGCATTCTCAACATCGGAACCCACAATAAGTCCTTTATCAAATTTAGCCTGTATATCAAACAAACCTTGAGGAGGTAAATCCAAATCCAGATCACCCAATCCTTTAACAAGAGTATCACACATAACATTGAAAACGTATCTCTGTGTAGGTGCATTCCATTGGAGAAAAGTATCCAAAATATCACGCACATTATACATTGAACCACTCATGATCCAATTGTGAGCGAGAGAGTCTAACCTAATACGTTCGTCCATATCTGGAATTTGACTACGGGATTGTCTTCGGGACGAGACAGGAGTCAAATTAAGAGACCCGAAAAGAGGTGACAAAAGACCGGAAACAGTATCAACTAATCGTTGACGAGCCGTAGGAGAATCTGACAGTAAGATCGGAGACAATGTATTAAGTACAACAGGAGAAGAACTATCAGTAAAAGAAACTGACGAGGAAGAAGACTGAGGTACAGAAGTCGGTGGCAAAGGAAGTGGAATTACTGGAAGAGGCAATTGTGGAAGAACCGGAACAACTGGTTGAACAACAGGGTGCTGAACAACAGGCGGTAATGGGGGTGCATTAGCACCTAATACATAAGGTGGAGGTAATCGCAATAAATGAGACATTAAGGGATCTTCGTCGAGATCTTTACTTGTTACGGAAGGCGGTAATACAGGATAGCATCTATCTATTGGCATACAATGCTGTCGTTCTGAGACTTCAATCACCTGATCAGTTTCATTATTTTTAAACTGTTGGGCAGCTTGTAAAATCGTCATATCCTGCGCTTTCTTATCTTTTTTCGCTTGCTTCATTTCTTTCTGTTTGGCTTCCTTACGCCATAGGCGGAAAGAGTCAAACATTGCCGGGCGGGCTTTTCTCTTAAACAAAATTACTTCTAAATTGTCTAATATGTCAGGCTTAAAGCTACCATTTTGTGGCCACTGCAAAACACCATCTTTCTTCGTATATCGAATCCATGTTTCATTAAAAATAATAGGGCCAAGACCATGTTTCGAATAGAGCTCTTAAGTGGGAGTTCCAACCGGAGGAATTGGACAAGAGTCCTCTAGCCGGGAATCTCTAGTACAATTAAAACAACAACATTTCTTAAACGTACTAAGTCCAGGCATTTCGTAACAAACTGGACTTTTCCAAACTTCAAGGGGTTTAAAGCAATTAGCACAGCACAAACGTACTTACCCCTCGGCTTCGACTAATGCATGAGTCGAATAACAAAAACCAAACAAAAGAGTGGGCGCTACCCACGAATACTTAACTAAATATTTTCTCAAGCCAACAGGTGTCCGTCTAACGTCTCGCGATACCAATCATCACCAGAGGGCCAAAGCAGGGCGACAGTCAGGGCAGCAGTCGTCCGCAGCCGTCGGAAAGGAGTAGCCGCGCTGCAAAAGACCTTCGGTCCACTTTCGACATACAGGAGTCGCTTGACGTGGTTCGCGAATCCTCCAGAGTTTTCTTGCGAGGCTCCTCACGATCTTCGGGCTGAACCACTACCACTGAAGTCGCCCAACGTTGGGCGCCAATTGGAGAACCGGGCCTTATGGCCGAGCGGCGCAGGGCACGCCTGAAATCTCCGGGTTCACCTGCTGTGTCAAACAGAGACACGAGACACTCCGTTAGGCGTAGAAAATCAAGGTTTATTAGCTGCAGCTAAGCACAGTTGCCCTAGAAGTTACAGAGAGTAGATTCTTAGGAGACTGCCACTTCAATCCGTGGCGCACAGTCTTTTATACCATACATATTTACAATGCCCACTCCCAAAATACACGAAACTGACAAATGAGAAAAGTTTGAAAACAAGCTATCAAGTGTCTTGTGTACGCCCTTCTTTCAGACGCTGTGTTGTCCCCTCCCTCAAGTTAATCAATGCTAGTGTATGTAATTCAATTTGCAGGTGGCAGGACATGATTGCGAGCCTCAAAGGACGGTTTGTGTAATAGGAGAATACACTGAGAGAATAGTGAAGGCCAGTCAAACAAGATAAAGTAAAGGAAGAATGGTGGGACTCAAACAGTCAACTAAGACAAGGATCAATCATTCTAGACATGGATTAACTAACTCGGCCAGACCCTGACATCGGTTTCACAGACAAGGACAAAGAGTTACTCTTTAATAGAGACGAGCAGCTGGAAAGGCAAAAACACTATGTTCGCCACGTCGCCTGAGTGTGGGCAACACAAAATGGCGGCTAACACAAAATGGCGGCTGACTACGAAGTGAAGTCGAAAATCACAGAACCTCAGAGGGGATGCTACCAAAAGTTACCCAAATGCCCATGTGATGGCTAGTCCAACCACACTATATTCTATTTTGTTGTAACTTTTATAGGGATCTGAGGAAATGAATACTGCAGCCATTGTTTTTAATTGAACAATTTATTTATTATAAAGATGCTTTTAATTTTATCCATAATCTTAATACTGTGAATCTGTGTCATTGAGTTTATGTTTCTGGTTCTTATGCCATCCAAAGAAGGAAACAGCTGCTATACCTGGACATTTTAAGATATGAAAATTAATAGTCCATTAACTATCCCTTTTTTGATGTTTTTGTTGACTTTTAACTTGATGACTATTAAGTTGACACCTAGCCAGGTATTTGGTGCCCTGCACCTGTAAATTTAACTGTCCATGTTATGAGATCATTTTTATTGAATTTATATCGAATTTTTATTAAGATATTTTGTTAATTATATCAGTGCAATTATTTTATGGATTTTGTTTATCCGAATAAAGATTCATTTGATGTGATTTGTTTTGATTTGTATACATGCAGGGCTACCTGATGGCAACAACTCAAATTGTCTTTATTATAGTGTACATCTATACTTTCCATAAAAGTGTCTTAAAAAGGGGAAGTACATTATTTATCTCTTTCATAGAAAGAGTGAATTAGCATTGAGTGTTCTTTGCCGCTTTTCTCACGCCACACTGGATATACATGATTTTGCACACCCGCACTTTGGGTTAACCTGTCCAATATCGCCCATTGACAAGATGAGGGATCACAAAAGCAAATCATACCACCCAAACCTGATCCCCTCATACACTAACCCAGGCACATAGAGTGTACTAGATTATCTCCATTCATCCACGTAACACATACATTTCAACTTGGGTTTGGAGGTACGTATGGCATCTCATATCCTACCTCCCATTTAGTCATTTGAAGGCACTATCAATTTTAGACATTCTAAGGAAGCTCATTTAGTAGGCCAGAAGACAGCACACATACTTCAAGACAAATGCCAAAAGATCCACTCTGGGAACAACTTTATTGGTACTACTTGCAGCATATCAACAGACTGACACAGCATATTAAAGTCATAATATTGTGGGTACCATAATATTCAAGTTTTGAATATCAATGGTAAGTATACCATTTTTCTTCTTTTACCAAACTCTTCATTGAATTTCAAAGTCTGGATCTGTAGCCTCCAGCAACAGGAATGCAAGAAATACACTATCTGTAGAAACGGTACTCTACCCTACATCTTGTGCCATGTCAAACCAGAAGTATCCAAAATGGATCCCACTTTGCTTAACAATTAATACTGTGTGCCAACCGTGAGAAGAAATCTGCTCTAGCATTTTCAGAGTCTTTCTTTCAAGGTTTTCGCCCATCCATTATTTTTAATAATTTTAAGCAGTATTTCAATCTTCAAACCACTGAAATGATCAGCTGTCCTAGCTGCAGTGGTGGTCAGGAGGGAGCCTAGCAGTGCACAGGCTATTTTCCCAATACTAGTGCCTATCAAAAGTTAAAAATGTGGAACCATAGTCACATGCAAATAACGTTGCTTCAATCAAGCTTGAATCCTCAAACATACTAACACATACAGATATCTCCTAGGTGGCGATATACACAATGCACACAATACTTTTCAATAGAAACAGATAAGTAGCACGAAATACACAGTGGTCACCAGCGGGAGACCAAACCATATACTAAGATAGTGGTATGCAAACCACCACTCGAGTCAAGATTGTACCCGCAAGACGTAGAAGTACAGGGGACCGAAGGAACCCCCAAGGCAAGTAACCAGGAGCCCCATGGAGGCCGTGCGCAGAGTGGGAACACGACCGCGAGTTCAATATAAGTCAATGGGTAAGTCGCGTTTCCAATTTTAAAGAAGATGGACCCTTCTCTGTGGACCCTGAAGAAACCCCATGAAAGACAGAAGGTTGGAAAGCCACCCTTCTGTGGATACCTTAAGAATCAGGTTACCTATCCCCGGAAAGCGGGTGCATAGGTGTGAAGAGGCGTCGGAAACTGCAGTTAAGCTCAATGGAGGAATTCAGGAAGATGCCGCTGCTGGAGAAGATGAAAGTGTCCGGTGGAACCCAAAGTGGTTTCAAGCTGAGAATTAACTGAAATCAGAGGGGGCAGAGTCTATGCCACTCAGGAGCGACCTGGAGGCACGGAAGACGAATGCCCACTGATGTCGGATGCTGCAAGAGAGATGATAGTGACCTTGGATCTGCAGCTGTGAGGACCAGGCAATACTATGGAGGATCAGGAGCTGTTCACGAGTTGTCCCACGTCAGATGTTGAGTGTTGCAGGGTCGGTGTCCGTCGAGAGTACCAATAAACCTTGGCAACTGCAAACAACGTGGAAAACGAAGATAGTGCAGTGTCGAGACCAGCAAGATCCAGGTGACTCACCGCAAGCAGGGGAGTCAGGGCAGGCCCTGAGAAATCAGGGGAGCCCACAGAATTCAAAGGTGACCCTCAAAAGGACTCACAGGCCGGAGGCACTGGAGTCGCAATAAGGCCTTGAACAGCTTACCAAAGAAGCAACCACGATGCAAAGCGATTCAGTTAGGATGAAGATCTTTGTCCCTGGAGGTGCTTGAGGTGGGGGCTACTTGGAGCCCGAAGATGGAAGTAAGCCAACAAGCCTTGGCAACAGCAAGTCGACGCAGAGCACAGGGGTTCAGTTACTGCGGCTCCGACGAGGGATACTGGTGTCAAACTTGGTGAGAGAACAGGGCAGGCCTTGAGGGGTGTGAAGAATCACGACCTGTGTTGCTGAGCCTTTCGGAGTCCGTGGGAGCCCAGTATCAGCAGACCGGTCAGCTTAGTTGCGGTGCCTGCAGATACAGGGAAGTGACTCCTTCACTACAAGGGATATTCGTTTAGCTGTCTTGGGTGCCCCCAGGCCTTGGAAGGTTCCTGTATGGAGCACAGGCATGGACATTGCAGCAGACAAGCCGAGCAATGAGATCAAGAGCAGCAGTGTCCTCCCAGTTGCAGTGGGGAGGATACTCCCATGTCCTTTGTCCAGTTACGCGCCAGAGAGGAAGCCAACGGCTCCATGAGCTGGTTTGAACTGGACTATGCAAGGAGGGCACCAAACGTGCCCTTCAAGCAGAGTGAGTGGCACTGGCAAATGCTCCCACCCAGCCCCAATACACTCAACCTTGTCTGAGAGGTAGCCACACCTCCCTGTGACAGGATACCTATCGTTCTGCCTTCCCCTGCTCAAGCTTGGATCAGCAGCAGGAGGGCAGAATCGTGTCTCTGGTCGGCAGCAGCCATGTTGTGCTGTCCGTGTCTAGAAGACTGGTACAGGGAGCACTGAGGGCCTTCCAGAGAAGCTTTCCAACATGTTTGATGCCAAACATGATACGGTTCATTCCAGCCAGTTTTGAAATGGTCATCACATGATGCCCCTCTATATGTTATATGGCTGTCGCACTTACAACCAGAGAGAATGGACTACATAGGCTGTAGGGGAATCCTGCTCATGCAGGTGCACTCTCACACTTAGAACCGACCACCCTGCCTTCAGGAAGTGTAGTGACCTTAGATATAGGGAAACCTATTTCTTTCGTAAGTGGTGCTACACCAGCTTATACAGGCTGCAATGGCAGGCCTGTAGTTACAGTTTGAGTGGTCTCCCATAGGACAGCATAATACATGCTTCAGCCCATGGGGGACTCCTGGTGTACCTATGCCCTGGGTACCTTAGTACCATATACTAGGGAGTGAGAAGGTCACACCAGTATCCAATCTGGGAAGTACCTAAGTGCTTACCATACCAATTTAGGGGAGAAAGCACAAAGACTGGGGTCCCGAGTAGCAGGATCCCAGTCAGACTAGTCAGAAACAGCATAGCCTCAGGAGAAAAGTTGGGGTAACCACAGAAGCAGATCCTACTTTTCTACATTCATCAATTAATGCCACTAACCCTTTGCATGAACTCACATTCCTCTTCCATGCCCTACTAATGATAACACCTAATTCTTATTAAGTTATTCTCCCATGAAGAAACTGGAATGAATGCAAGGAATTTTTAGCTTGCACGCAAAAGACCAATCCCAATAACACTGGGCTAACCATTAACTCTAGGTTTTGGAACCGCTAGTAAAGAGCTTCAATGCCTCATCAGGGGTAGTAAGTGAGCTACAAAATGCAATTACAATTACAGTTAAAACTACAAATATCTATTTGTTTAATATTGTTTTTAAAATTGATTTTATATTTATTTGTTAATACTATGCAACCTATTATAATATTGTTTTTTAGATACTGTCTATTTGTTTTAATGTGTGTTTATAGGAGATTTTTTGTTTTATTAGTTTACCATTGTTTATTTTTTGTTCTAATTAAATGAAGAGTACATCTGACCCCTCCAGCATCCAACATGTTCCCCAATGTTTTTTCATTTTTAGTGGAAATAATAAATCCGACAATCCCTCGCTCCCAGTGTCCACTGCTGTCCCCAGTGTTGTTTAGACTGAAGAGGGAATATTGTATCTGACCCCCCAGACTTCAGGACTTTCCTGAATTTTGTTTTGCTTGGAGTTGGAATCGTAAATATGACCACCCCGAGTGTCCAATGCTTTACCTGATGTTGCTTGGTTTTGAGTGTCAATAGTAAATATGACCTTCCCAGCATCCATTGCTTTCCCTGATGGTGCTTAGTTTGGAATGAGAATAGTAAAACTGACTCTCTTAGAGTCCAACACGGTAACACTTTTCCCCAATGTTGCTTAGTTTTGAGAGCGAGTAATAAATCTGATACCCCAGCATCCAATGGTTGCCCCAATCTTGCTTAGGTTAGAGTTGGAATAGTATATCTGACCCTTCACAGCCACAGTCCAACACATACACCAATCTTGCTTAGCTTGAGGTGGCAATAGTAAATCTGATCCCTTCACATTCCAACACTTTGCCCAAATTAATTTTGTTGGCTTTGGGAATAATATGTATCTGAATTGAAAAAAATGTTTTAAAGGGAAAAGGTAATTGGTGCAAATTAAAAAAATAATTTTGTGACTTATAGTGTTAATGAAAATGTATATGTAAAATATTTTTACATTTTTTAAATATATTTATAATTAATATCTGGGTGTTATTTTCTAAATAATATTATTGGGCTATTTCTTAGCTTTAGTAGGTAATAAGCTTCTAATGCATTTCTTTACTTTTAATTATGCACCTTTTCCTCCCTGTAACACTGATTAGATTGCAGTGGGAAAAGTATAATCCATCTTCCTCCTCACAGAGCCTAACCCTTTCCCTAATGTCCTTTAGTTTGGAGTGAATTAGTAAATCTGATCCCACCAGAGTTCAGTGGTTTCCCAAATGTTGTTTTGTTTGCAATTGTAATTGAAAATTTGACCACCCCTAGTGTCCTTCACTTTCCGCAGTGTTGTTTAGTTTATGTTATGTTATATTATGTCCACTTGTAGCGCGCATGGATACTCATGGGTGTCCGGGCGCGAAGCCAGAAGGGAACAAGAGGAAGATAACAAACAGGGAGGAGAGATTGGTGTTTCGGTCATATATTTTCTTAAAAATGGCAAAATACAGGAAAGATCACAAGAAGAGATTAAGAAGCAAATAAATGAGTTTTCAGTTCATTTTTAAAAGCGGCAAGGTCCTGAATAGACCGCAAGGAGAGGGGAAGGGTATTCCAGGCTGTACTGGCCTTCACGGCGAGGGAACTACCCCCCATATTTTTAAGCCTGAACCGAGGCGCCCGGGCAAAGCATTGGGTCGCGGATCGAAGAGCACGAGCAGGGGTATAGAAGGAAAACCGCTTTTGAAGATAGAGAGGACCAAGGTCATGAAGGACACGATGGGCCAAAACTAAGGATTTGAACCTGACCCTTTCAATGACCGGAAGCCAGTGCAGAGAGCGAAGTTGAGTGGTCACACTATTCCTTGCCGAGAGGCCCAGTAGCAATCTAGCGGCCGTATTCTGGACAATCTGAAGTTTTTTAAGCAGATATCCAGGGGACCCAGCAAGGAGAGCATTGGCGTAGTCCAGTCGTGAAAGGATCAGGGCGCAAGTAACGGTTTCTCTGGCTGCTTGGGGGAGAAGCGGAAAAAAGATCCGCAAGGTCTTGAGGAGACCGAAGCAAGAGCCAGCAAGTTTCTTAATATGGGCAGAAAAGGAGAGGTTCTCATTGAACCAAACTCCCAGGTTTTTTGCCGGTTGTCCCGACATAGGGGGGAGCGGGGAGTCAGGGGGCCACAGCTGCTCGCGGAAGTCAGCAGGAAATCGGCCGAAGAGTAAGATCTCAGATTTTTGTTCATTACATTTCAGCTGCGCGTCAGCCAGCCATTTGAAGATGGAAACTAGGCACTGTTGGGCTGCTAAAACTGAGCTTGAAGTCTTATCCCAGGTGAACAACAGCTGTGTATCGTCGGCTTAGGCCATCACCTTGGCCCCGAGCCCCTCTGCCAGATATAAAAGCGGGGTATCATAAATGTTAAAGAGGAGCGGGCTGAGGGAAGAGCCCTGCGGGACTCCAGTGGTGACCAACTGAGGGGAAGAAGAAAAAGGGGGGAGCCAAATCTGCTCAACCCGCTCATCCAGAAAGGACCTAAGCCAACCCTAAGCCGCTCCACATACCCCAATCTCAGCCAATCGGGCCAGAAGGAGGGCATGAGGAACCGTGTCGAACGCGGCCGAGAGGTCAAGCAAAATAAGTGCTGCCCTCCCACCCGCGTCCAAACACTCCCGAATAGCCTCCACCACCTCCACTAGGACAGTCTCAGTACTATCAGAGGTGCGAAACCCTGATTGTGCAGGATGCAAGAGTCCCTCAGTCTCCACATACTCTGTGAGTTGGTTGTTAACAATCTTCTCACAGACTTTGGCAATGGCTGGGGAAAGGGAGATGGGACGATAGTTCCCAGGGGTAAAGGGATCTAGAGAGGCTTTTTTAAGACACGGGAGTATCTTAGCCTGCTTCCACCTTGGAGACACCGCTTCAGTCTGAAGAGACAAGTTGATAATGCAGTTAACCTCAGTGTTCAAACTCTCAGCCACAGACGCCAGGAGCCTAGCCGGGCAAGGGTCGGAGGGCGAGCCCAACTTGAGTCCCCTGAGGATTTTCAGAGATTCCAGGGGAGCAACTGCTCTGAAGGCTGAGAGAGAGCAGGCAGGGGCGGCAGATTGAATCGCCAAAGAACCCATGTGGCTGCCATTACCCGGGGAGAAGGAGGCCTGAATGGCCTGAATTTTCTCTCTGAAACAGCGGGAAAGTGTATCACATCAGGCGAGAGAAGATGGAATAACACTCGCCTGGGCCCGAGGTGACATAAAATTCTGCACTATGGAGAAAATTTATTTTGCATTGTTCCTAGCTGAATCAATGCGGGCAGCAAAGAAATGCCCTTTAGCCACAGTAATAGCCTCATAATAGATTTTTTGCATCGCTCTCAAATTCCTCTTAGCCATAGGGCAGTATCCGCTTTGGCGCCAGGCACGTTCCAAAACCTTGTAGTCATGCTTGGCACTTTTGAGAGTCGCATTAAACCAGGGTTCAGACGGGGAATCTCGGGCAGGTCTAGAAGGTCGCGAAGAGGCAGCAGAAGCCGCCGCCTTAGCAACCCAAGTGGTGAACCCAGACTAACACTCCTCCAGAACTCCAGTCAGAATAGGTCTGGAATGGTCAAGAGCCAGTTTGAAAATCCCGAGGATCGATCCTACTGAGAGCAGGATTCTGATAGGGAGAGGCCCGTGGAGAAGCACTAGGTAACACCCAGGAAAAATGAGACACAAAGTGATCGGACCAGGGCACAGGACAGGGATCTCCAATGAGGAGGGGGAAATTAGAGCAGATAGGGTCTAGAAGATGGCCCGCCTGATGGGTAGGAAGACGGACATGCTGGACAAGTTGGGCTAGATGGAAAATATCTAGCAATTCAGCCGCTTCCCTAGTGTCAGGGCAATCCAAGTGAATATTGAGGTCCCCCAAGATTAGATAGTGCGTGAACCTGACCGCCCTAGAGGCAATAGCATCCCCACAGCTCAAAAGAAAAGGGCCCGCGGAGCCCGGAGATCTGTAGATCAAGGAGGCCCCCAAGGTGAAGTGTGCTTAAAATCGTACACTAAAGTCAAGCACCTCACAGTTGGCCCAAGCAGAAGAATCCCCAAGGCGGAGTTCCCAAATATCTTTAAAAACGACGGCCACACCGCCCCCTCTGCCCCCCTGGCGATCGGCTCTAAGGATCTTATAGCCTAAAGGGATGGCAAAGGAGACAATGGGGTCAGAAAAAGCATCAAGCCATGTCTCAGTGAGGAACAACATGTCTAAAGAGTTATCCTCCAAAAGATCATGGACATCAACATGATGCTTCCTAAGTGACCGAGCATTGATCAAGGCGGCCCTAATGTGAACATCTTTTGCCCTCTGAGCCGTAGGGCGGCCCTCCGTGTCTCGAGAGACCGACTCACCCTTCAGATAAAAACCACATTTTAAACAGGGTGCAGACGGCAATAACGTCGCGTCCCAAGCCTGGGGGAAGCAGCTACCCAAGCGATCTAGTGCTCTCAGAGATGTACCACAATAGCTAATCCTAGGTCCATTACCTGGGGGCTTAAGGGTAGCATAACTGGCGCTGGCCGCCTCCGGGACGCTGACGGGCGCAGACGGGCTTGTCTTTGGCGCGTCTTCGGCGCGCCAGCGGCGTGCGCGCTGCGCGCGTCCTCTGCGAGCCCGTTCAGCGCGCATTTAAATGAGCCCGTGGTCCCGAGAGCTAGAACGCCAACTGCCCCACAATGGCATCTCTCGGCGGCACCACAGGACAAACAGAAAGTAAGTAGGAGCCCTCACCCCAATATCAGCAACAATAGTGTGCAAACGAGTCGAAGAGTAACAATAGTGAATCTGACCTCCTGGGTGTCCACCTATTTTCTCAATGTTGCTTAGGATGGAGTGAGAATATAATAAATCAGCCCCTCCCAGAATTCAAATCTTTCCCATTGTTCCTAAGTTTGGAATAGGGGTTCTGAATCTGACACTTTCAGAGTCCAGCACTTTTCCCAGTGGTGCTTAGTTTGAAATGCAAATAGTAAATCTGTCCTCTCCAGAATCCAAAGTTTTTCCTAATGTTGCTTAGTTTGCTTTTGGAATAGTAAATCTGACCCTTCCGAGTCGGATGCTTTCCCAACTTCGTTTTGGTCGGATTACGAGTAATAAGTCTGACATCCTCAGCATCCAACATTTTCCCCAGCCTGGGTTAGTATGTAGCTGGAATACCATACCTCACCACCTCATGGTCCAATGTTACCTCAACTTTGTTTCATTTGGAGAGGAGATAGTAAATCTTATGTCCCTCAGCGTACAACACTGTCCCCAATGTTGTTTGGAATGGAATATCATATATAACTTCCCCTCCACATCATTTCCAAATGTATTTTTGTTTCTAGTTGGAATGGTATATAGGGCTGCTCCCACTCTCGAAAACTTTCCTCAGTGTTGTTTGGTTTGGAATGACAATAGTAAAATGTGACCTCCCAAACATCCATCACTTTCCCAGATGTTGTTTAGTTTGGAGTGGGAGTAGTAAAGCAGAACCTCCCAGGGTTCAATGCTTTCCTCAATATTGCTTAGTTTTGAGTGTGAATAATAAATCCAACACCCCCTGTGTTCATCATTTACCCCATTATTGTTTACGTTGGAGTGGTAATATTGTGTCTGTTCTTTTCAAAGTCCACTTTACCCAATTTCTTTCCATTTGCAGGGGAAATAATTTGTTTCTGATTTGTAAAGTTTTTTTCACATAAATGAAAAAACTATTGGTACAAATAAAAAATGTAATTCTGCAAATTCAATTCTTATTGAAAATGTATACATCAAATAAAATTACATTTAGTATTTTTTATATGTATAATACTTATCTAGGTGTTACTTTTTCAATATAATTATTTAGCTATTTTTTAACTTTAAATGAGTAATTATTTTCTGGTATTTGTATTTTTTGTTTTATTTTATTAACTAACCTTTTTCCTTTTTTAATGTTGATTAGTTTGGAGTGGGGGGAGTATAACTGCCCCTTCACAGAGACAAATGCTTACCCTAATGATGTTTATTTAGAGTAGAAATAGAAAATCTGATCCCACCAGAGTCCAACGCTTTCCCTGATGTTCTTTAGTATGGAGCAAGAATAGTATCTTTGTCCCCTCTAGAGATCAAACCTTTCACCAGTTTTGTTTTGGTTGCAGTTGTAATAGTAAATCTAATCACCCCTCATGTCCAACATTTTTTCCAGTGTTGCTAGCTTGGAGTGGTAATAGTAAAGCTAACCCCTAGACCAATGCTTTCTTCAGTTGCTGAATTTGGAGTTTTGCATGACCTCACCAGAGTCCACTGTTTTCACCAATGTTGCTTAGTTTGGAGTGGGAACAGTACATCTGACCCCCTCAAGAGTCCAGCACTTTTGCTTTGATTAGCTTGAAGTGGGAATAGTAAGTGTGAAATCCCCAGCATCCAACATTTTTCTAAGGTTGCTTATTTTGGATCTGAAATAGAATATCGTCCTCCAGAGTCCAAAATGTACCTCAATGTTACTTATTTTGGGTTGGAACAGTAAATCTGGTCGCACCAGAGTCCAACATTTCTCCAATTTTGTGCTGTTGGGAGTGGGAATGGTAATTCTGACCCCGCCAGCATGCAGTGTTTTCCCCAATGCTGCTTAGTTAGCAGAGGAATATTGTATCTGACCGCAGAGAGTCCAACTTCTTCCCCAGCGTTTCTTCTTTGGGAATGGAAATAGTTAATATACCTCGGTCTCACCACAGTCCACTGCTTTCCCCAATGTTGCTTAGTTTGGAGTGAAAATGGTAAAGCTGAAGCTCCCCCAAACACCGAGATTCCATCTATCTGGAGCTAGAATAATAAATCAAACCCAACCTATCCCCCACCCGGGAGTCCAATGCTCTCCCTAATTGTGCTTATTTTAGAGTGGAAATACTAAATCAGACCCATCCAGAATCAAATGCTTTCACAAAGTTGTTTAGTTTGGAGGCGGAATAGTAGATCTGTTCTTTGCTAACGCTTTCCCCAATGTTACATAGTTTGGATGGGGAGAAGTAATACTGACCCCCACAGAGTACAACACTTTCCTCAAGGTTGCTTACTTTGTAGTGGGAATTGAAAATATGACCCCTCCAGAGTACAATGCCTTCCTGATTTTACTCAGTTTGAGTGGGAGTAAATCTGTTTCGCCCAGTACCCAATGCTTTTCCCAATGCTGCTTATTTTGGAGTGGAGAAGAGAAGTTGAGGTTGACTCTGCACACTTCACCACTGCTAACTAGTGCTGCAGTGCTTGTGTTCTCGCTTTTAAACATGGTACACTTGGCTTACAACAAATTTGCAAATACATTTGCATGTTAGTCACTAGCAAAGTGGCACTACATTGACCTAGGGTCTGTAAATAAAATGCTTCTAGTTGGCCTGTAGCACGTATTGTAACAGCCACTTAAGTTGATATTTTAAATGTCTCAGGTTTTCCATTGCATCCTGTGTGTAGTTTTCAACTGCCATTTCGACCTGGCAAAATAAACATTTTGTCAGACCTAATCCATTCTTTTAATGCAGATAAGTCACTGCTAGAGGAGACCCTAAACATCCCATAGTGCAGGGTATTTTGTACTTAAAAAGGTTGGCATGTACTTTTAAGTTTTGCAAACTGTCAAATTCGTTTTTCCTATTGCAAGGCCTACCTCTCCCATATGACAACATTGGGTTACTTTATTTCATTTAATAGGTATAAGTTCTGTTTGGGAGCAGGCAGGAATATCATGTTTCATGCCTGAAGAGTTGTAATTTAAAACCCTCTTTAATGGCAAAGATGGATTTTAAGTCCGAATTCTGAAAACGCCACTTTTAGAAAGTTGGCCTTTTCTGGTTCTACTCATTTGGTGCCAGCAGCCTGTTTTCTATGTCACATGGATAGGTGTAGTTGCCAGTTGGCTTTTGTGTGTTCCTGCCAGGCAGCTAAACAATAGAGAGAGTCTGAGCGTTGGCAGATTGACCATCATGACTTGATGAGAGTGGCGGAGTTGACACTTGTCACACTTGCACTTAAAAGACACTGCTTCAGTTCACACACAAAGGACTTCACACTAGTTTATTGTACCTGCAGACAGATTGGAACTATGGCAGGGAGGCAGGCCATTCCAGGCACTGCTGTAGGGGGAAGGCTCCAAGAGGTTCCTCTACTTCAAAGTTGCCTCCAGGTATAAAAATGGGACCTCATACCCACTCTTCAGTACACTCCTGGACCTATGGATACTACAGAGCAAGGGCTGTCCTGCTACCAGAGGAGCACCCTCCTACTTGAGGCCTGTCCTGCTTGCTGAGAAGGATTACTGGACCTGTTCCCTACATCCAAGGCTGAAATTACTTCTGATTCAGGTGGGATTCTAGGCTAGTCTGTCACATCCCGATTCCTGCATGCAGAAACCTGATTATGATTGCCGAATCATGATCTGCTGGAACCAAAGCAGCTTAAGCTTCAAAATATATATCCTGAGCCAGAACATTTGCCTTTTGGGGGGGGGGGGGGGCTTAAACGGTGTGACAGGACTCAACATTTCATTTTTGGCATTTTTAAAAAAGCCATACAAAAAAAGAATTTAGAGCTGTTTTTGTTAGTGCTATGTTATCAAAATGCAAAAAATGAAATGTTCATTGTCTGCTACAATATACATATAAATAAACTGATTCAAACAGATTGCTTCTGCTTCAGTCTAAGTCAATGGGGAAATAAATTCTCCAGCTATTTATTTTAATATCCCATTTGCCTGCCATGCAATGTTGGCATTTATGTCTGCGTTGTATATATGCAAAATAATATAAGCACCAACTTTAAACTATTGGGCATCTACGATTTTCAATGTTTTGTGCAAGGCTGATTAAATAAAATGGAGATAGATTACATTGATTGCCCTGATGTTGGTGCAGTTTTTCACTGACATTTTCGGGTTACATACATTTCACTGGTGACTTTAGCACTGCCATTTTCACTGACGTAAAATTTCGCTTTTGCACCGAACAGGTGGTGCAAATGTCGAACTTGCACTTGCTGGATAATGCTAAATGTCATTGAAAAATAGGTTTGCGTCTATTCACTGCCCCTTCTCAAAGACCAAATATCTGGAAGTGTTGCTTTTTTTCTGCGTGCTCCTTATGCGTGGATTTAAGGACTTCCTGGGACTACGGGGAAGGATCGTCCATGTGAAGAAAATATACACCTTTTTTGTTCTCAGCAGGAAATCCACCGAGCCTTTTTTTGGTCGAGCTGGAGGTACAATGCGAAGCATTGTCCAGCTCGACAACTATAGTCGTCTGTCTCCTGGGAATCTGAGACAGCGTTCGGCCACGCGCTTCTGGTGCCTCAGATTTGCCCGTGTGAGCGTGCTTTTGCTGCTGGCTGCTTGCTGTGTGGGCGCGCTTTCGCTTTCGGTTAATGCGCTCACACACACGTGCATACACACACACACAGACACGCGAATGCACACACACGCAGCAGGCACACACACGCAGGCACACACACACGCAGGCACACACACATGGCAGGCACACACACGCAGGCACACACCCCTCCCCCCCTTACCTCACCGGGCTCTTTTCTTGCTGGAATCCCTGTTTTCTTGTGGGCTCCCTCTGCTCGGCTCCCGATGGATGGGCGGGCGGGTGCGACGCGGCTAGGGGCTCCAGAGCAGGGACAGGCTGACAACTTCCAGCCTGCTAACTTTCTGCAGCTCCGGCGGGACCTGCGGTGCACGAGCTGGTCAAGACGGCGGCTGCGCAGGATTCGTAGCCCCTGCCCTTCGGCCGCCTCCGGGACTCCGCCCTGCTAGCGCGCCATTGGCTGAGCGCCCCTCAGCGTGGTTATTGAGAAAGAGGCGGAAGCGCTGGAGGAAGGGGTAATGCTTGTTCTTCTTTTCGTTCATATTTTTGGTACATCTACAAGACTATATCCATAGCTTAACGCTGAACGTTGTTTCTACATTATCATTTTAGTGACGAAGGTGTATTGACAGTAATAAACATGACAGGAAGGCTAAGTTAGGCGGTTGTTCAAAGTAACGATACCTCCGGGTCACCTTCGCGTTATATAAACTAGTTGGACGCAGTCCTCTGAAGTAACTGAAACGAGACGAGATGTAAAGTTTAAATTGTACAGTTTGTAATTCAGCTGCAGCAATCTACAGCTGAATTACAAATTCCATCCAATTGTAACCAATTCAATTTTACATGAATTACGCATGTTCGTTTCCCCACAAATTCGCAATTCAAATCGGACATAATTCCAACAAAAAGTGCTAAACTCATAGTAAGCGATTCCAGAATCCTGCAGTGCTATGAACATGGCCTGCAGCCGGCAAAGGACAAACAATTACACGGAAACACGCACATCAATCCAGCGATACCAGCGACTGACAAGGATCTGCAGAGACCATCAGACACGTGTCACGATTAGGAAGAAGATTTGCTGTCAACTGTGCAAATACACGATCTGGCTTTTTCATGGAATCACACTGTGTGATCTTGGGCAAGCCATTAATTCTTAATCTGCAAGACACGTCTTTTCAATGGTAACGAGGCCTCTTCTGTTCCTCCACCATAGATAGATAAGATGGTATAGTAAGGAGGCAGGTCAAATTTAATGAGAGTGGATATAGAAATCAGGCATCGAGGGACGCTGAGCAAACTCAGAGCAAGGTTGCCGCATATGTTAGCAAAACATCTACTTATGCCACAAAACATTGTCTGGTAGAGAGAGGTTACATTTGGGAACTTAAGTATTCTCTCTGTGCATAATGTCCCAGAAGAGATTATTTACTCATAGGCAGTGCCTCTGTAATTATGCGGCAGGGGAGGGCCAAATTATGCGACAGCACTGAATACATTATGCGGTCAGAAAAGGCAAATTATGTCAGTCTGTTGAAAGCTTTTTATTCGATAAGCAAGATATCTTGAAAGCATACATACACATGAAACATATTTTTTTAAAACAGTGCAATGTACGTTACATTTAAATGCTAAGACAGATAAAAATGGGAATAACCCAAGATAATTTAGCTAAAAATGGATTAAATTGAAACTGAGAGTCTCTTACTACGAATCAACCATGAATGTTTTAAAAACTTAGAAACACCACAAACTATTAAAGGGGCGGAATGAGTCATTAGAATACGTAGTGCGACCAAATGCCTACGTGTTCCCAGGCGTTTAAAAAGAGGTTTGAGCCAACGTGTCCTAGGTTTAATATAGTCTGGGCACTCAAAAAATATATGTGCTACAGTTTCTAGCCTACATGGACAAAAAGCACAGAAAGACTTTCGATGTGCACCATTCCATTTTGATACAAAGGCCCCAATCGGAAGGGTGCCTACCCTGAGTTTAAAATACAGGGACCTATCAGCTGGCAAGGAGATTAAGTCCAGAAAGGGTTCAAAAACAGCCACATCCTTTAATTCCAAGAATGATGCAGTCAGATTGCAATGGTGTTTGTTCCTGATAAGTTTACCAGAGACCCAATCCCAATGTAACTTTTTAATAGATAGATAAGATGGTATAGTAAGGAGGCAGGTCAAATTAAATGAGAGTGGATATAGAAATCAGGCATCGAGGGACGCTGAGCAAACGCAGAGCAAGGTTGCCGCATATGTTAGCAAAACATCTACTTATGCCACAAAACATTGTCTGGTAGAGAGAGGTTACATTTGGGACCTTAAGTATTCTCTCTGTGCATAATGTCCCAGAAGAGATTATTTACTCATAGGCAGTGCCTCTGTAATTATGCGGCAGGGGAGGGCCAAATTATGCGACAGCACTGAATACATTATGCGGCCAGAAAAGGCAAATTATGTGATTTAGTGCAGCACATTTTATGATAGTATTACATCATTATTTTGATATTTTTGCAGTTGTTAACACTACCTGGGCATTGGTTACACCTCATTTGTTCCAAGTTAACACTCAAATATAACAATAAGCAACCATAAATGTAACCAGTCAAGCTCTGGAAAGAAAGGGCCTTCCACTGCACAGCAACACGTGTCACTCATTGCGCCTTTAGTAACTTTTGAACCGTTTGAGCTAAAAACTAATTTTTGTTGTGTTAACATCGGTAAATTATGCAGCAGATGGTGAATTATGAGACAAATGTGGCAAAGCTATAATTATGCGAAAAAACCCGCAGACGCACAATGGCACAATTCCAGTGGCTCTGCGCAGAGGTGATTTGTGACACAGCATCTCAATTGCAAATGAAGGTCAGGATGGGCTGTTCTCTCTGCAACCATCAGACATCTGATAGGCCAACACACAGCGTCTCCAATGTGTCCCGTATGCTCGCTGAATGTGCAGGGCCTTTCATGATAGGAGTGTCTGAGAACATCAGTGAGTATTGTTCTACATGAGGTGGGTGTGGAGGACCAGGTGCAGCGCTTGGATCTGTGAGGCGCTTAGAAAAGTGGGCGCTTCGAGCTGGGCCCTGTGTCAGCCACGGGATTAAGCGCAACTTCATCCTTCTTTCGGTTTCTTTAAACCTTGTATTATTAGAGAACAAAAAAGAGTGTGGTAATGAAGCCACGTATTTAATTCAGCAGAGGACTTGCAATGCTAAGCGGTGCCTACACGTGTGAGAAATTAATGCAGAAGGCTCGTGGCAGGGTCTCCTGAGGCTGTGAGTAAATGTATGATCAATGAGAATAAACGCTGTGTGTTTCGATATAGCGCCTTCCGCCTGATCCTCTACCACCGCTGTCTTCACAGCGAGTTCTTGGGTAAAGCCACTTCAATGCGCTATACCCAGATTATACCACTTCGGACAGGCGTTGATTAATTTATGTTAATCCTAACCGGCAGGTTGTGTGTGTGTGTGATGCTGCTACTGCACACCCTCCCTCGCTTCAATATTGGAGAATGTCGATGAACCAGAGGCCGGTCTGGTTTTGCGACCTTGCACTCCCACTTTCAAAGGTCGAATTTGAATTCCAAAGGAAAGTTCCAAACGCTGCAATCCGCACTTAACGTGTTGACATTCTTGAAGCCCGAGCCGAAGTAATAAGCAGTGACTCCCACGGAAGAGGAATGTGCCTACATGGTACCTGATCGGCGCTTACACACACCGCTTAGTGGCACGCATTCTATCAACCACTTACGGGTGAAAGGAGGCGCTGCCCTAGCCGGCTTGAAACTCGTGCACTTACTGCTTTGGAGGGCGCACAAATGCTTTTTTTTTTGCGATTTTATATAGCGCGAACTGGACCCGAAGGTATTGGAGCGCTTTATATGAGCACCATCTACGTTAGTATACATTCTAATTTTTTTAGTAGGCACGGGGAGATAAAGTGATTTGCCCAGAATCACAGGATGTTGAGCCCACACTGAGACTCGAGCACGCAGCCTTGATATTCACTGCATCAGTGCTTAATTGCACTGGTCGCAGGCTTCTGGGAAGAGCTTTTGGCACAAGGACTCATTCTTTCACAAGTTAAGCGCCGCTCTCAGGCATTTCGCAGTTGAGGGAGTGTTCTGGGGGAATACTTGTCTGTGCAAGTGTGAGAGCACAACTCCGCACTTTTCAAGGGAAATGGTGCCATCTTTTTCTATTTTTGCAGTCGTACTCGGCTGTAAAAGACGAGTAACAAAACAAAATACCTGTACTGCAAATTTACTCTGGGGTAGACAAACTTAACATAGTGAAACAAAACACCATATTGACAAGACTACTTTTTCTGTCTGAATTAAATCTTTATGTTTATAATTTTTTCAAAAAAAACATTTTCATTTTTTATCACATCACCACATAGAATACAAAAACAACTCAATTTGTTGAATATAACATGTACATTACAAAATTACACATATGCATTAACAATCTCCTTTCACACCTTCCACACACACATTCACCCAGACTCACTAGAGCCACTCATACTTATTATTTACACAATATACATTTTTTCAACCGTTATAACAATGATTAATACTTTGAAATCAGGAGCAACCTTGGAATAAATTCTAATTTTTAGAACATTTGGTACTTTTTTTTAGACTTTCTAAGGTCGCAAGAGGCTGGTCTACGCGTTTCGAACACCCTTATTAGGGGGTGCTCTCGTCAGGACCACATATCTGAAAAACATAGGGGAGGTGTTTTAGGGTCAAGGCTAGAAGCACGTAGTTGAGTTCGCACAAGCGCCAAACACTGTTCTTACCTCTGCCTTGTGACAAAACAAGGTGAAAGGAGGAATCTGCAAGTAATCAAATGAAAAAGGGCGGACTAAGTTTGCCATTATCAACACCAACTAGTTTATAACGACTACCAATAGTAAAACCGTGACCGTCGCTTGACAGTGCATTCATTCATACTCACATTCTTAATTTCTTGTATACTGCCTTCGATGGGATGTATTGAAATATTTTAATTGTACCTACAGAGTGAAAAAATGATGAAGGAGCAGAGCGTCAGATGCAACTATTCTCTAATAATCATGATGATAAAAAATGATGATAAAAAAGATTACCTAGCCGAGGGCATACTTGTGTGCGAAGATAGTCATACACAGGTATTAGTGCTTTGTTTCTCTTTCAGTTCCAATACCTTAAGTCTGTTTTCTATAAGGAACGGAGAATTCGAAAAGTAATGTTAGGAGCCAGATCGCATTTATCTCGATGTCTAGCGAAATTTCATAGCTGAGCCTTTACTTATCTTACCATATAGTTCGGCGTTCACGTCCTCTATTTTCCGTCTGACTCGCTTTCTTTTTCTCTGGCAGATTTCCGGTATTAAGATAGTCGGAGCATCGCCGACGTGGAACTACGGCGACCACTCCTAAGGCTTCTGGGAATTGTGGTTTCAATCCAAAAACATTATCGTAATTCCTGAAGTAATTATATGCTCGTGTACATTATAGTTTCAGCATCTGTAATCCATATTTAAACCAGATCTTTTGATGTGAATAGAGATTAGAAAAAAGATGAATGGGATTAGGCTGGCAATGCTGTTGGTGTTTAAAAGATTGCGAGTCGGTCAGGAGACATAATCTATTGGCATTTTTTTTAAAAAGGGTGTAGGGACTTATATGGCAATGAGGACTCTTTTACTGGACACTATCTGGAGTGGTTATGATAACCTATATATTTCAGAGATTTCGTTAAGGGACATCAACTGCTGTGTTGAATTTTATAATGAGCATGGCTTCTCGTCTAGCAAGTTTCTCTTCCATGTCTCCTCCCCGAGGGTCTGGTTCAATTTTTGATAAAACTGTCCATTTAATCTCGGATTCTGTGTGGTTTTTTGTTTTTCAATGGTTTACTAAAGGTGCTGTATGTACGTTGTTTTTGATTCGTGATTTGTGTTGTGCGATTCTGCTCCTTACTTCTTGGTTTGTTTTCCCAATATAAACCATGTTACATGGACAACGGATTCCATAGATTACATAGCGCGATTTACAATTTGTAAATACGTCATGTTTCCAGAAGGTTTGCTTGTGCTTAAAAAGTGTTCCTTCCTCAGTAGTGGAACAGCAAACACCAGTGCCACATTTGTGGTGGCCTTGCACTGGAGGTAAGCTCAACATAGATCTTATGGATGGTTGTTTCTTTTGAGGGAGAGCTGCACGGACACAATGGTTCGCAATATTCTGATCTTTTTTAAAAGCAAACAAGGGTTTATCTTTTAGTGACACGTCCAAATTTTGGACCAAATGCCAGTTTTGATTTATCACCTTTTTGAGGAGATTCGAATTAGGACAGAAAGTCGAAACGCACACAATTCTTTCCAGTGGCATTTTTTCTTTTTTCTTTAAGAGTTCCTCTCTTGGTTTCCACCACGCTCTCTTCATAGAGCGCCTCAGTAATTTTTTAGGATACCCTCGTTCTAACAGGTTTTGTGTTAGTTGATTAGCATGAATCTCATATTCATCTCTGAAATGACAATTCCTTTTTATTCGCAAGTACTGACCGAATGGTAGGTTTTCCTTTAGGTTTCTGGGGTGATTGCTTTCAAAGTGTAGCGCTTTGTTGCGATCAGTCGGTTTTTTGTATAGCGTGGTGGCCAATTTCTTGTCTGATGGATAGACCTCTACGTCCAAGAAGGCCAATTTTTTTCTAGAATAGTTTAGGCTAAATTTGATTTCATAAGTACGATTATTTAGCCATTCATGAAATTGTAATAGTTCATCTTCGCCTCCTGTCCAGACGGCGAACACGTCGTCGATGAAACGACTCCAGTGCAAGATGTACTGTGCAAATGGATTATCTTGGTAAATGAACTTATCCTCAAATTTGGACATAAAAAGAATAGCCAATTCCGGAGCAAAGGGGCAGCCCATCGCTACATCCCCTGTTTGAAAGAAAAATTCGCCGTTAAAGTTGAAATAATTTTTTCTCAGGGCGAATGAAGCCAGCTCTATAATGAACTCTGTTGGAATTCTGACTGGTTTTTCTCTAGTCGCCAGAAATGATGCAATTACCTCCAGACCTTCAGTTTGCGGTATCTGAGTATATAATGAAGTCGCATCTAATGTAACCAAAAAATGTGAATCCTCATTAAAGTCAATGGATTCAAGCTTATTGATGAAATCTGAGGTATCTCTTAAATAAGATTTTACTTGGGGGAGGAACGGTTTAAGGAAATGATCCACAAATTTTGAAATCGGTTCTAGCAAAGAGTCGCAGGCCGATACTATCGGTCTACCTGGTGGCGCTGATTGCTCCTTATGGATTTTTGGAAGGATGTAAAATTGTGGAATCCTTGGATGTTTACATTGAAGGAATTCAAATTCCTTTTTTCCTAGCAGTCCATCTGTGAAACCTTTTTCCAAGATTAGCTTCAATTGGTTGTTAAGTTCTGTCGTTGGATCTTTTGAAACTCTCCTGTAGCATTTTTGATCATTAAGTTGTCTCATTACTTCGGTGAAGTATTTTTCCGTGTCCCAAATGACTATTGATCCCCCCTTGTCTGCCTGCTTGATCACGACCGTCGTGTCGTTTTTTAGACTTTCCAGAGCTACTTTCTCAGATTTTGAGATATTGTATTTTATCCATTTCTTCTTCTTTTCCATGTTGTTAATTGCTGAAAGTATTGTTTTTTCAAAAGTGATTACTTCTTTTGGGATTTTATTTGAAGAAGGACAAAAGGATGATTTGTTTCTTAGACCTGTTGTTTCCATAGGTTGGTCAATCAGTATATTCCCAAAAAATGTTTTTAATTTTATTTTACGGCAAAATTCAATAGCTTCCGTCTTTAGTTTTACAAAATTGGTATGTTTTGCTGGAACAAAAGTTAAACCCTTTTCCAAAATACTCATCTTTCCATTTGTTAGAAAGATTATGTATTGGCGACTTTACCAATTCTTGTAATTTTGCCGGCGAGTTGACATTTCCCATGGTTGTTGATTGTACCTGGGACGTCCTCTTGTTTGCGGTTGGCCTCTCCCTAAAAAAGGTTGTTGTTGAAATGTGCCTCTTTGATTGCCGTTACGACGTTTGTCACTAGTATCACTTTCACTGCCACTAGAGGACGAAGTGTCTGAAAAAGTGATAAAGTTTTTTGATGATCGGCCTTGGAATTCTCCTAAATGACGTCTGGATTCTGGTCTTGAATAAAAATCTTGTTGAAGAAATGGGTATACTTTCTCAAGTGAGAAGTTCCGTTTGTCTTTTTCAAACTGATTGCTCTTTTGATTTATTGTAAAGTCTTTGAAATCCAGTATTTACTTATCGACTTTCTCAAGGAGAGTTTTTTCATCCGTAAACAATTGATTTGATTTGATCTCAGATTCAAGGATTTCTATTTCTTTCAACTGTTCAATGGAAAGTCTCTGGGCTGTTTCAATCGTAAGAACCATAAGGTCTCTGCTGCACTTAGTTTCGATGAAACTATATCCCTTCTTATAAATTGGGTCCTCCGTAAAGACTACCGGAACGTTTTTAATTTGTAAGCTGCCAGGAATAGTTCCTGCTCTTAGATGTTGAAGAGGAAAGTGTCCGTGTAGGTCCGTCCTGATTTGTTTTTTCTTTAATCTTAGAAGTTTGTCCGTTTCATTTTGATTCTTTGCTGAGACGCTTAAGGAAGCAGATGCGAAAACAGGTGGTGCTTCTAGCAATTTTTTTATATGATCCTCGCTATACGCAAATGTTTGGTCTTCTGACATTCTACTATATTATTCAACACTACTTGACTCTTTTTACCTATCTCATCAAACATACAATGCGGACTCGCCGCACCACTCTCAACTGAATTCTGACACAGTTAAATAACCTCCAAACCGGGCGCAAGACAACCTTGCAGAAAGCTTTCTGCTAGTAGATATAAAACCAAAAAGAGGGTTTGGGCTCAATGAAGTAAGGTCAAACCTCACTAAGCTGAGTAACAAAACAAAATACCAGTACTGCAAATTTACTCTGGGGTAGATAAACTTAACATAGTAAAACAAAACACCATATTGACAAGACTACTTTTTCTGTCTGAATTAAATCTTTAGTTTATAATTTTTTCAAAAAACACATTTTCATTTTTTATCACATCACCGCATAGAATACAAAAACAACTCAATTTGTTGAATATAACATGTACATTACAAAATTACACATATGCATTAACAATCTTCTTTCACACCTTCCACACACACATTCACCCAGATTCACTAGAGCCACTCATACTTATTATTTACACAATATACATTTTTTCAACCGTTATAACAATGATTAATACTTTGAAATCAGGAGCAACCTTGGAATAAATTCTAATTTTTAGAACATTTGGTACTTTTTTTGAGACTTCCTATGGTCGCAAGAGGCTGGTCTACGCGTTTCGAACACCCTTATTAGGGGGTGCTCTCGTCAGGACCACATATCTGAAAAACATAGGGGAGGTGTTTTAGGGTCAAGGCTAGAAGCACGTAGTTGAGTTCGCACAAGCGCCAAACACTGTTCTTACCTCTGCCTTGTGACAAAACGAGGTGAAAGGAGGAATCTGCAAGTAATCAAATGAAAAAGGGTGGACTAAGTTTGCCATTATCAACACCAACTAGTTTATAACGACTACCAATAGTAAAACCGTGACCGTCGCTTGACAGTGCATTCATTCATACTCACATTCTTAATTTCTTGTATACTGCCTTCGATGGGATGTATTGAAATATTTCAGATGCAACTATTCTCTAATAATCATGATGATAAAAAATGATGATAAAAAAGATTACCTAGCCGAGGGCTTACTTGTGTGCGAAGATAGTCATACACAGGTATTAGTGCTTTGTTTCTCTTTCAGTTCCGATACATTAAGTCTGTTTTCTATAAAGAACAGAGAATTCGAAAAGTAATGTTAGGAGCCAGATCGCATTTATCTCGATGTCTAGCGAAATTTCATAGCGGAGCCTTTACTTATCTTACCATATAGTTCGGCGTTCGCGTCCTCTATTTTCCGTCTGACTCGCTTTCTTTTTCTCTGGCGGATTTCCGGTATTAAGATAGTCGGAGCATCGCCGACGTGGAACTACGGCGACCACTCCTAAGGATTCTGGGAATTGTGGTTTCAATCCAAAAACATTATCGTAATTCCTGAAGTAATTATATGCTCCTGTACATTATAGTTTCAGCATCTGTAATCCATATTTAAACCAGATCTTTTGATGTGAATAGAGATTAGATAAAAAATGAATGGGATTAAGCTGGCAATGCTGTTGGTGTTTAAAAGTTTGCGAGTCGGTCAGGAGACCTATTCTATTGGCATTTTTTTTAAAAAGGGTGTAGGGACTTATATGGCAATGAGGACTCTTTTCCTGGACACTCTCTGGAGTGGTTATGATAACCTATATATTTCAGAGATTTCGTTAAGGCCATCAACTGCTGTGTTGAATTTTATAATGAGCATGGCTTCTCATCTAGCAAGTTTCTCTTCCATGTCTCCTCCCCCAGGGTCTGGTTCAATTTTTGATAAAACTGTCCATTTAATCTCGTATTCTGTGTGGTTTTTTGTTTTCCAATGGTTTACTAAAGGTGCTGTCTGTACGTTGTTTTTGATTCGTGATTTGGGTTGTGCGATTCTGCTCCTTACTTCTTGGTTTGTTTTCCCAATATAAACCATGTTATATGGACAACGGATTCCATAGATTACATAGCGCGATTTACAATTTGTAAATACGTCATGTTTCCAGAAGGTTTGCTTGTGCTTAAAAAGTGTTCCTTCCTCAGTAGTGGACCAGCAAACACAAGTGCCACATTTGTGGTGGCCTTGCACTGGAGGTAAGCTCAACATAGATCTTATGGATGGTTGTTTCTTTTGAGGGAGAGCTGCACGGACCAAATGGTTCGCAATATTCTGATCTTTTTTAAAAGCAAACAAGGGTTTATCTTTTAGTGACACGTCCAAATTTTTTACCAAATGCCAGTTTTGATTTATCACCTTTTTGAGGAGATTCGAATTAGGACAGAAAGTCAAACGCACACAATTCTTTCCAGTGGCATTTTTTCTTTTTTCTTTAAGAGTTCCTCTCTTGGTGTCCGCCACGCTCTCTTCATAGAGCGCCTCAGTAATTTTTTAGGATACCCTCGTTCTAACAGGTTTTCTGTTAGTTGATTAGCATGACTCTCATATTCATCTCTGAAATGACAATTCCTTCTTATTCGCAAGTAATGACCGAATGGTAGGTTTTCCTTTAGGTTTCTGGGGTGATTACTTTCAAAGTGTAGCGCTTTGTTGCGATCGGTCGGTTTTTTGTATAGCGTGGTGACCAATTTCTTGTCTGATGGATAGACCTCTACGTCCAAGAAGGCCAATTTTTTTCTAGAATAGTTTAAGCTTAATTTGATTTCATAAGTACCTCCAGTGCAAGGCCACCACAAATGTGGCACTTGTGTTTGCTGTTCCACTACTGAGGAAGGAACACATTTTAAGCACAAGCAAACCTTCTGGAAACATGACGTATTTACAAATTGTAAATCGCGCTATGTAATCTATGGAATCTGTTGTCCATGTAACATGGTTTATATTGGGAAAACAAACCAAGAAGTAAGGAGCAGAATCGCACAACACAAATCACGATTCAAAAACAACGTACAGACAGCACCTTTAGTAAACCATTGGAAAACAAAAAACCACACAGAATCCGAGATTAAATGGACAGTTTTATCAAAAATTGAACCGGACCCTCGGGGAGGAGACATGGAAGAGAAACTTGCTAGACGAGAAGCCATGCTCATTATAAAATTCAACACAGCAGTTGATGGCCTTAACGAAATCTCTGAAATATATAAGTTATCATAACCACTCCAGATAGTGTCCAGTAAAAGAGTCCTCATTGCCATATAAGTCCCTACACCCTTTTTTTAAAAAATGCCAATAGATTAGGTCTCCTGACCGACTCGCAAACTTTTAAACACCAACAGC
Source organism: Lissotriton helveticus (assembly GCF_964261635.1). Lineage (NCBI taxonomy): Eukaryota > Metazoa > Chordata > Amphibia > Caudata > Salamandridae > Lissotriton > Lissotriton helveticus. The sequence goes on along the minus strand of NC_136073.1, from coordinate 302,827,907 downwards.
ATTGCCAGCTTAATCCCATTCAGTTTTTTATCTAATCTCTATTCACACCAAAAGATCTGGTTTAAATATGGATTACAGATGCTGAAACTATAATGTACAGGAGCATATAATTACTTCAGGAATTACGATAATGTTTTTGGATTGAAACCACAATTCCCAGAAGCCTTAGGAGTGGTCGCCGTAGTTCCACGTCGGCGATGCTCCGACCATCTTAATACCGGAAATCCGCAAGAGAAAAAGAAAGCGAGTCAGACGGAAAATAGAGGACGCGAACGCCGAACTATATGGTAAGATAAGTAAAGGCTCAGCTATGAAATTTCGCTAGACATCGAGATAAATGCGATCTGGCTCCTAACATTACTTTTCGAATTCTCCGTTCTTTATAGAAAACAGACTTAATGTATCGGAACTGAAAGAGAAACAAAGCACTAATACCTGTGTATGACTATCTTCGCACACAAGTAAGCCCTCGGCTAGGTAATCTTTTTTATCATAATTTTTTATCATCATGATTATTAGAGAATAGTTGCATCTGACGCTCTGCTCCTTCATCATTTTTTCACGCTGTAGATACAATTAAAATATTTCAATACATCCCATCGAAGGCAGTATACAAGAAATTAAGAATGTGAGTATGAATGAATGCACTGTCAAGCGACGGTCACGGTTTTACTATTGGTAGTCGTTATAAACTAGTTGGTGTTGATAATGGCAAACTTAGTCCGCCCTTTTTCATTTGATTACTTGCAGATTCCTCCTTTCACCTCGTTTTGTCACAAGGCAGAGGTAAGAACAGTGTTTGGCGCTTGTGCGAACTCAACTACGTGCTTCTAGCCTTGACCCTAAAACACCTCCCCTATGTTTTTCAGATATGTGGTCCTGACGAGAGCACCCCCTAATAAGGGTGTTGGAAACGCATAGACCAGCCTCTTGCGACCTTAGGAAGTCTCAAAAAAAGTACCAAATGTTCTAAAAATTCGAATTTATTCCAAGGTTGCTCCTGATTTCAAAGTATTAATCATTGTTATAACGGTTGAAAAAATGTATATTGTGTAAATAATAAGTATGAGTGGCTCTAGTGAGTCTGGGTGAATGTGTGTGTGGAAGGTGTGAAAGGAGATTGTTAATGCATATGTGTAATTTTGTAATGTACATGTTATATTCAACAAATTGAGTTGTTTTTGTATACTATGTGGTGATGTGATAAAAAATGAAAATGTGTTTTTTGAAAAAATTATAAACATAAAGATTTAATTCAGACAGAAAAAGTAGTCTTGTCAATATGGTGTTTTGTTTCACTATGTTAAGTGTATCTACCCCAGAGTACATTTTCAGTACTGGTATTTTGTTTTGTTACTCAGCTTAGTGAGGTTTGACCTTACTGCATTGAGCCCAAACCCTCTTTTTGGTTTTACATCTACTAGCAGAAAGCTTTCTGCAAGGTTGTCTTGCGCCCGGTTTGGAGGTTATTTAACTGTGTCAGAATTCAGTTGAGAGTGGTGCGGCGAGTCCGCATTGTATGTTTGATGAGATAGGTAAAAAGAGTCAAGTAGTTTTGAAATATATATTAGAATGTCAGAAGACCAAACATTTGCGTATAGCGAGGATCATATCAAAAAATTGCTAGAAGCACCACCTGTTTTCGCATCTGCTTCCTTAAACGTCTCAGCAAAGAATCAAAATGAAACGGACAAACTTCTAAGAATAAAGAAAAAACAAATCAGGACGGACCTACACGGACACATTCTTCTTCAACATCTAAGAGCAGGAACTATTCCTGGCAGTTTACAAATTAAAAACGTTCCGGTAGTCTTTACGGAGGACCCAATTTATAAGAAGGGATATAGTTTCATTGAAACTAAGTGCAGCAGAGACCTTATGGTTCTTACGATTGAAACAGCCCAGAGACTTTCCATTGAACAGTTGAAAGAAATAGAAATCCTTGAATCTGAGATCAAATCAAATCAATTGATTACGGATGCAAAAACTCTCCTTGAGAAAGTCGATAAGGAAATACTGGATTTCAAAGACTTTACAATAAATCAAAAGAGCAAACAGTTTGAAAAAGACAAAAGGAACTTCTCACTTGAGAAAGTATACCCATTTCTTCAACAAGATTTTTATTCAAGACCAGAATCCAGACGTCATTTAGGAGAATTCCAAGGCCGATCATCAAAAAACGTTATCACTTTTTCAGACGCTTCGTCCTCTAGTGGCAGTGAAAGTGATACTAGTGACAAACGTCGTAACGGCAATAAAAGAGGCAATTTTCAACAACAACAACAACAACCTTTTTTAGGGAGAGGCCAACCACAAACAAGAGGACGCCCAGGTACAATCAACAACCATGGGAAATGTCAACGCGCCGGCAAAATTACAAGAATTGGTAAAGTCGCCAATACATAATCTTTCTAACAAAATTCTAACAAATGGAGAGATGAGTATTTTGGAAAAGGGTTTAACTTTTGTTCCAGCAAAACATACCAATTTTGTAAAACTAAAGACGGAAGCTATTGAATTTTGACGTAAAATAAAATTAAAAACATTTTTTGCCAATACACTGATTGACCAACCTATGGAAACAACAGGTCTAAGAAACAAATCATCCTTTTGTCCTTCTTCAAATAAAATCCCAAAAGAAGCAATCACTTATGACAAAACAATACTTTCAGCAATTAACAACATGGAAAAGAAGAAGAAATGGATAAAATACAATATCTCAAAATCTGAGAAAGTAGCTCTGGAAAGTCTAAAAAACGACACGACGGTCGTGATCAAGCAGGCAGACAAGGGGGGATCAATAGTCATTTGGGACACGGAAAAATACATCACCGAAGTAATGAGACAACTTAATGATCAAAAATGCTACAGGAGAGTTTCAAAAGATCCAACGACAGAACTTAACAACCAATTGAAGCTAATCTTGGAAAAAGGTTTCACAGATGGACTGCTAGGAAAAAAGGAATTTGAATTCCTTCAATGTAAACATCCAAGGATTCCACAATTTTACATCCTTCCAAAAATCCATAAGGATCAATCAGCGCCACCAGGTAGACCGATAGTATCGGCCTGCGACTCTTTGCTAGAACCGATTTCAAAATTTGTGGATCATTTCCTTAAACCATTCCTCCCCCAAGTAAAATCTTATTTAAGAGATACCTCAGATTTCATCAATAAGCTTGAATCCATTGACTTTAATGAGGATTCACATTTTTTGGTTACATTCGATGTGACTTCATTATATACTCAGATACCGCAAACTGAAGGTCTGGAGGTAATTGCATCATTTCTGGAGACTAGAGAAAAACCAGTCAGAATTCCAACAGAGTTCATTATAGAGCTGGCTTCATTCGCCCTGAGAAAAAATTATTTCATCTTTAACGGCGAATTTTTCTTTCAAACAGGGGGTGTAGCGATGGGCTGCCCCTTTGCTCCGGAATTGGCTATTCTTTTTATGTCCAAATTTGAGGATAAGTTCATTTACCAAGATAATCCATTTGCACAGTACATCTTGCACTGAAGTCGTTTCATCGACGACGTGTTCGCCGTCTGGACAGGAGGCGAAGATGAACTATTACAATTTCATGAATGGCTAAATAATCGTACTTATGAAATCAAATTTAGCCTAAACTATTCTAGAAAAAAATTGGCCTTCTTGGACGTAGAGGTCTATCCATCAGACAAGAAATTGGTCACCACGCTATACAAAAAACCGACCGATCGCAACAAAGCGCTACACTTTGAAAGCAATCACCCCAGAAACCTAGAGGAAAACCTACCATTCGGTCAGTACTTGCGAATAAAAAGGAATTGTCATTTCAGAGATGAATATGAGATTCATGCTAATCAACTAACACAAAATCTGTTAGAACCAGGGTATCCTAAAAAATTACTGAGGCGCTCTTTGAAGAGAGCGTGGTGGACACCAAGAGAGGAACTCTTAAAGAAAAAAGAAAAAATGCCACTGGAAAGAATTGTGTGTGTTTCGACTTTCTGTCCTAATTCGAATCTCCTCAAAAAGGTAATAAATCAAAACTGGCATTTGGTCAAAAATTTGGACATGTCACTAAAAGATAAACCCTTGTTTGCTTTTAAAAAAGATCAGAATATTGCGAACCATTTGGTCCGTGCAGCTCTCCCTCAAAAGAAACAACCATCCATAAGATCTATGTTGAGCTTACCTCCAGTGCAAGGCCACCACAAATGTGGCACTGGTGTTTGCTGTTCCACTACTGAGGAAGGAACACTTTTTAAGCACAAGCAAACCTTCTGGAAACATGACGTATTTACAAATTGTAAATCGCGCTATGTAATCTATGGAATCCGTTGTCCATGTAACATGTTTATTTTTGGGAAAACAAACCAAGAAGTAAGGAGCAGAATCGCACAACACAAATCACGAATCAAAAACAACGTACAGACAGCACCTTTAGTAAACCATTGGAAAACAAAAAAACCACACAGAATCCGAGATTAAATGGACAGTTTTATCAAAAATTGAACCAGACCCTCGGGGAGGAGACATGGAAGAGAAACTTGCTAGATGAGAAGCCATGCTCATTATAAAATTCAACACAGCAGTTGATGGCCTTAACAAAATCTCTGAAATATATAGGTTATCATAACCACTCCAGATAGTGTCCAGTAAAAGAGTCCTCATTGCCATATAAGTCCCTACACCCTTTTAAAAAAAATGCCAATAGATTAGGTCTCCTGACCGACTCGCAAACTTTTAAACACCAACAGCATTGCCAGCTTAATCCCATTCATTTTTTATCTAATCTCTATTCACATCAAAAGATCTGGTTTAAATATGGATTACAGATGCTGAAACTATAATGTACAGGAGCATATAAATACTTCAGGAATTACGATAATGTTTTTGGATTGAAACCACAATTCCCAGAAGCCTTAGGAGTGGTCGCCGTAGTTCCACGTCGGCGATGCTCTGACTATCTTAATACCGGAAATCCGCCAGAGAAAAAGAAAGCGAGTCAGACGGAAAATAGAGGACGCGAACGCCGAACTATATGGTAAGATAAGTAAAGGCTCAGCTATGAAATTTCGCTAGACATCGAGATAAATGCGATCTGGCTCCTAACATTACTTTTCGAATTCTCCGTTCTTTATAGAAAACAGACTTAATGTATCGGAACTGAAAGAGAAACAAAGCACTAATACCTGTGTATGACTATCATCGCACACAAGTAAGCCCTCGGCTAGGTAATCTTTTTTATCATCATTTTTTTCATCATGATTATTAGAGAATAGTTGCATCTGACGCTCTGCTCCTTCATCATTTTTTCACGCTGTAGGTACAATTAAAATATTTCAATACATCCCATCGAAGGCAGTATACAAGAAATTAAGAATGGGAGTATGAATGAATGCACTGTCAAGCGACGGTCACGGTTTTACTATTGGTAGTCGTTATAAACTAGTTGGTGTTGATAATGGCAAACTTAGTCTGCCCTTTTTCATTTGATTACTTGCAGATTCCTCCTTTCACCTCGTTTTGTCACAAGGCAGAGGTAAGAACAGTGTTTGGCGCTTGTGCGAACTCAACTACCTGCTTCTAGCCTTGACCCTAAAACACCTCCCCTATGTTTTTCAGATATGTAGTCCTGACGAGAGCACCCCCTAATAAGGGTGTTCGAAACGCGTAGACCAGCCTCTTGCGACCTTAGGAAGTCTCAAAAAAAGTACCAAATGTTCTAAAAATTTGAATTTATTCCAAGGTTGCTCCTGATTTCAAAGTATTAATCATTGTTATAACGGTTGAAAAAATGTATATTGTGTAAATAATAAGTATGAGTGGCTCTAGTGAGTCTGGGTGAATGTGTGTGTGGAAGGTGTGAAAGAAGATTGTTAATGCATATGTGCAATTTTGTAATGTACATGTTATATTCAACAAATTGAGTTGTTTTTGTATTCTATGTGGTGATGTGATAAAAAATGAAAATGTGTTTTTTTTAAAAATTATAAACATAAAGATTTAATTCAGACAGAAAAAGTAGTCTTGTCAATATGGTGTTTTGTTTCACTATGTTAAGTTTATCTACCCCAGAGTAAATTTGCAGTACTGGTATTTTGTTTTGTTACTCAGCTTAGTGAGGTTTGACCTTACTGCATTGAGCCCAAACCCTCTTTTTGGTTTTATATGGCTGTAAAAGACGCCAGCTTTTGGGAATGTACAAAGAAAACATGCAGTATAGTACAATACATAGCGTTTTCATCCACAGGCACGTTATTATTCTGTCATCCATTCAACCTTTCGTTCATCATTCAATCTTTCACCATTTCATCCATCCACCCATTCAAGCATTCATTACCTATGCATGCATCCATCCTTTCACTTACCCATCCATCGGAAAACAAAAAACACAACTGCGTATTTTGAGTCTGAAATTCAATTTAATGTAAACAATGTCATATTTGAAAAAATTTCTAGGTATTCACCTTGAGCACAAACAGCGGTAGAATGTCCATTCATTTGGCGCGGTGGCTCGCCAAACTCATTACATAACTTTTCTAGCCCGCGACATTTGAGTCCTAGCTGTCATTAAACAGAGCATACTTGTGTTGTGCTCCTCCATTGCAGGTGCGCGAACTATATACATCATGCGCAATGACTGCCTGCATCCAGTGCTTGCTTGCGGTTCAAAAGTGAGCTCAAAGTAGCATTTACCATGGCTGTATGTACTTTTCCCAGCTACTTTATGTTAACATTGCCATACTTTTTCTGTACAGTTGCTATACACGTTATATTTTGGTATAACATGCACTTTTTTTGTTTAAATAATCACTCCAATGAAAACAAAAAAACAAATAAAAAACATTGCCAATTAGAATGCCAATTACTCCAACTCCAGCAAATGCGAGACCTATTGCATTGCAAATGCTTGTTATGTCAAGCATTAAAAAAAATGATTCCAGACTCCACTTTGACCTCCACGCTCCCCAATTGGTCCCCCGACGTCCCTGAATCAACAGTGGTTGCACGCGGCAAGACCGAAGCTCGGGGCCGGAGATGTCACTTTTGGAAAACAGAGTGTAAAATAATGAAAGGAGGCCATATATTACGTCCCGGAACAACTTGGCTACAGTTTGGAGAACGAGCCGACAGCCTAATCAGAAAGCTTTAGAACAAATCAAACCCAGTTTGACGATGATGAAGGGAAGGATAGGGGGAGGCCAGGGCTGGTGTTTCGCTATGACTTACGAGGCCGAGGCTCCGAAATTGTCTTGTTGCAAAAAGCTGCAGTACGAGGGAAATCTTCAGCCACTGACGAACCGCTGCAGCAGGAGAGCCATTGTGTCCTGTGGTGTGCAGTTGTGGTATGAGTGTGTGAGTGAACAATTAACCTCGAGATCATTTTCACCTATTGACTGCCAGGGTCGGACAGGTGTGTACCAATCCCGAGAGCAAGAGAGGCAAAATACACAAAGGGGAAAGAAGGAAAAGAGAAAGACGGCTAGACCCTCACAAAGGGAGTAATCAGAATCCTGCAAGAGTAGATGAGGTGGATTCCCGACTACACAGTCTTGGTATTTGGTGCACCGGTGCCAGATGCAAGCTTCTGAGCCGAGCTTTGGGCTTATTCTTCTACAAATTAAGAACTGGAAACCAGGAAAAAAATCAATCAACACGATCTATGTGCTACAGGTTAAGATGTGACAGATACCAAACGCCATTCATCTATTTTTTGCTGCCCCATTGATCTACCTGTCATGGGTTCCAATTGAAATAGTGAGCTATTCTACCAGTATCTATGGCTACCTTTCAGTTCACATCTGCTTCCTTTTAAAAAATTAAAAAAAAACACGGAATGTGTAAACACACCCACTGCATAGAACTGTATGGCTCCTGCAGTGCACACATGCTATGTCAGAGAGAAAGCTTAATTGATAAAGGCACCTACTGTTGGGATTTTTGTGTAACATATTGGTCAAGTGTCCCAATCCTCTAAAGGGATCAGTGGGTTACCTCACCTTCTGTGATAATGTGTGTGTAACTTGAATGCCACAGGTTGCAATCCGAGAAAAACATCTCCTACCGAGGTGTGCACTTATTACATGGCCCCTATATAAGCAGAGTCCAATGGTTTAAAAAAAAAAAAGAGTACACTTACAAAAGCACAGAAGTTGAATAATGTATTCCTAAAATACAACATGCCCTGTGGCACTGGACTGGACCACCCTCTTTTCTTCTACTTACAGGCACTGTCTCCTACAAACTTCTCTTTCTTTGTGAACCCACTGAGATATGGAAAAGCGCGAGAGAGCAGCGATCCCCTCAGGGGCCCCAGGTATTACTTTGGATGGGTTCCTAAAAAGGGCAGTTGGAGTCATATCCAGAGCAATCAAGCTCGCTGAGCGCTGCCCATCACTTCCATCCCCTCCCATTGCTCCTTTAAGTCCTCCACTGGCCCTAGTAGATGCTCAAAGTTGTGACATTAGCATTGAATCTACCTCTTCGGGTCTAGAGCAAAGCCACGGGGCCACAGTGCCAGCAGTAGTCATCGTCATGGGGGGGGCACCTAAATCTCAATCTAGTGGCTCCTCTGCTAGGAGGCAGGCAGGAAAAAGGAAGGGAGTTGCTGTAGGCTCCAAGTCAAAGAGGTCATGCACTTCAAACCTCGCACCAAAGCACGATAAGAGGATAGCAGAAGAGACTCTTTCCTTGATAAAATGAAGATCTATGCACCGATCCCAAGGGATCTCTGCTAAGCAAGCTTAAACAGACCTATGCTCGCTTGGGGATCACTGAAGCTCAAGTAAGCATTATTGAACCCCGTCCCTAATGCTCATCAACCGATTGTGGCACCACTAGATGCCTCCTGTCCTGGAGCCAAGACTGGAGCTACTCCATCTATCGCTCCTCCAGTATGGTGCCAGGGGACCTCCATCCTACAACAAATTTTCTGGTAACCCAACCAAAGTTGGCTAGGGGAGACCAAGAAGGAGTCGACCTAATTGCAAACAAGGGTCGAGTAGAAGGTGGCAGGGGTAGAGTTAATGAGGAAGCCATAATGTTAAGGGGGAAAAGGCAACTTCTTACCCCCCCACTACCCCAGAAATTATGATGCATAAGGGACATTCCAAGTATACCAGAATCCACACATGTAGACTATTCTGGCTTGAAGAATAAAACAACTCATAGGCTCAAAAGCAAGGCTGAGTGGCTCTCGGATTTGTTATTTAAATTATAATGGTCAGAAGAACACCTGGATAGGCCCAGGCAGGTAGGAGATAAATGCAGACTGTGTAATAATCAACTTTAGATCTCCAGTGTTGGCAAAAACACCCTTAACTTTTCTGCAGCCAATTTCAACCTGCGAGATCTATACAGGTGTTAACCTTAGGCTATTTCTACGGGCCTTCTGTGTTATCAAGGGCAACTGACACCGGGAGTACCAACCTCCATGTCCCCAATAAACCTATGTTTGAGGTGCAGACATTCAACACTTTTGAAATAGTGGCCTCCTTGGAAGACCTCGATTCCAAATTGGCTGCTGTCTCTGGGGTAACCGATCTTAAGTATTCAACAAAGGAGGCCTGTCAACTTTTGGGCAAAGGGGAATTGCTTATATGAAGTACTTCCCATGCAATGAATGCATGGATCGTGTAGCATCAGTTCGATGCTAATGTGGACACATTGATGCACTTTATGCAAAAACTTTCCCAAACTAGCAATAGTAGCTGAACAGGCACTGACATTGCACACATACATCCGCCCCAGTACATTAATTCCAGCTACAGCTGTAGTTTTGTGGCACTCTATTGCCTCTTCCCTTATCTGGGTCCCGCTTGGTGCCCATGGTATTTGCTGCACTTGTACCATCTCCTGGCTTTGTCCTGTTCTACCCTCTTAGTACACAATGCATGTCAATCCTTGACACAGCCATATACCTGGTTTGTCTCTCATTCTGGTGAAGGAGGTGTCGGTATCAAGGAGCTTGCTGTGCCACATCTCCCTACTTTCAATCCCTCCTGAACAACGTTACAGCTTGAGATGTCGGAGAATCTTTCTTAATAGATTATTGTCATCCCTTGCATGGTAGTACGAGGGTCCTAAAGGATAAATCAGTTAACTACTGAACTTTGTTGTGTGCCTGACCTACAGATGAATTTTCAAATATTGCATGTATATATTTACTCACTTAATCATTTAATGGGATTATAGGCCATCATTTCCCGTTAACAGCAGTCTACAATTTACCAGTAAGCAGTATGGAAACACAGGAAAGCCAGTGTGCTTGAATGTAGATTCTGCCACTCATTCAAAGCTTGAGAAGAAAATCCTAAAATCTACTCTTTAGTGATACATGGGGTAACTGATGAGGAGGGGGTGCTGGTTTGGTGTTGCTCTTACTGAAATGGGCAATGTTCTCCAATGTTTTTACCCGTTAGGTTTGAATAGCCATATTGGTCTTCAGACACAAAATGGTCTGGTATCAACTCTCTCTACTAAAGAAAGTGAAATTCTTCCTAGAAAGCAACTTTAGCACTGCCACACAGGCACACATACTCTTGCTTCTGCATGGCAGCTAGGCCCTGCTCGCCAGCCTCCAACAGTCCACACTGGTCCCCTTTCAAGGGTATATCCTACATACTGCAGCACTCCTCATCAAACCAAGGTCAATTGATGCTCCACTGAAGTACTTCCATTGACCCAGATTTGATGCTTTCCTATCGTGGACACTTGGCCCAGCTAGACATGTGGGGTAGCATTTTCATCAGGACAAGTGGGAGAACGATGGGCTGCATGATTTAAGTGGATTTCTCCGGTTTCTGGAAGTTTCCATCATAGAACTGCAAAGAAAATGTGTGAATTTAGGCAACGTTAGAGGCTTATATGGCATTGTGGGTAAGAAAACATCAAAGCACACCACCCTGGACTCCCCAGGTGTCTAGTTTTCAGAATTGTGTGGATTTGGTATGGTTCCCTAGGTGAAGGTTGAGCCTAGGTCCAGTTAACACAGCTACCCCCAACTGCCAAATCGGGTTAGTTTATTGACAGGAAATATTGATGTTTTTACATTACATTTTGGGGGTTTTCCTGTTGTTAGCACTAGGTCCACTCACACAAAAAGGGTAGTGTTGTTATTGGAAGATGAAGAATGCTAGGCAGTAGGTGTTTTGTGGATCCCTGTGTATTCCAGAAGTTTGCATCACAGAAATGCAAGGAAAATGTGCGATTTTAGGTAGAGTCTGAGGTATGCAGAGCATTATGGGGACGTAATCCTCATGGAATCCACGCAAGTCATTCCATCCTGACTCTCCAAGATGTATAGTTTTCCGTAATGTCTGGGCCTGGTAGTTTTTTCCAGGTGGTGGCCTACCAAAGCCCAAAAAGTGCAACTATTCACAATACCAAGTGGGATGATATCAGGATTTAGTCCCACTCTCCTGGCCTATATGTAAAAACAACACATCAAATGTCCTCTCACTTGCCTGTGGGGTGGCATGGTATAGTACACAGGAGAGCAGAAAGACTGTTGCTGCTTTAGGGGTGAGGATGGTCCAGAAGCACTCAATTATTTTATAAAAACAATAGCCCTGCCATCCAGTAGGTTTGCAGGGGATTCTGGGTCATTGGGGATCCACGCAAACTACACCTCTCTGGACTACCCTGGGTGTCTAGTTTTCAGAAATGTCTGGGTTTGGTTGGTTTCCCTAGATAGCTGCCTAGCCCGGGACCAAAACCGCAAGTGCCCCCTTGCAAAACCAGTTCATTTTGTAACACATAATTTTGATGTCTCCACAATACGTTTTAGCCTCTTTCCTGTCATGGGTACTTAGCCCACCCACACAAGTGCAGTACCATTTGAATCGGGAGACCTGGGTGAATGCTAAGTGGGAGGAAATGTGTGTCGGCCTGGTGATCCCACAACTTTACCACACAGAAATGTGAGGAAAAAGTGATTTTGAGTTTGGCAGGTGATTCTGGCTAAGAAAACATTGGGGGTTCCACGCAAGCTACACTTCCCTGGACTCCTCTGGGTGTCTAGTTTTCAGGAATGTCTGGGTTTGATAGATTTCCCTAGATTGCTGCCGAGCCACAGCCCAACCTGCGTTTTTGGGCCGGGTCTCAGCAGCAATCTAGGGAAGCTAGGGAAACCTAACAGACCCAGACATTTTTCTGAAAACTAGTGTACCTTGTAAGAATACCCCAATATTTTCTTACCCAGAATCCCCTGCAAACCTCAAATTTAACTAAAAAGTAACATTTTCCTCACATTTCTGTGTGGGAAGGTTGTGAGATCACTGCGCTGGCACAAATTTCCCACCACCCAGCGTTCCCAGCAGTCTCTCAATAAAAATCATACCTCACTCGTGTGGGTGCCCAAGAAGTGTCAGCCTAAAAACATATGAAAAAAAACTGCCCTTCTGGACCCACTTTGGTTCACCCTCAGTTTTTCATTGTATAAGTTTTTAGGTTCTCTGCTTTGGTTACCCACACAAGTGAAATATCATATTTTTCAGGAGGCCGAGGTTAATGCTGTGTGGTGGGAAGTTTGTGCTGGCACAGTGATCCGACAAATTTTCCACACCGAAATGTGAGGAAAGTGTGAATCTTTAGTTAGTTCGAAGTTTGTAGGGGATTCTGGGAAATACAATGCTGGAGGATCCAGGCAAGTCACACCACCAGCCAAGCACCATCCATTCATACCAACAGCCAAGCGTTATCCACGCACACCGCCACCCAAGCACAATCCGCGCAGTTAGCTAGTCAAGCGACAGTCCACGCACACTGCCAGCCAAGCACTAGTCGGCAGACACTGCTAGCTAAGCATAAGTCCACACACTTACCGCCAGCAAAATGCAGGTTCACACACAGCCAGCCACACACCAGTAAACACAGACCGTTAGCTGAACTCCAATTCACACAAAGAAACATTTGCTAGTGTCATGTGGTTTTATGTCCCCTTTGGGAGCAGGTGTGCCTAAAAATTTCTCTGATTTGCCGGAGGGAGGGGGGGGGGGGTTGCAGAAGCAGCCAAAATGTGTTCACATAAAAAAGGGAGAGCGACTCTTGCCTATGGGACAGCTTCCTGACATGCCCAGAAACATATCTATGGTGCTTAGTGGGCTTTCTGCCCCCCCCCCGCCGGAAGCAGATCATGGGTGATAATCCCCACCTGCCTCCTGGGGAGCGGACAGAAAGTCTGTCCCTATTTGAGGGGCATTGGCATACCCATTCTGGACAGCCTCCACTCCTCCTTTAAATAAAAAAAAAACGACCGTCCTGGAGCCTAGTGGGCTTTCTGCCCCACCCCCGGGGGGGGGGGGCAGATCAGGGGCTTTTGCCCTCATCTGCAACCCAGGGGCGACATAAAGATTGTGGCAATTTTTGGAAGGGGTGGGGGCATTAAAATGCCCATTTAAGATAGCCCCCATCTCTATGTTTTCCCAAAAAAAGAATCCAGGTGTCTAGTGGGTTTTGTGGTGATCCACTAGGGAGGGGGGGTACAATAGGAAATGGGAGATTCTCCCCTTTCCGGTGGTACCTCTCATGTGATTCGGTGCTCGGGGGGCTGAGATTGCCCCTCGAGCACATAAGCACTGAAACGAGCTGATCGGCTCATATCAGTTTCAGATGTAATGACTGAAAACAGCAGAAGGATTCTGAGACTGTGTGCCTTGGACTTAACGTCCATGGCACGGAACTGGCTAATTCCAACTGTACACTGGCGTACCCCAACTGTGATATATATATATAACCATCCCCCAGGAAGGCCAATAATATCTGCACGAGGGGGCCTTCTGGAACATACCTCGATGTATATAGACTATTTCTTGCAAGGTTATGTTCAACAATTGGGGTCATACATACGCGATACAGGAGACTTTCTAGTGAAGATTAAAGAAGTACAGATTCAGGAGGGTGATTGGCTGATAGCACTCGATGTCACAGCGCTCTATACGAGTATTTCTCATAACGATGGGTTGGAGGCAATACGCTACTACCTCTCTAGAAGGGAACCGGGTAATGAAAAACACACCAAAATGCTGCTGGATATGTTGAATTTCTGTTTAAGTAACAATGTATTCTTGTTTAATCAACAATTGTACCGTCAGAAGCAGGCAGTAGCAATGGGGGCCAGCTTCTCTCCAAGCTACGCATGTTTGCACATGGGGGCTTGGGAGGAGCTGGTCCTCGGCTATGGGTACCAACATATTATCAGGAACAATCTAGTGGCGTGGTTCCGCTTCATAGATGACTTATTTGTCATATGGAGAGGCAGCTATGAAGAAGCCCAGAAATTTGTGGAGGCAATAAATGATAATCCCCTGAACCTCAGGTTCACAGCGACTCTGAGCCAAGAAAAAGTCACATTTCTTGATGCCGAGTTATACATCAAGGGCAGTCAGTTGGAATCAAGGGTATTCAGAAAAAAGACGGCTGGCAACAGCATTCTCCATGCTGCGAGTGCCCACCCCATGCATTTGATCTCTAGTATCCCTTATGGGGAGATGCTGCGTTTAAGACGCATTTGCAGCAACCCCATAGATCTGAAGCAGGCACAGAATGAGAGCAGAAGTAGGTTCCTGGAGAGAGGCTACTCTAGCAGAGTGGTCGATCGAGCCATCCAGAAATCCATGAATATGAGTAGAGAGGAGCTCCTGATTAGAAAAGTAGACAGGGAAGCTGATATGGGACAGGACAAAGCCATACCTGAAAAGGTTGAACCTGAAAGTTTTAGGCTAATAACGGGGTTCACTAGTCAACATCGACAGATTAGAAGAATAGTGAACAAACACTGGCCTATAGTGCTTAAAGATAATGTGATAGGCAGTACACTGCCCAAACAAGTATCTTTAACCTTTAGCAGGGCCCCCTCTTTAAGGGATCACATTGTCAAAACTAACCCGGATCCTTTTGTTAGAACAGAGTGGTGGCAAAAAAACAAAGGCTTCTATAATTGTAAGGTTTGCAAAGCCTGTACCCATGGTATTAACAAGAAAACTTACAAGGATGGATTTACTGGAAGAAATCATGAGATAACCCAAGTCTTAACATGTAAGACAGAATTCGCCATTTACGTCCTTTGCTGCCCATGTGGATTACAATACGTGGGCAGCACGAGAAATGCTGTCCACAAACGCATATTACAACATTTGCGAGCAATAACAAATGAGGACAGCACATACCCAGTGGCGCGGCATTTTAGAGACCACCATCAAAGTAATAATAAGGGTCTCAAATATTGGGTTATCGATTCTGTCATCAATAGCAAACGTGGTGGAGACAGGGAAACTAGGCTCAGGAAACTTGAAACAAAATATATTCTTCTGCTGAATTCTAAGGTGCCTTTTGGGTTAAATGTGACAGAGGACCTCCACACTTGCTTGCTCTAAAATTAGATTGAAATATTTTTTGTGGTATACTCTCCTCCATGTGGGTATTGTCCAGGGCGGCTACCCGGCTGGGTGGCTGTTGTGACAGACCCCGTGGGGGCTGCGAGCACACACCAACAAGTATTTTAGAACTGCTGCTATATGAAAGTTTATTCAGTTATTTTAAACAAGTTTTTATCACTGTGCACAATTTTAACCATGTTAGGATCCACTACAATGTAAAATACTACAGGGAACCTAACAATGGATTTATTATTATTTTTATTATTTGGGGTTGAGTTTATTTTGGGTACTTATGACCCTGTTGGTTTTTACTCACTCATTTACACTTTAACTTTTTAACATACCAAACAGTGGCACATAAATAAGGTAGAGAATCTCGTATTATAAGTATATTATTTTATTCCGGGATGTGAACTAGGATTCCATCACACATACTATGGCCCACTAATGTCCTTGGTTATATTTGAGACAGTAGACGGGGAAGAACCTTTATGAAGTCCTTACCACTCTCTGTATCGGATGAAATCTGATTTTAAGATTTTTATACTCCCTAGTCGGGCCTATGAAATGTAAATAATTGCATATTTGCACAGTCCTGTAAAAATTGCGTATTTGCACAAGTTTGCAAGATTTGCACATGTATTAGGATGATGCACTTTAGCATAAATTTGCACATTTGAAGGTTGGCACTTAGCACTTTATAGCGTTTTTACATTTTGTAGATCCTGATATTATGTGGCGGATGTATATAATTAAGTGGTAGGCACATGGTAAATGTGTTTGACAAGAGGATTCTTCTAATCTGTTTACCCGTTTTTTACTACTGATGGTATTTTACAAGAATTATCCAAAGGATGAATTTTGCCTAAATAATGTTGATGGAAAATGTCTAGTTTGGTAAACAACATGTTAATGTATTTTACATGCCATTTTTTCTGAACCGAATAATAAGTATTATGTGCCTGTTTAAGTATGTCTTTTATGTTTAGTCACTACTTTGCACAGGTGATTTCAGTTGTATCACTCACTAGCACTTTAAAAGGTGTACCTTACAATTCAAACGCTGTCATGTGATCAAGGCTCCGCCGAGCCGAAACGTCTGTGACTCTTTCTGCAGAATAAATTGTGAAGTACCTCGAGGTCCGTGTCCGTTGTCTACTTGCCAGCAGGGAATTGCGGGTGCTTGTGAGGAACGGAAAACAGGATATATATATATATATACACACACACACACAAACACACACACGCACACGCGCACACACACACACACACACACACACACATATATATATACTCACACAGACACAAATATATTTATATATATATATATTCACTGAAAAAACCATAGGTTATAGACCATATATAGTTAGGAATTAGCATTTACAAAACCTTATTTTACTCACACAAAACCATTGAAATTCCATATATAGTTAGTTGCACTAACTATATATCGCGCACCCGCAATCCACTGCTGATGATGTCACATATTACATCATTCATGACATGGTCAGTGACATCACTGATGACATCACTGATGACATCTCAAATGACATCACTGATGACATCTCACTTGACATCAATGATCACATCACTGATGATATCATTCATGTGATAATACAATGCATCTCCTCACACTCTAATATAACCTCTATTACACCCAGTGTTAAATAGAGAGTATAATTTTTGAAACCATTGACACACCAATACTAGTTACTACATACGCACTCACTGATTCCTATGTCTACACACACATTCACTCATACAATCATTCATACATACAATCACTCATCTTTACAACACTATCATATGCACTCATACACCTATACAGACACTCACACTCTGCCACTCATCCATGGAGTTACTCACACACCTAGTCAGTCCTGAAAAGAATCAATCACACTTCCATTTTCTCATCTATACAGTTAAACACAGAACACCTTACATTTTTGAAACATATACTAACACATACTTACTCTCTTATAGAATCACTGATACAAGTACACATTGATCTGCACAGAGTCACACACCTCCCAGCCAGCCATACACACACTCAGTCTCCCATACAAATACTTGTGCAACCAATCAATAACCCATATAGCTACTTATATAGCTACTGATCAACACATGCAGCAGCTTGCACAACAACAGACATACTGATGCACACTTTCAGACAGTTTAGTCACTAACCCGTGCATTCAGTAAGACGCATTTAATCACTCACTCATACAGTCAATCACGCACCTACTAAAACCTTCATTCAGACACTTATACATCCACTCATTCTTCAATATGTAAAACATATTTAAACTCTACAGAAACACATAATCACTGGATGTTGTCATCAGTGATGTCATCAGTGATGTCACTGCCCATGTCATGAATGATGTAATATGTGACATCATCAGCAGTGGATTGCGGGTGCGCGATATATAGTTAGTGCAACTAACTATATATGGAATTTCAATGGTTTTGTGTGAGTAAAATAAAGTTTTGTAAATGCTAATTCCTAACTATATATGGTCTATAACCTATGGTTTTTTCAGTGAATTTTCAAGGTTTTGTAAATGCTAATTCCTAACTATATATGGTCTATAACCTATGGTTTTTTCAGTGAATTTCATTGGTTTTTTAACAGCTAATATCTGTAGCTGTAAAATGTATTCTTCTTTAAATCCAAAAATATATTTTATATGTTTATGAATAATTTTTTTTTTAAATATTTTTTTTTCTTCGTTCCCGCTTCGCGAATCGGGAAGCTTCCCGTTAGCTGACCTTGATGCCGCGAAATAGACCGCGAGCCGGTAAACGTTTCTTTACCGCAACTGCCGCGTTACAAAACAACATCGTGACGCCTCCCGTCCGCATGACGTTTCACGTTGTCGCGTGATACGTCATATGACGTGCTACGTTAGCGAACTGGTACGCGAACCGAGTCGCAAAGCGCAGGTTTCTGGAAGCAAACCGGGAGGCCCTGCAAAGCGCTTAACGTAAACACAGCAGGTCATGTGACTTGGTAATAACACTTTTCATTGGTTCATTTCACTTTTGGTTTCCTAATGATGTAAGACTAGGTCATATAATCTAAAATGAACACTTTTCATTGGTTGAGAACTCTTGTTTTTCCCAAATGATGAAAATCCCTCCTTCTTTCCTCACTCTGACTTTCATCATTGTGAGAGAAAGACCCTTTGTGATCACTGAGCAATGGCTTCTTTAGTAGCTTCAGCTGGTGCTTCCCCACCACCTCCACCACATCCAAGAAAGAGTGGACCACCTGCTCAAGTTATAATTCAACAAGAAGAGGAAGAAGAGGAACAGGACGACGAGCACGAAGAGAGGCAGTTTTTGCCTGAG
The DNA here is from genome assembly GCF_964261635.1 of Lissotriton helveticus. Taxonomy (NCBI): domain Eukaryota; kingdom Metazoa; phylum Chordata; class Amphibia; order Caudata; family Salamandridae; genus Lissotriton; species Lissotriton helveticus. The sequence continues at coordinate 302,809,184 of NC_136073.1, read as the reverse complement.
GAGCCCAGGACGTCTCACCGGAAAGAAAACTTCATTTGGCAATTTTTTAAAATTCCCAAAGGTGAGAAAAAAGTAAATGCAAGATACGTAACTTGCCTTATATGTCAAGATAGACTGTCCAGAGGAACCGAGAAAAAATACAGTTTCGGAAACTACACAATGCATCGCCATATGACTAGGTGGCATCCTAACAACTACAGTGCTGCACAGTTTCGGAACGACCTAGATAATCTCCCTATTATGGCCAGAAGATCTGTTGTACCGGAAGTAACGGGACCAGAGGGCAGGGAGATGGTGCCAAATATACAAATGAGATTTGGTGAAGTAAAACACACCTGCGTATTTTGCGATGGATTCATTTGCTACGGAGAAAGAAGCATCACTCTGATCAACAGAGCTATTGACTATCATATGCAAGTTTGTACGAAACGCCCAAAATAATAAATACTTTTTTTTTGTTTTGTTGCTCCTGTTGAGCCCTTTACAATGAATCGTTTTCATTGCCCCCTCCAAGAAAAACCCAAAAAAAATAAAACTGTTCAGAAAAATTCAAAAAAAGTAAAAAAATGTTCCGAAAAATAATAAAAAAAATATAAAACAACAAAAACAATAAAAAAAAAGTTCTTTTCAGAACTACCTCCCCGTTATTAAAAAATTGGTACAATATTTGGAACTGTGCCAACCTCTATTTCTCTTAGTTCGCTTCCCAGTTCGCTCGCCGGTACGCGAACCGGAAGCGAACCAAAAACAGTAAGTATAAGGGAAGGAAACAGACACTTATGATAAAAGAAAGACAGCTATAGGGGAGTAAACTAGAGATACTATTACCCGTAATCCACTGCTGATGATGTCACATATTACATCATTCATGACATGCTCAGTGACATCATCAGCAGAGGATTGCGGGTTTTTTGGCAACGTGCCTTATCCACGGTTTAATAACGCTGCCTTTTGCTTTATATACGTTTTCAAATTGTATGAAATATATACCAATAGGTCGTTATGAACCTTTAGGTAGTGCTTTTCTTCATGAGGTCTGGTCGCTTCCATACACATACAGATGTTTCAAAGATGATCAAGAAGTTTATCTGAATGGAGAGGAATGCACTGAGACGCCAGATCATTCACTAATGTGTAGGCACATACAGTTACACGGTTCATGCAACAAACACCGACCAAATATGGCTTGCGTGTTGCAAGGCACGCCAGTTCCTGCTATCATCCCCACGTTCAAGTTGTTGGAAAATGGTAGTTATTTGATGCTCAATAATGAAGATTGATCTGGGTTAATTAAAAGTATTCCTTTTATCGTAACAGTAAGTGAACGGGTTATTTGCTGCAGAAATGTTCTATTTCCTCCCACACATGAACATAGGGAGTTTTCAATCTCGCCACAAATACCAACCTTGGGAGCAGATTTCAACGGCATGGCAAGAATAAGAGCTCTTTTGTCTCAGAGAGAGGTGGCCTTGAGTTCGGCCCGTGAAACTTTCGTGCTTCACATAGCGAACACCCGTACAGAGGTGCAGACCCTTTTCAATTCAGATTTGCCTTTCCATTTCAGCAAGATGGTTCGGACTATCTCTAACGCATCCTCCACAAAGGCCCTGGCGCACTTTTTTAAAGTTGTTACCAGTGGTCTCGTGACTTCATTTGAGAAAATCTTTCGAGTCATCCCTACTTTCTTTCATTGTATTTTTTCCACTCTGCTTCGTGGATTGCCATTTTTACTTGCATTACCAGCGGACGCTCTTGTGCTTTTTTACATTTTTAAATATGGATGTCCCTCCTATGCAACCTCCCGCCCTGCAGCTGCTGACACTGTTCCGCAATCGCATGCTAGAATATTATGGCACAATGCCGTTGGCGATATTAAGCACGGCATATGGATTATCTTTTCGATTCTCCTACTTCACCTGTGTCCAGCCTGTATTTCACTGCCTGACCTGTGATTTCGATTGGGCCATTGATTTGTGTCTCTGCGGACCGGTTTCTCCTGACGTCGACTTTAATCAGCTGATGACTCCTATCATTACTCACGAGTTGGTTTGTCCTGGCGAAAGGATTATGGCTGTGGCATTGATGCATGGACTAATTGGTCCCTGGAATTTACTGGCGGCAACACAGTCTTTCTTGGAACAGAGCTTTCTTGAAAACCCACCGAGCTGTCCTCTGATGGTGATAGAGGATCCGGTGCTGGGAGAGCACGTATGTTCTTTTCCGCTTTTAAATTGGATGGCTGAACTGTTTTCGGATGAAGACGGTGACTTCCTATTGGAGGCTGTTGCAGCTTATTTTGCATACATAGTTATGTCATAGACCTTTTTCATGTTTGATATGCTGAGTACTAGCATTTCATTGACAATTCATTGACTTATTTGTCAAGTTTTTATTATTTACCTTGCCTATTGGCTTAAGACTCGATAAAGTACTTGGCTGTTTTATTTTTCTTTAGCATTAAATTTTCCTAGTTTTTAATGCTTTACCTTGCGGACCGTCCACATATAAACTTGCAATCTGCTCTCATGAGATGGCACTTCTATTATCTTATTCAGTTCGTTTCCGGATCATGGGGAGGTGTCATCTACGTCCTGGATATCTTTACACCGTGTTAAGTTAGCATGGGCTCATTACCGGTTTAAACGCCATTTTTCCTTTTTTGCAACTTCTGCACACGACACTTAGTTGTTGCTTTAGCTTTCAACCTAGTAGTTCATCGTGGTTTACATGAGAATAATATGTTATTGCTCTACTATCTGCTTTGCTTGTTAAACTATATCTGTACAGCGAGTGCTAAAGTTTCAAGAACAACACGATACAGAATTGTTATGAGGTCTGATCTCCACGACTTCATACTCATAACATAAGTGCAACTTCTGCCAATTCTGGGCATGAGGCGGGTTTTATATTGCTTTGCCGAACACACATACACAACACTTGATGCGGTTCACATGAAGAGAGAGCTGGTGTATGCTGATGTGATTCCTTCAAATCTAAGACACTAAAGTATGGGCACGCCCTAAACCAACACAAAGAGACCTTCTTAGCAAATAATATAATATGTGTATTAGGGAGGGTGAGATATAAGCAGCCGCGGGCCATGGAGGGAGTTACGGTGAGGCAGGGAGGCGGGGAGGGGGAGAAGCAGGGTGGAGCCCTCTCCACCCTGCCCCTCCCCCTCCCCGCCTCCCTGCCCCACCGTAACTCCCTCCACGGCCCGCGGCTGCTTATAAGTGTTGCTAACTCTTATTCATTTACAGCATGTTAACATACTGTCACCATTCGCTTTTTATGTACTAGTAACTATGCTGGTAATTTTGCTACTGATAATATGTGTACTTGTATTATCTAAGATACTACGCCTGAGAAGACGGCATTAGTAAATAAACATTTCAAATACACATGTGTTCTTCTTAACTCCATGTTCTGGTTTCTAAGAAATATATAACGACCGACTGTTCATGAGTTCCACGTATCCTGAGGTACTATAAGTTCATATTCTGGATTGTCTAAACATTGAGAGTTTGTTATATCCAATGTGACACTGTACCTAGCTTGCTAAGGGGTTTTTGATTACTAAGGTGAGTTTTGGGACACCCTAATTCGCCGAGGTTCCAATCCTCTGTCCACAGTTCTGTGTGAGAACAGAAACCCTGCGACAGGGGCACCCCCGACCCTTGCTGGAGCTTCATCACACTTGCGATACAACTCCAGCAATGCGCCACCTTTACGGCACAGATACATCACGCATCTGTGCTGTTTTTGCCCCATGATGCGCCGCATTGTAAATGCAGCACACCATAGGTGACGGAACAGCGGCACAGAATGACTAACACATCCCTGGTGATGCGCCAGTCATCATAAATCTATCCCTATGCTTCTTATCTTGTTAGAGATGAACCGCCATATGTATCATCAAAGTTTTTTGCATTTCCTAAATAGCGAACTTTAAGGAATAAATAGCGATTCTTTACCATTCCTAGTTTGCGATGAGCTATTTGCTAATTACAAATTACCCATTCATTTCCTTCATTTCCATAGGACGGTTGGACTCACTTTTAGCTCGAACGGCTGAATGGATTTGCACGAAACTTGGCAAAATTGTAGGGACTGGTAGCCCGATGTGCCTTTGCTATGTCTCAAGATATATGCTCCAGTGGTTTTTACGAAAATTAACTTTGAAAAATATATATTGGGCTACATTGGCCTATATATATGTTGGAACCCAAATGTAGCCCAATGTAGCCCAATGAAGCCCAATGAAGCCCAATGTAGCCCAATGTAGCCCAAAGATGGCCGCCAGAGACGAAAAAAAACAAATGTAGCCCAAATATCAGCCAGATGTAGCCCAACTATAGCCCAGTGACAGAATGACCAATCAGCGTCGCAAACCTCCGTTACGCGAAGCGGAGCGCTGTTACAGATATATATCTTTTTTTGAACGTTAATTTCTCAAAATCCACTGGAGCACATATATTGAGACCTAGCAAAGGCACATCGGGCTACCAGTCCCTAATATTTTACCAAGTTTCGTGCAAATCCATTCAGCCGTTCGATTATTATTATTTTTTTTTTTTTTTGCCCCGCGGGGCCCTTTTAAAACCTCCACATCAAACCTAGGGGGTCAGCGAGGATCTACTATTCCCCCTTATGGTCATTTGCCCCTTCGCTTTCGCCTCCTCTTGTCTCTCGATCCTACCGAGAGACAAGATGGCGGCCGCTACGGACTGTTTGGAATGTTGACAGACGCCGGAGAACCAATCAGCTTCGCTTCACAAAGCTCCATTGCGCGAAAAGTACGCGTCCTGGAGCGCTGCCCGGTCCGCTGTTACAGATATATATCTTTTTTTAAACGTTAATTTCTCAAAATCCACTGTAGCACATATATTGAGACCTACAAAAGGCACATCGGGCTACCAGTCCCTACAATTTTGCCAAGTTTCATGCAAATCCATTCAGCCGTTCGGGCTAAAAGTGAGGCCAACCGCCCTATGGAAAACTCAATGTTAAAAACATGTTTTGGGACCCCCCTTTTTTCTCGGCCCCCCCTTGACGAACCCCCCCAAATTTTCAAGGGCTGCTCAGAAACAAAATGTGCCATTTTCCTGAAAATTTCAGCCAATTCCGTCCACAAACGCCAAAGTTATTAGACATAGAATTTTCAAAAATCCCATAGAGAAAAAATCCTAACTATATATACCTACTGGCGACCGCCAGTAGGTAATATATATATATATATATATATATATATATATATATATATATATATATATATATATATATATGAGGTACGTGGTGTTCCCGCGATGCAAATGGACAGCAACAGCAATCACTGTCAGACAGCAAACAGGAACAGCGAGACCCAGAGAAGGTGCAAATGTTTTTATTGTATTTTAGCCCAGCACCAGTCCGCCATGACGCGTTTCGGCTAGAGATAGCCTTGATCACATGACAAGCGTCAAGAGGGCTGATCACCCTTTTAAAGTGCAAAGATGCCATCACATGCAATGGAAACAGAAAACATACTATTAGTGTTTCCATGTTGTTACAACTTTTACATTTCGACATAAATGTCCGAATTGCACATATTCCCAAGACAATAATAGTCACTACTGGTTTAGTATGTACAGATATCATAGAAAGCATGGAAAGCGGTCGCCAGTAGGTAGTTATAGTTAGGATTGATTTCCATAGGGAAATCGCAACATTCTATTGGGAATAACTTTGGCGCCGGTTGAGGAATCTGCCTGAATTTTTCAGCAACTTTGCCTCGCGGCGCTCCGGTCCTTCTCTGAAAGTTTGGGGGGGATTCGTCAAGTGGGGGCCGAGATAAAAGGGGTGTCCCAAAACGTGTTTTCCCCATGTTAATTTCCATAGGGCGGTCGGTCGCACTTTTAGCTCGAACGGCTGAATGGATTTTCACCAAACTTGGCAAAATTGTAGGGACTGGTAGCCCGATGTGCCTTTGCTATGTCTCAAGATATGTGCTCCAGAGGATTTTGAGTAATTTAGGTTAAAAAAAATTATATATCTATAAGCACGCCCCGGTACGCGCACCGGGGAGCGCACCGGGAGCGCTACGCGAGTATGCGAGCAGAAAGCTGATTGGCTCTCGGGTGTCTGTAAACATTCGAAACAGTACGCAGCGGCCGCCATCTTGTGTCTCGGTAGGATCGAGACACAAGAGGTGGCAAAAAACAAAGGGGGAAATGACCAAAAGGGGGCAGGGTAGACCCCCCCGACCCCCTAGGTTTGATGTGGGGGCCATAAAAGGGGCCCGCCGGGCGAAAAAAAAATGATTCTTTTTTTTGATTTTCGCGGGGGGAGCGCCCGGTACGCGCACCGGGGAGTGTACCGGGGAGCGTACCACGGGGAAAAGCCAGTGAAACAGGAAAAAAATAATTTAAAGTGATTAGAGGTAGGGTAGCTCTGCATAGAGTTGTGTTGTTTGGGTGTTTTAAGTACCAACATGTAGGTACCAATGCTGAGTCTTAAATTTAATGTACACCGTGTCCTCTGTAGATATCTTGCATGTTGTTACAGAAGTTATTGTGCTATATGGAATCCATATCGTAGTCTGTCTGGAAAGCAGAAACAACATGGAGGCAGGAGATGAAAAAGAGATGTCAAATACACATTGGAGATAATATAGTGGGAGAAAGGAAGTATCTATGAGCAACATTACTAAGTAACATAAAAAAGTTGCACAGTATACTATAAGTCTGACTTTACATTATAATCATTTTGGTACTAGTTTAAGAATTACATATAAAAATGAATAATGTCTCAAACAATTTTAGAATTATTAAATATAAATTTATTTTTCAGATTCTTTTTCCAAATTTAACAGAACTTCTTATATTTGAGTGTCAGAAATGTCCTCATTTTGAAGCAGCAAATCTACTGATTCTACACATTGGAGTAGTTCATGGTCCCGTGACTCATCCATGAATTCAGAGTCATCATTGGGTTGAATAATTTCTTCATTGTTTCTCTCCAGAACAATTTCAAAAGAAATGTTTTGGTCTCCTTCCATTTTCGTGCTGTAATTTGCATAAAAAATAAATATATCAGTAGAGATAGGGCACTGTTGGGTTTAAGTTCAGACAGGTAGTTTTGATTTTTTAACAGTGAATTTATCTTTGGGCAGTGTATGGTATCAGACTGGAAGTAGAAATATAAAAAAGGGTATGTGATAAAGCCTAAGTAAATTCATAATTATACAAGACTAGCCTAATTCCATTCATAACTATAACAGAGAAGTCTATCTCAATCTATAACTATTAGAGGGATAGTATATAACAATCAGAAAATGTTTTCCAAATTAAATTAAAGTGCACAACATACTTCAGTTTTCAAAGTAACATCTTACCTTTCAAAAAGAAGTATAAGTTGTCAGTGAAAATGCTCTTGAAATGTACTTCAGGAAGTAGTAGTCAAAATGGCTGTGTTTCCCTCTCTTTCTTTATATATATTCATGTTCATAACCAATCAAATGTCATGAAATAATAGTAAAAAATGAAAGTAACATTTTAATTGGTTGTCAATTCTAACACTTCAGATGTGTTTTTGTGAAGTAATTTACCTCAGGATATTTAGAGAGGTCTACAGGCTAAGTGGCTCATTGGAATTCCACCTAATTTGGGAAAATGGTAGGGACTGGTATGTAGTATGGCCTATTCTATATTTGGTGAAAGTGTCTCCAGTGGTTTTTATGTAAATTAACTTTTATCATTTTTTGGGAGCGCTTACCAGTGAGCGCCCCGGTACGCGTACCGGTAAGCGCAACGGGAGTCCTCCATTTTGTGTTTCGGTAGATTTGAGACAGACAATGGAGGACAAACAACGTTGGGAATGGGTATAAGGGTGCACAGTAGGCTCTCCCTGACCCTCTAGGTTTTCTGAGGGGGTCTTAGGAGGCTCATATAGGCCAAAAGAAAAAAAAAATTCTTACAATTTTCGCGGGGGGAGCGCCCGGTACGCGCACCGGGGAGCGTACTTTGGTGAAAAATAGTGAAAAAAGTTAGAAAAAGATAATCATTTGGAGTGCTCAGAGGTAGGGTAGCCCTGAAAAGAGCTTTTGGGTTCTGTGGCTGATTTAGGTACCTACAAGTAGGTTCCAATGCACAGTCTTAAATTCAGGAGGAATATTCTATTCCCCTCATCTGAGTAGTGGACACCATCTCCTCTGTAGATATCTTGCATATTGTAACGCAAGTTATTATTGTATATTTAACCCATTCCATAGTCTCTCATGTAAGCAGAAACAGATTTATTAACATGTTTCTGTGCTTTCTCAAATTGTGGACAAAATTGGTTGGACCACTTCCATTTTTGTCTTTGGCATATATTGGAATATACCAAGGCAGTTTGAGGAAAAAGTGCCATCAATTGATCAAAGGTGTCCTTTAAAAGCATTTCCAGACCTACCCCAGTCAAAGTGCCCAAGTCATTTCCTCCACAGTGCACAATTAAGAGGTCAGGGTGTGGCAAATGCAAAAAGGTTTTCACCAATGGTATTAATTGGTGACATCTCAATCCTCTCTGGCCAATCCATTTGATGTTCACATTTGGTAAATCAAGGTTGTGAAAATTTCTGTTAGCAGCATACCTTTGAGCCCAGTGGATCCAGCTATGTCCAATAATCCAGACAGAGTACAATGGTGAGAGGAGGTTCTGGTGCAGTTAGATGAAGTGTGGGAATGAAATGGCAGTTGGAACAATAGGAGTTTGCAAAAAAAAACTGTGGACTTTCAGTGCTCTTGAATCACAAGCAATGATTGGTAGATTGAGATAGTTGAAAACTGTAAGTTAGGGTGCATGGTTGTGTTCTGTGTAAGAAGTAATTTGAATGGTTAAAAAAAGTCATTTAAAGAAACATTGCACCAGATAAGCTAGTGTATTCGCAGGTCAAACATCCTTGCTGAGGTGATTTGCAACATTGTAGAATAAACTTTTAAACCTGAGAGCTCAGTGAGGAGGGAGTTGCTAGGGTAACAGGTAGAAAGGGCTGAGGGGGGGAAGGGTGTTGGTTTGAAAATACAGAGGGAAGAGTTTTGATTGGTTACCATGAGCAATATGTGTGTAGAATTAGAGGTTTACTGTGCCATTAAGGTTTGCAGTGCCTGGAGAACATACCTTTTGCTCTGCTAAAGAAATATTGGTGTGTGTATCTGACACTGTTCTGAATCTCCTAAAGCATTTGTAAAGGTGAGTTATGATTCATTTAGATAGAGAGTCCAGATTAAGAAGCACATTGATTTTCTTTGCTGTTGGTTTGTTTGATGTTTTTTGAAAATGCATGGTTTCTATATTTGTAAAATAGAGGATTTGTATTTTGAGAAAAAGTGATGTTTCAGTAGTGAAGTTTAAGGGTTGTACATAGGACTTGCACTCTATATCTAAAATGTTATTTTAAAAATCAATTTTAGGGTAAATCAATGGGTTTCACTAGTGAAAATAAATGCTTGTACATAGGACCTGTGTTCTGTTCCTAAAATGGTAATTGAAAAACGATTTTAGTGCAAATCTATGGGTTTCAGTAGTGACAATGAATGCTTCTAAATAGGACCTGTGTTCTGTTCCTAAAATGGTAATTGAAAAACTATTTTAGTGCAAATGAATGGGTTTTAGTAGTGAAAATCCATGCTTGTACATAGGACCTGTGTTCTGTTCCTAAAATGGTAATTGAAAAACGATTTTAGTGCAAATCCATGGCTTTAACATTTTTAAGAAGGAATAAATAGTGTGTGCTTAATTACATAAAAATATTTGAATCTTTTACAAACATGTTATCTGTTTTAACTCAGATTGGGAAGCAGATTGAGTTTCTTTGCTGTAGGTTTTCTTAATTGTTTGGGTAATGCTTCGTAGGAATGTTTACAAGAGATAGGAAATGGATTTTGTAAAATAGTGACTTTTCAGTACTCAAATGGAATGATTGTACATAGGACTTGCACTGTGTTTCTAAAATGTTATTGAAAAATCGATTTTGGGGTAAATTAATAGCTTTTACATTTTTGAGAAAAAATAAATAATGTGTGCATGATTAAGTAAAATAATTTGAAGCTTTCATAATCATGTCATCTGTGTTACCTCACATTAGGAAGCACACAGAGCTTTATTTATGAAAACAGTGATGCATCACTTTTCACTGTGCACTCCTTGTGACACCAATGATGCATTATTTTTAATGTATGACGCATTATGATTCTAGGACTTACAGATAAGTCAGTATTTGTGATTTATCTGTAAGCGCAAAAGTGACGAATTGCTGGAGTGTGTCACAAAAATGACGCAACTCCACCAATGCATACTTTCACATGGGGAAAGCCCCATGTGAAAGCGTTTGCCTCAGTCTTACGCCTGCTGTGAGGTAGGCGCAAGATTTTGACATAACAGTGTCCTTAAAGTGACGCAGTGAAATCTCATAGATTTTACTGCGTCACTATTACGAGGCTTTTTGTGGGGGAATGCCTCTTCTGTGTACATTACAGCTGACAGAGGTATATTGTGGCACAGAGGTTTAAAAAGTGACGCATCTACCTACATGCATCACTTTTTTTTGTGGGGGGAATGCCCCTTCTGTGTAGATTACAGCTGATAGAGCTATAATGTGGCGCAGAGGTTTAAAAAGTGACGCATCTACCTACATGCGTCACTTTTTAAATATGGCGCAACAAGGCACATGTTTTATGCCACCGATGCGTCATAAAAAGTGACGCATCAGCAGTGGAAAACTGATGCAGGGCTTTATAAATGAGGTTCATAATGTGTGCATGATTAAGTAAAATAATTTGAAGCTTTCATAATCATGTGACCTGTGTTACCTCACATTAGGAAGCACACTGAGAGCTTTATTTATGAAAACAGTTCATAATGCATGCATGATTAAGTAAAATAATTTGAAGCTTTCATAATTATGTCACCTGTGTTACCTCACATTAGGAAGCACACCGAGCTTTATTTATGAAAACAGTGATGCATCACTTTTCAGTGTGCACTCCTTGTGACACCAATGATGCATTATTTTTAATGTATGACGCATTGTGATTCTAGGACTTACAGGTAAGTCAGTATTTGTGATGTATCTGTAAGCACAAAAGTGACGAATTGCTGGAGTGTGTCACAAAAATGACGCAACTCCAGCAATGCATACTTTCACATGGGGAAAGCCCCATGTGAAAGTGTTTGCCTCAGTCTTACGCCTGCTGTGAGGCAGGCGCAAGATTTTGACATAACAGTGTCCTAAAAGTGACGCAGTGAAATCTCATAATTTCACTGCGTCACTATTACGAGGCTTTTTGTGGGGGAATGCCTCTTCTGTGTACATTACAGCTGACAAAGGTATATTGTGGCGCAGAGGTTTACAAAAGTGACGCATCTACCTACATGCGTCACTTTTTAAATATGGCGCAACAAGGCGCATGTTTTATGCCGCCGATGCGTCATAAAAAGTGACGCATCAGCAGTGGAAAACTGATGCAGGGCTTTATAAATGAGGTTCATAATGTGTGCATGATTAAGTAAAATAATTTGAAGCTTTCATAATCATGTGACCTGTGTTACCTCACATTAGGAAGCACACAGAGCTTTATTTATGAAAACAGTTCATAATGTGTGCATGATTAAGTAAAATAATTTGAAGCTTTCATAATTATGTCACCTGTGTTATCTCACATTAGGAAGCACACTGAGAGCTTTATTTATGAAAACAGTGATGCATCACTTTTCACTGTGCACTCCTTGTGACACCAATGATGCATTATTTTTAATGTATGACGCATTATGATTCTAGGACTTACAGATAAGTCTGTATTTGTGATGTATCTGTAAGCGCAAAAGTGACGAATTGCTGGAGTGTGTTACAAAAATGACGCAACTCTAGCAATGCATACTTTCACATGGGGAAAGCCCCATGTGAAAGCGTTTGCCTCAGTCTTACGTCTGCTGTGAGGCAGGCGCAAGATTTTGACGTAACAGTGTTTTAAAAGTGACCCAGTGAAATCTCATAGATTTCACTGCGTCACTATTACGAGGATTTTTGTGGGGGAATGCCCCTTCTGTGTGCATTACAGCTGATAGAGGTATAATGTGGCACAGAGGTTTAAAAAGTGACGCATCTACCTACGTGCGTCACTTTTTAAATATGAGGCAAAAAATTGTGTGTGAATGATTACATAGAAATATTTGACCTTTTCACAATCATGTCACCTGTGTTACCTCAGATTAGGAAGTAGATTGTGCAGATGAGGTGAGGAATGTCTGCTATGAGGCAGGCGCAAGATTTTGACGTAATAGTGTCCTAAAAGTGACGCAGTGAAATCTCATAGATTTCAGTATTACGAGGCTTTTTGTGGGGGAATGCCTCTTCTGTGTACATTACAGCTGACAGAGGTATATTGTGGCGCAGAGGTTTAAAAAGTGACGCATCTACCTATATGCATCACTTTTTTTTTGTGGGGGAATGCCCCTTCTGTGTACATTACAGCTGATAGAGGTATAATGTGGCGCAGAGGTTTAAAAAGTGACGCATCTACCTACATGCGTCACTTTTTAAATATGGCGCAACAAGGCACATGTTTTATGCCGTCGATGCGTCATAAAAAGTGACGCATCAGCAGTAGAAAACTGATGCAGGGCTTTATAAATGAGGTTCATCTTTTTTTTACACAATACTCCAGTTTAGTCCTGTTCACTGCACTGTTGGACACAAGCCTCACCTTTTGTGCTCCCCTGGACAGGCTTTATCTCATCTGCACTCCTGCTTAGGTGTCAGAATCCTATCACATAGGGAAAGCCCCATGTGAAAGCGTTTGCTTCAGTCTTATGCCTGCTGTGAGGCAGGTGCAAGATTTTGATGTAACAGTGTCTTAAAATTGATGCAGTGAAATCTCATATATTTCACTGCATCACTATTACGAGGCTTTTTGCGGGGGAATGCCCCCTCTGTGTACATTACACCTGACAGAGGTATATTGAGGCACAGAGGTTTAAAAAGTGACGCATCTACCTACATGCGTCACTTTTTAAATATGGCGCAACAAGGCACATGTTTTATGCCGCCAATGCGTCACAAAAAGTGACGCATCAGTAGCGCAAAAGTGACGCAGGGCTTTATAAATGAGGCTCATCTTTTTCTTGCACAGTACTCCAGTTTAGTCCTGTCCACTGCACTCTTGGACACAAGACTCACGTTTTGTGCTTCCCTGGACAGTCTTCATCTCATCTGCACTCCTACTTAGGTGTCAGAATCCTATCACATGGGGAAAGCCCCATGTGAAAGCGTTTGCCTCAGTCTTATCCTTGCTGTGAGGCAGGTGCAAGATTTTGACGTAACAGTGTCCTAAAAGTGACGCAGTGATCACTGCGTCATTATTACGAGTCTTTTTGCGGAGAAATGACCCCTCTGTGTACATTACAGTTGACAGAGGTATAATATGGCGCAGAGGTTTAAAAAATGACGCATCTACCTACATGCGTCACTTTTTAAATATGGTGCAACAAGGCACATGTTTTATGCCGGCAATGCGTCAGAAAAAGTAACGCATTAGTAGTGCAAAACTGACGCAGGGCTTTATGAATGAGGCTCATCTTTTTCTTGCACACTACTTCAGTTTAGTCCTGTCCACTGCACTCTTGGACACAAGCCTCACGTTTTGTGCTCCCCTGGACAGGCTTCATCACATGAGTATTCCTGCTTAGGCCTTATAATTTGTTTTTAGAATAACATTTGAAAAACAATGAAAAGGTCATATGTATAAGCTTTTCATTACACTACTAAAATATTTTTGCTGCAAATTAATGAGTTACATTTTTGAGAAAGTTTAAATAGTAGGACCTGCACTGTGTTTCTAAAATATTATTGAAAATTCGATTTTGGGACTAATCAATGAATTCTACATTTTTGAGAAAGAATAAAAAGTGTGTGCATGATTACATAAAAAAATGTGACCTTTTCACAATTATGTCACCTGTGTTACCTGAGATTAGGAAGTAGATTGTGCAGATGAGGTGAGACATATCCAGAGGGACAGAGGAGGTTAGGTTTATGATCAAGACTGTAGTGGGAGAGAGGCCTTTCCTGGGAAGCATAGGTGGTGAAGCCTGTGTATAAGAGTGCAGTGGACTAGACTTCATGAAGTCTATCCCCTACTGGACTCTTAGACACAGGTCTCATCTTCTTTGTACCTGTGGACAGAGCTGTCTTCCACTATACTCTTCAATACAGGCCTCAACTCTTCTGCACCCCTGGACAATCCTCACCTGATCTGTAACCCGGAATAGATCGTTTGCTTTTTGTCATTGCTTTGTTGTTTGGTAATAGCGGTCTATAATGTGCTATTTTTTTCTTTAACACAGATTGAAATCAAGATTTCAAGAGTAAGCAAACATGCCCTCAAGGAAAAGGAGAAGAAAACAACATAACCGCCAAAAAACAAAAACAGCAACGGAATTACAGCACTCTTCCACAACAAATACTTCAAAAAACAGGAACCAAGCTCCTGGTAAGAGAACCAAGTCTTTCATACGGAACATATGTACTTCAAAAACAGTTGTTGGACAGCATGTAGAAAAATAGAATGAGAGAGTAAATTTGAAAAGGAAGGAGAGAACCTCAAAGAATCCTACAACTGGAGCAGGAGAGAATATGTATAGGAATAGAAGGCAGAATCAGTTTGGAGACATTCGTAAATGAATGTTTCGCAATAGGGTGGTTTTAAATTTGTTAAAAAACATTAGGAAAGGTAAACAGAGAGCTGCTTTTTATAAGAAAAAGAAAAGTGTAGAGAAGATTGTTGATCACGCTTTTGAAGTTAAGAAAAAATTATTTATTTTAATAATCAATAGAATTAGGACACTTAACAAGACATTTGATGTTTTCAAATCAAATAGTAGATGGAAAAGAGTAATTAATCGGACTAATTTTTGTAAAGTTTTTTCTGGAGAATGGATGCACAGTTAAAGTTGTGAGCCATTTTTTAATAAGGAGAGTTACTTCCAGGAGAATGATATAGTGCATGCAGTTGACACCAGTGGTCGAGCGTATGAAGTGAAAGACGGTTGTTCGATTGAAAAAGAGAAACTTGTGCCTAGAGAACCAGAAGAGGTGTTAACTGATGAAGTTTTAGGGAGACCTACTAAGGGTCCAGAGTACACTTGGAAGTGTAGTCGTATTTGTAGTGTGCGACAGGAATCAATTGATTTGTTTTGTAATTTCTTACGTACATATAGTAAGAAAAGTCTAAAGCAGAAAGTGAAGTTGTTGCAAGACTTAGAGCCTTGCAGAGTGAGAGAAAACACAGGTTTGCAAGGGCATTCACTGGCTTGTCTTTCTAGAAAAGTCTGTCAGAGTGTTTTTCATCATTTTAGGATGTTAGCAGTGCATCATACCAAAATGAGGAAATTAGTGAGAATGTTGTATTATGCAAAAAGTCCAGCACTTAAGCTTAAACAATTAAACAGTGCTCTTTTGCATGGAAATGAATTAGATGTGAAGAAGATTTGTGAAGAAATTGAGATTTGTTATTTTGGTGAAAAAGAGGATAGTGTAGAAATTGACACAGCAATTCAAGGTAATGTGGAAGACAATGTACAGATTTCAAGTACAGTGAGCAGGAAATTACCAGGTTTAAGGTGAAATCAAGTGAAAGGCCGAATTTTACTTGTGTGTGTTGTCGACGAAGTCAATATAAGCATCAAACTAGATTAATTGATTTATACGTAAAAAGTGAAAAGATGAATAACTATGAGTGGAAGGATTTTGCAACTTATTTGTGGGTGGAGAATAGTTTTGATTTGAGTTCTGATCAGCGTATTTGTAAATATTGTTATGATAAATTAAATCAAAACAGAATGCCTGCTAGAGCTGTTCATAATAATCTGGAGTTGGTAGACATTCCCCGTAAATTGATGGATTTAAATACATATGAGTCTATTTTGATTCAATGTGTCCACCCTTTTTAGGCAATTGTTCGCATGGAGCCTAAGATAGGGAAATTGCCTCCTACAGATTTGCAGAGGATTAAAGGGAAGAGATGTTTATTTGCCTCTTGATTTCCAAAAAAAAATATTGATACAATTGGTATAGAAAAAGTAGAAGAGGAACCTTTAGTTATTCTAGTTAATGGGGTTCCGACAAAGAGTAAGAAAATCTGGCAAGATTTAGTGGATGTTAGGAAAGTCAAAAAGGCAACGTTGTATTTAGTCAAAAACAATGAGTATTACAAAGATGTATGTGTTGCAGCAGAGGAAACAGCTGCAGATGAAGACAGTGATTGTTCAGGCGGCCAAATTGAAAAAGTTGATGTGTCTAGAAGTGAAGAAATATATGAACATTATACTGTTCATCCTTTGCATTCCAAAGAAGTAATGGGGAATGCAATTGAATTGTTTCAAATGAAAGCAGCAAAAGGAAGTCCCATTAGTGTATGGGAAGAAAGTTTTGAAGCTCGTTGTTTTCCACAGCTATTTCCAACAGGTCGAGGTGGACGATATGACGATCGTCCACTTCAAATTCCTGCATCTGAATATCGAACTGTAAGATTATATGCTGAAGATCCAAGGTTTCGTCAATGCATTCCCTATTTGTTTCATCTACTGTATGAAAGTGACTTGTCTGGGCTTTCTTATGCAGTAAACCATATACTGAAAAGTGGAGCACATCTGCAAAATGTTTCGGCGAGGGACTTTATGGAGAAAGTGAATCTGCAAGATAATATTTTGGAATCTCATCTAATCAATCTCATGGCATGTCAGCGTGGTACAAATGAGTATTGGTACCGTCGTCATGGGGAATTGAAATGTATGCTAAGAAACGTAGGAACTCCTACATGGTTCCTCACTCTTAGCTGTGCCGAGTATGCATGGGACGACTTACTTCAATTTCTACGAGAGGCAAATGCAAATATACAAAATATAGAATTCAAAACACCTGGAGAACTGTGTTGTTTGGATCCAGTGAATGTATGCAGATATTTCAATCATAGATTTGAAGCTATGATGTCTTTTATTACCAACAAAAATAATCCTCCCCTTGGAGAGGTTTTGGATTTCTTTTGGAGAAAGGAGTATCAAGCAAGAGGTGCTCCTCACATACATATGTTGTTGTGGATTAAAGATGCACCCAAATTTGGAACAGATTCGGATGAAACAGTGATGAGTTTCATTGAAGAGTATTCAACATGTGCTGTTCCGAAAACTACAGAGGAAAACAGTTTAAGGCAACAAGTTTTACGCTTTCAATCCCATCGTTGTGGGAAGTACTGTCGTTGAAAATTCAGAAACAAGGACAAGTTCTACACAAAATGTCGTTTCAGCTTTCCACGATCAGTGATTTCTAAAGGAAGAGTAAATAATTTGATGTCTTCTCTGCGACATACTGTGACGAGGAAATCACCAAAAAATACGTACAATTTAAAAAGAAACGAAGAGTCTAAGTACATCAACGACTACAACCCAGTGATTTTGTCCATGTGGAATGCTAACATGGATATTCAGTTCGTTGCTGACAACTCTATTGCTGTGGCTCGATATGTGATGTCTTACATCACAAAAAAAGAAAAGACAGAACTGAAGGAAATGTGGGAGGACATTTCACATGAAAAGAGTCTAAGCAAGAAATTATACAGTTACAGTCTGAAGATGTTGTCGCATCAAGAAATTGGAGCATATGAATGTTCTGATAGATTGTCGTCAGCAAGTCTCTATGCCAAAACTAGAACCATCATTTGGGTGAGTCTAGGTCTTGCTGCAACACGAAACCGAGTTTTGAAATCTGTACAAGGGATAGAGTATTTGGCGGAGAAAGAACCAGAAAGTACAGATATTTTGAAGACAAACATGTTGGATACATACTATCCAAATAGAAGTAGTCATCCTGAGAACAGTTGTTTGTATGAAGTTCTGCAAAACTATATTTATAAGAGAACCATCAGAGAAGATATCAACAATGGAATATATGCTATCATTTGGTGTGAAGGATGTCTAGTGAGACAGAAAAAAGGCCATTTGATTAATCATCGAAAATTGAGTTGCGAAAATCCAGAGAAAAGGGAATTTTACTATTTAGCTCTTTTGCAACTCTTTAAACCATGGCGTACAGAAGAGGAACTACTTGGAGATTTTCTGTGTTATGAAGATTATTTTAATGCAATCAAGGATACCATAGAATGCCGTGTTTTTTAAAATTATCTGCAAATGTTGAACGAAGAAATAGAGCAAGAAGCCACAATTGCTGCAGAGATTGCTAGAGACAGTTCTCAAGGCAGTCAGAGTTCTGCTTCATTGAGTCAGGATCCACTTGGAGGACCAATTATACAAAATGAAGCTGCCACTGCAATGGATGAGGTGGAAAGAGCTATGGAACAAGCTCAAGATAATGTAGTTAACTTAGAAGATTTGGTGAAACAACTAAACCTTGAGCAGAAACAGATATATGACGAAGTTACAGAACAGATTGAACATGGATTCAGTCATGAGAAGAAAGAGTGCTCATGTACATCATTTAAGCCTGTGCAACTGTACGTGAGTGGAGAAGCGGGAACTGGAAAAAGTTTTCTGATTAAAGCAATTGACACTTATCTGCAGAAAAGGACTGAATCACCGCTGTCTTGTGTTGTTACCGCTCCAACTGGGCTGGCTGCACATAACATTAAAGGGATTACTTTACATCGTTTACTGATGCTGCCAGTGGAGCATGATAACAAATTGGAGTACCACAAGCTATCTGGAGATGCGTGTTCCGATGTTTCGAGGATCCTGAAGAAAATGAAACTTCTTATCATTGATGAAGTAGGCATGGTGTCAAATATAATGCTTGCTTTTGTGCATTTGAGAATGCAAGAAATTCTTAGAACAGACTATGATGTCTTATTTGGAGGAAAACACATGATCGTTTTTGGAGATCTACTGCAGTTGACTCCAGTGAAAAGTCAACCTGTGTTCAAAATGCTCACGCATGAAGATACCAGGAAGTGCTTAGGAAGTATTGGAAACGTTAATATATGGTTAAACTTCAATTATAAAAATATTCTACAAGATGTAAGAATCGGAAAAATAAGTCAGCATGGGAAAGAAGCTTTACATGGACGAATAATTTCTAATTTGTACCCAAATGAAAACATTCTTCCAGAGAATATTTTTAAGAAAATTAACGAGAAGAAATCTGCCATATGTTTGATGCCTACTCTGAAAGAATGTTCCATGTTCAACAACAAAATGTTGAAGTTAGAAAATGAAGAGATAGTGAAACTGGAAGCCATAGATAAAATAGAGCATATGGGAGCAACAATTATTTTGTAAGAAAATTTGAAATCAAAATTGGATTCATTAGAGAAGACTATATCTAAAACTGCTGTTTTTGAAAAGACTCTGATTGTGGTGTGTTTAAATTGTCGTATCATTTTGAGAAGGAATTTAAATGTTGAAAGAGGTCTGGTAAACGGAGCAATGGGTCATGTTGTTGGTTTTGTGAATTACAAAAATAGAGATGGAATTGAAATTTAAAAAATTAAATTTGATGGCATTGATGAAATAGAACAAATTTGTCGTTGTTCAGCTAGATTTTTGCTCGTGAAAGACTTATATGTTCACCGAAAACAGTTTCCTATTTGTTTGGCATATGCGGTGACAATTCATAAGTCTCAAGGTTTAAGTGTAGATAGCGCTTTGGTGAACATTGGAAGTTCTGTGTTTAAAGAGGGTATGGCATATGTGGCATTATCACGAGTCAGAACTTTATCAGGATTGTACTTGATTGAGTGTGATGAAACAAAGATTTGTGCAGATCTACATTGTGTTAAAGAATACAATAGGTTAAGAAGAGAGTATGCTCCACATTTGCCTCAATATCCTCTGATTGAAAAACGTGTGGTAGGCCGAAAAAGAAAAAATGAGAGTAATTGCAGTGAGGTAGTAGCAAAAAGACAAAAAGTAGACAAAACTGTAATTGTAAGCAGAAGGAAAAAAGATTCTGTTGAAGATGTTGTTGGATTTCAGTTTGAAAACAGTTCTGGTGTCAACTGCTATGCTAATGTAGTGGTTAATGTTGTTTTTTTTCTTCAAAATATACAAGAACAGACTGCTGAAAATCGGGATCAAAGATTCTGTTTGTTGAATTCCGTGTTTGAGAAATTTACCAGTGATAGAGCAAAGATAGAAAGTGTTTCAGAAATTCGAAATCTTCTAGACCTATCTACTGGTCAAAATCAATTTTCATAGAATATTCAGCAGGATTGTCAGGAATTTTTAATGTATATGTTTGATGTATTGGAAGATGAAGGTGTAGATATTAAAAATATTTTTAGCCTTTCTTATCAGTGGCAGCATGACTGCGACAACTGTACTTTATCAAGTACTACTAGAATAAAAACTGAAAGACTTATATATTTGACTTTACCAGACTGCAAATCAGTGCCTTTTACTAATCTAGTTAAAGCAGCGGATCACAATATGGTGTGTCCCCAATGTAAGTCTACAATGCTGTCCACATTATTTCTACAAAATTATGGTCAGTATGTCATTTTAATGTTCCAACGATGTAGACCTGATGGAACTAAATTGACAACTTCTATTAAAAATTTCGTGGCTTCTCAGTTATCGATATCAGGAAGAACCTTTGCAACTGCAGCTATTATTTTTCATGATGGTCCTTCTACAACATCAGGGCATTACACATGCTATTTAAAAAGTTGTAAAGGTTGGACCCAAAGTAACGACACTCATTTGACTTTCAAACAACGTTTGCCTTTTGGCTTCAAAAATTCATACCTAGTGTTTTTACAGCCAAAATTTAGGTAAAGGTAATTGGCCTATGAAGACGGGAGCAGTTAATAAAGGTTATTTTGCTGTCTAAAAATATATTCTGAGTAAAAGTGATCCAGGTAATATAAAAAATTGACTTGTCATATAGGTACTGTAAGTGGATCTCATAGTAAGTGATATTAGTATTATAGAAAATGATGGACATGAGTGAGTCAGAGATGGTTTTACAAATACTTAAATATTGTGAAAATGTTGTAGAGCCTTTCTTTCAGAACGTCTGGAAAAAGGTAATTTCAGAGTGTCTTAGAATTAATTTGAAAATATACTCACACATCTGACACTATTTGGCCGAAAGGAAAGGTGCAGGAATGAGTAAAGAGTCATGACTGAAAAAAAGGAGTATATGAAAATATTGAAAATATTTGAGATGTTCTTGGAGCTTTTCTTGTAGAAAGTCGATGAAATGGATTTTTAAGTGAGCAGCAAAGTACTTTGCCACGAGAAAAGGACCTCCATGATATACTATTTGGCCTCAAGGAAAAGTAAGTCAATCAAAGATTAGTGTACATTTGTCATTTGTAAGTTTCTAAGATTTTTTTAAAACACAATCTTTTTTTTTCCCGGCTGTTATATGATGAGTAATTTGAACTCACTCTTTTAAATGAAATTCAATATATTCTGAGAACAGCAAAAAATAAACTATGTAACATGTTGTACAAGTTATTCTATATTTTGGATTGTGTAAATTAAATTGTATTCCCATTCTCTGAAACTCACTTTCCTTTTTCCATCCTCTTTCAGCTCTTTTTACTCACTTATGTTTTTTTATCACTCTCTGTAACCCCCGTTCCTTTACTCCACTTCTTTGACAACCCCTCATTCTCATTTCAACTGTCTGCATCCCCTCTCTCCCTTGCATAACTTTTCAGCTTTCAGTCTCTCTGCTTTACTTCCCTTTTCCGTATTTTCCTCGTTTGCTCTTTTAGTAATTCCTGTTTACTCACTCAGCAGTATTATTGCACTCTATCACTATAAATCAACCACTCTCCCTCGCTTATCTTTGTTTGCTCCTTACTTTTCACCTCTTCTTTCTATTTCACTACCTCTACGTCCTCAGTGCCTCACTCTCCTTGTGTTATGTTCACTTGTGTTTATCTACCTTCTATCATTTTTTTTACAACAACTTCACTGCTCCTCTCTCATCGTTCTTCATCCCATTTCTTTTAGTCTGGTTCCATTACTATCCCTCATTTCCTTTCTAACAATGACCTTCTCTTTACTTTCATCACCAAATTATTTTCTCTCAGTACCATTGTTTTAGTCGTCTTCTCCTCTCTTTCCTTTTTTGCTCCCTTACTCATTTCCTTTTCTCACTCATTGTACTCCACCTCACTCAGTTTTTCTCTTAGTGTGTCTGCCTACTAACTTCCTCCGTCCATTTCCCTCAATCGTTGTATATTATCCTCTCTCCCTTCATCCTTTCACTCTATGACTGTTCTTCACTTACTCTCAGTTATCTTCTATTCCTCATTCTTCTAAATGCATCCTTAATTAGACTATTTTCCGTCTCAGTCATTATCTTTTTACTTACTACTGTTTCCTGATTTAGTTTTGCTAACTCACATTGTTTTAGTATCTTTCTTACCTTCAGTTCATTTCTCTGTTCTTCTCCTCCTCTGTGTCAGTGAATCTATATGCCTTACTCTTAGTAATTTGCTCCCATTCTATTTCTTTTTTTCTCTTTTTATCCTTCTACCTTACTTTATTTCCCTTTCTGTGTCCTTCACTCTTACTTTATTTCTAAATACAATGTTATGATTTTTAACCTCTTCATTTGTATATTTTAATTTAAAATACACATTTTACTAATTATAACTTATTTTTTCTTCTCTTTTTCACAGATACAAAGTGTAGTAAAAAAAATTAATTAAAGTTATATTTATTATATGGTAAGTATGACTAAAAAAATGTAGTTTGTCATCACCCTTTGCTTAAAGCTTACTAATATTTTCTCAACCAACCTCACTCCTGTGTCTTTATTCTGCTTCCCTCACTTATTCTTATTCTCCATGTTTACTCCAATTTCCCTATTTCCCCTCTCATATTCAACTTCTTTGAGTCCCTATTCTTTATTTCACTTACCCTCTGTTCCCTTCCTTTGCTTCTTCACTCATTCTGTTTTTCTTAATTTTTTACCTTACTCCTACACACACACCTCATCCACCAAACAATACATAGACACACCTCTAACATACACCTTACACACACACCACACACACACCTCACACACACAAAAAATCCTCCCACACACACTCTTCACATACACACACACATTCCATACACACACATACATCGAACACATATACACCCCACACTCATACACTCCTCATACATATTTCACACACCCTCACCTCCACCCACACCGAAACACCCCACACAGCCACACCCACAGACACACCCACACCCCGACCTACACCCACTGACTCCCTATAAGTCACACACACTGCATTACTTATCTTTCTTTGCTACTTCATTCAAACCCATTAGTTTTTTTTAACACTTATGGTTATCACCAGCAACCATGATAAGTTCGATGCTTTGCTCACCATAGCAAAGTAACTTGCCACAATATTTGCATAAAATTTTGTAATCGCCAAACTTAGGTTGGATAGTAGCCAATGTGTCTCTTGCCCCGGACCCGATGGAGTGGGTTGTTTTGATGTTGAGCGTCCAGACGTTGATGGGGGTAGTTTACTGCAGAGGTCCCTTAACTCTGCATTAGAGTAGTTGTTTGGATGCGCACGCGTCATGTGGCGAATCATCGTATGATTCCCGAAGGAATACTTTTTGTTAGGGTTCCCCCCTGGATAGCTCAGCACCACAAATTAAACAAGTCACCTTTGCTGCGTTGACTTTTTTAAAACCCCTTGGGAGTTTGTAGAACTGCCATATGAAGTGCTCTTTGGGTTTGTAGGGCTGTTTATCTTCAGGCAGGAACTCCCTTCTCTGTGCCTCCTCTTCATCATCATCCTCCTCCTCTTCCTCTTGACCACCAACGTAATCTTCTGGTGGTCTTTTAGATGATGGTGGTGGTGGTGGTGGGCCACATGCTCCAGCTGCTGATACTAATGTAGCCATTTTCTGAGATAGAACTCGAAACAGGTCTTCCTCAGTCAAAGGAAAAAGTCAGAATAAGGAAAAAAGGAGGGGGCTTTCATCATTTGGAAAACAAAAGTGTTCTGGACCAATGAAAAGTGTTATTTTCTAGTCACATGATCCAGGCTTTCATCATTTGGAAACCAAAACTGATCTGCACCAATGAAAAGTGTTAGTTTCAGATCACATGACCCGACGCGCTTACGCTACGCGCCCCGGGGCGCGTTGCGTAAGCGAGTCGAGACGTTGCGCGATCGTATGCAATCGCGTTGCTCCGGGTGCGCTTACGCAGTGCGTCATATGACGCATCACGCGACTACGCGAAACGTCACGATGTTGTTTTCGTTCGCGGGAATAGCGCTAACGGGACGCTCCCCGGTACGCGCCCCGGGGCGCTCCGTAACATTGCGCTTACCCGTACGTTCACCGGTACGCGCCCCGGGGCTAACAATGAAAAAAATAAATACATATTTACACAATTTAAAATTTGTTATAAAAATTATTACTTTTCATACCTATAGATATTTGCTATTAAAAAAACTATGAAATTCACTGAACAAACAATAGGTTTCACACCAGTTATAGTTAGGAATTAGCATTTAAAAAAACCTATGAAATTCACTGAAAAAACCATAGCTTTCACACTAGTTATAGTTAGCTGGAAATTTTACTCGCATAAAACCAATGAAATTCCTACGTTATAGTTAGTTGGACTCACTATAACTTGCGCGTGCAATGCACTGCTGATGACGTCACATATTACATCACTCATGACATGGTCAGTGACATCACTCATGACATCACGGATGACACCATCCTTGTGACAGAGTGACAGACCTCCTTTCACTGTAATGTAACCTTTGAAACACATATTCAAAAATAGACACTAAAATTTTCAAAAAAATGGAGATACCCATACCAGTTACAACAACCAATTCAGTAATTCCACCATCTATATACACATCCACTCATTCACCAACAGTTCTATATAGTCACTCATACATATACTCACTCATCATATGTAGTGATACACCTATACATCCTCTTACACACCAACAGTCATCCAAAAGATACTCTCACACATACTCACACATGCAAATAAACTATTGAACATCCATTTATTTGCATTTACAGCTATACACACATTACCACTTTACTTCTAAGGAAACTTACACACACTTACTCTCTTAAACAATCACTTATAGAAACACATACTAATTTAAACAGGAACTCTTACAATCCCTCACTCTCACATATACTCACTTATATACATCAATATTGACATATACTAGAGTAAAACATATGTAGTTACTGATAAGGACACTAGTGAGGCAGTCATTCACTCATTAACACACACATATACACACTCATCCACCCATACAGTCCTACAGATATGCTGTCTTCAAAAGACATACAAAGAGAGAGTTAGTCATTCATGCATCTATGTCCTCAGTAATACCCTCACCAAACCATATAGACACTCATACTGATATTAAACAAAACATCTAATAACCCATATACATACACATTTAGCTACTCACCAACCCATGCAGCAACTTTTATACAAAGTGAAACACTAATACATATATTTAAATATTTAAACATTACTCACTAATATATGTATTCACTAAGATACATTTAATAAGTCAGTTAACCAATCATTTAAAAAAAAAAAAACATCCATGTAAACACTTATTTAAACATTTATTCTACCATCAACTTTTACATATACATATATATTTTTCAGAAAGACACACATTCACTGGATGGTGTCATCAGTGATGTCACTGGCCATGTCATGAGTGATGTAATATGTGACGTCATCAGCAGTGCATTGCACGTGCAAGTTATAGTGAGTCCAACTAACTATAACGTAGGAATTTCATTGGTTTTATGCGAGTAAAATTTCCAGCTAACTATAACTCGTGTGAAAGCTATGTTTTTTTCAGTGAATTTAATAGGTTTTTTAAATGCTAATTCCTAACTATAACTGGTGTGAAACCTATGGTTTTTTCAGTGAATATATATATATATATATATATATATATCAAAACAAAACCCGTTCAGGCATAGAGTGACGCATAAATTATGCAAAAAAGAAGGAGAGAACTCTGGGTAGGTCTCAGTTTAGGTGGAAAGCAGCTCCTGTTAGAGCACTCTCAACACCAGCGACACTCTAGATTTGCTCACCTCAAATGTCTGTTTTTCTATCAAAGTTTTTAAGCATAGGATTAGCACAGTGCTATCCACGCCGAGATAGAAAATGACAAAGTCTTTTGCCATTTTAAACAGCAAAGTTTTTAAGCATAGGACTAGTCAGTGCAGTCCTTGCCGAGCTGTAAAATAACAAAAGCCATTCATCACTCCAGGCACAATATTACAGCTTTGAATTGGTAAAATACCAACTCAAGCCAACCTGAAATGAGTGAAAGCAACCCCTGACACAGTGTTTCGCTCTAATTAGCGCTCTTCAGAGAGGTATAGCTTTGTCCAGACACAAGGGAGCACCCAGTATTAAGTCAAAACAAAACCCTTTCAGGCATAGAGTGACGCAGAAATTATGCAAAAAAGAAGGAGAGAACTCTGGGTAGGTCTCAGTTTAGGTGGAAAGCAGCTCCTGTTAGAGCACTCTCAACACCAGCGACACTCTAGATTTGCTCACCTCAAATGTCTGTTTTTCTATCAAAGTTTTTAAGCATAGGATTAGCACAGTGCTATCCACGCCGAGATAGAAAATGACAAAGTCTTTTGCCATTTTAAACAGCAAAGTTTTTAAGCATAGGACTAGTACAGTGCAGTCCTTGCCGAGCTGTAAAATAACAAAAGCCATTCATCACTCCAGGCACAATATTACAGCTTTGAATTGGTAAAATACCAACTCAAGCCAACCTGAAATGAGTGAAAGCAACCCCTGACACAGTGTTTCGCTCTAATTAGAGCTCTTCAGAGAGGTATAGCTTTGTCCTGACCCACAAAGCACCCACTATGGAGAAGTTACAGACTACCTTACCCAGAAAGCATTGCAGCACGAAGTCCCAACAGGGCGGGCCGAATAGTATCTAGTCCACACAGCTGCTGGGTGTTGAGCATACAGCCAGTGATCAAGGGCGTAGAGCCCGAAATGCGTATGGCGCTTCTGTTGGAGGAGTACACGCGCTTTTCCTGCTACCTACAATAAAGAAGGTTAATCTCCATCTGTGTTGGCGTTTCCATTGCAGGGCAACCTGGTGTGGAACATATATATATATATATATATATATCGCTCCAATTCCCTCCCCGTCACGGAACGGATGGTCGCACTCGCAGGGTAAAGTTTAAATTATTTATTGCACAGAACGCGTTTCGACGTGAACGTCTTCCTCTTGCTGTGAACGCTGTGAAACACAAAAAGCGCCATTTTATTTACAGAGCGCCTCGGCGTTAATCGCCACCCATCATAAAAATAGGACTATGCCTCAAACTATTACACACAAGAGAGGCGCCATGATGGAACTTGCAGTAATGACACATTATTTAGCCGTGTATTGGCCTATGTTCCTATATATTATGTCTCCTTTAATTAGCCCATTTGCATTGCGCCTAAATACCCTGTATTTCTTTCTTGTAGTCAAATGTACTCTGATCAAGTGTATCTACTTCTTTCTTTCTAATACCAAGACTGTTTACATTTAACTCTTACAACACGAGATTCGAAATAACACTACCCTAATTGTATGGAAAGTTCCTCTTCAGTGTTTAGCCCTAAAGGTCTTAGGGTCTGTAAATCGATGATGTAACTAGATTCAAGTCTCCTCAGTTTTAAATCTCGGTTGCCCCCTCTTTCATCAATTGGAATGTGATCAATACAAAAGAACTTCAGTTGACTTCTATCAATGTTGTGATGTTGACCAAAGTGTCGTGCTACTGGATATGAGCTACCTAGGTTCTCGATAGCCCTAGCGTGTTCCAAGATTCTTAGTTTAGTTTGGTGAATTGTACTGCCTATGTACCATTTCATACATGGTCACACCAAACAAACACAATACGAAGTGTTGCATGTAAGGAATTTATTGATTTTCCTTACTACATTAATATTGGGTATTTTAAAGGTCAGAACCTTGGAGCTATTCTTGCATGCTTTGCATTTTGAGCATGGAAAAAATCCAGTGGTAGTGCTAATTCTTTGTATAAAAGGGATCGCAGTGTAGTGGCTTTTGGTCAAAGAGTCTTTCAGGGATCTACACCGTCTAAACGTAATCTGTGGGTAATCTGATATAGTCTTCCCTATCACTGAATCGGTCTTCAGGATATGCCAATTACGGCACAAAATTTTCCGTAGAGTCCCTGCTTCTCCTGAGAAGGTAGTTATGAATCTACAAGTTTCATCATCTTGTTCTTTCTTTTTCTCCTTTTCTTTCAGTAGGCATCTCCTGCGTAATAGCTCGCCATAGGGTATACTGTTTCTTAATTTTTTTGGGTGGCTGCTAGTGGCTTCTAGAATAGAATTCCCTGCCGTCTCCTTCCTAAAGAGTGCTGTGCATATTTTTCCATCTTTTATAAACACTCTCAGATCTAGGAAAGAGACCTCTTGTTTGCTCATGTGTCCACTAAATCTGAGATTTAAGGAGTTTCTATTTAATTCACTGATGTAAAGTTCTGCTTTCTGTTGGGTCCCTTTTCATAAAATGAACAGATCATCGATGTATCTGTGCCATGATACAATGCTGTTGACCCATTGGCCATATGTGTCAGCCCAGGCCACCTGCTTCCCCCACCAGCCTACAAATAAATTTGCATAGCTGGGGGCGAAGCAGGTGCCCATTGCTGTCCCACGTATTTGGCGGTAGTACTGCTTATCAAAAAGGAAAATGTTATTTGTCAAGCAGAAACGGGCAAATTCTAAAAGCATTTCATTGTGTTTTAAGTATTGCAGTGCTCGCTCTTTAAGAAAAAGCCTAACAGCTTGTAAACCTTTTTCATGTTCTATCAGTGTATATAAGCTTGTAATGTCCAGTACGATCATCAGAATATCCTCCTCCCATGAGATGTCCATTATATTCTGAATAAAGTGGGTAGTGTCTCTAGTGTAAGATGGCAAAGTTTTCACAAAGTCAGATAAAAAATGATCTACGAACTGAGACATTGCTTCAGTCAGACAACCTATCGAAGAAACAATACGACGCCCTGGTGGTCTTTTTGTGTCCTTATGGATATATATGAACCTGAAGTCCTTGGTTCTGTCTAAGTCGAAGCTGCCGGCCCTCTTGGGGTCAATGCGATGAAGTCTCTCCTCTACCTTAGAAGGGTGAGGGGGAGGATAGAAAGTGGGTAGAGTGATGGACTGCCCCAAGTAGAAAGGAGCGACCACATTTGGTAGGAAAGCAGCTCTGGTCCCAAGAACCATCTTATCCGCATGGAATGATGTAAAAGAAGGCTTGGAGATAAGAGCCTGCAACTCATTCACCTTCCTAGCGGAAGGGATTACTGCCAAAAGTATTGTTTTAAACACTAGGAACCTCAGGGGGGCATGGCTGCAAAATGGCCGCAACTTGAGTGGGCTTTGCCGGACGAGCAGCAACATCTGAAATAATCCAGGAGTCTGAGGGAATTAGAACATGCTGATAAAGAAAATTGGTCATCCCTGTGCAGAGTTGGAACTGAAGCTTTGATTCGGCGTCCTATTCCTACCCACTATATGCGGCGAAGCTGACTGAGGCCAATGGAAGAAGCGGCCTGCCCCTGAAATAAACGGACCTGGGGACAGTGCACAACTGAAAAGCGGAGGCTGCTTGGGGACGAGCAGATCAGAAGATCTCCCCTAGACGATAAAATAGCCGGGCGGTCTCCGGAACCGCTACATGTGAGAGCCATCCACAAGAGAGACGAGACCCCAAGGGACCCACCCACGCAGAGAGGAGGCTGCAAAACGCCCCGATGAGCGAGCAGCCGCAGACCAGCCTGGGCGAAAGACACGTCTGCCAAAAGGAGGCCCGGATCGACCGAGTAGCTGCCGCCACCATTGCCACACATCCAAGGGTGCCAGTGCGACGCAGCACAGAGTGGACGGAACAGCTGGATGAATAGACTGTATCGCATGTAGGAGGAGGCAGCTAATGTTTGGCGTGGGGGCCAGATGAGCGAGACACAACAGCGGCCAATGGAGGCTCCACGCCATGACACTCTGCCTGTGGCCCATCTCACCCCCCCTTTGCACAGAAAATCCCCCATGAGCACTAGGCACCCTGCGAGGCCCTCTGTGAAAGGCTAGGAACCTGGTCTGGACATGAGGGACCCCGCCTGCACAAAAGATGCCCGTGGGAAAGCCAGAATATCAACAGATGCAGATCCGCGGAGGACAGAGGAGCACTTGGGAGCAACAACTCCGCACAGCCCACCTGCACCAGAGAAGGCAGCTAAAAATACAAGGGACACGTGGGTGCAATCTTGGCTGGGCATGAGGCGCACCTGTGAAGCAAAGGCGCTGCCACTGCTGAGATCCCATACCCGGAGGTGGCGGTGGAGGGTGGCATAGAGAAGTCTAGAAGCTGCAGGCGGTACAGATCTACACGAAGGTAGGGGGACAGCTGCTGGGGTGTGAGGGTTGAGAGCCCGTTGTTGCAGCAACATGACAGACTTCCCGCTTATCCCACCACCACTCGTGACCCAGCAAGATAAGTGGGCTCTGTTAGTGCTTGCCACCCTGCAAGAGACTGTTATAGAGTGGCTGGGGACAACCTGGAACTGGTACCCCCCTCCCTCCATCACAGCACCATAGACCCCATCTAGGACTGTCCTGGTGGGCGACAACCACTCAATGTGAGGACTCTATGACCCGTGGGTGACGCCTTGGGGCAAAGGCCTGATGCACGCTGTATGAACTGGTATACCTTCAACCCCCAATACGCTGGACATGGAGACAGTCCACTAACAACACTATAGGTGCAGTGACTGCCTTGTTTGGCACTCATACTGAAGCTGTTAGGTAATAATGGGACACTCACGGGAGAGAGACTCTGGAAGGGGAAAAATGGCCACGCCTGACACCAAACAGCTCAAGCTTACATTCGATGGATGCCGCCACACACGGCTGGGTGAGGCCTCTCAGGACAGCAAGGGGCAGACCACGTAGCCAGCAGGTACAGCACTCCCAGACGAAGACATCCGCTCACTACTTATGGACATTAAGACAAGCCTAAAAACTATTGATAATACACCTTCTCACTGCTGGGCTGGACCAGGTAAAACGGGTTGATACCCATGATGAACGTATAAAGCAAATGGCAATACGATTATCAGACATAGGATCAACAAACAACAGACAAACAGAAGCTGTTAAAAAAGAACAAAGTTTTAGAGATAATAAAGGCTAAAAATGAGACTTGAAATCACGCTCTCGCAGGAATAATATCCGTATTACTGCTATTCCGGAAACTACAGTCATCTCCAAGATGGAAGACTACATTGAAAACCTGCTGAGAGAACTGTTCAGAAGCAATCTATCCATTGTCTTTATTGTTGAGAGAGCGAACCATACTCTTGGGCCGAGACCACCACCTGGAGCCCCAGATCGCCCCATAATAGCCTGCCTATTAAGCTATTGAGATCGAGACATTAGCCGCATAAGAGAACAGGTAGAAGTGCGCCACGAGGGAAATACCCATTCTTTTTACATGGATTTCAACATGGCGGTGCAAGCTGCGAGGAGGGAATGCCTACCAGCAAAACGAGAACTCCAGCAGCTCAGTGTGAAGTATGCCCTGCTTTATCTGGCCAAGCCTAGCCTATCACACCAAGGAAAAATGCAAATACTCGCCAGCCGCAATGAAACTAGCTAAACAAATGAGCAAAAACAGACGTGCCTTATCTAAATCTCCCCACTCGCCTGAGGAAGGCAGCACTAACAATAACCATTGATTAAGTCAGACACTATACTTTAAGAGACTGCCCTCAGACTGAGGAAAAAGAGACTGAAATGTGGCAGCAGCTACCCTTGAGA
This sequence comes from Lissotriton helveticus, assembly GCF_964261635.1. Lineage (NCBI taxonomy): Eukaryota > Metazoa > Chordata > Amphibia > Caudata > Salamandridae > Lissotriton > Lissotriton helveticus. The sequence continues at coordinate 302,777,290 of NC_136073.1, read as the reverse complement.
GACACTGACCGAAAAGAAACGAACAGCATCGAACGATTGTTAAAAAGGAGATGATCTCTTATTCCCTTAGATCTTCGCCCAGCCACCCTAGTCCTAGTGACAGGGTCATCCGCCAGGGGACCCATGGCTCCATAGGATGATCCCACTTTACTATGTTATCTTGTTACTTGGGAATTGGAATGCAAGAGGGAATATTATCTCAACCTGATTGGGGGTTGGAGTGAGGGAGGCAGGAATTTGATCACTATATAGTTTCTAATGTTGTGGGAGGTTTGGGGAGAAGTAAAGTGGGTAGGATGGTCACACATGCCCGACTATACTGGACAACTCACAGATTACGAGACTAAGTCCAATGTACTCCATTAACACCATACATCCACCAAAGACTATCAAGACATTGACATTCAAAGCTCCCGATGAACTTTAAGACCAACATTGACGAGCATAGCTACACCTTTTCTTGATGATTAGTGTCAGATATCTCACTTGGAATATAAGAGGCTTGAATGACTACTGCAAATCCTGACTAGTGCACGCCTACCTGGCAAGACATAAAATTAACATATGTCTCCTGCCGGAGACACATCTGACTGCTGAAACAGTCACTCAAATGACATTTAAAGCAGTATCTGGACCAAATATATGCGACCCATAGTTTTTTCTGAACGCGTGGAGACAGGCAGCAAAGTATAGCCTGTGGACGGTGCTATGGGAGGGAGACTTTAACCTAGCACTAGAGGGGGCACAGGACCAGTTTGGCATGTGACTATTAAACCCACGGGGAGCCGGAGCACTCAAAACGATGACAGGAAACCTACTTACTGATGCATGGCGACATACCCACCCGAATACACAAGACAGAACATGCTTCCCCTCTTACTGTTGCTCGTGGTCATGTCTTGACTGCTGGCTCATCTCTAGAGACGCAATTGCTGAGACGACAGATCAAAAACCTCCTGCACAAGCTTTCTGACCATGTACCGGTACTACTAGCACTTCAAATCCTGCAGACCATCCCCTATGCTTTCACATGGCGGCTCCCCCCGAATGCCCTGCGAGATGCAGCCTTCAAGGAGAGTATCCGCACAACGATCACAGACTATTTGGCGCAGAATGCTAGGTCGGTTGCATCACCCTCCACGTTGTGGGAGGCATTTAAAGTGGTCATATGCGGCTAATGCATTGCGCTGCAATCCGGGGTGCTATGGTTGCTGCGGGCACTCTCTGTAGATTGGAAGGTGAGATATGAAACATGGAACAGGACTATTTTAGAAGCCCCGACTCCACCATACTGGTTGATATTAGAGTGAAGCTCACAAGCTATGGGGAGGAGGCTGACAGAGAAACAAACTACCTAGGCAGGGAGGCTTGATCGCGTAAATATGATGAAGGAGATCGGCCGGAGAAAACGCTAGCCGGAATGATGTGCAAACCCCATGCTTCAACTTACATTGCCGAACGAAGGGGACCTGACTCCCAGTTGATCTCTTCCCCGTTGAAACTACCAGAATTATTGTCCTCCTTTTATGGCCAATTGTATACAGCTGGAATAGAAGGAGACCCGACGGTACTGCGAAAGTTCTGACTCAATTCAGATACTGTGGCTAGAACAAGAGCATAGGAACTACTTAGATGCTCCGATCACACAAGAAGAGATGGCCAGGGTAAATATGGGCCTGCCTGCAGACAAGGCACCCGGACAAGATGGACTAACACCGGCTTTCTATAAGGTAAGCCGGTGGTCACCTTATAGAAATGTACCATGAGTCGCTGACGGTGGGACAGCACCCGCCCTCGCTGAGAGAGAAGGTGATTGTGACAATCCTAAAGCTAGACAAACCCGCTGAGCTATGCGATTCGTACCGCCCCTTATCACTAATCAATATCGATAATAAGATCTACACAAAGGTGTTGGCCAACCGCCTGCTGCCACTTTTGCCATTGATTGTCGGGCTTCACGCACCACCTTCACCTCGACATACAAGTGGTGGCTGCACTATTGGATGCCACCAAAGTCTTTGATACTCTGAAGTTGTCCTTTCTGTTCTCACTACTTGGTCAATTGGGACTAAGTTATGAATTTATTCTGAAAATGTGTCTTTTGTATACCCTCCCAACGGCGCAGATGTAAACAGTTGTATTTCTGAACCGATCAATATTACCCGGGGCACAAGGCAGGAATGCCCTCTATCCCCACTCTTGTTTGCTATAGACATGGAGCCGCTGGCGGCCAGACTACGGCAACATCATGAAGATCTGAGCATTAGCTTCAGAACCCCTGGCCTTGTGGACCCCATGTACACCGATGACGTGACACTATATGTTCCTGAACCAAAAACAAACACAGAACTGGTTATATGCGAGGTGATCCACTACAGTGGATACTCTGGAATCTCAATCAACCTGTCCAAGTTGATCCTTTTCCTGCTGACAGACAATGCTAAACCCTATGCAACGGAACACCCTCTGAACTGGGCAGTGGAACCAGTCAAATAAATGAGCATATGGCTTAGCAGGGTGTATTGCTTCGTCCTCCCAAATAATAGAAAATAGCTAAAGGCTCAAACTGGACGAAGCAATAAAAACAACACCACCAGGAAAGGGATTTCTCTTTTATAAAATGACACCAAAAGAATTCCCAGTATAAGGCATAGAGTTTTATTTGTGAAATACCCTCTAACAGACAGGTTTTTCCAGATATCAAATGAACATTCAAATATATATATATATATATATTACCTACTGGCGGTCGCCAGTAGGTATATATAGTTAGGATCGATTTCGATAGGGAAATCGCAACATTCTATTTGGAATAACTTTGGCGCCGGTTGAGCAATCAGGCTGAATTTTTCAGCAACTTTGCCTCACGGCTCTCCGCTCCTTCCCTGAAAGTTTGGGGGGATTCGTCAAGCGGGGGCTGAGATAAAAGGGGGGTCCCAAAACGTGTTTTCCCCATGTTAATTTCCATAGGGCGGTCTGTCGCAGTTTTAGCTCGAACGGCTGAATGGATTTTCACCAAACTTGGCAAAAATGTAGGGACTGGTAGCCCGATGTGCCTTTGCTATGTCTCAAGATATGTGCTCCAGTGTATTTTAAGTAATTTAGGTTTAAAAAAATTAATATATCTGTAAGCGCACCCCGGTACGCGTACCGGGGAGCGTTCCGGGCGCGCCACGCGACTTGCGCACGGCAAGCTGATTGGTTCTCGGGTGTCTGTAAACATTCAAACAGTCAGCAGCGGCCGCCATCTTGTGTCTCGGTAGGATTGAGATACAAGAGGTGGCAAAAATCAAAGGGGGAAATGAGCAAAAGGGGGCAGGGTAGACCCCCCTGAGCCCCTAGGTTTGATGTGGGGGCCATAAAAGGGTCCCGTGGGACAACATTTTTTTTATTTTTTTTTTGATTTTCACGGGGGGGAGCACCCGGTACGCGCACCGGGGAGCGTACGAGGGAGCGTACTTAGGTGAAAAATAGTGAAAATAATAGTGTAAAATAATCATTTTGAGTGATTACATGTAGGGTAGCTCTGAAAAGAGCTTTTGGGTTCTGTGGCTGTTTTAGGTACCTACAAGTGTGTCCCACACACACCCACATGCACACAACCCCACACTCACACACCCACACACTCCCCACACACACTTCACACATGCACACTTCCACCCACAGTCAAACACCACACACCCCCACATCGACACCTTACACATCCACAGCTACACCCACATCCCACACACCCACACTCAAACACACACCTCACCCCCCTTCCACCACACACACACACACATGCACATACACACAAATCTCACAGACACCACACACATCCCACACACACACCCCCCCAACACACACAGAGAGAACTCACAGACACATCCACACATCTCATACATACATACACATCCTAAACACATACCTCCCACACCCTCACACACCCCACACACACCCCACACACCCACACCCACACACACACCTTACATACCAATATACCCACCCACATCCATATACCCCACACACCTATACACCTCATCCCCCTAAACACACAGACACACACATACACACCTCACAGACACCCCCCCGCACATCCCACACACACCTCCCCCACCCCCACACATGGGGAAAACTCAGTGAAACACTAAAATAATAATTTAAAGTGCTTAGAGGTAGGGTATCTCTGAATAGAGTTGTTGTGTTGTGTGGGTGATTTAAGTACCAACATGTAAATACCAATGCAGAGTCTTAAATTCAATGTACACCGTTTCCTCTGTAGATAATTTGCATGTTGTTATAGAAGTTAGTGTGGTATGTATATGGAATCTATACCATAGTCTGTCAGGGAAGCAGAAACAACATGGAGGCAGGAGATGAAAAAGAGATGTCAAATACACATTGGATATAATATAGTGGGAGAAAGGAAGTAACTATGAGCAAAATTACTATGTAACACAAATACGTTGCACAGTATACTATAAGTCTGACTTTATATTATAATCAATTTGGTAATAGTTTATGAATTACATATAATAATGAATAATGTCTCGAACAATTTTTGATTATTAAATATAAATTTATTTTTCTGATTCTTTTTCAAAATTTAATAAAACTTCTAACAAAATATTGTCTGGAATGTCCTCATTTTCATTCTGTGATTCTATTGCTTCCACAAACTGAACTAATTCATGGTCCAGTGACTCATCCATAAAATCAAAGTCATCATTCTCATCAATAATTTCTTCAGGGTTGTTCTCCAGAACAATTTCGAAAGAAATATTCTGTTCTCCTTCCATTTTCTTGCTGTAAATTGCATAAAAAATAAATATATCAGTAGAGATAGGGCACTGTTGGGTTTAAGTTCAGACAGGTAGTTTTGATTTTTTAACAGTGAATTTATGTTTGGGCAGTGTATGGTATCAGGCTGGAAGTAGAAATATAAAAAAGTGTATGTGATAAAGCCTAAGTAAATTCATAATTATACAAGACAAGCCTAACTCCATCCATAACTATAACAGAGAAGCCTATCTCAATCTATAACTATTACAGAGGGATAGTATATAACTATCAGAAAATGTTTTCCAAATTACCTTAAAGTGCACAACATACTTCACTTTCCAAAATAACAACTTACCTTTGAGAAAGCAGTTGAAGTTCTCAGTGAAAATCCTTTTCAAATGCACTTCTGGAAGTAGTAGTCAAATTGGCTGTGTTTCCCTCTCATTTTTCATTTATATTCATGTACATAACCAATCAAATGGCAGGGAAAAAAAATAGAAAATGAAAGTAACATTTTAATTGGTTGTCAATTCTAACACTTCAGATGTGTTTTTGTTATGTAATTTACCTCAGGATATTTAGACAGGGCTACAGGCCAAATGGCTGAATGGATTTCCACCAAATTTGGGAAAATTGTAGGGACTGGTATGTAGTATTGCCTATTCTATATTTGGTGAAAGTGTCTCCAGTGGTTTTTATGTAAATTATCTTTTATTATTTTTTGGGGCGCGCTTCCCGGTGCGCGCCCCGGTACGCGTACCGGCAGCGCTACGGGAGTCCTCCATTTTGTGTTTCGGTAGATTTGAGTCAGAAAATGGCGGACAAACAACGTTGGGAATGGGTATAAGGGGGCACGGTTGGCACTCCCTGACCCTCTAGGTTTTCTGAGGGGGTCTTAGGAGGCCCATATAGGACAAAAAAATATATATATATATATATTTTTAAATTTTCGCGGGGGGAACGCCCGGTACGCGCACCGGGAAGCGTACCGGGGAGCGTACTTGGTGAAAAATAGTGAAAAAAGTTAGAAAAAGATAATCATTTGGAGTGATCAGAGATAGGGTAGCCCTGAAAAGGGCTTTTGGGTTCTGTGGCTGATTTAGGTACCTACAAGTAGGTACCAATGCACAGTCTTAAATTCAGGAGGAATATTCTATTCCCTTCATCTGAGAAGTGCACACCATCTTCTCTGTAAATATCTTGCATGTTGTAACGCAAGTTGTTGTTGTATATTGAACCCATTCCATAGTCGCTCATGTAAGCAGAAACAGATTTATTCACATGTTTCCGTGCTTTTTCAAATTGTGGACAAAATTGGTTGGACCACTTCCATTTCTGCCTTTGGCATATATTGGAATATACCAAGGCAGTTTGTGGAAAAAGTGCCATCAATTGATCAAAGGTGTCCTTTAAAAGCATTTCCAGACCTACACCAGTCAAAGTGCCCAAGTCATTTCCTCCACAGTGCAGAATTAACAGGTCAGGGTGTGGCAAATGCAAAAAGGTTTTCACCAATGGAATCAATTGGTGACATTTTAATCCTCTGTGGCCAATCCATTTTATGTTCACGTTTGATAAATCAAGGCTGTGTAAATTTCTGTTACTAGCATACCTTTGAGCCCAGTGGATATAACTATGTCCAATAATCCAGACAGAATACATGGTCAGAGGAGATTCTGGTGCAGTTAGATGAAGTGTGGAAAAGAAATGGCAGTTGGAATAATAGGAGTTTGCAAAAAAAAACTGTGGAGTTTCAGTGCTCTTGAATCACAAGCAATGATTGGTAGAATGAGATAGGTGAAAACTGAAAGTTAGGGTGCATGGTTGTGTTCTGTGTAAGAAGTAATTTGAATGGTTAAAAAAAAGTTATTTAAAGAAACCTTACACCAGATTAGCTGGTGTATTTGCAGGTCAAACATCCTTGCAGAGGTGATTTGCAACATTGTAGAATAAACTTTTAACCCTGGCAGCTCAGTGAGGAGAGAGTTGCTATGGTAACAGGTAGAAAGTGCTGATGGGGGGAAGGGTGTTGGTTTGAATATAGAGAGGGAAGAGTTTTAATTGGTTAACAAAAAGGGATATCTGTGTAGAATTAGAGGTTTTCTGTGCTTTATGGTTTGCAGTGGTTGGAGAACATACCTTTTGCTCTGCTAAAGAAATATTGGTGTGTGTATCTGACACTGTTGTGAATGTCCTAAAGCATTTGTAAAGGTGAGTTATGATTCATTTAATATACATAGAGACTTGTATACTCTATGGAGAAGATTTGGAAGAAAATTGTGGTCTTTACATGTTGCTTTGTGTCATGCTTTTTGATAATGCTTGGTAAAAAGTTTTTACTGCATAGAGTAATTGTATTTTGTAAAAATGTGAATTTTTAGTTGTGACATGGAATGCTTCTACGTAGGACTTGTGCTGTGTTTTGTAAATGTGATGTAAAAAACGATTTTGGGGGAAAAAAATAGTTTTTACATTTTTTAAAAGGAATAAAAAATGTGTGCATGTTTAATAGAAATACATTTGACTCTTTACAATGATGTTACCTGTGTTAACTCAGTGTAGGAAACATATTGAGTTTGTTTGCATAGAGGAATTGTAATTTGTAAAATTGTGAAGCTTCATGTGAAAGCTTTTGCCTTAGTCTTATCATTGCTGTGAGGCAGATGGTTGTACATAGGATCTGTGCTGTGTTTCCTAAATGTGATGTTAAAAACGATTTTGGGGAAATGAATGTTTTTTACATATTTGAGTATATTGTGGCACAGAGGTTTAAAAAGTGACGCATCTAATTACATGTGTCTCTTTTTAAATATGGTGCAAAAAGGTACATGTTTGGGCTTTCTTGGGGAGCGTAGGTGGTGAGGCTTGTGTCTAAGAGTGCAGTGAACTAGGCTTCATGAAGCCTATCCCTGACTGCACTGTTAGACACAGGTGTGAATTTGACTCTTTACAATGATGTTACATGTGTTAACTCAGTGTAGGAAGCATATTGAGTTTGTTTAAATAGAGGAATTTTATTTTGTAAAATTGTGAAGCTTCATGTGAAAGCTTTTGCCTTAGTCTTATCCCTGCTGTGAGGCAGATGGTTGTACATAGGATCTGTGCTGTGTTTCCTAAATGTGATTTCAAAATCGATTTTGAGGAAATGAATGTTTTTTTACATATTTCAGTATATTGTGACGCAGAGGTTTAAAACGTGACGCATCTAATTACATGTGTCTCTTTTTAAATATGGTGCAAAAAAGTACATGTTTGGGCTTTCCTGGGGAGCGTAGGTGGTGAGGCTTGTGTCTAAGAGTGGAGCTTCACAATTTTACAAAATACAATTCCTCTATGTAAACAAACTCAATATGCTTCCTACACTGTTTTAAAACACAGGTAACATCATTGTAAAGAGTCAAATTGACACCTGTCTCTAAGAATGCAGACAGGGATATGCTTCATGAAGCCTAGTCCACTGCACACTTAGATACAATCCTCACCACCTAGGCTCACCAGGAAAACCCAAACATGTACCTTTTTTCCCCATATTTAAAGTGACGCATGTATGCGTCATTTTTTAAACATTTGTGCCACATTATACTCAAAAATGTAAAATACATTTATTTTCCCCAAAATCGTTTTTGATATCAAATTTAGGAAACACAGCACAGATCATATTTACAATCATCTGCCTCACATCAGAGATAAGACTGAGGCAAAATCTTGCACCTGCCTCACAACAGGAATAAGACTGAGGCAAACGCTTTCACATGGAGCTTCACAATTTTACAAAATACAATTCCTCTATGCAAACAAACTCAATATGATTCCTACACTGATTTAAAACACAGCTAACATCACTGTAAAGAGTCAAATTGACACCTGCGTCTAAGAATGCAGACAGGTATATGCTTCATGAAGCCTAGTCCACTGCACTCTTAGACACAAGCTTCACCAACTACGCTCCCCAGGAATACCCAAACAAGTACCTTTTTGCTGCATATTTAAAAATTGATGCATGTAGGTAGATGCGTCACTTTTTAAACCTCTGCGCCACATTATAATCAAAAATGTAAAAACCAATCATTTTCTCCAAAATCGTTTTTGACATCACATTTAGGAAACACAGCACAGAACCTATTTACAATCATCTGCCTCACAGCAGGGATAAGACTGAGGCAAAATCTTGCACCTGCTTCACAACAGGAATAAGACTGAGGCAAACGCTTTCTCATGGAGCTTCACAATTTTATAAAATACAATTTTATATAACTATATAACTCAATATTTTCTTGGGAAGCATAGGTGGTGAAGCCTGTGTATAAGAGTGCAGTGGAGTTAGACATAGGTCTTATCTTCTTTGTAGTTGTGGACAGAGCTGTCTTCCACTATATTTTTCAATACACTCCTCACCTTTTGTGCACCACTGGAGAATCCTCACCTGATTTGAAACCCTGTATTGATTGTTTGCTTTTTGTCATTGCTTTGTTGTTTGGTAATAGTGGTCTATATTGTGGTACTGTTTTTCTTTAACACAGATTGAAATCGTTATTTGAAGAAAAAGCAAAGATGCCCACAAAGGAAAGGACAAAGAAAGAACGCAACCGGGAAAAATCAAAAATAGCAACGGAATTACAGCATTCTTCCACAACAGATACTTCAAAAAACAGGAACAAAGCTCCTGGTAAGACAACTAAGTCTTTTTTACGCAACATATGTACATCCAGAAAAAATAATGGACACCATGTACAAAAAGAAAATGAGAGAGTAAAATTGAAAAGGAAGGAGAGAAATTCAAAGAATCCTAAAACTGGAGCAGGAGAGAATAATATGTATAGGAATAGAAGGCAGAATCAGTTTAGAGACATTCGTAGACGAATGTTTCGCAATAGGGTGGTTTTAAATTTGTTAAAAAACATTAGGAAAGGTAAACAGAGAGCTGCTTTTTATAAGAAAAAGAAAAGTGTAGAGAAGATTGTTGATCATGCTTTTGAAGTTAAGAAAAAAATATTTATTTTAATAATCAATAGAATTAGGACACTTAACAAGACAATTGATGTTTTCAAATCAAACAGTAGATGGAAAAGAGTAATTAATCGGACTAATTTTTGTAAAGTTTTTTCTGGAGAATGGATGCACAGTTCAAGTTGTGAGCCATTTTTTAATGAGGAGAGTTACTTCCAGGAGAATGATTTAGTGCATGCAGTTGACACCAGTGGTCGAGCGTATGAAGTGATAGACGGTTGTCCGATTGAAAAAGAGAAACTTGTGCCTAGAGAACCAGAAGAGGTGTTATCTGATGGAGTTTTAGGGAGACGTACTAAGGGTCCAGTGTACACTTGGAAGTGTAGTAGTATTTGTAGTGTGCGACAGGAATCAATTGATTTGTTTTGTAATTTCTTACGTACATATAGTAAGAAAAGTCTAAAGCAGAAAATGAAGTTGTTGCAAGACTTAGATCCTTGCAGAGTGAGAGGAATCACAGGTTTGCAAGGCCATTCACTGGCTTGTCTTTCTAGAAAAGTCTGTCAGAGTGTTTTTCATCATTTTAGGATGTTAGCAGTGCATCATACCAAAATGAGGAAATTAGTGAGAATGTTGTATTATGCAAAAAGTCCAGCACTTAAGCTTAAACAATTAAACAGTGCTCTTTTGCATGGAACAGAATTAGATGTGAAGAAGATTTGTGAAGAAATTGAGATTTGTTATTTTCGTGAGCAAGAGGATAGTGTAGAAATTGAGACAGCAATTCAAGGTAATGTGGAAGACAATGTACAGATTTTAAATACAGAAAAGTTTGAGAAGGAAATTACCAGGTTTAAGGTGAAATCAAGTGAAAGGCCGAATTTTACTTGTGTGTGTTGTCGACGGACTCATTATTAGATTCAGACTAGGTTAGTTGATTTATATGCAAAAAGTGAAAAGATGGATAATTATGAGTGGAAAGATTTAGCAACTTATTTGTGGGTGGAGAATTCTTTTGATTTGAGTTCTGATCAGCGTATTTGTAAATATTGTTATGACAAATTAAATCAAAACAGAATGCCTGCTAGAGCTGTTCATAATAATCTGGAGTTGATAGACATTCTCCGTGAATTGATGGATTTAAATACATATGAGTCTATTTTGATTCAATGTGTCCATCCTCTTCAGGCAATTGTTCGCATGGAGCCTAAGATAGGGAAATTGCCTCCTACAGATTTGCAGAGAGGATTAAAGGGAAGAGTTGTTTATTTGCCCCTAGATTTGAAAAAAAATATTGATACAATTGGTATAGAAAAAGTAGGAGAGGAACCTTTAGTTATTCTAGTTAATGGGGTTCCAACAAAGAGTAAAACAATCTGGCAAGATTTAGTGGATGTTGGGAAAGTCAAAAAGGCAACGTTGTATTTAGTCAAAAACAATGAGTACTACAAAGATGTATGTGTTGCAGCAGAGGAAACGGCTACAGATGAAGACAGTGATTGTTCAGGCGGCCAAATTGAAAAAGTTGATGTGTCTAGAAGTGAAGAAATATATGAACATTATACTGTTCATCCTTTACATTCCAAAGAAGTAATGGGGAATGCAATTGACTTGTTTCAAATGAAAACAGCAAAAGGAAGTCCCATTAGTGTATGGGAAGAAAGTTTGGAAGCTCGTTGTTTTCCACAGCTATTTCCAACAGGTCGAGGTGGACGATATGACGATCGACCACTTCAAATTCCTGCATCTGAATATCGAACTGTAAGATTATATGCTGAAGATGCAAGGTTTCGTCAATGCATTCCCTATTTGTTTCATCTACTGTATGAAAGTGACTTGTCTGGGCTTTCTTATGCAGTAAACCATATTCTGAAAAGTGGAGCACATCTACAAAATGTTTCGGCGAGGGACTTTATGGAGAAAGTGAATCTTCAAGATAATATTTTAGAATCTCATCTAATCAATCTCATGGCATGTCAGCGTGGTACAAACGAGTATTGGTACCGTCGTCATGGGGAATTGAAATGTATGCTAAGAAACTTAGGAACTCCTACATGGTTCCTCACTCTTAGCTGTGCCGAGTATGCATGGGAGGACTTACTTCAATTTCTACGAGAGGCCAATGCTAATATACAAAATATAGAATTCAAAACACCTGGACAACTGTGCTCTTTGGATCCAGTGAATGTATGCAGATATTTTAATCATAGATTTGAAGCTATGATGTCTTTTATTACCAACAAAAAAAATCCTCCCCTTGGAGAGGTTTTGGATTTTTTTTGGAGAAAGGAGTATCAAGCGAGAGGTGCTCCTCACATACATATGTTGTTGTGGATTAAAGATGCACCCAAATTTGGAACAGATTCGGATGACACAGTGATGAGTTTCATTGAAGAGTATTCAACATGCGCTGTTCCGAAAACTACAGAAGAAAACAGTTTAAGGCAACAGGTTTTACGCTTTCAATCCCATCGTTGTGGAAAGTACTGTCGTCGAAAATTCAGAAACAAGGACAAGTTCTACACAAAATGTCGTTTCAGCTTTCCACGACCAGTGATTTCTAAAGGAAGAGTAAATAATTTGATGTCCTCTCTGCGACATACTGTGACGAGGAAATCACCAAAAAATACATACAATTTAAAAAGAGACGAAGAGTCTAAGTACATCAACGACTACAACCCAGTGATTTTGTCCATGTGGAATGCTAACATGGATATTCAATTCGTTGCTGACAACTCTATTGCTGTGGCTCGATATGTGACGTCTTACATCACAAAAAAAGAAAAGACAGAACTAAAGGAAATGTGGGAGGACATTTCACATGAAAAGAGTCTAAGCAAGAAATGATACAGTTACAGTCTGAAGATGTTGTCGCATCGAGAAATTGGAGCGTATGAATGTTCTGATCGATTGTCGTCAGCAAGTCTCTATGCCAAATCTAGAACCATCATTTGGGTGAGTCTAGGTCTTGCTGCAACACAAAATCAAGTTTTGAAATCTGTACAAGAGATAGAGTATTTGGCGGAGAAAGAACCAGAAAGTACAGATATTTTGAAGACAAACATGTTGGATACATACTATCCAAATAGAAGTCATCACCTTAAGAACGCTTGTCTCTATGAAGTTCTGCAGAGATATATTTATAAGAGGAACATCAGAGAAGATATCAATAATGGAATATATGGAGTCATTGGAAGTGAAGGATGTCTAGTGAAACAGAAAAAAGGTCATTTGATTAATCATCGCAAATTGAGTTGTGATAATCCAGATAAAAGAGAATTTTATTATTTGGCTCTTTTGCAACTGTTTAAACCATGGCGTGAAGAAGAGGAACTTCTTGGAGATTTTCTCCGTTATGAAGACTCCTTTAATGCAATGAAGGATACCATAGAATGTCCTGTTTTTCCAAATTATCTGCAAATGTTGAATGAAGAAATAGAGCAAGAAGCCACAATTGCTGCAGAGATTGCGAGAGACAGTTCTCAAGGCAGTCAGAGTTCTGCTTCATTGAGTCAGGATCCACTAGGAGGACCAATTATCCAAAATGAAGCTGCTACTGCCATGGATGAGGTGGAAAGAGCTATGGAACAAGGTCAAGATGATGAAGTTAACTTAGAAGATTTGGTGAAACAACTAAACCTTGAGCAGAAACAGATATATGACGAAGTCACAGAACAGATTGAACATGGATTCAGTCATGAGAAAAAAGAATGCTCATGTACATCATTTAAGCCTGTCCAACTGTACGTGAGTGGAGAAGCGGGAACTGGAAAAAGTTTTCTGATTAAAGCCATTGCAACTTATCTGCAGAAAAGGACTGAATCACCGCTGTCTTGTGTTGTTACTGCTCCAACTGGGCTGGCAGCACATAACATTAAAGGGATTACTTTACATCGTTTACTGATGCTGCCAGTGGAGCATGATAACAAATTGGAGTATCACAAGCTATCAGGAGATGCGTGTTCCGAAGTTTCGAGAGTACTGAAGAAAATGAAACTTCTTATCATTGATGAAGTAAGCATGGTGTCAAATATCATGCTTGCTTTTGTGCATTTGAGAATGCAAGAAATTCTTAGAACAGACTATGATGTCTTATTTGGTGGAAAACATATTATTGTTTTTGGAGATCTTCTGCAGTTGACTCCAGTGAAAGGACAACCTGTGTTCAAAATGCTCACACATGAAGATACCAGGAAGTGCTTAGGGAGCATCGGAAACGTTAATATATGGTTAAACTTTAAATATGCAGAACTGCTTCAAAATATGCGGCAGGCAAATGATGAAGATTATTGAATTATTCTACAAGATGTAAGGATCGGAAAAGTAATTTAGCAAGGGAAAGAAGCTTTACATGCACGATTAATTTCAAATTTGTACCCAAATGAAAACATTCTTCCAGAGAACATATTTAAGAAAATTAACGAGAAGAAATCTGGCATATGTTTGTTGCCAACTCTGAAAGAATGTTCCATGTTCAACAACAAAATGTTACAGTTAGAAAATGAAGAGATAGTGAAACTGGAAGCTATTGATAAAATAGAGCATATGGGAGCAACAATTATTTTGTCTGAAAATTTGAAATCAAAATTGGATTCATTAGAGAAGACTATATCTAAAACTGCTGGTTTTGAAAAGACTCTGAATGTGTGTTTGAATTGTCGTGTCATTTTAAGAAGGAATTTAAATGTTGAAAGAGGTCTAGTAAATGGAGCAATGGGTTATGTTGTTGGTTTTCTGAATTACAAACATAGAGATGGAATTGAAATTTTAAAAATTAAATTTGATGACATTGATGAAATAGAACAAATTTGTCGTTGTTCAGCTAGATTTTTGCTCGTGAAAGACTTATATGTTCGCCGAAAACAGTTTCCTATTTGTTTGGCATATGCGGTGACAATTCATAAGTCTCAAGGTTTAAGTGTAGATAGCGCTTTGGTGAACATTGGAAGTTCTGTGTTTAAAGAGGGTATGGCATATGTGGCATTATCACGAGTCAGAACTTTAGCAGGATTGTACTTGATTGAGTGTGATGAAACAAAGATTTGTGCAGATTTAGATTGTGTAAAAGAATACAATAGGTTAAGAAGAGAGTATGCTCCACATTTGCCTCAATATCCTCTGATTGAAAAACGTGTGGTAGGCCGAAAAAGAAGAAATGAGAGTAATTGCAGTGAGGTATCAGCAAAAAGGCATAAAGTAGATAAAAGTGTAATTGTAAAGAGAAACAAAAAGGATTCTGTTGAAGATGTTGTTGGATTTCAGTTTGAAAACAGTTCTGGTGTCAACTGCTATGCTAATGTAGTAGTTAATGTTGTTTTTTTTCTTCAAAATTTACAAAGAGAGATTGTTGAAAATCGGGAACAAACATTGTTCTGTTTATTGAATTCTGTGTTAGAGAAATGTAGTAGTGATAGAGCTAAAATAGAAAGTGTTTCAGAAATTAGAAATCTTCTAGATATATGTTCAGGTCAAAATCAATTTTCACAGAATATTCAGCAGGATTGTCAGGAATTTTTTATGTATATGTTTGATGTATTACAAGATGAAGGAGTAGATATAAAAAATCTATTTGGCCTTTCTTATCAATGGCAACATGACTGTGATAACTGTGCTTCATCAAGTACTACTAGAATAGACTCTGAAAGATTTATATATTTAACTTTACCAGACTGCAAACCAGTGTCTTTCAATAATCTAGTTAAAGCAGCGGATCACAATATGGTGTGTACCCAATGTAAGTCAGCAATGCTGTCCACATTATTTCTACAAAATGATGGTCACTATGTTATTTTAATGTTCCAATGATGTAGACCTGATGAAACTAAATTGACAACTTCTATTAAAAATTTCGTGGCTTCTCAGTTATCGATATCAGGAAGAACCTTTGCAACTGTAGCTATTATTTTTCATGACGGTCCTTCTACAACATCAGGGCATTACACATGCTATTTAAAAAGTTGTAAAGGTTGGACCCAATGTAACGACAATAATTTGACTTTCAAACAATGTTTGCCTTTTGGCTTTATAAATTCATACCTAGTGTTTTACAGCCAAAATTTAGGTAAAGGTAATTGGCCTATGAAGACGGGAGGAGTACTCATATATACTCATACATCTGACACTATTTGGCCAAATGGAAAGGTGCAAGAATGAGTAAAGAGTCATGACTGAAAAAAAAGGAGTATATTAAATTTTTGAAAATATTTCAGATGTTCTTGGAGCTTTTCTTGTAGAAAGTCGTTGAAATGGATTTCTAAGTGAACAGCAAAATACTATGTAACGAGAAAAGGACTTCCATGATATACTATTTGGCCTCAAGGAAAAGTAAGTCAATCAAAGATTAGCGTACATTTGTCGTTTGTCAGTATGTAAGGTTTTTTTTAAAACACAATCTTTTAGATTGTGTTTTTTTTGTCCCGCTGTCATATGATGAGTAATTTGAACTCACTGCTTTAAGTGAAATTCAATATATTCTGAGAACAGCAAAAATAAACTATGTAACATGTTGTAGAAATTATTCTATAGTTTGGATTGTGTAAATTAAATTGTATTCCCATTCTCTGACATCCACTCTCCCTCGCGTATCTTTGTTTGCTTCTTACTTTTGACCTCCTCTCTCTATTTTTCGTTCACTACTTCTCTGTACTCAGTATTATTGTCACTTGTGTTTATCTACCTTCTATCACTTCTTTTACAACAACTTCACTGCTCCTCTCTCGTCGTTCTTCATCCCATTTCTTTTACTCTGGTTCCGTTACTATCCATCATTTCCTTTTTTTCATTGTCCTTCTCTTTACTTTCATCACCAAATTATTTTTTCTCAGTAGCACTGTTTTAGTCGTGTTCTCCTCTCTTTTCTTTTTTTGCTCACTTACTTTTTTCTTTTCTCACTCATTGTACTCCACCTCACTCTGTTTTTCTCTTAGTGTGTCTACCTTATAACTTCCTTAGTCCATTTCCTTCAATTGTTGTATATTATTCTGTTTCCCTTCATCCTTTCACTCTATGACTGTTCTTCACTTACTCTCAGTTATCTTCTATTCCTCATTCTTCTAAATGCAACATTAATTAGACTGTTTTCTGTCTCAGTCATTATCTTTTTACTTACTTGTGTTTCCTGATTTAGTTTTGCTAACTCACATTGTTTTAGTAACTTTCTTACTTTCAGTTCATTCCTCTGTACTTCTCTCTCTTTTTCTTAGTGAATCTATATGCCTTACTCATTGTAATTTGCTCTCCTTCTATTTCTTTTCCCTTTTTTTGTCCTTCTAACTTAGTTTATTTCCCTTTCTGTGTTCTTCACTCACTATATTTCTAAATAGAGTGTTATGATGTTTTTAGCTCTTCATTGGTATATTTTAATTTAAAATACATATTTTACTAATTATAACTTATATTTTTTTCTCTCTTTCACAGATACCAACTGTAGTAAAAAAAAATTAAAGTTACATTTATTATATGGTAAGTATGACTAAAAAAATGTAGTTTGTTATCACCCTTTGCTTTAAGGTCACTAACATTTTCTCAATCTACCTCACTCCTGTGTTTTTACTCTGCTTCTCTCACTTATTTTTATTCTCCATGTTTACTCCCCTTCCATTATTTACCCTCTCAAATTCAACTTCTTTTGATCCCTATTCTTTACTTCACTTACCCTCTGTTCCCTTCCTTTGCTTATTTACTCACTCTTTTTCTTAATTATTTACCTTACTCCTACATATATACCTCATGCCTCTCCCAACACACACACACCTGTAACATACACCCCACACACACACACCACACCTACACATCATACACACACAAAAAAACCTCCCACACACACTCCTCAAAAACACACACACATTCCATACACACACATACATTGAACACATATACACCCCACACTCATACACTTCTCACACATATTTCACACACCCTCATCTCTACCCACACCAAAACACTCCACACAACCACACCCACAGACACACCTTACACACCCACACTCCGACCTACACCCACTAACTCCCTGTAAGTCACACACACTGCATTACTTATCTTTTTTTGCTGTTGTACTCAAGCCCATTCAGGTACTGTTCCTTTTACTCTATTTGTCCTCTCTCTTTGTCACTCACCATGTGTTATCCTAATTCAATATTTCTCCCTCTATCACCCCTCTTTACTTTTACTATGGGTAGCGCACCGGGGAGCGTAACAAGGGGAAAACAAAGAGAAACAGTAAAATAATATTTTAGATTGCTTTGAGGTAGGGTAGCTGTTGTGTTGTGTGGGTGATTTACTTACTGCACTCCTTCCACTCCTTTTCTCAGTACCTCTGTTCTCACAGTTCTTCATTCCCGTTCACTCAGTCCGTCTATCTTACTGTAATTGTCTCTGTCTCTTCACTCTTTCACTACTTGTTCATTATGCTTTCTCCCTGAAGTTCAAGCACATTACGTTATTTACATTTCTTTGCTGCTTCAATTATTCCCTTTCTGTTACTTCTTCTTTTCTTCTTATAGTTTTTTTCTCTGTCAATCCACATGTTTTAACTTTATTCGATGTTATCCATCTTATTTCATCCCTCTTTATTTATGCACACTACTTTTTTCTCTCTCTCCTTTACCAGTGTTATTTAAATCTGGTTCCGTTATTACCTTTTATTTGTACATCATTTTTTCTCTTTTTTTAGTCTTTACAGACACTCATATTCTTCAGGTGCCTCTGCTTTAGTATTCTTCTTCTCTCTTTCTTTGTTTCACAGCCTTATATTTTTTACATTTTCTCTCTTACACTTTGTTATATCTTTTACACTGTTTTACTATGTATTACATAGTACATCTGTGTTGCTCTCTCTTGCTGTCGGTCTCTTAACATTACTCTCTCTTTCTCTTTCTCTTATGCTCTCCTTCTCTTGTTTTTTTTTTCTCTTTTTTTTTGTGTTGCGCTAACGGGGCGCTCACCGGTGCGCGTACCGGGAAGCGCACCCATGAGAAAAATGAAGTGAAGAGTGCTAAAAATGTTAGTAATTTTTTTTAAATGGGAGGTAGTTCTGAAAAGAACTTTTTTTTAATGTTTTTGTTGTTTTATATATTTTTTTATTTTTCTGAACATTTTTATTTTTTTTTGTATTTTTTGAACAATTTTATGGTTTTTTTGGTTTTTTGGGGGGGAACAACGGAAAACAGGCATTAGAAAGGGCTCAACAGGAGCAAAAAAAAAAATCACTTTTTGGGGCGTTTTGAGCACTTGTGATTTTCAAATGCTCTGTTCATTAAAATCACACTCATCTCCCCGTGGCAAAGTAGTCCCCGACAATAAATACACACTAGCTTGATGTGTTGAAAATTGCTCTGGATATTGGGGACCGTCTCCCTCGCCTCTGGTCCTGAAAAACTTTCCTGTGTTGAGGTGGTGGCCACAGGAGTTTGTGGGTTTTCACGGAGGTCACGCACCTCAGCCACGCTGTAATTTATTGGATGGCACCTTTGCATGTGGCGATGCATAGTATAGTTCCCGTAGCTATATTTTTTATCTGTGCCTCGGGACAGAACTTCTTTGCAGATCAGGCATGTGACATAACGGGCATTGACTTTTTTTTGGCTTTCTGGGAATGTATAAAATTGCCAAATGAAACTGTCCTTGTGGTGGGATTTCCGGGGCTGTTCAGGCAAGAATACTCTCTCATGTACCTCCTCTTCCTCTTCTTCCTCCTCTTCCTCACGGTTGGGAAGGAACTGGGTAGGTGGTCCTTCCTTCCTAGGAGGTGGTGGTGGTGGTGCACCAGCTGCAGCTACTATTGAAGCCATCTCTTAATAATGAAAATAGGTCTTCCTCTCACAAAGTTGAAAGTCAGAGTGAGAAAAAAGGTGGGGGCTTTTATCATTTGGGAAAAAAAAAATTCTAAACCAATGAAAAGTGTTATTTTTAGGTCACATGACCTAGCCTTACATCATTAGGAAACCAAAAGTGAAATGAACCAATAAAAAGTTTTATTAACAAGTCACATGACCTGTTACGCTTACGTTACGCGCCGCGCCCCGGATCGCTTCCGGGGAGCTGCGCTTCGCGCCTCGGTTCGCGCTCCGGAGCACTTCCGGGTGCGCTAACGCGGCGCGTCATAAGACGCATTACGCGGCAACGCGATACGTCGCGCTTACGCGACGCGTCACGATGTTGTTTTCTAACGCGGCAGTTGCGCTAACGGAACGTTTACCGGTTCGCGGACCGCGTCGCGGCACCAAATTGAGCTAACGGGAAGCTACCCGGTGCGCGGACCGGTAGCGAAACAAAAAAAATAAAATATATATACATAAAAAATTATATTAAATACATATAAAATATATTTTTCCTTTAAAAAAAGAATACATTTAACAGCTTTTAATATTTGCTATTAAAAACCATTGAAATTCACTGAAAAAACCATAGGTTATAGACCATATATAGTTAGGAATTAGCATTTACAAAACCTTGTAAATTCACTCAAAAAACCATAGGTTATAGACCATATATAGTTAGGAATTAGCATTTATAAAACCTTATTTTATTGACACAAAACCATTGAAATTCGCAAGTATAGTTAGTTGCACTAACTATATATTTCGCGCACCCGCAATCCACTGTTGATGATGTCACATATTACATCATTTATGACATGGTCAGTGACATCACTGATGACATCTCAAATGACATCACTGATGACATCACTGATGACATCTCATTTGACATGACTGATCACATCACTGATGACATCATTCATGTGATAATACGATGAACTTCTTCAGACTCTAATATAACCTTATATACACTCAGTGTAAACAGACACTCACAGAGTGTCACTCATCCATGGAGTTACTCACACACCTAGTCAGTCATGCAAAGAATCAATCACACCTCCATTTCCTCAACTATACAGTTATACACACCTTACTTATTCAAACAGATACTAACACATATTTACTCTCTTATACAATCCCTGATACAATTTCAGAATGATCCATACAGCCACTCACACATTCACTGGCTCTTATACAGTTATTTATATATGTCAACTCTCACATATACTGTGTTTTACATATGTTCTTACTTTGACATGTAGCACTGAGATATCCATTCACTCACCAATACACTCATGCACACAGTCAACCGCCCATACAGCTGTTTCCACATGCACTTTTGAACCCATACATCTAGTGAATCAACTGGTCACACATCTATGCACAGAGTCATACACCTCCCAACCACCCACACACACACTCAGTCTCCCATACAAATGCTTGGGCAACCAATCAATAACCCATATAGTTACTCATATAGCTACTGATCAACACATGCAGCAGTTTACAAAACAACAGACATAATGATGCACAAATTAAGACAGTTTAGTCACTAACCCATGCACTCAGTGAGACACATTTAATCACTCACTCATACAGTCAGTCATGCACCTACTAAATCCTTCATCCAGACACTTATACATCCACTCATTCTTCAATATGTAAGACATATTTAAACTTTACAGAAACATACAGACACTGGATGTTGATATCAGTGATGTCATCAGTTATGTCATTTGAGATGTCATCAGTGATGTCACTGACCATGTCATGAATGATGTAATATGTGACATCATCAGCAGTGGATTGCGGGTGCGCGAAATATATAGTTAGTGCAACTAACTATATATGCGAATTTCAATGGTTTTGTGTCAGTAAAATAAGGTTTTATAAATGCTAATTCCTAACTATATATGGTCTATAACCTATGGTTTTTTCAGTGAATTTTCAAGGTTTTGTAAATGCTAATTCCTAACTATATATGGTCTATAACCTATGGTTTTTTCAGTGAATATATATATATATATATATATATTTTTTTTTAAATCAGTTTCTGCACTTTGCTCGCTGTTCACCAAACCTAAGGGCGTGTCGTCACAGGATTTCTGCAGTCAAATCCTTAACACTCCAAACAAAGGAAGACGACGTGTGCGATTTTCCAACGTTCATTTCATCAAGCCGCTCTCATCGGACACGTTTCGGCAGATCCCTGCCTTGCTCACCAATGATGATTGAGCATTCACGCCACATTTTTAAACATCCCAAATTCAAACATGAAGAACTACACGTGCATAAAAAGAAACAGACTTGTAGTTTTTGCCATAATGCGCATTGAACTACTAATCGGTAGACATGGACAACAGATTTGTAGTTTTCGTGTCATTCACTCCGATTTCGACCAGGAAGCAATACGTGAAATTACCCATATGCTTCACATTTCATTTTATAAATATATAATCTTATAATTTTATCATTTTAAGACCATTGTGCAGTACTACCCTAGTGGGCTTGTGAATTTTATCTTTCGCATAATCACATGAATTCTTTAAGGAGGCTACGGTCGTTGCTCTAGTGATATAATGCATCCCGAATACCACATTAGTAAACAAACAATAGACCTGTAATTATACAGACCAAACATTGTCTAAAATCACATATGTATTTCTCTTTCGATATTCTTCCTCCGAATATCTAAACTCTGCATTACCGACCTGTTTTGTTGCCCCAGTGGGCAGTCACACATTATAGATTCTGCACATTTTGCACACATATCATATTATCCTGCCCAAGTGGGCTAACATGTCTGTTGATTACTGAAAAGTGCTCTATTTTTGTTACCTGTCAGTGAATGTGAATGTTAAAACTTGTTACACTAAAAACGTTATCTTTATTTTTATTTTTACTTCTCTTTACTAAATGCTCATGATAAAGGTGGGATTTCATCAGCTCTCATAAATTCAAAAATTCATAAATGTTTGTGCAGATCTTATCCTACATTAAGACCAAAGGGACTTTTTGAGTTGAACTCAATTATGTACTTTGACTCGTCTCCTCAAAGTCTTCTCTCGGTTACCTCCTCTTTCTCATGCAGGCACTGAGTCGACCACATAATATGAAAGACCTTTTGTATTTTGATTGTGTTTATAGCCAAAACGCTGTGCAACGGGTAATTTGTATCCCCATTTTTTATTGCACGTATGTGCTGCAGCACGTTTGTGTACTTCTAGGACTGTACTGCCCACGTATATTAATTTACATGGGCATTGCAGAATATACCCTGCGTGGTCTGTTTTACATAGGTATATACCTCTGATCTTCTTTAGTTTTGGGTTCAAGTTAGTGTTATAAGCCTCCATATTTTTACCAAATTGGCAGGCTTTACACTTTGTGCATTTCAGGAATCCTTGTTTCTTTTTGAGCCATGTGGGACCACTGATTGATTTTACATCCTTTAAGGTATTGCTCACCAGACTTTGTTTCATATTGGGAGCTCTCCTAAAAGTGATTGCTGGATTTCGTGGAGCTTTCTTACCTAGAATTGGATCTTTTTGTATTAAAAACCAATATTTATTCATGATTTTCCCTATACTCGCTTGTTGTATATAAGTAGTTATTAGTCTGAAATGAGATTCCTGATCTTTTTTTCTGGTTGTCTTTTTCTTTGTTCTTAAACAACACTTGTTCTCCGTCTTGAGTCAGAGCATTATCAATCCATTCATTGGGGTAACCCCGTTTACAAATTCTAGATTTAAGGATTTTACTTTCATTTTCTGCTTCAGTTTCTTTTTATCCTTAAACCTTAATTATAGGGTATACTTCTCACTAAACTTGTGGGATGGAAACTGCTGGCGTGCAGCAGGGTATTACCTCCTGTAGGCTTCCTGTATAATTTAGTTTCCAGTCGATTGTTCGCCACATATATTGTAAGATCTAGGATATTAACACTACAAGAACTGAGTGTGCTGGTGAAGTGCAGATTCAAATTATTTGTCTCAATCTGTTTTAAAAAACATTCAGCCTTTTCTTTTGTGCCCCTCCAACCAACAAACATGTCATCAATGAACCTATACCAAAAGACCAAATTGTTTTCCCATATTTTGCAAAACTGTGTATGGATCACCTGCTCCTCCCACCAGCCCATATGCAAATTAGCATAGCTGGGGGCAAAGCAGGTGCCCATCGCAATACCACATTTCTGATGGAGCAATTCATTGTTGGAAATGAAGTTTTTTTTCAAGCAAACCTCTATCATTCTCATTAACATCAATGTGTGGTGCCATAGTTTCAAAGACCTTGCACCTAAGAAGTGCTTCACTGCATTAAGACCGTCTGCATGCACAATACTTGTATATAGTTTGGAAACATCAATAGTGATTAGCAGAAAATCATCTTCCCGGGGGATATCTAATATTCTTTTTAAAAAATCCCCCGTATCCTGGATATACGATGTCAAGGATTTGACAAACGGGCATAAAAAAGAATGAACATATTTTGAAGTGTGTTCATAAGCACTGCTTATTGCAGATATGATTGGGTAACCAGGAGGGTTTTCGGCATTTTTATGTATCTTCGGTATCAGATAAAGTATCGAGATCACTGGTGATTCTATTTTAAGATATTCAAACTCCTCTTTGCTAATTAAGCATGGCTGTGTCCCTGGTCCACCGCAGCTCGATCGTGCTGTTTGTGTGTAGGGAGCGTCATTGGTTAAACCTCAGCAGGGGATTTCTATTCACTTCCTGACTAGTCACACTAGAGCAGCCATTGTGGCAGGGCGGACGCTCTAGTGGTTGCTGATCCCCAGACTATATTCTGCGCAGCATGGTGCCAACGTGCAGCGGACGCGACGCTGGCGCGCCAAAGGCTAGCCCGTCTGCGCCCGGAAGGCGGCCAGGGCCAGAGATGCTGCCCGTTCCAGCATCGCTACCAGGCACATTTATTAACACTTACAGCTGATCTCTCTAAGGCCCCCTCCATGCCCGTCTCCGCCCATCCTGACTCCTGGAGACTCTAAGGCAGATTACACATTTCTTCACTGTGGGTTCTCCTTAAATATGGCTAATACACACAGATGTGATTTATCCCGGCTTTTACAACCCCCCCGGCACCTTTGAGGGGGACCCTAAACGCCGGGTTGATCAATTGTAGGTCTCTGGTCAAACATGCATTGGATATTTGCCAGTCTATTACAGATAATAACTGGGATGGAGTAGTTTCTGTCCTGTAACTCCAGTTCTGTAGTAGGGGTATCTCTGTTATAGTCATAATCTAGTGAACAGTCCCGCCCATGTGCGTGGACCCCGGAGCAATCAAAAATAATCTCTTATAGTGTCGAAAAATGCAGAAAGGCATAGACACTTAAGAGAGAATTTAAAGACAGATAATGCAGCCTAAAAAGGCTACACTGTCCAGTACTTCAACTAGAAATTCCACCATAAAATCCACAAAACAGCAAAAGCCTGTACAGATTTCCCTTGCTTTACCAGCAAAACCCCTCAGGAATGATAGAGAGAAGAACCTGGACAGACAAGCCCCATAGGCTGCCATTATGTGGGGCAAAACAGGATACTGTGCCTTTAAGAGAATCTTCCAGAACCTTCTCCCAGTAACCCAGAATGCATAGCAGGTCCAACTTAGTTTCAGTTCTTTTTGAAGGCGTAACACGCCAGACCTGTAGCATTCCATAAAGGAATATGTCTCTCTCCACCGGGGAGGAGGGAGGGCGCTTATGACTATAACAGCGATACCCCTACTACAGAACTGGAGTTACAGGACAGAAACTACTCCTTCTGTAGTAGGGGATCTCTGTGTATAGTCATAATCTAGTGAATAGAATGGCAAGCCCATCCCCACACCAAAGCGGCGGTGGAGAAAAGAGAATTAACGCCACTACTGTGCGAACAGATTTCGCAGCGAAGCCTGTCCAACCTGAGCGTCTGCCCTGGCATCAGTGTCCAGGCAGTAATGCTTAGCAAAGGTATGAACCGACTTCAGATTTCTGCAATCGGAACATTACGGAGCAATGCTATCGTGTCAGCCTTGCCCCTGGTGGAATGAGCCTTAGGCTTACCTCCTAAGGTCTTATTAGCTTTTTGGTAACACAGCTGTATGCAGGACACAATCCACCTAGAGATAGACTGCTTAGAGGTCGCAAGACCCATCCTGACTGATCCATAATTGATGAACAATTGGTCTGACCTACGAATATCACTGGTTTTATCCAGATAAAATTTCAGCACCCTCCTAACATCCAGGGAATGCAAAGACCTTTCCGCTGGAGATGAAGGATTCTGAAAGAACGTAGGTAAAGTTATAGCCTGGTTGATATGAAAATCAGAAACAACCTTGGGAAGAAATTTAGGGTGAGTACGCATAACAACCTTAGCAGCATGAAATACAGTATAAGGTTCTTGGCAACACAACGCCTGAGTTTCACTCACCCTTCGGTCCGATGTAATGGCCACGAGGAACGCCGCCTTCCAGGACAGGTGCTGCAACGAAGCCTTATGAATAGGTTCAAAAGGCTCCTTCATCAATCTGGACAGCACCACATTAAAGTCCCATGAAGGCGAAGCAGCCAGATGAACCTTAATGGAATGGACATTAAGGCCAGACTGCGCCAGATGTAGCAGATATGGAAGGATGACATCTTCCTTGCATGTCGTAGGGTCATAGTTCTTAGACTTGCACCAGATGCAAAACCTCTTCCACTTGTAAGCATAAGTAGTCCTAGTGGAAGGTCGCTTAGCCTCCCTCAGTATGTCCATACAATCCTCTGGGAGATTCAAATGGCCATATTGCACTATTTCAGGAGCCATGCCGCCAAACTCAAAGACGAGAGGTTGGGGTGCACCATCCGCCCCCCGAACTTCGTGAGAAGGTCCGGCATGCACGGCAGCTTCATGTGAGGAAGGAGAGACCGGTGAAGCAGGTCCGTGAACCACCACTGTCTGGGCCATTCCGGGGCAATCAGAATCATCTTCGCCCTGGATTGGGAGAGCTTGATGAGAACCGCTGGAATCAGGGGAATGGGTGGAAAAGCGTACAGAAAGCTGTTCGACCAGTTGATCCATAACGCGTTCCCCAGCGTCCCCGGCTGGTAGTACCTGGAGGCGAAGTCTCGGCATTTGCTGTTTTCGGCGGTGGCGAACAGATCTACGTCTGGAGTTCCCCACCTTGCGAAGACTTCTCCTAGTACTTCGTCGTTTATGACCCATTCGTGGTTTTCCTGAATCAGTCTGCTCAGCTCGTCTGCCTGAACATTCTGCACACCTGGCAGATGAGTGGCCGTTATCGAGAGTCCTCGAGCCAGAAGCCAATGCCAGATCACCTGCGCCTCCTGAGACAGAATGCGCGATCTCGAGCCCCCCTGCTTGTTGAGGTAATACATCGTGGTCGTATTGTCCGTCTGTACAAGCAGAGAGTTGGTCCGAAAGGACGGTTGAAAGGCCTTCAGCGCCAAGTGAACAGCCCTGAGTTCCAGGAAATTGATGTGGTACGTGGACTCCGACGGGGACCACGTCCCTTGAATCTGCAGATCTCCGGAGTGCGCTCCCCATCCCAGGAGAGAAGCATCCGTCACGATAGTCTGAGTGGGAATGTCCTTGTGGAAGGGAACCCCTCTGAGGAGATTCTCCGCCGAACACCACCACCTCAGAGACTGAAGAGCGTGTAGAGACAGTCGTATCTTGTCGTCCCAAGATCCTCTCCTCTGGTCCCACTGATCTTCCAAGCACTCCTGCAGCGGTCTCATGTGCAGCCGCGCATGCGGTGTCAGGAAGATGCAAGAGGCCATCGATCCCAGCAGAGAAGACACCGTCCTCACTGTCGTGGATGGAGCGGACATGAGAGCCTGAGCCTTCCGAAGGAGTGATAAACGTCGCTCTTCCGAAGGAGACACGCTTGCTGACAGCGTATCGATTGAGGCTCCCAAGTACTGGATGCACTGGACCGGAGTCGGGACAGACTTGGACATGTTGATGTGCAACCCCAGCTTGTTCAAGAGAACGCACGTCTTCTGGAAGTGTGCTTGAGCTTCCGAGAAGGAGGAGGCCTTGATCAACCAATCGTCCAGGTACGGGTAGACAAACACCTTGTTCTTCCTCAGGTGTGCCGCTACCACTGCCATGCACTTCGAGAACGTCCGGGGCGCAGACTTCAGCACGAACGGAAGTACCGTGTACTGATAGTGATTGGTGCCGACTTGAAATCGCAGGAACTTCCTGTGTTTGTGTGCAATGGGCACATGGAAGTACGCATCCTGTAGGTCTATGGCGCAAAGCCAGTCTCCCCCCTGCAGCTGAGGATAAATCTGATGCAACGACAGCATGCGAAACTTTTCTCTGCGAATCCATTTGTTTGCCTGTCGCAAGTCCAGAATGGGCCTGAACTCGTTCTTGTCCTTCTTGCGGACCAGAAAGAACCGTGAGTACAGACCTCTTCCTCTTTGAGACAGAGGTACATCTTCTATCGCCCTTTTCCTTAGAAGGATGCCGGCCTCCGCCTGGAGCTCGCGCAGTTGATACTGCGAGCTGACCGGAGGAATCGATGGAGGAGGGCAGATGAACCGAAGACTGTATCCATTGCAAACAATATTCAGCACCCACTTGTCCTGAGTAATTTTTCTCCACTCTGCCAGAAAAAATTGAACGCTTCCCCCCACAGGAGCGGGTAATGGACGAAGGGGAAGTAACCGCTCAGGGGCGAGACCCAGCCGGGCCCTTGTTCGCGGTAGAGGACTGCTGTGCACCTCTACCCCTCTGACGTTTCTGGAAGGGTCTTCTGTATTGCTGCTGTTGTTGCTGCTGCTGTTGTTGCCCAGAAGACTGTCCCTTTCCTCTACCCTGTGACCCGAACCGTCGTTGGAACTGGCGGTAGGGTTTCTTCTCTTTGGGCTTCTCCAAGCCCACAGCCGTCAGGGTTTCAGCCTCGGCCTTCATCCTGGCCATCTCGTCATCTGCGTGTTTCCCGAAGAGGGTGTCGCCGGAAAACGGCAGATTTGCCACTCGTTGTTGCGCTTCAGGCTTGAGCGACGTCAGCCGGAGCCAAGCATGGCGTCTCTGATTGATACCGTGGCAGTATCCATGCGCGGCCAGCAGGGAGATATCCGCCGCTGCGCTGATGGCCTGGTTCGAAACCAGCATCCCTTCCTGGACGATCTCCATGAAGTCCTCTTTCCTGTCGCGCGGGACAAGGTCCGCAAACTGTCCCATGGAATCCCACAGTGCACGGTCGTATCGTCCCAACAACGCCGAGTCACTGGAGGCCTTCATCGTCGTGGAAGACGTCCCACACGCCTTCCGTCCAGCTGAGTCAATCCAGCGGCTCTCCTTATCCGGAGGCACAGTGGAGGACGGGGAGGTAGCATGTAGTTTCCGAGCCGCCGTCACAATCACCGAATCAGGCACTGGGTCCTTCCGCAAGAAGGCCGGGTCCGACTCTGGAGCCCTGTACTTCTTGACAAGCCTGGAGGGAGCAGCTTTCACCACCGCCGGCGCAAGGAAGAGCTGTTCAGCCGGCTCAACCAGTCCCGGGACCAAAGGCAGTAGGGGGCGAGACAGGTGTTTCGTGTGCAAAGTCTCGAAGATCACAGAAGTTGTGGGCGTAGGGGCCGTCACCTTGATCCCCAACTTCGCCGCCCCTCTCAGGAGAACCTCCTGGAACGTGCCAATGTCATCTATCGGAGACACCCTCGTCTCCGGGGAATCCGACAATGTAGGCGAATATGAACGGGTCCCAGAGGCCGAACGGGACCTGGACCTATGCCTCCTATGGCGATGTCTGGATCTCGAGGAGGATCCGTGTCCACTCCTAGATCTGTCCCTTCTCCCCGAGCGTGACCTCGATCTCCTGGGTCTGGGACGCTCCGCCGGCTTCCCTGGGACGGACGTCTTGGGCTTAGGAGGAACCTTCGACTTAGGAGTCGTCGTCGGAGGTGTCGGAAGTCTGGGCATCGACACCGATCTCGGTGGAACCGGAGGAGGAGCAACCGGCACCGGGGCCTGCGGTCCTGACGGAAGAGCAGGTAGAGGAGGCAATGGAGGAGGGGTCGAAGCCCTCGGAGGAGGCCCTTTAGGCAAAGGAGGAGGAGGAGGTTGTATAACAGTCTTCTTCGGTGTATACACCTCTGAATACGCCGTTCCCGGCGAGCCACCATCCTGTTCTGACTGAGGGGAGCCCCCCACAGTCCTCGGCCTGTCCTTACGACCCCCTGACGTCGAAGACCGGTGTTCAGACGTCGACCGTGGTTCCTTCGACGTCGAGCGGCCCTTCGGCGTCTACCGTTTCGCACTCCTCTGCATCGACCGGCTTCTATGCCTCGACGTCGACCCCGACCAGATAGACGAACCTCTAAACCTCGACGACGGGCGCTGGCGCCTCGACGGCGACCTCAACCGCTTCGACAACGACCTCTTCGATCGCCTCGACGTCGACCTCTTCGATCGCCTCGACGTTGACCTCTTCGATCGCCTCGACGTCGACTGCTTCAGCGCCGGAGACCTCTTCCACCTCGACGGCGGCCTCGACGACGAGGATCCCCTCGACGACGACGATGTCCTCGCCCTCGACGGCGAACGGCGGTGTTGCCTCAACGGCGAGCGCTGACGCCGGGCCCTCCGATGCCGTCCACTCGACGCCGACGGCGACGACATCGACACCGGGTTCGACGGCGGCCTGTGTAAGTCCCTCGACGTCGACGGGCGACGTTTTCTCAACCCAGAGCCCTGGGGAGACCGGGAACTGGCCGTGGACCTTCCTCTCGACGTCGTGGTCATAGCAACCGACCCAGATGGAGACCTTGGACGTTTGCTGGACTTCCTGCCCCTGGGGAGCCCCCCAGAGGCCTCAGCATGGGCAGTAGAAGCCCCTCCAGACCCACCTTGAGCCTTCAGTCTTCTTTCTTCAAGTCCCTGAAGTCTGATCTTCCTCCTGTCCTTCAAGGTCCTGCCAGAGAAGCCTCTACAGATCACACACTCCACGGGTGGGAAGAGGGAAGGCAGAGGATACACACCTCATGGGGGTCTGACTTGGCCTTCTTCCTGGAGCATTTGTCAAATAATGCAGGCATTATGGACAACAAAAGAGTGCAGAAAACCAAGAAGAAAGTCACCAAAGTACTTTAAAAGTACACAAAATCGAATTTAGTGAAAAGACACCAACAAAACCCTTAAAAAGGGAGAGCTCAATGCTCCAGGGTCCTGCTTGCAGGAGCCGGAAAAAAGAACTGAAACTAAGTTGGACCTGCTATGCATTCTGGGATACTAGGAGAAGGTTCTGGAAGATTCTCTTAAAGGCACAGTATCCTGTTTTGAGCCACATAATGGCAGCCTATGGGGCTTGTCTGTCCAGGTTCTTCTCTCTATCATTCCTGAGGGATTTTGCTGGTAAAGCAAGGGAAATCTGAACAGGCTTTTGCTGTTTTGTGGATTTTATGGTGGAATTTCTAGTTGAAGTACTGGACAGTGTAGCCTTTTTAGGCTGCATTATCTGTCTTTAAATTCTCTCTTAAGTGTCTATGCCTTTCTGCATTTTTTGACACTATAAGAGATTATTTTTGATTGCTCCGGGGTCCACGCACATGGGCGGGACTATTCACTAGATTATGACTATACACAGAGATCCCCTACTACAAAACTGCTATTCCTGACAGCCGTGGCTTCGGGAGGACACTAATCCCGCTTTGGTGCTAGCCATCCCTGATGGCTATGGCATTGTGTGTTCTAACAGACAGAATGGGAAATTAGGAGAGGGGTGGCCATTATTCATAAAATAAAATGGGAAATCATAGACTCTCCCTTTGACCTGGTGGACTCTGCAACCATCTCCTGCTCTGGTCTCTTGCTCTGTAGACCGCCGAGCTTCAGCGTTAATGAAATTGCGAGACTTGCTGATTGCATCGCGCAAGCTAGCATACGTTACGCCAATTTTACTATGTTTGGGGACCTGAATTTACATGTGGATATCTCATGCCCACACAGCTCTAATTTTATTGCCACTTTAACAGGATGCAACCTGACACAACATGTCTCCGCCCCTACACACAAAGCAGGCCATATCCTGGACCTAATCTGTTCTAATCTGCCTGACAGCATAGTACAGGCACCCCTACCGGTAATATGGTCAGATCATTGTCTGATCCCTTTTCAATTTATGTTGTCTGGCCCAGAGAAAACCTTCTCTATTCCTTTTTAAATTTTATTATTTTATACAAGGAAATACAGCGGTGGAAAAAAAGAAAAAAAAAAAGAAGATAAGCAATTCAAAACATAAATAAAAGATTGCATACAGACTCAAGAAAACAAAGGAAGTTAAATCCATTCCGCAATTGGAGCCCATATTTTCTTTCCCAAAGCCCTTTTTTTTAGCACCCTTAGACTGATAAATAGCAGATTCCATATTGTACATGAACAATAATTTTTCTCGCCAAGTAAAAAAAAAAGGAGGTTCAGAGTTAATCCACTCCCTAGTAATGCATGCTCTGCCCACTGCCATACATATGAAGAGAAAACAAGTTAGTGGTTTAGATCTTGAAGTGCTAGAATCTATACCTATTATCAACAGCTCTGCAGTTACCCTGATATCATAATTAAGAACAGAAGAAAAAAACATTTCAATTTGATGAAAAAAATCCCCAAGCTTAGGACATTGGAAGAACAAATGTCGTTAGCTGCGTACAAACCACAGCGGTTACATTTCGTTCCCACCGTCGTACTCCATTTAACCACTTTGCTAGGGGTATAGTAAAGGTCATGAATACACATAAAATGTTGGGATTTCATCATCCCGGTAATTAAAATTTCGGACGCTAATTTAACAGATTCTGGAACATCAATATCCTGGATCCCTAATTTGCTAACCCATTTCGATTGACAGTGCTCTAAGTCATCTCCAAATTCCTGTATCAAACAAAAATAAAAGATTCCTATCGGAGTTTTTCTATACAAGTATTCCACAAGGGGGACTTTGTTCATACTAACAACAGTAATAGAATAAGAGCTTTGCAGAAAACTGCGAATCTCAAGATATTTAAAAAAATCATTTTTAGTTAACAAATACTTATCCTGAAGTTCCGGAAATGAGGCAAGTTGGCCCTTAATGTATAAATCACCCAAATAACGTATTCCTTTCTGTTCCCATCTGATCAGTGGGGAGATGAATTGAAGTGTTGCCGCTGGGTAATAAAACACAAAATATGGGACATTCCACCCCACACATTCTTTTCTCAAAATCATTTTTTTATGAGCTTTCTGATGTCGCTTGTAGCCCCACAAAAATCTGGATGTGGCCCTTTCCAAGTTTTTAAAGCTTACAGAAGGAAATTCCAAAGGTATTGTACGGTACATATACAGTACCTTGGGTAAAATTAACATTTTTAAGATATTAAGTCTGCCATGCAAGGATAAATGCAGATGGTCTAAACGCTCCAGCATAGAATTGATTTTAGTCACTGCAGGGTTCATGTTTACCTCAGGTATATTTGCTATAGGCAGTGAGATTTTAATTCCAAGGTATGTCACTTCCGTAGCCATGGAAATATTTGTAGGAAGATTATCTCCAGAACATAAAATTTGGGTTTTCTCCAGATTAAGTTTATAGCCAGAGAAAGATCCGAATTGTGTGGCTAAGTCATTAATAGCCGGTATCGCAGTCTGAACGTCCATAGTTGTAATAACAATATCATCAGCATAAGCTAAGGCACGATAATTCACATTGGCTAAATAAATAGGTTTGATTTTTTCCTCCAAAATAAAACGATTAATTAAGGGATCAATATAAAGTGCGAAAAGTAAAGGTGAACAGGGGCATCCTTAACGAGTACCCCTGGTGATTGAAAAAAAGGAAGAGAGTTGAGCATTAATACGAACACAAGCTTTCGGGGCCACGTACATAGTTTTTAAAGCGGTTAAGAAACCTGATCGGAATCCTTTTCTAGCCAATATGTCCCATAAGTAGTCCCAGGCAACCCGGTCAAAAGCTTTTTCAGCATCCAAAAAAATCAGTCCAATGTTAGATCGGTTGCCTGGGACCCGTCTAGAAAAGTAATTAGCCGCCGGATATGATCCGCAGTGTCACGTGCAGGGATAAACCCATGCTGGTATTTGGAAACTAAAGAAATAGTAACGGTAGATAGGCGCGAAGCCAAAATCTTGGAAACATTTTTACTATCCGCATTTATTAATGAAATGGGACGGAAAGAAGAAGGAGAAAGAGGAGGTTTGCCCTTCTTTAGAAATACAGTGACTATTGATTCATGCCAGGACATAGGGGCAGTGCCCTGTTGAGCAGCAAGAAATAATGAAACTAATTCAGGTTTCAAAGTATGGTGGAAAGATTTGAAAAACTCCAAAGGGATTGCATCTGGGCCCGTCGCTTTACCGGATGCTAAAGACAGGATCGATAACTAGATTTCTTCCCAAGTGATAGGTAAATCCATCTTCTCCCTTTCCTCTGCTGTGAATATGCCAATAACAGCAGAGTCAATAAATTGACCTATCCTGTCCCTTGAATCACACACCACATCCTCAGTATATAACCTAGAATAGAACTCACAAAACACATCCAGTATATCGGTAATATTATTAACTGTAGTCCCTGCAGTATTATTTATTTTATCTATATTAGAGAAAGCAGCTTTCTGCCTTGCCCTTTTGGCCAAGTGTTCCCCTGAGTTTTCTCCTACTTCGTACACCTCTGACCGAAATGCAGCAAGTTGTTGAGCATACTTTGTAGCAAATCCCCGGTGTATTTTCACCTTCTGAGCCAATAATTCCTTAAGAATACTATCCGTACCCACACCTTGATAGCAAGCCTGCATAAGTTGTATCTCCATAAGTCGCAGCTTACTCATCTCCTCTTCCACCTTCCTCCTGTCGTCCCTTTGTTTTTTTAATGAATAACTCAGGGTCTCACCCCGAACCCCGCATTTGAACGCTTCCCAAACTACCTCCGAAGAGGCAGTTCCCCTATTGTTTGTAAAACATTCTAGAATCCATATGCACATAAGTTCAATGTAGGCTTGATCGAAAAGAAGTTTACGGTCAAAAGACCAGGCCTTCGGACTTCGTGAGAGGTTCAGTTCAAAGCTAAGAGTAATGGGGTTATGATCAGAAATCAACTTAGGGAGGACCTTGTACCCTACATTTGAAACAGCGTTAAATAACCTTGTAGAAACGAAAAAATAATCCAACCTAAAATGCCTCTGATGTGGGGCAGAAAAAAAAGTGCACCCAGGTATTCCATTAGATCTTATATATCCAACATCAAGGAGTCGAAATTCTCAATTCCTAAAGAATTTAGAAGGAGCTGGAGTAATATTACCTTGAATTCAATAACGCAACTTACTCTCAACCCGTCCTCTCTAACGATCTGGAGGTTATTATCTCAAACTAGAACAAGTGGATTGGAGGCCCTGGCTCAGTTGAAAGTGGTCAAATCGCCTAGATCATCTCCCTCTGCACCTTGATTTTCGGAGGAGCTTAGACAAAAAAAAAAACAATGCAAAATACTAGAACGCAATTGGGGGCTGACGTATTCTACAGAAAGCAAGACAGGCTATCAGGATGCTCTTAAAGAATACCGTCGAATAGTTACAAAAAATAAAATATTTTTTAGCGGAGAGAATTGATAATGCTAAAAACGCTTCCAGTGAGATTTTAAAAATTGTTAAATCCTTCACTGATCCTCTAGCCCTCGCCCACACTCACCCTCCTTCACAGAGTTTATGCAACAAACTCTCCGAGTTCTTTGAGGAAAAAATATCCGTGATTTACGCGGCATTTCCTGATCCAGGGGAAGAACCCCAGATTTCTGTTGATCAGGACCTAGGGAAGGTCCCCAGTTCAATCTTCTCTGAGTTTGCAGAAGTATCAGAGGAAGCCTCTCTCCTGGAACTGCAGAAATGCAAATCTGGTTCTCCGAGTGACCCCCTAGCCAGCTAAACAATATAAGGCCCTGGCGGGGTTCCTCAACCCGGACCTGAATCCCATCTGGAATTTATCACTCAGATCTGGAATCTATCCGATGGTCTGGAAATATGCTTTTCTCCAGGCAATCCTACAAAAAGTTAATGCGAATCCGGAAGTCCCTGGTAACTACAGACCCATCTCGTTACTGCCCACTCCCGCGAAGGTCTTAGAGAAGCTAGCTTATCAACAACTGGCGGGCTTCATTGAGTCTAAAGACCTTCTCCACGAGTCTCAATCCGGCTTTCGGGCTGGCTATAGTACAGAATCAGCAATAATTGAAAAGGCGAATTCGATACGCTGGGCGGTCGATGGCGGTTTAAAGGCAGTGTCAGTGCTGTTACACTTGTCTGCAGCATTTGAAACCGTCTTACACCCTATCCTTCTGAATCGACTTAAGGCCATAGGAATCCAGGGCACAGTACTGACCTGGATAACGTCCACTCTCTCTGACCGCAAACAGGTCCGGACTCACCCCTTTACGTCTCCTGTTAAAACTCTTAAATGGGGCATGCCTCAGGGCTCTCCCCTGAGCCCGCTTCTTTTTAACGTTTACTTAACCCCGCTAGCGGAGATAATCTCTAAAACCGGGATCAAAATTATATCCTACGCGGACGATACCCAGTTATTGTTCACTTTTAAGACAGTATCTGTCACCACCTTTGATCCCCTCAAGGCGTGTTTTAAGAACATTGCGGCCTGGATGGACCGCAACTTCTTGAAACTTAACGCAGATAAGACCGAGATCTTATTTTTTAATCAACCCTCCCCTCTTTCCCCCAATTTGTGGTGGCCTGAGGATCTGGGCACGGCCCCACTTCCCAAAGACTCGGTAAGGAATCTGGGCGTTAGATGTGAAAAACAGCGATCACTTGGCGTTCAGGTACAAACAGTCGCAGCCGCCTGTTTTGGAAAAATCAAAACCATTAGAAAGTTCATTAACTACCTGCCGAACCCGACACGCAAAACGGTAGTCCAAGCACTAATAACCTCTCATTTGGACTAAGCAAATGGATTATATCTGGGTCTTTCTCTTGGTTTGATCCGCAGACTGCAAACAGTACAAAACGCGGCAGCCCGCCTTGTCTGCGGTGCTCCGCTCAAACAACATGTCTCTTCATTTTTGCGACAACTTCACTGGCTTTGTATCGCTAAGCGAATCGAACTCGAAGCCCTGACTCTAGCCTTTCATGCTGGAAAAGGGGTAAGGCCGGTCTATCTTAGAAGGAGACTTCGCCCATATGCTCAGACCAGAACTTTACGGTCCAACACAGAATGCCGGCTGGTCACCCCCAGAATCCAAAAAGTTAGGTCTGGAGGTAAATCATTTGAGGTGGACGCCACTCAATGTTGAAACAAACTTCCCCTTTACCTGCGCCTCATTCAGTCGGAACCTTTGTTCCGCAAATCCCTTAAAACATGGCTATTCAGTAGTCAGGACTAGTCTACACTTGGTCGGCAGCCCGCTTTCTGTTTGTGATAGCGCCTGGACACCCCGTTGGGGTAGCTGTGCGCTTAATAAATACCTTATTACGAAGCCTTTTTTTTGCCAATCAAATAGTTCTATGTTAAATTTTCGGAGGGAATCAAGCATATTTTCTTTGGTTGCACGAGTGTAACAGTCATTATTGTTTAACTGTGTATACGCTTCTTTAAGATAGATAGATATATAGATATATATATATATATATGATGGCGGCAGAGCTGGCTTTACTTGAATAAATCACCTTTGCACCAGCACCATTTGGGTCCACTCTTTGTCGCTTCGTATCCGGCAGTTCCCTGTCTCCTGAGTGACAAGCCTCGCAAATATATATATATATATATATATATATACACACACACACACACACACACACACACACACACACACACACACACTCGCAAGGAATAAGTTCACACTTTTAAGAAGGCAAATGCAACTGTTATAAAATGGAATGAAATACAAGCAGATGACAATATGGACGTCCGCTGCAAGAAATCGGAAAGATATATACACTAAATACATCAGATAATTACAACCACTGAAGACTTAGATGTGCACTCAAACACACTAACACATCACAATGTCAATAATCAAAAATAAAACACATCACCTGCGGCAAACTTAATCTTGGCCCACTCCAAACTGGGGGATTAACAGCCGGGGTCAAGAGACTCAGCAAAACCGGGAGCCGCTGCTGAAGTAGAGGCATCCGTCCCCATACAGACTTCAAACCAACCCTGTCTCCAAGTTAACAAACCCCAGCTTTATAATCTTAAAGCACACTAAAAGGTTCTGAGAGGCCCTCCTGTGCACCAAGGAAACTGGAGTTGTCCACTTTCCATCCAAGCATTCCAAAGGCAAAAGAGTTCACATTCCTTCTGCACACTCAAGTGTTCCAGCCTATATCTTAATGAAGCGTATGAAAGTCTCCAGCAGTACAGTCAACAATCTCCAAAAGTAGAGCTACAAACAACCTTGAACGTCAATACCTATACAACTTATATAATCTGGGAGCCTGCATGTGTGCTAGACAGTCAGAATTCAAGATAGCATTAGTGCATGTCAAAGTAAATAGTAAGAACTTCATAATACTTCCCAATATACAACACAAAGCACATTTGTGCACCACTGCCTATAGCATCACACACTTCATTTCCCAATGTACAACACAACATTTGAGACCAAGAAGTACATTCCACACCTCTCTCTCTCTCTCATGCTTTCAAATGCACATCCCGCACATGCTGTTCCTGGCAAGGCTGTTCTACTCATGCAGGAAAAATTATGTTGTACATTCAAGCGAGGATAAAGTAAAACACATAAGCCAATTAAAATAATGGTAGTCAAAGGTCATCACACAGTTTCAATACATAGGAGTGCCTCTAGCACTACACAGGGATCCTGAAGAGGTATGGCAAGTGAACTACGGCAGTGCTGTGGACTGGATGGAAACCCAAATTCAATTGTGGATCAAACTCCACTATTGCTGGAGGGCAGCATAGCCATTGCCAAGATGGTCAAACTGCCGAAGTTAATGTACCTTTTTGCAAACATACTGATAACCCCTCATGGCTCAATTCTTCAAAAGACGGTGATCCAACCTGATAACGCTGACATGGGCAGGTAAACAGCCAAGGTTGGCTTACGAAATGCTGAATCTGCCACCCAGGTGGGGCAGTCCTGGAGACAGACATGCAGCTATATGCACTATTCGCTCAAGCGCAGTTTTGCATTACTTGCTTCATCCTACCCCCTTCCAGCTCCACTCCGCAATCGAGCATGATCAAACGATTCCGCTGCCACTGACAACTGCGTTGTTTCAATGCTATAAAGCCCCTAAAGGTGAAATTAGTACTGTGGAGTGTATACGATGGGCAAAGGAAGGCCTCCATAAATGGGCCAACCTACAGGTGCTGAACGCACCTTCTGCATCCGTGATAGATAACCTCTTACTCCCACCATTGAGGGACAAAGGAGCTGCCAGATGCAATGCATCAAGAAATTTGCTTATACATACCCAAAGGGCTAGTTTGTGCCCAGCCTTGCCGTCATGAGCGTGAGATCATTGACATTCTTGGATACACTGCTATATCAACAGATCAGAGCACACGGTCATGAGACTTACGACACATTCCCCGCCCGCGCTCACTATGTTGGAATACATACACATAACTGCTTCATTACGCAAACTTATTACCCGACTATACCTACTGACATAGAATGCATCGGCGACTGACACTTCAGGGTTCCTGGTGGCTTGAGAAAAAGATCTGCACTCTACGATAGCGGAAACACAATGGCAATACTGCTGTGCTCAAATGGAGAAACTATCTCCAAATTACAGACAGCGGCTGATACATTTTAACTACCTACACAGAACCTACCACACGCCAACGCAACTTACCAGAATAGGAATAATGGCAGACTCAGGTTGCTTGCGCTGCCGGGGTCGGAGGACACTTTCTTGCACCTAGCCCTCCTGCCCTGGAAAAGTGGCCTTTTGGGCAACGATGTGTATTATCAACGGGGAGACATTCCGGCCAGACCCTATCTTTTGCCTGTTGGGCTTCGTTGGGGAAGTCCAGTAGGATGTCCACGACTTACGGCAATGTTGTTACTACTAGCAAAAGGCAGGATGGTGAAACATTTGGGGAGGTGGCCAGTCCCAACAACACAGGCCTGAGTTGCAGACATTTCGCACTACTAGGAACTGCTGACAGCATATTGAGGCATGATGCCCCTAGCTATCCGCCCAATATTTGGGAACCTTTCGTGGCTTACCAGAGAACCAAATGTATTGGCCGCAATTACAGAAGATTGATGTGAAACAAACTTCCCTCTGGAGACCAAAGACCTTTGACCTCCAGATAACACAGAGGGTCTCGCCAACCTAGAGTGGAGGCATCCATTATCACTGTGGCCACCCGAGAAGGAGGTTGAAACAGCTCCCCTTAAGACAGGTTGCCTGGAACACTCCACCATAACAGCTCTGCTGCAGTGTCTCTGGAGATTCAGACCACCTCTTCGAGATCTCCCGTTGTTTTGAAACCACTGCCTGCGGAGGCACCACAGGAGGGCCCTCATATGCAAGCGTGCACATAATGTAGGAAGCAAACAGACCGAGCAGGCGCAAGACCTTCAGGACTGGAATAGCTGCTCCATTCTAAAAAAGTGGAATCATAGCCTGGATGTTTTACATCCTGTGTAAAGGCAGGAAGGCACAAATTAAAGTAGTGTCCAGTACTGCCCCTATGAACAAGTTGGGTTAGGAGGGCACCGGGTGAGATTTTGGTACCTTTATCGAAAACCCCAAGTCGAACAGCTGTGTTGTTACTTTCAAATGATGTAACTCCATCTCTGGCGACTTGGCTTTGAGCAGCCAGTCATCCAGAGCAGGGAAAACAAGAATCCCTGACCTTCTGAGATGTACTGCCACCATCACCTTTGTGAAGACCAGAGGTGCAGAAGTAAGGCTGAACAGAAGGACCGCAAACTGGTAGTGTTGAGACCCTACTGTAAAACGGAGATACTTCCGATGCGACTTTGGGATGGGAATAGGAAAATACGCCATCTTGTAAATCGATCAACACCATCAGTCTTCCTTCTGCATCACAAGAAGTACCTGAGCCAGGTTCAACATTTAGAAGTTCTACTGTTAGAGGTAAAAATTCTAAATCCCGAGGTCAAGGATCCTGATCGCAGCTTTTTGCATCAATGATAGAACCTCCTGCTGGAGCAGCAGAGGGTGCTCTTCCGAGCACAAGCCCTGACGGGGAGGGAAAAGAGGGGGAACTCATGGAAGGGTAGCGCATACCCATTCTACACTATGTTCAACACCCGGAGATCTGTAGAAAATGGGACACCCTTCCTCCCACAGGACAAGTATGCTCTAGGATGGTGGAGCTAGAGCGGCTTCCCTGCCACACCAGTTGGAGGGGCAGAAGAGGAGGAGGAGGAGGAAACCTGTTGTTGTGCAGCACCCCGCAGAAAACCTCTGCCCTTTCTCCTATAGGATCTGTACAAGAGATTTGCCTGCTGTAGCTGCAGGAGCTGCTGTCTGGCACGAAAGGTCAAGTTAATTCCTTATTAACACCTTATTTGCCGATTGTTCCACGCATTTTGACTCACGATCTGCAGTTGTAGATGGGAAGGAACCTGCAGACTGCTTTGAGGAGCATGCAGGCTGGATGACCAAGCTTTCCGGCGGAGGAATGTCCAAAGAAAAGCAGGATTCACCTGAAGCCACCTTGTACCTCCTTGCCACGGTCCTCGAAGCTACGGGAGCAGATGTTGGCTTCTGCCAGACATCGAGAACAGACTCTCTCAAAGCCTCATTAAAGGGAAGTAAATGCTGGGGGCGTGGCTTGGACTCCACCGGGCATGGACGCGTGAGCAGAGGGCTCCGTGTCGGCCTCGGCAGATATCCTGAATTAGAAAGTCTCCTGGTGGCGTTTGCAGCTCCGAGGGGGGCCCCCAGGGCTGAAGAATGCCCCCACGTCGATCGAGCGGCATCGGGAGGTCCCGGAGGCCGAGTACGCGGCGATCCCTGCTCTCCCCCTGGTGGCGTACGGCCATATTGCCCGCGGCCTGTGGTTGGCCTAACATCCCCGGCCTTACGTGTGCGGAGGGCCGCTGGAGGTGCGCAACACCCCGGACCTGTGGTGGGGGCGCAGGAGCTGACCGCCTGCTGTCTGGGCTCTCCGCCGGGTTCGGACTGTGCGGCGTACCCGGCGTTGATCTGGGAGACGCCCGGAGGACCACGGTGGCACTGCAGGAGCCCTGGGGCAGCGAGGCGATTACAGATCCTGCCGTGGCTCAGGCGCTCGATTTGAGGGGACTGGACATGAGGTCGCTGGGTCCTTCCTGGGAGCAGTAAGCTGTGGAGCGTGATCTGACCGGCGGGGTCCCCGCTCTGCATACGAGCTCCTCTTGCATCTGTGCCCCCTCCACATTAAAGAGGCTGGGGGGCTTTGTACAAAGTGCGGTGAAGACGAGTGGTGACCCTCCCTCCCCCCCTCCGGTGTGGTGTGCTGATGAGTGGCGCCGGCCCCGGGTGGTCGGTAACGGAAGGACTTACTGGAGTGCGCGAGAAGAATGAGCAACTGATCTGGTGGTGGAGTGACGGTGGCCGCTGCCCGCCTTCCCCCGGTGGGTCTTCTCCTCGGGGCCCGGCCTAATCTGGGGGTTGGCATAACGGACTGAGTGGACACAGTGGTGCTTGGGAACGGATTGCGCTGGATGGGTGGAGAGCGATCGCAGTGCCCAGGGTTCCGGCGCGCCTGAGGAACATCATCACCTGGTGGATCTGGCGACGGTGCCTGGAATCGCCTTCCCAGATAGCGACAGTTGCTGTTCTCGGTTCTCCGTCTGCACACGAGGGTAGGAGGAGTGGTCCTGCTGTGTTGAAGTTCGTCTGGGAGCACTGAAGCGGTGTAGAATTTCAGGTGGACTTACCCCACTCCCGGAGGACCGCGACTGAAGGCACGCGGCCCTCATGTACTGGAAGCCTGATTTCGGGACTGGCCATTGGGAAGCCGCGGCGGACAGCTGGAGCTGCGCAATCTGACCAGGTTGAAGACGCACTCGAGACCCAGGAGGTGGGCTCGACTGGAAGCCAGGCTGCAGGGCTACAGCAGCAACAGATGGAACAGATTCTCAAAGCTATATCAGACTCAAAAGAGGCACTGCGCCAAGATATAGCGCAGGTGTTCACGAGCCTCGGATTATTGCGGGCGGACCACGGGAAGCTGGCTGACCGTGTCATAAACACAGTACTTGTATTGGAGACGCTGGAGCCGGCCCAAAAGGTGACGGATGCAGCAGTGAGTGACTTGTTGCGCAGAGTACAGCAGCTAGAGAACAGGGCCGAAGATGCAGAAGGGCGCAACAGGTGCAATAACATACGGGTGGTAGGCCTGCCGAAAAAGTTGAAGGGGACAATATGGTTGCGTACCTGGAAACGTGGCTGAGAGAGGTGGTCGTCCCTGAGGGATTATCGCAGTTTTACATGCTGGAAAGGGCACATCGAGTGCCGGCTCGCCCACCGGCTCTGGGCCGCCCACCCCGGCCGGTGGTAGCACGCCTGCTGCACTTTAACGACCGAGATATTATATTGCAGAATGCCCGAACATCCGGCCCATACCGAGTAGACAACGCCTCGGTCTCCCTCTACCCTGATTATTCCCAGGAAGTACAACGGAACCGTTTCTCTTTTTTGGCGGTTAAGAGGGCTCTTCGAGAGGAGGGTTTGCAATATGCCCTGTTGTTTCCGGCACAATTGAAGGTGATGGTGGATGGGACTACGACCTTTTTCGACACGCCAGAGTAAGTGTGGCACTGGCTTTCAAAAGTATCGAGCCGGGACGGATGGCGCTGGGCGATGGGAGAAGATGGATGAGACTCCTTTGAAATCTCGAAGGGGACGTCGCATCAGGAAACGGGTGAGGAAAGAACAGTTGCCATCGACTTCTCAGACGGAGCTGGAGAGGCAGGCGGCTTTGCAGGCGATATCTGCAATTTCGGGAGCTGCAGCTGCGGCTTCACTGGCAGACTCGGGGTCCCAGCATGGCTCGGAAGAAGTGGTGTCGGAGGGCTCCGAGGGGGACTCTGGAAAACTACCGCTGGTCACTCCAGGGACTGCCGATGGCCTGTTGGACGAGTGACTATGATTGACTTCAATCCGTATACAGTAAGAGGGAGTGTGCCTAGTGTTGTCCTCTATTGCTGAGCGGACTGAGTGGGGCCCTGTGGGGGGTGGCGGGAGGCTTGGCTCTGGGATGGGTGGGGAGGTGGCACACGGGAGGGAGGGGGAGAACCCAAAAAGGGGGGCTCGCCTGGGGCGGGACGCCGCTAGGAGAAAGGGAGATCTGTATAAGAGGCTTGACCAACACACAGAGCTGGTTAGGTCGCGGCCATGCTTGGTGTGGTGTAGAGTCACCCCCTCTTCCTCACACTTATTGTGAGACTCTGGTAGCTACCAGGGACTACATTTGGATGGGTAACTATGGTTTAGCGCCTGTTCTGGGGAAGGGTGGGTGGGGGATTTGTTGGGGATGTTTTACAGGTTGGGGAGATGTCAGTGTGCCCATTAGGCTGTTTTGGATTGTGCTCCGTTGTATGCTTCCCTATGGCGACCCGACTTGAGCTTAGATGTATCACCTGGAATGTGAGGGGGTTGAACTCCATGAGGAAACGTTATAAAGTAAAGGCATACCTAGTCCGCAGGGGGATCCAGGTGGCCGTTTTACAGGAAACACATCTTGATCAGACGGAGGGGAGGGCACTGCAGAGAAGATGGAGAGGGCAATTATTTTATACCACCTATTCTGCGTTTGCCAGGGGGGCCTTAATCTGGGTGCGCTCAGGGGTTCCCTTCCAACCCATGAACACAGTAGTAGACTCAGAAGGGAGGTTTGTGGCGGTCCTGGGTCGCCTGGACGGCAGAGACGTAACATTTTGCAGCGTATACGCCCCAAACTCAGAACAAGCCGCATTTTTTTCACTGCTTTCCGGGAGGTTGGCACCGTACTTAGCGGGTTTGGTATATATGGGAGGGGATTTTAATTCCGTCACGGACGTGGAGCTGGACCGTTCCCACCCACCGCTGGCCCAATCAGCGGCACATAGAGTCGCTAAGGTGAGGAGGGACTGGCAGGAAGCATGGAGTCTCGTAGATGCTTGTCGGGTGCATCACCCTACAGACAGGGACTATTCATTTTATTCGGTTCCGCAAGACTTACATGTACGACTTGATGCACCCAGGGGGCCCAGGAACTCATGTGTCACAGCGAGTATCTGGCGAGGACACTTTCGGACCACAACCCCTGTCTGATATCTGTGCTCTGGTCGCAACAACGGCAAGTGATCCCGACAAAGGCGTTTGAACCCGGTGACTTTAGAAGACC
Organism: Lissotriton helveticus; assembly: GCF_964261635.1. Lineage (NCBI taxonomy): Eukaryota > Metazoa > Chordata > Amphibia > Caudata > Salamandridae > Lissotriton > Lissotriton helveticus. Next base: position 302,732,415 of record NC_136073.1, on the reverse strand, counting down.
CGGTGTTTAATGCAGAGATCAGGGAAGGCATTGAACATTATTTTTTGGAAAACTCTGAGACGGCGTCGAGTAGAGCGTATGAGTGGGATGCCTTCAAGGTGGTGGTGAGGGGGGTATGCATTTCGACTGTCACGGGAACGCGCAAGACGCTATTGCACGACATAGATTGGGAGGAGGCTCATCTGCGACAAGCAGAAAGAGACAGTCATGCGGACGGGGGCGGTCAAGCGGGGGTGATGGCTGCGCGGGAGAAGGTGGCCACCCAGGTTGAACGGCTTCGCTGCTACGATTATAAAGAGTACATGGTGCCCGCACACGCCGAAAGGGACAAAGTAGGATCGTTATTGGCTTGGTTGGCCGAACCGGCTCTCAGAGGATCCCCCATAGGATCACTTTCTACGGCAGATGGGGGCCTAGTCAACTTGCAGAAGGAGGTCAATGACCAATTTCTGAAATACTACTCGCTGCTTTACCAGTGTCGGATGAGGGAGCCACCTGAGGGGCTGGACGATTTTTTGGTCGCCGCACGGTTGCCATGCCTAGACCCGGAGCAGGCTACCCAGCTAGGATGCGCTATTTCACTGGGTGAGATCAGAGCGGCGGTCAAAAGTATGGCCAGGAGGAAGACGCCTGGGGCTGATGGCCTCCCGGTGGAGTTTTATGCAACATATATAGACCTTCTGGCACCGCACTTGCAATCTGTATACGGAGAGGCGTGGGAATTAGGCAGATTGCCGCGAACCACTAGAGAGGCAATCATAGTGCCATTGCTGAAGAAGGGCGGAGTCCCCACCTCCAGATCAGTGTACCGACCGCTATCGATGCTTACAGTAGACAACAAGATCCTGAGTAAGATTCTAGCCACGCGACTATTAGACCACATGAGCACCTTGGTGCACCCAGATCAAACGGGCTTCATACCCACCAGGAATACGGCGTCGTGCATACGGAGGCTGATATGGATTATGGGGGAAAGAAGCAAGGGCTCATCTGGAGCTGTGGTTCTGTCGGTGGATATCGAGAAAGCATTCGATAGCGTGGAGTGGCCATACTTATTCTGTGTGCTGAGGGAATTTGGTTTAGGGGATAACTTTATACGCTGGACCAAATTGCTATACAGCTCTGCCACGGCTAGGGTTCGCATGGGGCGCACTATATCAGCGACATGCCAGGTAGAGAGAGGCACCCGACAGGGCTGTTCTTTATCCCCACTGCTGTTTGCGCTTGCAATTGAACCTCTGGCAGCTTATGTTCGACAGGGACAGCTGTATGAGGGGGTCTTACTTCGTGGAGAGGTTCATTATATCTCCCTATACGCGGATGACCTTTTGTTGTATCTGGCAGACACAGGTGATTCCTTACGAAGCGCAAGAGCCTTCCTTCGGGAGTTTGGTCACTTTTCGGGTCTGCGGGTGAATTGGAGCAAGACCCGTTTCTTTTGACCTCAGATGGTCGGGAGCCTCTGGCACTAGAGGATCTGCGGTGGGAGCCTAGATGCTTGCCATATTTGGGCGTCCGCATATTCCACGCTCACTCCGACCTTCTGGAAGGGAATGTGGGTAGCGCGATGAGGGGACTCAGAGGTAGTATGGGGTTCTGGCGCACGCTCCCCCTCTCGGTGGCTGGGAGGGTAGTGCTCCTAAAGATGGTGGCACTCCCATGGTTGCTCTACTTCTTTCGTACTTTGCCGGTATGGAATCCTGTCTCTTTTTTTAAGACGCTACGGGCGCTGGTGACGGGGTTTGTCTGGGGGTCAGGCAGACGGCGAGTCGCGTTGAACACTTTGATGCGGCCGAGGGACGAATGGGGATTGGCGGTCCCAGATTTTGAGTGGTACTACCTTGCGGCACAGCTGCAGTGGCTTACGCAGGCCGTAGCGCGCGAGTTTAGAGGCACGGACGGGCCACAGGGTAGAATTATCCCCCGCCACGTGCTGTCATTCATAGTGTTTCGGCAGAAAATCAGGATAGATCAGCTCACGCTCGAGGAGCGCACCCTCCGCCAATGCTGGACTCGAAGCCAGAAGCGGGCGGGTTTCGCTGTCCCATATGCCCCGGAAATTCCCTTGGGCATGTGCACTGCCCTCCCACATGGAGGAGACTGGTCGGCGCTGGCTGGGAGGAGCGCGGGGTTCACATGATTGGGGACATGTATAGGGACGGTGTCTTATGTTTCCAAGAATTGCAGAGTGTCTATGACTTACAGAGAGGGGATTATTTGTTGCATGCCGCTCTCGTAGCGGGAATTCAGAAGCAGTGGAAGATGGGCCTATCGGAGCCCCCAACTTCGTTGGGCTGCCAATACGTTACAATGGCGGCAGGAACATTCAAAGCTATTACTTGTCTGTATAGGCGGCTGTCCACGGAGAGGCTTTTACCCCTAGATAGGTTAAAGAGCAAATGGGAGGAGGATCTTGGCAGGCCTATTCCGGAGACAACATGGCCGTTATTGTTGAGAAGGGCCTGGAAGGGCACGCGCAATGCCAGGTTTCAGCTGGTTCAATATTTTACTCTACACAGGACATATTTAACCCCCGGTTAAGATTCACCAGTATTTTGGGGGAACCCAGCCAGTGTGCCCTAGGTGTAACGCAGAAGGTGCTGATTTCGGCCATATGTTTTGGTCCTGTGTGGCCCTGGGCTCTTATTGGGCGGAAGTTATGATGTGTTTGAATCGGGTAACGGGGCGTGAACTGGAGGTGGAGATGGGAACTTGCCTTTGGTTTGGTTTCCACATACTCCCAACACTAAAATTACTAGCAAATTTTATGCTTTGGGATTGATACTAGCAAAAAGGGAGCTCACAATGCATTGGAAAGCGAGAGCGGGACCCAGCCTACAGAGATGGAGGGCGAGTTTTTTGAGCTGGGCGGGCAGTGACGGGACGCTTCATCTGCAACTAGCCAAGCGTACATCCAATGATAAGGCACTAGAAGCGGCAAGAGTATGGGAAGCATTAGTGGCAGAACTTCAATCACCAATAGAAGTAGATGAAGGGGATGCAGATAACGCTGGCCCTGATCAAAGGATAGAGGCAGAGGCGGGGAGAGTTGGGGGGCATAATGAAGACGGGGACAATTAGCTATGTAAGGAGAGGAGATCGTTCACACACTCTAGGTAGCGGACTATTGGGGAGCCGCGACAGGAGCTAGGAGCACACAAGAGTAACTACGCCGGGCCTTTGTTTTTTCCAGATTGAAGTTGGTGTTAGTAACCAGTCGCTTATATTAGACCCTTCACCATCAGGGTTTCACTTTACCAGAAGGAGAGGGGCAATGGGGGGCACACTGACGGGGAGGGTGGGGGTAGAGAGGGAGGTGGGCGGGAAGGTTAGGAGAAGAATGTTGAAAGTTGATTTCTCCTGTACTATATGCTGGACAATAGACCATATTCGTAATGGTCTGCTAGGTGTCATTACATTGATTGCATGATGAACGGAGAATATCAATAAAAAATTGTTTAAAAAAAAAAAAAGGGAAGTAAGTGCTCTGGAATAGAGGAAGGAGAATGGAGCACCTCAGTCAGGATATTAGACTTCAACTCCGCTGTAGGAAGAGGCAATTCCAAGAGATCCGCAGCCTTCTTGATCACAGCGTGATAAGTGGTCACCTCCTGCATCGGCAGATCCTTTGGAGGTGAAAGCTCCTATTCAGGAGAGGTGTACAGGCCACGAGCCTCCTGTAAAACCTCAAAATCCTGGTCAGGATCTACAATCTCTCCTACCTCAGCCTCTCCTTGATCCTACATGTAAACTTCTTCCTCCAATAGTCTTTGTGCCTCTCTCCTAGACCTCATTCTCGGAACAGCCGTCAGCGGCGCCAGATGCAGTGTCATTGACTTTGGGATCAGCGTCAAAGGGGGGGTCCACATGAACAGGAGTTGACGCTGTTTGAAGTCAAGTTGGCGCTGGTTTGGAACCAGACGGCACCAGGGATGAACCATCCAGAGGAACTCGCCCCTCCAAAGACTGCAACGGCGTCGAAAATCTCAGCACCGGAAAAGGCCAACTTCCTTGAGCCATAGGCATGAGAGGTGCCTGAGGAAAGTGAAGAGGCAAACCTCCCAGGGAATATGCCAACAGACCCATGGGGCCAACAGGGGCACAAGTAGGTTTTGCTGCTCTGGCGAACAAGCCAAACATTGCATTAAAAAAATGTGATGGATCCAAACCCAGACTCGGGAAAGCAGGATACATCGGATCTGGTACTACAGGCTCTGCAGCCACACGAGAGCCACCAAATTCGGCTCCGGCAGGGGCACCAGAGACTCTGGAGCCAGAGGTGGAGTAGTCTACTTCAGCAACAGCGACGATGGAGTCAATGCTCTCGGAGTTGGAGACGGTGCCAGAGTACCCCCAGGTGAAGGAGGTGGAGAGATCTCATCCCTTCAATGACATCCGGGACATGGAGACACCGACTTCAGAGTCGCATACTTCGATGAGCGACGCCAAGAACCATGGGGCCACTATTTCTTATGTTTCTTCGATGACCTCGAAGTGTGTGGAGTCGCCAATTTCGAACGGGTCCTTGACCTCCTGTGAACTCTTTTCTGCTTCTTGGCCATGAATAATTTGACCTCCCTCTCCTTCAGCGCTTTAGGATTCATGCGCTTGCACAAAGTGCACGTCCTGACGTCGTGTTCCGAAACACACCATAAACAGTTTTCATGGGTGGTCAGTGATGGACATCTGGCCCCAAAATTCGCAGCATGGCTTGAAACCTGATTTTCTTGGAGTAGTCATCCTCGATGGCTACAAAGTCACAACAATCCACAACAAAGAAACTGGAAACGGAGAGCCTGGGGAAAAACGTTACGCATCGACGGAGCGGAAAATAGGGAACTGACGTCAGCACGCTGACGAGGTCTTCTTATGACTCCGATGACTTCACGCGGAATTGCTTGAGGAGCTGTTCCATTGTGCTGTCCTCATAGATGTGGGAGAGCTGAGGAGAAAAGTTTCAGTGGAATGCTGCACATTGGGATACATTAAAAGGCGAGGAATACACAGGCAGATGTATACATCTGAAAGGGCAGGCAAAGGAGGTTTGGCCATATATGCTGCAGTCACTGTGAATTGCAATATTGTCCCACATAATTTCCCTTAATCCTGGCTGAATGGAATTATACACAATTGGAAAGACGCAAATTCAGATTCATTAATTGTCCTCATCATATATCTGCATGCGGATAGAGTGCAAAAAACAGTTTTGACTGAGAAACTGAAAAACATCACTTGAAACCTAAAGACCAGTCATTCACATGTCAGCTGGCTTCTAACTGGTAATTTCAATGTTAATCTATTACCTTCTGCTGTAGATTCAGAACAGATGAGCATTTTAAATGAAATATAAAAAATTCCGCTGCAGGTTGGACAATTATTCTAAATTGTTTCTTCAAAGATGGTTACATTGGGAAGATGTCCCAAGCATGCTGGTAAATGATTGGTCCTCTTTTTAAAGAAATGCTCTGGGATTTTTTACACCTCCAGCAGTACTGAAAATAGAAAAAAACAAATAGGTTACTAAACCGTTAAGGGGTGAAAAGCGCACACTAGACAAAGAAATAGGAGGTCATTGGAAACTTCCAATATCTGCCAGACAAGCACAGTTTCCGAAATTACGGGCAAATAGGACTACGTATAAGAAGCCCATAATTAAAGTCAAATATGATTATGTAAGTCAAAAATGGCTAACACTACAGCACACATGTAGGCAGGGAAATCCAAAAGTCTTCTGCAAGTTCATTAACGGTCTAACCTATGGGGAGCAGAGGGCACATACCACAAGTATCTTGGAATTAGTAAGGATAAAACATGCATATAACCTTTATGGATCAACAAATTCTGAGGTTTGCATTTTTGAAAACCCTAACATTTCACCAAAGAATTTCCCCTTGTACCACAATACAGATTCAACAGATCATTAAAGAAGCCAAGACTGATGGGGCATCCAATCCAAATGGTATTCTGACTGCATTATATAAAGCAGATCTGGATTTCTGGTCAATTAATCTATGTACATTATTTAATACCAGACATCCTTATACCAGATTCTTGGGGAGGCACCATACTTCACCCTTTTTACAAAAGTGGGAAAAGAGACGATCCAAAAGATTATAGGCTAATAGCCATTACTGACATATGGGCCACGTTTTGTGCTAGCCTTTTACCGATGGACTTAGAGGAGTGGGTCTCAGCGAGATCTTTAATTCTGCGAAACCAAACTCCATTTGCAAAATACTCTAGAAGGAATGGGTTGGAAATGAATAATAAGAAAACAAAAATTATGGCATTTGGTAATCACCAGAGGAAAAAAAATCTTAATTTGGCAATTGAATGAAAAATTAAATACCACGAAGACATATTGTAGGAAGCTGAGTTTGTGTTGCAGTAACCACCCCCACACACTTTTTTGCTAGAATACTGATGCACTTTGACTTGATGTGCCCTGGGTTCCTGCCAATCAGGTTCCCGAGGCCTGTGTTCTTTCCCCAAAACTGTACCTTGCACAGCCAATTCGCACTCTCTGGCCACAGGTCACCCCAGGTAAATGGTACCACAGGTACCCAGGGCACTGTGACCAGGGAAGGCCTCCAAGGGCTTCAGCACTTATTGTGCCACCCTTAGAGGTCCTGCGCCTTTACACTCAGTTTACACTCACTTGACACTTGTGGAGAAGTGTGGCTCACTGGTTAGAAACGGCAGACCCTGATGCAGAAGTCAGGCCCAGGACCAGGGTTCAATTCCAGACGTGGCAGGGTCTTTGGCTCAATGTCCGCGGACTCGATAATTCTCGCCTTGGTGCCTACTCTAATCATGGGTCCCACTCTGCAACTCTGGGCAATAGCTTGCTTAATCTCCACAACGGCCCCAACAGCGCTGGGATGCCTGGCTTCACCTTGGGGGTGCCCAGGAGGGGACATCTCACAGGGAAAGCCAGGAAGGGTTCCACAGCGGTATACAGCGCCAGGATGCCCAGAGATGGGGCGGCAGTGCGCTTTACAAGTATACAAAATTTACATTTACATTTACTCACACACTGCCATCGCAGGCTGCGTGTTTTGGTGCAGAACAAAGTGAAGAGTCGACATGGCACACATCCCTGTGTGAATGCAGCACTAGGTAAAAGTACTTGGTGTCCCTCTGTTGCACTCCGTAGCTGGTCAAGGATAACCTAATTTTAGAATTAAAAAACTTTCACAAATGAGTTCATACAAAGTTGGATTCCAAAGAATAATCGTGTTTATTAATCAATGTACTTCTTCATGACAATGCTTCTCCTATATAAATATTTTCTTAATTTAAACATCTCAAATTTCAAAAACATTATGTGCGTAATCCCAATGCATTTCAAGTCACCGACTCTTCATCAGGGGATAGTTAACCTGTAAATAAATGAATTTAAATCAGCACCAAGGCATCGGATCCTTCTTGCTAGAACAACGTATAATGGATGAGTATTCTGTGAAGTATTAAAAAGTGTCCAGAATCGTGCAATGGAATAAGGTCAGTGCCATACAAAGTATTAAAAGAATAAGGAAACCCATGTCTACAACCCACTGCCTTGGCATAGATCAGTCACCCCTCTAGCTTGGAGCCCTATACCAGTGGTGAAGGTAAAGGTGCATAAGCCCTGTACCCCTACAGTGGTTAAGTCCATTCTTAGACACTGTAAGTGCAGTGCTGCCATTAAGAGTATATGGTTCTGGGAGTTTGTCATTACGATCTCCACACCAACATAGTGGCTACACTGAAAACTGAGAAGTTTGGTATCAAACTTCTCAGCCTGTTAAACTCGCACTGATGCCAATGTGGGATTTTAAGAAAAATGCAAACAGAGGGCATCTTAGAGATGCCCCCTGAAAAACAACCAGCCTCTGGAGGGCTGCCTGACTGGTACACATCAGCCTGCCACCACAAGACATGTATCTAGACCCCTAGGGTGGGAGCCTTTGCTCCCTGAGCCCAGAAACCAAGCCCTTCCTGGGCGGAGGTGTTCACACCTCCCCCATGCCAGGAAGAGCCATCTGTGGCAGGGAAGCTTCAATGGTCTGGCAGCCTTTGTAATGCAACCCCCAGACTCTCCTGCTATCAGAAGCAGGCCCCATTCCGATCTCCCCTCCTTTTCGGCAGGATGACTGGCAGGAAAACTTAGCCAGCCCAGAAGGTGTGCCCATCCCTGCCAACCCACCCCTCAGATGGGGGAGGTAAGGTGAAGCCCACTCTTCAGTGCCTGTCATCTTGCAGATGGCAGGCACTCCCCAATCAGGATTAGGGATTGTGCTCACTCCGGTGGGGTGAGCACACTAAGGGTGCAGTCACCCTAAGGTCAGTGGCCCATTGACTACTGACGCAGAGACCCCTAAAACGCCCTTTAAATACTGTATTTAAGGGGGCTGCCCTGAACCAAGAAGGCAGACAAGAAACCAGAAGAAGAAAAGAAGAAGGACCGAACAGCCGTGCCGAAGCTAAAATGAGGAGGATGCCCACTAACTTGGACCCATCCCTACTGGCCTTTACCCACCTCGAACCTGCTCCAGCAAAATCCCGGTGTGTCCTGCAGCCAGCAACCTCGGAGGGCCTGCCTGCCTTCCATCCCAAAGACTCATTCTCCTGTGAACACCGGATTTGTTCAGCAACAGAATCCAGCTCCGCAAGGATCCGAGGGTCTGCCCCACTCAGCACCCGAGTTGGAGTGGCCCAACACCAAGAGAGGTCTCCGTGCTCATCCTGAGCCGAGATCCGATGATCCCCGACCCTTCTCAAGCCTCCAGCCGATGCCTGCAGCCTCAAACCTGAACCGAAAAGGCACCCCATCACCAGATGCCCCACGTCCTTGGGTGGCCGAACAGACAGTGCATAACCAACCCCAAGCATCCCAACTTACCTCTCCAAGTGGTGGTAGCACCCAGAAGATCTTGGTCCCCGAGCCTGCATTGTGTTTGCAAACTGGAAACGCCTCATTGAAAGCTACAGGGCACCCGATGCCAAAACAGCACTCTGCATCCGGCCGCCCCAATGCCGCTGAGGGTGCATCTTTTGTGCTGGCCTAAACCCCCATTTGCCGTGAGCTTAAGTTCAGGTGCTTTGCTCCCAAACCCCAAGGGCCTGATCGTCAGCAGCCACCAACCGGAGGCCCCTTATCCCCCATTGGATAACATTGGGCTTCAGCACTCTGCACCCGGCCACCCTATGCGCTGAGGGTGTAACAAGAGTGCATCCTTGACCCTGGGGGACACCTGAGTCTAACCCCAAAATACCAACTCCCACAACAAAGTTCTTATCTTGGAACCAATAACACTATTTTCCTCCATAGGATAATATTGACTGTTTTTCTATGAAAAGTTTCTAAGTGTGGAGTATAGGAAATCATTTTACAGCTGCACTAAATAACACAACACTTTTTTTTACCCGTTTACAGGAAATGTCCCAGTGTAGTTTCCAGGTACACTACACTGTGTAAGAAAAGTAATCTGAAAGTAATGTACTGGTCGTTTTACTAAAAAGCCCATTCAAAGTATATGCAAGGCATTGCATTTCTCAGTAACAGTACTGCAAATCAAAACAAAGTGCATATACAGTTACAATCCAAACTGTGCTACAACTGTATATTTACTGCAAAGTATTTCTCACTTACCTGTGCCAGGCATGCTTGGTTCTAGAAAATAAATTAACTAAAAGAATATTTTAATACAGAAACAATCTGGTCTGAAGTTCAGTGTGTGAATGTATTTGCTGACTGAGTGTGTACATCAAATGCTCAACACTGTCCTCTGATAAAGCCTTACTGCTCGACCACACTACCACAAATAGAGATCGGGGTACTATCTACTTTCCTTCTGCCTACCTTTTGAGTTCCACTGGACTCTGTGCACACTATGCATCACTTTGGTATAGTATATACAGAGCCAGCTTCCTACACATATACATATTTATGAGTCATCTTTGATTGTCAACTTCAATACACCTGGCATTTGCAAACTGTTGAAAATCAAATTCATTGTTAGCTGCAATAAATTACTGGATTCCAATTTGAGAGGTCCAACAACGGTTCCTATACTCAAGACAAGTGAGGCCAAATGTTCTTTTGCTAACAAAGTTTATTAACTTTTAAATCCACTAGTAAGAACACACCTACATTCAAGTAGCAGCACCATAGTACACAAGTCAAAATCAAGAATTTTAAACCCAATCCGTAGTAGCCCCCCCTCTTCCGGCAATGTCTTGCCGTGCAATTAAAGAGGTAATCCCTATAGACATGCAATCTGTCCATGGGCCACCAAGGTCATCCACCATGCCCAGCAGGGCCACTATGGGAGTCAGCTCGAGGGGCTACTCCAAGTCCCCAAGAGCCTAGACTGCATCTTCTGCCAAAAGGGCATCAGCATGGGGCAGGCCAGGCCAAGAGATAGGAATCAGCATTTAGTGCAGAACACCTAAAATAGGAGGGTTTGAGGATTTGAGGATTTTACCAGTACAGTTTAATCGTTTTTAGGTTACATATGTCCCGGTTAGGGACATTTGGAGGCACCATCTTGAACGCAGCTTACGTTCCAGTGTTTTACTAACTTCGGGCTATATGCCTTTATAGAGAGGGGCTGCACAGACGCCAAAAGGTTTCTCTTTGTACTGACTAATTTCTATTATTGTTTTTATTATCGCTTGTTTTAATATTGGCAGCTAAATTGTTGGGAGGCTTTTAACAAGAATCCCCTCTATTTTTTTTATTACATTTATGATTTTATTGTTTGCCAAGTTGTACTTGAATTTGAAGGGCTGGAGGGTGGAAGGGGCGGCTAATTACATGGGGCACTCTAGGGGTAACTACTAGCCATTTTTCCCTGTTAGGGACATTTGGAGGCGCCATCTTGAACGCAGTGCCCGCGCCAGTCATTTACTAACTTCAGGCCATTTGCCTATAAAGAGAGGTGCTGCGCAGACGTGCCGCTGGCGCGCAAAAGGCAAGCCCGTCTGCGCCCATCAGCATCCCGAAAGTGGCCAGTCCCAGCCACGCTGCCTGTTTCTAGCTAACTAACAAAACAATTTTTTTTGTATGCAGCAGAACCACCCTAAGTGATCTCTCTTCAGAATTGAATTGCCTTGCAAATCTCCCATTAAAGGAGGGAAGGACGGATTTTGGTGTCCACAATGTAACTGGGCTACGCTGCCTCCGGGTGACAGGACTCCTTTCATTAGCAATCAGAATCCCTTCTCCAAAGCCGGAAAGTTTTTGGCGGCTTGGCTGAACGTCCGCTCGCTACAGAAGCATGATATGCAGGCCTTTGAACTGTTCAAGATACTAAATTTTTCTTAACAGACAAATATGGCTCACAGACTCCTCCAACCCCAATATGCCCATGCTATCCCACTGGGATATAAAATCCTTAGGAAAGTTAGACCAAAAGTCAGAAGGGGGTGATCATTATCTATAAAAACGAAGTTTAACTATGTCCAAATTAACTATGGGGACTTACTTAGTGAGAGCAGAGCATTTGGAATTCTGCGGCTCTTCGTCGGCCCAAGTCAGTGGCCAGAGTTATGATATATTGTCCTCCCGGTTCACCAAATTCCTTTTTGCAATCATTAAATTACTACCTATCATCCTGGTCCCTTAAATATGCCCACTTTCTAGTACTGGGTGACTTTAATCTCCATTTGGATGAGCCAGTGAAATCGAGGTTAAATCCCTCCTAGAAATGCTATCAGCCCTAGGTCTGGCCCCTATATGTTTAAACCCACCCACCAGGTAGGTCACATCTTGGATCAGATTTTTTCTAAACGTTTACTCAGCATTGACCCCTACGCTTTTTAATGTCTACATGGCTACTCTGGCTGAATCACTTGGGACCAAAGTGACATCGTATGTGGAAGACATGCAGCTTCTTTTCTCTTGCAATAAAGGAGCAGCACTTGATGGAGAAATCATTAAAACTTGTTTAGCTAATGTGTTAAACTGGTTAGCAAATAATCAACTAAAATGCAAGCCAGACAAGTGAGAGACTGTCTTCTTTGGCACACAGCCGGCAGATATTTGGAGGTCATGGTGGCCTCAAGACTTCCCCCCTGCTACTCTTATGAATGCAGTAAAAAAACATCCCTGCAACCTCAAATTCAAGCCCTGGTGGACACCTGCTTTGGTCTCCTACGCACATTGAGAAAATTCATGCCATTGCTCTGGGTTGAATCCAGGAAAACAGTGGTTAAGGCATTGATCACCTTCAGACAGGATTATGGAAATATCCTGTATTTGGAGCTCCCAGAATACCTTCTAAACAAGTTACAAGTGGTGCAGAATGCGACGCAAGATTGATTCTCAATCTTGCCCCTAGGACCCACATATCTCCTCATCTAAGATCACTTCACTGCTCCTTGTGAGAAAGAGGATTTAGTTCAAGACACTCGCCTGGTCACAAAGCGCTACATGAGTCTATTTCAGAAGGAAGCCTTACAGCTATTTGCCCGCCAGGACACTACGTTCCCCTTTTTGCCATTTGGCAACCATTCCCAAATTCCACCGCTCCAGAATCAGGGGTAGAGCCTTTACTATCTCTAGCCAAAAGCCTGGAATCAACTTCCACTAGCACTAAGGGCTAATCCAGATCCCTCAATCATTAGAAAGAACTTAACCACTTGGCTGCTAAGGGGTATGCATGTAGGTCCATTGACTTTCCATTGAAATCAATGGAAACTCCATGACGAGTTACCCTTGTCATTAGCACTGAAGGGGTTAAAAACGTGGCTGTTTAGCATCTGCAGATGTTTTCTGCCCACTGGTCAACTGTGTAGAGAAACTGTTATGTAGCGCTGGGACACTTCTTTGAGTAGCTGTGCTCTTTACAAATGACGTTTCATTCAATTTTATGTCACAAGAAGGTATTTAGCTGGATCAGACCGAGATGAGTGAAATGGTCAGCACATGTGGAGCCAATCTTTCCTCTATCCAGTCCGCCTCATCTAGCTCACCAATCCACCCCTCCCAGCTGTGTTTGAGTTAGTCAGAACAGTGTGGGGGCATGAACAATGAATGAGCAGTACATTTGGGAGATGGAGCCATTGCCAAAGTAGTCTGGCTTTGAGGAGGCGAAACTCTGGAACATCAGTGTACAGGGGATGTTGGCACTGAGGGTGTGGCATAGTTGTAGATATTTAAGTAACTGTCGGGTGAAGAGGATAACGATAGTGAGGGTTATGGAACGTCAAGAGATGGGTTCCCACCCACACATCCATAAGAACCGTAATGCCTATTGTTTCTCATTTACAAAATCCTTCCAAGCCCGATGTGTGGTATAGTCAACTCCACTTAGCGAAAGGGGTCATCCCGGTCAGACCGCGGTTCCACCCCAAGAATCGTAGGGAGGACCTCCAGCTGGTGGATTTAGAGAGGGTTCTGGGTATCAGTGCGCCATATAAGATGCCTAAGATATGGTCCAGGCTCAGTAGGAAAAGCACCTGCGATAGGTCGGGTCATTCCAACCGCTGTTGAACAAATTAATGATGACAATCCATTGTGAGGCTCAATAGTATCAGTGGAGGTCCACCATCCCCCAGCCCACCATCATATGGGGACTGTCGGACATTAATAAAGGCAATGTGTGAACGACACCAGACGAACAATCGGAGGATGGAGTTGAAATCACGGAACAAGAATCAGGAGCGGGAAATCCTGGAAAGCATACAAGAAGAAGGGAGGACCATCATTTTAAAAAGGGCTATGCAACCCATGATGTGAAGTAGAAGCTGTGTTCATCTTTGGATATCGTGCTTCATTTTAAAGGAGAGGCTTTGCACTGGGATATCTGATTGCCAGGAGTGGATACTCGCGGCTCCCCATAACGGGATCAACACCTGCAAAATTGGGCATCACAGCAAAGGAGCCAGCAAGAGGCTAAATCGCAGCACCAAATAGTAGAGGGGAAGGCAGGCAGCCCGGGTGCTCTGCGGATAGGGAACTGAGAGGAAAGCAATCCATTGACTCAGATCTGTGCAGAGGATTGGTAGTAAAAGGGTCCAATTGAGGTGACACAGGTATGACCTCAGCCAAGCTCGCTCCAGAACAGAGCGAAGGAAGGACCAATCAACTCTATCAAACGCTTTTTCATCTACTAAAAGGACCCTTCTAATTCAGTATTGTGTGATTTTCCCTGGCATGGATCCACATTGGTCACGATGGACCAAATAAGATAGGGCAGCCTGTAGCCTGTTGGACAGGATCTTGGCAAAGAGTTTGAACTCAGTGTTGATCAGAAAGATGGGTCTGTACAATAAGAATTGGTCAGGAGAGTGGCCGGGCGTGTGGATGAGCACTATGGAGGCCTAATTAAGACCAGAAGGAAAAGGCTCAATGTAGCACTTGGGTAGGAACGGGGTCAATTCAGTCCGAAACGTCCGGTAATAGTCAACGGGAAGCCATCAGGGACAGGCGTTTTGCCCGATGACAGATTGAAGAGGGCGGAATAGATTTAGTCTGACACAATGGGTTGGTCTAAATCCCAGGCTAGGGAGAGGGGGGAGTGCCAAAAGCAGAATGTCGATCAATAGCGGGTGTTCCACTTCAAGGGAAGGTCGAGGTCTGCAAGTGTACAGATCTTGGTAGAAGGCTGCAAATGCTTGCAGAATGTCAGGAGTGTGCGTCAAGCACTGATCCTCGGTGTCTGCCACCTGGGCACTACATGGGAGGGAGCCAATAAAGAAGTTTCCTCAGTTTGTCCTCGTGCTCAAAGATGTTCCTCATTCTTTCCTACCAACACTGTCTGCCCTTCTACAGTGAGATCGCAAGTGGCTCACCGCAATTAACAATGCATCCATAACATCTGCCTCCTTCCCTGAAAGTTGGAAACACTCAAAAATCAAACCTCTCCTCAAAAAAACCACCACAGCCCTAAACAATTACCATCTAATCTCCCTACTGTCATTCCCAACCAAGGTACTGGAGATAGCAATAAACCTCAAAATAACTGCCCACCTGGAGAAGAACAAACTACTAGACCCCCTGCATTCCGGGTCTCACTCGAACCACAGCACCGAGACCGGCCTGATCGCAGTCACAGTAGACATCAGGACTCTCCTTGATGGGAGAGCCCGCCGCCTTGATCCTCTTCGATCTCTTTGTTGCATTAGACACTGTGTCCCACCACAACCTCCTGCAAGGTGTTCAACTGAAAATCCAAGGGAAAGCATTCAAATGGGTCTCTTCCTTCCGCTCTAGTTGAACCAAAAGTGTCTGCCTCCCACCCTTTACCTAAGGGCCTAAAAATATCTGTGGTATCCCACAGGGATCCTCTCTAAGCCCTACATGGCACCACTGGCTACCCTGGTCAGATCCCACAGCATGAACATAATCTCTTACGCGGATGACACTCTGCTCATGCTCACTTTTCTCAGATCATACGAACACCAAATACAACTTTCACAGGTGCATGACCAATGTCACAAGCTGGATGCACAGTAAATATCTCAAACTCAACTCAGACTAAACAGAAACAATAAAATCGGAGGGACGACTCCTGGTGGCCCACGGAGCTGGGGCCGGCACCCACAGAGCATGCAAGACACATAATAATACTTGACAGCACGCTCTCAATGGAAAGCAGATAAACTCTGTCTCAGCCTCCTGCTTTCTCACCCTGCTCATAAAAATCTTCAAATGGCTCCCTTTCTACACTAGACGCATCATCACCCAGGCCCTCTTCACCAGCCGCCTGGACTACGGCAACTCCCTCTGTGTGGGAATCACTGTTCAACTTCTTAGCAGACTCCAAACCAGCCAGAATGCAGCAGCCATTCTCATCCTAGACCTCTTGAGGACCCACATCTCTCCACAACTCAAAGCCGTACACTGGCTCCTTATCTGCTAATGTTGCCAGTTCAGACTGCTCAGCCACGGCTACAAAGCTCTCCATAACAAGGGTCCAGCCAACCTCAACTACAGGACGAACTTCCACCAACCCACCCAGACTAGACTCCTTGTCTATCTTCCTGGCACACACCCTCTGCATCCACAGAAGCAGGGGCGGTGGTCGCACCTTCTCACACCTGGAGCCAAGTCCTGAAATGACCTCCCCTTCTGCACATCACCCACACTGCAAGAGTTCAAGAAAGACCTGAAAACCTGGCTCTTTGACTAATTCAGCGCAGCAGCATCACAAGCACTTGGATACCCTCAGAGGTGAGAAGCAGCGCTTTACAAATCCTATTTGACAGCCGTCGGACAAAGTCGAGGGCAGGGCAGAATAGTCTAGGGCCTGATGCTCCAGTGTAGGGAGCTTGGTCTCCAGGGCTGTGATCTGAACTGACTTCTCACTACCTCAGATAAACCCTTTCCCATGCCCGAATCACCAGCTTACTGGCTGCCCAGAGGATACTTGCCAAGTCCATCAACCCCTGATTAATCTCCAAGTAGGAGTGTATCTCAGACTCCAGAAATGCTTCAAAATGAGGATTGTTAAGGTACCAAGCGTTGAGAAGCCACATGGGCCTCTAAGCCGGTTCTACAGCCTCGACAGTCATAGTGGTGGGGCATAATCTGAGATCACTCATGGGAGTATGGTAATGCATGTTACGTGACAGACATCAGTGGCCTTTAAAAGGATTAAATCAATCGGGGATTCTGTTTTATGCACTTTCTGTAATGCCTGTTGGTTGATCTCCCATTCGTGGGATGCAGCTTGCTCACAGTCCTCGCTGTCAGAACTTGCCCCTTGCGCTAATGACGTGTTTCCTTCAGTATCGCCAATGTTCTCTTCCTGCTGGGGAACACTATGGCCTGTATGGTGTCGATCTCTGCCCCTAAGAATATCTTGATTTGCTCTGGTTCTTTTGACAATTTCACCCAATGGAGCGAGAAACCCAGTCGCGTCAGCGTTAGTACGACCTGCTGGATGTGTAGTTTGCATTGGCTGCACAAACTTGCCTTTAAGAGCCATTCGTCGAGATCGGGGTATACCTGTATTCCTTGCCTTTTTAGGTGTGCTGCGACAGCTGCTAGGCATTTTGTAAACACCCTTGGTGCGGATTTTAGGCCGAATGCCAGTACTGTGAATTGGTGGTGGCTTTGGCTGATCACAAATCTTAGCAGGCGCTTGTATTTGTGGTTGACGGGGATGTGCAAGTACGGATTCTTTAAATCTATGGTAGTCATGAAGTCCCCTTGTTGTATTTGTGGTATTACCTCTTGTAGGGAAGTCATCTTTTAGTTTTTAGGAATTTGTTTAGGAACCTTATATCCAGGATAGGTCTTAGTGTTTTGTACACTTTCCGCTGAGTGTGCCTTGCTTCTTGGTTTTCTGTTCGGAGGTTGTTTTTCTAACTCTATACAGTATCCGTATTGTATGATGTGTAGTATCCACTTGTCCGATGTGACCTTCCTTCATTCCTGGATGAAGTCTTTTATTCTTCCCCCTACCAGTGTGGAGTGTTCAAGGTACTGTTTGTTGTTGAACGCTCGGCTGCAGTTTTTCTATGTCTTTCTGTCCACCCCGAGGTGTTGCTAGGGTGGGATTCTGTTTCTTGGTGAAGTCTCTTGAATGAGGGCTGTTGTCCTCTCCTTCGTGTTTTTCCTCATCCGTTTCTGCGTCCTCGAAAGGACTGTCCCCGGGGCTGGTACTGCCAGTTCTGCTGCTGCTGTCCATGCTGTTGCTGGCCTTGGTTGTTCCCTTGGTAGCCACGTCTGGTGCGATGTGGTAAGGATGTTGCCTCCTCTACCACCTGGCCTTCTCGTGGGTGTGCCTCTTCTCCTCCCTCTGAACTGCAAAGCTCTCATGGACCTTGCGGTCTCGTTGACATTCTTGAGCTGCGTCAACTTGTCGTCAACTGGTGTGCCAAACAGTTGCTCTCCGTTAAAAGGTGTATTCAGGATGTTGCTTTGCACCTCTGGCTTGAATCCCGAGATTCTGAGCCATGAGTATCTTCTCTGTCACACCTATCATCATTAGTCTGCTCGATGCTGATTTTAGGCCTGTGTTCGCCATGCTTTTGCCTTCTTCTACCAGGTGAGCTGCTATTTGTTGGTACTGGTCTGGTAGATGCTTTAGGAGCTGGCCTACTTCATCCCAGTGTTGGTATGAGTGCCTGTAGATCAGGGCGTTTGAGTTTGTGATGCGCCAATGGATTGCTGCATTTCCCTCTACCTTTCTCCCTGTGAGATCCACCCTCCTACTCTCCTTGTCTGGAGGCGGTCCGGCATGAGTGGGCACATTAGCCCTCTTCCTAGTCGTTGCTGCAATTATGGAGTCGGCTGGTACTGACTCTTCGATGTATGCAGGGTCCTTTGAAGAATGTTTATACTTCTCCGTTATTGGAGTCACAGCCTTGCATACTGCTGGTTCCTTAAAGTCCTCTCTTCCTTGATCCAGCACACTAGGGAGCATGGGTAAGAATTGGCTCCCTCCTAGTTTGTTGAGGTAGTAGAGGCTTTAGGAGAAAAGATGCATTTGGCTTCTCTTCCATTTTCACTCTATAGGTCTGTGCAGCCTTTTGGACGACCATGTTGTAGATCCCTATGTCGTCTGGCGGCGATGGCTTCGAAGGGTAAGTATCTACCCCTTCTTCCGGCGATTCTGCATCGAGATCTTGCCATACTAGGTCTGGTGCCTCTGAGGACACCTCGGTAGGTTTGCAGAACTTCGCCTTCTCCCTCGACATAATAGTCTTCGTTTCCCTCTTCCTCGACTGGTTTGGGCGCTTTCAGCGGTTTGGCGTTCTCGTCATCTCTTTCGACTTAGAGCGCCGGTTTCGGCAGGATGGTGTATTGGCGCATTTCCTCGTCGAAGTCCCTTTTAAACTGCTGGATGCTCGCCATTTCGGCATCGAGCCCCCTCATCTTCCTCTCCATCTCGGCGGCATGTTCAGCGTCTAAGGTTGGTGCACCTCTCTTCGGGGCTGTCGACGACTATGTCTGCCCTTCCTTTCTCGGCACCGAGGTGTCCTTTTCGTGGGCAACCTTCGACGATCTTGGTTTTTCAAGGGATTTCGCAGATTGGGAGTCATTTTCGAAGGATCCGCTTGGCTGACTGTCCTTGGTTGCTGTTGCCTTTGTCTAGTGTTTCGGCGGCAAAGCTCCCTTTGAGGACTTCGCTTCACTTCTAAGAGGGTCGCTCGGGCTTTAGCTTCACCCTTTGGAGTATCGCTCAAGTCTTTAGGGGTCGACGACTCCCAAACCTCCTTTGACGTATTCTTATGGACCTCGACAACCGTGCAGTCCTCCGGTCCTTCGGCGATGTTGTCCTCTTCTGCACTTGAGTGGCCCAAGTCTCGGAGCGATGGAGGTGGTCCCTGCCCCTGCATGTTGTGGTTCACCCTTCTCTGCCGCTCCCTTACTCTGAGGGTCTTGGGTGTAAACGCTGAGCACGCGTTGCAGTCTTTGCTGCTGTGGTCGAGCGACAGGCAGAGGTTGCAGACTGGATGCTGCGCCTTCGGGGCGTATTTGTGGTGACAATTGGTACAAAACTTGAACAGTGATCCAACAGATCCCCGCGCTCAGGGAGCCCCCTGCGGCCGCATTCTCCATAGAACGTCGAGATCTTGGTTGTAAACCTTCTCCCTTGTCGTCCCGGTTACCTGACCTGTAGTCCGGTGTATATGAAAACTTGATTTTCGTCACTTTTCTACGATTTTCTTGATTCCTCTTCCAAAAACTCTAACTCTTCGGCAACAATCCAGACCCAACGGCGGAAAAAAGAATCCGAAGATGCTGACCAAAGGTGGGAGCTTCCGGAGGAAGCATGTCGATGTCACGAAATACACCAATTGGTGGTATGTTTACGCCCACCTGGGTCCCAAAAAAAAAAAAAAAGAGAAATGAGACTACAATACCGGACCCAACCACTAGATGACGGAGTAATGCACTGCATAGAAAAATCCAGAAAGATTCACGCTGCAAAATTTGGCCCCAACAATGAGAAGCAGAAGAACAAGCAAGAGCCGTAGGCAATCTGTGTGCACCTCCTCTATGAAGGATATAATGCCGGAGATAGAAGGAAAACAAAGAATGTTACAGAAGTACAGATTATTTGACTGTCCCCAGGCACAACCACCTTCCTCCCTACCAGCAGAAGTGGCAGTCAGGTGGTCAAGTAAGCTTGACCATAGGAGTCTCCCTCCTTAAGTCATGGCTGGCTAGAGCATTGGAGAGCTGGTCATCACCCACAACCTCCCCCCTGGTCACAGGGAAATCCGAGCATGAGGAGCCAGGATGGCTGCGGTCTTGGGCATAGGGTCTGTAGGAACGAGTCAGCTTCCTCCTCTGCAGTGCCGGGCCATGGCCAGCTGCACCCCGGCATGCTCAGTCATCAGAATTTGCGTCGGCTGGCGGTGCCCACAAGTCTACTCTCTGCAACCCACTCCCAGGCCTGTTCAGGGGTTTCAAAACAGTAGGATTTGGAGTTTCTCATGATTCCCATGTACTGGAGATTAAGCGCCCGTAGTTTTGCTTGACCTAAAGGAGCGACAATGTTGTTGGACTATCTTGCTATAGTCGGGGAAGAGCATTGTGTGTGTGTATTTTGATATCGAAGGTAAGGCTGCCCACGGGCCTCCCGGAGGATGGCGTTGGTTCTGGAAATTTAGTATTTAAGCAATTAGTGGGTGCTGGTACCCCAGGAGGGGGACATAGGGACAAGCATTGTTGGGCCCGCTGTACCATAAACCATGGCTCAAGCGTTGTCTCCGAGTTTCATGAGCAAGACCAAATCTCCAGGAAATGTGCAACATCCGGCATCTCAGACCCCTCCGGAAAGCCCACTATTTGTAGATCATTACAGCGGAAACGTTTTTCTGCATCCTCAGCTCTCTCCTCCAGGGCCGCTGCCGAGGACAGAAGACCAGTGACCTGTCAGTTCAGGACAGTCCTATCATCCTCCACCGAGGACATCGGGCGGATGGATTTCGAGTCCTGTATGGCTTTAAGAATGGTTGGCAGGTCAGGTTCTGTGTGGTCTGGAGGGGCCGTCACCCAAGGGGAGCCAGACAAGGTTCCAGTCCCTGCTGGCGCTGTGGTAAAAACAGCAATCTTGGTCTGGGCCTGTGGGGCCTTACCTTCGTCCGTTGCAGCAGGTACCGAAGTCAGGGACTGAAGCTTTAAGTGTAGCCCCACTCTGGCCCGCTTGTCCTCAAGCAGCATGAGCAGCCAGGTGTCCCCCAGGGCCAGGTCAGTACTTGGGTCTGGTGGTAGATTAGGCAACGAGCCCCTCCGGCGATGGATGGATGGTGCCCCGAGGGAGTTTGGGTCCCGGAGCCGGTCGGGACCTCAGGAAAAGGGGAGAGAAGGGGGAAAAACCCCCAGGGCAACAGCAGAGAGACGCAGCCCACATAGGGCCCACCCCAGCCCCCCTTGGCATCCCCTCTTATCAATGCAGAGGTTTGTGGTCCAGATGGCTGGGATCTCTTCTCCCTCTGTCAGTCATGAGGTCACAGGTTGAGAGGCTGGACTAAGCGTCCAATGGCAGGGGAGGAATAGAGCGGGAGCTCCTAGCCAGAGACGGCAATTATCCTCGTGTCCCCAATGCAGCAGAGCGTTTTTTTCAGAGCAGGGCAAGCCTTCAATGCTGCAACATTATGGAGAGCCCAGCTGGGCAGGAGACTCCAGACATAATCAGGCCTTGACAAACAGCACCCGCGGTAGGCCACAGCACCTCCACAGTCTCCCTGTGGCAGGTGCGGCATCTCAGGAACCTGCACCGGCAGCCCTGGCAAGGAAGAGAGGAGCCGGTCCTCCGTGCATGGTCCCTCGGCAATACATGCTCCAGTCAGGCCCCAAGAAGGAGGAGGAAAGTGTCTGGCGGTGAAGGGAGGGCCGAAAAGGGAAGCTGCTCCCCCACAAAGGTATCAGCTGCAGCCTGGCCTCGGTGCACGCCCACCCCTCTAGCAGAAGGGCTGTC
This sequence comes from Lissotriton helveticus, assembly GCF_964261635.1. Classification (NCBI taxonomy): domain Eukaryota; kingdom Metazoa; phylum Chordata; class Amphibia; order Caudata; family Salamandridae; genus Lissotriton; species Lissotriton helveticus. Next base: position 302,710,546 of record NC_136073.1, on the reverse strand, counting down.
CCGCCGTTTTCAAGGGGGGAGGACTCCCAATAGACCGCGCCCGATGCAACAGAAAATCAGCCCACGCCACAAGGGCTCCCGAGAGCCAGCTTTGCAGCATCACACCGAGCCTCAGTCCAGATAGGGAAGTCTCAGATGCTCCGAGGAAGGTAGGGAGCAATGTGGGGCCCAGAGATGGCAGTTCGAGTAGACATGATAAAGACGGATGGCAGAGGAGGCCGGGAGCTGTTTGGGACTGCGACTGCCATCTTGGCCTCAAATGAGGCCAAATTAATACCATCGATTCCATAAGGCTCAGAAATAATGCAAGGATGAGAAACCAACCTATCGGATACAATCCAGGCAAATTTGTTCGGGCGTCTTTTTAGACTGCAACCAAGTATCGCCCAAGCACAGATATGCGTGGAATTTGGCTTAATCAGGTGCTGTCATGCCAGGGCACTTTAATTAAATTCTGTAAAAAACTGGGACAAACACCCAGAAACTCTGGCCCCGCTCATTTGGGTCAAATTCTGTTTTGAAAAAATAAAACCCCATAGGGTGATTATCTTTCATCAGCACGCTCAACACGTAATGGGCCTCAGGGGCTTGAGGATCCCTTTTAAGCAAGCTGTAAATAAGTCAATCAGACTTGCTTCGTTTCATCTTGGCAAGAATCCAAAAGACCTTGTGCATGGATGGTTATAAACAATTATGGCGAATTAAAATCTCAGCCTTGAGTGCCATGTTTTCTTACTACATTAAGACAAAATACTAAAGCTGGGTACTCTCCCAACGAAAGAATTCCACAATGGAAGGGCACTTTGTCAACTTAATCCTGCTGGTTATGTGGATACAAAAAGGAAATACTAATTCACATCTTGTGCGTTTGTCCTAACCAGTTGGATGCAAGTAGGTATTTGCTACGTAAGAACTTTACCATTCAACCAATCAGAATATGTAGGCAAACTGTGATTCATTGTCTAAGTGGAGACCGCCCACAACTTATTAATTTTGTAAAATTAATGTATTATGCCGAACCCAGGATGTCAGGGAAATAAGTCACTGTTAAAAGAAATGTTACTTAGAAATTAAACATTAACCGCCCATCTACATCTTATGAACATCAATAGGGTTGATGTTCATTGGCACTCTTTGCACTAACATCGCAATATATGTGATCACAGCCATTTTAAAAATGGAGATGAATTGCCTAATTAGGTTCATGGTCTTAATCTTACAGCACATATATTGTAAATATTTGTTTAGGTTATGACTGTTGGATTAGTCCCTCTCGCATTGACATGAATTGTACCTGTTGGTTTAATGAGAGTTTTTTAATAGGATTTTAATGACAATTTGGTGTACTTGTGATGGCTTTTATTAACTCCTTCGATGCTGATGACGGAACCGCTCCATCAGCTGCGGTGGCGCTGTGCTGATGACGGAGCGATTCCGTCATGGCCCGCTCGGCACGCCTGCGCGGCGCGGATTCCGCGTCTGCGCTGAGCGTTCTATTGAGCGGGGCGGGCCATGACGGAACCGCTCCGTCATCAGCACAGCTCAACCGCGGCTGGTGACGGAGCGGTTCCGTCACCAGCATGTGGCCGCCCTGCCCCCTTAGCGCTGCGGCGGAATAGCCGCCGCAGCGAAGGAGCTAACTATCTTCAATAAACTCAATCAGTCAGACAACGTTTGTGGCTGGCCTCACCAATTTTATTTTTGACCCAAAGTGTGCTCCCCAAAAATGTCACTTCTAGAGACACCACTGTTCCCCGGTGAAACCAAAGGAGATCGATGGACTATACTGTTTTTCCTACACTAGTATTGCAAAGAAAGGGCTAGGTTGTTTTGATGTTATATGTTCTTGCTTAGAATGTAATTCCATTTTATTTTTTATGCTATACATTATTGAATGTACTTCATTTAACTGCAGCACTTGTATGTTAATAAATGAAGGTTTGTTAAAACTTACATTGTGTTTGGGTTCTTACATTTTGCACATAATTAACTGTGCCTGGGCTGTGAGGACTGGAACGGATCACACTATTTGACACACACATACAAAATCAGCCTCCAGTACAAGAAACTGCATTTAAAAACCTCTCCAGATAAACATGTATTCTTCAATGTCAATCCCATGGAGGTTACTAATTCCTATTGTACATAAGCTGTAAAGGCATAACCCAGTTAGATGAGAATCAAATGTTACGTACCTAAACCACTAATCTTCAGCATTGGTATAGATTTTTTAATTGCATGCCTCAGATACTTCAATCCATATTTTGAACATTTGGTATTAGCCTATTGCTATTCCTCCTAACCTGTATTTAATGTACCACTTTTGGCACACGCCTATGGGAGAATGGTCATCCCCAGGAGTAAGGAAGTTAACAGCTGTCCCTATTAACAAGTACTAGAAAAACAGTATGCAACAAGGTATTCTATAGAAAATACTGCCATGCAGCACCAGTCAGGTAAGAAAAGTTCTTAAAATAAAAACAGCATCACTGTATGCTAAAGCAGGCAGCAGACACTTACACAGAGGTTTCTCAATATACATGTACTGAACTAGAACTGAAAAAAGAAGCCTCAGAAATACTTCAATTAAAAAAACATTTTAATAGGGAAGCAAGAAAATCCATCATTCTACAATGTGTACATGTGAGGTATTATATAAACTCTTCAAAGAAGCAAAACTTTATTGAATATCCATTCCATGAGTTTACGGTCTCTTTACTCCATAAAGGGTAAAAATGTTGTTGGCTAACTGACTTTTGTGCGTAGGGTTTACACATGTTGCCTATGTAAAGCACCCAAAGACCTTTGATGGGGTTTGCCAATGAAAGAACTAATTTTTTAATTTGTCAATAATGCAACCTGAACAGGTAAATATATTTTTATTTAAATATAAGCAGTTTAATAAAGCAAAAAAACATTTGAATGCTGATCAAACCCATATATTACAAACCTTAATAATAAAAACATAATATTCCAATAAAGCTAGTTCTTGATTCCATGAAAAGAAACTTGTCTGAAATAAATCCACACAGCATTTGTGTGGTCGAAAACACAGAAAAAGTTTCAGTCTAGTGACATTCATAGTCATCTTTTCTCCATTACTTCTTGGTAGGCTATAAATCGTCTCAAATTCATTTTCACGTTGTCAAGAACACACATCTGCTCAGGACTGTATTTTGCTTTGCCTTCTTTGCGCATCTGTAAAGAAAAAAACATTTCCTTATAATTGTGAGCTATTCAAGCCCACAAAGTGTAAATAAGAAAGGTATTGAATTGTTTGGAGGGTAGACATATGTGGAAAATAATCTGAAAGCTATTCCTATACTAAAATGTGGCAGATGTTCTAAACTTCTAGTGGTGATTTACCGTCCATTATTTTCTGCAGATAAAGAATTAAGTGTTCCACAGGATCTTTCAATTTCCTTTAAGGGATTTCCTTCCTTTAGGTATCCTTACTTTTTTTATATTCATGTAGAACTGTACTTTTCTCAAAGAGCTAACCATAACTATCTTGATAACTATGCCTTTTTGTATTATGGGCTTGAGATGCAGAAACATACGAAAATGTTTCAATTTAAAACACAGTGAAGCGCATGAATTCTAAAGGGTTGCATCTAATCAGATAAATGCTTAATGACTTATCTTTTATAAACATGCTTCTGTAATGATAACATTTTTGTGTAAAAAAATAAGTTAGAAAATAGATTTATTAAGAAAGAACCTAAGACCTCAATTATGGTTGCCTCACTGGGGAGAGTTGTTAATTTGACAGCGCTGGAGTTAACAATTGCTGGGACCCCATTAACAGGATTACAGGTTGCATCATGAGGATCCTTTGAGTAAGGGTAAATTACTGAGGTAAACTGGAATTCTGGGTCAGATTCCTCTGCTAATTCTCCCCAGGGATTTTGGCTGTTTGGAGCATCCAGAATCAGTATAGACAACAGAGAACCACTGTGATCCTGCAGACTTTGTAACTCTGTTACAAACTCAGAATTCTGGAGTAACCATAATGAGATATCTAGTGTTAAGGGCTGAGAAGTGTTGGAAACTATATATATGACAAGACAGAATACATACCTTCATTTTGAAGACGGGCTGAAAACGTTTTAGTGTTTGGAGGAGTTTGATTTCAGATGCTGCCTTTTCACTTTCTTTTCCATCTGCAAACACATCAAAAATGGCGTCTAGCGCCTCTCCGGCAACAACTAGGCATGGGTCATTGGTAGCAACCTCAAGAAGAAAATTACCAATTGCCTGTAATTACAGGATATTAGATCATTAGTTTTTGTGAAAAAAAGTCATCTCATCATTTCATCAACATGTGGTCCCTGAATATAACAGACAGAATACCAACCATTCAGCATTACTCATTGATTCAATATATCTCAGCAGGCTGATTGTCTGGCCCAGAAATGGATCCTTAAGTAGGTCACTCAATGCAGTACAACTTTCAAATTACTTGTGACACATTCCACCTAATGGCTCAGCTTTACAAACAAATAGTGTAAGAAATGAAGCTTTTCATCTGTCAGTATCTGTAACGTGTTTACAGATAGGGAACTAAGCAGTCAGAAGATTGTTCTTTTTAACAGTAGGCACTATTTCCTATTTGGTACTACCACTGTCAAATGCAGCTTCAGTTTTGCTGAGGCACAGTCTCATGAGCCAGACATGGTTACTGGTGTTACAAAATTAGATAGCACACAGTCTGTCATTAGGAATGCATCAGAGCTCATTCATTAGTCCAAGGATTACTTTCCAATGGCTCTGAGGTTTCTGTTGCAGATGACACACAGTAGATTTATGATTTGCTATTTTGTGTATTTGTAAAGCACACTATCAACTATGAGGGTATCTTGGCACTGAGCAGGAGTGTTGGCATAGGTAGTTAATTGAAAATCCGGGTTTGCAGCTTCTTACGGAATTCAAGAAGTGAGGAGGCAGCTCTGATGTGAAGCGGGAAGCCGTCCCACACTTGACGAGTGATGTAAGAGTATGAGTAAGAGTTGCGGGTCGTCAGCATAGGAGAGGATGTTGATGTGTGTGGATGACGCTGGCCAGAGGAATCATATGCATTGCAGAGGGTGGGGCTCAGCGAGGAACCTCGAGGTACTCCACTGAGGAGTTACCTCCGAAGATTCTAAGAAGTGCAAAGTCATTAAATCTAATTTTTTCCCTATTTCATAGGCCCTGCTGTTCTCTTTCAGTTTCCTCCTAATATCCGCTACAGTCAGCGCTGGGACACTCCTTTGCTGGGGCAGCTGTGTGCTCTACAAAACTCAGAACATAACATGCAGCATGGATGACAGTTCTCCCTCCACATAGGGGCGTGATGCCCCAAAGGGGAGTGATTTGCAGCAGTAAAATGGGCATTACTGAGTCATGCACTAGGGGGAGCATTTGTGTTTTTTTTTTACTGGAGCTCTTCCACTTCACGCTCCATCATATTTTTTACATTTCTTTCAACTCAGAAATATCCTTGGGATTTGAAGCATCCATGTATACATATATCTTTATATTCAAATATGAACACGAATATACCTTATCTGGCTTTCCGTGTTCAAATTATATTTGAGATACATTAATGACATTTTTTTATTGTGGGCTAAATCTAGACAAAAATTGCTGATTAATATCGAAGAGCTGAATTCAATCTTTCAATTTAATAAATGTGTGGTGGTTCACGGTCCTAGGCAGCTGAGAAATCTAGGAGAATCCATGCTTGTAGTTGAACGGTGTCCAGGGCTGTTGAGAGGGTTTCATGTATATCAGTGCAGCTTCCATGCCTTTTCCTGTGCGGAAGCCCGACTGGTGATCATATAGTAGGTTGTTGGCGTACAAGTAATCTTGAAGTTGTTTGGCGATTACATTTTCCAATGAAACTGCTGATGAATGACAGATTGGAGACTGGTCTCAAAAAGAAAATAGCAATCGGGTCTACTGATGGTTTTTTTAAGCAGTGGGATGATGATTGGTTATTTTAGCACAGCAGGTAACCTTCCTTGTGAAACAGAGGTGCTGCTGATTTCCCCTTACTTGAGGGCCAATGACTGAAAGAACTCCTTAATCCACTTATCTGCACATGGGCAGATTGGGATGTTTGAAGCATTTTTGGATCGGATCCACCCGCTTGGACTACGTCCATCGGTTTGAAGATGAAGAATGATGTGCTGAGAAGTGGAGGGTCTAGAGCTGGAACGTTATATGTCACACGGCTACTATTTAGTTTGTTATTAAATGAGGTCATTTTCTTTGTGAAAAAGGTGAGAAATTCCTTACATAGCTACTTTGAAAATATATTTGACAGCATGTTTGCCGGTGAGATTTCTCTAAACATTTTAAAGAGCTCGTCAGTAGCATTGGTAGATTTTAGTACACGTTAGGTGCAGAAACCCTTTTTGATTCTGTTGATAGCTTTGTGATAACCTCTCATACCAATTTTGCATTGAATCTTGTCCACTTTCACTTACATCTAGGTCCATTCTAGTTTACAACCTATTGTTTTTAGTTCTCCTAGTTCAGCATTAAGTCATTTGTTGGTGTATTTGTTTTTTTCTGATTTGGTATATTTCCAACAAATATGGCCAAGCATGTCTAGTGTATTAATTATGTTATTTCATAGCTGAATGAGAAGTTCATTGGTTTTTGATGAGTAGGTGGATTGTCCTGAATTCCAGCACAAGTTAGATAAAAGTCACAGAGACGAAGTCTAGCCAGAAGATCAACTATAATGTTTGTCATTTCAAAGGGGTGATATAGATATAGGTGTTATAAGCTGTGCCCATAGGCTCTAGATTCAATGACCCATGAATTGGCCTTGATTGAGTAACGGATGGATACTGCATCACATGAAAAAAAAAAATATGTCACAAATATCACTACAGATTAGAAATGTATGATGAATCTTAGCCATTTCGCACCACTATGTGTTGTTCTGTTTTTTCATATAGTGTTATAATGCGAAGTAAGCAGTCCCTTAGTTAATAGGGGAGAGCAATAAGAAAACCTTAAAGACTGGTATTTTAACTTTTTAGATGTTTCCTGAATTCTAAACCGTGTTTTACAGCTGAAACTGCATTGATGATTTCCTTCTGGAATGAGATTCCGTTGCTATGCATAGTGATATGCCAGTCTACAAATGGGAGCAAGAAGCACAATAGGCATGATACATGTTGTACGGTTGTCCAGATCCTCAGGGTATGATGTATAGAGCATGTATAGCAGGTCAGTAGCAGTAATGTAATAAAAAGGTCCTGTAATATGCCATAAAACATCAGGTAAAACAACAAATTAAACATAACAGCTACATGCAAAAATTCACAGTGAATTTAACAAAACGCAGCAAGGCTCATGATTGGAAAACGGAAATAAAAATCATAACAAGACTACCATAATGCAAAAGTATAATAAGAATTAAAAACAAAAAGTAAGAAATGGCCACACAATTGATGGATAACAGCCATAATATCCCACAATTGAGATTACAAACTATGGAAATAATACCCTTAAAGAAACAAGGGGCCAGCAAATCTAAAATGTTGGCTCAACGAGAAATATTTGGCCGGAACAGGCTTTAACCTACACATTGGTACTGCAAACAACTCTCCATCAAATAGGGATGGTACTGGTGTTAGATCACTAACTCATGAGATTTGGTCAGCATGAACTAGATTAAAGGACGAAAGATGGTAGGCACTGTATACAAATATTTCAAGACTGTTTTTTACAGGCTAGAATTGTATGGTTTCATAAAGTTGATGGTAATAATGGGACTGCAGCTGACCATTCCCATTTGTTTATATTGATCATGAGATTTTAGGGTAAAATTATTCTTTACTGTTACTATTTGCACTACAAAAGTACTGCTGTTTGGTTAAGGAATCCAGATATACCCCTTTTTGTCACATAAATGGATCAGGAAAAGTAGAACGTATTTACTGAAGCTAGCAGAATGAAACGGACACTAATGATTAATACATTGTTATGTGGATTATTTGAGTTGGCTCATGCATATCATTTAAATACCTCTTCTTGTTTTGTCTAAAGGGTGCCTTGAGATCAAACCCCTGAGGAAAGCGTTTTGCTTGAAATGCATTGGCACATGAGGAAAAATGGTTTTGCTGCACTATAAATGAAAGTGTAAAATACTGAGGATTTGAAATGTAATGCAATGAATTAGAACTTGATCCTCTAATAAAACACATCTTCAATTATTAAAACAACTGCATGACGCTTAGCTGGAAAATTGCAGAAGCTTACACTGAAATTGCTAGAGCCTTACCCAGAGGTACAGTACACTATATTTATTACTGTGCATTTACTTGGAAACATGTATAGGTATGTTAGATAGCTTGTGGAGGCATCTGCTGTTGCATGCCTGTGACACCATTAAGTTCCACAATCGAGCAGGGCTTGATGAGGGATCACAGTTCTGTTTCTGTGTGCTGATGGAAAGGTATGTGTTGTGTATTAGTCCATACTGTTGTGTGTATGTCAGTGTTTGATCGGAGACATCGGAGAGCAATACTTCATCATATAGGAGCTTGTTATGGTCTCCATCTGTATATAAATATCACCAGACCTATATTTGCCACATGGTCTTTTTAGTCTAGGACAATACATAGTTCTACCACAGCCTAACGCTAGCACTTGACATTTTTTAAAGATTATACAGATCCAAAGTTTTGAACGACTCAGGCATACATCGTGCTCCAACCCCAAGGATGAAGATTGGATGGCGCATACATATTTACGAGCCACCGCAAACACTACGCATCAACAGCAACATTAACTTCTTTTATTCAGAGACCTGACCTGTACTTGAGCAAGGATCGAGGTTTTCACTACAACATACAGTCTTCTGTATGGACACCAACCTACCCATACAGATTGGATTTGTGTCTATTTCTTTATACGTCACATCTCGCAGAAGTGCCTTTCCTGAGAGTACCATAAGCTATACCCACCACTCCACGTGGGTCAACGTGCATGGATGTTAAGACCTCATCTATACTTTACATAAGCCTTGCAAAAGTCATTGCATGACGAAACACACCTGCTGTTGTCCAGTTCCAAAGGATGAATATGTGAATGTACCGAAGTTCACAGAATCCTCCATATCTTTAATATAAGTTTTGTACAACACACGCCCTTACTGTTTGGACCGTACAACATTTTTAGACTAATGACGGAGTGCTATAATTTCCTGCTTTGCGGTTTATACACATTGGATCATTTGGCACAACTGCACAACTTGAGCTCACTACTCTGGTACAAGGGTGTGGGATACCTATAAAGCAGCATCCCATAAATGTACGAAATCATTGTACTGTGCCCACAGAAATGATTTGTTCGAACGAGGTGCAATTGTTAAACCACAACTACCTTTCACCTTTACTGATGTGGGCAGACTTGTTTATGTTCCTTTCCCAAGAGTAGACACTATATGTGCAGGATCATAAGTGCTACGGTCTGTTTCCAAATTCACCGTTCTCGTATTAATGTAGTAGGGATTTAACCTCTACAGTTAGGAGATTCTAAAAGGCATTAAACTTTGACTACTAATTGACCCTCTGACTGTCTCAGCCATACTTTGCCGCTATAAGTAGTAGAATGTCCTCTCTAAATCAGTCTTTCTGGTCTGCATTAAACCGACTGGTCTTCTCCACTCATCTTCCTTCTAGCAGTGCAGTTTTCCAACTGTGATTAATGCAGATTACTGGGCCGTATAATAATTATGGGTGGGCGGAATGCTCATTACGCCTGCCGAATTGGCGGAATATGATGACTCTGAGGTTGTCTTGTAATGTGGAGTTCTGGCCAAATTATGCCATTTGCCGTGTGGTGGAATTTTTTCCCCTGCAAGTCTCTAAAAATGTTAGCTGGCAATCGTGAGCGAGATTTGGCGCCCTCTAACATGATTGTCTAACACGGGCAGAAGACTGTTTCTCTTGGAGATTTGCTGCTGCACGAGTAGATTTTCTATTCAGGCTGCAGCAAAATCAACTTGAATGGCTGCATGCTCTTTCAAGCATGATGCCATTCGTGCTTATATTTTTTGCGCTGCTCGCACTGCTGGCACTAAACTGGAGCTCAATGTATATATTTACTATTCATTGGTGGAACTCCGCAGGATATCACAGGTTTTTAAGTAAGCGTGGAATTCTGTGGAGTGAAACACAGTTCCACCCACGCTGATAAGAATAATGTGTGGAGGGAACTTCCTGCCTTGGAGTCATCATCATGCAGACTTATCTAGGTTCACCTCTTACTGGATTTCTTGGAGAACCTCAAAATAGCATGTTCTATACAATACCATTACTTGCATCTCTTTCTTGCTAAAATTATTTCAGAGTACTCAAGTTTCCAATGGCCATCAGTGAGTAGATCATCCTGTGCAGGTGTTTTTCTTGGTTTTCTGGGACTTTAAACTGATTATCAGTAGTACAAATCACAAAATGCAAAGATGAAAAATGGATTGAGTTGTTGTCATCCTAGAGAACAGATGCAGAAAACTGTCACGAATCAACACCATGCAAGATTATCTAGTCTGGGTACAAATATTGTGAGGTGTGTGGATAAATTCCCCTTCCCCCCCTCCTCTACACACTAGGGTAGAAAACTTTTTTTTTTTTAACTAATCGAGCTCCATCAAACCATTGCAGGTCTCTTACAATATCTTTGGTCTATACCAACAGAATGTCTCCAGAATGTTTGGCAATTCTTAATCAAAAAGCTATTCTTTTTTCTATAGGCAATTTGGCAAGTGGACTATTAGTTGTATGATCGTTTCTTGAATCTTAATAAACCTACTATTAACTTAAATGGTGACAGCCATTGATGAAGCTTAGTGATTTTAGTTTACACTGAATTTAATATAAAGTTTAGGAAATTTTAAACAGGGTCACATTGGAATCTCGCAATTCTGATAGATGTTTATAAATGTGTATATTATTTATAACCAAATTGTTATAGTGAATGTTTATCAAAAAACTTATCAGGCTGACGTAAAATTTATTTTAAAAGACCCGTTGATTTTGGGATCCAAGTACCAAAAAGTCCACTGGATATTGGGGCAGCGTAGACTTATATGTAAAATGAGATTTCCGAGCATTAGAATTACTTGTGGGAGAAATCCCCCATGGAAAATATGCATCTAAGAGTCCTTCCCTCCCAGTCTCCTAAAATGTGGCAAATCCGACTAGACCTCAACTGGTCCATGTGGTTGGCTGTGTTTTGCACAAACAAACCAGCAGGCAAACCATAAAAAAACGAAGGGGCAGGCTTCTAACTGATTATGATCTGGTTGCATATGAATTTTTTTCCTTTTGTAGAAATGTTTACTTACGGGCTTACAACGGTAGTGATAATCTATCCCCTACCCCCTTCTCAGTCTTTGGCAGGATTGTCCATTTTAAATAAAGTCTATACCCCTGATCTAGAGGTAGAATACTAAAACATCATGCAACGTGATATACTGATAATGCCACATACAAACATGCCATAATTCAGAATGCAAATCAAAAAGATCCAACTGGTTAGGTTATTAACGGTCTAAACTGGCAAGAACACTGAATCCAGCAAATTGCAGGCTGTTTGCAGACAAAATTGAATAGTTATCAGGTCACTCTCACTTTTTGTTGCAATTATGTAAATAAGTATAATCTTTCATTTAGCAAAGAGGACAGGTCAATAAAAAGAGCAAAGAAACAACCTTCAAGGGTTCTTAAGAATGGAAAACAGAGGAAATCCAGGAGGCTATTTCGCTCTTACACCCCGGTAAAACGCCTGGTCCCGATGGGTACCCTCAGGAGTACTACGCGGCCTTCTGGGATATTCTGGCCCCCCATTTGGTGGATCTATTCCGCCATGTGGCGGACACAGGGACATTCCCACCCGAATCTGACGTGGCCACGATAGTGGTTATTCTGAAGACACAACCACCCTCCCTGAATTGTGCAGACTACCGCTCGATCTCACTGATCAACACGGAGATCAAGATCTTCGCAACCGTCTTGGCTCAGAGACTAAGACCCCCTCCTACAGGACCTGGTCCACCCCGACCAATGTGGGTTCATGCCTGCTAGGGGCACTCGTCACTGCATTCGTCGCCTCCACTTGGCTCTGGCCCACCGCGGTCGCCTAACCACGAATTTTGCGCTGCTTTTCATAGACTTTGCGAAGGTCTTCGATTCGGTGGACTGGGAATATCTGGAGGGTGTGCTGGAACCAATGGGTTTCGGTCTCCCCTGCCGCCATCTGATCAGGGTTCTTGACACTAACCCCAGTCCCTGTGTCCTCATTAATGGGATGCTTTCCGAGGCATTCCCGATCCGGAGGGGCACGCGTCAAGGGTGTCCGCTCTCACCACTCTTATTCGCGCTGGCGATGGAGCCCCTGGCGGCGCTCATCCGACAGGACCCACTTATTCGGGGTTGGGCCTGGGACTTGAGCCAAGTCGATAAGATAGCCCTATATGCGGACGACATTCTGCTTTACTTTGCGGACCCAGACAGCTCTGGCCCCAGGTGCCTGAAGGTTCTTTCCGCTTTCGAGCGGGTCTCTGGACTCCGCCTCAATCCGTCGAAGTCAGCTTTGGTCCCCCTACACCCCTCAAGGGACAGCTTTGACTGGCAGACAGACATCCCCCTTAGGAGACAATCGGTCAAATATCTAGGAGTTTGGGTAACCCTTCTGCCAGAGCTTGAATGGGCTTTGAATATCACGCCTTTGGTCGTCAGGATGAAGGCGGATCTCAAGAGGTGGCAGACCCTCCCCTCTTAACCCCCTGGGCAGGAGTGCACTCTTCAAAATGATGGTCCTCCCCAGTTTTCTTTACATACTGCAAAACATTACTATCCACCTGCCGGGTAGTTGGTTCCGCGAACTTGACGGTGCTCTCACCCGGTTTCTCCGGGGAGGAGGGAGATCACGTTTATCCCTGGCGCACTGCCGTATCCCCCCCTTTGACAGGGGTATGGGGGTTACTAATCTCCACCTCTATTACCTGGCCACGAAGCTCATCGTGATCCACGATTGGTATGCGGTCAGCTGGTCTGGCCCAGCATATCGCGTGGAACTCAGCACATCGGATTTCACGCAGATCCAGGCGTTTCTATATGGTAGCCCAGTGCCACAGGCTCTGTACCTGGTCACCAGGACGGTGTTTCTGGCCTGGTGTACGGCCCTACGTCATGTGAGGTGGGACCGGAAACTCACTCGGCAGATGCCACTCCGGCATGGGTCCTGGATGCAGGAGGTCTCGTCCTTGCAGGGGTTCCGACGTTGGGACCTCATCGGGATTTACCTGCTCGGAGATGTATGGGTGGGGACCACTTCCGATCCTTTGCGGACCAGCAGCAGCGCCACGCCCTTCCCCGCTCCCAACTCTACAAGTACCTACAACTCAGACACGCCCTTCATACAAATGTCTCACTCCCTTCCAGAGTTCAGCCCGCTGGAAGCCCAGGTGATGATGGGGAACCTAGGGAGGGGAGGGAGGGGAGGGGGGAGGGTCCCGCATATACCGGTCACTGGTGAACAATGGTCACGCTTCCCTCGATCAGCTCAGGGCTCGATGGGAGGGATGGCTGGTCCCCCTAGAGGAGGCGGATTGGAGGGATGCCCTTATGGCACCCAAAACCTTGACCACATCCTCCAAGTTACGCCTGATCCAGCTTTACTACCTTCATGTGGCATACCTCACCCGACACGTCCATTCCGGGCCCAGATGAGATCCTCCCCAGCATGCACGCGATGTGCCTCCGCCCCAGCCGATTTCTACCACATGGTATGGTGCTGTCCGGCTTTGGCGCCGTCCTGGAGGGGAGTGGAGCTTGAACTCACACATGCCCTGGGATGGGAGGTTCCCCATGACCCGTTACGTCTGCTGTAGGGGGTGTTTGATAGCCTGGATGGCTCCAGGGCAGACAATCACTTTTTGGGGACAGCCGTGGCGGTGGCCAAAAGAGACATAGCGGCGCACTGGTCCCAGGCTAAAACACCCACTGTACAGGGATGGAGGAGGGGAATGGACTGGTGTGGGATCCAGGAAGAAGCCCTATTGGAAGCCCAGGGATGCCCTGACTTATTAAGGAAAGTGTGGGGTAAATGGTTCAATATGCTGCCACTATGATGATCTGCCTTCATTTTCTTTTATGTACGATTGTATTTAATGATTGGACTGCCATGGCCAACCCCGATGGGCCGACCCTGGTCTTGTCAACTGTATGCATTGTCATGCCTTTTTTTTAATGATTAATGATCTGCTACCAATGAATTTCCATGTTGTTACAAATCCAATAAAGTTGATTATCAAAAAAAAAAAAAAAAAAAAAAGGAAAACAAATCTAATTCTTAAATCATTCCAAACAAACCAACAAAAAAACAGTGCTATCACCAAACTTCAAAAGAGAAATAATGGTTTATTATAAAAATTATGACGAAAAGCTGAATGTTTTTCTACTAGGGGACCTTAGTATATTTTGGCCTAAAGTCAGTATGGGAATGCAAACGTATTCATCGCTGGAGTGCAATATCTCTGGATCTTTGTAATTCAAAAATTAATCTGTTTATGGGGTTTCTCAGCCCCCAACTAGATGGTTATTATTATGGGTGATGTTGTGCTCTTGAAGTCAATAACTGTGGACACTATCTCAAAAAACAATTACATCTATGAACCTGTATAGCAGGCAATCCCAAATGGATACCTGCTTGTGTTTACAGACAAAATCCCAAATAACAGCCATGTGGGGCAACATTTCCTTTTGACAAATAAAATCACCAACCGATGCGGCCTCTCCTCCTAAGAGGGATGAAGCAAAGAGAAGAAAGTCAGGAGAGTGATGGCCTACCCTCTATGGAAAGGCACCACCACTTAAGGTAGAAATTATGCTAGAGTCCGAAAGCAATACATCACCCAAAAAGAAGGTGGTACATAGTGGTTGCACTGACAGCACCTGGTGTACACGATACATGGAAGTAATTGCAATGAGGAACGTAGTTTTAAGGGCGCACAGCCTTAAAAAGAACAGCTGGGTGACTGCTTGCCATGGGGCAGCCCAGACCTCACAAAAGCTCAGAGCTTCTTTGGCAGCAGGGATCATTCCAGGAGTGTTGCCCCCTGTAGAATACAGACCAGAAATTGTTCTTTTCAGCAGGGTGGACACTGTGCCTGTTTAGTGGTCGAGCAGCGCTTCCAAAGGATTGCTAAACACAAACAGTCCTCAGTAAACATGACTGCAGTTAGTTAGATTCAGTCCCTGGAACCAAGTATGTCCACAAACCAATTGGCCTACAGCCTCTTCCTTCGTCAAGAGGGATACTGAAAGAAAGTACCAGTCAAGTACGGGCAGTAATTAAGAGCGGACCAATCAACTTGCTTTCCTAGTTCAACATTTTATGGGGTTCCTTCAATTAAACACAAAAAAGCCACCGTCTGATCAGCTCTTGTTAGGCCTAGGACTACAGAAGCCCTTCCTGAGCTGGTTCCAACCAGTTCAGGCACAAATGTTCACGGAGTATAGACATGTAATGAGAAAACAAGGGAAACTCAATATTCAAACCTGGGGTACCTATTAGTATTTTAAGAAAACATGGGTTCTTACAGGGCCAAATTGGTACAAAATAAAGCAAGGGCAGTTGGGTTTAAAGCAGTGTTAATCAATATGCCTGTACCAAAGAGGAATATAAAGGCAGTTAACGCCGGGCGGAGTAACAATAGGTAGTTATTTAATTGTAGACAGGGACACAGATGAGCTTTTTTTTCAACGTGCGATATTTATTTATCAACACTATTGCAGCGTATTTCTGAGATTATACTTCAAGTGCTCACAAAAAAGTGATAGCAAGTGTGAGGTGACGAGTGAGTGACTTTTAAAAATTATATACATCGCATTGTCAAGAAAGATAGAAACTCCTGGGTGTAATTTAAACAATAAAAGGAGTTTCTTGTTGTCCAAGAGTAGTCGACGTTTCGATCTCACTGGAGATCATCATCAGGACAAAAAGGAAGGAGTAGTTTCTGTCCTGTAACTCCAGTGCTGTAGTAGGGGTATCTCTGTTACAGTCATAATCTAGTGAATAGTCCCGCCCATATGCGTGGACCCCGGAGCAATCAAAAATAATCTCTTACAGTGTCAAAAAAATGCAGAAATGCATAGACACTTAAGAGAGAATTTAAAGACAGATAATGCAGCCAAAAAGGCTACACTGTCCAGTACTTCAACTAGAAATTCCACCACAAAATCCACAAAACAGCAAAGCCTGTACAGATTTCCCTTGCTTAACAGCAAAATCCCTCAGGAATGATAGAGAGAAGAACCTGGACAGACAAGCCCCATAGGCTGCCATTATGTGGCTTAAATAGGATACTGTGCCTTTAAGGAACCTTCCAGAACCTTCTCCCAGTATCCCAGAATGCATAGCAGGTCCAACTTCGTTTCAGTTCTTTTTGAAGGCGTAAACAACGCCAGACCTGTAGCATTATGAACCTGAACAAATCTCCACCGGGGAGGCGGGAGGGCGCTTATGACTATAACAGAGATACCCCTACTACAGAACTGGAGTTACAGGACAGAAACTACTCCTTCTGTAGTAGGGGATCTCTGTGTATAGTCATAATCTAGTGAATAGAATGGCAAGCCCATTCCCACATCAAGCGGCGGTGGAGAATATGAAAATCACGCCACTATTGTGCGAACAAATTCCGCAGCGAAGCCTGCCCAACCTGAGCGTCTGCCCTGGCATCAGTGTCCAGGCAGTAATGCTTAGCAAAGGTATGGACCGACTTCCAAGTGGCCGCCTTGCAGATCTCTGCAAAGGGAACATTACGAAGCATAGCTGTCGTAGCAGCTTTGCCTCTGGTGGAATGAGCCTTAGGCTTACCCCCTAAGGTCTTATTAGCTTTGCAGTAACACAATTGTATGCAGGACACAATCCACCTCGAGATGGACTGCTTAGAGGTAGCAAGACCTGTCCTGACTGAGCCATAATTAATGAACAATTGGTCTGACCTACGAATATCTTTAGTCTTATCAAGATAAAACTTCAGCACCCTCCTCACATCCAGGGAATGCAAAGACCTTTCCGCTGGAGATGACGGATTCTGAAAGAACGTAGGCAAAGTGATAGTCTGATTGATATGAAAATCAGAAACAACCTTGGGAAGAAATTTAGGGTGAGTACGCATAACAACCTTAGCAGCATGAAACACAGTATAAGGTTCTTGGCAACACAATGCCTGAATCTCACTCACCCTGCGGGCCGATGTAATGGCCACGAGGAACGCCGCCTTCCAGGACAGGTGCTGCAACGAAGCCTTATGAATGGGTTCAAAAGGCTCCTTCATCAATCTGGACAGCACCACATTCAAGTCCCACGAAGGCGAAGGAAGCCTGACAGGAGGGAACACTTTCTTCAAGCCTTCCAAAAAATCTTTGATCACAGGGATCTGGAAGAAGAAAGTCTGTGAGGGCCTTTCCTGTAGGCAGTCAAAGCAGCCAGATGAACCTTAATGGAATGGACATTAAGGCCCGACTGCGCCAGATGCAGCAGATACGGAAGGATGACATCTTCCTTGCATGTCGTAGGGTCATAGTTCTTAGACTTGCACCAGATGCAAAACCTCTTCCACTTGTAAGCATAAGAAGTCCTAGTGGAAGGTCGCTTAGCCTCCTTCAGTATGTCCATACAATCTTCTGGGAGATTCAGATGGCCATATTGCACTATTTCAGGAGCCATGCCGCCAAACTCAAAGACGAGAGGTTGGGGTGCACCATCCGCCCCCGAACTTCGTGAGAAGGTCCGGCCTGCACGGCAGCTTCATGTGAGGAAGGAGAGAGCGGTGAAGCAGGTCCGTGAACCACCACTGTCTGGGCCATTCCGGGGCGACCAGGATCATCCGCGCCCTGGACTGGGACAGCTTGATGAGAACCGCCGGAATCAGGGGAATTGGTGGAAAAGCGTACAGAAAGCTGTTCGACCAGTTGATCCATAACGCGTTCCCCAGCGTCCCCTGCTGGTAGTACCTGGAGGCGAAGCCTCGGCATTTGCTGTTTTCGGCGGTGGCGAACAGATCCACGTCTGGAGTTCCCCACCTTGCGAAGACTTCTCCTAGTACTTCGTCGTTTAAGACCCATTCGTGGTTTTCTTGAATGAGTCTGCTCTGTTCGTCTGCCTGAACATTCTGCACACCTGGTAGATGGGTGGCCGTTATAGACAGTCCTCGAGCCAGAAGCCAGTGCCAGATCGCCTGCGCCTCCTGCGACAGAGTGCGCGATCTCGAGCCCCCCTGCTTGTTGAGGTAATACATCGTTGTCGTGTTGTCCGTCTGAACAAGCAGAGAGTTGGTCTGAAAGGACGGGTGAAAAGCCTTCAGTGCCAAGTGCACAGCCCTGAGTTCCAGGAAATTGATGTGGTACGTGGCCTCCATCTGGGACCACGTCCCTTGAATTTGTAGGTCTCCGGAGTGCGCTCCCCAGCCCTGGAGAGAAGCATCCATCACGATAGTCTGTGTGGGAATGTCCTTGTGGAAGGGAACCCCTCTGAGGAGATTCTCCTTCGAGCACCACCACTTCAGACACTGAAGAGCATGCAGAGACAGTCGTATCTTGTCGTCCCAAGATCCTCTCCTCTGGTCCCATTGATCCTCCAAGCACTCCTGTAGCGGTCTCATGTGCAGCCGCGCATGTGGCGTCAGGAAGATACACGAGGCCATCGATCCCAGCAGAGAAGACACCGTCCTCACTGTCGTGGACGGAGTAGACATGAGAGCCTGAGCCTTCCGAAGGAGTGATAAACGTCGCTCTTCCGAAGGAGACACGCTTGCCGACAGTGTATTGATGGAGGCTCCCAAGTACTGGATGCACTGGACCGGAATCGGGACCGACTTGGACATGTTGATGTGCAACCCCAGCTTGTTCAAGAGAACGCACGTCTTCTGGAAGTGTGCTTGAGCTTCCGAGAAGGAGGAGGCCTTGATCAACCAATCGTCCAGGTACGGGTAGACAAACACCTTGTTCTTCCGCAGGTGTGCCGCTACCACTGCCATGCATTTCGAGAATGTCCTGGGTGCAGACTTCAGTCCGAAGGGCAGCACCGTGTACTGATAGTGATTGGTGCCGACTTGAAAACGCAGAAACTTCCTGTGTTTGCATGCAATGGGCACGTGCAAGTATGCGTCCTGTAGATCTATGGCACACATCCAATCTCCTCGTTGCAGCTGAGGGTAGATTTGATGCAACGACAGCATGCAAAACTTTTCTCTGCGAATCCACTTGTTTGCCTGTCGCAAATCCAGAATGGGCCTGAACTCGTTTTTGTCCTTCTTGCGGACAAGAAAGAACCGAGAGTAAAGACCTCTTCCTCTTTGAGACAGAGGTACGTCTTCTATCGCCCTTTTCCTTAGCAGAATGTCTGCCTCCGCCTGAAGCTCGCTCGGGTGATACTGCGAGCTGACGGGAGGAATCGATGGAGGAGGGCTGGTGAAACGCAGACTGTATCCATTGCAAACAATATTCAGCACCCACTTCTCCTGAGTAATTTTTCTCCACTCTGCCAGAAAAAATTGAACGCTTCCCCCCACCGGAGCGGGTAACGGACGAGGGGGAAGTAACAGCTCAGGGTCGAGGCCCGGCCGGGCCCTTGGAAGCGGTAGAGGACTGCTGTCTACCCCTACCCCCCTGGCGTTTCTGGAAGGGCCGTCTGTACTGCTGCTGCTGTTGCTGCTGCTGATGTTGTCCGGCAGACTGCCCTCTTCCACGACCCTGCGACCCGAACCGCCGTTGGAACTGGCGGTAGGGTTTCTTCTCCTTGGGCTTCTCCAAGCCCACCGCCGTCAGGGTCTCCGCCTCGGCCTTCATCCTGGCCATCTCGTCATCCGCGTGTTTTCCGAAGAGGGTATCTCCGGAAAACGGGAGATTCGCCACACGTTGTTGTGCTTCTGGCTTAAGAGACGTCAACCGGAGCCAAGCATGGCGCCTCTGGTTAATCCCGTGGCAGTATCCGTGCGCAGACAGCAAGGAAATATCCGCCGCGGCGCTAATGGCCTGGTTAGAGACCAGCATCCTCTCCTGGACGATCTCCATGAAGTCCTCTTTGCGGTCTCGAGGAACGAGGTCCGCAAACTGCTCCATTGAGTCCCACAGTGCACGGTCGTATCGTCCCAACAAAGCCGAGTCACTGGCAGCCTTCATTGACGAGGAGGATGTACCACACGCTTTTCGCCCAGCAGAGTCGATCCAGCGGCTCTCCTTGTCCGGAGGCACCGTGGACGCAGGAGAGGTGGCATGAAGCTTCCGGGCCGCCGTCACAATGACCGAATCCGGCGCCGGGTCCTTTCTCAAGAAGGCTGGGTCCGAGTCCGGAGCTCTGTATTTCTTGAGGAGCCTGGAAGGCGCAGACTTCACAACCGCCGGCGTCAGGAAAAGCTGTTCAGCCGGCTCGAGGAGCCCCGGCACCAGAGGCAGTAGGGGGCGAGACAGGTGTTTCTTGTGTAACGTCTCAAAGATGACCGAAGTCGAAGGCGTAGGCGCTTCAACTTTGATCCCCAACTTCGCCGCTCCGCGCAGGAGAACCTCTTGGAATGTGCCGATATCGTCGATCGGGGACACCCTAGTCTCCGGCGAATCAGACAGCGTGGGCGAGTAAGAACGGGTCCCAGATGAGCGTGACCTGGACAGACGCCTCCTATGGCGATGCCTGGATCTCGATGAAGATCCGCGGCCACTTCTGGACTTGTCCCGTCTCCCCGAACGAGACCTCGATCTCTTGGGCCTGGGACGGTCCGCCGGCCTCCCCGGTTCCGGAGTCCGAGGCTTCGGCTTCGACTTAGGAGTCTTCTTCGGCGGCGTCGGAAACTTGGGCATCGACACCGCCCGCGGTGGAACCGGGGGTGGGGGGAGTCACTGGAAGCGGGGCCTGCGGAGCCGGTCGAGCAGGCAATGCAGGGGGGGTCGGAGCCTTCGGAGGCGGACCCCTTAGCAAAGGAGGCAGTGAAGGAGGCGCTGAAGGCTTCTTCGGGGTATATACCTCGGAATACGCCGTTCCCGGCGAGCCATCATCCTGTCCGGAATGTGGGGAGCCCCCCACAGTCCTGGGCCTGTCTTTTCGACCTCCTGACGCCGAAGATCGGTGCCCAGACGGCGAGCCTGGGTCTCTAGACGTCAAACGGCCCTTCGGCGTCGACCGCCTCTCACTCCTCGACGTCGAACGGTGTCGACGTCTCGACGTCGACCCCGACCAGATGGACGAGCCACGGAACCTCGACGACGGGCGATGGTGCCTCGACGGCGACCTCGACCTCTTCGGACGTCTCGACGTCGACCTGGATCGTCTCGACGTTGACCTCTTGGAACGTTTCGACGTCGATCTCTTTGAATGTCTCGACGTCGACGTCTTCCGCGCCGGAGACTTCTTCCGTCTCGACGGCGGCCTCGACGACGAGGATCCCCTCGACGACGATGTCCTCGACGGCGAACGGCGGTGTCGCCTCGACGGCGAGCGCCGACGCCGGGTCCTCCGATGTCGACCACTCGATGCCGACGGCGACGAGGAGATCGACACCGGCTTCGACGGCGGCCGGAACACGTCCCTCGACGTCGACGGGCGACATTTTCTCAACCCAGAGCCCTGGGGAGACCGGGAACTGGCCGTGGACCTTCCCCTCGACGTCGTGGTCAGCGCAACAGACCCAGACGGAGATCTTGGGCGCGGGCTGGACTTCCTGCCCCTGGGGAGCCCCCCAGAGGCCTCAGCATGGGCAGAAGGAGCCCCTCCTGACCCACCTCGTGCCTTCAATCTTCTTTCTTCAAGTCCCTGAAGTCTGATTTTACGCCTGTCCTTCAGGGTCCTTCCAGGGAAGCCTCTACAGATCACACACTCCTCAGGGATGTGGGAAGAGGGAAGGCAGAGGATACAGACCTCATGGGGGTCTGACTTGGCCTTCGTCCTGGAGCACTCCGGGCATTTGTCAAATAATGCTGGCATTATGGACAATAAAAGAGTGCAGGAACCCAAGAAGAAAGGCACTAAAGTACTTTGAAAGCACCAAAAATCGAATTTAGTGTAAAAACACCAACAAAACCCTTGGAAAGGGAGAGCTCAATGCTCCAGGGTCCTGCTTGCAGGAGCCGGAAAAAAGAACTGAAACTAAGTTGGACCTGCTATGCATTCTGGGATACTGGGAGAAGGTTCTGGAAGGTTCCTTAAAGGCACAGTATCCTATTTAAGCCACATAATGGCAGCCTATGGGGCTTGTCTGTCCGGGTTCTTCTCTCTATCATTCCTGAGGGATTTTGCTGTTAAGCAAGGGAAATCTGTACAGGCTTTGCTGTTTTGTGGATTTTGTGGTGGAATTTCTAGTTGAAGTACTGGACAGTGTAGCCTTTTTGGCTGCATTATCTGTCTTTAAATTCTCTCTTAAGTGTCTATGCATTTCTGCATTTTTTGACACTGTAAGAGATTATTTTTGATTGCTCCGGGGTCCACGCATATGGGCGGGACTATTCACTAGATTATGACTATACACAGAGATCCCCTACTACAGAAGTGAGCAAGTAGAATCTATAAGAAAACAGTAAAATGAAGTATTTTAAATGTAGTACCCTGTGGAAATATACCTTTTTAGGGGTACAATGGTGCAGGGTCACTCTTTTGTTCACTGGTTCAAAAACCAACAAAGTAGAGATCAGCAATGGAGTAGGAATACATAACATGTTTATTAATCACTCATGAGTGGGACCTCATCCACACAGCACTCTCAAGTGCTGGAGGAGGTAGTACACTGAAGTCACAGAACACAGGTCTTTTATACAGGTTTTGTGCAGTGTAAGCACGTGAACAGAAATAGGGAGAACAAGTTTTAGAAATAGTTTTCAGCAGACAAGGGCAGATAAATAACCACTTGGCCAGCAAAGTGGGAGGAGCAGCAGAAATGCTTATGACAGCAGTAAATGATAGACAGATAAACAGATGTACTGCCAGCTACAAACTCTCAGCACGTACATTGCTTTTAGCTGAGTCAGGAAGTTAACTAAAATAAATAACACAAGAACAGTAAAAGACGAGCACCAGAGGATGGGAGAATTGCGAAAGAATACGAAATGGACCCCCCCAGCCAAAATGGCTGCAGCTTATGCCAAGTAAAATATTACACGTTTTCCACACCCAGAGTCAATAGTTACAGCACATTAATGTTGACCTAGTGCTCCCAGTGGATCTTATCATTACAGTTGAGTTGATTACAATTAAGGTCACACGTGATCAAGACGTATGTAGAGAGAGGATATGAAGTGACAGTAACTTAATTAAAACATCAACCTAGTGCTCACAGCGCATCACACAGTAATGTTCACCAATTCAAGGTAAGGATCAAGCATTACAAAGTCAAATGCAAATAGTTATGAGCAGAAGAAAGGAGAAGTTAGAAGATCAAAAGATGAACTGTAGATAAAGGCAGTGCTGAGTGAATGCCTGTCAGCATCCACACAGTGAAGAAGGGACAACCTGAAGGAAGCCAGTGCCTGGGGGTGTTACTAAAAAGGCACCCAGAGGGAACTTGGTGCCTGGAGATAAACCAAATTAATCTGGCCACTTGCCAGGGCGCTGTTGGAAGAAAGAGACCCGTGTGAGTGAATGCACAATGGGAGTAGGGCATATTAGGGTGCCAGTTACTAAAAGAGAATAAACCAATACAGACCACTTACTTAGTTGCTAATGGTGGTGCAGTAGGCTGCAACAAAGGGTCGGTAGACTCGGGCACTGTTAAAGAAAAACAAACCCGTGTGAGGTCTATAGAAGGAGTACAAGTAGAGGGCAGGGCATGTTGAAGTGCCTCTACAACAACCACAACCGGAAAATACTTGCTTCGTGTTCGGTGTTCAATTGATATTGAAGGTGGCGGCACAAATTTCAGATAGTTGGCCGCAACAAGGGGAAAGCCTTGAAAAAGTCTGCAATCACAACTCAGTTGGTGTTGCCACGATAAATCCGTAAGAGGCACAGGTGGAAAGCATTAGGCACTGAGCACGAGAGGCCCCTAAGGATAAGTGAGGATCAAGCAGAATGAATAAACCAGCACTTACGTAATTAGAGACGACCGTGTGAGTCGGTCGTTGCAGCATAAGACGGGCAGCTGCTCCGTCTAAATTTCCAGCTTCAAATGAATGTTATTTTGACAGGGGCCAAAGTATATATAATGCTTCTGGGCCGCCTGACGAGCTGGTAGAGCACATGTCTGTGCATGTGATCGGCAGCAGCTGATGCCAATACAAGGCTGGAAATCAATTCGGGGGATGCATCAGTAACACCGGAGGCTGCTAAAGCACGCATCTCTGCGTGTACCTAGAAGCAGCTGAAAACTAAGCTAGGAAAAGTAGCGAGGTACTTCCAGCTTAGGGATCTAAACCGAGTGAATGCACGCAGACCCAGTGTAACTGTGTAGAGTCTGTTGGTGGTTGCCGCCTCTTCAGTGGGAGCGTAGGATATCAATAACTTGCCAGGTGAAATCCATTTCAGTGTCTCCAAAAAGTGTTCCATGAGAGGTTCTGTGGAGACTTTGCAGCAAATTCTACTCTTGTGCTGTGAAATTCTTGTTTTGATCTTCTGGGTAGTTTGTCCTACCTATACCAATTTGCACAGAAACTGAATGCAGTATATCACATTGTTTGAGTTACAGTTCAATAAAAAATTCAGCGTGTGTTTAACATTTCCATATTCAAACACTTTCGTATTTTCTGTAGAAACAAATGCCAAGCAATTGTCACATTTGTAATGTCCTTGAACCGGGAGAAGGCGAAGGTACACCTGGACAGTGGTGTCACTCCGTGTGGGTTTGTGGGCTCTTACCAGTTGGTCTTTTGGGTGCCTTTTCAGTAACACCCCCAGGCACCGGCTTCCTTCAGATTGCCTCGTAAGTTGCCCCTTCTTCACCTTGTGGATGCTGACAGGCATACACTCAGCACTGCCTTGCTCTACAATTCATCCTTTGATCCTCTAACTTCTCATTTCTTCTGCTCACAACTAGTTGCATTTGACTTTGTAATGCTTGATCCGTACCTGGAATTGATACACATTATTGTGATGCGCTGTGAGCACTAGGTTGATGTTTTAATTATGTTACTGCTAAAGAGCATATACTTTCCAGGTAAATTATGTAATGGACTGGTGCTTCCATGATCGGCATATTGATTTACTTGTAAGTCCCTAGTAATGCGCACTGTGTGTGCCAGGGCCTGTAAATCATATGCTGCTAGAGGGCCTGCAGAACTGATTGTGCCACCTACACAAGCAGCTTTTCAAAAGGTTCTCAGACATGCCACTGCAGTGTTTGCGCAGTTGTGACTGCCATGTCGACTTGGCAAGTGCATCCACTTGCAAAGACCTAACCTTCACTTTTATTGTATGTAAGGCATCTCTAAGGTAGGCCCAAATTACCCCTATGGGCAGGGTGCAGTGTATTTGAAAGGTAGGACATGTCCTGGCTTGTGTGACATGTCCTGATAGTGAACTACAGCTTAATTCATTTTTCACTGTTGAAAAGCTACCTGTCCCATAGGATCGAATGGGGAAATCTTTGTAACATTTGCAAGTATAACTTCCCACTGGGACAAGATAGAGAGCTGGAGTATATTCTGAACTCAGAATATAACGATGCATCTTTTAGTAAAGATGATTTTAAATATTGTGTATTTGAAAATACCACTTTTAGAAAGTGGGTATTTTTTGCGTAGTCATCCTGTGTGCCTCTGCTGGTTTGTGAATGGACTGTCTGGCTTTGGAGTGACAGGGACTGGGGATGTGTATTCTCTCAGAAAGTCACAGGGGGTTTGGGGGGGGGATGGTTGATGTGTGTCCTGCCTTACCTAAATGAGTCAGGGCTGGGCTGAATAGACCTGGGCTGCATTGAGAGTAGTAGGGGGAGTTTCACTAGCACCTCAATAGGCCTGGTCTACATTAAGAGTGGTGAGAGGAGATCTCCCTTGCACCTGAATAGGCCCCGTCTCCCTTGCACAATGCGCTCTCCACCTCCTGCCGGTAAGCTGGACCGGAGAGGACAGAACTGGTTTGGGCTGATCACAGACACTCGCCGCCCAAAAGAACAAAGAGCAACTGAGTATAAATATTGGGGCACAGAACTTTAGATTACTGCTGAACTAGGGAATCTGCCAGGAAGAAGAGCTAGAAAAGCGGTCAGGAGGACCTGCCACTCTGCTGCATGCTCTGCTGTGCTGGCCTGCTGCTTTTGTCTTGGGCAAATAAAGGACTGGATTGTACTTTCATCCTCCTGCTGTTAAAGTTTTCTCTAAGGGCTTGAAGTAGAGCTTTCCTGCTGTTGGAAGTCTCAGGGAGATAAAAGACTTCAGAGAATTTGCTGGAATCAAGGAACCTGCCAAGAAGAGCTGGAAGAACTGCCAGACGGAGTACTGCCCTATTACTGTGTTGTTGCTTTGCTGGGTTGGTCTGCAGTTGCTACTTCTGCCTTGCGCAGTGAAAGGACTGGACTGAACTGAACTTTCTCCACTTGTTGCGGAGTATCTCCAAGGGCTAGAATTAGAACGTGCCTCCTGTTCTGAAGTCTCAGGGACCGCAAAGACTTCACCGACCTCTGGGTACCATCTCTGGAACTGTGGTTTCAGTTGCCACAGAGGGGGAAAGCAACCAACTCCATCACCGACTCCATTGCTGGCTCCGTGTCCTGAAGGAATCGCAGAGGGACCACCACATCTTGCAACGCAATCCATGTCTCACCGCCGCCGCCGAGTTGCTGCTTGCATCGTGACCTGTGGGCACAGCCTCGCTTTACTTATCCGCCCTGGTCTCACTGACGCCATCACTGCCCGCTAACTTGGACACCTGTGACCGCACCGAGGCATGAGGGCACCGCTCATAAGTCTCAAATCGCATCGTCATGTCCCACACCACAGTCCAGACTGACCGACGCCAGCTCCTCGCAACCGGCCCTGTCGCCTGAACCGTGCTCGGTCAGCCCCACAACAAGCACCACCTTCACTCCGCACCGCAGGCCTCGTCTCACCAATCCCGCTCGACGACCGAGCCGGTGTTAGCATCCCCCCTTGAGGGCACCGCATGCCGCACTGCTACGCTTCACACTGCAACTGCGACAGTTGCCACGACCGTCCCACACCAACGTGATCGGCCGCAACGAAAAGGTACTGGTTACGAATCTGCAGGCACCACGACTGTCTCGGTCAGACGAAACTGTTGGATTCTGTTTTCAGCACCGGATGTAGCTTCCGACTTCAAGGAACTGCATTTTTAAGGTTATTCTTGCAAAGTGCATATTGTTAAGTACTGTATAGTGGATTTTTATTGGTTTGGTCTGGTTTTGACTATATAAAATATTGGATATTTTTCTAAACTGATGTGGTGCCCTTCTGTAGTGTTTACTGTGTTTACTGTGTTACTTTTGGTTATGTGCAAATGCTTTACACATTGCCTCTGAGATAACCTCAACTGCTCGTGCCAAGCTACCAAGGGGGGTGAGCAGCAGTTATTTCAGTAATGTACCCATCCCCCCTTATCCGGACTAGAAGGAAGGGTCCCTATTTGGACAAAGGTCCAAACCCTTACCAACTAGAGACCCCATTTCTAACAAACAGTATGATGATTACCATAAACACAGGCACAACACAGACCCATACAGATATATATTAATCCCATTAGTAAGCTGATCCTAAATACATGGCACAAGATATTACATACATGGTCCGACCAGAAGCCCTGTACGGTTCCTTCCTACAGATCTGAATCCACGATTCATACCAGCTGAGGATGGGTGAAGTTTAGTTAGATGGAGAAGAGGTGGGTGCAAAATGATTAAAGACATGTAGGACAGTAATGTGATAAGATACTTTGACAGTTGTAAAAAGTGATTCAGGACGAAATAAGACACCTCTGCCAATATCACCCAAGGCGCTTCCTAATTTATTGGGGGATTGAAGAACAGGTGACAAGACAGAGTTGCCAGATTGCAAAAAAAATGCGTAACACACTTTACAAAATATGCAGATTAGTCTTTTACAGCCCACAAATGGCTGGACCTTGACTTACAAGTCACAGACGGTACTCTACATGAAAGCCTAGGAGAAGGAGCTAGGACGAAACATCATACGTAATGAATGAGAAATAACAGAAAGGTTTCAAGCTGAACGCTTGCGTACTACACAGAGAATTGAAAAAATTGTATTACAATCCAGAAAGGATGAATGAAGGTAAATGAAAACAATCATATGGATATTTGTGTTAGAAGATGTGGGAGTGAGGCAGACAGAGGAAGTAATTTCCAACATATTTAGTGGGAATTCTTAAACATAAAATTGTACTCATACAATGTACGAAAGATGGTGGGGGAAATAAAAGTAATAGCCCTTTTGTTGTACTGCTAGTGAAACAGGTAGAGGGGGACCAAGTCACCTTCAGGATATGGCCATATATACAATCTTGACATCAGCAAACTTTGTGACCACAAATTATAGGACAAAGACTACACAATATAGGATAATAATTCACAGGTTTAACTTAATGTGCTTGAATAAGATATTTAATGTATTACTCATGTATGTTTAGGTATTTGTAGGTCATGAACTCAGCTCAAGAGCAACAGAGCGCTTCAAACTAATAATGTATTTTCGAAGGGTCCGTGGAAAAACTTACCTTAAGTGGGGGTCATACTTAAGCTATCTGGAACTAACATGCATGTTGTGTCTTATAGCGTTACAGCTCTACTTCTGAAAATGTGATACGGTTCTTGCATACAATACTCACGTAATGTGCACACTCTCAGCCAACTGAGGAGTGGTTTCAAAACTTCATATTTTTTGGCAATGAATTTTTGTAATTGTTTATTTTTAAAATGCTATAAAATCATTCAAACTTAAAAATACTATTGCAACAACTAATTTTCCGAAAAAGAAGTTCAGCTGTTTGATAGCATGCATAAATTGGTCTTTCCCTACACAGGCATAGACTGTACTATGTAACCTAGCACACTGCTAATTGTGCTCTTAGTACCATGGGCCAATTTGAGCTGGTAACTCAGATGGATGTGCTGAAAAGGCAGCCTAGGAGCTGAACCCATTAGGACTTAAAGTTCCACTGTAAGGCTCATATGTGTAATCTGGTGTAGTAGACAAGGAGGATGTGAGATGCTAAGAGGCCAAAAAGTCTCAGGACCACGCTTACCTGGACCCAGGAGCACATCTCAAACATCAGGTGCATAGCGCAAATGTTTTAGACTCATTGCAACGTATAGAAAGACCAGAATTCCACTATATCCAGGATTGTCTGAATAAATGGAAGCCTCTTAGAGGGAATCAGTGAGTACTTTGGGTCGTTTGTGGTGAAACTCAACGACATTAAAACTTTTGTCGTCATATGGAGGAGGTTCACGACGGACAGCAGCAAGCCCGCTTTCAGCAGCTAGTCATCGAGATATGGGAATACAGTATCTTCTGACCTGCAAATGGGGCAGCAACCACCGCCATCACTTTAATGAACACCCAAGGAGCACAGGTAAGGTCAAAGGAGATCACAGCAAACTGAAAATATTGCTGGCCCACCCAGAAGCACAGATTATATGCCCGTGTGACTGTAGGATGGACATTTGAAAATATGTGCCCGCAAGTCAAAGGCTACCATCTGGTCACCCAGATCCAGCCCCTATCCTTTTTTGGCATGTGAAAATAGTAGAGTAACAACGCATTTTCTTGCGGTTGGTGACCTAAAGCTTTGCTTCTCGGTCTTTAATTACCTTTGGGTGCATGTCGGCGCATTTTACCACACGACTTAAGAGTCATGTCCCGAGCTCATGCTGAACAAGACCAATATTTGCTTCCTGTTTTGACCATCTTTACCCAACACACTGAAAAAGTTTATACGATGCTGGCAAAATGGTATACCTAGTTTTAAAAGGGAAAACATTAGGAAACACAGGATTGGAAGGGACATGGCTACAGAGTTTTAGTCCTGTCCTTTAGTGCACTTGTACATTTCAACACACACTTGTGAGGCATTAAAAGGGAAAGAATTAGCCAGTGTAGAGGAATGGGAGGGTGCACCATACACCAGTGGGGACGTTAACCTGATCAGTTCTATGAATGAGGCCAAGCATGCTCAGGGTAGCAGAGCCAGCATGATCAGCCTTTTTGCTAGGTAAAAACAGTGGGTACTGCAAGCACTCGCACACACATACAACTGCAACAAACAAACTGTCTCTCCCTTACCCCAACACTGCATTCTGGGGTTGCTCGATTGCCAGCTAGTCCCTCCACTATGGGGAAATTGTCTTTTAGTTGCATTTAATTGGAACCCAACACTCACAGCAATGCTGAATCAATCACATGGAGGTATTCATCCACTCCTTCACTACACCCTGAGGAGTTTCACTCCACACAAGAAAAAAACATCAAAATGCATAAAGTGGGACCAGTGCACCATGATCCCTTTGTAGCATGTACTCTCTAACATGGTGGAACAATGAAACACATACTGTAAATCGTTATTCATACCACGGCTATTTTATTTCAACACAATGGGTCTCATCATAATGATGCCTAAGGGATACTGTTAAACCTAAAGAACAAAGGTCTGAGAGCAAGCAATAAATCATTACTATTAACATTACCCAATTAACAGGAAGACAAAAGTCAAGGATCTCAAATCTCATTTAGCCACAATTCACAGTATGAAGCAAAAAACACAATTAAGAAAAACCCTGAAAGCTTAAGGAAAATGTCAGGCATCACAACAATAAGTGCCTTAAATTGTTATGGATAATTATTTACCTTAAGTGTTTCCGATGCATCAGTCTGTTTTGCCAAAACACTACCAGTTATGCCCACAATGCCAACTACATTGACTTTAACACTTATGTTATTGCAGTGAATACCAGCTTCACGCAAGCTTATCAGCTGCTCAGGACTCATGCACTGTTGAAAAGAAAACCAAATGTTTGATAGTTGAACATTGCAAGCCTGTCAGTATAGTTTAATGATGAACATTTAAAAAGCAAAAGAATCTGTCTGAATGTTTATTTTCTAAGAAGTCATGATGTCTATGCAGCACTTGGTGGAATCTGTAAATATAGCCTGCCAGACCATCAAATCTAGACTCCAATCCAGCAATATTTTATTCAAAAATGATCTGAATTATCAGCTCTCCTGAAAGAGGAAAAGGCATATTAATCAATGTGTTTGGGCTGAATAACACTATTTGAAATTAGATTTATATTTTGTAAACTGGTATACCCGCATAAAAGTGTAGCGTTTAACAAGTCTATACGTACATAGCATGAGCAACACACGAAATAAAGTACACAGACATTTAGCTAAAGAGCTTCTACAGATCTTGCTACAAAGACAACAACTTTAACTGCTTCAACATTTCCTGAAAGACTTGCACAGTTGGAGTGAACTGTAGATCTGGAGACAGGGAACAATACATTAGGTGTATAATTAAACTTCTCGTCTTGATCAATGTACAGCTCAAACTCCACCACTATTTCTACTGCTGATCAATAAAACTACTGCAAGCACGAACATCAACATTTACATGGTACAATCAACACCCATGGTTGCCTAAAGGGAATGTTCGAGGACATTCAAGCAGCATGGTCTTCAGATGCCACATTTGTACAGATACACTGTATCTGCACAATTCAAGACTATACTAGATTTGGCAATGGGTGACCAAGATCAAGCTCAAGGGCAAAAGGACATGTGAAAAGGGTTATATACTTCTTTCACCCAAGCAGTGATCATGGCTACAGAATAAACAGACCTCTGACTCTAAACAAGAACATGGAAAAACTAGTTGTCCTGTTGGAAATAATAGCTTCAATGGAGTTCAGACATTGGCTACCAAGCCTCAAGATTAGATGACCGGTCCCCAGAGCTTTTAAACATGACTTGAGCCACCAGAAAGCAATCACTAATATACATAAAGCCAGTGATATAACCCACATCCCCAAAATGCAATCTCAAACTCATGTGAAACCATGGATTCCAGAAATCCAGAACAAATTGCCTAATATGCTTAGATGGGAACAGGACTTTTGCAAGACAGTGCTTGATCTACATAGTCATGCCTATATTCTACAAAGAATGTATGCTATATAATGTGCAGGTGGTATATGCCCTGTACTACCCTGTGAGTCATTAATACTGAAGGAGGATATACTTTAAGAGGATGACATATTCCAAATATTATCACAGTGCAAGACATCACAAATCTTTTGGAAGAGGCTGTTAACCTATGTGAAGGATACGGTAATTGTCACACTACTTTTTCACTTGCTGCTAGTACTGCAGAGTTCACCCACAGACAGCATGACATAAATGGCACTCCCAGTATCCCACGGAGTTCTAGAACTACAGCAACTGACTTGCCCTCCAAAGATCTGTGGCATGCGAATGATGAAAAAGGTCACTATGTCTATAAAGACATGCACTTCAAGTAGTGGCGCGGTGGTCTCCTTTGGTTAGGTATGTTAGCTCATCCTAACTAACTCTACTGAGGGCATTGAAATACCAGAGGCTCTTTCTACTCTGTCACAAATGCTGAAACAAAGTGAACGCCGCCTCAACGTAACCATTCTTTAAGTATAAGGCTACAAAACTGGCATAGAAGTGTCCATGCTTTTGTTCCACTATTCCACAATTTTCTGCTCCTCTTAATTTTTCAAAGTGTAAACAAATACTTGAATATACTTTTATGTTGTGTTGCAAGTCATAATGGAATGTTTAGAAATAATAGTGAAGTTCAAGCTCTTGGAAAATCCAACCTGTGATATGTTTTGAGAGGCCATTATTTGTAACAGTGTCCTGACAGCACAGGTTATGGCTTCCATGAATTCTTCAGTCTTTGGTGTATCTACACAATAAAAAATAAAAAAAAGAGTTTAATGAAGAGCATTAAAAAGTACATTACGATATTACCTGCTTGACATGCAAATGTATGTACTTTTTTTAGATTAGGTGCACCAATGTGTACAAGTACGTGGGCAAAGAATGGGTGAATAAATTACTTACCTTTGATAATAGTCTTTCCAATGAATACTCAAACATTCCACAGCTACAATCTACTGAAATATCCTAAGGTATAAGGTTTTATCCCAGCAATGGGAGGCAGATTGCCTCAGACTCTGGTAGCGGAGATGCCAAAATCTCACAAATTATGATGATAGTCTCCAAAAAACATCATACAACAACCACAACTTCAGTTCCACCTTGTTTGTTTCACCCACAAACAGTAATGGAACCAGGTAAGCTCCATGGCAGCTATCTGAGGTGACTAAAACTCTGGTCAGAGAAGGCGGATATTCCAGATGCAGAATATTCTTTATAATCTCATAGTGCGAATATGTGCAGATCAAAATCCATCTTGAAATTATTTGCTGGGACATCATATTGTCTTTATTTGGACTGGTAATACCTACAAATAACTAGTCATCCAACTAAAGCTTTTTGATGCAGTTAGTCTGGACACTGAAGGTCATACAATAGGCCAAAATGTGTAAACGCCCTCTTCACTGAAAGGGTAAGGAGAGGGAAATAATGATGCAGTAGAACCTTCTGAGACAAACAGAACTCTGAAACAATCATAGAAGAAATAAAGGCATTACCACTTATAGAACCATAACCACTAAGCGTAAGTGAAAAGAGGGTGTACAGAGAGTCTCTGAAGCTCAATTTTTCAGGCTAAAGATGTGTTTACAAGAAAAATATAGCTATCCAAGCAAGGGGTTAAAGGCATGATAATACATTAGCTCAAATGGAGCTGTATGATTAACATAAATCAGATTAAGGTCTTGAGTGGGATTTGGTGCATTTTGAAGCACCACAAAAATAATAAAATATTGGTACTTAAAGTGAGCTTTGCCCTGGTGAACATTAAAAAGCTCAAATTGCAGCTACTCAACCTTTCACTGTACCCAGAGTAAGAACCTATTTAGTTAACAAATTAAGAATGACTAGCACGCCACTTGGAAAAACGTTAGCATCACAATCAAAAAAACCTAGCTACCAGAATTACATCTGCCACTTAGTCTGACATGGACTACTGTGCTGTGGGTTGCCTCCAAGTCACTATGCATGCAAGGCTAGGTAGCTCAAGTTGTAAGGCAATACCTTCACCCTCCTTTTGGCTCCTAAGGTACCGCCTCAAGTGAAATTGGAGCTGAGCAGCAGAGGACCCATAACCCCCATTTGTTGAGCCTGGCCCTATCAATATAATGTCCTCTCAATGACCTCAACTTTGCCAGAGCCAGACGAAGAATGTCGATTGGGAAGTAACGCACAATCAAGTCTACATGTTCTAGTCCAATAGCAGCACCCCCAGTGGTTCATTAAATGGAAAATCACATGTTAAACTGTCTGCACTTTATTACATGCAAAGTGTAAAGATCAATATCTGCAACAGCGAAGGAAAAAACACAAAGGCAAATAAATGGTGAAGCACAAACTTCTGAGATGACCATGTCAAGCTAGATGAGCCACACTAAACAAACATTCTGAGCATTCACACACAGTCAGGCTTTTGCTGTACTGTCAGAAGGAGCCTACACCTCCCATCTTGTTGATGTAGTACATGGTTGTGATGTAGCAGTTAGGACTAGCACCAGCACTAGTGGGTCAAGATGGATATGAGGGCTGTGGCCAAGCTAGGTATACTGCCTGGGTCAAGTAGATCAGTCAAATTTCCAGAAAAATTATGTGGTGGTTACCTTCCATAGAGGTATGTAACGCACACTTAGACAACTCCCAATGGTTTAACCAACTTAAGAGAGACATCGGTGACCACAGTTGGCAGAAGATGGTTCCAGAGAAAAGGTTGTCCTCTAAGTTTCACCACTCAAAGTTCTCACAAGTCCTGGAATACTTGGGAGAAAGCATCTCCTGCCACCTCCATTTTGAGCAACAGCAAAACCTCAACATCGGATGTAAGGACTTCACCTCAGCCAATGAATGGCAAATGAAACAGTATGACATTGCTGGAAAAAGCACAGGGCTTGATGTCAGACTTCAAGATGGTGAAGACACACAGAGTGCTGAACAGTCAACAACCTCTTGAGCACAGTGAAATCCTTCCACTGAATAATGTACAGTACTACTTGAATAAACTGGAGCCTCTGGCATGGCACCACAGAAGAAACCGGTATAGTGATGAAGAAAACCATCTTATAATGCAGAACAATTCCTGTGAAGACCAGCAACACGGACAGGAGAAGTCTATTTGAACGACCAGTCTTCAACGTATATGTAAACAAAGATCTATAACAACGGAGATACACCCTCCCAATGCCACCAGAGTTTGTCAAAAAGTCTATAGGAGGGATGGGATTGGACAATGGATAACAAACCCACACCAGAGCCCCCACGGTGTAGATGTAGTACAAGGTAGTCCTTACACACTTTAAGTGGTGGTCAGCTGAATGTTCAAATACAACCAGTGGTATAGAGCTGAATAGAGAGAGCTATACTTGTATCACCTATCCCCGTAATTTAGGGAAATTTGGAAATGATTTATGTTGAGGTAAACCATAACTAGAACCCACTATAGGCAACTCTCTCGATACTTTACCAAGCAAAATAAAAACACACCTAGATTTGGGAAGCTCTTCAGCTACCAAAACACACAATAAATATTTTTTTATTCTTCTTTCATTCTTAAATTTGAGTTTTGCTTTCAGACTTTTTCATCACTATCAATTAGATCCCATCTTGATTATTGGGAACCAGCCAGAGAGAACACTTTTGTTGAACATTCAGTCTTTTTAAGGTTTTAATATAAGCTGGCAAATGATGTTCTGAATGGCCCTTTAAATGGTCCCATTTTAATTGATTGAAATATTACATTTCTGTCGCTGGCACAATGTTTACCTATAATATCCTCTGTGTGTCAGTTTGAATCAAGTCACTGTCTTGGTCCAACAAATTCCTTCAATATAGTCAATTTAGAATATCACCACCCTTTAAAGGTTTGCTTATTACTTAAGTATTTTAGAGCTAGGGAAAAATTACTATTTAGATTCACCCATGATTAGGCCCCAACATCACCCAGCCTCAAAAGGTGTTTTTCCAATAACGACAGATGTATTTTGCTTTGTTACAATAGTCATACCAAGAAGTAGCTAGTTGGGTGAAGTCAACAACACATAGCACTGGACGAAAGGTCTTCAATGTTACCACAATTGTTCAATATCTTCGGTTTTCATGCCTAGGTCTAATCACTTCAGTGCCATTCACTGTTGAACTAATTTAATGACATAATTAATCTTCCTAGAATAATCGTACAATATTACTGCAGACAGGGATGATTATTGTCTGTATAGGTATGGAACTTTGTACCACGGTAGGCCGGATAGGTGAGAGCAGAGATCCCAGAAGAACGTAGGTTCCAAAGTCATTTCCAAAGAAGTTGCCAACTAATCACCAAATTTGACCCGGGACATAGGACGTGCTAGAACCAGAATTGGTCTTGCCCATGGTTTTAACATTTTTCAACAGCAATCCATGGAAATTCACTGACACATGTAGAAAAAAGAGAAGACTGAGATAAGCTGCGTCCTCTAATCCATTGATGGCTTCACAGTTCTGTGCTGGGAGTTGGTCTGGTGTTGCTTTGCTAACACTTCAAGAGCACAGTTTTGCAGATCCAGTCTGACAATTTCTAATTGATAACTCATCCTTCACAGTTTCTATCCAGATGCAAGGGATAAATTATCAATTACAAAAGCATATTTTCAATATACAGCTATGAACAGTTTATAGTCCAGGAACCAATGTAGAGTACCTTCTGGATACCTTGCTCCCTTGCTGGCATGTATAGATGTATTTGACCTACTCCAAAACAAATCAAGAAAATAATACATTTGATTTAGGATTTTCTCAGAAATGCCACATTGTGCCTGCCAGAGAAAGCTGTAGGATATCTTTAAAGAGCTACTTGAAGATTTCAATGTAAGAAATCTCTTCTAGATCATTGTAAGCTAAACTGGCACTTCCTGAAGCTTTGGACAAGCAGATGTGGGCGGTGAAGATACTATACATTTCAGATGACTCCAATAGAGCAATTGTCTTTTGTTCCACCTCTCGATCACTGATGCCTGCCTGGAGCCAGTAATGATAATTACTGCCTGGTGCCAGGGATAGTGAATGGGGCACTACAGATCTCTTTATTGGTTTGGACACTGATGAATGGTTTGGACACTGATGCTTATTAATTAATGTATAGGGAAAGCGATATCCCTTACTCACTTATTCCATTACAAGAGATCATTAATGGTAAATACTGTCTGTGCACATGAATGCAGGAGAATACTGACAGTCATGATTGAGTTGACGGGTAATCAGTATGACAGGTCAATAATGGCTGTCATTAACACAAAAGTACATTTAAGCCCCCTACTACATAGGGACATTTATTATTAATTCTTGGAATTGCTGAGGTACCTCAATGGATCAACCCAGATTGTGTGAGGTCATTCCTGCTTGTGGACATTAATGCAAGGGAATATTAAAGCTTCTTATTACATACTGCCATTTCTATATATTAATGGATAGGGCAACTATGATTTCTTATTGACTAGGCTACCGGATTGTCAAGGTGAGGGGAAATTCATGGTTATTAGCACTAGGTGTGATATGTTGGAAGCTGGTCAATCAATCAGACAGTTCTCTCTCTCACTAAAGCTACTTTTACATGGTTGCTCAGGGAAAATCCAAGGGCTACCAGCTCCTAGTCAGTCCATCCAGTATTGTTGGGCTAAATGACAACCTTAAGACGCTTTCCAAGGGCAACTCTCAAATGGTCTTCACATCCACACAAGGAAACGAGGTCTCGAAAACAGTCTCTTAATTCTTGTGGGGCGACTGTCTCTCTGTCTCTCCATAAGCATCCTGTGGTGCTCCTCCGCCTTTCTGTTTTCATATAGGCTTATGTTCCAGCGTTGTGCTGCTCCTATTTGTTTTGCTGAGGAAGAATGTGAGTCTGCTTGCCAGAGACAAGTAAGAGAAAAGAGACATTCATGATCGATCATGTTTTACTTACTTGTGTGTGGCTGTTTTGACTTTCACCTCAATAGGGCAAGTGAAGGAGAAATTCCTTAGAACAAGTGTTCAGCCATTTTATGTGTAATGTGTGTAAAAGTGGTATCTGTACTCTATACTTGCCTGTTTGAGAAAACAGAATCTCCGAGAGATGTTGTGCGAGATGCTGAAGTGCAGATGTACCGCCAAGACTTTCAACATCTAGTACAGAGAGAATGCTATGGAGACAGGTTAGGGCTCTATATTGCACAGTATTCATTCTGGGGAAAAAAAAGAAAGTTTATTAATGCACACATGTATAGCAACACATTAACTTTCAATGTAAAAATGGCAATTTGTTTTCAATAGTTTATTGGATTTTTCCACTTATAAAAAGCTTAATGATTATACAGAACAAGACATTTGGAATAGGAAAAAAAAATAGAGAAAATAAAAAACACAACAAATTACTGCTGCTTAGATAATCAATAATCTGGACCACGACAACTTTAAACAAGCATTGGCATAGCCAATAGGTCTCGCCTTTGGGACCTTATGTGTTTAGCTAGAGCTTTTGGCTATGTTGTAGAGCATTGTGGCTGCTGTGCATCATGATGAAAAAGTTATAATAAAGTGTTAAGCATTTGTGTTAACATTATACAAACCAAGACAACATTATATAAAACTGAACCACCAGATTAAAAAGATTTTAACATAAAAATATCTTCTAGTTTTTTGTACTTGCACTGCTGGCAACCTCTTCCTGCCTGTTCTCAGGCTTGTTTGTTATAATTTTTTTTGTGATGGGGAGTGGGACATAAATAACGGGGGAGTGGAGGTTGGAAAACAGTAATTTAATTAGAACACGAGCAGCGGACAGACACTAGGGGTGAATCAACAGATGCCAGGTTCTGAGGGGAGGCTTAGGTGATGCTTAGGTGAGGCTTAGGTGGTGCGCTGATGCAAAATGGTGGTGGCGAATGTTTGGTGCTCAGGTGGTGCCACTATATGGTGTGGATTGGAGGTACGTTGTGGATTGTGGAGTTGAAATATGTGGTTTGGTGTGCAATTATGTTGTGCGTATTGGAAATGTGTGGAGTTGAATTGTGTGGCCTAGAACTGTGGTGTTGAGTGAAATTATACTTAGTGAAATTGTGTGGAGTGCATTTATGTTGATTGGTGGTATGTGGCAGAGAGTGCATTTATGTGGAATGTATTTATGTTGCATTGAGTAGAGTACAATTAT
Source organism: Lissotriton helveticus (assembly GCF_964261635.1). NCBI lineage: Eukaryota > Metazoa > Chordata > Amphibia > Caudata > Salamandridae > Lissotriton > Lissotriton helveticus. The sequence goes on along the minus strand of NC_136073.1, from coordinate 302,671,255 downwards.
GTGGCATGTAATTATGCGACACTGAGTGGTATTATGTGGAGTGTATTTATGTTGTATTGAGTAGAGTAATTATGTGGCGTGCAACTATGTTCTACTGAGTGGTATTATGTTGTGTATTTATGTTGCATTGAGTAGAGCGTAATTATGTGGAGCGTAATTATGTGGCACTAAGTGGTATTATGTGGAGTGTATTGGTGTTGCATTGAGTAGGGTGTATTTATGTGGAGTGTAATTATGTGGTACTGAGTGGTATGTGGAGTGTATTTCTGTTGTATTGAGTAGTTTAATTATGTGGCACTGAGTGGTATTAAGTGGAGTGTATTTATGTTATATAGAGTAGAGTAATTATGTGACATAATTATGTGGTACTGAGTGGTATGTGGGTTGTATTTATGTTGCATTGAGTAGTGTAAATATGTTAATTTGGAAATTACCATGGGATTGATCAAAAGACCTGTGAGTATGTGAACACCGATGCAGTCATCATTTTGTTGGAATTGCCATAGCTCTTATTGCAATGCAGAGCCATTCTTGCTCTCTCATATTTCAGAAGTATTGAAAAGGAAAGAGACTGTAAGCTTACTGAGTCTCCAAGAAAGTGGAGACTCTGGGCTATTTTAATGAGGTCCAGCATACAGATATTCACACACAAAAGAAGGGGAGAGGGTACAGTGCTCACCTACTCCAAACCCTCAGTCAAGTACTTTTACACACTATATAAGATGTAGGGAGTGCACTCACGTGGTGTGGTGATATATTGTGGAAACGTGCTGGGAGTTTGAATACTGCCCTCCCTCAAACCGAAGTGTGACATCATAGGGCTGTTTACCAAACACCCCAGCGCATCCACCACCATTTTGAGTTTGACTTCGGGGTAAACTCGGTGAGTACATCTTAACTGAGTGGCCCTTCCGAGTGAAGAATACAAGAAGTCAAAGGCAAATGGGTTTGCTACTATTTAACCGCACATCACAGAGTTACACCAATAGTAAAATGAACAAAAGTGGTTTGGAAAAAGCAACTATGGCTAGGGTGCTCCTAAGGTGTAAGACACCTACCCACCAAGGTGTCAATCCGTCCTAGTATCCAGTTGAATCTAGGTCAAACATATATATGCAAAACACCCAAGCACACCATATTATTGTGACACATCAAGTGATGTAAATGTTTTTTCTCAAGAACAGTCCATAGAGTCTCAGCATTCAATGATTTTTTAAAGCCCAAAAACAAACTTCTCAAAGGAATATCCACACAAATCTTCTTAAGTTGAGATCTGGTGTTTTATTTCCAAAGTTCATATGAGGAAAGACAGCAGCCGACGCGCGTTTCGCCCACAGGGCTTTTTCAAGGCTGCAACCAAAACATTTATACATGTCCATCAGATAAAGACAATTTTCTATCTGATCAAAACATTACACTTATCAAATTGACATGCAAGATCCCTCATGGATCAATCAACCCAATTATTTATATAAAGATTTCTATATTAACCAAAATGAGACCAAATCATGTAAAATAGTGCAAAAAAGACCCTGGTGGATCAAGTCTCCCAGAGACCATGTGATCGTGCCGGTGGAACAATGGTCAAGAATATCAACCATGTACATATTGTAAGAATCAGAAGACAGACATAGCATTCCCAGGAACAGATGAGTGTTTGATAATATTGGCATTTGGTGTATTTGATAGAGCAAGCTTCGCATTGCGACTTGCTCAAGTCATGAACCTCGCCTGTGTGTAATCAATTAATAAAATTTGTACGTCTTACTAATCTCTTATTTTATATTCGAACGAAGTAGAGGAAGCTTGCGTATGTGTGTTTCTAATACAACTAATCCATGTCTCTAAAACATGGCCGCCGCTTGGTAAATGGCTTCTGCGCATGCGTCAGTCACACTCACGTGACCTGACGTAGTTATAAATTTGGTGGGAAAGGGTGCGCATGCGTAATACACAGCTTTCATGAATAACGTGGTGATGCTCCTGTGAGTATGTATATGTTGCTAACATTTAAACTGCATAGTATAATTTTATAGTGATAAGAATGAAGTACAAAATTATGACATGTAATGCATTCATTTATTTCTATGTATTAATTTGTTCTCGCTTACTTTTCATGTACTGCGGGGAATGGGGGCGCGAACTGGTTGGGAGCCATATTGAAGGTCCCTTCTGCGCATACTCGTGGAGCACTAAAAGGTGGCAACATTGGACAGTGGAACTCAGCCAGCTGGCAGCCACAGTCAAGATGCTCATGGGAAAGCCACCTCTGCCCTACGAGAATGGAGAAAGTTGCTCCTTATATGATACATTGTGTGTTGCGCTACTGTTTGCCGTGCAGTTTCTCATGGGAACCCCAATCTTGCTAGGCGGTACCCAGAGATGCAAAGTAGGCCTCCAAATAGTCTATTCTGATTGGTGTGTTACCCAAATCCTACCTTAGGACCAATCCAAATTGAGGGATTCTGACACTTTGCAACATTGGGGGGTGGTACACCGTCCCAAAACAGTATATCTACCCTGGGTTCACCCAGGGAAATTGTCCGACTTGTCTGGTTTAGCTGACCTGTCACTGACCCAACGCACTCAATAGGTGACTTGATACAGAGGAGCTGCGGAGCTCTCTGTCCGAAATTTGACCATAGACTCTGAAGGTTTTACTGAACCTTAAGTGCTGGCGAAGCACTTTGCTGGGGAATTCGTTGACCCAATCGGGGTCCTGATCGATAGCTGCAGAGAGGGTGGAGCGCAGGCGTTGCTTCCAAACTGCGGGTGCCGGTCCTGTCCTGAGGGTCCTGTCCTGAGGGTCCTGTCCTGATCCTAATCTGAGGGTTTCCTGTCCTGTCTTGGGTGTCCATTCTGCACCTGCTGTCCATTCGAGGGGTATCCTTCCTTGAGGGTTTCCTGTCCTTAACTGACCCGTGGCCAGGGTTTGGTTTTCACACCAGTCTAGGTAAATATTGCTCTGAATCTCCTGAAACTGCACCTTTCTATTTTTCTGTCTTTTGCTTCAATAAAGACATATCCTTGCACGTGAATTAATTTTCCATGCTTTCTCCCGCAACCATTGAATTATAAAGTCATTTGCATTTATAACGTGTTCCTATGTCACCCTATCTGTTAGAAATTATATTTTGCATTGCAGTTTGTCATTTCCTGATCTAATTCCTGATCCTTTATTTTAAATGTGTCCTGGTTCCAGTAGGTTATAAATGGTTGCACTGACTTATTTGCTATTCAGCTATGTACTTTCTGTTATTTTGATTATCGATTGCTTAATTACTGTGAATTTGATGATTTCTGAATTTTACTAAATTAGATAAAGATTTTAAAACTTTCAGTTGTCCGTGGTCATTTTACAAAGGGTATTGAATGTTATTTGCTGGGTTTGTATTTTGCTGCCTTTCCTTTTACAGCTAGCTCCCTGATCCATTGTGGTCATAGGTACCCGTGTCGGTGGATGGTAAGTCGGGTACTCTGAGGAATAACGAGAGGGACTCACAAATATCTGATAGCAGACCGTGAGGTCATCCGATCAATGTATATGGTGATTTGAAATATATGGGCCCGAAGCCGGAAGTGGCGAAATTATTGGTCGGGTGACCCGCGCGCTCTATCAGTATTTTCTGGTAGCAGAGGGATGGTTAGGGAATAGTTAAAGGTTAGGTAGGACTAGTTAGGCTAGGCAAGTCGATAGCTGCTAAACATTATTGCTGCTATAAGAACGGCCATTTCGGGGGACTTGATCAATCTCTTGAGAATGCGCTGCTATTAAAATACATGAATTTTTTGAAAATTGTTATTCTTGTTCTTATATTGTTATATGTATTAATCCATGCGTATGTAAAACGTTTTGTTAAGTGTTGTCGGAACTCCCCGGGGAAATTGAATGGCAAATGGTGAATAGAATCCATTGCCTTGAGGTCGCAGGCTCAAGGAAAGTTAGGTGCAGGTTAGGTAGAACCAGAAGCACTAACTAGGGTTTTCTGAATACATGTGTGAATAAATGTTAGTAACGAGGTTCATTGGCAAAATTCCCATGGTGGCGTAACCTAATAAGGGTCACATCGGAAGAGTAGCAGGTTCATCGGAGCTTGGGTGAAAGCAAAGGGGTCCGCTGGGAAACCTTAGACTCAGATATATCCCGGAAAGAGTGGATGGGTCTAGGGAAGTAACAGGTTCACTGATGCTAGAGTGAAGGGTGGGCGGAAGAGATCTACCCGTAGTGTGTGAAAAGTAAATGGAAGTAGTTTACTTGCAGTAAAACAACTCTTTCCTGTCTAGACACTTGAGCACTGTGGCGAATGTGTATTCGTTGTAAAATAACCAAGTACTAAGCACTTTAGAAAGAAAGAAAGTTTCCGTTACCTTGTGAAGGGAGGGAGTCAGTCGCGAAGCGTCTCTGACGTCACTCCGTGCCGCGCTGGGATTGGTAGGAACAGCGGGCGGGTAGCGGGGCTGGAATTGTGAAGGAGGGGTGAGCGCCGAAGCGTGAGAACTGTCTCGCGAAAAGGCCGCGCACCCATTGGCCAAAAATATTTGAACTCGTGCACCCCATAGGTCGCACGGAATTGCAAGGCGCATTCTGATTGGAGGTAATTTTGTAAACAAAGTTAGCGTAGAAATCGTATGTGGCACTCGTATACTCCAGAGACTAGACCCGATCCAAGGAACCTAGGGTTTGAAAGGGATCAGTGGAAGGCTAATAGATACGGCATTATGTACGGAAATAAGCGGAAAATGTCCCTTGTAAATAAGGTAAAGAATTACTTCAAAAAGGACAAGCCGATTCAAACTAGAGAGGGCATTGTTATTCCTCCACCAAATACTCCCGCCTCTTTCATGATGTTCGACAGAGGGTACAATACATGTGTGTGGTTAGAAAATTGGGCGAAATACACACAAGATGACGGAATAATGGCCTTTCCGTTAGAAGGTACCTTTAATGGTAGGATCTTGTTCAATTTAAGAACCCGAATGAATGAATTACATCCCAGACCGAGACTAACGCAGTATGAGGCATTAGAGGAATGGGAGATTGAGGCTTTCCAAAGAGAAAAGCCCCGAATGGACAAAGGGCTGACAAAGTATTACCCAAAACTGAAACAAGAATCACGAGACAAAAAAATGAAACAGTGGAGACAGAGCATGATTGTTGAGGGTCTGTTTCCCATGATGCCAGCAGAAGATCCTCCTGGGGGGGGGGGAAAGGACGGAGAAGTCCAAGCACTGGGGGCCCCTAGGAGAATCAGATGACGAGTTGTTAGATGACCTATGCATGAGAAGTCCGCCTCCTTATAATGAGGGACACCGACCTTCGAGTGCAGGAGATATTCCCCGGAGACCCCTACAAAGGGAAGAAGTCAGGTCCGCAAGTGTAGGAGGGGATTATCTAGTTCCTCCTTATACTGAGAATCTAGGACCCGTAGAAACCAGAAGTATTTACCCCAGGAGACCCGTGGGTGGGGAGACGGGATATTCACGTGAAGGAGATTTTTGCCCTCGTCCCCCTTACGGAGGTGAGGTGAGGTCCTTAGGTACAGGAATGCCATTATTACAGCCCCGGGATGAGGAAGATCCGAGAATCCTAGGCACAGGAAGTTTGTTTCAGAAACCTAATTATGGTGGAGGGCCGAGTGAGACACATCCCACTGCCCCGAGTTATGCTCCCATTCTAACCCCGCAGGTGTTACATGGAAACACTTTGGACAGGTTATTAGAAGAAAAGGAACGAGAAGCGCTAGGAAATCAGAGAGCTGAGATAATACGGAAAATGTCACAACTGAATGCAAGTCCTGAAGCTTTGACGATCCCAGTAACTATCGGACCGGTGGTTCCGTTGTACGGGGACCGTCAAGGAAGTCCGAAAACTCCAGTAATTACTCCTGTCATTGCACCGACCAGACCAGAACCATTAATCGTAGATGACCAGACGAGTGAGTGCGAGTCGGAGGTCTCGCTGCTAGACCTGCCCGTTAGAAATACAGGAAAAAGGATCCAGAAAAGTCACAATCCTTTTAAAGCGAGGGAAATTCAAATGGAATCGACCTCAGGTACGAAGAGTGTCACATTGGTGACTCCTGAAGAAATAGAAAGATGGAGTCAAGAATTTGAAAAACAAGCGTCCCCAGCGAAACCTTTAGATCTTTACAAGCTGAGAATAGAAATAGAGGAGTTGATGGCAGGAAACGTAGGATTAGACAGATTAAATACCTACTCTGAAGACGAAATGCTGTTTATCTGCAAGAGTCTCACCCGAAATACCCGAGTACTTCATGAAAAACTGACAGATACTGCTGCTAGCATGGGAATAGATATTTAAAAATCAAAACCACTGCAGAAACCATATAGGGCAGATTTCTCAACAAGGATTTGGAAAACTTGAATGTTTTAGGGAAGAAAGCACAGGTCAAAGAACTATTGACAGTATTACAAAAATGGGGAGATGTGGAAAGGTGGAAAGCCAGATGGGCCAAGAAAAAGGATGAGGCCAGGTCTAGGCAGGCAACTCCCGAATTCGCTCTAAGAGAAGCTGACAAGCCAGAACAGTTATGCCCGATGCGCGAAGTACCAGGTGGAAAGTATGTGCACGTTCCATGGTCCAGACAGGATATTGTGTCCTTTACTAACGATTTCCCGAAATTGCGCGAAAAGCCAGTCGACTGGTACAGGCAGGTGGAAAGGTTCGTAAAGGTGCAAAAATGCCTGTGGAAGGACCTGGATGGGTTTTTCGACATAGTGGTCCCGGTAGATCTGTGGACCGAGTGTAAAATAGCAATAGCTTGGCCTAGTGAGGAATACCCGAGAGATGACAAAACAGGGGAACCATCGAAAGAAGTGATGAGAAAATATGAACAAGTAATTCAGCATCTGAAAATAAAAGTGCCAGCAAAGGAAACTGATTGGACCAAAATAGATAGAACCACGCAGGAAAGAGACGAGACAATGCACTCCTTTTATGAAAGGCTGTTGCAGGTGTTCAAAACATACAGTGGTATAGATAACATCGAGATGAAGGATATGACACATTTTATTTAAAGGTTTGTAAATGGTTTAAGACCCGAAATTTGTCAGTGGATAAAAGATAACAAAATCTGTTGGCATACTAAAAAGATGGATGAGGTCCTACGGTACGCAAAGTACTGTGAGGACGAGATGGCAGAAAAGAAAAAGGCTCTCAAGGAGAAGGTTATGTGGGCTCAAGTGAAGCTCGCAGAACAGCAGGAAAAACAATTGAATAAAATGGCCAAAACTACTCAGAATCCAGGTCCTGGGGGTGGGGGAGGAGGAAAGCCCCGGCCCAAAATGAGCAGGGAGGAGGCTAAGAAGAAATGTCCCTGCCACCAGTGCGGAGAAATTGGACACTGGCGAGACGAGTGTCCCTATTTGCAGGATGATAACTCCCAAACACCTGATTTAACTCCACAGGCGCAGAATGAAAGACCAAGAAAGACCCAACAACAGGTAAAAACGATTCAGTTGCCCCGAGCACCAAAGCAAGTGTTTAAGGGAAAATCGACACAGGGTGAGGACGTAGAAGTCTGGGGGAGCAATGAGAACAGAAATGCAGCAACTTCGCAGTATTTACTAAATGATACCTTCTTTTGTGATGACCAGTACTGACGGGGCCTGAGAGGGGAGGACGAGGAGTGCGTGCTTGGCGCCTCCTTGCCGGTAGACCAGTCAGGGCCATACATTGAAGGAAAGGTTGACGGAAATGATGTCACTTTTCTATTGGACACTGGCGCTACCCGTTCTACTGTGAGAACAGTGGACGTTCCAAACCTACCCCTCTCGGGAGAAGCAATCCAAGTAGTGGGGGTATCTAATCAACTGATTAGTACTCCTGTTACCGAGCCCATGGAGATCTCAATTGGAAACTTTAAAGAAATGCATAGATTTGTCGTTTGTGACACCAGTCCAGTGAACTTACTGGGACGTGATTTGCTGTGCAAAATGAACTGTACCATCTTTTGCACACCAAAGGGTGTTGAAATTCAGACCCCAGATGAAGATGGCATTTATAAATTAATGTTAATAAGACCTGACTCAGAAATTAAACGAATGACTATGCAGGATTTGCCCAAAGAACTCCAAGAAACAGTGAAGCCAGAGGTATGGGACTTTACGGGGAAAGATGTAGGGTTAATGAAAAACGTAGACCCCATACAGATAGACATAAAAGACAATGCAGTATACCCTAATACTAAACCCTACAGAATGAATGCAGAAGTGAGAACAGGTGTTGCCCTGGAAATACAGAAACTGCTAGAAGGAAACATCATACAGGAAGTAATGAGTAGCCCATGCAACTCACCGATTATGGGCATCAAAAAGCCTAGTGGCAAGTACAGAGTAGTTCAGGACCTAAGAAAGGTAAACAAGATAGTGGTTCCCTGCTGCCCTATTGTCCCGAACCCAGCAGTGATCCTGTACCAGATTCCCTGGGATGCTGAGTGGTTCACTGTAATAGACCTATGTCATGCATTCTTTTCCATTCCCTTGCATCCAGACAGCAAATTTCTTTTCTCATTTGCTTTCAACAGCCACGTGTATGTCTGGAATAGGGTCCCCCAGGGGTACACAGAGAGCCCCTCTATCTTTAATCAGATCTTGAAAAAATGCTTGGAAACTTTGGTCTTACCTGGAAATTCTGTCTTGGTGCAATACATTGACGACCTCTTGGTGGCGTCCAAAAGTCATAAGGACTGTGTGATTGACACCATTGCCCTACTGAATCACCTGAGTGAGAAGGGACATACAGTGGCCCCTGAAAAATTACAGTTCTGTGCAAAATCAGTAAAATATCTGGGGCACCAGATAGAGAAAGGCATCAGGAAAGTAACGTCAGAAAGAGTGAGAATAATTCAAAAGATGCAGTTACCCCGTACTCAGAAAGAAATCAGAATGTTTCTTGGGGTGATAGGATACTGCAGGCAATGGATTCTGGGATTTGCAGTCCTAGCTAGGCCTTTGATAAAAATGACCAAGAGAGGAACACCGGATGTTGTAGAATGGGATGATGAGAGCTTAACAGCCTTCACAAAATTGCGAGATTGTCTGTGTACAGCCCCTGCATTAGGAATGCCAGACTATTCCAAGGAATTTGCCCTGTTCTGTGACACTCGCGATAACTGCGCGTTGTCAGTCCTAACTCAAGAGCATGGCACAACCAGGAGGCCAGTGGCATATTTCTCTGCCACCCTGGATCCAGTGGCTGCTGGATTACCAGGATGTCTGAAAGCAGTAGCTGCTACTTGCACAAGTTTAGAGCAGAGTGAATCCATTGTCATGGGACATCCTGTAACTGTGTATGTTCCACATGGAGTGGTAATTTTGCTAACAAGAACGAAAACTCAGTATCTCACCCCTAGTCGGCTGACTAAATACGAGAGGATTCTCGTGGGTGCTGCAAATATAACAATTGTCAGGTGTAACATTCTGAATCCCGCCACTCTGCTTCCCAACTCAATGGATATGGAAGATGGGGAGGAAGATGAGCATAACTGCACTGATTTAACAGAATTTTGCACAAAACCACGCCCAGACATTAAAGAAACACCTTTGCCTAAACATGACATGGAATTGTTTGTGGATGGTTCATGCCTAAGACATGAACAAGGAGGCCCGAGTGCTGCCTATGCGGTAGTCTCCTTAACTAAAATTGTAGAAGCAGGTTATTTATTTGAAGTAAAGTCTGCACAAGTAGCCGAATTGATCGCTATGATAAAAGCTTGCAAAATTGGGAAAAATGTACGCCTAACAGTGTATACTGACAGTCAGTACTGTTTTGGAGTTGTGCATGACTTTGGCCAATTATGGCTACAGAGGGAGTTCCTGACTTCATCAGGTACCCCTATTCGAAATGGAAAAGTTGTTCAAGACCTTTTAGAGGCAATCCAATTACCAAAAGAATTGGCAGTGGTCAAGTGTGTTGCCCATAAGAAGGACTTTGACCCTGTATCATTGCGAAATGATTTCGCTGATCGAGTGGCACAATTATGTGCCAGGGATCGATTGATCATAAATCCAAAACGGGGGGGGCCCGGAACCAGCTGCCAACTTCGAGTGTTTGAAGAAGTGCCTACATGGGATGAAGTGAGAGAATGGCAGCAGGCGACACCCTGGCAAGAGAGAGAGAAGTGGAAGGAAGAAGGGTGTAGACCAAGACGTGAGGATGGTGTCATCTTGGGCCCAAATGGTATGCCTGTGTTACCCAGACACTTGCTTGGCACAATGGCGAGATTGATACATGAGGGATCACACATTGGTAGGGACGCCATGATTCTGGTATTCCAACAGACTTGGTACAGCAAAAAGTTCAGGAAAGTAGCAGAGTCCCTCTGCCAGAGGTGCCTGTCATGTCAACAGATGAATCCAGGCAAGAGAACAATGGTGGAACTAGGGAAAATTGGAAGGTCAGGGGGTCCCTTTGTGAGAATACAGGTTGATTTCATCACCATGCCACGTTGTGAGGGGAAGCGTTATGTCTTAGTCATTGTCTGCCTATTTTCAAAGTGGGTGGAAGCTTACCCTACTCCCCAAAGTGACGCACTGACAGTAGCAAAGTGTTTAGTAAAAGAACTGATACCTAGATTCGGGGTTCCAGTCACTATTGAATCAGATAGAGGCCGACATTTTCAGAATGATGTGATCGACCAACTCTGTAAGGCATTTGGGATCTCGCAAAAACTCCACTGTGCATATCATCCAGAGGCTTCTGGAGTAGTGGAACAAATAAACGGGACTATCAAAACAAGACTAGCGAAATTGTGTGATGCATCTGGCATGACCTGGGTAAAGGCCCGGCCTCTGGTTCTGATGGGACTCCGAAGTATTCCAGACCGGAAGACAGGCCTGAGCCCACATGAAATCCTGATGGGAAGAGTGATGAGACAAGCGTGGGTACCAGGAAGCAAACTGTTGAGTATTACTGATGATTTGGTGCTTGAATACTGCAAGAGATTAGGTGACCAAGTACGTTATATCTCTCGCCAGATCGGAGAAGACGCGTCACCAATCCAACGACTCCTCTCCACAAACTGGTTCCAGGGGACTGGGTCAAAATAAAGAAGCATACTCGGTCGAGCTGCCTGGCACCAAGGTGGGGACTGAAGCGCCAAGTGATCCTGGTAACAACCACAGCAGTGAAGTGTGCAGGTGTTCCCCATTGGATTCACGCCAGCCACACCCAGAAGGTACTACCTGACGAGGAGCCTGGAGAAGAAGGCCGTCCAGCAGAGGGGCCTGCAGAAGCAAGACCAGAAACAACTGACAACGTACAGCCCAGTACCAGTCAAGCTGAGGGGTCCGCAGACGTTGGTCCAGGAGTAGTTGATGACGAGCTACCAAGAGTCCAGCCTGCTGAGGGGTTCCAAAAAGTTGGTCCAGAAGTAGCTGATGACGAGCTGCCGAGCATATGGCCAGATGAGTGGATACCCTTGATTGACCTCACCGAAGACCCCATCAGAACAAGAGAGCGAATTTTGGAAGGTAGAGAGTGGAATAGAGAGGAAAAACAAGGCACAGGCGAAGAACCTCAGACTATTGAGATTCACATCAAACCTGAGGAAGGAGAAGGTCAGACAGGGACTGAGCAAGTAATTGATACACCTCCACTGACTCCTGATGTCGAAAAGGAACAGACTAGACATAGTGTAATAGTTCAAGCAGAAGAAAATCAAGGGATCGAAGTGCTCGAACAGGATCAGACAGGGGTAGAAGAACGTGTTCAGGAAACAGAAACAGAGACATTTGAAAAGCTAAGGCAAAACTCTCCTGAACAAGGCCAGTTTAGTAACCAGGCAGAAGAAATAGATACGAGCCCTGGAACTAGTCAGATAGGAAGGGAAGAAAAGGAAACGGCATTGCCACAAGCAAATGAAAATAAAAGGGCAATAAAAGAAAACGAAATCCCAGTACCAACTAAAAGGCTTAAGAAAAGAAAGCACATTGAGCCTGGATTCATAAAGAAATTGAGACTGAGGATAAAAACGGTAGAAGAAAAACGTGCAGAAGAAAGGAGAAGTTCTCGCATAGCAGAACAACCAGAAGACACTTCCAAAAGAAGGAGCGATCGAATAAAAAGACAAAACAAAAAGTACAAGTCTCCTGAATGGACGCTCGTTCTGGAAGAATTTGAGGATCTTGATATAACTGACGAAAGCGACGGAGAACCAGTTGCTGAGTACTCTGCCGAAAAAGAAGACGAGCCACCGTGAATTTGCACAAAGTAAGCTACTGGTGCAAAGAGACAAAGAGGGGCCGAGAAACTTCTTCTGAGCCAAAATGTCTGATTCAAACGTGAATGGTAGACCTAGTCGCAGTTGTTGCAAAACATGCTGCAAGGTATGTGTATGTAGTATAATTATAGTGATATTAGTTTGGATAGGACTAACAGTTTTCATTCCTTTTGCGGTGAGCAAAAATACTAATATTGACCCTACTCAGATTACCGACACTGAAGAACTGACAACACGAAGTGTAGAAAGACATGAAAAAGCACTCAGACAGACAAAACGAGACTTAGAAGCATCAGATGAGGAAGGACTACATTACCACGGAGTTAGAAACAAGACATTTAAATGTTTTCGCAAACTTGTTAATACACTATGTAGAAACTATGGAAATTGAAGATTGCTATGTCTGCATGAAGCTACCTACCTCTGTGGCTGAAGGCGTGACATACCATCACTTGCCCCTGACATACGGAATATCCTGTAGCATTTTAGCAAGCTTATTTTACAAAAGAGGACCGTTACAGTACTATTACTCTAACAATGACGTGATCTTTTCTGAACTTCCTATACGTGGGAACCTGAATCCTGTACATACCAAAAGTGACGTTACTCGCTATATGGGCGAATACTTTCTGACTATAGGTAATATAGACATACGTGACGCACACAGAGATAACTTGACCTGCTCTTTGCGTGAGCAGGAAAAGATTTTCCTGAACATGGCAGAGAAGAGGAGAATAAAAATAAAAAGAAAGGCAGATGACGAAAAACAGAAAACACCAAAATGGGCTGAGGACATGGAGGGCACCTCAAAGGGTGGGGCGGGACCTGCTCTGTTGCTGGATTTTGAAAGGAAGGGAAAGCTATGTCTTCACCGCGAGAAGACTAGCTATTATAATAACATTTTCATTGGTTCCAGTGAATGTGAACATAATTACAAGGTAATTGGAGGATGGGGTTTCAAAAATGGGTCAGAGCCTGTGTTTCCTGGAATTTATTATATATGTGGAGACAAGGCTTATTTCAAATTGCCGGATCACTGGTATGGAAGCTGCTATTTTGGCATTGTCTTCCCAAAAATATACCATGTGAATGAAGTTGCTGGAAGCAGTGAAAATACTAATGGCTTAGTGCGTAGTAAAAGAGAAAGCGTAGGTGAAATAATGGGTAGTATTTTCAGTGCACTGATACCTGGAGTGGGAGTGGTTCTGAACACTCACAGAATTTGCAAATTGTCCACTATAGTGGATGTGTTGTCTACGGACACAGCTCATGGATTTCTGCTGGTCAATACCGAAATGGTTGCGATCAGATCAATGGTTTTGCAGAACAGACTTGCTCTTGACACCTTATTAGCAAAAGAGGGCGGAGTCTGCCGGATGTTGAAGGCGCAACATTGTTGCACTTATATTCCGGACAAAAGTGTGCAGCTCAAAAGATATGTGAAAAACATTACTAATTTGGAAAAGGAACTCAAACCACTCGAGGTTGACAGTGCCTGGAAGAGACTGGTAGATGGTCTCTCAAATGTAGGTCATTGGTTTGCTAGTTTAGGTAAAAGCTTGTTGTTCAAGGTACTGATGCCAATTGGAATTATAGGTCTTATCCTATTTTTCATATTTGTCTGTTGCAAATGCCGTAAGCACACCAGAAAGCATCAAGTGAATGCCAGAGGAGTGAAACGAAGTGTGGATGAGCTTGAATTAGAGGAAATGAATAATCAAATATACAAAAAGGTGAAAAATTCTCACCCTACTAAAAATGAAAAGGAGAAACTGGATCGTTTGTTAGAAGAGATAGAGCTGTATAAAGTGTGAAGAAGTTGGCATCTGGGTCCATTATTTTTTGTGATGATAGTAAATATCATCAAAGAGGGGATTGATAGAGCAAGCTTCGCATTGCGACTTGCTCGAGTCATGAACCTCGCCTGTGTGTAATCAATTAATAAAATTTGTACGTCTTACTAATCTCTTATTTTATATTCGAACGAAGTAGAGGAAGCTTGCGCATGTGTGTTTCTAATACAACTAATCCATGTCTCTAAAACATGGCCGCCGCTTGGTAAATGGCTTCTGCGCATGCGTCAGTCACACTCACGTGACCTGACGTAGTTATAAATTTGGTGGGAAAGGGTGCGCATGCGTAATACACAGCTTTCATGAATAACGTGGTGATGCTCTTGTGAGTATGTATATGTTGCTAACATTTAAACTGCATAGTATAATTTTATAGTGATAAGAATGAAGTACAAAATTATGACATGTAATGCATTCATTTATTTCTATGTATTAATTTGTTCTCGCTTACTTTTCATGTACTGCGGGGAATGGGGGCGCGAACCGGTTGGGAGCCATATTGAAGGTCCCTTCTGCGCATACTCGTGGAGCACTGAAAGGTGGCCACATTGGACAGTGGAACTCAGCCAGCTGGCAGCCACAGTCAAGATGCTCATGGGAAAGCCACCTCTGCCCTACGAGAATGGAGAAAGTTGCTCCTTATATGATACATTGTGTGTTGCGCTACTGTTTGCCGTGCAGTTTCTCATGGGAACCCCAATCTTGCTAGGCGGTACCCAGAGATGCAAAGTAGGCCTCCAAATAGTCTATTCTGATTGGTGTGTTACCCAAATCCTACCTTAGGACCAATCCAAATTGAGGGATTCTGACACTTTGCAACATTGGGGGGTGGTACACCGTCCCAAAACAGTATATCTACCCTGGGTTCACCCAGGGAAATTGTCCGACTTGTCTGGTTTAGCTGACCTGTCACTGACCCAACGCACTCAATAGGTGACTTGATACAGAGGAGCTGCGGAGCTCTCTGTCCGAAATTTGACCATAGACTCTGAAGGTTTTACTGAACCTTAAGTGCTGGCGAAGCACTTTGCTGGGGAATTCGCTGACCCAATCGGGGTCCTGATCGATAGCTGCAGAGAGGGTGGAGCGCAGGCGTTGCTTCCGAACTGCGGGTGCCGGTCCTGTCCTGAGGGTCCTGTCCTGAGGGTCCTGTCCTGAGGGTCCTGTCCTGATCCTAATCTGAGGGTTTCCTGTCCTGTCTTGGGTGTCCATTCTGCACCTGCTGTCCATTCGAGGGGTATCCTTCCTTGAGGGTTTCCTGTCCTTAACTGACCCGTGGCCAGGGTTTGGTTTTCACACCAGTCTAGGTAAATATTGCTCTGAATCTCCTGAAACTGCACCTTTCTATTTTTCTGTCTTTTGCTTCAATAAAGACATATCGTTGCACGTGAATTAATTTTCCATGCTTTCTCCCGCAACCATTGAATTATAAAGTCATTTGCATTGATAACGTGTTCCTATGTCACCCTATCTGTTAGAAATTATATTTTGCATTGCAGTTTGTCATTTCCTGATCTAATTCCTGATCCTTTATTTTAAATGTGTCCTGGTTCCAGTAGGTTATAAATGGTTGCACTGACTTATTTGCTATTCAGCTATGTACTTTCTGTTATTTTGATTATCGATTGCTTAATTACTGTGAATTTGATGATTTCTGAATTTTACTAAATTAGATAAAGATTTTAAAACTTTCAGTTGTCCGTGGTCATTTTACAAAGGGTATTGAATGTTATTTGCTGGGTTTGTATTTTGCTGCCTTTCCTTTTACAGCTAGCTCCCTGATCCATTGTGGTCATAGGTACCCGTGTCGGTGGATGGTAAGTCTGGTACTCTGAGGAATAACGAGAGGGACTCACAAATATCTGATAGCAGACCGTGAGGTCATCCGATTAATGTATATGGTGATTTGAAATATATGGGCCCGAAGCCGGAAGTGGCGAAATTATTGGTCGGGTGACCCGCGCGCTCTATCAATGCCAATAGAAAACCTTACCCACCACCAGGTGCAAACCAACACGCACCTGTGATTGTGTGGAAAGTTCTCACCTATTTAGTCACGAAAGATGACGCTTGTGGTGAGGATGTATAAATATTATATTTTTGCTCTGTGGGAGGAACAGCCATATTACTAATAATCCTTAATGGGCAAATCAGCAACAGGGTTCAGTTATGCATTTCTTGTTTATAGATCATCACTTCTTGAATGTTTAAACTATTCAATTGTAGGACAAACACAGTATCGCTAATGGGTTCTGTATGTCTGCACCCGTAATCAAATATATCACAATTTCGTCTTTGAGGCACAAACAGTTAAGCAGCAATAAAATAAGTACTGAAGTAGGTCAATCATAAAATTGCCCATTAATATGGGTGCAAAGTTAGAAAAATATATATTTTTGCCGTATCAAATTTATTTGTTAATCTATAAAAACAAGTAAAATTGCCAAAAGTATTTCGACATTGCTGCCTTACCATTCATACGGTAATTGTGGCCCCAACAATATTCAAGCCTGTCCTCTTCCAATGCACCACGCATAGTGATTTTTCTAATCCATTTTGTAAAGCGTGTTTGTTCTTGAATCTTGATACATCCAAGGTTACACTTGTGTGACCGAGCCAAGTTGGCAAAAAAAGGAAGAAAGAAGGAACAGTCAGCCAATCTGTACCTGCTGACATTAAACTATTGTTCCAAACATATTATGTTTGTATCCTAAATTAATTTCAAAAATACGATATTTACTCTTTAGTTTGGCTATGTGGTTCGATGCCATATACCTGAGTTTATATTCATGCCCTCATTCACAGATGGCTGCTAACCATCCATTCACATGCCTTATTATTTAAATGAATCGTCCACACATGACGTTCATTCACAAATTGTAGACGCTGCAAAGTAAATACGGGGCGAGCTCAGTTAACCTCTCCCCTCCAGACAAGCTCGTTGTTAATCTATGTTGGTTTAGTCACTTTCATGAAATGCAGCCGCATTTAAAAAAGCATCATATCTGCCGATATTTAGATTCCGTCTAAACTCGTACCCAGTGCATGTATTGCCATTCTAACGTGATTGTTCTTACCTCGTTCTAGCTTTCGGTGCGAGTATCTACGAGCCGAGTAGTGTTTCTTGTCCTGCTTCCTCCGCGTTTCCGCCATAGATATACTGTGGAGAAACGCCTTGGTTGTAATAAAAATAAAAAACGGACTACGCCACTCGAACTAGATCGGCGTCCTTAAGTCCGTGGCTGCCATTATTAAAGATGTTAGAATTGTTTGTTTTTGTGCATCATTCCATGTGTTTCTTCTGTTTGCGTACCTGTTAGGTTCATAATTTATTGCGAGTTATGACTTCCGAGAATGTTAGGCTTCTAAGTCAAACTATTTATGAAAAAAATATTTATGACGGCATGAATTATTTTAAAAGGAGAAAAGAGAAGAAATACCTTCTTTTATATATTAGCTATCCCCGCAATTGATGGGGAGGTCATTTAGAAACTTGATTGGCGTTTATATTATGACAGATTGTTCCACCAGTATAAATCCAGGGCACTAGTAGACTCATTTCCACCATTCCAATCTAAGTGTATTGGTGCTAATGTCCATTTCTTAACAGCAGAAGACTTTACATTGATAATGAAGGTTTGAGAAGGGAATTTATAAAAGAACATTCGAGGCACTAGTAACACATTATTCCGATTTACATGTTGTCAACCACCTTGAAGCCTACTTACAACTGCATAGGTGATACATATGTTATGGTAGGGACATATTTTCAACATTCTTAGTCTTGTCTATTCACATCATGACTTATATGACCCATATTGCTTTTAGACACACATATAGATGAAGGTCAACAATGTACAATTCATTGTGTATATGGTTTGCCATATCACTAAAACTGCATAGTTAACATGTCAGTTATTTATTCTTTTAGAGAAATTCATGAAGATCCTTGAGAATATTAATTCCACATTCCACAGCACGTAATTTAATAATCCACAAACTTTCTGTTTTTCGCAAACAGGATAGTTTATCACCGCCTCACGGGCCCAAATTGACATTCTCAATGCCGTGAAAGCCAAGTTTGTGCAGATCATTTGCAGTGTGTGCGGTGTTAAAGTGTACTGCCAACGGATATTGAGCATTGTTACTCTTTATCGCACGTATGTGTTCCTGAATTCTCTCCTTTAGGGCTCTGATGGTACTCCCTATGTATATTTTACCACATACACATATGATGCAATACACTACAAACTTAGTGTTACAGTTGATAAAACTGGTGATATTGTATGTTTTTTCTGTGTTATATTTAAATTCTGTTTTCCTATGTAGTCCAAAGCAACATACATTGCAATTTCCACAGCAGTAGAAACCTTTTTGTTTACAACTTAGCCAAATATTACTGCTTGTAGGTGTTACAAAGCTGGGCGATAAATATTGTCTCAAAGTTTTGCCCCTGGCATGTGTAAGAACAGGATTATCTCCTATCACTGTTTTTAAATCCATATCATGCCTTAGTAAATGCCAATGTTTTTTTTAAATCTTGTATACATCGGTGCTTATGCTGGAGTATGGTGCGATGAAATTCATCTTCCTGATACTCTTTTTCCTTTTACTTTTGTTCGTCAACAAGGTGGACCTTTTGATTCGATTAACTTTCGTTCTTGCCTGTTTGATGACAAAAGGGGAATAGCCTCTTTGTAGAAACCTCCGCTCCACATCATCCAATTCTTTAATTAAAGTAGATTCGACACTGCAATTCCGCTTGATTCGCAGCATCTCACCAAACGGTATTGCATTGATCTGTGAAGGTGGATGTGCACTCTTTGCGTGTAGAGTGGCATTACACGCAGTTACCTCTCTGTATGGTATGGTCATAAGTTTGTTCTTGTCAGCAATAATTGTAATGTCCAAAAAGTTGATTTGTCTAGTGCTCGACTCCATAGTGAATGTTAAGTTGAAGTCATTAGCATTGACAAATGTACAAAAGGTATCCAGATCTTGTTTGGATCCTTCCCAGAAGAGCAGGACATCATCAATGTACCGGCCATAGTAGAGAATATGTTGCGACAGATGTTCAGGGCAATTGCGCCAAATGTGTGTTAGTTCGAATAGCCCCATAAAGAGATTTGCATATGAAGGTGAAAATTTTGCCCCCATAGCCACACCTCTTTTTTGGCAAAACCACTGACCATTATGTAAAAAGATGTTATTGTTTAGAACTAAGTTGATTAGGTCCAATAGCATTTGTGTATGTTCATAACATTGTATTGGGCGACAGTCCAGATAATGTTCTATCGCGTTCTTACCCATCTCTCCAGGTATGCATGTGTATAATGAACAAACGTCCATTGTGACCAATAGATGTCCTTCAGTCCATTCTACATCAGATATCTTACTCAATACATCACAGGTGTCTTTTATGTACGATGGCAGGTTAATCACATGGGGTTGTAGGTACATATCTATATACTCTGATATTCTTTCTGTTGGTGAATTAATTCCAGAGATGATTGGCCTGCCTGGTGGAAATGTACATTGCTTATGTACTTTTGGAAGCACATATATGCATGGGTATGTTGGAGTGTCCTTAAAAAGATATCTGAATTCTGTATCTGAGATGAGTCCCTTACTTCTCCAATATTTCAGACAGGTCTCAATAAGTGTGACAGTTGATCTTATAGGATTGCCTGATAATGGTGTATATGTGGTATCATCAGCTAGCTGCCTGTCTATCTCGTTGATGTAATCCACCTTGTTCATGACAACAATGTTCCCTCCCTTGTCAGCCTCTCGGATGACAAGGGAGGAAATACCAGCAAGTTTCCTAAGGGCATCACTTTCTTCACGGGAAAGATTAAATTTGTCTTTACTAGATGAGAATTTGAATTTGTCCTCCAACTTATATAAATCCTCATAGACCAATTCCTGAAAGATATCTATACAGTTGTTATGTGGCAAGTGAGGTGTGAACTTAGAATTTGGTCTAAGTCCGCTGTCTGACCCTTCGTAAGTGTCTAAATTTAGTTCAGCTGCCAGACTTTCAAGTGATATAGATGTCTCTTGGTCACCCATTGTCATTAACAAATGTATTGCCTTTATATCTTTGATTGTTTGAGTTTGTCCTGTTGTATCTAATTCAGTTAAATTCGTATGTGTTTGCTTTTGTTCCTTAAAAAATTTATGTAACTTTAATTTTCTAGTGAACTTAAAACAACTTAGATGAAACGAGGTGAAATTAGGATACACATAAGGACAAAAACCAAGGCCTCTGCTTAGAAGATTTATTTCAGTTTTTGACAGTTCATAGTCCGACAGATTTATCACATTCACAGTTTCTCTTTCATTGTCAGCAGGAACACAATCTATCTTTGTTGATTGCGCGCTGCCGATCTTGTCGTCATCCCTACTTTTGTGCCTGGATCTTTTTCTACATTTACCCCTCCTTGTTTTCTTGTAAATCGCTCTTTCTGAAGGGCTTGTTTGTTCCCTTTGCCGAACCTCTGTAGCTCTAAAAAAAAGGGGTCTGAACTAGTACTAGGAATTGGCTCAGATAAACTAGATGATCCTGCACTAATGATGCTGCTAGTGCTTGAGGCCGCAGACATACTTGGGGTTTCAGTAGTAGCTGATCTGTCATCTGTATTAGCATGTCCTGATGTTTTAATATTGTCGAATTTCTTGGCAAACGTATAAACTCTACCGCTGTGATAGTCCCTCTCATCCCTTCTTATCTTTTGTAATTTCTTCTCTTTTAAGTAGAGTTGGTGTTTTTGTATCTCTTCCTTAAGTATCGCCAGATTTTTCTGTACTACCTCTGGAAGGTTCATATTGTCAATTTCTTTTTCTAGTGCAGCAATTTCCACTAGAAGTTTCTCTCTTAAGTTCTGCATCCCTAATTAGGATATCAATCATACCTGCAGAAGAATTGGCCAATAGTCTTTCCCATTCTTTGAGATGACCCCGATCAAGGTCTTCAAAGGAGGGGAAAATTAATATACGGAGTCCTCTTGGTACTTGTTCATTGGCTATATATTTGTATCAAGATTCAAGAACAAACACGCTTTACAAAATGGATTAGAAAAATCACTTTGCGTGGTGCATTGGAAGAGGACAGGCTTGAATATTGTTGGGGCCACAATTACCGTATGAATGGTAAGGCAGCAATGTCGAAATACTTTTGGCAATTTTACTTGTTTTTATAGATTAACAAATAAATTTGATACGGCAAAAATATATATTTTTCTAACTTTGCACCCATATTAATGGGCAATTTTATGATTGACCTACTTCAGTACTTATTTTATAGCTGCTTAACTGTTTGTGCCTCAAAGACGAAATTGTGATATATTTGATTACGGGTGCAGACATACAGAACCCATTAGCGACACTGTGTTTGTCCTACAATTGAATAGTTTAAACATTCAAGAAGTGATGATCTATAAACAAGAAATGCATAACTGAACCCTGTTGCTGATTTGCCCATTAAGGATTATTAGTAATATGGCTGTTCCTCCCACAGAGCAAAAATATAATATTTATACATCCTCACCACAAGCGTCATCTTTCGTCAATATCTGTTGGGGGACAATAGCATCACCTACAAGAAGAGTGACTAAATAGGTGAGAACTTTCCACACAATCACAGGTGCGTGTTGGTTTGCACCTGGTGGTGGGTAAGGTTTTCTATTGGCATGATACACCAAATGCCAATATAACACTCATCTGTTCCTGGGAATGCTATGTCAGTCTTCTGATTCTTACAATATGTACATGGTTGATATTCTTGACCATTGTTCCACCGGCACGATCACATGGTCTCTGGGAGACTTGATCCACCAGGGTGTTTTTTGCACTATTTTACATGCTTTGGTCTCATTTTGGTTAATATAGAAATCTTTATATAAATAATTGGGTTGATTGATCCATGAGGGATCTTGCATGTCAATTTGATAAGTGTAATGTTTTGATCAGATAGAAAATTGTCTTTATCTGATGGACATGTATAAATATTTTGGTTGCAGCCTTGAAAAAGCCCTGTGGGCGAAACGCGCGTCGGCTGCTGTCTTTCCTCATATGAACTTTGGAAATAAAACACCAGATCTCAACTTAAGAAGATTTGTGTGGATATTCCTTTGAGAAGTTTGTTTTTGGGCTTTAGAAAATCATTGAATGCTGAGACTCTATGGACTGTTCTTGAGAAAAAACATTTACATCACTTGATGTGTCACAATAATATGGTGTGCTTGGGTGTTTTGCATATAGAAGAATACAAGAAGTGTGGTATTCTTGAGGAGTATGTGAAACTCGTTTGGTGACAAAACCACTTATTTCCGCATGACTTCAAAGTTGGAAGAAGGAAATATGATATTTTAACTTACTAAGGGTAACCCTAGGCACGCAAAGGTGTTGCACCGGGGTTCAGGTGTGTGGAATATGAATGCGGAACACGCGGTGGAAGATGAGTACCTCAAGGATAACACTCAGCCTAATTTTGGGACTGCTTATTGTTTTAATTTTGCAGTAAAACCCAAGGAATCTCTCGTGGGAAATTCCTGAGGGTAAGATCTAAGTTATGATACACCTACGACCTCGATTGGAGGATTGGGTGTGATGACACAAACTGGGACCTGGAGTGTCCTGAAGAAGGCCTACGTGACCGTAAGAGTTGGCTTATTGAAAAGGCCGAAAAATGTTGACCACCGGGCAGTAAGGAGGGGTGTAAGGAGCACATAGCGACTCCCTAGCACCAACATCCTTCACGTTTTAATCCGGACCGGAGGGTCCAGGAATAAAATAGACTTAGGGATACCTCCAAGTTAGTTTTGACGTTCGCTTCACTGCACCTTCCCAGTCACTATTTGGAAAAATTGGTTCTCTTTATGTTGTGCTGGTCTTCCCCAACCCTATTGCTCCACCCCAGGCATTGGTACTGCCGGGGTGTTTTGTAAGCAGCCCTATCATAAAGCATCTCACACTTCGGTGTGAGTGAGGGCAGTATTAAAACTCCCAGCACGTTTCCACATTATATCACCACACCACGGGCAAAACAGAATGGTGTGCGGTTCCTCCTAGAGGTTACAGGTCGATGTATTTAAGTAACACTGGTGTGCTCGCAGAGGCTGGAGAAAAATATCCTCCTTTTGGAAAAGGACCCTCACACAGCCAGTCAGCTAGGTGTCTTGCTTCATCATTGGGTCTGCTCCTCGTCGGATCAGCGCCCTAGGCCATGGAAGTGAAAGGGGGGACATACACCCGTCTTGGCCATTTGCGGGCTTTCATTATACGCAAAGGCCAATGGAATGTGTGGGAGGAGGTCGACCCACACGGAGAAGCCTCTTGGACGACTGGAGTGATTCCAAGAGGCCCTCTCCTACAGCAGCGCATGAGCGCTGCGCTAGGCCAGACCTAAAAAGAAAGTTACCGAAACGGTACAGTCCAAGTGGGTTTTAAAATTGGCCCCTGCTGTGGAAGCGGATGTTAGTTCCTGGTCAGGTATAAACACAAACTCATACACATGCTTGTAATAGTCTGCCCTCCTACACCACTGAGGTTTACAATGCTATATACACACATCATAGTGGCAACAAAAACAATTGTTTGTAAAAAAAAAAAAAGGTGAAATATATAAGGCTGGAAGTTCTTAAATGGCATGACCACAAATAAAAGACTAAAATAAAAGTACATTTAAAGAAAAAAGCCAGTCAAAATTACAGCACACAGGAATTGCAGATAAGGGAGATAGCATATAAATAAAAAAAGCAAAAAGGTACATGACACTAGATGAGAAAAAAATCTAAAATGCTTATCAGAAGAAAGAAGAAAGAAACAAGTAACTGCAAGAAGTGTTACAATGTGAGGGACAGTGTCAGCTGGGGGAGGACTAAGAGGAGAGTACAGGGGGGCATCCACATTGAGAAAACCTACATGATCCAATTTGAATGTTTGAGAGGCAAGTGGTAGTCTTCCAAATAAATCAAAATGCATATGATGTATTATTATTATTAAAATGTGTATGGCACAGGGAATCATCACCGGGGGGGGGGGGGGAATCTCTCGGCGCCTAGGTAGCAGACAACATATTAAAATGTTTTAAGCAGTTTCTTAAACTGTGCCAGATTGGAGCAGACTCGAATGTCATCTGGTAATCTGTTCCAGTCTGCTGAGGCTAGATAAAAAAGCAGGACCGCCCACCTTGGCTTTCCTGATTGTCTGCGTGCATATCAGATTTTGGCTACTCTATCTCAGTTGACGCACAGGAATGTACGGTTCTAACTTCTTCATTAGATAGGCGGGACCCATCCCCAGCAGTGATTTAAACACTAGACACAAGAGCTTAAAGACTGCTCTTTTCCTGATAGGGAGCCAGTGTAGTTGTCGCAAAAGGGGTAATGACTGAGTTGTGCAGGTTTGTTGAGGGCTAGACACGCTGCTGAATTTTGAACATGCAACCTTGATAATAAATCTTCCCTAATCCCTACCAATAGCGAATTTCCATAGTCTATTATTAGTCTATGTATTAACAACATTCACTGAATGATAAAAAAAACCTGAAGGGAAAAAAAGGTTCTGGGACATTTTTACAGCAGATACTTTTTTTAGATTACCACAGGGATTAAGTATTTGGCTTAATATACCTTAAGTTTTATTTTTTTAAATACTAGACATTTCTTTTTTGTACACTTGTTTTTTATTACATACAACCCATTTTGAAAGCCACCATATACAATCATTGGCCCAGATCTGTATGCAGGTACCTTGCGCAGGCTCACAAACCTTGGATTATGCATGGTCTTAAAATCCAAGCAATACCATCTCAGGGTTAGGAAAGCCTCCACCCACACCTGGTATGAATAAGCAGAGAGCTCACTTCACTGTCTGCACAAATCTAAGAAGTGTAAACTTAACATGTAAAGCCCAGGTTCGAATTGTAAACTCCAGATTTCCACTTGAAGTTCAAATGCTGTACATTGTCCTACTTAATTTATGCATTCTTTAAGCTTGCTCTCACCGCAGTAGTAAGAGGCAATTATTTGATCTACTGAATTTTGCTTTAATATACATCTTTAAAAATATATATATTTTTTAAAATCAATACATTTCTATTTTACCTGTAAATATGCTGCCTTTCTACCATTAGCGATCCAGTTTTAATGAATTACTGACCTAAAGAATTCCGAGAACTCTGGTGCAAGAAATACCATCTGCTGTTCCCAAGTTAATTCCAGAATACCAGATCTAAATATATGAAGTTCCACTGTGGGAAAGTTGAGGAACTATGGTGAAGAGCACTCTACCCTCAAACATAATAAAGAAAATAGCGCATGGTACCAAACATTATAAACAATGCCCAAGAGTTCATTGGCGACATAGGCTTAGGAAGTGGCGAGCATCAAGGGAGACTGGAAGAAAAAGGGTCTGGCTCAACTCAGACAACACGGAAGTCCTCATCCTGTTCCACCGTGTCTGTGTAGGACGACGCCTGGTGGCTTGCAGTGCTCCGAACATCCCCCCCACCCCCACGGACCATGCACGAAACCTCTGCATCATCCTAGACTCCTCGCTCTCATTAAACCACCAAATCAAAGTCATCTCATGCTCCTCCTTCCACACGCTCCACCTACTTTGGAAGATTTTTAAGTGGATCCCCAACAAGTCCAGGAAAACGATCACCCATGTGCTCGTCAGCAGCAAACTACTATGGCAACGCATACTACGCCGGTACCACCCAGAAACTCCTAAAGAAACTGTAGAGCATCCAGAAGGCTTCTGCCAGACTCAACCTGAAAATCCCCCGCCACAGCCACATCACCGATCACATGAGAGACCTCCACTGACTCCAGATCACCAAAAGAATTGCCTTCAAGCTGCTCACACAAAGCCCTCCACAATGCCAGACCTGCATACCTCAACCAACGCCACTCTTACTACACACCCACCAGACAGACATCTCCACTCCACCCATCTGGCCCTGGTCACATCTCACGGATCCGCTAGACCTCGGCTGGAGGAAGATCTTCTTCTACCTTGCTGCAAAAGACCTTGAACTCCCTGCCTCTACATCTCAAGCAATCACCGTCACTGCCTCAATTCAGGAAGGAACTCAAGAACGAACGAACGGCAGAATCCCCCTCCTCCCAACATACAGCGCTTGATTTGTGTTTTATTGCATGTTTTGCACTTCAAATCAAAAAAGTGATTTAAACAAACATTTCCACAATAATTATTTGCATAATACCAGCACAGCATCTTCTTTGTCCAGCAGTTTCAGGGGGTAGTTCAGTTTCTTCCAACCCCTATCAGTTTCTGTTACTTTGTTGCATGTGTCAGCCATGCACACCTCATTACCTCACACCAAGCACCACTCTGAGCCCAGCATATACAAACCTGCGTACCACTCACCAGCAGTCTGGCAACTCTGATCTATCAACAAAACCTTCCCTCAGCTCACCCCATTTCTGCATATCTACCCAGCTTCTTTACACTACACTGAGCACCTGGTCCATTCCTACGATACTGCATTAGTGAGGACTTAAGAGTAACTCCTACATCACTAAGGGATTAAATGCTACTTTTAACAGGGCTTCACTGTATGCCTTACTTTTTTAAGCACCAATTTAAGACCAAACTACTATAAAAAATAACTCAAAGTATGAGAACAGTGACAAATTATGCTTCGAAAGCGCAATAAAACGCAAAGTGAAAAAAGAATCATTAGTGTGCCATTGAGGCCTGTTAGATCCTAGAGCTTGGTACTCAACAGCAAAGGCACTTTGTATTTATAGGTCTTGTGCCCGTAAAGCCCTGCTTATGAAATGTGAAAATGCTTGTAGCCGAAAGCAGAGTAAATAAACCAATTTAAGCAAATGAATAAAGTGCATACGCCTTACTAAAACGAACTCACATTTTTTGCAACACTGAATGCTTGCTACTTGAGCAGACCATCGGATGTGCCACCTCAAAAGTGCAGATAGTAATCATGGAATACTTTTGCAAATTTAAATTTGAAATAAATTTTAATTTGTATTAAATGATCAGGAGTATGATTCCAAGATGCAGCAGTGAGATTACTGAAGGCATTTTTGAATGATCACTTAGGGCTAAAAAAAATTCAGGTCTGGGTTAACTGGGTTTGGAAAAGGAGATATACTTATGTGGGCAAAAAGAATAAAAACCAGAGCTTTGGGAGATGGATTGAAATCGAATAGATGAGACCCATAGTCAGTCGGGCTCTATTAATCTGAATGCCATTGGAGTAGTAAAAATCGGTCTGAAGAGAGAATTGGAATATACTTCCGGCGCCCCTCAAAGAGCCTTCAGCTCAACTGAATTGTGATTTTCAAATAACGTAGAAAATATCAGACATGAGACCTTAAAGGTGTAAAATGTTGCATGCTATAATGAGGCCTCATTTTAATTAACCTGAAGAGAATTCAATTGTAATTATGGCATTTAATGGGTATCTTGTGGCCGCAGTGAAATGGTCTCTATGGCACACGACTCAGAAGACTATTTTGTAACTTTTTGTCTAGAACGAGTAAACACAAGAACTGGGATTTTGCACGTTTAATATCAGGTTTCAAAACAACTGAATAAGTGCACTGTCTTAACTTATTTCTGGGGTTAGCAAATTACAAACACAGGCAATAACATTTTTAAAACTTAGCATACCAGTCTCTCCTGAGGTGTAAGCATAATTGCAGCAAAAATGATTTTTATGGCACTAAATAGATTTTTTTTCTACTTTGAAATAATGATACCTGCTCCATCAAAACCTGTGAAGAAGAAATATCACATTAAGAGCAGTATCTATCTACAATCATAGGTTGGGTTATAGTCATTGCCTGGCTTCAAAGGTTCTAAAGATCTTGCAATCAACCCATGAGTTTCTGTCCCAACTATACAATTGCAAAATTGTATATGTAGAAAACTTTTCCAAGCATCCACTACCAAGCTGTATGACTGGGTGTAACATAAGAAACTCACAGCATTTTCTCTTATGTTCAAGGTCCTCTGTACATCATAAAAATTATGGCACAACCAGCTTTAGTCATCTGCACATGCTACACCTCACTCCTTCACCCCCTTTTCTGTAAAGTTGTCAGCACTAAAGGCAAACATGATTTTGCAGAAGATGTAATTGTTACTTTATGAAGATAATTATAATTATTTACCCATTATTATTAGGATTGCTTTAAAAAAAAAAGTTCTTGCAATGGATTGGGCATATTGGATTTTGGAGAAGATAAAA
Organism: Lissotriton helveticus; assembly: GCF_964261635.1. Lineage (NCBI taxonomy): Eukaryota > Metazoa > Chordata > Amphibia > Caudata > Salamandridae > Lissotriton > Lissotriton helveticus. The sequence continues at coordinate 302,642,912 of NC_136073.1, read as the reverse complement.
CACAAAATAAAATTCAGTACAGTTTCTTTTAGTAAAAATACAACTGAATGAAGAGTTTATGCAACTAGGTATGTAATTCAACACAAGTCTAAGTCTCTTACTTTCGAATTAATACCTTCCAAGAGGGGCTCTTTGCGCAAACATCTACGGCAGTGCTGTTTGGGAAGGAGGTTTTTTCCAGAATCTTAAAAATTAAAGATGAAAACAAGTAAATGACTGAAGAATCTGCTTTTCTTGCATGCAGCACAGTAACGTTAACCATGTCAGTCAGTCCATCACCACACATTATGGAACCACAAACAAAAGCGGTGTTGGAGTCCATGAGATGACTCACATTGGATGTGCGAAGTGTAATCGAGGAGAGGTGGTAAGGAAAAAAATGAATAATACCATTGAACAGAAGCTATGTTAAGAACAGCTATTCAAGCATTTACAGAATTTAAAGCAACATAAATATTTGGCCCTGGTAACACTTAGAAGAGTATTTTCCTCAAAGACCAACAGTACTCCTTCCACGGGTGGTAGCATTTGGTCTGTGAAATAACAAGGATGGGCAATAATCAGGAAGGAAAACCTAACCTCATTTACGACATGTTGCCACACACCCTCTATACTTTCTGAACACACACTCCTATAACATTCTAGTCCAGTAGCCTACATTTTGTAATCAAAACACTAGCTAACTGAGAGCTAAAGCAGTTTAAGAGCGGTATGAATGTGTTTGTTTCAAGTCAATTCCAAGAGCTGTATTTTTGTAAACTAATCACAATGTCCTTAATTTTCTTGTTGGACGAGTATAACTAACATTGAGAGGTGGAATTACCAAGTTAGGATGGCATTTTCAAACTAAGGATGGCATTTTCAAACTAAGAATGTCATTTGTTGTCTAAAAAGGAAAGGTCATGTTATGTTACATTTTCTCTTAAAAGGCACTTATTCACCTTAGTTTCTTGGCAATAAAAAAACGTAACAAATCCTATAAATTACAAAGTATTTAAAGCCCAAGAAAATAAAGTTGTCAGTGTTATGGGCACATTCTACTACTGGGCATACAGCTAGGTCTCTTGATTACCAACTCCTGAATGCAATAAGACCATTTCTCTCCTAATTTTTTTTTTTTTTTTTTTTTTTTTTTTAAGTTCAAGAAAATTTTTATTTGATATTGAAAAGAGAAAAGCAAGGTGTCAATACAAAGTACAATGGAAATATAAAACGTTGAAAAACTATGATAAATAAAACAAGCATAAGGGTATACATAGTATCAAAAGGAGAATCTGGGCATATAAAACATTAATCATAAATCTCTCCTAATTTTTAGTAGTAAAAAAATTGCAAATGTCATTTTCAATATATGTGGGCATAGTTAAAACAACAAAACATGAGGGAGCAAGCAATGATAATCAGAATTGACACATTATCTGAACATATGAGCAATAGTTTGTAATATCATGTGCAACCGCATGTACACTTCACCATTACAAATGTCAGGAACAGTCCAGAAAACTTAATCCATTAACTAAGCAACAGTTGAAGTAACTATCGTTGGTGTTGTTTAGCCATCATTTTAGTATCAGCAAATTGATTACCCACCCACACTGCAAGAATCAAATTGTTATCCTCACGCTCATCCATTAAGGCTTAAAATTCTGCCCATATACAGGTAATGATTGCTTTGGGGTGTGCGAGTTCCTTTAAACGTCCCCCCATTTGATATAAAAAGTTGGATTAGCCAGTTATAGATTACCGTCTTCTCAACCATGGATATTCTATGATTAGCAAGTTGCAGTGTAAGGCCAAGAGACCTTTCACAAGTGATTTTCAAACTTTGGAAATTGCACCTATATGAAAGCCAAATATCTCATTATCACCTTGGGCCAGTATTCAGGTATCATTCTGCATTCCCATACTGGGTGGAATAAACAACATCAGTGCAATTAGGAGAATAAGTTGGACAAAATGTACTAACATCACATTGTGTGACAAGGCTTCTAGTTCGAGATGTATATTGAATGACTTGGTATAATACACTCAGTCAGACAGTCTTGGTGTGTAAACAGACTGGACGCCACTGATCCTCCGATAGTAGTGTGCCTAGAGTGTGCGGACACTTCTCCTTAGAGGGCTCTGCAAAGGGCTGATGGCATCATACAAGAATGACTACAGTTGTTTTTTCAATCAATTTCTTAGCACAGCTGGCATTTAAAAAATGTAACAGTATGGATTAGTATGGTTTGTTGCGGTCATGCTTTAGTTCCATTTGGATACAATAGCTGCTCTATCTTGTGCATATGATAGAATAGGGATAATGTTACCTTCTGTATGTTGTTACAGCTCACGTAAATTAATCAATTTGCTATTGAGCAATACACCTATTTCATGAATACCTTCCTGAATTAATTCAGTGTCTATGATTTAGTTTCAATGGTACATTTCAAAGTGTGGGATATATGGTCTGTGTGTCCTAAGACTGCATATGATCACCCTAAAAGCCTCCAAGGTGCATTCTGCTGGCATACCTCTCCCCTCCTGTTTAAGTCAGGAAATGCATGTATGTTAGCCGTCTCAAATGGAACAAGCTATGCCATCTCCATTGCTACATGTGGATTACTTAAATTAGTAATGAACTAGTGTACAATATGCTGCAACTGAGCAGCATGGAACTATTCCAAACCCATCTTCATCTCTGCGTTCTGAGGACTGCCTTACTTACTTGTGTATGTTTACCGCCGCAGTACAGCCCTGGGGAGGGAGGGGGGAATAGGGGGGAATGAAGGGGGGGCTACAACCTTTAAAGAAATACCCAAGTAGGATAAAAGAGGACTATTTGCCACCGTACATAAAACTGGGGACAAAAGGGAAACTAAAAGATTTATTTAACTCTATACCTTCATTTCACAGTTTTCCGAACGTTCACAAGTATGTATTTATTTAGTAGTTCTTGGTTTATATGTTATTTATATGCCAGGTTAAATAGAAGCTTAACTTTTTCTCACACCAAGTTATCGTTCAGAAAATTAAGATGCTCTTGCATTGATTTGTAGACAGACATTTACAAACCTAGAACAATTAAAGCTACAAGCAAGTTTGTTTTCAACTCGTGTATAAAACAACGTCACATGCATATAGCAAGACTGCAGCTTCTTTTTACTATGTGACCATGACCTTTCCCTTCAAACCTTCCAGAAGCAGGGCAGCCATGGATTCCACTAGAAGTTAGAATAATAATACCGAGAGGACAGTCCAGTGTGGTGCATCTCTGCAGCATAACAGACCGAGGCAATGTTATCACTGTGATGTATTCCTATACAGGAGGTCAATCACATTTTTATGTTAATGGCCATAAATACAAATGCCCTATAAACATTTTCCTGTCCATCCAAGAAATGGAATCAAAGCATTTTCTGAATCAACTGCGGACGAAATGGCTTCAGTTAGAGCTTTCCAATTATAGGCGATTTAGTATAACCTCCGAATAGAACACTCTGTAGAGCTGCTTGGAGTAAACCCCGTCTGGGTGGAACCTCTGACAGAGTTTTAGCAACAGCATTTTATTACCAAAAATTGTAAAAGACAATGGAGATGCACATTCATTTAAAGCTTCATTTGGTTTGGGAAAAATCATGATTATGGCATCACATACGTTTGTGTAAGATCTTATTTACATGCAGAGTTTCAAGAAAATTAAAGAGAGGAGAGCAGCAGGTCAAAAGGAGTAACGCTACCAGGCATATAGCATGTTTCAATGAGTGGTTCAACCACAAGGACGGTCAGACATATTTTGACTTTGCAGTTTTCAGTGTTAATATTTTGTGGATTTCACTGGTGATTTCTCAGTGCTTTCCTAACATTTTGAAATCACCATTCATCTGTGTTTATTCAGCTGCCTACACGCGCTAAATAGTTAAAAACTGTGTTTTTCATGCGTTTACGAAACATATTGCTTTTTGCGGTGAATGGTATACAGACTTATGGTAGATAGGTTTAAGCATAGAAATCTGTATATGAAACTCGCAGTCACAGACTATCACATGCCCTCACTCACATCCAATTACCTCTTACACTTACTCTCTCGGGACTCTGGCTGGTTTACATAACTTTTAGTGCATCAATAATGAAGAAAGTGTTCTACTGAGATGTTTTTAATACGGGAGGTGGGGCACTCACCAAATCCTTATAAAATAGGACATCATAGGGGTGGTCAGTCCTGTGAACAATATAGTACCTTGGAGAACTTTTAAAATGTTGAATTACACCAGATAATTTTGTAGCTCAGTATTCTAAAATACCCGAAATCGGAAGCTTTCAGTGTGCTTGCTCTATTTTTCGGCATTCTTTGTGTGACTACATGAAAGTGGTGGTGCTGTTGTGTGGAGATTCATAGCTACCAAGTTTCCGTATTATAAACACATGTCTTTATTTGGATATAAAATAACATCCTTAAAAGGAGCACCAGCAACTATACACATTGTGAAAGCTAAAAACTGACATCAAATAACCAACGGTGGGTAGGTACAAGTTTTCCACATGGCATTCTGCAACTCCCTTTTATAAACAGTCCACATGGCATTAAACTAACTTTAAAAAGGTAAGGAGCTCATTATACCGATGATTAGCAGTATTGGACTTGTAAACTAACGAACCGTTGACGAATAATTACAAGTTTCAAAAGTGGGTTCAGATAAAAATAGCAGCAACAGTTCAATAGCAGCGAATTATAGGAAAATACAGAAATTAAAGTTTCCGTATTGTTATTGTTATTGTTAGTTGGTATTTGTTGAGCGCATTATCACCTACAGGTCTCTAAGCGCTGATCGAGAGATCTTAACCTAGCCAAGAGAGTGGGTTATATCCAGGCGTCTGCGAACAGGACTGTTTTTAATTTTTTCCTGAAAGGAAGGAGGTTATGTTCCTTCCAAGGGTCTCAGGCAGGTTGTTCCAGAAGGAGGGGATAACTGATGAGAATGCTCTACCGCCTTTCGTGGACAGATTAAATCTTGGACAGGCTAGGAGGCTAGCATCCATGGACCGTAGTGCCCTACTGGGGATGTATTTGGCAAGGCGGTCCTTGATGAAATTAGGAGCTCGGCCATAGAGGGATTTATGTGCAATACAGAGTCCCTTGAATTTTGCTCTCTGTTTCACAGGGAGCCAATGCAGCTGTTTGAGGAGGGGCGATGCATGTGCTCGCCTAGGGGCTTTGAAAATAAACCTTGCGGCGTCATTCAACACCACCTGGAGTCTTGACATAAGGTTCTCCGGGAGGCCGATATATATAGGGCGTTGCCATAGTCAAGGCGTGCTAGTATCAGAGCAGAGACTGCGGTTCGGAGTGTGTTGAATGTAAGGATGGGGACAAGCTTGCGCAGTTGTCTCAAAAGTCCAGTGCATGTACCTACCACAGCCAAGACTTGCTGGGTCATAGTAAGCTTAGCATAAATTTTAATCCCCCAGACTTTTTACCACTTTAGCAGGTTCTGGAGGTGTACCCAGCTCTTGCGGCCAGAAGAGCTCCTGCCAAGGGTGGGAGTCTGAGGTGACGGCCAGTACTTCCGTTTTGTCTGGGTTTATTTTCAATGAATTAGCCGACATCCAATTCACCGTGAATTTTAGGATGTTTTGAAAACGGGAATGAGCAGGGGACACATTGTCTATCTGGATAATTACTTGGGTGTCGTCGGCGTAGTTATAAATTTGGCAATCCAAGTGGTTATGGGCCGCTATCAGTGGCTGGAGGTAGACGTTAAACAGGAGTGGGGATAACGCCGAACCCTGAGGTACACCACATGAGTGGTCCTGAATCAGACACAAGGTCATTCAGTTGTACTCTCTGTGAACACTTTCCAAGGAAGGAGGTCAACCAAGCCAGAGCTGTGCCCTGGATCCCCAGGTGTCACATTTTAAGTCAGTCCTGACGTTCTAACAAACATCACATGTATTCAGAGATTGAAAATTCTGCTGTTACCATTAAAGTATGGACTCAAAATCGCCAGCAATAAAGTGTTGTTGGCTAAATAACCAGGATTGGCTGAATGTGTCACACACGACAGTGGAACATCTTGCATCTATTAATGTTTGCTGTTTTTGAATGTGGAAAGTCAAAGTGCACATTGTGACAACATTGTGACAACACTTTTATAAGAGGTAACTGTCACAAAACCTTGCACTGAATGTTTAAAGCCAAATATTTGACAGTTGACCTGCTTTCAATACAGACTTGTGAACTGACCTGATATGATTGTAATACACTCAGATTCTCTGCAGTGCACAAAATATTTAGATTAGATCTGAAAACGTGCTTCTAAACATTTTCATAAGCACACAAAGCAGGAAAACATTTTTGTGACATTCTTGAACAATAAAATGCCAGCAGACTAATTTTACAACAGTCGTTTGCTGCTGCCTTGTAAAACAGTCACATTGTGTTGGAACTTTTAGGGAGAAAAACAATTACACGTCCCCCACTTACCTTATTTTATTTGAATGCCATTTTAGTTTGATGTGCAGGTGTTTGCTATGTGCGCACGGACAAGGGCTTTTCCACTTTGTGAAGTTTATCAGTTATTTCAGGTTTAAACCTAAAACAGAAAAGCTGAAGCCTAATCACACAATTGAATATCCAGGTCTACTTTGGCAAAGATTGGTTTACCGAGTACTCAAGTCTGCTATTTAGTTAGTTAAGAGACATGGGCCTTATAGAGAAAGTAATGTAGCAAACCACAAACAGCTAGATTAAACAGGAAGTTCGCCTAGGAATTCCACTCTACCCTAAAACCAACCTGCAACTTAGTGTTTCAAAGCCTGCAGTTATGTGGATTTTCTAGAGGTACACCAAACGCTTTCTGTTATATAGCCTGGGGTTGCTTTACCCATTAGCCGACTGCCTATTTTAAGTAACTAATGTTTGTACCTTGCGGAGGCAGCTTTCACAAAGCATCCAGGTATAGGTCAAATTTCTTTTGTTAGGAACCTAAGTTACAAGCAAAATTCAGCAGGAGGAGAACCTGACTGAAAATTCTATCTGTCCTACAGGTATCAACTGGACAGCGCATGCTGGAACATTCCTCCCTTTAAATGCAGTAACAAAGGGATACATTTGAAAAACATAAATCAATAATTCATATACACTCTTACAAACCCTTGCTTTCCCGCCCCTGCACACAAATACATTTCCATGCCCTAATGATTGCAAAGCAGCTACACTAAACAAAAGACTCGCAGATCACACAAGCAATATGCAGACAAATGCCATAATTAACTTCAGCTAAGAGCACACCACAAACCACCCAAATGGCATTAAATCATCCGTTGAATTGCTCAAGAAACAGAGCACAGGCTACTAAACGTCACCTATTTCGCAAAAGGAATCAAATAAAACTTCTTGACAAGGACACACAGTCCTAAAGTCACACCCATTCCACAAATGAACAAGATAAACCTTCCCAAACATGGCACATGGCAAATCTCAGCCTCCTTCCCAATCTGGTCCCAAGTTTACCTCTAATCGCGTCTCAACAAGGCAACAGGGCAAATCCTCCATACAGCAAAAGCATCACATCAGTACAGTAGTGGTAGCAAATTCACTCTGTTAAAACGTGTTATTTTACATTACTATTAAAGTAGGTTATGGTGTTTTCAATGCAACCAAATACTTCAACACACAACTGGCAATGCACATGCTACTTAATTTGATGTTGCCCCAAATGCAACTTACACTGTAACAATGTACAGCAATTATACCTGCCGATAACAGTCAGTGGAATCAATAGGGATTTGGTTAGACCCTATATTTTCTGGTCCGAGTAACACTTTAAAAAAACTGTAGAGAAAGGATTATTGAGGGCAATGTGGAAGGGGTTGTGTGGAACCCTACAGATCTAAAGACCAGGTGACAAACGTGTAGAGCCTATATAAAAAAAAAAAATAAAAAAAAAAAAAACAGACCAGGTTCTGTCCTACAAAAGCAACTTTAACATTTTTACCACAAAGATCCATCGCAATGTTTTACCTTTTTTGGGATCAGCTGATTAATAAGAGCTGAGCGGACCTCTGCAGAAAGGCACAGAGGAGAGAGGAGGAGGCCACTGTCCACATTTAAGGAATTTTCTAAAGATATGTCACTTTCATCACTACTGGACAGCTCTTCCCATTCATCGTCAGAAGGATCTGAAATCCCAGAGAAAGCCAGAAAGGAATTATTTGAATAAAGCAAGCTTTTATTAAATACATCTCTATTGTTTGACCTGCAGAACTAAATAAACGAAAAGGTTACTCACGGACTAAAAATCTGTTGTGGCATGTAGTGCTGTAGATTCACATGCTTAGCATAAGTCCTCCATATAGTGTTGGGTTTGGAAATGTGCAAGTTGTTTTTCTACTAAGAAGTCTTTAGAGTCATGAGTTGTGGTGACACCCGCTCTTGCTTACCAAGTGCGCATGGTCCTCAACTCCATTGTTAAGATTGTTTTTGGCTTGGCGGATGGAGTGTAAAGAATGATGTATCCTAGTTAAGTGAAACTAGTGTAATATGTACATAAATATAATTGCAATCCACATAGGTATTCAGGGAGGCGGGTGGGCACATGTGAATCTACAGCACTACATGCCTCTAAGAGAAGCTTACTGGGTAAGTAACATTTTCTGTTTGAGGCATGTGTGGCTGTAGATACACATGCTTAGCATAGACAGTAAAGCAGCTTTCCCTTATAAGTGGTGACTAGCCTGTGTGGGTTGCAATTATTTGAAATAAAAGTTCTTATAAGCTCCTGGCCCACATTTGCTTGTCACGTGTGTGATGTGGTCCATGTAGCTGCCTTACATAGGTCAGCAATAGGTATAGTCCCTAAAAAGCACCTGCAAGCTCCCTTCTTGCAAGTAGCACAAGCCCTTGAAGGGATAGGTGGGGTTTGTTTAGCTTTAGCATAACAGGTTGGTATACATTTTACAATCCAACGTAACATGTCTGATTTTGAAATGGCGCTTCCTTTATGTGGTTTTGAAAATGCAACAGTTGTTGTGGTTTTTAAAATAATTGAGTTCTGTCCCTATAAACACACAAGAGCTCGTTTTACATCTTGCATGTGTAATGCTCTTTCCGCAACTGAATCAGGTTGGGGGGAAATACTGGTAATGCAATAGACTGAATTAAGTGGAACTGGGAGACCACTTTTGGAAAAAAATAGGATTGGTAAGTAGTATCCCCTTGTCTTTATGAAGTTGGAAGAATGGTTCTTCCAGATTTAATACCTAAAGCTCACTAACCTGTCTGGGTGAAGAGATTGCAATGAGAAATGCAACTGTCCAGGATAAAAATTTGAGAAAGCATAAGTGTGGAGGCTAAAAAGGGGAACCCACTTACCTTGTTAAGACAATGTTGGGATTCTAAGCAGGGATTATTGGTACTCTTTTATAACAAGAATTCTGAATATAGAGTTTTGTTCCCTATTTTGCAGATATGCAGCAACTGCAGCTACGCGTAGGTAAAAGCTAACCTAGATGTATGTAAATGTTATGTTATGTTATGTTATTGTCATTTTTAGTGCGCACAGATGCTCCAGCGAAGGAGCGTCCTGGCGCAGGGAAAGGTGGACATAACACAACACTAAAACCAGAAGGAAAGGAAGAAACAGGAATTTTTAAAACAAAAAGGTTTTCAGAGCCCTACAAAATGCTAATAGATCATCTAAGAGGCGGATTTCTAAAGGAAGAGCATTCCAGAGAGTCGCAGCTCTCACTCGAAAGGAACGTCCGCCCATCCGGCTGAGTCTAAACCGTGGGGCAACCGCAAGGGATTGACCGAGAGATCTGAGTGGGCGAGTTGGAACGTAGGGAGATACAAGATTGTTAAGTATCTCAGGTGCCGACCTTTTTAAAATTTTAAAAGCCAGGCTAAGGGCTTTAAAGTGAATTCTACTTTTAATCGGTAGCCAGTGTAAGGACCGAAGAGTATTAGAGGTAGGACAGGTCCGAGGCAAACCGACCACCGCCCTCGCCGCTGCATTCTGTACCCGTTGTAAACGAAGAATCTCAGCTTGGTTTGCTCCCAGAAGAAGTGAACTAGCATAGTCCAACCGGGAGATAATCATCGCTTGGATGACCAGCTGTCTTGTCGGGGCATCAAAAAATTTGAGCACCGGTCTTAACCCGCGTAGGACACCAAAACAGCTTGCCGCCACTCTCTTGGTATGGGTCGTAAAACAGAGTGTATGGTGAAGCCACACTCCCAGGTTCCTGAGTTCCAAGACTGGTGTAGGGGACTGGTGTAGTAGGACAGTGTTTTGAGCATTTGCTGTTAAGGGGTCAATATCCTTTGAATGGCAATAGTGCACCATATGCAATTTTGCCATAGAACAGGCTCTAGTAATAGGTATTCATGCATCTTTAGGAATGTCCATACACTGTTGAGGTAGATTTAAGTATTTAGAATCTAAGACCTCAGGAGCCAGATCACAAGATTGGGAGATCTGTGGTTTGGATGCCTTACTGCTCCCTGGTGGGGTTAAAAGGTATTGCCAGTTGAGAAGTACCTAGTGTGGGACTACTGAAAGTTCTAGTAGTGTGGTGAACCATGGTTGTCTTGCCCATGTGGGAGCCACCAGGATGGCGGTCAGAGATGTCTGACGAAGTTTGTGAACAACAAACGGAATTAGTGGGAGAGGTGGAAAAGCATAAGCACATATCCCAGACTCACTCATCCATACTGCATTGCCCTTGGACTGTGGCTGAGGGAACAGAGGTGAAGTTTGGGCATTTGGTGTTTTCTGCTGTGGCAAAGAGGTTTATGTCTAGGTGACCCTACTTTTGGAAGAATGGGAGAACATGTGGGTTGATCTCCCACTCGTGGACTTGTTGACACCTCCTGCTGAGGAGATACGCCAAGTCGTTGTCCACTCCCGGTATGTACTACGCTAAGAGGTGAATGTTGTGCCAGAGAGGACACCTCCAGATGGTCCGGGCTAGGTGAGATAGCGGAGATGACCTGGTGCCCCCCCTGTTTTTGCAGATAACATATGGTAGTCGTATTGTATGTCTTGATGAAGACTACCTTACCTATGAGGTGAGGAAGGAATACTTTTAGTGCTAGATGAATAGCTACTAGCTCTAGGTGATTCATATGGAGATGAGAACGACTGGGTTTCCAGTGATCTTGCACAGTCCAAACCGTTATTGATAATTCGAAACATTAAGTTCCATTATCAGAAGTACATCAATAGAAGCTTATAAAAAAAGACGCCAAATAAACAATAAAAACAGTAAGAGTCTAAAACTTACATGAGGATTACGTCACTCAGTCACACTCAACCAAAGCAAAGAGACATGATTTACACACTGGCTAGCATTTTACATCTAATCAACCAGGCTGTGTATAGGAATTTGGAAACAACCACAAATGTGGAAGTGTCGCTTTTACAAACTCTATATGCTTCTCTATGTATCCATTGATAGACTAAGGATTCTACACATAGGCATAATCCACTTAGAACTTGATTTTAAATAGAGGGCAGAAGAACAGGACAAGCTGGTCAGTTTCACATGTTTTTAGAATAAAAGCAACAGCCAGTTCCCTCATCCAACCTCCTCCAACTAACTGTAAAAGTTACAACCGGAAGGGATCCAGATCTCAATTGAAGGGACAGTGACCGAGCACATTCATTGTGCTTGGACAGAATTTTATGAGCGAGAAAAGCACTTGTTAAGAGTCCCAAGTGAGGAGGAGAGGTCCCTGCCCCTAATGACTTCCTTGTTCACCCATTTTTAAATTAGGGTATCATCCCTTCTCCAGATGGACTGTGGCTTACTCCAAAAGTTTCCCAGGCCTAGATCAAACCATCTCTTCTTGAGTGCCCTTAATCATCGAACTGTCCCCACCCTGTAGGCCAAAATAATGTCCTGTAAGCCCTCCCTGAGATGGTGCAGTTCATCAGAACCATGTTCAGATGAAATAGTGTAAGGGCCTCAGAACCAACAGTGACAATAACTCCAGGATCCCAAGTTCCAGCCGACACGGAACCAATGGCGTTTCTTTGCCAAGGCCCAGGAGGCTTCTAGTGAAATTTTCTGGAATGCACAAAGCACTGGTGTTACAATGGCCTCATAGTTCGGCCAGTAAAAAGCAAAACCCTGCCCCCGCTAGCCTGGTCTTTATAGATTTCTGCCGTTGGGCGTATAGGCGACCAGGCTATCTTTTTGGCAAACTTTAATATAACTCCAACCCGCTGCATGAGAATTAGGGTGCTCTTTAGAATTTGTGAGTCCCAGCATACCGACTCTAACCTAATCCCTTAATGATCAAACTCCTGTAATCTTTCCAGTACATCGAGTCCCACCTTAACTCCCGTCACCTTCCCCCTCTTAGTTAAAGTCACATATTTGATTTTGGAGAAGTTGACTACAAGACCAAAATCAGTGTAAAACTGAATGAAGCTATCAACAAGGTTTTGCAACCTATTCCTGGTTTTGGACAATAGCGCATGGTCTGCAAAAAGGAGAGCAGGTATTTTTACTCACACCAAGCTGAGGGAATCATTAACACAGTTGGATAGATACGCAGTACAATCCCGCACAATCAATTCCTGTGAGTGCGCTCCCCAACCTGCGAGTGATGCATCCATTGTTATGGTCCGCTGCGGAACTGACTCTGAAAGGCCGTCCTTCGAGAAGATTGTTGGTATTCCACCACTGTAGAGAGTGGCAAGCTTGACAGCTGATCAACACTAGAGCTTCCAGCTGACAGTCCACTTGAGTCCATTGATACAGTAAACATTGTTGCAATGGGCGAATTTTGAGTCTGGCATTATGGAGCACATGATTCCTAGGAGGCGCATGACTTATCTGCTGATGAGGCATAAACTATGGAATAAGTGTCTGGAAGGACTGACTCCCTGCAGCATTTGGGCAAGCCATCCCTGTGTGTGAGTGGAGGATGGATCCCAGGAAAGGTTGCATTTAAAGAAAATAGAGGTATTTGCAATTAGTTTGCCCTATGAAGCAATCTCATATGCCCGCTTTTTATTTTGGTCTGGGAGATGTTGGAGGAGCCCCTCCATTACATTACAATGTGACTGGTCGTAACACGAGAGGAGACCAAAGGAGTTTGCAATTTTCCAGTGGTTAGCAGATTGAGCAGTTACCAGATGTCTGTGAAGAACAAGTTACTTACCTTCGGTAACAATATATCTGTAAGAAACATTGGTTAGTTAGATTCCTTACCTTAGAATATCCCCAGGAGTCAGGCTGGATCCGGAAAGTTTTGCGTAGCAGTACCTCTGCACGGCAGTAGGCATCGTCTGCGGCTCTGCGTTAGTCATAGGCATCATTGGCGCTGGGATGACGTCGGAGTACTTAGACGCCGTCCTCGCGTGCTGACGCCAGTTCTTATACACAGCTTTTCCGCGCCGGAAACGCAGAGCCATGATAAAAACAGACACTGGTGCCATGAAACTAGGGCCCTCGAAGGAATGTACCGTAACCCTAGATATCGGTTCACAGAACGGGGAGGATGGGTGGGGCGGTACGGAATCTAACTAACTAATGTTTCTTACAGATATATCGTTACCGAAGGTAAGTAACTTGTTCATCTGAAAGAAACACGTTAGTTAGATTCCTTACCTTAGAATAGTTACCCCAGCAATACCAACCCCGGTGGTGGGTCTGCGAACCAAGATCACACCGGAAAGTCCGGGAGAACGGAACGGCCAAAGAAGCCATCTTTCCGGACTTGGCTGTCCAGGCAGTAGTGTCTAGCAAACGTGTGCAGCGAGGCCCACGTAGCTGCCTGATAGATGTCCTGCAAGGGGACTCCCCGACCCAGGGCAGTAGTAGCCGCCGTGGCCCGAGTGGAATGGGCTCTCAGCAAAACAGGAGGCTCCTTTTTCGCCAAGGAGTAGCAAATCTTGATGCACAAGACAACCCACCGAGAGATGGTTCGTTTGTGCACCGCCCATCCCTTCTTAGCACCCACGTAACCAACAAAGTGCTGGTCATCCACCCGGAACTGGCGTGTGCGCTCTAGATAGAATGAGAGCGCATGTTTTGGGTCCAGACGGTGGAGCCTCTCTCGCTCTTTCGAGGGATGCGGAGGCGGAAAGAAGGCGGGCAAGGTGATAGACTGCCCGATGTGGAAGGCTGTGACTACCTTGGGCAGGAAAGAGGGACGCTTTCTTAAAACAACCTTATCCGGATGGACGGAAAGAAAATGAGGCTTAGAAGAAAGAGCCTGGAGCTCATTCACTCTCCTGGCAGAGGTTATAGCAACCAGGAATGCAGTCTTAAGAGTTAGAAGACGAAGAGTGCAATTGTGAAGTGGCTCGAAAGGAGCGCACATCAAATAAGTCAGAACAAGGTTCAAGTCCCACTGAGGCATCACAAAAGGAACAGGAGGAAACATGTGAGTGATGCCCTTCATGAATCTATTTACAACAGGGGACTTGAAAAGAGAAGGCTGATAAGGAAGCCTTAAGAAGGCCGAAATGGCAGAGAGGTAGCCCTTGATAGTGCCCAGAGCAGAGCCCTGCTGGGCAAGAGAAAGAAGAAAGAGGAGAACCTCTGAAAGAGGTGCAGAAAGGGGATCCAAAGCCTTTGCTGTGCACCATGACACAAATGTATTCCACCTGCAGGAGCATACCGATTTTGTGGAGGGACGCCTGGCTGCCAGAATCACATCACAGACTTCAGGAGTCAAGTCAAATGGCCTCAACTGTCGCCGCTCAATTTCCACGCATGGAGGTGGAGACTTGACAGGTTCGCATGGAGGACCGTCCCCTGCTACTGCGACAGAAGGTCCTCCCGAAGAGGCAGACGAATCGGGGGAAACCAATGACATGCTGAGTAGCTCGGGATACCAGTACCTTCGTGCCCAGTCCGGAGCCACAAGGATGACTTGGGCCCGGTCGTGCCTGATCTTCTCTTCTTCAGCACTCTGGGCAGAAGTGGTATAGGCGGAAAGGCATACAACAGACCGCAACTCCACTCGCGACGAAAAGCGTCTGAGCGAGTGCCGCCTTGGAAATTCCAACGCGCAGAACTGATGACATTGCGCGTTCTCTTCTGTGGCAAATAGATCTAACCAAGGCTCTCGCCACTGCCGAAAGAGGCCACGTCCGAGTTCAGATGCCATTCGTGATCCATCATGCACCGACGGCTGAGTTAGTCCGCCCTGGCGTTCAGGGAACCTGCCAGGTGTTGAAGCACCAGGGTGATGCCCTGGTGTTCCAGCCATTGCCAGAGGCGCAGAGCCTCCTGGCATACGGTCCACGACCCCACCCCGCCCTGTTTGTTGCAGTACCACATGGCGGTGGTGTTGTCTGTGAACACCTGCACCACACTTCCCCAGACAGAGGGAAGGAATGCTTTCAGAGTAAGCCGGATCGCCCGCAGCTCCAGAAGGTTGATGTGGAGCAGGGACTACGCCGGAGACCAGAGGCCTCTGATATCCGCCTCTCCCATGTGGCCCCCCCAGCCCAGGAGGGACGCATCCATCACAACTACGTGCTCCGGTTGGGTTAGGGCGAGGCATCTGCCGCTGACCCAATTGCGGTCCAAGAGCCACCACTGCAACCGTCTCGCAGTGCCCTCTGAGATCAGGACGTGGTCGGAAAGGTTGCCCTGATGCTGGGCCCACTGAAACTTTAGGTCCCACTGCAGAGCCCACATCCGCCACCTGACGTGATGCACCAGAAGGATGTAGGACGCCATCAGCCTCAGAAGCCGCAGCGTCAACCTAACCGAGACCCGGGATAAAGGTTGAAAGATAAGAATCAGAGCCTGAATATCCCGAAACCCGCTGTTCGGGAGGATAAACCCGAAACTGCGCCGAATACAGAACCGCTCCGATGAAGAGGAGCTTTTGAAAGGGACACAGGTGTGACTTCGGCACATTGATGGAAAACCCCAGCAAGTGCAGGAGGTCGGCCGTAGTCTGGAGGTGGCTGACTACTGTCTGGGGCGAGCCCGCCTTCAACAACCAGTCGTCGAGATAGGGGAACACTGACACCCCTAACCTGCGGAGATGAGCTGCGACCACCGCCATCACTTTCGTGAACACCCGTGGGGCGCTGGTAAGGCCAAAGGGGAGCACGGTGAACTGAAAGTGCTCGTGGCCTACCGTGAACCGCAGGTAGCGCCGGTGGACCGGCAGGACGGGATGTGAAAATAAGTGCCCTGCAAGTCCAACGCTACCATCCAGTCTCTGGGGTCTAGGGCAGCTAAGATATGAGCCAAAGTCAGCATCTTGAACTTCTCCTTCCGGATAAGCCGTTGACGTTCCGCAGGTCCAAGATAGGGCGTAGGCCCCCTTTGCCCTTCTTGGGGACCAGAAAGTAGTGGGAATAACAACCATGACCTACTTCCGGCCCAGGAACGCGCTCAATGCCCCCCTTAGCCAAGAGGGCAGACACTTCCTCTTGCAGAAGTTGCAAGTGATCCCCCGACATGCGGGGATACTGCAGTGGCATGGCTGGAGGGGTCGCCTCGAAGGGGAGGGAGTAGCCCCTTCGGACGAGTTGCAGAACCCACCTGTCCGATGTGATGGTACGCCAGTGGAGGAGGTGATGGCGGACCCTGCCCCCCACTGGCGTCAAATGGGCCTGAAAGCTCGGACTAGGAAGGCTTTGAGGCAGATGCTGCGGGGGTGGATGTGGACTGGCCTCACCGGTGTCCCCTGGCACCGTCACGGCGGCTACCACGTCCGCCACCGCGTTGGATGTTAGACTGCGGCCCGTGGCTGGCAGGACGTGAAGGGGCGCCCCTTCCTTGGCCACGAAAGGAGCGAAAGGCAGACTGCTGCGGACGCTGGCCCGAGAGGCCAAAGGACTTGGCCGTAGCCCTGGAGTCCTTGAAGCGTTCAAGCGCATGATCTGCCTTGCCACCAAAGAGGTGGCTGCCATCGAACGGCATGTCCATGAGGGTGTTCTGGACATCAGCCGAGAAGTTGGCGGACCTCAGCCGGGCGTGGTGGCGAACCACCACCATCGTTGACATCGCCCTGCCCAGCGAGTCCGTGGTATCCAGCCAACATCATATGGAATACCGCGCTGCGTCTCGTCCCTCCGCGAGGGCTTGAGCGAGCTTCGCCCGGGCCTCCTCCGGGCACTCTGGCAGCACGGCCGCAACCGTATCCCACAGAGAGTGGGTATAACGGCCCAAAAGGCAAGCGGTGTTGACTGACCGCAACCCACAACTGAGGGAGGAGAACAGTTTCTTGCCAAACTGTTCATACCTTTTGGATTCCCAATCTGGGGTTGCAGTCGGGAATGCAGATTGGGAAGTAGAGGCCTGGATAACCAGGCTCTCGGGGGTGGGGCGGGAGGACAGGAAGCTAGGGTCGCCTGGAACTGGGCAGTGCCGCCTGGCGACGTTCCTATCTACAGGGGGACCTGTAGCGGGCCTGGACCAGGTGCCCAACAGGACGTGCATGAGAGCCTCATTAAACAGCAGTAGAGGCTCCGGAGATCCTGACTGCGGTTTAAGGACCTCAGTGAGGATGTTAGACCTCACAGTTGCGACGGGGAGCGTAAGCTCCAAGGCCTTGGCTGCCCTCGTCAGCACCACACTATAAGCAGCCCCCTCCTCCGTAGCCACGGTAGGAGGGGAGACAAAGCCAGTGTCAGGTGAAGTGTCAAGACCACCGGCTTCCCCTAGCTCATCTGTCCAGTCCTGAAATGACTGACACTCCCGTGTAAGAGGGTACTCAGACCCCTCCCAATCCCACTCGTCCTCCATCTCCTGATATTCAGGGTCAAAGGATGGAGCTGGATCAAAGAAAAATTGCTCCTCAGCTGGCGCCGGATCCGGACCAAGGGAGGGATCAGGGATGGCACCGTGCGGGGATGGCGCCGGAGGCGACACCCTGGGGGTAGACGCCGGCGGGGTCGTATGGTCGACCAGGGGCGACCTGGATCCGGAACCGGATCCAGCGGGGGCCTGCAGCGCCGGGACCGAAGTCACCGATTGCGCCGGGCCGCAGCACCCGACGGCACCGGGCCCAAAGCACCTGGCCCGCATGGACTCCCAGTCGGGGCCGCGGGCCCGGAGGCGCTCCCGCGGGACCCCGACGGAGGAATGAGGGACCTCATGGCCATGAGGAAGGCCTCGATCTCCTCCGGCATCGCATTCAGCCCAGGGACCGGCGGGTATGGAGCTGGCCGCGGCGCCTACGGCTCTGGCGGAGCCAGTGTCTCCCGAACCCCAGCCGCATCGCGCAAGAGTCGGAAGAGCGATGTCGTCTCTTCGACTTCTTGTGCCTCTTACCTGAGGACTTGGAGCCCGACGAATGGTGACGACTCGCCGAGCTTCGATGACTGTGGCCCAGCGACCGGTCCCTCGCGCCCCCTCCTGGACCGGTACCTAGAGCGGCGCGTGGCCGGCTGCCGGGGCTTGAGGCACTTACAGGACAGCTCCCACCTAGCCTTCGATGTCAAGGCCCGGCAGTCGGGGCACAACCAGTCGTCGTGGTCGGCCCCAATTCAATAGAGGCACCGGCAGTGGGGATCGGTAATCGACATCAGTCGGTTGCAGTCGGTACAGGACTTGAACCCGGGCATCCCTACCGGCACCGAGAGTCGTAAAGACACGAGAAGGGATCAAAAAGGATCGAAAAAGTTTAGTCAAAAAGTGACTAAGGTACCGCTTTCTGCGCTTGCTGGTGCAGAAAAAAGAAGAACTGACGTCAGCGCGCGAGGGCGGCGTCTAAGTACTCCTTCGACGTCATCCCGGCGCCAACGATGCCGATGACAGACGGGAAGCCACAGATGACGCCTACCGACGCGCAGAGGTACTGCTACGCAAAACTTTCCAGATCCAGCCTGACGCCTGGGGATATTCTAAAGTAAGGAATCTAACTAACATGTTTCTTTCAGATTTTGCCTTTTTCCCTGCGATTGCCACCACTAAAGAGTCAGTTATTAGTTGGCCCTTTATGTATGTTGGATCGGTAGGGGACGCTTTGTAGTTTTTTTTTTTTAAATGTATTTATTTATTTTTTGTTTGACCTTGGTTTGATGACCAGTGCTTTGACCGGTTCCTTAAAAATGTCCAGAGTATGCCACAACATGCTTTTAAGTATTGGCAAGTATTGTGCAGATCTTTGGTTGGAGGAACTGTCTGGAGAGGGAATGCTTTGCAGGATATAGGTCTGGGTCTGTGTCTGTATCTGCATATGGGTCTGTATCATGTGTGTCCCAAAGGTCATCTTGAGGGGGAATGGAGAATTGATCTCCTTTATCTCCATATCCCTGAAAAAAGTGAACGGAACCCTTTGGAGAATCCAGTGTGTCAGCAGGAGACAAAGGCGGTGGTGAGTGTGCCACTGGTGGTCGGCTGATGGGTTGTGGATTGGCAGCATTGTCTGCTATCTTTTTGAGCTTTGTTGGAATGGGTATCTCCAAATCTTGTTCCAAGCAAGAGTTAATTGTCTCTTGGCTGGATTTTCTGCTGTATAAGGAGGCCTAGTCAGAATGCGACCAGAGTCCGGGTGTATAACCAGATGTTTCTGGCTGGAATCCAGCATGTCCTGTAGCCACTGAAGCACAGGTTCCACAGTTTCGGAGTAGAGCCTTTGTTTAGCGAAGGTGTAGGGATTTGGTTCCAAACTAGTTTTGGACACAGAGGGTCTTGTTTCCGAAGTAGTTTTCGGTGCCGGCGATCTCAACTCAGAGTCTTGACTGGAGTCCGATAGCTAATGACCATAAATCCTTCGCTAATCATTTGATGCTAGGAATATTTGATACAGCTGTTCTAAGACCATGGCCCGAAGGAGGTGGTCACCCGTGTGATGATTTTGGTTGATCAGAAGTGGATGGACAACCCTTTGGGATATTTTGCTGAGGCGTGACCCGAAAGGCTTCTTTGAAGAAAAACAACTTGCACACTTCTGAGCCCAACACTAGCTAGAGGATTTATTCTAAGCATATGCATCTACAGCCACACATGCCTCAAACACAATATTTTCTAATAATACACAGTATACGTTATAGTTTTGATGATTCAGTTGTCACTTACATTAACACAAATTTAATTGCAAACGAGACTGTGTGCAGCAGAGTCCTGCACTTAATACCCAGTATCAAACCCCATCTCTACTATAAGTCTTATAGCTTTAGTAAAGGATCTGCCTGTAAGCTATAGTGCTAGCATCACGAATGCAAATTTAACAAAAAATAACAGTACTTTGAAAGCACATTAGGTGTGACGTCATGTGAGTGTAAAAGACATAGCAGAAGAACTCTGAATTTTCACACTATCAAAAGGTAGGAAATTAGAAGAATCAAATGCATCCAGCACAAATATGTAAGACAAAAAACATAATTAAGCCAGATAATGTTTGGAGGAAAACTCAGTTCAATCTGTCTGTTTCAACCAAAAACAAAAAGGAAGATGCTGTAAAGCTCTGTGGAGATATGTTGACAAAGACTTTGACTTGTACACAACCCTGGAATACATTGGATAGCTTTGTTTCCCAGCTAGGAGGCATATTACTCTGATCAGGGCAGGACAGAGCACTACCAAATGCAGGTTTCAGGGGGAGTTGTTGAATGCACTACAGGCTCTATTCTCATTCAGAATCTACCCTAAGATGCCCCTCCATAGCATACACCCGCCACTAAACACACACTCTTATTGCTCTTAATTTTCACTCAGAGCCCACTTCGATGCTTAACGGAACCACACAATACCTTATAATGGCAACCAAAGCAAGGTTTGGAACATTAACAAAAAAAGAGAAGAAAGTAACCTAATCTCCTGGCCCAAAGAACACTTAACATTTTAGGGGCATACATTTTATATGGGCCCCAATAACAAACCATCTATAAAAGGATTTCCTTCCTTGTAGCTTCATTTCCTTTCACAGGAAAACAGGTTGGAATAGCTTGGTATTCTTGAAGGAGAAACATTTAGGACCTTAACGGAATTCTACCAAAGATAAACAAGGGAGAAGTGCTATAGGTAAGAAGTTTTTTTTACCTCTCCTGCTTAAATTCCTCACGCGAGTCATGTGTTTGGAGTATCAACTAAGGAATGTCAAAATTGCACAGGCTATATAACCATTCTGACACTTCAGGATGCTTTAAGATTAGAGCTATTTATTTGTAACAAAACAGTAGAAGAGAGAAAAGCTAAAAAAAAAAAATGACCATATAAAATACTTTGGGGCGGGGGGGCGAAAGTTAGGGTGCCATGTGTGAATGTTGGGTGTGTTTTAGAGGGGAATTAGATTGTTATCCACCACGACAGATAAACCACCTTTATTCTTTCCCCATTGGGTTTACCCTTGGAATCCTACGCATGGCTTGCACCCTGGAACATTTGTTCTAAAGCAGGGTTTGCAACTGAAATACAGCTTTGAGACAGAGGTGGGCATGCCCAATTGGTTCAGTGGCACATGGACTGGTACAGGGCTTGGTGCTACTCCCAGAGTTCACTGAGCATGGCCCAGTGCTGTGCATAAGTGGTTCAGAGGGACGTTGCATAGTCGCAGACCCTACTCCCTGAGCGCTCTGGGCACTGCCAAGGGCTATATACGGCCAGTTCAACAGCATTGGGGGGACAGACGCTGGGAGAGTCAGTTATTAATAGTTTATTGCACCGTCAACTGTTACATAGCGCTGTGGGGTGTGGGAAAAAGTTTGTGCGTAGTTAAGATGGAGCATGCATAGTGCTTTTAAGGTCGTCTTGTCCCTCTCCTTTAGCTCAACATCCTCACAGGCTTCACCACATGGCTCCTAACAGGGTTTTTGCGTCATTTTAAGAATATCAGCAAGATCACCTCCTGCGCTATTCTGATTACCTTAAGTCCTGCATCACTTATTGCCCCACGCTCTCCTCTGCTCCTCTTTACAACCTACAACCACAAAATGTAAAGTCTTCTACCAATCAATAATTGCATATACAGTCAGTATGTAGGCTGCATCTCAAGCAGGTAGGCCAATACAGTCTAGGTTAACCTGGACACAATGTTTAATTAATCAGAGCCAGCTATAGGCAAAGGAGGCAGATGAATCTTATCCAGCCGCTAAGGAGAGGGTTTGTAACCTAAGCCCGGCTCAACAGGAAAGCATGGTTTTGTCGATGAGGCCCATAGATCAGGTATGTGTAGGAAATGGCCAATGTTTAAAAACAGCTTAATTAATTCACTGAGAAAAACAAAAATGTGGACTCATTGCACAGCTGGAGTCACAATTATCTGCCTAGAAATAAATTGTGATTGAGAAAATACAAAGAGGTAAGTTTTTTGGCCACTGTTTTTAAACTTATATCATAATGAACGGACTACATCTTCACATAATTATGAAACCAGGCAGGATTTCGACCATCCACCCTACCCCGTAAAACGCATACATACCTTCACTTGAACACACATTAACAAGAACTTCCAGTGCAGTCTTCTGTGCCACCAGCAAGGCAGATGCTTGTTTCACCTCTTCATTCTTGGGCTAGAACACATAACATGTCCATAGTGTCATGCTAACAAAATCATATACAGTTCTCTAAGCATAGCCTTCTAAAACACAGCAGCACTATTTAAGGAAAATCGGTAAAAAGAGCAACTAACTTGTCCAACACTAATGCATCTGGTGCCGTGCAAGCATCAATAGGCAGCTCTGTCAAGAAGGCAAGAGTCAAAACTAAAGTTCATTTCAGCAGAACAGGGAAATTCCAATTATCTTAACAAATAAACCGCCAGGCAGTTCTATTCCAAAAACAGAACTTATAAAATGGTACAACAATACATAACTTAGCATGCATTCAGCATCCTGATAACACCGTTAAAATATTTCACTAGTGTTAATGATCATTGCAAATGGTGCTTGCAAGTACAGTAAAAAACTGCACCATAGCATTTCCGCAGTGTTATTCAGCAAAAGGTTTACGCTTATAGTTGCATTCCAGATAAAGTGTATTAATGGGGAGGTCAGGGCCAGTTTAGCTATCCCCCACTCTTCATTTTAGTGCACAGCCTAAACTACCATCTACCTTTCTGGTTCCAGTATTACCACTTTAAATTTCAGGCAAATATCTGTAATTTGATCCCCATGCACTACCCTCCAAGTTGTGAGGGCCCAGGACCCTCTTACCCATTTGAGACACCAGACTGGCCTCTCTACATGCCTGGAAATGAGGCTTAAGGAAAGGAAGGACTAGGCGGTCAGGCTGCTGAAATAGTTCCTGGAACTCCTTCGGGACAATGATCCATCTTCTGGTCTGGTATAGACCTTTGCTACCTTCAACTACAGAGCATCACTGGTTGTGCCTGTTCATTGGCGACAGTGTTCGTTACTGTGTTTTTGTTCGATCACATCCACATGCAGGTGTTCGCACACTCCTTGATCTCTACCACGGGGCTCCTCCATGCTTCCCCTTCCTACCCTAGTCATGTGCTACCATTTTAAAGACTATTTGGCTCTGCTTCCAAACATTCTAAAGAATACTAGCCAAGATATTTCTGCTGTTTTTAGCCAATAATAGTTTTGTGAGAGGAAGGTGAGGCAAGCAATTGAGCAGGAGCTGCCAGAAAACACAACAGGGGAAATGTACAGCCTCTTAATGGTTTGGGAGGGCCATGGGAGAGACAGGTGTGGCACATAGAGAAGGCTCCACACTAGGGCTTAGGTGACAGCCGAGGATCTCTTTCTTCATCCTTGTGTACCAATCTGTTCTTTACTGCAGTTCTACAAGTCCCTCTTTCCACTTTTCCCCTCAGCACTACACTCAGTAGATTGTTGTCTTACTCTTATCTGGTGCATAAGGGTTTCCCTCATCAGTAACATTTTCCTCTGCTGTTAGGGGTGCTCAACCTCAGAACTGCTCATCAGGGACACTGGAAAGGGACGTCAGAACGGATATAGGGTTGGGAGAGCAGGTGTTGTGAAACAAAAGAGGTCGCTGTACTGTTCCTATGGGAAATGGGGAGAGTGTTTAGCTGGCATGGCCACAGATGTCAGAGTAACATCCTGGGGCATCCATTTTGTTGGATATAATGGCCTCACACACCCCGAAGGATGTCATGCTTCATCATCGGCAGTTGCTCCTCGTCGGGGAGGCGGTGCAATCCCCGACGGGCTCACCTCAAAGAGGGGCTCTTTGGCGGAGATCTTTTTCCAACTGCCTTTTGGTGAGGTGGGGGTGTGTGGACCGGGCTAGGTGTAATGATGTGTGGGGTATTAAAATGTAGCAAGGGGTACCTGAATTCAGTTTATTCTGGCGGTCCCCTGGCTGCAGTTAAAAAGAGGGGTTAGGCTCACTAAGAGTCAACAAGTTAGGTCAGGTGACCCTAGATGAGGCTAAAGGTGATGAAGGTCGACATGTTTCACGCTATGGGTCTATTCACCAGCGATTCATCAGGACCGTGTATATGTGCAGTGTCAAACATGCTAGTGTCATGTATGTCTTATGTTTACCTCTGTGGGTGCTCCTATGCCTAAAGGTTGAGGACTACATGCCACATGAGGGGTCGGCGGGAATAAACATCAGGGAGAGCCCAAGGTTGAAGCTCGTTCCTCCTGTGTCCGCGCTGATAGACCTACCCTTCTCCGCCGAGCTCGAGCAGGTGTTGTGGCAGACAATCAGCTCCAAGAGGGACAACACAAGTTTGACAAAAAACCAGAGTGGATCTATGGTGCTCTTGCCACTCAGAATGGCAAAGTAAATTCACTGGGGTGTAGCTGATGATGTGGTCTGCTAAATGAGGCTTATGGAGGGTGCATTGTGGTATTTTTTTAAATGTTTTTTTAAAAGGAGATGGTGGCAGAATTAGGAGGAAGAAGTCCGGTCTAAAAGTGGTTTGAGAGTATAACGAATGTCTAAAGCGGAGTGGCTTGAATTCAGGGTGTAAGGGAAGTATGTTCTGGTAGATATTCTTACTACCTGGAGTAAGGTGTAGCCATGGCGATGTATGTAAATTAGGGGATGTTGGCAGATGTGAGAATGGTAAAAATAAAATGCTGCCTTGAAAGGTAGTCCAAAAATTAGCACAAATCTTGCTAGGTCTCTCCCTTACCCCTCTAGCACTATTTATTTATGTTTCAGCTATAACAAAACATTATCATGCTGTACAAATAATGAGCATCGATTATTTTTGACAAGATACAACTTGAGCATGACAGAGAAAAACCTTGCAGCCCACACAATGATGTCTGTCAGGGGATGATGCTCCAAGAGCAGCTACCCTCGCAGTGACTTAATATCCTAAAAGTCTTTCAGAAAAAGTAGGTGGGGGCTGTAACTACAAGTTAATTGTTCAGAATCCAAAATGAACGATAAAGGAAGAGACTTGTTTTGGTAAGTCACAGATGTTAATAGTCCTCCTGGGACACTGTCTAATGACACATGCCTTCAACACTTGCAAGAAAACAGCCTACCTTAAACAAACCTTAAATTATTATGAGAAGCTATAGGACTGCTGAGAACTCCTGCATTTTGATAGCTGAAAATTAAATACCACAACAAACAGAGGCTGCAAGAACCATAATGCCTGCATGAAGAAACATTAAATAATACCTTCTACACCATAAAACATGCTTTCAAAGAATGCCCCAAGGGTTCACACACATCTATTATAGAACACCTACTATATTAAACTCTTCAAGTTAATGTCTGTGGTGACAAATCGACAAATGCACTAACATCTGCATAGCGTACAGATCGCTATGTTATATGAATTTAAAAGTTGTAATTTCTTCATCGACAGAGGACAGTGCATCGATATCTCAACATCTTAGTTTACTGCAGCATGAGGGATAACTAGGACAAATGATGACCATAAGTCTTAATGCATTTTTTGGATGACAAAAGTCCTACTTTACTTTCTGAATCCAAATGGAATTGGCCTTTAATATTTCAAAGCTCACCTCGCAGTCTAAAACCAGGAACTCAAAGGTTTGTATGCTAGCCCTTTTATTTGTCAAAGCTTCTGAGGACAGTGACAGTGTCACCTCAATGGTTAACTAGGCCTGCAATTTTATTTGCGAGTGGGCTGCAAGCTGCAGAAAGCATTGGTCTTATCTGATCTAAGAGGACTTGCTTTAAGGGAGATGCTATTGCTTAGCATCCTTCTCCAAGATTTTTTACACAATTTGGTTTATCTCAATTCAAGTTTTTATATTTGTAAGGCTACCAAGAACCCCACCCCGTTCTATCAACGGACTACCTTTATTCCCCTTGGGATCCATAGCAGCCTTCCTTCTCTCCACAAGGAATATTGCCAGTGTTCTAGTGTGGCAGTCACATATGCATATGGCCATTCTTAGGCAGCCCACACTGGACAGAACCCTTCGACCCTCACATACACAACTGGTACCGTACAGAAGTCAGGGCTCTATAAAATAATCTGCAAACACCACACAAATGCACATCTTAAAATTACTCGGATGAAACTAGCATAAACATTGCATCAGAGTTACATACCTGAATTAAGAGATGCATGTACAGAAAGCACTCTGCACTGGCCACGCAATGGACAACCAACTAACATCTCAATCCAGAAAAAAACACAACAACAATTATTAGCTAGATCAAACTTACCTTACTATAACTTTAGCCTATAAAAAACACTTCCATATTAAATTAAGATCAAACTATTAACTTCACACAACCAAACAATTACACAGGACTGAATAAAGGAACTCCCAGTTAACAATAAATGGAGGCCAGATTAAGTAAGCCTATGTTACCATAATGGTAAAAGAAATGGCTATACAAATGCAAATAATAAAAGTGAAAAGAAGTGCTGTATAATCAGGAGTTTCTGCCACAACTGCCAATACCATCTTGAACTTCAATCTGACCAACCAGGTAGGTTTTCCTTCGCAAGAGACACAGGTCACAAGTTTTTGCGACAAATGTTTTAAATGTTTTTGGATGTTGCTCACCAAGCGG
Source organism: Lissotriton helveticus (assembly GCF_964261635.1). Taxonomy (NCBI): domain Eukaryota; kingdom Metazoa; phylum Chordata; class Amphibia; order Caudata; family Salamandridae; genus Lissotriton; species Lissotriton helveticus. The sequence continues at coordinate 302,616,047 of NC_136073.1, read as the reverse complement.
GTTTTAGGATATGTTCAGCAGTAGGGTTGCACCCCCGTCACTATATCATAGTAATCATGGTCACTACTATGATGCAATCAGACGGTGGAAGGTGAACTTTAGTGGGGTACAGGCTGCATTTTACCTGCATCCTAGGAGGGAGAGGGCCTACTGGATCTCCCCCCTCAAATATATGTACTATACTGGGATTAGTCCACCAAATTACACCGGAGTATACACTGAATGTAGCCCACTAAGGCGGTTGGTGCTTGATAGGTTTGGTGATCAGACCTCTGATACCTTACACTGCTCTGCTCCAGAATCCTTCTTGTTGCAAATATTGTAAACAATGTGTATGTTTTGGATCCATACCACCTTCAATGGTGCGAGATCGTTTTTGTGTCCTGCATCATTAGAACAATCCAGCTCACACAGATCAGACAAAGAAGCATAGCACTGAACTTGGCCACTGTTACACATCTATACAATGGAGACGAACTGCCTACCCATCCTCTCCACAGCAATCTGTCGTGATACATCCAAGTACTAAGAGCTCAGCACAAGCTCCTGACTAACTGGGAGTTTGTCTGGTTCCAATACACATTGCAACAGACATAATTAGATTCCTGCCATTTCCAGACAGTTCACCTTTGGTAGATGGTTGCCATTAAGAATGCACATATATGAAGAAGCACTTTGTAGCAATTCGTTTCCTCAAAAGGCTTGGTGACAACTTTAAATTTGAGTGGTCAACAGGCCCGGGCCCAGCTATCATCATTTCCAAATAAAAGCCTGCCCTGTGAGCCAGAATAGTGTTTTCACTAGAAGTATCCTTGTGGCCATGGACAGAGAAATGTATGTCCCAGAGGAAGAAATACTTGTCTCTCTTCAGAGAAATATGTACCCCAGGAGTGATAAAAAAATATATATATATTTTAGCTGAAACGTGAAAAATTAAATGTATTGTGCCTAAATGGCAGAAAGCCTGCCTTGTCCAGAGCACCAGGTTCAGAAGCTCCAGGTGAGCCAGGAGAACAATGGAGACAGCTGCCATCGGTAAGCCCAACCCAAAAGTGCTCAAACTGTGGAGATTCCTCCCTGGAGCACCTCTCCACACCTTGCCTGAGAAAGACTGATGCGGAAATTGTATTTCCATGGTAAAGGGAGGAAAGAGTCAGGAGGCAGTCCGGTGGGATTTCCCACCTGTGCAGTGTTAAGCAACAACTGCATTTGGGCAGTGACTGCCATCACCATACTATCAACTTTTTAGCCGTGCCTCCATATGAATACCCCTCTTTGTGGCATGTATAACTCAAAGGATTTCTATGTGCTTGGTAAACACGGACACTGCCAACCAGTCCTGCTTGCTCATTGTGACAGTATAATGATTGTGAACCCTTAGGTTCCACAACCAATGAGAGGCTACATCTCCTCACAGATGAACCTTGTCCGGGCAAGGGTGAACTGTGCATGATCATGCGATGTGCACTCACCTTAAGAATGAACCAGAAAGTGAGCTTACAGTGCTTCAGCCCTGAGTCAATGAGCCCTCTTCCCTTTCAACGTGCAGCCTGATACAATAGAGAAAAGTTTATATGCTAGAACTTGAACTAATAAGAACACTCACCAAAATAGTGTTCCTACTAAGTAAATTACCAGCAATTAAGTATTATATTGCGACCTAAAATAGACAACAATGAGTGGGTAATCCAATTATTGGGTAGTTGAATTTACACCTCTACCTCACAACCACCTTCAGAGAGTAAGCCTTAGCTGTTTGACCCAATGAAAGCCACTTGGCCGCTCTACCCAAAGTAAGCTAAGGCCTAAACAAGCATTTGCAATGCAATAGGTCTCCCATTTGCGAGAGTTTGAGCTATTTGCATTGTAAATGACAATGCCTTTTATTTATGCGTTTAAATCCTACAAGCTGTCAGCTACGGATTCATGTGCCAGAAAGGTTTTTGCACATTCTGATGCGAGATATTTCAATGATGATGAAGGCAAAGTAGCTCAGTGAAATAAAGGGACTGCTAAGGAGCACACATTTTGGTTGAGCAGGGACGCACGGATCATCCCACGTTTCGTTGAGCGGTTCAGCTACCAGATAAGCATCTCTTCTATTTTATATCAAAGATTCTTCGAAGACATGTCCCTGTCATAAACAAAAAGACATATTACCTTCTAAAACAAGTCGCACAAGGAGTATTTATATAAAAAAGCAAGTTTACCTGCCTCAACAAAGAGCCTCTTTTCAGGAAAAGCCCAACACCCTGAGTGATATACATTAACAGAGGTCCTGGTGAGGACAAAAGTTACAGGTCTTCACATGGAACAAGTGTAGTGTAGAGCGCTCGGCTTGTCTACAGAGCCTACAACAATGCAGCATTTGCATTTTGCATTAGTTGTGGAGCCATATTTCCGATGGGCTGACATGACAATCAAGGCTCAGTAGAGTGCTGTGAAATGCTCAAGTGGGAAATATTCTTGATATTTCACATTATTTTCTCTTGGAATAAAAAAACCCATCCTTGGGTCAGACTGTTAAAACAATCACTACCATAACACTCCTCTCCCACTTGCACGGTCTTAACTATCAGCTCACCTACAAAACGACCAACGGGCAGCTCTGGGTCGCACTTGCTCTGATGCAGTAAAAGGCAGCGCGGGGAGCTTGGCGACTAAAGCCTCGTGAAAGCTCGGCTCGTTTTTGGCCCGAGCTTCCAATTAGACTTCGAGCTGAGCCAGAGCCAAGCCTGTGTCTGTGGTTCAGTGGCTCAGTGGCTCGCCCATACCTACATCTGAGTGAAAGTGAATCTACAAGGTTGTAGCATCTCTACTTGAAAGAGTACAGACTGCCAGCCAGGAAGCAGAGTCCACAGTGGAGGTTGTCCGGGAGCTCAGTGCAGTGAGCCTGCCAGCCTGTAGCATGTACTGTAATATTTGAACTGGAGCCGAGGCCAGTGTGTCTACGAGGGGCAGCATCCACTGCACAGGAGAAGAGTGCAGTGAACCAGTCATGGAGCAGCCTGGCCTATGCAGTGTGCGCAGGAGCAGAGTATGGTGTGTCTGCTGGGAGCCAGTGCCACTGCACAGGAGAAGAGCGCAGTGAACCGGTCATGGAGCAGCCTGGCCTATGCAGTGTGTGCAGGAGCAGAGTGTGGTGTATCTGCTGGGAGCCAGTGCCACTGCACAGGAGAAGAGTGCAGTGAACCAGTCATGGAGCAGCCTGGTCTATGCAGTGTGCGCAGGAGCAGAGTATGGTGTGTCTGCTGGGAGCCAGTGCCACTGCACAGGAGAAGAGCGCAGTGAACCGGTCATGGAGCAGCCTGGCCTATGCAGTGTGTGCAGGAGCAGAGTGTGGTGTGTCTGCTGGGAGCCAGTGCCACTGCACAGGAGAAGAGTGCAGTGAACCCGTCATGGAGCAGCCTGGCCAAGGCAGTGTGCGCAGAAGCAGAGTATGGTGTGTCTGCTGGGAGCCAGTGCCACTGCACAGGAGAAGAGCGTAGTGAACCTGTCATGGAGCAGCCTGGCCTATGCAGTGTGTGCAGGAGCAGAGTGTGGTGTGTCTGCTGGGAGCCAGTGTCCTCTGCGCCGAAAGTGTAGGAGGAAGCAAGAGCATTGAGGCTGTCAGGAAGCACAGCTCACTGCGCTAGGGGTACAGAAACTGACTGCACTGCATCAGTCACAAGCAGCGCCCGCTGGGGTATGGGTGCTGCTGTAAGGCAAAATAGCTCTGCCGGAGAGCAGCGTTTCCTGCGGAATTTGGGCAGGAGCCGAATGCTGTGCGGCTGCAGGGGACCGGCGCCCGATGAGCTAGTAGTAATGGAGCGGAGTGCAGTGTGTTTATCAGTAAGGGAGTTCACTGTCCTACAGAGAGCTGAGTCCGCTATCGTAGCGGTGGTACTGAGTTGGTAAGGGAGCAGTGTCTCACGTGCAGTGCGTGCACCAGCTGAGCACAGCGTCTCTCTCAGGGCGCACATACACTGTACCAGGTGTGCTGCACTTCAGTGCGGGTTGTCTGCCAGGAAGCTCCGTTGACAGTGCACTGAGTCCAACAGGAAAAAGGCCCTGCTGTGCCACGCGAAGCCGAATGAATTTGCGCCTTTAGAACCAGACTCTACTTTCTGTACCACGTGCTGTGCCTTCGAGTGCTGTACATTTCCGAACAGGCTGCATGGATGCCGTGTGCGCTTGTCCACCGAGCCTTCTTAGTGCACTTTCAGCTCACAGAGTAGGCTACAAAAGTGCAGTGCATGCCCTAACAAGGCCCCCATGTCCATGCGTGACGTGCTGCTACAGTCCATTTTCTTTATTTGAACTCTGGGACCCGTAGTCATATTCATTCTCTTATAAAAAAGGAACTACAGGTACATTTCAGAATCCAAAATACAAATAAAAAACTGTTCTGCACCAGCATATCACGCATGGCCCTGGGATACTTGGCAGCAATGCAGTACATGTCCCAAGAAGCAGATTGCACGTGCCTCGCAGCTGAAAGCACGGTGTCTCCTGGTATTTACCATACATTGTGTGTTGGTGCTCAGAGATAAAGTCTCCGCTACACCAAGATGAGCTTACTGTGGGGAAACCCTTTGGGAATCAGCCCGACTGGTGCACTCTCTGGGGTACAATCTCTAAAGGGGGCCGCATGCAATATACCTCCAGTGGTGCAGCGCACACACGCCGGAGCTAAACGCCTGGTTCCCAGTTCACTGCATGTTACAGGGAATGAGACTGCAGCTGCCATGTGCTTAGGATTTAGTAGGATCCGACTCCAATTCTAGAAACATTTGCAAAATGATGCGTAATCTAGTGTCAATTGTACGAAGGCATTTCCCACTGAAATATGGTGCTCAACTTAGATAAAATGCAGTATCTATTAAAACGCATTCATTTTTAAGTTATTAAACAAGCAAAACAGAAAGCAGCTCCACATCTGGGTCGTGGAGGAGACCTGGGAGAGCGAGGGCTGCCCGTGCATGCGCTGTACTTGGAACTGTCGCGTATTCTGCGGCTCGTGCCCAGTGGCGGCGGCGCGTGTGGACTTAAAAAAATCGCCATACTTTAATGAGCCGTGCGGCCCAGGGAGGGGGCCGCCAAAGCGCCCAAGGCAAAAAAAAAAAAGGCAGAAGTCCGGCAGGAGCCCACCCCACCTTTGTGAATGCCGCATGGTGCGGCCAAAGCAGGATTTCAGGCGAGGCTCCTGTGAGCAAGACGGAGCCCCGCGTGGTGCTGCAGTGAGCCGCTGAAGACACGAGACCAGCCGGTGTACCCACAAGAGCTGGTAAGTGGGGCATGCTGTACGTTTAAAGCGCGCAACGCTTGGAGCGCGCGTGTGCATTTAAAAAAATAAATAAATTACATGAGGCTGATGAGGACGAAGGGGGACAGGAAATGATCGCGCGTGTTCACGTGCATGTTCACAGGCGCCAATCACCCAGTGCGTGCACATCTCCTGTCCCACTTCCGAGGCAAGTCAGCAACAATAGATCTCGCTGGCGATCGCGCTTTCGCACTGCGTTCCCAGGCGAGACCTAAAAATAGATACTTCACAGTTCAGTGAGCTTGCAGTGGTATCTGGCTCTTGTAATTCGAATGGCAAAAGTTAACACTTGGTACGACAACTGCATAATTGTCTAAATTCCACAAGCCCAGAAAAAGTGGGGCAAAAGACTGACACGCAACATAAGCAGCACTAAGCTTACATCACAAATATCCAGTAGCAGAGTCAGTGGTTGGATTTGGTGTTTAGAGGGCATAGGACGGTTTTGACAAACGAGGCAGTTGTCTGTTGGGGTTGATGGGGATATGTAATGATCACTGTCCCAGGACAGCAGCAGCCCTGTCTGCTGTAGCAAGAGTGGGTTTTCTGTACTGACCTAATGTGCTGTAATTTATCCTGCAGCCAACTTAGTGGGAGGCAGCTCAGTCTTCAAATTGTCCATTAGGACTCTGGTCAGACAATTGGCCTATCTAGATTATGTGGGAATTTAAATTGCTTCATCTGTTCAATAGTGAGAGGTGTGCTTTGCAGAGGTTGCTTTCCAACAAAATGGACAATTGGTTGTGCTGTGGGAAAGCAATTCTATACAAACTGTACAAAACCCTAACAAAAAAAAGGGGCAGCAAAATATTTCACTGTGGACAATTAACGAGTGAAGTGGCATTGATTCTGTTGTACAGAAAGTAATTCAAGGGGAAAAAAAAACTTTATAGCTCTCTACACAGTTTCAGAAAAACTGTATATACAAAAAGATTAGTGAACTCCTTTGTGGCAAATGATCACTCAGCCTGCCTCTTCTGTTGCCAAAGGAATTATATTTAAGAAATTTACTAATATCAAGTGAGCTTCCTTCAAGAGCAGTGCTGATAAAATGAAAATACTGAACATACACTAGCTAGCTTTAATAGGTAATAAGACATGGAAAACTTTAATATCTCTATAATGGTCTGTTTCTAACGCTCTCATTACAGTCTAGTTGTGACATCACAAGTTACCTGAAATAAGAACACAACACACCTACTGTACTGTAATAACTTACTACAGTGGAATTGCGAAATCACAATGCCAACAATGCACAGTTTATTCAACTGTCACATTTTTAAGTGCTACACAGACCAAATAATACTTGCATCTCAACTATAGGCTGCTGTACCCCGACAATTTGTGCTTACCCAATTTAATGCATTTTCTTCAGCAGTTGCACACTGTTTTCACTCACTGCAGTACCAGTGTATCTAGCAAAGTATTTTAGGTAATCTGTCTTCATTTTATTACTAGTTCTTTATAGGTAACTTTGAAATTCTGAAATAAATTATCTCATGCTTAAATACCGAGTGAAGAAAAATATATTGTTTTTACATATTTTAATGTAACATTTTCATGAAATAAATACATTAAAAAAATTATCGGATTCTGCATTTCTAATGCTGAAGCAAAAGATATCTGGGGAATCCTAAATCTTTTTCGGTAGAGATTGGAAACGTTTTTATTAAACATAGTTCTTACTGAGGCAAATTAATTAATGAAGCTCAGTTAAACCAGAATGTTGGATTCTCTTTGGAGAAAACAGTACTTACGGAAAGAAATACAAGCAGGTCATGACCAATTCAAATAAAACTGAAAAAGGATTCAACAAATTGAGGGTGTCAAATAAATGGGCACTAAAATGTTAGCATAATTATCCTCATATAAACCACAGTAAGGCATACATTTATTTCCATCTCCTAAATGTAGTTTCTCACTATTTTACTATTTTGTTTCTCCCTCTGCTTGGTCAAGGAAGAGATCACCATAGCATATTACTCAAAGCCATGAGAAATGACTTTCTAACATGGGTACACAAATAATGACAATCGTGGAGAACCCGATAATCATCAAAACCCAGCAATTGCACACACTCATAAGAAACCTATCCTAGAATTACAATGATGTGCTATTATCTCGGTGCGTTATTACTCAACAACATCAGTATTAAATCCAATGTCCTAACTTTTCAATAGTGTGAACAAATATTACAAGGCTGTGGATTCATAATTACTGCATTAAACAATTTCTTTAGAAAGAAACAACCATAAATGTGCCTTATGCTTGGCAAGGGAAAACGTTATTAAATCACATATACTGAATTTTAAATACACAAGCTACAATAAAAGCAGGCGACCCAATGCCACGGTTACTCTTGATGAAAAAGTAATCTTATGGAGATACTAGCCACCTGTCAACTAGAATTTCATTTAGTGTCATAAAAAGCTTTATTGAGATTTAATGAAATAACAGTCGGTTCCATTTGTCAAAAAACGTTCAATACACTAGAATAAGAGATTCTTGCCATTTTTAAGGGGGACACTCTTACACACCGGAGCAGCCCCCAGTGTTATCTTTATTGCTAATTTTATTGGACTTTTCTGGCAGTGTGTGTCATAAAACGAGGTGGTACTAATCCGAGACGCTCATCAGACACCCAGCTCCTTGATGGAAGACCATATACCACGAGGAACAGGGTCAAGACTGATTTGATTATGGATGGGTCTGAACCGGGGTGACGAAGTGAGCTAAAACAAGCATTGGAAATGCAATAGGTCTCGCAATAACGCGAGTCTGAACTATTAGCATTGTAAATGATAATGCCCTTTATTTTTGCGTTCTGGTTTTTGGAACATAAATAAAAGGCTTTGTCATTTACAAGGCCTATAGCTTAAATTTGCGTTAAAACGAGACCTATTGCATTGCAATGGTGGTGGTGCTGCTGAGTTTTCTCTGAATCTGCACTCTGAATCTGCACCCACAATCTGCACCCACAATCTGCACCCACAATCTGCACCCTGAATCTGCACCCTGAATCTGCACCCTGAATCTGCACCCTGAATCTGAACTCTGAATCTGCACCCACAATCTGCACCCACAATCTGCACCCACAATCTGCACCCACAATCTGTGAGTGGCGTTGCGTGTGTGAGTGGCGTTGCGTGTGTGAGTGGCGTTGCGTGGCGTTGCGTGGCTGAGTGGCGTTGCGTGGCTGAGTGGCGTTGCGTGGCTGAGTGGCGTTGCGTGGCTGAGTGGCGTTGCGTGGCTGAGTGGCGTTGCGTGGCTGAGTGGCGTTGCGTGGCTGAGTGGCGTTGCGTGTGTGAGTGGCGTTGCGTGTGTGAGTGGCGTTGCGTGTGTGAGTGGCGTTGCGTGGATGATAGTGGGCTTGCGTGGGTGTGAGTGGCGTTGCGTGTCTGTAAGTGTTGCTGTGTGGGTGAAAGTGGCACAGAGCCTTTGATGTGGCCTGGCGCAGGAGAAATGCTGCTCTTGCTAATTAAATACAAGAGTGGCCGGGAAGCGGCCGGGAAACACAAGTACGGCCGGCCACATAATTAGGGGAGGAGAAGCCGCACAGCACACGCTGGGAGAAGCCCTTTGATGTGCTGTGCGGCCGCGATGCGCGCTCTGTGCTGGGGGAGGGCCATTAGCCTGACGAAGGGTGGGAGGGACATTGAGGAACAGATGGCCATGAAAGTGTATGGGCCAAAAGCGCGTGCCTGTACGTGCACTCGAAGAAAACACCACGAAAAAAAGCGGTGGTTTGACAATCAGTTCGAGCACTTGAATTCTCGGCCATTTCCCATTCCTTCGGAATGGTAAAGGACGAGACCTAAAAAAAAAAAAAAAAAATTACTGATTCAACCTAGATCTGTGACTGGGGGGTGAGTGCTTGAAAAGTTTCAGCGCTCCGTCCATCATCTGTGTTAGCAAGGTCACATACTACACTTTCCACCAGCCTCAGCCAGCCCTGCCAAGTACCACGCATCAGGTGTTAGACTAACGCATCTCAGTGTGGTGGTCCGCATCACTGCACTGAAATGCAAAGTCACGCATAAAGCGCCTCCTCAGCTGCCCGGAGTGCTGGCTGCTGAAATTCACCATTTAGTGACTGAGAAAGCGGGTGCGCTGATCACGACATTCTTGGGGGCTGGCTGGGCTCTAGTTGTTACTGCCACAATGTAACAGATTTGCCATGAATCAATAAAGAGCACCCACTGCATATTTCTAATACATTTCGCTGACGTAATGGATGAGATCCTGCAACGCCAACCCGGACCCAACTAGTGGCTGCCAGGGTGGTTTGCAGCTGCCCAGAACATACCTGCCTGGGGTCTAATTCGGGTTGCGGCAGCCGGCCACCACCAAGTTGGCTCTCGATTACCGTTGAGATGCTGCAAAAAAGTAAGTGCTCAACCAAGCCCCTGATGTATCATTCCAAAGTTGGACAAGGCCGTAATAAAAATGTGCGTGCACACGCCTCATGCACACACAAACAGGACACACAAGCACGCGGATTAGCCATGCAAAGACAACGCAGCATGCCTGCTCTTGTTGATATTACAGTATTTACGTTTTGTGTATTGCAGCCAGCCACGAGAGTGGAAAAAAAACAATTCCTGATATTAGCCCCGGCCTCCGCAACCATGTGGATGCACCGTCTTCTGTTAGAAATGTCTTTTAGTCAGAACTGGCATCTTGTTGTTTATCGGGCCGGGATGTAAGCAGGGCTCACCTGGGCTTACTCGTGCCGCACACACAAGTTGGTGCTGGAGTGCCTCGCAGCCCCTGCGTAGCGAAGAGAGCATGGTGCACAAACCTAGATGATTTTGTGTTTGTTCTGGCGGCCACCACAAGGAAGTCAGGCAAGTGCATATCTTTAACATGTCTCTCGTGCTCATGGCCTCCCTCTCCGAGATAACATAATGGCTGTCTGTTTCAGACACTGTTGGCCGTCCTTCTTTTAAGTTGTTCACATCCAAGGAGCAGAGGCCCATGTACCACTTACAGATTTCCTTTATAGGTAAAAGTTAAACTTCGCCTGCCATATGTGCCACGTCGTCATTAGCAAAAGAGAGTCCTGCGGCTGCTCTGGGAACAGCTGCGATCCCGGGAGCGCAATAATGCATATGTTAGTAAACCACTAATCATGTGTCCCAAAGAGCAGCACTGTGCATTTGTTTTCAGTTATATTTTTCGCCCTTTGAACGAATATTCACCTCTAATTACATTATCGGAATTGAGTTATGTTCTTGGTCTTAATGAGCGGCACTGGTTTAAATTGGTAACTATTTCTGCAGTCAACAAGAATGTTAACACATTTTGGGTCTGTAAAGGAAAAGGAACATTGCTGAAAGCTATTGTCAAAAGTGTTCTCACTTTGCAGTGGTTACAAGAAGTTATGAAAAATTTAATTTGGAAGAAAAAGTTATTGAGGGCTGTCTTTAATTAGTTAGAAAGTGTTGCACATAAGGAAGTGAAATGTTACTCAAATACCCTAAAAGCCTATAAATTCACACATGAGCAAACTGAAAACTTGGCAGCTAGGCCCTTGCCAGCCTGAAACCATAGCACCCACCCCCTAACTGAAACAACTTTCTGAAACTACAGAAAATGAGTTAACTGGCTAGTGAGATCCAGTTTCTCCGGGCAGGGAGAGACACAGCAGAGTAATCACCGGTCTATCTCTAGCGCTGTTAAACAACATCCTGATGCTTCCTCCAGCTGCAATTACTCCAACCAACTACCATCACCAGTCAACCTGGTGAACTCAAAATTAGTATCACACAATCTGCATTGCTGCAGCTAAGATCTGAGCAGCTGCAGTTCCTGAATGCCCTCTTCTGCGCAGTCACAGAGTGTCTCAAGTTAGTGCCCTTCTATTTCAGGTGCTTTTCTTAAAGTTTCTCTGTGCTCAAATGGGTGTAATTTCTGATATTTATATATGTGTCCTGCGTTTTCATGGCTTGATTTTGCTCATGAGAAAGTGTCACTCATAGTTGTTGAATGCCTAGCCAAACTGTAAGGAAACACCAGACGTTTGGGCTGCACCAATGGGTGGGACATCAAATAATCTTTCAGGTAATAGTGAACTTAGCAGTCACTCGAATGGTGTTCATGAAACCCAATGTTAAAGTCAGTCAGTAGAACATAAATCTTTGTTCACTCAAGGTAAAGGGACAAAGAGGAATGAGGACAGAACATTTAAAAAAACAATCTAATTCATATATAGGCCAAGCTATCACTTGGCTGCAGTGCAATATATTGAATTGCTTGCAACTCGTTTATGCATTTGGGAAATGTCACTGCTACCAATGAAGAGGTCCCTTAAAGGTCTATGCATCAGTCACATCAGGATCAGATGAATGAATGAATGACCCGTATTTGTATAGCGCACAGCTACTCCTTCCGGAGTGTCCCGGCACTGGCAAATTAACAAGTGCATACCTTATGCAGCTTAGTATTTAAATAGCCAAGTCTTCAGCTGTTGGAGAGCACTGTTAAAGATCTCAGAGCCGTGGGTAGTTTATTCCAAATGTGGGCTCCCAAAAAGCCAAAAGATCTGCCGCCTCTGCGTGCCAGATGAACTTTGGGGATGCAAGCCAGGTCGGTGTTAGACGATCCAAGTGTCCTGGTGGGCATATATCGGCTGACTTGTTTTCTAAGATAGACGGTGCCTGTTCCATGGAAGTCTTTGGAAAAAATAACTAGTCTTAAATGTTATTCTTTCCCTAACTGGGAGCCAATGTAAGGACTTCAGATGGGGGAGGGGTGGGTGGGGGTAGTTCGGGGGGGTCATATGTGATCTGGCTTTGAATTTAAGAATTGCTCTTGCTGCTGCATTTTGCACTACCCAGAGACGCTGTAGAAGGTAGTCTGGCAAACCCAGATAGAGGGCATTAGCATAGTCCAGTCTGGACATGATCAGAAAACTACTCAATGCAAACATTCTCTACCTGTATTATCATTATGTGCAATACGTCACTGATTAAAGGTCACCTGAAATGCTGGCCTACTGACATAAACACACCAAAATTAGGTATCAAAACAGATCAAAATTGTATTATATATTCATAGGTATTAACTTTTAAATAGATACATAATAAAAAACAGAGCACATCCCACACCTGGTCCCCTTCCCCTGATACTTCTGCACTTATTACGGCAAACACTTCTGGGATGTTTATGAATGCCTTAGAATGCTTTGACTCTTTTTTAGCATTTTCATCATAGCACTTAGTTTTTATGTGTTTTTTCTTTCATTTCAGACTCCTCCATTAGGAGCGTTTCGATATTTATATTTCACGGTTATCCCTGGCAGGTACATTGGGCTACTTCTCTTTAATAGTTTTTCTGATTTCAGATCATCGCGCTGCGTCCCTCTTTACGTAGCATGAGGGGGCGTTGCCTTGTTTTACGTTCTGATGCTTGTAGCCACACGCATGCGGACTGGCGGTGTATTTAAAGCCTGTCACTGCGTTTAAGGCAGCTAAGTTGACCCGGCTACCGGACGTTTTTTCCCACTGAGCATCTCCATCGGCGTCATCTTCCAGCGCCAGGTGAGTCCTTTGTAGCCTCTGGGACCTCCTACTCTTATATCCCTCCCTGTGTGGTGTTATCTGCTCATTTACTTTTCCATCTGTTCCCCTGCTTAGGCGCTGAAGTGTTTGCATTGTGTGGACACCCACCGCTGTTTTTTAATTCTACGCAGCCTATTCATTAAGCAAAACGAGCGACTGGTCATGGAGCGTTTCTGGCCCTCTAAACCCAGGACTCCCGGTCCTTACCTTACCGTGTAGGATCCCCTTGTTTTTGCTCTTTAATGGACAATTATTGATGTTATGTTTCTGTGGGGGTATTGGTCCACGTGTTTTTCATTCATGATTGATGTATTGTCGGAACCCTAAATTTCAGGACGTATGAGTATATGTGGATATGAATTTGGATGTCTGAATGGTGGAGTGTGTGGTGTGGAATGTGCTCTGTTTTTTATTATGTATCTATTTACAAGTTCCTACCCATGAATTGATAATACAATTTTGATATGTTTTGATACATAATTTTGGTGTGTTTATGTCAGTAGACCAGCATTTCAGGTGACCTTTAAACAGTGATGTATTGCACATAATGATTACACAGGTAGAGAAGGTTTCCATTGAGTAGTTTGCTGATTTCCCTGCTGATCTCTACCTCTATTTCGCCTAAGGGGCCCTCTCTGTGTGAGAGGTTGGACGTGATCAGAGCCTGAATCACTGTCTTCCGGGAGTCATGAGGGAGAAGCGGCAGAAATTTCATCAGCATCCATAGTACTCCAAAACAGTTTCCTGCTAAGCATTGAACCGAAGACCATAATCTCGGTTTTGTCAGGATTGCACTTAAGCTGATTCTGCTGCAGTCATTTCAAGACATTGGTGAGGCAGCATCTTATTGCATCCCCATTGAAATTATCCCCTTTCTTGCATGAGATGATTGGCTGCGTGTCATCAGCATAAGACACAATTTTGGTGCCATGTTCCTCTGCTAATGGTGACATGTATAAATTGAATAGGGTGGGACTTAAAGCGGAGCCCTGCGGGACTCCCACCTTTATGTTTGGCATAGTGGCTGAGAAAGGGAGAATCCAGATGATCTGCTCCCTATGTTCCAAAATGGATGTAATCCATGCCAATGCCTTCCCTCCTATGCCCATGTTCTTTAATGTGTTTAAGAGCATCCCATGGGGCACTGTGTCGAGTGCCGCCAACAGATCTAACAGGATCAGAATTGCTTTTTCCCCCTCATCCAGCTGAACTTTGAGGCGTTCCGTTACTTCTTTGCAAGGAGATTATGTGCTGTAGATGGCTCTAAACCCGGATTGTGTGGGGTGTAGAAGATTATGTTCATGCATGTACTCTGATTACGTTGTTAGCATGTTTCTCTATTACCTTGGCAAAAGCAAGGCGAAGGGGAAATTGGTCTATAGTTAGTTGGATTGTTGGGGTCTGCGTTAGGTTTCTTCAGGAGAGGCAATATCTTCGCCTGCTTCCAGACCAAAGCCATGACACCTGGTACCAGTGAGGAGTTGAGAACCTCACTGGCTGGTGCGTTTAAGGTGGCTGCTAATGTCGGTATTAGTTTAGCAAGACATGCATCAGTGGGTGATCCAGACTTGAGACCCAAGAGATGAGTGAGTGAGTGAGTCTCCCAGTTTGATGATGGGAAATTGTGATAGTGATGGCCTTTGTGAGAGGACCTTTGGGAGGAGAGCGGAGAGACGCATTCCACCTGTGCGTGGAAGAAGGGTGTGATATCTTCCCTCTCTGAAGGTACGAACAGAATGTTGGGTATTTTAAATCAAAAGAACAGTACTTCTGGATAATCAGATGTTTTAATAACATTCACTTGACATGGGAAACAACTTCATGTCTGTTGGCAGTATGACCAATGCTTCAAGTTTTTATCTGCACAACTTCCTCAGACAAGAGAAAGACATTCAATAAACAGAGGATGGTGTTTTTCTTTGCTACTGCCCAACTGCAGAATCTCAGCAACCTGCTCTTGTACCGAAACCTGAGGAAAGTAATCTTAACAGCCACCAGAACTTCTAGGTTCTCTGAAAAGACACCAAGGTGAACAAAGGGTAACCTCCTTAAGAACCTGGTGCTCAAGCGCAGTGAATGTAAAGAGGGGTGCAGCATTCTCCCTCCTGTCATGGGCAGATGGTCTCTACTCTAATAGAGGCAGATGTGGTCACCGAATTGGAAAGAAATGTTTTGAGAACTAGGAATGGGAAGGCAAAGCAGGAGCCACTAGGATGACACAATATCCTGAGCAGGACCAGGATCTTATGCAGAACTTTTGAAACTAGGGGAGTTAAAAGGAAGACATACAGATGTCCATTTCGATTCTAATATTGTTCCGCCTCATAGGGTCAAAGACCCATGGACTTCTAGGAGGAAAACTGTTTTCCTCTGGTGCTCAGCTGAGTGGCATAGAAGTCTAAAGCTGAACAACCCCAGGCCATGAAGATGTTGGGAACAGGGCCAGGGGTGGTGTAACAGGTATTTGGACTTTCTGGAGGATTTCCCATTCATTTAGCAATGTGGAAGACTAAAAAGCACAAGCTATGCTCCAAAGCCAATTTGCACATATCTAGTGCTAGTCAACAGAGAAAAGTGATACTGGATATGGTACACATGGATCATAACCACTAGAAGACAAGCTTTAAATGCTAGAAAGATTGTGCTCAGCTCCAACACATTTATGGGAGGGATTAATCAGATTTGCATCACAAGGCTGAGATGAAGAGTTCCTTGCGATAAGCTCTCCATTGATACTCTGAAAACTAAGTTGTGAAGGCAAGTTCAGGATGTGGCAGAAGAGGCAGATCATCAAAAGGTTGAAAGAATGCCACAATTGGCACTAGGCAAGGCCAGGTGACGACTGTGGTAATAGTCTAGGGCAAATCAATGAGACACTGATCTCAGGGCTTCTGCTAGATAGGCTTTCCCAAACCGCACGTGAAGTTGGCAGGGGGTATGTCCCACCTCCACCGAACTCTTTCAAATGCAGAATGCATGTCACTACAGAAGCCTCTAGAACATGTTTTTCACAATCTAACTGATAGGATTTCTCAGGAGAAGGGAAGACCATTGTCAGATTCAAATCCAGGATTGACCTACTACACTCTAGAAGACCAGAGCATACTTTAGAGTAGTTTACCAAGTCTGCAAAATTGGTTGTGGAGTCCAGAGAGTGAAGTCTGCGCTGCACGTTCTTCCTTCTAGAATGCTCTGTTCAAATAATGATAGAAGTGTTTTTGCAAATGAACATATAAAGTAAGCATCCTTCAGACACACTAAAGATAGATGTTGATTGTTTTCAGACAGATGCCAGAATGATCAGAATGTTTAACTTCAGCAGGGAAGGGCAACAGTTTAGTCTACTGAGATCCGAAAAGGAGTAAAGTCCACTGTCCTTGTTCTAATAAAGAAGAGATGCTCCTATCAATAACAAGCATCTTGACCTCCTCGGAACCGTGACTGTGTCAAGATGTTGCCTGGATGAGGCAGATGTGGGAACTGTAAACTATTAACAGTTTTGATTAAGGAGAGGATCCATGCATCAGTGGATCAGTGGAGAATGCAACATTAAAGGCTGTGGGGAAAAAGGTAAAGCACTAGGACTCCTTTGCCTCTGCTGAGGTTAGAAGAATAACCTTCTTCTATGTGAACCATCTGCTGGAGACTCCTGCCTTGATAAAAGCAGAGCATCTAGACCACTGAATCTGTTGAGTCTTAGCCCAAATACTTCTTCCTCGCAAGAGTTCTTGTGCAACGTGGAGGCTCTTTCTTCCAATACACTGTAAAAAACGTGATGTTTCTCTCGTCCTCCCAAATATTATGAGGGTGTTGAGTACAGTGTTCGTATACAGGCAGTCTGAAATCCCTCTTCTCTGGAGAGTAGGACTACTCCAGTTGTGGGCCCCAATGGCATTTCCTTTATCAAAACTGAGCATGGTAAACTACGGAATTGAATGTTTTGAAAGTATGTTGCACAGAGTGGCCAACCCATATCTGCTGAAATAATGACGCAATCTACACGAGTTCTTCAAGCAGGGTAAACCTTTTAATTTTTTTTATTTAAACATCATTATTTAACAAATGCAGGGTCAGTTCCCATTCAAGTGACCTCATTATCCCCATGTCTGTCAAGAGACATGTGGAATGGATCCACAATTTGAAGGCCTCGTAAATAAAGAGATCTAGTCCCTATATCAATCTTTTTTTTTTTTTTTTTAAAGGAGAGATTAGGGTGTTCTTTACTGACAAACCTGATCTGATGCATGGAACTGCCACAACTATATCCAACAAGAGTTTGAGTTATCAGACAGAAAGAGGCACCATACTGGATTTTCAATATGCTATTAGTGAGTTTGGATGATCAGGGATACACTATCGATCTTGTAGCTGGTCTACTAAATAGTGGAATAAAACAGCATGGATTAATCAGTCTCTAGGTGATTCATTCATGTTTAAGCCAATGGCTCTGGGCATTGGGAATCAGGCAGTCAGTGGACGCGATTCATTCAGGGCAGAGTGGAAAGCACAAATGAAATCATTAGGCCACTTCAAACTTTAGTGACACACATAATAGCTTCCTGAGCAATCATCATCTGCGGGGCCCTAAACATTAGGAAGGTACACAGCGTTCACAAAAAGAACACCCTCCTCCTATTGAACACCTGCTCTGTGGGAGGGCATCATCAAAAGCAGTTTTACTTCAAGAGAATAGAGATACAGTGGAGGAGTGGGAGTTGATAACACTGCAGCCTTCTCAGTTTAACATGTTTCCTTGCAGTTAAATATGGTTCCAGAAACCTTGGAATTTGTACCTTCTCTTGCCTTAGAAAGTATGTGCTCTCTTATGATTAAGCAACTAATGACCTTACGTTCATGGATAAACATCAGTAGGGCTGGCATCTAAACAATATTAACAGTTCCTTAGAGAGGAATATGGATCCCAAATATATATATATTCAATACAATGAAGTGGAAGCAGCAAGTCAATATACATCATGTGAAACATTTACAGGGAACATGTAATCCTCTCCATGTGAGCTTTAACCCCTACCCAAGACGCCAACCTCAATTCTGCAACTTCTCTCCAGACCTCCCTCAAGGAAAAGCGACAGTAATAAAAAACACGCATAAACTCAATACATTACTGCTTCATTAGCGCAATTTAAAACTTAGAGGGAGGCAGATGAAAAGTCAACCACTGTATACCCTTCCTAAGTGCTTATGAAATACAAAAGAAATGCTGTAATAATAAAATAAAAAGAAACTTAAAAGCATGTCCAGGTCAGGTTATGCATCTCAGGTACATGTAGCCCCATAGTTGAGTGGTGAACATGTAATCACAGGAAGTTAACCCTCCCCACCGTAGTGCAGCATGCTTAATCATCAGGCTCTCAATTCATCACTGGGAGAGACCCGTGGAGAATCATTTTTTTGTTAGCACACCACTTACCAGCATCATTACTTCATGAGATGGAGGGAATTGTTCTATTGAAGAGATGGTCTGGCATAAGGCACTAAATAAAATAATCTCAGAAAATAACATAACTGAAGGAACTTCCACACCAAGCAGGAGAGACCAGAGCTCAGCATTCACTAAACACCTGCAACTCAACAAGCAAATCCCCAGCTTCTAATTCAGTCAGGAGTGTCATGTCGGCACAAGCCACAGTGAGTAAAATGGATTTCACAAGTCCAGGATTGCTGAAATACTTGTGATCAGTCTTCTAATGTCCACATGCAGTAATATCCTTTATAAGATGGGATAACTGATCAATACGGCCCGCAATAGCCGTTTAGTTTCCTGGCATCCTTTTTTGGCTTTCTTGTTCTGGGCAATAAGCCAGGATAAACTCTTCCCCTTGATATCAGACTTCAGCCTGCCTTCCTGGCCACACTGAGTTAACTAATTTGGCCTTAGAGCGGTCATTTTGTGGATCCTTTGTATGAAAGAGGAGAGCCTGAAAAATTAGGCTGGCCAGGTGAATGGTGGGCAATATCAACTACCAAGAGTTACAATTCGGTTCTAACTGGAACAAGAGGATGCCCCAAACGGACACAAGTTTCCATGTGACAGCTCTCCCTCAAGAGTTCTATCAGTGGCACATTGCTCCATTGACAGAAGTCCTCAGTGTTCTATAGTTTGACAATGTGATGACAGACAGCAGCTGTCTTCTCACTCAGGCCCTTGTTTATTTCAATTATGACATCCTCAAGGCAACATCAGCTCCGATGTCCCCTAGTGAACTCTTGACAGAACTCAGATGTAAATTATTGTTTAGTGACTTCATCTAATTACCCTGCGCCTTGGTGAAATTAAACTATCGAACATTGTATATCTCCCAAGTGAAGCGGGACACCCAGGCACAGCGTCAGATATGGCTGCTTTTTAAACGAGGGAAGTTTGGCCTTGCATTTTAAAATGAGTGCTCTGGGCGGTCTTTGTGAATACATATAGGAATTAGTGTACAACGCTGCTTGCAGGGGTATTGCAAGCCTATATGACCATAGTGTTTAAATTAAATTACTTTTGACATTCATGTCACCAGGACACAGTTATTTGTCTGCTTTACTTACTGGAAGAAAGTCTGAAATATCCATGTGCTTTTTATTCACTTTTGACTTCTGGGGAGCTTCCTCCATCACCTCTTCATCTAAGGCAGCATCTTCTAAGCCAGCAATTGCTTCCTCAGTTTCAATCTCTGCAGCGGTGTCTCTCAATCTTTGCACTTCAGTTTCTTTCATCTGAATTATGATTTCTCCTGCATCAATTTGCAAAGTTTCTGAGAAAATCCTCAAAATGGCATTCACAGTGTCCGCCTGGCTAGATGAAGGTATCTTATCCTTTATATTCCAAGCTGTACCTAAGAAAAAGCATAGCAGATGTGGGTTGATAAAAATTATTTACCTCTGCCACTTCATAATCTCCTAGAAAACAAATATTTAGACTACATAACCTGCACAAAAAAAAAAAAACTTTCAGAGCAGCAAGAAATTTGCTTTTCGAAACTTACAGCTGTATTGCCTTATGAAAAGCCCCCATCCCACCCACCTACCACTGAGATCCAATCAATAAAATGATCTATTTTGACTTGCACACCTTTCTAAACAAATATATAAATTCATAATTAGGCATGGTATAAAATTAATACGAAATCAAACATCACCACATAATGAAACGAGCACTGGCAACGCCAATTGGTCACGGTTATGCAAGAGCTATTGGCTTTGTCAATATGTTTCAGCATTGCCTGGGTAGATGGTAAGTGTTCCTCAGGCAGATAAGCACCCAAGTTCCCGCAGCTGATGTGCCTTTACTCCTTTGTGTAACTACGGGAATCATGAACAAGAAATCCAAAATAAAATGTACTATTTGATGGAGATCTTAAAACAATATGAAATGTGTCAATTCCCCTTTAACGAGTGTTGCCAAAATTACCTAGTACAATTATGATACTTATTTTTTGGGGGGGCTTCCTAAAAGCTTTATTTATACTTTTGAAATTCAGGAAGAATACTCCCAACTGGGTCATTCTTGGGCAACAGCACAGCGTCTCAATACATGGTTTCCACAGGTACTAAAGTAAACTATATACATTCTGCACACATCACAATTTCCAGTAAAATGACTACAGCAAATGTTGGCCTGCCCACTATTCCAGGCCATACAGTAAACATCAAGGACAGCTGCAAGATATTGCAACCCGAAAGAGGGTCATCGCAAAGAGGCGACCTGAGCACTGGAAACTGCAGGGACAAGTGTGTCGGTCTCATTAGTGACGGTCAGAGGGAAGCAGTCATAGTGAGTGAAAAGAGGCAGGTGAGGAGTTTGTGCTGCAATGCGGTTGTGTGAATTTATTCTAGTGCCGTGGACGCGGGGGGGCAGGGAATGTGGCATGTAGCACATACAGTATTCCATTGTCCTTGGGCTGTAGGCCCCCACTTGTCTCCAAATTCTATTTTAAAAAGTCTGTATCGTCGGAGTTTGTGCCCTATATGGCCACAATAATCATGGGTAGTTTGTACAGTGTGCCCACCAGGATGACATATCGTCCATCCTTGTCAATAAGCGAGTGTGTAGTGTGCAATGGCAGCCCCCTCTTGAGTAAGATCGATATGCCTCTGCCGTTGTTAGAGTAGATCGAGGAGTAGGACTCACCACACCACCGAGCCCGGAGGCGGGATGTCATACTAGTTGTCAGATGCGTCTCCTGTAGGAAACACATCGATTCCCTGTCGGACAAGATATGCGTGTACTAGGTGGGATTTGCAGTGGTCATGGAGATCCTGTACGTTCCACATTAAATATTTGACACTGGACATGACGTCAGGAAGTTAATGCAGTCATCCCGTTGTGCCATAGTACATGCAGTGCGTGACTGTGTGTGGTGTTACGCTAGTGTGCAGGTGGTGCGAGAGGCCGGAAGAGACAACTGTGTAATATTAACGAAATAACATGCAACTCAAAAAGACCCAGCATAAATGGCAAGATACTCCCCGCCCTCCCCGCCACCACCCAGAGCCTGAACCCATCCTCGCTACAAACTGTCAGAAAACTCCCAGCATGTTCCCATCCACCGCCCAAACAAGTTGAGTCAATGTACCCACCCACCCCAAATTGCCCCGGTCTATAATCATAAAGAGTACTTTCTGGAATTATCCTATTGGCACATGGCCTCACCAGGCGGACAACCGTGGCACTTGGACCAGGTTGGCTGAGCAGTATATACATAGGGGAACTGGGGAAATATATGATCCCATTTCAGCAAGTGTCCGGCCATCTTAGGGCACACAGTAGAAACAAGGAGGCATGGTCCACCAGCCAGCCAAACTCTGGTTTCAACAGATAGGGTCACTCCAGGGTGTCAAGGTCGCAGATACCAATAATAATGGTCACTAGTGCGGCCCTCCTCCAACTGTTGGGTAGATTTGGACAGAGATAGTCTGGTTTCAGTGAATCTGGCATCACGTGTGTCGACCGGCTGCTTTACTTGGTCCAGGCAGGCAGGAAGATGGACCAGCCTAGAGTTGATAGTCTTCAGATTGGTTTTGACCTCCAGTAGGAGTGAGTAAATGCCATTGTCACACGTTCTTGTTTTCTCAGTCTGTGTGATCTGTTCCTCAGGGCCAGATCCCACAGTCAGGCACAGCGCCTGACCTCAAATTAAAGTTTGGGTTGTTTGGCATCCGATTTACCCATTATGGCAGATGGTGTACTGCAAGGTATGACTAGGGGAGTCCTGGCAGCCACCGGCAAGGGGATAAATAGCCACACACCAGCCTAGCGTATATCACCAGACATCCAGGTGGTACTGTGATCCTCACTGCTCTCTCTCCCCTGCGTGGGGCAAGTGTAGTGATAGCAGCTAGGGTGTTTTTGGAGTCTGGACCCTATGACTCCGATTTTGGGACTGTGAAGGGGGTGGGGGCAGGGGGCAGGTGTGTAGTCCCACATAACCTGCTCCTCCAAGGGTTAGGAGGGGGGCTTGGGTAGATCAACAGCAACACCGCAGCACACATACAGACACGGGGTCCTTCCCAAATCGGCTAGTAGACTACTGGACACTAGCGATAGCGATTGTTCAAGCAGCGTCTTTATACAAGGTGGCAAGGAGCACCATCCCACCATTGTCACTGCTTCTGGACCCAGCGAGTGTGCCCTCAATATTCAGTCCAACACCTGGCTGCCTAGCCCGCACGGGAAAGCAGCTTGCGGGCCACAGTGGAGGGGACACAGTGGCACCGGATCTTTGACTCCTCCTGCAAGATTTAGGCCACAATTTGGCTGGCCAGTGTAATCTCCCCACAGTTGGTCAGGGTGATCCGTCCACCTCGCTCATCGTGCTGCCAAGCAGCTACCATTCCTATAGCAAATCTGAGCTGTCACTCCACTACAGGCCCCAGCTTGATCCCACCTTGAAGGCCACAGGCTGATCTCCGCCGCACATAAATGCCTTTCCGCTAGTGTGCTGCATTCAGGTCTGTGTCCGCAGGGTCAGGAAATATTCTCCACCGCAGCAGGCCGCACTACAAGCATGGAGCCCACAGATGGGCAGCCGCCTGCAAAGCTCTGCCACTTCTGGCTCAAGCTGCGCCCCCCTCGCCGTCCCGCACCGTGTGCACGCAGGCGATTGCCACTCACATGCCCACAGTGTCACCCCCGCACAGACATCCGGCTGCCGGCTTTTTCGGATCTTGTGGCCACCCAAGGATAGCAGGGACTGCGTTGCTACTCCAAGGCCTACCTGGAGCCTCTCAGCCCCCAGATGATGCCGGATTTAGCACTCGGCCAGCAGAGCCCACTAAAAGTGCAGCCATCTTCCAGTCGGCAAAGCCACGCCCCCAAAAAGTATGGTACTAATTTTGTTCACCTCCCATGAAGAGAAAGGAACGCCTTAGAGCGATTCATACTTACTACAAACACATGCCTGCTGCAGGCACTCAATCCACTGAGCTATACGACTGACTAGAAGTATCACAGGCAACAAACATCAAAATGCAGAGATCATTGCAAGATCGACTGACCTAGTCAATTTTTAGGCCTCGGCTCTAAATGAAGAGACCAGTTGTATGTACATTGTGAGCTTCAGCCGCCCATAGGCCTGCCATTTGCTGGCTCCCATGTCGCTCCATTATTCTTTCTCTGACTTTGCCCATTGCAATCATGCGTCATGCCTCTTTCCATCTTTAGCCTTTGCCGAGAGCAGCGACCAATTACTGCTTCACTTAAGTAGGTGCCATTTTATAGTTTAAATCTTTTATTGATTTTGCAAAGAGAACATTACCCACCACGTACATCCATTAGCCGGTGGGGAAAAATCATAATAAAGAAAGTCAAAGAAAAAACAGAGCAGAGAAAAATAGTGAATGTAAAAGAAGAAAGGGACCCAGAGAAAACCTAGGCAGCTAGTGGGAGCAAGTGGTCAGGGGAGAGAAGTATGCCATCACCACGTTGGGGGCGTCCGGTGAGTCAGAGTACCCGGAAGTATGAATATGATAGAAATTCTATAGTGGAGCCCCATGTTTTTTTTAAAGGGTGGAGTGGGTGGGTGTGTGTGTGTGTGATGCATGCAGTTAGTTTCTCCATGCAAACTACTTTCTACAACTTATGTAACCATCCAGTCTAGTCGGGGCCCAGTCAGTTCCCCATTCAGAAAGCAGCATCTGCTTAGCAGCCCCAAATGCAAGGGTAATGGCCCTCCCTGACACGACCTGATAGGATAAGTTAAGGCGTTCGGGAGCCCCAGATGGATGTAGCTCGGGAACCTGGCTATCTGTGTTATAAGTGGCGCTTATGCCAGGCAATATAGTCTCCCAAAAGGGTTGCATCTTCGGCAGTGCTACAACACGTGCAAGAAAGTGCACTCCTGGCACCAGCAGTATGCGTCACCCCAGGCGTCCAGCGTGCCACCTAGCTTGAGTGGATTGCTAGTTCTGTGCTATTTTGAGAAACATTTATTTCCCGGCGGTGCTACAAGAGGAGGCCCCACCTCTATGTATAATGTCTTGCCATTCCTTGGAGGAGAATTCGCACTCTGACTTACACCTGCGTTGCACCGGAGATTTGGATTGTTGTGCAGATGTAAAAAGGAAGGAGTATATGTCTGAAAGCAGGCATTTGTCTGATTGTCGGGTTATGAGCCACTTCTCAAATTTCATTAGCTGGCATGTGGGTGAATATGGGGTTGCGTGACCCAGAGCCGCAAGGCATGGTGTTGCCAGTAGGCCTCTCTAGGCAAGCCATAGCCGGAGATTTTAGGAAAATCCATTATCCCTTCCGCATCAAAGGTCACCAATACTCTTGCAGTTGGCTTACTGCCATTTGATGTATGCATCTCCCTCCCTGGCCAGGGGGAACTCCGGGTGACCTATAAGAGGAGTCAAGGAGGACATGGGAGTAGACGGGTAGCAGGGCTCTTGCACTTTGGCCTCCCGCTCAACGTGGCCCTGGAGGACCGGTGAGATGTGAACCACGGCTGGTCGGTGCCGTTTAAGTAGCTAGGGCACTTTCTACACATGGATGGTCAATATGGCACCAGTGTTTCTCCGATGCAGGCCTATACCATTCAACCCTATAACACAGATGGGCTGCTTGATAATATCTCTCCAGGTGCAGAACACCCAGTCCCATATCCTCCTGTTTTAAGCTTGTCTGGGAACGCACTATTTGGACCCTCTTCCCAGGCCAGATCGCTTTCATCTATCTTATCTACCTTTTATCATCAATCTTTTATCAATCATCTGTTTGTCTTATCTAACTTATATTTAGCTATTCATTTTCAAATCACATACGCATAGTCTCATATCCTCCCAGTTTATGAGCAACTTTTTTTATTTGCAGGATCTAGTGATATTGGAGCAATTGTTCCGTGCTCCATCTTGCTATAGTGCCAACACCATTCGATGATTTTGGAGTGCTTCAAGTGCTCACCAGCTACATTACACAATGACATTCATTGTCGTAGGCAGTGGGGAAGCAAACGATTTGCCCAGAATCACCAATTTTTCAGCCGACCCATAGATTCTAACCTAGTTCCCTAGTTCTAGCTGGTAGCTCTGGCTGTTATACTACATCCTCGCTTCAAAGCTCCTCAACTGTTTCTCACCATGACTTCCATCATTTTTTCTGCAAGACCCCATCAACACCGAACACGCATTGGCAAAGCGAACAGATCTTGGCAATGCCCGAGCTATTGGCCATGTCAATATGAATGTCTTTTAGCCATGTCGTCTACCAGCACATTACTGTTTAGCATGGCTAAAAGTCACACAAAAAAGCGCTACGATGCGGCCAGAGCAGGTCAAGTCATATAGCTTTCTTCAGGTTTTGCCTGTACAGTGCTTGTGCTGTGCTTGAGAAATCGATTGTTTTTAATATAAAATTAAAGGGACTTATATTCCGCCTCCTCTCTTTCCTGGCTTCTCATTGATTCCTGTGCGTACCACTTACTTTTCCTCTATTTCGATTGGAAGCAGCATATTTTGCTGCATTTACCAATGCTTGTTTCCTCATCTGCTTCTCTTAACAGAGGAACTTTTTTTTTTTAAAGAAAGTTCTGGCTCTTTTTTGCTTTTAAGTCGTGCAGCACATTTATACAGTAACTTTTCAATCAGAGAAATCAAGCGATTTGCCCAGAATGACAGGATGATGCGCCACAGAGACTTGAACCGGGATGTCCAGCTCTCAAGTCAGCATCTCTGGCCGCTTAAAACTAGTTTAAGTGGAGCAGCTAGGAGCGCATTCAATACTTCAGTCTTCATATAGTAACTCCCCAATGGCTATCTCGTCATGGAACAACAGCTGCATTTCGCCCTTCAAACATTTTACAGACTGGCTGCCCCACACATTTGACAATAAGCCCCATTTAACCTGAAAACACACTGCCCCCCTGCCTTGCATTCTGCAGAAAAATGAAATCACCATTGCTACAAATCGCTGGTGTTTTAATGACCAGATACCTAGAAACGGCACAGCAAAATAATACAGTGCTTCTTGGAAGTAAGCTGAAAAACTCATGTGCTGGAGAACACAGAGCTGCACGGAGTGGGGTCTGCACAGTCTGCTTTCAATGAGGTCAGTCAGGTGCCAGCACCTCTCAGCTGCGCATTTGCACTTCGCTAGCAGGCGTTAATATAGCTTTTCCCTGCGGATATCAAGCACGGAGCTTCAAGAAGCCAGGTTCACTTGCGCCTCCTCATATACCTCTGAAACCCACTCGAAGAGTCACGCAGACAGCCTTCAGGTTTTTACTCTCTTCCCTTCTCCTTTCATATTCAAATGAAGGCCGCTATCTGAGCGATTTGTCCAGGTAGTTACCAGGCCAGGAAGTCAGGCAGCCAAGACAAATGTTTCTGTTTGTGTCTGAAGTGTTCTAAGTCAATATTTCAGTTTTGGGAACCAGGGAGTGCACTGGACAAACTCATTCAGATTCAACTCCCAATAGGTGTAAAATGATAAGAGATCTCATTTATAGCCAATTGGCTTATTCCAAATGTGCTGTGAATTGTGTTATCAGACCAAGCTCGGTTAATTCCAGGAAGGTCGACGGCATACAACTTGCATTTCTTCTTTGGGTCAGTGGACCAGCTTCATGCAGACATCGAGGCTGCTGCATTTTTGGATGTGGACGTGGAGAAGGCATTCTATTACATGTTTGCTGCTCAAAGTAGGATGAGAATAAAAGATGGCGTGCTGTCATGGTGGTACCCAGGGTAGCAGAATTCTGGAAAAAGTGAATCATATACTGCACTTGCCTTAGAACAGACTTGATCCCTCCCCTTCCCATGGTTTGCATGGTTGGGATTTGGAAGGCACGTCCCAGTCTTGGTTAGGCGCTAGATACTTTTGGCACTCCCATTAGCTTTGCGAAGAGTGGCCCTGTGCGGAGGATGGGGCTCACCCAAGGAGCGTCAGGATGGCTTAAACACTTCATCTGCAGCAATGACTCACTGGACACCTATGCCAACATTGCAACTGGCACTTAGACACTAGGTAATCTGTATGCATCTTAGAATATAACTTTGAACTGGGTTACTTTGTGACAAAAGCTTGTCTTTTCATGACCTTGTTTGATTATTTTAATATGCACTTGCAAAGATGCTGTGCCACACAAACACAGTCAATGCTTTGAATAATCTAATAAAGTTTTAAAAAATATAAAGAAATTATAAACAAAAAAATGCAGTTTTATCCTACAATATCATCACATGGACATTCATCTCAGCTTTTCCAATTATGAAGAAAATATGGCATTCAGCTATAGGCCATTCAAAACTGTGCAAGTTGCAATCGGTCATAACACTGATCACACAAAAACAAACCTTTTGTTTTTTATATATCATCTTGCCATGGTTGCCGGTATGTAGATAGTTTTAACTTCAACACAGTACACTCTGCGGAAGACGATATATCACACAGGTGAGTATGCTCAACATTGTTTGACATTAATCTGCATCCATCAATCAGCAAACAAAAGAACTGAAAAACATTTCCTTAATAGGAGGTCCACACGATGAATGTGTTCATACTTGGAGCAATAATCCTCCGGGCCGCATGCATGTAATAAGTTCAGTGTGGCTTCGTTGGATGGAGGATGACTAGCGAGGCAGGTGTCAGCACCATCCATATGTGAGTGGACCATAGGTTGGATGGTAGTATAGAAATTGGAAAGAAGCAGGGATGAACTAAAGTTTCATATAAATGACTGCTATAAAAAACCTATCATGTACATGTAATTCAACATTCTTGGAAATGAAAGATTTGCTTTCATCTTAAGGCCCTTCTTATCAGGATGCAAAAACATTAAGGCACCTCCTTATATGTACCGGTCAACATCTTTAATCTGACTTAAGAGCTCGGCACATCGCTTACTTACTAGTTTTTACAGTTGGAAATATTTGCCCTAATATTGGCAGTAAAACAGGACAGTGGCTTGTCTATGTGGTCTGACACACTTACCCATTCTATAAAACTGTCTATTACTGCAAAGTAAAATGATTTTCAGCAAATAAAAATTTAAACACATACCAGCTACTAGCGTCCTTAAAAGCACATACTCCATTGTATTCTGGGAACACAACATTGCTGATTCCAGCATATGCAAGGCAGGAGGGTTTAAACATTCCAAGAGCTCTGGGTTATCCTCAGTCACCGTCTGTAAACAGTACGCTGCAAATGCAAAGACAGTCAGTGTGAAATTTCCAGGGCACACAATGTTTGAACACCTGTCGAACAAGTTATTTACCTCCTGTAACGCTTTATCTGGTAGCGACAATATCTAGCCCCAGATTCCTTACCTCTGAATTCCCTAGGCGCCAGATTGGATCCTGAAGATTTTTCTTCGAACAACACCCCTGCGCAATAGTAGGGGGCGTCGGTCGGGCTCGCGCTGCGTCATTCGCTTCACCTATATAGGGGTCAACTCTGGACACTGTCACTTTTCACAACTTTCCACACTAGAAGCGCAGAGCCATGAAGTTTACGGACATTGGGATATTTGAAAACTAGGGCCCTAGAAACCTGTCCACAGTGGGGAGGATGGGCGAGTGGTTAAGAAATCTGCAGCTGGATATTGTCTCTACCAGATAAGGCGTTACTGAAAGTAAGTAACTTGTTCCTCCGATAGAGACATCTAGCCGTAGATTCCTTACCTTTGAACAGATACTCAAGCAATACCATCCCAAAGGAGGGACTGCGGACAAATTTCAGACTAAAAAGTCCTGCAGGACCGAACAGGCAAAATAACCATCCCTGCGGACGGACTGTCTGGACAGTAATGCTTGGTAAACAAGTGACGGAATGCCCACGTTGCTGCCTGACAAGACAGGTTTGGGACTACACATTCTAACCCAGCGGTAGCAGCTTTAGCTCCGGTGGAATGAACTCTTAAGCCTCCAGGATTCTGCTTCTTTACCAGAGCATAGCAAATCTTGATGCAGAGAACAACCCATCATGAGATGGCCCTTTTCTGCACCCCCTGACCTTTCTTTGTACCAACATACCCCACGAAGAGTTGGCCATCCACCCGGAACTCTTTTGTTTGGTCAAGGTAGAATGAAAGAGCTCTTTTTGGGTCCAGATGGTGGAGTAGTTCCTCTTCTTTAGGGGATGCAGAGGAGCATTGAAAGTGGGCAAGGTGACAGACTGTTCCAAATGGAATGGCGTTACCACTTCTGGGAGAAATGATACCCTAGTGCAGTGGTTCCCAAACTTTTTCAGCCCATGGCTCCCTTGGCTTACTGGTCGTTGGCCGCAGCTCCCTATTATGTGACATTCTTTTGAGGGTGGATGTATGCAAGTCCAGCCGTGGATGTACTTACACTTTTCTCCTTGAAAATAATTGGGATAAAGTTGGGTCATGTACCCCATGACATGCCGAACAGTCATGGGGTACTCCTGTAGTGTAGAATGGTAGAAAACGCCTAGTTCAGTTGGGACATTTATCACACACAATACATGTCGAATCTTTTGTATTGATAAGAAGAAATAGGACTTAATTTACATTAGGAAGATGTACTTTATAACTTCTTTCTTTTTAATTTAAAAACAGAACTGTTTTGCTCAGTTCTGGAGTAATTCCCTAATCTTCCAGGAAAAACGAATACACTTTTTGTCTCCTCTTCCAAATGTATTTTGGGAACTGTATGAGCTTGGAGGGTGCTGCTTATATCCAGTGTAGGCTCCATCTACACACATTTTTTCAAATGGGCCCAGTATGTTCTAGGGTAGCAGTGGGTAAGAGGAAATGCTAAACACAAGATCTGTATTATT
This sequence comes from Lissotriton helveticus, assembly GCF_964261635.1. Classification (NCBI taxonomy): domain Eukaryota; kingdom Metazoa; phylum Chordata; class Amphibia; order Caudata; family Salamandridae; genus Lissotriton; species Lissotriton helveticus. The sequence goes on along the minus strand of NC_136073.1, from coordinate 302,585,932 downwards.
TAATTTTCAATAATGAATTAGGCCCCAGTTTTTAGTAAAGAACAATGCACAGAATAATGCAAAATGCATACAATATTGAACATGTACATATGAATAAAGAAAAGTTGTTCTCTTTATTTCAAACGATTATTTTTATTTGGGTTTTTTTTCATTTACTTATTCTTCATTCTTTTCATATATTTTGATAGGTGTTATTTCATAAGTTGCGATACACTTCATAAAAAACACATTAATATTTACAATACATATATAGCAACATAAATACAATCACATATGTACAAACACAACTCATATAAAACAACAACAATTAACAATACCATACATATATATATATATATTTAAAGGCGAGTGAGAGGAATTTGGCAATCAATTTAAAGGCTGTCGGTCGGTGCAAACAGGGTAGCTGCATTACAAATCGCTTTTCCTTCCTGTGTTCTATAGAGCCTGCTACCATGGTCACTGTCACGGAGGTTGTGGGTTAGCCACGGGTGACCTCTTGCCATGCAGAAGCTCTTGGTTGCTGGCTTCGTAAGCAGGAAATACGAGTAACCCAGCTCCATTAGAAGCATCCAGTTCTGCACTCTCAAAAAATTCTCTGCTGCCATCTAGTGGACAAAGTTTTTATACTTTTACTAAATAACTCACATTTCTAAGATGTTACCGGCAATTTATTATGACTTGAATTCGAACATCTCAAACCTTTGGAGCGCGGCGCCCCTGGCTAGTATGGAGGGCACACCAGGGCGCACAGTTTGGGAACCATTGTCCTAGTGTGAAGCTTCAACTTGTCAGAGAAGATCGTCAAGAAAAGAGTCTTGGACGTTAAAGCCTGCAGCTTACTAATCTTCCTTGCAGATGTAATTGCCACTAAAAAAGCTGTTTTGATGGTGACCAGCAGGAAAGGACATATATGCAGGGGCTCGAAAGGAGAGCACATCAGGAAGGTGAGACCAAAATTCAGGTCCCATTTAGGCATAATGAAAGGGGAAGGTGGGAACATATGCACAAGATGGGTGACTTAAATAAAGAGGACTGGTCCCGCAGCCTCAGGAGTGCAAACATAGCAGAAAAGTACCCTTTCAGAGTGCCCAGAGCACATCCTTGCTGGGCAAGGGTCAAAATAAAAAGCAAAACATCAGAAAGAAGAGCAGAAAGAGGGTCAATAGACTTTTCTGCACAATATATTACATATTTCTTCCATTGGCAGGCGTATACAGTTTTGGTGGAGGGATGCCTGGCTGCCAAAATAACATTATGAACTTGAGGAGGAAGGTCGAGAGCTATCAACTGCCCCAGCTTAATCACCAAGCAAGAAGGCGAATAGTTGGCAAGTTCAGCTGAAGATCCTCTTGAAGGGGCAGCCTGATCAGAGGATCAATGCTCCGGTTACCAGACTCTGTGCCCAGTCCAGAGTCACATGGATGAATGGGGCCAAGTTGTTCCTAATCTTGAGAACTCTGAGCAGGAATGGTTTGGGCAGAAAGGCACACAGGCAGCCTGAGCCCCACTCAAGATGAAAAGCGTCTGAGCAAGAGTCGCCTTGAAAACAGGCAAACCAAGGCTCTCCCCACTGCGGAAAGAGAGCTTGCGCCACTTTCCGGGTGGAGACACCATTTGTGATCTGCTAGGCATCGACGGCTGAGTTAGTCTGCTCTGGCATTAAGGGAACCTGCCAGGAAATACCCTGCTGTTCCAGCCGTGTCCATGCCTCTTGACAAAGGGCCCAGGACCCCCACTCCACCCTGTTGCAGTACCACATGGCGGTGGAGTTGTCCGTGAACACTTAAACTAGCCTTCCCTTGATGGAGAGTAGAAAGGTTTTCAATGTCCATCAGATCACTCGGAGCTCCAGCATGTTGATGTAGAATCCAGATTCAGCCGGAGACCAGAGTCCTCTGATCTCCCCCCTTCTCCCAGATGGCAGCCGTATCCCAGGAGTAACGCATTTCTCGCTACTGTGAGGTCTGGTTGGGGAAGGGAGAGGGGTCTACCTCTGACCCAATCGCACTTGGTTAGCCACCACTGCAGGTGTTGTGCAGTTCCCTTAGAGATTAGGATAATGTCGGAGAGATTCTCTTAATGCTGCATCCATTGGAACATCAGGTCCTACTGAGGAGCCCGCATAGGCCATCTAGCATGTGTTACTAGCAGGATGCAAGTGCCATGAGACCCAACAGCCTCAGAATCATTATCACCGAAATCCAGAAAAGAGGCTAAAGCATCTGCATCTTCGCCTAAATATGCTGGACTCGCCACTATGGAGACTAGGCCCAAAACTTCACTGTGTCCAGAACAGCTCTGATGAAAGGGAGCATCTGATAGGGAGTCAGGCATGACTTTAGAACATGGATAGTGAACCCCAGCGAATGCAGGAGGTTCGCTGTAGTCTGGAGGTGGGAGACAGATGCCCGAAGCGAGCCTCCTACAGCTGCCAGTTGTCGAGATCGGGGGAAGACTGGCAGCCTTGATCTGTGCAGATGAGCTGTAACCACCCCCACCATCTCTGAACCTTGGGGCCCTAGTAAGGACAAAGGGGAGCATGGTGGACTAAAAGTGCTCATGGCCTACTGTAAACCGGAGGTAGCGAAAACAGGCAGGCAGAACGTGGATTTGAAAATAGGTGCCCTGTAAGTCCAACACGACCATTCAGTCTCCCGTGCCTAGGGCAGACAGGACCTGAGCTAATGTGTGCATCATGAATTTCTCCTTTTTGAGGAAGTAGTTGAGGGCTCGTAGTTCCAGGATAGGTCGAAGGCCATTGTCCTTTTTCAGGACCAAAAAGTAGCGAAAATAGCAACCACAGTCTACTTCTGGGGCCGGAACCCTCTCTATGGCTCCCTTGGCCAAGAGAGCCATGATTTCATCCTGGAGCAAAAGTAAATGATCCTCTGTCAGCCGGTCGTAGGATGGCGGCATGGAGGGAGGGATGGTCTTAAAGGGGAGGGAGTAACCCCTCCAGATGGTCTGGAGGAACCACCTGTCTGATGTAATATTTTGTCAGTGGTGGATGTGATGGCTGATCCTGCCACCAACTAGACACCCATGGTCTTGGAGGGCGAGACTAGGAGGCTAAAGCTGCCAGGTAGGGGAGTTTTGACTGGACCTCTGGCTACCAGTCCCACGTGCGCGCAGGGGTTGTGAATCTTGTGCAGCTCAGTGGCTGGGATAGGGCGGGCGCGGTCGAAAGCTCCTTCCATAGCCGGAAAAGGCAGACGGAGGATGACGTGGGCAGCTGAGAGGTCCAAGGACTGGGCTGTAGCCCGTGAGTCCTTAAAGCTCTCCAGCGCAGTGTCTGTCTCGTCTCTAAGAGATGGCTATCATTGCACCATTAAGGGGCATGTCCAGGAGAGGAGCCTTGACATCTCCTGAAAAGTCAGATTCTCTCAGCCAGGCGTGGCGTCCTACAGCCACTGTCGAAGACATCACTCTGCCCAGCGAGTCGGTTGTGTCTAAACCATATGCAATTGAGAACTTTGCTTAATCGCTCCGGTCTGATACTGCTTGGGAGAGGATGGCCCGAGCCTCCTACGGGATGTGTGGCAGCACTTGCGCAACCATTTCCCAAAGAGAGAGTGTAAGGAAGTGGGTTTCTGTTGCAGTAATCCCCCCACACACACACACTTTTTGCCTGATAACTGATGCACTTTTCCTTGGTGCGCCCTGGGTCCCTGCCAATCAGGAACCCAGGGCCTGTGTTCCTTCCCTAAAAACTGTACTAAAGCCTAAACTCAATTGGCATCTCTGGCCACATGGCAGCCCCTGGTAAATGGTACTCTAGGTACCCAGGGCATTGTGACCAGAGAAGACCCCTAAGGGCTGCAGCACTTATTGTGCCACCCTTAGGGGCCCTGTACCCAGACACCCACACACTGCCTTTGCAGTGCAGGTGGAGTGCCTTGGTGCAAAACTAAACAAAGAGTCGACATGGCACACATCCGTGTACCATGCCCACAAACACACTGCCCTGGCATACCTCAGACACCCCTCTAGCTGGGTGCATGAGCCCTGTGCCTTTACAGCACCCAGGTCATTCCTGGGCACGTAAGTGAAGTGTTACTGTTGGACCCGGTCCTTTGGGCAGGTTCACCCCGAGACTTTTTGCTTTTTCCCAGCCTGTTGTTGGAACCGGGGTTGGTGATTTTTAGGCCTCTGCGCACTTTTTCACTGTGGTACAGTGTAAAGTGCGTGTGCTCTCTGTGTATGTGTGATGAGCAACCTGCCCTCCCATAGGAATGAATGTTGAATATGTATGCCATGGTAGATTCCTGATGCGTGGGGAGTGCAGGGTCGAGTTTGATATGTGTGAACTCGTGAGAATGAATGCTGCATAATGGTATATGCGGCATGGCTGTGTCTAGTCTAGAAGTGCCACTTTTAGAAGTTGGCATATTTGTGTAGTGAGTCTGCTGGCACGTGATTGGGTGATGAGCCTGGCCCAGGAGTGCCTGGGCCTGCTTGTGGATTTACTGTCTGGTTTGAGTGGGACAGGGGCTGCAGGGCCCCCGGAGGGGGTCGGAGCCAGCCCCAGGATGAAAGGCCCCCATTTGCTGTCAGGGATGGGAGGAAAGAGCATCTGGTGGTACCGGGCTGTGCCTGTCAGCCCACCATGCTGGCTCTCCCTCCTGATGGCCCACTGTCACCTCTGACCTGAGGCTGACAGGAGAGGGAAACCAGATACACCCAGGGCTTAGGGCTCGCTTACACAAAGACTTCAAAAGACTTCAAAGCCTTTTCTGTGTATAAGAAGGGGCTGTGTCCCCTTCCAAAATGTTCTTGTCTTGTTCCTGTGGCTGACTTGAATCTACCAGGGGTGGGCGCTGCCCAGCCCCTGGATGCCTGGAGGACTTCTAGGGGACCCCTCTGCCTGTCCTGGAAGGATGGGGGGCTTTGCTTTACCCTAGAGGGACTTTGCTGTATCCCCTGAAGGACTTTGCTGGACTTGTCCCTGTAGCACTGAGGGAGCGCTTCATTTGCATCTAGCGCTGAGAGAGTGCTTTATTGTCCTTCTAGCGCTGGGAGCGCTGTGTTTCTTCTCTTTAGCGCCTGTGAGCGCTTCACTGGGACAATAGCGCTTAGGAGCGCTTTATTGCCGATTATAGCGCTGGTAGCGCTCTGCTCATTTTCGTTAGCGCTTGGAAGCGCTTTATTTCCTATGGCCGGTGCCCACCCGGCATCTGGCCCATAAAAGGAATCAGCCCCCGCCTGCCTGCCTAAAGGAGAAGGGCCGCTGCGCTGCCCACAGCGACCCGGAAGCGGTTGGCCGGCCGGCCAATCCCAGCGCGGCCGGCCAGAAGTCCCGCCCCCGCAGTCCGGGGAAGAAGAAAGGAAGGCGCGGGAGATGGTGGCCGTGCGCGGGGCTCCTCTCGGCTGAGGGAGCCCCGAGGAGACGAGGAGACGAGGCGGCCGGGTGACAGGGCTCCCGTGTGCCGAGGGAGCCCTGCAGAGACAGGACGTCCGGCCGGCTGAGGAGAGGAGCCGGGAGAGCAGCGCCGGCGAAGGAGAGCCCAGCAGAGGAGCCCCGCCAAAGACAGCCCGGTGAGTGAGAGGGCTGGGGGCTCCGTGATGCTGCTGGCGGTACCAGGGGGGCACAAGGTCCAGAGCGGTCCCGAACTGCAGTGGACCGCTCCCACATAGAGGCGGTGGTACGGGAAGGGCGGCCCCGGTTGGCAGCGGGTCGCCCCAACGTAGGATGGAGCCCCAGTAAGGCCATGGGGCATTGCGTGCTTTGAGCCAGCAAGGCTCCAACGTCCAGGGGGCATTGGGTTGCCAGCCCAGCGGCCGCATCGTGGGGCATTTTTGGACTGAGTCCCCCGAGAGGGACTCCCCGCCCGCAGTTGTGTGTGTTTTGAGCCCAGAGAGGCTCGGGGGCCAGGTGCTTGATGTCGTGCCCCCGAGGGAGGGCTCCAACGACCCCACAGTTGTTCTAAGAGCCTGCTAGGCTCAGGGGGCATATTTGTTCGGAGCCTGTGTGGCTCTGCTTTGGCCTGTGGAAAATTAGTGCGGTTTGGTGAACATTATCTGCGCCATCTTGCCTTTTCCCCTGATGCCACACTTTTGTCGTGCGCGCCCGCCATTTTAAGATGCCCCGATCAGAACGAACCCTTTTGCATGCCGCTGGCCCCTGACATAGCCCTTTGCCTTCACTAAGCCTGCACGCTGACCACCCCCTGCTTGCACCTGCCTTGAGTCATAAACCCCTCTTCGGCGCTGCTCTGCCCCCGGCCCTCATCCTGTTCCCAGCGCGACACCTCCCTGCTTTCCTTTCATGATCTCCGGCCCTTAGATGCAAACCCCCTTTTTCCCCGTGAGCCCGTTTTGTCCTCCCCGTTCCCAAGCCGACACCCAGCTCTGCCGATACCATCCTTGCCCCTCCCCGTACAATAGAAAGCTTCCCCCATCAAAGAATCCCCGGGTTGATCAAAGCCCCCCACCCCATGAGACCCGATCAGACTCCCCACATTCCGTGAATCGGCGGATTATCCAGCTGCGCGATGCTCATCACCTGTTGTGACTAGGGTGGGGACTTAAACTGTAAATGTGTGTGGGAACGGGCCCAAAGGGGAGTTCCGAGAATGTCTTTTCCGCACATCAAAGCTTTAAACATGTATGTGTAATCTGCAATAAAGTCATAAATGTGGATATAAGAGGCCAGGCCTCAGAAATACAGTTAGAGCACCTCAGAACGATACCTTCTGTCCGTTTCGTTGTGTTCTCCTCCGGAGAGAATAAAAAAACCTTGTTTCCTGCTTTCCAGTCTCCAGCGCCTGCCTCTTCATTGTTTTAAATAACTAGGGGGTCACAGAGGCAATACCGCCGGGCAAATATCGATTGTCCCCGACCCTATTGAAACTGTTTTTACAATTGGCGTCCCAAGCGTGGGGCCCATCAGCGACTCGTGGATCCAGTGGGAGAGGTCCCGACGACAGAGTGAACGACTGCAACGATCGGGAGAGCTCTTGCCCAATAGACCCTCGTCTGGCAGCCGATCATCCGAACTTCACTAGTTCCGAACAGACCTCTCTCGAGTGATCTACGGTCCTGACTGGGAACCATCAGGAGTGCCGTGAGAAATACGAGAAAAAGAGGACGATCGGGCGCTGGATTCGGAAGACAGGAAACTGTCCACATGGTCCGGGTAAGGTCGTGTTGCCACGACAAGTTGCGAAAGAATTTGTTTTGATTGCTTGATTGTTCAAAAATACTAGTATTGCCTTGTTTATTTTTATTTAGAGATTCACTGTCTGCAAACGGAGAAGCAACAGGCTCTCTCTCCCTTTGCAAGCAGTGGAGGATAAGTAGGGTAGCAGCCGTGCTTGTTCTTTTTCTCCCCCACTCAATAATTGCTTGAAACTGAACTGTTGTTCACAAACTATTGTTTCCTGGAGATTCTCTGTCTGCAAGCAGGGAAGAGACCATCCTTTTTGCAGATAGTGAAAAGGGTAGGTAACGCAGATCTTTGCGGTCCTACTCATTCTCCCCATTGTTATTTTGTTGGTCTTTTGGATCCATGAGGTATTCACTACCTGCAAACAACGTAGAATAGAAATATTCTGTCTAGTCTTTGCACCTAGTGATAAGATAGGCAGTGCTGACTTTTTAGTCCCTCGTTACGAGCCGTCATGTCTGTCTTCTCCCCATTGATAAATAGCCTGTTTAGCCCGGACCGGGTGTTAGAGGTGGACCATATGGCTCCACTAGAAGGCACCCCTAATAAGGACATGTTCATAAACTATGGGTTAGTCACCATAGCTTATAATAAATTATGGCACAGGTATACCGAAGATAGCCAAGACAAACAGTGGCCACTGGCAGGATCCTTTGACCTTGATAAAATAGAAACGTTAGAAATAGCCCTTCGAAATAATAAGACGACGCCAATTATGCTCGACAGTCTCGGTATGTGGCGCAGAGAGGCTACGAGACGACAGAGAAAAGACGAGGATAAACCAAGTAGGGAAATATACCGACAGGACAACCCCAGGACACCGCTACCCACAACTTATCCCCCGACACTATACAAAGGACGACCAGACTTAGGGTCAGACCAATGCGCTTTTTGTAGGTATGTCGGACACTGGAAAGCCCAATGCCCGACTCTACTGAGCGTGAGTAAAGGCAAAGGGCCGACAAGAACGACAGACCGACAGTACGAGAAAAGGCGCGAGACAGAGAAGAACCCGACTTACATAGACAGACCAGACAGAACTACCACGTTTGATTATGCCCGATGGCACAGATTTCGCCAGGAAAATCTCAGCGGCATGATCAAGTTCTCCTAGGTCGGGCAATGTCAAGACGGGAACCCAGCCTCGTTTAAAATTCACAGACGGAAAGAGATAATTATGACCAATAACTGTTTTTATATTTGTCTTGGGTCTTTGTATGTCGTACTTGTACTGCCCCCCCGTCTGAGTTCGTGTGTATGTAATGTACAAATCTGCGTCATCCCTCTACACGTGTTTCCGTGTTACTCGACCCCTGTTAGCAGAAACTTAGCATAAAAGCAACCTGGAAAGAAAGAAATGATAAAACAAAATCCGTAGACCATTAATAAACTTGAACTTTTAATTTAACACAACAAACAAGGAATAATAACGATAAACTGTAGAAAATGAAAGTCAAACAGAACATTCGCCCCCCCCCCTTCTGGAACCTTCCAAAGTAGGGCAGGGTTACGGCTACGCCCAACCAACGGCAACCCATATAAGGCGAGCCCCGCCGCCAACTCTTGGTCAGGAAATCTTAACGTATGGGGGAGCCGGAGGAGAGGCAGGAGCCCGCAGCCTGGGCATTTGCAGGTAGTCCCGCCACATGTCTCCTTGGCCGGCCGCAACGGGCCTGGAAAGACTAAGGTAGTCCCGCCACATGTCAAGAGGAGAGCGAGGCACCTCTTCCTTTTCTCTTCCGTCACAGCCGCAGCAGTCCTGGACGGCGGGATGTCCTGCACGTACCTCCACAACAATCTGTCCAAGTTGGGCTGGGAGGGAGAGGCGACGCGGACGAGCCTCTCCCACCTCCACCGGTAGGAGGTTTCCCAGCCCCCAGCCCGACGCCGAACACCCCCAGTCAGGCGATGGTGCCCATACTTCCACAGCACCGGACACACCATGGTGGCACCCCAGTACTTGCGCAGCACCGAACACACAATGGTGGCACCCCAGTATTTGCGCAGCACCGAACGTACAATGGTGGCACTTGGGGAACACCGGATGTGGAGAGGCCTTCATGCGGGGCGATGAAAAGGAGCGGCATGGAGTGCACCGGGAGAAGGAGACGATGTGAACGAGTCTCCCTCGCCCCCCCAGGTGGGGGCATCACAGCTGCACCCCAGCTGAACGTCCCGCTCTCACAAAACAGGGACCTCTTCCTTTCACTCCGAAGGGTCTCTTCCATTCTTGCAAACTCGACGAGAGTGGCCCCTGTAGGGCCTCAAAATGGCGTCTGGATCCGCTGGAAGGCGGGCCCCGGCCACTAGAGTAACTTTGGCCAGCCATACAACTCGAACATTTGTCCCATGGAGCACGAGCCCCCATCTCCGACAGCATCTCCGCAGCCTTGAAGATCATACAAAGGTCCCCGGCGGAGCCTTCGGCCTTTGCAGGTTTCCGGTAAGGGACGGCTGCTTCGATCGCCAACGAAACAAACATGACATTGCCACACCTTCTGTTAGCGTGAATTCTAGAACTGCCGAAAAGGACTCTGGTCCAAACTGCCAGTAATGGAAACATTTCCCCCTGATGCTGCTTCCGGACTGTGCCGGCCCCGCCCAAAATGGCGCTGGTATCAATCGGAACTTACGAACACCTCGTGGTGTTCCTTTGCACTAATATAAACTTGATGTTCTGAGATTTTTGTGATCCTTTGTACACTTGGCTAGAAAAGACAAGGAGAGCTCACTCGACGAACAGTATGAAAAGATCCCCGTTACAAATGTTGATTACGAATATACAATGTATTATATTTTTATAACTGATGTAAACCTCATTTACGATGCATACGTACGGTATGCATATAGGAAATCTGATTACAACTGTTATGATTATGTTTCTAAATTATGAAAATATATGCCCCCGAACCCCCAGCCAATTAATAGACGTTTTAGTCTCTTACAAATGAATGAGTAAAACTTTCCGATGTTTTTACTATTGCAAACGACACCCCCCCCACTGTACGCACTTTAGCCATTGCCACGACCGACCAAATACGACCACACCCTCCTAATCCATATGCTGAAATGAATTTGCAAAATAAAGTCTTTGAAACTATGGACGGGTATTGCATGCTTTATTTTAAAACAATATGGGATGGGTAGGAAAGTTCTTTTTCTGTGCACCCTACTCTGCTCTCTCTTTAAGGTTAAAGGAAGATGGTTGCCCAGCCCTGGAGGACGGATCGGATCGACAACACGACACTCCGACTTAAAAGTACGCGACTGACTCATGAACTCTCGCGTAGAGGAAGACCGTGACTTCCAAGGATGGGTAAAACGGATGGTGTAAATGAGGGAATGTAAAAGGAGGGTGAAATGAAATAATGTAAATATTGTAAAGTACAACGTTCCAAAGTAGCAGGGACCCAAGAACCGAAGAACTTTAGAACGCCACGGCGTTGAAAGAGGTTTAAGGATCCCGATAGTGAGATATATCCTTTGACTAGATACCTCGCACTAGGCCCCTCTGGTTTCCTTTTTATGTTTCCCCGCACACGCCCTACATGAACACACTACCCCCCCCCGACTCCGAAAACCATATCCCCGGGGACCCTGCCCCAAGGAGGAAAGACGAGTAAGAGGTAAGTAAAGGACTTATGAATCCATGTATTTGAATGCGCGCGAATGCTGTCTCCCCCACCCCCCCCTCTTTTCCTCCCTCTGCAGGTTACATCAGAGATTACGGCCAAGGTGTGGCGAAGATCTGAGACCTAGCCATGTCTAAATACACGAAACGGACTAGCGCCGCAGGGTGGTGTCTAAGCACGCCTGCAAACTACTCACGTATCGAACAAACCCGAAAAATTAGCACAACCTGATAAAAAGTGATCACCCTTAAACCAGACCGGACGAATGAACCCACGTTACGTATGATGCGAAACTGTGAGGGAATGTGTGTGTGTGTGTGTGACTGAGGCGTTGACCCAACTGGTCAAAGGACCGAGAATGCGAGAAAGTGCGACAAAATGGTACCTCCTTTTTCTTCTTTCCTTTTCTCAAAGCACGTCCCCTCTACCCTGTCTAATGCTCAAACTGCATGATTACAAGATTCTACCGTGGACTCGTGAATACCCTTTACTGTGTAATGCACTAAATAGCCTTTCTTGAATGCACTGCCGCCCTCTCCGTTGCACGTGTACTATTTAGCCTGCCGTTGCACTCTCTCTCTCTCTCTCTCTCTCTCTCTCTCTCTCTCTCTCTCTCTCTCTCTCTCTCTCTCTCACTCTCTCTCTCTATTTTTTTTGCACTACCACTCTTCCGAGTGGTTAGCCCCGAAATTGGCAGATTGCCACCCCTAGCACACCACCTAATTGGCTTCAAATACCGTCAGTATTTGCACAAACGCTTGTCTTTAATACAATCACCCTGAGGCCGCGTCATTACCTCTCCTTTTCCGATAGAAGTCAATGAACCCAGGTTGGGCCGTAAGGGAAAGGACAGGTAAGACGACAGAGGTTCCCTAATCTGGCCCGAAATGAGGGAACTACATGTCAACGGCTCCTATAGTATAAAACAAGGACCTCAGAATACGCGACCCTCCCCTCCCCGAAACGTCGCAATACCCAAACCAGAAAAACGATCACCCCCGTTACCTCCCCTGTCTATGTCCCTGGTTGTTTCCCATAAAACCCCTGTCCTTCCTAGTTAAGTAACCGGGCTGTAAAAGGTTACGTAGGACCCAGAATGATGTTTTACAAGGTTAACAGACTAGACCAAGGTAAAGAAATCGTCAAAATGAACCCCGCAGTAGTTGAAAAACAGGATGCACCGATAGAAAGGAAATGTTTAGCCATGTTCGTCTCTCAGCAAAATACCTGTGTAGTACCATGTTGACGACTCACTGTACCCTTTTGTAAATGTGAAACTCTAGAGAACGGCATATCTTTGCCAGATTTGTCTCCCGAAGGTGGGTTACCATCAGATGAACTGTCATGCCTGTAATAAATGATTATGAAGGAAAGTCATAGTAAATCCAACAGGTCCGCCACCGGTCATTCATATGCCAGTTGTGAACGTTAAATATAACGGACATTTTCATTCTTTGCCTGGAGCTGGGAGAGAAATAGACTTTTTTTGATTATCTTCATCCGCAAATTTTTTCTAAAAGACTGTCTTTTCAAACTTGTTTAAGGGTACTGCCGTTGGAGGAGAGAAGGACCGGATGTGGGAGCACGAGGCCTGACTGCAGACTAAGGGACACCTGCGACATTAGCCAAGGCGAGACCACGACTGAAAAGAGCTGCAGGACGAGGCACTGTTTTCGACAGCATGAAAAGAAAGGGTCGACCTGATGCCCCTGCTCGACGTCCAGTGCCTGTCGACAAGTCCCCGCTCTCTGAATTCCGTCACACGCCCGCCTATTTGAAGTCTCTCGTTCCCCTAGTTTGTTCCTAATTTGGCCTTGCTCCATCCCCCTTTTTTTCCTCTGACCTACCCTATGGACTGTTTTGAACGCTCTTCTTCCATCGGAACTTTCTGACAATCACCTCAAAGGACACAGGGCGAAAAGGACCTTTCCGACCAGAAACGCGAGGAAAGGGTCGTGCCCTGCAACGCAGAACTTAGAACAGAGCTGGACTTGTAGCTCCACCGCCGGTGCTCAACAGCGCCAACGAAAGACCACAAAGAACAATGAGAACTCGTAAACTTCGAACATTTGACATCCTCAATCACCGTTTTTGCCTCATTTCTCTCCCAGCCGCCATTGTATTGATCCTGCTCCAAACCGAATCTGAAATATGTATTAACCTGCCAGTTCACGTTATGATATGTACTTGCTGCTCGCCGTTTTTTGTATTTCATTCCTATGACTTTCCTGCTGAACAAATTTATCAAAGTTTATCAAATAGGTGCACCTCCTAAAAACTAGAAACCTCAAAATGTATTGTTTACAACTCTTTTTCTAGGGTTCCTACCGGTTTCTTTCCCATGCCCACCACAATAGACCCGAGTAGAAAATGAACCAGCAAGATGTCTTGAATATGTTAAAGGGGGGACTGTGGAAAATTAGTGCGGTTTGGTGAACATTATCTGCGCCATCTTGCCTTTTCCCCTGATGCCACACTTTTGTCGTGCGCGCCCGCCATTTTAAGATGCCCCGATCAGAACGAACCCTTTTGCATGCCGCTGGCCCCTGACATAGCCCTTTGCCTTCACTAAGCCTGCACGCTGACCACCCCCTGCTTGCACCTGCCTTGAGTCATAAACCCCTCTTCGGCGCTGCTCTGCCCCCGGCCCTCATCCTGTTCCCAGCGCGACACCTCCCTGCTTTCCTTTCATGATCTCCGGCCCTTAGATGCAAACCCCCTTTTTCCCCGTGAGCCCGTTTTGTCCTCCCCGTTCCCAAGCCGACACCCAGCTCTGCCGATACCATCCTTGCCCCTCCCCGTACAATAGAAAGCTTCCCCCATCAAAGAATCCCCGGGTTGATCAAAGCCCCCCACCCCATGAGACCCGATCAGACTCCCCACATTCCGTGAATCGGCGGATTATCCAGCTGCGCGATGCTCATCACCTGTTGTGACTAGGGTGGGGACTTAAACTGTAAATGTGTGTGGGAACGGGCCCAAAGGGGAGTTCCGAGAATGTCTTTTCCGCACATCAAAGCTTTAAACATGTATGTGTAATCTGCAATAAAGTCATAAATGTGGATATAAGAGGCCAGGCCTCAGAAATACAGTTAGAGCACCTCAGAACGATACCTTCTGTCCGTTTCGTTGTGTTCTCCTCCGGAGAGAATAAAAAAACCTTGTTTCCTGCTTTCCAGTCTCCAGCGCCTGCCTCTTCATTGTTTTAAATAACTAGGGGGTCACAGAGGCAATACCGCCGGGCAAATATCGATTGTCCCCGACCCTATTGAAACTGTTTTTACAGGCCAGTTGTTTGAAAGTTCCACGGAGGACTTGGGGGCAGAAGTATTTCTAGAGCCAGATGGCTCCAACGCCCCACAGCTGTTTCAGAGCCTGTGTGGCTCCAACCTTTCGCGCAGTTTTGTTCTAGGGCCAGTGAGGGCCCCGGCGCAGTTTTGATTCTCCAGCTGCCCAGCAATTAGTGGGCAGCTGCACCGTTTAGGCGCAAGATGGAGAGGGGGTCCCTGAGAGGGATAGAGATGGCACAGAGGTGCCCGGCCAGTCACAGCTGCGCAGCACTTAGTGCCAGCTGCAGCGTTTAGGCCCTTGTGAGTGTTCCCAGGTGCCCAGCAAGTAGTGGGCACCTGCATCGTTTAGGCCCCTGACATTGAGACTCAGGGCGTTCTAGCCCCAACACGGCCAGTTGGCCTAGGGACTGCCACAGGTAGTGGCTTATGTAGGTCTTGCGCAATTGTATGGTTATTTGCACCTCTGAATGTGATTTCTTGCATCATGTCTTATTCCTGCACCTCTGAATGTTTTTAGACATCATGTGACTTTTGCGCCATTGTAGTATTATGGTACCTCTGAATGTATTTGTATTGCATCATGTGCTTTATTCTTAACACCGCTGAATGTGTAGGTTTATACATTAGGTGTTTCCTTTACTACTCCTCTGAATGTGTTTCATGCATCATGGGTAATGTGTTCTTGCTTAGACCCCTAAATGCTGTGTGATACTTAGGTGGTTGTTCTTTTTAGTACAGGTGGTCCTAGTGAGGTCCTGGTCCCCTGCGTGACAGTCTCTTAAGGGGTTAGGGTTGCGTAGGTGGTACTTACCTGTTCCCAGTAGTTACTGGATGTGATCTATAACTGTTACTTTGTGTTACAGTGAAGTTTATATACTTTTATTCTAATTTCTGACAAGTATTTCTATATCTGCGAAGTGTTGACTCTGACAGTGGCCCATGTGGCCCTGTCTTGTAAATAATCCCTTGTGAATATTGCCGTGCCAGATTGGCACAATGTACAGGTGTGATTTCTATCTGATATGTTTTGACAATACAAAAGTTATTTTTAATATAACCTTGTGTGGAGTCTCTTTTGTGGTGTGCCTAGTATGTTGTTGCTTTTGTGCGCTGGCGCAAATGCTTTACACATCGCCTCCGAGTTTAGCCTAGACTGCTCGTGCCAAGCTACCTAGAGGGTGAGCAGGGGTTATCTTGGCGTGTGACTTCCTTGCCCTGACTAGAATGGTGGTTTCTGCCTGGCTTTGGCGTCAGCCTTAGCCTACCAGAAATAGCCGGTTCTAACAGTTACCATTAAGAGTATATGGTGCTGGGAGGTTGTCATCACGAACTCCACAGCAACATGATGGCTACACTGAAGACTGAGAAGTTTGATATCAAACTTCTCAGCACCTTAAACCCACACTGATGCCAGTGTGGGATTGAATGCCAAATGCACGACAGAGGACAACTTAGAGTTGTCCCCTGAACCTAACCTACAATCCACGTCTTGTCTGAGAGACTGCCTAGGCTGCCACACAGCAGACATGTTGCTGGACCCCTGGGTAGAGAGCCATCCGCTCTCCTGGACCTGCAACAATAAATGTCCTGGGTGAGGTGCTAGGTCTCCTCCCCCAGGATGGGCAGGGTAAGCTTCAAAGGCATGCCACCTTTGTGAGCTTCTCCAGGCCACTTGCTGTACTCAGCAACTGGCCCCCACCAATTCTAACCCCCACTCTGGTGGGGAGACTGGCGCAAAACCCCAAGGAAGGAAAGGGGGTGTGCCAGGCTCTGTCAACCCCACTCCTCAGGTGGGGGAGGCGAGGTGAAGCACATCTCCGGGCTCTCACAATCTTGAGGATGGGGAGCCCTGCCCAATCAGAGATAGGCTACTGCCACCCTCCCACAGGAGAGGAGCAGGATAGGGTGTGTACTCACCCCAGGACAGGGACCCATTGGTCCCTGCCCTCACCCGACCTGTAACTGCCCAAATTTTGGTATTTAGGGGCACCTTGAACCTTCCTTCCTCAGATCCAGATTTAAAACAAGCAAGAAGATCAAGAAACCAGAAGACCTGCTGTGCAGCTGCTAACAAGGAGGACACCAACTTACTTGGCCCCAGCCCTACCGGTCTGTTGATCCTTGAACCTGCTCCTGCGAAACTCCAGCGCCTTCGTGGTCAGCAACCTCAAAAACCCCGTAGGACCGGATTGCCTTCAGACTCTACCAAGACTGGGACTCCCACAGCAGTGGTTCGGCTCAAAAAGTAACACCCCTGGTGCCTGCCGGGAACCGTGAATCCAGCAACCTCTGCACCCGCTGAGCCCGGCCTGTGCCTGCGTGGACAAAGACCCAAAGGACATACCCCCGGCGATTGGGACCTGAAATCCAGTGCCCCAGGACCCTCCTCTATGACCCAGGCGACGCCTGTAGCCTCACAACAAGGGACCCCTCACAACAAGGGACCCCTCCAACCATGACCAGCAGAGGGAAAGATTTCCCGACGTCAAAAGACACCCCACGGCGCCCCATGGCCCCCTGTGCCCAACTCCTGGGTGCCTATCTATCCTCCAGGATCCCAACTTACCCCTTGAAGTGTTGGTCGCTCCTGAAGAATTTCTGTCCCTGAGCCTGCAGCCTTTGTTCATCTTCCAAGTTTTCCAATGAATAACATTGAGCGCCAGATGGCTCAAAAGCACCCTGCACCCAGCCGCCCGAGTGCCCCTGGCAGTGCAACCTTTGTCCTAATCTATTTCCAAATTTGCCCGGAGCAAGTGACCAGGAGCCCAGCTCCCACAGCCGTGTGGCCTGCTTGCCAGCAGCCACCACCCAAAGGTCCTCTGCCTCTCGTAGGTTAACATTGGGCCTAACTACCTCTGCACCCGGCTGCCCCTGTGCCGCTGAAGGTGAACCAACTGTACCTACCTGACCCTGAGAGACCCCGGAGTCTATGTCCAGAACCTTAATTCTGCCAGTCGAGTACTTACCCAAAAGCTGATAACTCACTTTTCTTCCATAAGGTAACATGGACTGGTTTCACTTGGAAATTCTTTTAAAATACAAATATTCCTTAAAAATCACTATTGTAACCAAAACGCTTTTACTCAACTGTTTACAGGAGATGGTTCTAAAATAAAATAACTATATATTTTGATACAAAACAATTGGCCTAGAGTTTAGTTCTTGTGTGTGTGTGTGTGTGTGTGTGTGTGTGTGTGTGTGAGACCATTTGCTGACTGAGTGTGTACAAGTGCTTTACACTGTCCTCTGATACTGCCTTACTGCTCGACCAAGCTACCACTTTAGAGAGTAGGGTTATACCTAACTTTAGCCTCTGCCAAACCTCTGGGGACTGTGGACTCTGTGCACACTGTACCTTACTTTTGTCCAGTATATACAGCGCCAATAAGCATGCAGTGTTTATGGACGGGAAGGCAAGGATGGCGGAAGAAAAGCATTTTTTGCCCTCAACTGTCTCTTGGATTCCCTGTCCAGGGAAGCGCGGCTGGGAACATGCCATGGCATACCAAGCTCGCCAGGGTGAGGTGGGTTGTGAGAAAGTTTGGGTCACCCGCAGCAGGGTGGTGGCGAGCATCCTGTTGCCAATAGTATGTCTGTAAGGGCTTCATTCAATGGGAGCAAGTGTTCTGAGAAGGGAGCTCCTGGCTGTAGCACCTCTGTCAAGATGTTAGTCTTGACTGCCACAGAGGGTAGCTAAAGGCCAAGGGCCTCAGCCGCCCTCTACACCACCACTGCATAAAATGCTCCCTCCTCCGAGCCACAGGGTGGGGGGGAAATGGGGTGACACCAGTATCTGAAGAAGTAACTGGCCTCACCCAATTCCTCATACCAGTCAATCTCCTGATCGTAGTGCTGGTATTATTAAGTGTCTAGTGACCTAGCATCTCCGAATAAGGGTCAGGGAAGGACCTATAACCAGTCGTGGAATTTGTGTTGGTTGACGCAGCTCCGGCTCAGTGTTCTCTGGGATTAGAATAGGGCTGGTGTCTCTGGTAGCATCAGCGTCAGGACCAGCTTCTGGGAAGGTTGCAGTGGCACAACCAGCAAATCTCCGGATCCATGGTGGGAGGGGCTGGAGTAGAACCCAATGCACCCCCCATACCCCCGGGCCTGCGGGGGCCAAAGGCATGCAAGAGGGGTCAGGCCGCACAAACATTAGGCGCATGGACTCCTAAAATCCTTTCATTTAAGCAGGGTTCGCTCTGTCTCCCGGAAAAGCAGTGAGTCGCGGAGCCGGCCCAGGTTCCATGAACAAGCCCACAAACGCCAAGGTTCCTTTAAGGGCTTTTTGGGCCTCTTACCAGATTGTCCTGATGAGCTCGAGTGGGACGAAGAGGACTTGGTATACTTGAAGCAGCTCTGGGACCTTCCTCTTGACCGGGACCTAGATCTCTGAGGATTCGTGCGTTGCATTGCCTGCCGGCTTGGAGGCGTGATCGTACTCCAGACACCACAGGCACACCAACTTTGGGTTTGTCACAGACGTGGCGGAAATAAGCATCCTGGGACCGGTTTCGGGTTCATAACCCTCAACAGCCAGGTTTCTTGAATCCAGTGGCAGAGTGAGCAAGGGACCCACGTCTGGGCATACCCTGCCAACTTAGGGCGAACAAAGCGATACCAAAGGGGATGATGGACGGACGCTCTGTTCGCCCTAAGTTGGCAGGGTATGCCCAGACATGGGTCCTTTGCTCACTCTGCCACTGGATTCAAGATAGCCTGGCTGATGAGGGTTATGAACCCGAACCCGAAACCGGTCCCAGGATGCTGGTTACCGGTCCAGGGAAGACATGGCTTGGCAGTTCGGGCTGGACTGTTCCCATGAGGCACAGGGTCAGACTGATTTCCATATGGCCATGTCTGAACTAGGGGTGGTGGAGTGAGCTAAAGAATAATGGATTAAACCCAGATCAGTTGACTGGGGGTGAGTATTTGATTTGATCAAACTCTCCGCCCATCATCCCCTTTGGTATAGCTTTATCTATAACATTAGAGCATGTTGCTAGGAGTATGTATTAACTGTGTGCGCTTTGAAAATGTGCACTGGTGCATATTTATGCGGTGTTGTACATTGCTACACTTTTGCATGAGGTGCACAAATAATAGAAAAGCTGCTTTAAACTAATAGCGTTTGCTAGGTAATAACTAATACAGCGTACTAGTATGGGGGGAGGTAAACATAAATGGGTTTATTTTCATAAATTAATACTCTTTTGTGTTTGTTTATGGACCCACCATAAAATGGCTGCCTAAGAATCCAGCATGGCTGAGAATTGTGCTGAAATGAGGCGCATACGCAGAACCAGCTTGCCTCAAGTGGAGAAATGAGTCAAGGCCACAATGAACTGTACATTCTCGTTATCGTGCCAATGTACCAGTGTTTGTGTAAAGTATCATTCCTGTGTGTGATGTGAAAGGAAGAAGGAAATTGACGGATACATTTTTCTGCCTTAATGTTGCATATTTGTATAATTATGGATGGTGAAACATAAGACTGTATTAAGCATGAACGCTTCCTTTGTTAAAACTGGTATGGATTGGATTTGCAAATGAGAACAGGATGGCGAGACCCTCATGTCATCTATGCTAACCAATCACAGTGCAAGTGTCTACTGAAACCTGCAACATTATTTGTATAGTCAGCCAAGAATATATAAAAATAACTCCATAGGGGGCGTGTCTGCTTTAAGCCTTAGTCTGAGAGGGAGGAGAGGAAAAGAAGCAGATGAGATCCGACATCATGTGGGTTGGGTACGTGAACATCGCGGATGCAGTCTGGGAGGAGATTACGTCCGAGGAGAGAGAGGGAGGTGGGGGGCATAGGCTAGCCTTACAAGTCATATTTTTGGCAAGGTAGATCACATTCCTCTTTGGTCTTGAGAAGGGTGGGCTGTCTCCCTCTGTGGAGCACAGAGAGGCAGATTGAACAGACCAGGGCAGAGAGTACAGCTGATAGAAAGGTTTAGATTTAGATGCTAAAACTCCAAGTTTATGCTTTGACTAATTAACTAGTTTTGAAAAGATTGGTCTTATGCATTTATTTCTCTTTATGGGAGATGTTTGCCAATTATTAATTAGCCTTGCAAAACTCACTCTTGAATTATATTTTCCTGAACTCTTTGTATGCAACCTACAATATGTTCTGTATTAATTCTATTTTACCTGTTTTCCAAATTCTGTAACCTGATTGATATTTGACTAATGAATAAAGGGTCAGAAAAAGCTCAACTTTTAACTAAGAAAATAAAACCCTTTAAAAATACTCACCAACTCTCTTTATTGGCTTAAATATTGATTGTATTTAGATTTTTCATGTTTATGTAAAGTCTCCTGAAGGTGATACACAGTGGCACCTTTTCAGCAGTAAAATAAAGGTAAATGTGGTTTTTCATTGAGAAATTACCGTGAATTTACCGCTGGATCACCCTCAACACAAGCTCACCACCTGCATGACCGTAGTTGCAAACTGGATGAAAGCCAACTATCTCAAGCTCAACACGAACAAGACAGAAGTAGTGATGTTTGGCAGGAACACCTCACCATGGGACTCCAACTGGTGGCTGGCCGGATTTGTACTCGCATCCACAACTCATGCCAGGAATCTTGGAATAATTATCGTCTGCACAAGTTCATGCCATCACTACATCCTGATTCCACACCCTGAAGAAGCGGAGGAACAAATCCAGATGCTCACAAGCAGCACAAGAAAAACTGTCACTCACGCCCCAGTCACCGTCAAGTTGTACTAGAGGAACTTCCTTTATACCAGGATCACCAAGCAACTCAAAGACTATAGCTCGGGGGTCTCCAACCTTTTCTGTAGTGAGAGCTAATTCTGCTCAAGGAAAGTCCTGCCGAGCTACTGGCATATTTTATCACTGTAAAATGCGGATATGTATTAACATTACACTATGACCACCCTAAGAAAGATTTATCAGGAGTCACTACTCAAAAATTCCAGATGAAGTTATAAGGAGAATGCTAGAAAAATGTTTATCAATATTGAATGCTTATAATCAAGTAAAATTCAAATCATCACATGCTGTGTGCCACAAAGGGTACTACCACAGTAGTAAGTCTCCCCAACTCAAATTGAGTTATCATTCAGCTAACAACTTTAAATGTGTTTTAGAATTGTAATATTTTGTCTTAATTAGCATATTAGTTTTTTAAAAATACACATATTGTACGATCAAAACCAGTTTCCTGCAATCAAGCTCAATTTTCCAAAAGAAAAACCTTAAAATTGAGCTTGATTGCAGGAAACTGGTTTTGATCGTACAATATGTGTATTTTTAAAAAACTAATATGCTAATTAAGACTTAATTTACAACAAGGGGTGGTGATGGACAGAGTCTCTGAATTAAGCAGAATACGCTCACCCAGTCAAGAGATCAGGGCTAAATCCAACACCGTTTTTTAGCTCATTGCACCATCCCAGTTTCAGAACCTGGCTGTATGCAAATTAGTCTGTCCCTGGCCCAGTGCATCATGGGAACAGGGCAGACCAGACTACAAAAGCCAATTCTTACACTGGGAAGGAAACAAGCTTCCGGGGACCGGTTTCTGGCATTTCAGCCGTCTTCGGCCCGGCTTGCTTGAATCCTGATGGTGCAATGAGCAAGGGACTCACATCTGAGTATACCCTTCCACGCTTAGGGTGGACAAAAATATTTACAACAAGGGGTGGTGATGGACAGAGTCTCTGAATTAAGCAGAATACTCTCACCCAGTCAAGAGATCAGGGCTAAATCCAACACCGTTTTTTAGCTCATTGCACCATCCCAGTTTCAGAACCTGGCTGTATGCAAATTAGTCTGTCCCTGGCCCAGTGCATCATGGGAACAGGGCAGACCAGACTACAAAAGCCAATTCTTACACTGGGAAGGAAACAAGCTTCCCAGTCCCTTGCTCATTGCACCATCAGGATTCAAGCAAGCCGGGCCGAAGACGGCTGTAATGCCAGAAACCGGTCCCCGGAAGCTTGTTTCCTTCCCAGTGTAAGAATTGGCTTTTGTAGTTTGGTTTGCCCTGTTCCCATCTTGCACTGGGACAGGAACAGACTAATTTGCATACAGCCAGGTTCTGAAACTGGGATGGTGCAATGAGCTAAAAAACGGTGTTGGATCTAGCCCTGATCTCTTGACTGGGTGAGAGTATTCTGCTTAATTCAGAGACTGTCCCTCACCACCCCTTGTTGTAAATAATTAAGACTTAATTAGCATATTAGTTTTTTTAAAATACACATATTGTACGATCAAAACCAGTTTCCTGCAATCAAGCTCAATTTTCCAAAAGAAAAACCTTTTCAGAAAACGCATATTTTTTTTCTTTAAAAAATCAAATCAGTTTTCATTGTTAGAAAATACACAGTCCCTAAACATCAGCTTTTAGTTTTCATTGAGTACCGCCATGTAAAAATGCCAGCGATGGACAAAGTCTGCTTCAAATACCCACGAATTAGAATCATAGGCCATGCTTGCTCACCATAACACTATTAATGCATCTGTTATGCTAATAATGCCCACCATTAAACCAGGGCTACTACTGTGCCAAAGTGGGATGCCCAACATATATCCGTTATGACATCATTATGGGAGAAGCGGTTGCCACTCTGTCAGGAATGGCTAAAAGCAAGCCAGGCATGCTCTTAATATGTCAGTGATGGCAGCAAGTATGTAATTACTAGACTTGTATGCCCAAAATAGTCAAGGATGTAATATTATGGCAATGGCACAATCATACCATGAACGAGCACAATTGCGTCAGAGATAATACTCTAATGATGGGGACCAGCAAACATATTTGGCAGCCCTTGACACTAGGAGTAGCTTTAAGGAAGCAACACTGTTTATGAGGGAAGGACACAATGTCACACACCCACACAAAAATGAATATGATGCTTCTAATTTTCTCTGCCCTGGATGCATCCTCTGTTCTCTCAGCTCTTTGGTTGATCATGCTCCCAACTAACAAATTTTCACTCTAGTTCTTGCAGTCACTCACTTTGGTGGGTCAGCCCTGGTTACTGCTCCCACTATTCTTTGATGTCACACACGGTGTGACTGATAGAGTAGGGCATATAACATGGCCAATCTCCTTCTTAGGTAGATTTAAAGTGGATAAAGATGGTTCATGTGACAAACCCATAGGCCAACACCCTATTCTGCCCATGCTTCAACACCCTCCACATACTTTGCAAGACCTTTAAATGGATCCCTCCCGAAACCAGGAAGACCGTCACCCATGCACTCATCACTAGCAGGCTGGACTACCAGAATGCCCTCTATGCCGGAATCAAAAAATCTCTTCTCCACAAACTCCAGACCGTCCAGAACGCTACAGCCAGACTCGTCCTCAGCATCCCACGACAAGACCACATCACCCAGCACCTACGGGACCTCCACTGGCTCCTCCTTGAAAAACAAGCATTTGCAATGCAATAGGTCTCGCATTAGGGAAGTTTGAGCTATGGGGATTGTAAATGACACATTTTTTGTTTATGTGTTGGTTTTGAAAATAGCTAAAT
Source organism: Lissotriton helveticus (assembly GCF_964261635.1). Lineage (NCBI taxonomy): Eukaryota > Metazoa > Chordata > Amphibia > Caudata > Salamandridae > Lissotriton > Lissotriton helveticus. The sequence continues at coordinate 302,562,316 of NC_136073.1, read as the reverse complement.
TAATAGCTTTGTCATTTACAATGCCAATAGTTATAACTTTCGCAAATGTGACACCTATAGCATTTGTAATGCAATAAGTGTTGTATTTACGTGAATTAGATGTATTGATATTACAAATAACAATGGCTTTTATTTTTTTTATAATTAATACTTAAATAAAAGTTATTGTAATTTATAATGGCAATAGCTTAAACTTTTGTAAATAACCTTTGTGAAGATTATGTTCAGTGTATTTTATTGTGACAAAAATCCAAGAACAGAAGTGAAAAATTAACATCTTTTTGTGACATTTGTAATAAAGCTTGAAACATTGAGAGAACATATTTGAACCAGTTGTTGTTGAATGGTTGCACAGATTGATGCTGTGGGGGCGCGGAGTGACGTTGTGGTGGCGACGAGTGATGCTGTGGCGTTCAGTGATGCTGTGGTAGCGCATAGTGATGTTGTGGTGCCCCTGAGTGATGCTGTGGTGGCCCTGGGTGATGCTGTGGTGGTGCTGAGTGATAATGTGGTGGTGCTGAGTGATAATGTGGTGGTGCTGAGTGGTGCTGTGGTGGTGCTGAGTGGTGCTGTGGTAGTGCTGAGTGATACTTTGGTGATACTGAGTGGTGCTGTGTTGGTGCTGAGTGATAATGTGGTGGTGCTTAGTGATAATGTGGTGGTACTGAGTGGTGCTGTGGTGGTGCTGAGTGATGCTGTGGTGGTGCTGAGTGGTGCTGTGGTTGTGCTGAGTGGTGCTGTGGTGGTGCCGAGTGATGCTGTGGTGGTGCTGAGTGATGCTGTGGTGGTGCTGAGTGATAATGTGGTGGTGCAGAATGATAATATGGTGGTGCTGTGGTGGTGCTGAGTGGTGCTGTGGTGGTGCTGAGTGATGCTGTGGTGCTGCTGAGTGGTGCTGTGGTGGTGCTGAGTGATAATGTGGTGGGTAATTAATAAAACCACTTATGCATAGCTGGGAGCTGCTTTATTGTAAGCAACAGACATGCTACATGCGCTGCACAACGAGTGTTTGCTTATGGTTTGAAAGGCATGTGGGGCCCCGTTTTTTAAAGGTTAAATGACACACTTTAAAGGCAACATTAGATCCCAAGTGGCAGGCACGCTGTATGCGCTGCAGAACGAGTGTTTGCATATGGGTTGACAGGTGTGTGGGGCCCCGTTTTTAAAAGCTACATTTGATGCTTTAAAGACAGCATCGGATCCCAAGTGGCAGTCGCGCTGTATGCACTGAACAACGAGTGTCTGCTTACAGGTTTAAAGGAGTGTGGGGCTCTAGATTTTTTTAGATAAATTCCACACGTTTAAAAATCCCTCATAACCTCTGCAATATTTTGTTTAAGCTGTAACAGTATTTTTTTTAACTATACAGTTAAACCACAAATAGCTGTATAATACTATATACCAAGCATACACAATTATTAAAAGACATAGGAAAATAAGGCCTACATTTATCGCACAATACATCTTTAACGCAACATTTATAACAAAGTACCAGATGCAGCTAACCTCTGCAACAGGTTTGTAAACAAACGGCGAGAAAAGTGATAAAACCCACGCCCCAGCTCCACTTCTAAAGAGAACACAATTAATTTTATGGTGGACCAAAAGCATAATATAAAACTTATGCTTATCTCCAGGAAGCGCAATAAAGATGTGCGTCTGTGCTCAAGAAAGCATGCCATGCAAGCTACTTTGCATTACGTATCACATGTGCAAAACGCACAGGGCAAAGGAGTACACTATTATATAGCATATACTTGTTTTCTACATTTATATGTTTTCTTTTTTATTAATTATCACGCACACGGACTGCTTATTTTAAACTAAATAGTCCTATTGCAGAGCTCTTCGCTAGCAGTACTACGGATTTTACTTGTAAATATAAAAAGCTCTTATGCGTAAAACATCAGTCTCTGCTGTAAAAATAAACAGATCACCGTGGCGTGTTCGCAATGCACAGCCATAGCTCTACTTAAAATGTATGTTATACCACAGGGTGTAGACATATGTTGTCGGGATGCCAAACATTTTTAAACACAATTGCAGGAGGTGAAAATACTATAGTTTAAATAACCAACCGGTGTGCAGCACCAATAGAGCCCGCGTTTCCCAGAGAGCCGAACCGGTTCCTCAGTTGCATGGCAGCGGTTTAAACTACATTTATGCTAAATCAGAAGGGATGTGGCGGCAACGATACCAAATCCAGTTTTAGCTACCTCTGTGCGCGTAGCTTTGTATCTGTGCACATCATACACAGTACAAAAAAGACATCATTCCGTGCTAACAAAACAAATATGTTTTAGGTAATGTAAATAGTGCTGATAAAAAGCACGGTTACAACTACGGGTGAAATTGGCAATAAGTAAACCTGCATAAAGACGCACACCGTTTAACAGTTAAAAACCTTACATTTTAAAGTGCAAATCTGTAATATACCATAGCTAGGAATGTAATAAACGTAAGTGCTGTTTGTTAGTTAGCTCCGTATATTACCTCACACATAAATGTTTAGCGCTGCTTGAATTGTAAAAATAACTCCTGTGCCTGCCCACTAAAATATGCTTGTTCTTAAAAAAAACATGCGATCCCAAGCAGCAGCTGCGCTGAATACGTGACACAACGAGTGTCTGCTTACACATTTAAAAGCGAGTAAGGCACTCGTCTTTCTTTTTTTTACCAAAAAGTCTATAAAACATCGGGATTGCTAACAAAATATCACACGGAGTAGCGCTGCACATTAATAATAATTTCGAGCACTTTGCTATTTAGATTGTAACAGCGCAGCCTCCTCGATCCTTTTCAATTAGCATCAGCTACAATAGTTATATTCAGGGGGTACAACACGTTTAAAAGCATATTGTCCTCAAAAAAACTCCTGATCCCAAGCAGCAAACATGCGAAATACGTCCGACACAGGTTACAAAGCATATAGAGCCCTCCTCTTTCTATAACTAAATTGCTTGTTTTTAAAAAAAACACATGATCCCAAGCAGCAGCCGCGCTGAATACGTGACACAACGAGTGTCTGCTTACAGATTTAAAGGCGAGTAAGACGTGTAAGGCTATAAAACATCGGGACAGCTAACAAAACCTCACGTGCTTAAACAAACAAGAACATCGCCAAAAGAAACAAGACGGAGGGAAGAGAGGGGAGGGGGGAGGAGAAATGCGACACGGCGGGAAGGGGCAGGCAGGATGACTCAGGGGAGGGGGCGGAGCGGGGCAGAGCGGCATGTGGGTGTGAAGAAGCCGGGCCTTTGAAGTGAAGCTAAGCTTCACTTCAAAGGTGTCGGAGGAATGCGGGCGGCTGTGCACGCGCTTTTAAGCTCAATGCACATGCGCATTGAGCTTAAAAGTCACGGGCACTGCAAGGAATCGCCACGATTCCTTGCAAGTTAGATAAAGAGTCGATGAGCCCCTATAGTCTCGCTTGCTCGATGCGCATGCGCATCGACAGGCGAGACCTAATGAGGGACCTTCAAGCTGCTCACACACACCTACAAAGCCCTCCACAACACCGGACCCCAATACCTCAACAAAAGAATCTTCTTCTACGCCTCCAAGAGAAACCTCAGCTCTGCTGAACAGGCATTGGCCGATATCACCCGCATCCACAGAGCCAGAACAGGAGGTAGATCCTTCTCCTACATCGTGGCCAAGCACTGGAACAAACTGCCCCTCCGCATCAGACAAGGCCCTACACTGAAAGCATTCAGGAAGAGCCTCAAGACCTGGCTTTTCCAATGACCGGAGCTGCCCAAATGCCCCCCCCCCCCACAGTGCTTTGAGACCCTCACAGGTGAGTAGTGCACTCTATAAAACCCTGATTGATTGATTGATAGGCCAACAGAGTGTGTGTTTGAGCGTTATCAAGAGATACTGCCATTGGTTTGGCTCTCTGTAACTCTTACGGGTAATGAAACGAGCAGTGCTGCCTTCTTGAATATACACATAATCCCTGAGATCAGATTGGTTTGGCTTCACCTCTGAGACCTACTTTGAGGGTGCTGGTGAGCTACCAGTAGCTCCTGCGCTACTGGTTAGAGACACCTGCTATAGCTCATCCAGAACTCGGCAGACAGGCACATACTCAACCTCCCAAACAGAACTCACATTACAACACACCTCAGGAACTACACTGGCTTCCAGTACACAAAAGTGCTCAATTTAAACTCCTCACCCACACATTCAAGGCACCCACACATTTAAGGCACTCCACAACTCATGCCCGACCTACCTGAACAGTCACATCTTCCACCAACCATCCAGCCATACACTGTTGCTCTGCAGGACTCCTACAAGCAACCATCCAATGCATACACAGAACATGTTCAGGACGAGCGTTCTCTTTAATTACTTCTAAAGAGCGGAACAGCCTCCCTTTCCACATCAGAACCTCCTCCTCTCTTCTTTAATTCAGCAAGAAGATGAAGAAAATGCTTTTTAATTAACCAACTTACAATAGGTAGAGCTAGGTACACACCACCTATTCAGCATCAGAATAACCTAGTGAGTGCTAATGCGCTTTACAAATGCACATAAATTAACTAAATATACACATTACACTATACACATACCTGCTGAAATTGCCAATTCTACGTTTGTAGGAAATTTCTTCAGACATCGTAGTACAAGGTCCAGACAACATTCCTTGTTGAACAGGGAGACTGCTCTGCTGCTACTTTCACTAAATGTGCAACAAAAAGATGATGGCTTTTAGTATGTGAGCGAGGGTGTGGCATTATCAAATATGAAACCGAAGCATCATATCAGCCATTATTATTCTCTGGTATGCAAAGAGCACAGGCACTTCAGCTAACGCTTGGTGCATTTTGCTTCCAGTAACCCCAGGAAATTTTACTCCTGTCCAAGTTTACAGTACCAACAGTCCCACATTCACCATTACCCGATTCAGATGCACATTAGCATTATTTCAAACATATCTGGCAGCCATTTAAGTGTTTGCTTCATTCCAGAACGAGGACACTAGTACACACTGCATTAAGATTCTAAATCGAGTCAAAGGTCTTAATTCTTCCATTAGTGAATGAATTTAGGCCTTATTTGGAGGCACGAAAACTATAACTGGACAATTAATTCTCAGAGATCCAAACATTCACTTCAAACCTGGACTGAGGTGTTATTGTGTCGTTTTCTTCAGCAAATAGGAGTGGAATAAAATGAAATGGCAACTTCACAAGAGTTGTGAATCTGCACCCAACAGGCATTTTTCTCCTAGAGATTTCTAACAGTTTTGCAGCTGTAAAATCAGGTCAGCATTAATGACATGGAAAGTGGAGTAGCAAATAACAATACTAGCTAACTTGTAACCTCAACACAGGTCAAATCAAAAGAAAAAACTTACACACACCATTACCTTACCACAGATTCCATAGCAGGTTAATAGCTTCATTAGCTATATCTTCAACATAATTTTTGCTGGGTTCTTGCTCCTTTCTATCAAGTTCAACACTTGTCTCTAGCCCACTGCTACACTGAAATATACAAGTACATTTAAGAAACGATTAGGTCACAAGACAGTTCTCTTAACTGAAATGCAGTTTACATACACAATTAGGGACACAAAACCTAAGAAGCTGAAAACAATATACCATTGTCCAAGGTGAGAATGCCTCTTTTAGAGAGAAAGTGTATATCAGAATTTAATTGCATGACAATTACATTAAATGCCACTACAGTAAGTAGAACTACAATTAAGTGTGAGGCCTGATCTTGGAGTTCTAGTCAGTGGTTACGGAGCTCTATGAAGAGTGGGCAACATTGTTTGTGTCAAAAGCCAAAACTATTGTTACATTTCCACTGGCAAACCCAATTACTACCTTTAGACACTGGACTCTCCAGGCAAAGTGAAGTTGAGCAGTAAAAGCTTACTGCAGGAGGCGACTGAGTTAGAAACTGATGCACCACAACCTCTTGAATCACAGAACTCCTCAGCTACAGTGTTAACAGCGTGATTACGAATTTACCACAAATTTACCCTGTGCTGCAGAATTTGGAAAGTTCAGTAAATTAAAAAAAAAACTTAAGCTGAAACAGATCGAAAGTACGATTTGCGGTGTGCAGCACTGCACAAGACACTGAAAAGTTCCAGAGGCCATACAGAAGCAACATAGTGCAAAATGTCAACTACTGAGAAGTCATCAAACATACATCGAAAGAATAGACTAAAATATGATACAAGGTTGTTAAAACCCCGTTCGACTGGGCCAGTGGGCAGGCAGGTTCTACTTGGCCTCAACGGTGACTGTTTGCCTCTGTGAACTGGGCTAAGTGCAACCCCCTTCCACACATGACTTTTAAAGGGTAATGAGTGTGAACAGTCAAAGAAGTAGTGCGTGATTCCAGAGCTCAGCTCTCAACAAGCAACCAACAGACATAACTACAATATCCAGTCTAGTTCTGGTCTTTAAAAAACAAAAAGAACTTAGCACTTTTTAATCACACAAGGGTACTAAATTCTACATAGTCCAACTTAGCATAGAGATTAGTGATCCTGAGTGCAATTCCCCCCTGTGGTGCTACACTCCGAGATCCTTGGAGCTAATCCCACCAAGGTGAAAGAGCCCTTGATGGCTTAACCCTCCCAGTTATCAGGTAAAACATGAATCCAACTGAGATGCAGTCTCAATTTTTCTCACAAGTCAAACACGCACCCTGGTGTGTTGCAGGTATGTAATAGTCTATTTCTTCCTGAGCACATCAGACTGCACAGCTGCACTCCCAATGTGGAAGATGAAGCGAATGAAGTCTGTCCCAAAGACTACCAAGCAGGCCAGGCGGGCCAGTCTCTATACATGTGAAAACTAAGTTGATGGACGGAGCGCTGAAACGTTTCAGACACTCACCCCCAGTCACAGATCTGGGTTGAATCCATCATCATTCTTTAGCTCACTGCGCCACCCCAGTTCAGACCCAGCCATGGGAACAGTCCAGCCCAAACTGCCAAGCCAGGTCTTCCCTGGACCGAAAACAAGCATCCTGGGACCAGGTTCAGGGTAACACCCCTCATCAGCCAGGGTAGCTTAAATCCAGTGGCAAAGTGAGCACGATGCATGTTTCCAGTCCAGGGAGGACCTGCAGTAACCATAGTAGATGCAGACCCAACTGGGCAAATAGGCAGTTGCATCCCAGACAGGGTAAGATAAGCATTTGCAGGCACGATCAAGCCAATGCAGGAACCACAAGAGATGCAGCCCTAATGGGGCTTAAAGGCATAGATGCTTGAAGTGATTTCCACCAGGAACCAATTTTAAAAGACAAGGGTAACCCGCTGCAGTGCAACCACTCCTTACTTGCTCTCAGGTAGTCAGTCCTCTCTCGATGTACCACAGTCCCTGGGTCTTGGTAGGCCTCTTGATTCCTGGACAGTTTCTCCTCTTGCTGGGCCATGGAGGCTCCTCCACCTCTCAGCAGGCATACAGGCTTTTAGGCCCTACATGCAGATCCTCAGATCCTCTAGCAGAGAGTAGACTTCAGCAGATGTCCCTTCACATATGGTAGACTCGCTATCATGTAGATACTACCTTTGGTCATATGGCAGTCCTTAGAATACTTTGTGAAGCATTCCTTTCTCTGGTCATGAAGGAACTGGAACAAAGTGGGTGGTTTCGGTCCCACTTACATGCACAATTTCTAGACAGGAAATGTGGATCCCCTGCCAAACTTCAGGACCAGTTTGAGGTAGTTCTCAGTCCAAATGTTCTTCACACTCTGTTCTCCAGACACAACCTTTATGTAGCGAGGTGCTTCTCAGAGCAGGTAGCAATGGGGTGGTCTCTAGACTGAAGCACCCACAGCATAGGGACAATGCAGTGTGAGGTTTCTACACCTCTCTGTAGCAGAGCTTTCCAAACTGTGTGTCACAAAATGTTAGTGTGTAGGTGTCGTGTGAAAGTAGCAAGCGCAGTAAAGGTGCCGATTAATATGGTACACTATGATATTCTCCTTCCGTCGTATCCATGTATGCATACCACAGTCGGGGGAATCACACAGGTAATGCGCATCAGGTTTTAACAGCAGAAATGGGGCATCACTACGTGACCATGCACACACTGCGCACTCTGTGTGGACAGGGGGTTATTTTAGAGAGAAGTTGAGAAAGCCCACTGCTTCCCGAACAACATTATGAAAATTCGATGGATGCCTTTTTTTTCCTGCCACTTGATAACAGCGGTGCTTCATACCTACTTTAACCATGATCGGCGAGCAGAAATAGTGATCTTCATAATCGTAAAGCAGCACATCAACTATAAGACCTCTAAATCAAGAGGCATAAAGCAGCTCTAAATACAAGTACAAACCTTATTGTCTGTCATGTTCTTGTTAAGTTACTTAAATTGCAATTGAAATTATGGGGAGGGGTACCAGGCAGGGCTGCCCCCTCTCGCCCTACCTGTTCGCCTTGGCTATGGAGCCATTGGCTGCATGGGTACGTATGGACACGCAGATGCGGGGGTTTGAATGGGACCACGGCCTGTCGGATAGAATAGCGCTATATGTGGATGATGTCCTGTTCTTTTTGAAGGACCTCAATAGGTCAGGCCCCGTCTCCTGCGCATCCTGCAGATCTTTGTCGAGACTTCAGGGCTGTACATGAACCCACGTAAATCAACACTTTGGGTGCTGGGGAGTGGTCAGGCGGTGGGAGACTGGGCCTCAGCGCTTCAGGTGGCAGTCGGGGGCATTAAATATCTGGGGGGTGTTCCGGTCAGAGATCCCCGCAGTTTCTTGGGAGCGGAACGTGGCGCCGGTCTGGGAGCGGACCCGGGCGGATATTAAAACACGGTCCCGCATACCCCTGACTATATATGGCACGTCGGCCATTTTTAAAATGGAAGCCCTGCCTCGGCTGCTCTACCACCTGCCAAATCACCCCTATCATATCGCGCCTCATTGGTTCCGACAAGTGAACTCAGTTTTAGGACAATTTCTTTGGGTGGTTCAGTCCGGGTGGCGCTACGCACTTGCTTTCGGTCAACGTATAGTGGTGGCCTGGCGACCTCTGATGTCCTCTCTTATTATCAAGCTTCGCATCTCCTAGTGTTGAATCAATGGTGGTATGGGGACAGGGGGGACCCGGCCTATAACCTGGAACGGTTTCTGATGGGGCTCCACACATTAGATACTATTCTAAATGCAGCACAGAGGCGAAAGGCGCTGCCACCGGTTACACAGGTAGTGTTTGACATTTGGAAACAAGCCCTGCGTCGAATGGGGTGGTGGAAGACCCTGACCGAAGAAACTTCCCTTTAGCATAATGGCCGCTACCTGGCCTGGCAACACTACAGGGCTTTACGGGGTGGGACGCCATAGTGATATCTAAATTGGGGGATGTCATGTCAGGGGTGTCACTTAAGTCATTCCAGGAGCTGAGCACGGAATATAATATGCCCGGCACCCAATTTTTTAGATACCTACAGTTCCGCCACGCTCTTGCCCCATACCTGGAGGGGTTGACCTCCCTCCCCGAGTTTAGCCCCTTAGAAGCTAGGGTTTTCATGGGCGATATAGAGACTAAGAAAATATCACGTATATATATATATATATCAGTCCCTGACCATACATTGCTCCTCTACATTGCAGAAGCTGAGGGAGACTTGGGAGGATGACATTGGAACACTGGAGGAAGAGGACTGGAATGAGGCCCTAGCAAGCCCTAGAGGTGCTTCCAAATCTGTCCGCCTCAGGCTTATCCAATTTAAATACCTACATAGGGTGTATTTTACTAGGCGGAGGCTGTGGAAGGCGGGCCTCATTGCGTCTCCGGACTGTACTAGATATGGCCAGGAGGTAGGGACATTCCTGCACACGCTGTGGAATTGTAGCCACTTAGATTCTGGAACGGGGTATGGAATGGATTAGATGAGGCACTGGGGTGTGTGCTCCCGCATACACCACACTTAGGCCTATTGCATGTGATGGATGGAGTGGGTGGTAACATCTACAAGAGACACTTACTGCTGCTGGGGCTCACGGTGGCCAAGAGAGATATAGCCAGGGCGCGGAAGGACCCGAGGGCCCCGTCACTAGTGGCGTGGAAGAGAGGGCTTGACTTTTGCATGGGGATGAGAAACCCATATTTCTTGCCCGGGGATGCCCACGTAAGCACTATAAAATTTGGAAGCGCTGGCCCGACTTCAGGGGCCTATGGCTTGAACCTCCGCCAGGACAGGACCCTATACTGGACATTTGAGAGCGCTGTGTGGACAGATGAGGGCGTACTGATTGCCGAAAAGTTAGTAACAGTTCGGGGGGGGGGGGGGGGAGAGATCCGGGCAGGGGGGAGGGGCGTTCTTTGCATTTACTATGTTCACTTGTTACCGCTGTAAAAGTCAAGGTGGATTGCGATGTCATTCTTGGATACATTTGACTGGCAGATACCTCTGGGGTACAGAGCTCTGCGATATGTTTGCGATCTGTCAATAAAATGTGTTTTTAAAAAAAATAAAAAAATTGTAGTTGAACAAATGTGTTTTAAAAAAAAAAATTGTAGTTGAACAAGTTTCTAATTAAGAAAGGAAAAGCTGGTGAAGAAGACGTATGCAACAAACAAAATGTAGCGACTAAAGAGGAAACAATGCAAGAATCAACTGCTGAATGGTCTGTATTGGTACTTAAGAAGTGTAAAGGAAAAATTTCTAATCCTCGTTTATACAATAAACTTTATGGGAAACTGGGGTTCACAATTTCAGGTAATGAAAACAATCATTGTCCCCAGTGTTGGCTGTGGGCATATACTTGCAAAGGAAAGTAGGGTACCAAAGAAGTAAAAGCATTGTTTTACCTCAAAACAGTCATTTGTCAGAAAAAACAGTAGAATACTTTGAGCTTTCAGAATCTATAAAAAAGCAGTCTGCATAATTCACAAAAGGAATGAAGACATCAGTAAAAGCTCAAAAACAAGTTACTTGGTTGCTTAAATAATTGCCAAAAACAAGAAGCCATACTATTGCCGAAAGCACCAGAAAGGAATCTTGCTGTGCTATTGTTCGGACAATGTCTGGGCCAGAATTCGAGATCGAAGTTAATAAAATCCCCTTGGCAGATAACACGATTGGAAGACGTATCAAGACATGTCTGATAACATTAAGCTGCAAATGAAGGATACTTTTCAAAAGATGATCTTTACATTGCAATTATGAATCAACAGATGTCAGTGAGTTAGCACAATTACTGGTTTTTACTACGTTTCATTCCTACAGACAGAATTATTGAGCAATTATAGCATTGCCTGCAACTTCCAATGAGAACTAGAGATCAAGATATATTTAAAACTTTAGATTGCTTCATTAAGGAAAATAATTTTCAATGGTTAAATTGTGTAGGAATATGCACAGATGGCGCACCCTCAAAGGTTGATTCCAGAAAAGGTTTTATAGCTTTAGCAAAGAAAGAGAATGAAAATATTTTAAGTAATCACTGCTTTTCACATCGCGAAGCACTAGCCGCGCAAACTATTGGAAATTAATTAAGAAAAGTTATGGACAAAATGGATCAAAAGGTCAATTACATTAAAAGTAGACCTCTTAAATCAAGATTATTTCTCATATTTGTGAACAAATGGGGCAAGGTTTAAAAACCTTCTACCACAGACATTTGTTGTCTCTGAAGAGGTAGAGAGCTTTTTCATGTATACAAATTGAGGTAAATGACGCTTAAAACTTTGAAGAAAATCAGCAAATTGAATTATGCGATCTAAATAAATTAAATAAAATAAAAATAAATAAATAAAAATCGGTGCACAAAATTGGATTATCTTGCTAACAAAATCAGTATGCAAGGAAAAGGAGAAACTATCTGAACAGCAGTAGACAAAATGTATGCTGTGAGAGACTAAATAGCAATTTGGTAAAGGAAAGAAAGACATTTGGAAATGCATTTCAGAACTGTGGAATGTGAGTTAAAATGTGATATCAGCTCGCTAATGGTTAACCACTTAACATTGCTCTTAGAGAAAGTTCATCATTACATCCTAAATGTTGAAATTCAAGACTACGATTGGTTCAGAAATCCATTTCTTTCAATTGCAACTGGAAACTTTTATCAGCCGTTTGCATTATCTTTTTGAGTCCCAGAGTTCTTCTGTTCTTGGGTGTCAGGGCGTCAGCACAGTTGGAGATCCACTGGTTGATGTTGGTGATGTCATCAGCTAGGTTGCTGGTTTAGTTGGGTTGGGCTATTTCGAGTGTGCTGCGCAAATCAATTTAGCTATTCTGTTCCAATTATGGCTGTGTTGGTGGAGTTTGAGGGGCACTTTGACTTGGTGTGGAGACTTTGCAATGGATGATGAAGCGGTCGGTCCATGTGACGAAGCCTAAAGTGTGTCTTGAGCGGAGTGTGGGATCCGTGATGGGCTGGGAAAAGTCATATGTTGTGCAGACTTTTGGGAGCACTGGTCATAGGGGTCTTCCACATTGAAATTGCAGAGACGTGGGAAGTTCTTGGAGTTATGTGTGATAATGTCTGAGTCAAGTTCGCCTGGTGCACCAGGTGGTCTGTAAGCCTTTAATTGTGTGTGTGTGTATATGTATATATATATATATATATATATATATATATATACACACACACACACACACACACATTATATATATATATATATATTGTTTTCCAAAGCATCCTCGATATGAAAAGACCACTATAGGTAACACTAAGCAAGACATTTTTTAATATTACTAAAGATGCACGGACTTTCATTACCAGCATGCAGCATTATGCTGTGATTAAAGGTGGCCAATTGCAGATCACCAAAAGGTCACGTGCTAAAAATGTCTGTTTAAATTAATTCCGCCCCATTACATGTCGAAATGCCTGTGACTAAGGGGAATGATCCCCGAAACGCGTTAGGCGAAAGGAACCAACTTTGCACAAGAATAAATGCAGTTTGCCTTGAAACTATTTCTGTTGTTGGAGTGCGCTTTTCATATCGAGGATGCTTTGGAAAACAATATATATATATATATATATATATATATATATATATATATATATATATATATACATATACACACACATATACACACATATACACACACATACATATACATATACACACAAAAAAAGAAGCAGAGTACTCTGGGTAGTTCCCAAGTTTAAATGGACAGCAGCTCCTGTATAGAGCACTCTACATTACCAGCGACACTCTAAACGTGCTCCTCAAATGTCTGTGTTTTATCAAGGTTTTTAAGCCTAAGATTAGCACAGTGCCATCCAAGCAAAGATAAAAAGGGACATAGTCTTTAATCATACAATTAACAAAGTGTGATCCACGCCGAGCGGTAAAATGACAAAAGCCTTTTACCACCCCAGGCACAGTATTCTATCAAAGCCAACCGGGAATGAATTAGAGAAACACTTGACACCTGTTTTGCTATGATTATAGCTCTTTAGAAAGGTTTAGCTTTGCCAAGACACAAGGGAGCACCTAATGTAAAATGACAAAAGTCTTTAACCACTCTAGGCACAGTATTACAGCAGGGTACTGTTTTGATTGAGATATATATATATATATATATATATATATACACACACACACACACACACATACATACATATAATTTAAATGGGCAAAATTTTACATTGTACTAAGTTGCCAGCTCCTGGTCCTGGTAACATTTACAAACTACTCAGCCTTCGGTCTCATGGCTTGAGAGGTCACCAAAACTCCTTGATGGCAATCATGGACTAGGTTATAGATATATTACCAAATTATGTGCTTACAAATTTCGTTTTTTCAAGCAGGAACTAACTATTGAAACTACTTTTTGGTTCTATGCATTAAAAATAACAGAATATTTTGTTATGTAGTTACAAATGTACAATTAGAAAAAAAAAACACCCTTTGTGTTTTTGAAAAAAATAAAAAAACACATTCTGTCTGTAAAAGGGATAGATTATTGAAGATGCGCTCTTCAAGGTACAGCTAAGAACAGGCAGTTTTTGAAATTAGAATATATAGGTTTTGTTAATCTTTCATGACTAGATTGTTGCTATAGCATAGGTTATGAGCAGTGGATTATCAGATTTTGTGGCTGCAGTATTTCCACCATACTTCAGGTTCAATCAGACGTTCCACATAATTGCCAGAGTTCAACAAAAATGTTAATACCTCAAGTGATTCAAAATACTGTTAGCGAATATTTCCCAGATTTCACAGGTCCCTGGGTAGCATGAATTTTTAGATCACTGTGCTTTGTGCAACAAAAGCAACCAAACGTGTACTGTCTGAATTTATATATACACATTACAAAATGGCACTTGCCATTGTGTAGTTATGGTTTAACCACACGTTTTATTCAAAACGCATTGTATACTCTATTATAACTCCTGACCCAAGGGTGGATCTGCATGGACTTTGGCAGAGAGAAGACAGACAGAAAAAAAATGGGCGCAAGACCTGTGGCCAATGGCTGCTTCATAGGGCCATAAGCACCTGGGGTTAGCCGCCGGGCCTGACCCAGCTGCATCTGGAAAAATAATCTGCGTTGTCTGCCTAATGCCAAACAATTTGCAAAATGTCACTGGACAAAAAAGTTAACCAAGCAAGAGTGTACACTGCAGGCACCATGATTTATATAGTGCATGATGCATACCATAACTCGAAAATGTCAGTGCTTTTACTTGAGCTAGAACCATGACTCAGTATTAACTGTTTTTTATTCGGTAACATATTATAAACACCCACAAGTAGATATCGGATCTCAAGGTGGAAGAACATTGTTTTCATTCTAGCTTACTTGGGGGAGAAAAAAAAAAAATCACATGATCCTTGCAATGCTAGAACTACTACTGAAATTGGATTCAAATGATCAAATCTGCCAAAAGGAGTTAGAAATGTTAGACAAATACTCAGCTTTCACTGGAAATTAAAAGTGGCACAAGTGATACACTGCAGTTGTTGATGCCAGTTTAGAACCAGAAAATGCTTTGCTTCTTACCCAGAACATCTAAGTGCCAACAAGGGTCAGTATACGTAGAGAGCTTAAATGCAGTGCACAATTTATATGTAAGAAAAACATAAAAAGAATATGCAGTGCCACACTTAGCTTAATTTCTATTTCAGCTACTGTTGTATTATACTTAATAAATGGATTGCACATTAGGAAACTTTAAGGATGGAAGGATTGGATAAAAGATGATTTGCTATATAAATGACAGTGATCTCCGAATAATGGTTTAGCTAAAGTAGACAAGGTATGTTCTCCTCATACTGCCCATGTTGGAAAACACTTTCAGAAGTGAAGCACAACAGTCTAAAATCTAACACACTGCAGAATGAAAAATTATACACCTTTACTTGCCTCTCTCAAAACTGCAACCAAGGGGGTCATGATATCCTTAGATACCATGTCATCACAAACTTCAAATCCACCGCAGGCACTTAAGTTTCTAACAGTAGGAAAAACAAGGGTGCATCACTGGTAAATACATTGCACACATTTGACATTTCAAAAGCAGTGCAGCTCAAAACATTTAAAATATACTTTGTGGTATTTGTACCCTAACTCATCCAGTATAGAGTCAAAATATCGAGTTTTTAATATCGACTAGACAATATCTTGTAAAAAATATAGAATGGACATAATATCGACTCGACATAATATAGACAACAAAAATATCGAATTTAAGGTAAGTTAATATTTTTTATTTTTTGTGTAATATAATTCTGTAGCGGGTTGTGGGTTTATAGGGGAATAGGGTGGGAAGTAATTTAATTATAATTAATCAAATATGTAATTTAATTTATTGGTATTTATTTAGAATTAATTGTTAATTATTAATAGGTAATTAATTAAAATATAATTGGTAATTAAAATCAATTGATTAATTTTTAAATTGTAAATTAATTTATTGTTAATAGGTAATTAATTAGTAGGTAATTTTTATAATTAAATAATTTTAATTTATAAATAATTAGTTAATATATTTTATACAATTGTAAAATATTTTAATTAATTTGTAATTGGTATTACTATTTATGTTATTTATATTTATACATGAAGTATTTACTTTCCCTACTATTGCACTCTCTGGAGTGGGAATAGTAACTTTAACCCCTACGCTATCCAACGCTTTCCCTACTGTTGCACTCTCTGGAGTTGGAATAGTAATTTTAACCCCTACGCTATCCAACGCGTTCCCTACTGTTGCACTCTCTGGAGTGGGAATAGTAATTTTTACCCCTACGCTATCCAACGCTTTCCCTACTGTTGCACTCGCTGGAGTGGGAATAGTAATTTGTACCCCTACGCTATCCAACTCTTTCCCTACTGTTGCACTCACTGGAGTCGTTACAGTAAATTTAAACCTCTTGCTATCCTACGGTAAAAATATTGTATATGTTTTGTTAATATATATATATATATATATATATATATATATATATATATATATATACACATACACACACATACACACTAAAAATAAATAACTTTTTTTAAAGTTACATTAATTATTTTTTAATGTTACGTTTAAGTATTTTAAATAAATTAAAATTAATTTTATTTGTTATTATATTACTTTTAAATTAATTTTAAGACATTTAAAAAATTCGATATTTTGACAGTCTATATTTTTTACACTCGATATTTTGGAGTCGATATTTTTGTACTTACCTGTTTGAAGATAGGAAGTCGATATTTTTGCAGTCGATATTTTTACCTCGATATTTTGTCATCTCGATATTCTGTCAGTGACCCAACTCATCCACAAATAGATTTTTTTTTTACTCAAAGTGCAAAAGTAGTGACTCACCGATTATAGCACATGCTATTCATACAAGCTGACATCTGCGTTAGTTTTATTTCCTACATAATTCAGAGCTGCTTAGTCAAAACAATTGTAAATGCTTGAAAACAGACAAAGAAGTGGTTTAAAACACTAGAACTGCACATTTCGAATCCCTACAAAAATATGCACATTCAGAAAATAATCACCGGAGATGACCAAGAAATGGCCATGGCTGGATGAAAAAAAAATACCTACATATGAAAAATTGGAAATCTGAGCTGCAGATCTTAACCGAAAATGTATATAACATAGGTCATGTACCTGTGTGAGTGCAAGGTTGACTTCTACCATGAGTTTGAGACCTTGGGAACAGCAGATTGCCTCGAAATCTTATGCTGAATTCATAGATCTGCCTGTATGAACTGAAACCAGCTTTTCTCAAATCTAAAACCACTCATCTTACAGGTGTCCCTTTAACGTCAGGGACACAGTGGTCTGGCCACCATCATCACTGAGATACTTAGTACAGATGTTCTTAATATACAAATGCCTTTTTTATGTAGGTTTTCTAGAGTTTTTATGAAACATCCCTCGTGAAGTACCACATTGAAGTGTTTCTTATAACGAAAGTTTGATGCATTTATCCTGCAGAAGGTGGAGATTATCTTATACGATCGATACTCTGTCAATTGAAATAAATGCGATTACTGTTGACAGGATGCAAAATATTTTAGGATTAATTACATTTTCACGCTTTTGCATTAGTGTATTTCAACAGAAAATTTTTGACAGGAGCTCAGTGATAATAGGAAGGAGAAATATTGTTCTAATATTGGAATTTATGTTTTTATAATAGGTTATTGGTGCAGTTTTTAACTAAATATGTAAAATACATTTGTTGGAACTATAATTCTGTGCTAGAATTCTGGTCTTTAAAACAACCCACATACATAACAAATATTGACGAAAGAACTAGGTCTTTATGGAATATTGTTGATTGAATAGGTTTGAGCCATATTACAGGAGAGCTTTTATTTCTGAGTGAGGGAAGCACAAAAAGTGGACTCATTAAAAAGGTTTATTTCTGTATGCATACATTCACAATCCCAGGGTAAGAGAGGCCTGGGTGCACTGGCCATAATGACCTGCTTCAGCAAGGGGGGGTGGGGGTGCATAGTAAAAAAAAAAAAAAAAAAAGAGAGAACTGCAAACAGCCATTTATGTATAGCTGGTATTGGTAAACATTAGGAAAGGGGAGTAAAACAATTCGGAAAGGTTGGTCATAATGGAGGATCTACTTAATACATTACAGAAATATTCCAGTGTGGAATGAGGCACAAACAAAAAAAAGGCATTCATTTGGTTCCTAGTTAGTTCCTTTTGATAAAACTAAATCAACAACTCTTTCAAGAGAGTACATATACATACATTTATTCAACACACTTGTCTAGTCAAGATGAAAATTAGAAAAGACTTGCGTGGTTTGGAAGTAGTCAAAGATTGCTAATAGAGGCTTCCAACCGCTACTTAACACCAATGCAACTGGAGTCAGGCCTGCAGGCAGACCTAGCTGTGGTAAATGAGAGACCTGCACCCATTTGAAAAATGCCCAAGCATGTACATGTCACTTTTGAATAATGGAAAAAGCAGCAAAACTACTTTGGAACAGCATACGTACTTTGCGTTCGTGTACCAATAATAAGAAACAATACACAACTCTTGCTAGTGACCTGACAAATCAAACTACTGAGGTATGGATGAAATTATAGTAAAAATAATGAAACATACACTTGGGGGTCCATTAGGATGACGGGCGGACTTTCCCGCCCGTCATCCTACCGGTGAATGGGACCACCCGCCATAAGGGCGGGGGTTCCGTTTTACATATTAAGATGCGCCCGCCACAGTGGCGGGCGCTTCCCGCATTTGTAGCATTGCGGCGGGCGGTGCTGAAAGCACCGCCCGCCGCAATGCTAAAAATGCACGTTGTGCATTTCAATGCACAATATGACGGGCACCGCGAGGTGCCTGTCATGTTGTGCATTAAAATGCAGGCAGGGGGGTACCATAGGTACCCCCCATGTGCACCCCCCACGGAGTCCTTGGGGGCCCGCAACGGGGACTCCGCATGCCTGTCGCCACGGAAAGGCATTCCCAAATGCCTATCCTAATATGGCTGGCGGTGTCTAATAGACACCGCCACCATATAAACCCTTTTCCGCCCCGGCCGCAAGGCGACCGGGCGGAAAAGCGGCGGACGATCTTTCCGTCCGCCACGGCCAACCATGCCATGATAATATGGCGGGGGGTGTTTTTAGTCAGGATGGCGGGTGGATTGCCCCTGCCAGGCCGGCGGTGGCTACCGCCTGCCTGGCGGGGGCAATCCGCCCGCCATCATAATGGACCCCCTGGTTCCCAAATTCAAAAATCTGTAGAAAGGGGCAGAACATTCAGTTTGCTGCCCCATTCTAGGTTTTTTAATAGAATCAGGGGGGGGTGGGGGGGTACATCACAAGAAATATGAAAACAAACTCCAATAAATTACCAGATAATACTTCATTGCACACTTACCGAAGCGCCCCGGCTGCATTCTCACGAACAGCTAAACTTTTGTCTAGGAGCATTGGGCCTAAACAGCGGACTGCATTCTTCTGCAGAAAGGAAGGGATGATCTGTTTCTGTTGCACAAGCCTAGAAATACTGGCACAGGCATATTCCCGCACCTCAGGGCAATGGCTCTGCAACTGGGAAAATAAAAAAAGTAAATATTGTTTAAGCAGCCTCGCTGCTAATCTCAATGGATAAAGCATTAGGCCAAATATATAAATGTCTGGTCAAACAAAAACATGCAATTCTAAGTAAATATATAGGTTAGTGGCATGTGGGACACTATTCTCAATTCAAAGAGAGATGGAAGCACTTACAATTGTACCAACCTTAAGTATTCATTTGGACATGTAAGAGTGCCAAAGCCTTCCCTTGCAAGTGTGGACTAGCACTGACAGGGCATTGTGTAATCCAGTGGGGATTAGTGACCTTACACGCTGCAACGGTCATGTGTGAAATGTGGCTTAATATGTCAGTGTAACACTAGTACCTTTAGTCTGCCCTTTGTCATAGCACATCTAAATTACTTTGTTGGTTATGCTAAGTACCTGCAATTCAAGCAGGTTTCAAATCTGAGCGAGGTCTCTCCCATACTCTCATGGATATTTACTTGGTTATCTTGTATGAAATAATGTCCACATGATGGGAAGGGATATACAGAATAGGATCCTGGTGGTGCTGGTGCTACGTGGTCAAGGCATTGGTACAGGATTTAGATGTGTACGACATATGTGGTGCGTGCTTTAGAGGGTTATATAGGTGAGGAAAGGTGTCGGTAGGTCACTGGCTTGCATAGTATGTGTGTTGGGGTATATATTTGTGCAAATTGTAAGGGGTTATGCAAGTCATAGTTGGGTTAGAGGATATGTGGTGTATATTATGTGTAGGTGGTAATGTAATAAATATGTCAAAGAGCACATTATAATGTAGGTTATAAGTCATTGTAAAGATAATGGTATAGATGGTTTTGTGGTGAAGCAGGTGGGATAAAGGGTGGGTAAGAGTTCATGCAGCTTTATGGAAATAGTGCATGCAGATAATTAACATGTAAATATGGTGCAGAGATAAGATTTCAATGGGTATAGATAGTAGTTTAGGGGTATCAGCATTAAGACTATGATGCAAGTTTAAGGTAGTGAGCATACAAGGTGTATGTTGTGTTGTGAACGGTGCTGTACATTCTGGTGTCATAGTAATTCTAATTGTATTTATATAGCACCTACTACCCCTGACAAAGCGTTGAATCGTTTTTCGGCGAGTAGCACGCTACTCCGGAACCCAAACGGGTTTAGTGGAGAATTAGTACAGGGAATTATTAATTTAATGTGAGCGGTGGACATGAGCATGTTAGTTGGAATGAAAAGGACAATGGAGGGAAAAAAGGGGGAGGGGTTTGTATTTATATAGCGCTTGGTACACCGGATGATGCATAAAAGCGCTTTGAGGAGTAACACGCTACTCTGAAACCCAAACAGAAGTAGTGGTGAATTAGTACAGGTAATTATTACATTAATTTGTGCAGTGGTCGTAGTGTACCAGTTGGAATGAAAAGGACAGTGGAGGTATGGGAGCGGGAAGGGTCTAGAAAGTGTTTATTTGGAGATCATAGCAGCAGGAGCAGGTTTGGGATGAGTCGAGGGGTAATGTTTATATGTGATGTAAAGCGCTCTGACACCCTGCATTGGGATGAGTAGTGCTATAAAAGAAATAATAGTAATGTGGTGTAGGTGGAGAGTCAAGATGCAAGTTGTAGTGCAATGGGTTATGAGAGATCACAGTGGTTGCTTAGGGTTAAAGTATGATAAATTGTGCAGGTAATGCGGTGTAGGTTAAAAGGTCTGATAGGGGGGGGGGAAGAGAAGTGGTGCACAATGCAAGCAGTGGTCTATTTAAACTTGCTGGCTCACTCCCCAATTTCCTACACAATAAAACAATCGGATATGATTTCTTTCACAGTCTAGCTCTTAAAAATCAGGGACCGATGAAGAAGTTTCATTTCTCCATCCTTTAAACCGAATAGGATATTTAGAGCACATGCAATAAAATAAATCCACATTCCCCTGAAGACTTATCCTATAGAAGGAGTAGTTTCTGTCCTGTAACTCCAGTTCTGTAGTAGGGGTATCTCTGTTATAGTCATAATCTAGTGAATAGTCCCGCCCATGTGCGTGGACCCCGGAGCAATCAAAAATAATCTCTTACAGTGTCAGAAAATGCAGAAAATGCATAGACACTTAAGAGAGAATTTGAAGACAGATAATGCAGCCAAAAAAGGCTACACTGTCCAGTACTTCAACTAGAAATTCCACCACAAAATCCACAAAACAGCAAAGCCTGTACAGATTTCCCTTGCTTAACAGCAAAATCCCTCAGGAATGATAGAGAGAAGAACCTGGACAGACAAGCCCCATAGGCTGCCATTATGTGGCTTAATTAGGATACTGTGCCTTTAAGGAACCTTCCAGAACCTTCTCCCAGTATCCCAGAATGCATAGCAGGTCCAACTTAGTTTCAGTTCTTTTTGAAGGCGTAGAAAAACGCCAGACCTGTAGCATTATGAACATGAATAACTCTCCACCGGGGAGGCGGGAGGGCGCTTATGACTATAACAGAGATACCCCTACTACAGAACTGGAGTTACAGGACAGAAACTACTCCTTCTGTAGTAGGGGATCTCTGTGTATAGTCATAATCTAGTGAATAGAATGGCAAGCCCATCCCCACACCAAGCGGCGGTGGAGAATAAAATAACGCCACTACTGTGCGAACAGATTCCGCAGCGAAGCCTGCCCAACCTGAGCGTCTGCCCTGGCATCAGAGTCCAGGCAGTAATGCTTAGCAAAGGTATGGACCGACTTCCAAGTGGCCGCCTTGCAGATCTCTGCAATGGGAACATTACGGAGCATAGCTGTCGTAGCAGCCTTGCCCCTGGTGGAATGAGCCTTAGGTTTGCCCCCTAAGGTCTTATTAGCTTTGTAGTAACACAACTGTATGCAGGACACAATCCACCTCGAGATGGACTGTTTAGAGGTAGCAAGACCAGTCCTGACTGAGCCATAATTGATGAACAATTGGTCTGACCTACGAATATCTTTAGTCTTATCAAGATAAAACTTCAGCACCCTCCGCACATCCAGGGAATGCAAAGACCTTTCCGCTGGAGATGAAGGGTTCTGAAAGAACGTAGGCAAAGTGATAGTCTGATTGATATGAAAATCAGAAACAACCTTGGGAAGAAACTTAGGGTGAGTACGCATAACAACTTTAGCATTATGAAATACAGTATAAGGTTCTTGGCAACACAATGCCTGAATCTCACTCACCCTGCGGGCCGATGTAATGGCCACGAGGAACGCCGCCTTCCAGGACAGGTGCTGCAACGAAGCCTTATGAATGGGTTCAAAAGGCTCCTTCATCAATCTGGACAGCACCACATTCAGGTCCCATGAAGGCGAAGGAAGCCTGACAGGAGGGAACACTTTCTTCAAGCCTTCCAAAAAATCTTTGATCACAGGGATCTGGAAAAAGGAAGTCTGTGAAGGGCCTTTCCTGTAGGCAGTCAAAGCAGCCAGATGAACCTTAATGGAATGGACATTAAGGCCCGACTGCGCCAGATGTAGCAGATAGGGAAGGATGACATCTTCCTTGCATGTCGTAGGGTCATAGCTCTTAGACCTACACCAGATGCAAAACCTCTTCCACTTGTAAGCATAGGAAGTCCTAGTGGAAGGACGCTTAGACTCTTTCAGTATGTCCATACAATCCTCTGGGAGATTCAGATGGCCATATTGCACTATTTCAGGAGCCATGCCGCCAAACTCAAAGACGAGAGGCTGGGGTGCACCATCCGCCCCCCGAACTTCGTGAGAAGGTCCGGCCATGTGAGGAAGGAGAGAACGGTGGAGCAGGTCCGTGAACCACCACTGTCTGGGCCATTCCGGGGCAATCAGAATCATTCTCGCCCTGGACTGGGACAACTTGATGAGAACCGCCGGAATCAGGGGAATTGGTGGAAAAGCGTACAGAAAGCTGTTCGACCAGTTGATCCATAACGCATTCCCCAGCGTCCCCGGCTGGTAGTACCTGGAGGCGAAGCCTCGGCATTTGCTGTTTTCGGCGGTGGCGAACAGATCTACGTCTGGAGTCCCCCACCTTGCGAAGACTTCTCCTAGTACTTCGTCGTTTATGACCCATTCGTGGTTTTCCTGAATGAGTCTGCTCAGTTCGTCTGCCTGAACATTCTGAACACCTGGCAGATGGGTGGCCGTTACCGACAGTCCTCGAGCCAGAAGCCAATGCCAGATCGCCTGCGCCTCCTGCGACAGAGTGCGCGATCTCGAGCCCCCCTGCTTGTTGAGGTAATACATCGTTGTCGTGTTGTCCGTCTGAACAAGCAGAGAGTTGGTCTGAAAGGACGGATGAAAGGCCTTCAGTGCCAAGTGAACAGCTCTCAGTTCCAGGAAATTGATGTGGTACGTGGACTCCGTCGGGGACCACGTCCCCTGAATTTGCAGGTCTCCGGAGTGCGCCCCCCAGCCTTGGAGAGACGCATCCGTCACGATGGTCTGTGTGGGAATGTCCTTGTGGAAGGGAACCCCTCTGAGGAGATTCTCCTTCGAGCACCACCACTTCAGAGACTGAAGAGCATGTAGAGACAGTCGTATCTTGTCGTCCCAAGAACCTCTCCTCTGGTCCCACTGATCCTCCAAGCACTCCTGCAGAGGTCTCATCTGTAGCCGTGCGTGAGGAGTGAGGAAGATGCAAGAGGCCATCGATCCCAGCAGAGAAGACACCGTCCTCACTGTCGTAGACGGAGTGTCCATGAGAGCCCGAGCCTTCCGAACGAGCGATAAACGTCGCTCTTCCGAAGGAGACACGCTTGCCGACAGCGTATTGATGGAGGCTCCCAAGTACTGGATGCACTGGACCGGAATCGGGACCGACTTGGACATGTTGATGTGCAACCCCAGCTTGTTCAAGAGAACGCACGCCTTCTGGAAGTGTGCTTGAGCTTCCGAGAAGGAGGAGGCCTTGATCAACCAATCGTCCAGGTACGGGTAGACAAACACCTTGTTCTTCCGCAGGTGTGCTGCTACCACTGCCATACATTTCGAGAATGTCCTGGGTGCAGACTTCAGCCCGAAGGGTAGCACCGTGTACTGATAGTGATTGGCGCCGACTTGAAATCGCAGAAACTTCCTGTGTTTGCATGCAATGGGCACGTGGAAGTATGCGTCCTGTAGATCTATGGCACACATCCAGTCTCCTCGTTGCAGCTGAGGGTAGATCTGATGCAACGACAGCACGCGAAACTTTTCTCTGCGAATCCACTTGTTTGCCTGCCGCAAATCCAGAATGGGCCTGAACTCGTTTTTGTCCTTCTTGCGGACAAGAAAGAACCGAGAGTAAAGACCTCTTCCTCTTTGAGACAGAGGTACGCCTTCGATCGCCCTCTTCCTTAGCAGAATGTCCGCCTCCACTTGAAGCTCACGCAGTTGATACTGCGAGCTGACGGGAGGAATCGATGGAGGAGGGCTGGTGAATCCATTGCAAACAATATTCAGCACCCACTTGTCCTGAGTAATTTTTCTCCACTCTGCCAGAAAAAATTGAACGCTTCCCCCCACCGGAGCGGGTAACGGACGAGGGGGAAGTAACAGCTCAGGGACGGGACCCGGCCGGGCCCTTGGTCGCGGTAGAGGACTGTTGACGACCTCTACCACCTTGGCGTTTCTGGAAGGGCCGCCTGTACTGCTGCTGCTGTTGCTGCTGTTGATGTTGTCCAGCAGACTGACCCCTTCCACGACCCTGCGACCCAAACCGACGTTGGTACTGTCGGAAGGGTTTCTTTTCCTTGGGCTTCTCCAAGCCCACTGCCGTCAGGGTCTCCGCCTCGGCCTTCATCCTGGCCATCTCGTCATCCGCGTGTTTCCCGAAGAGGGTATCTCCGGAAAACGGGAGATTCGCCACGCGTTGCTGTGCTTCCGGTTTCAATGACGTCAACCTGAGCCAAGCATGGCGTCTCTGGTGAATCCCGTGGCAATACCCGTGCGCGGACAGCAAGGATATGTCCGCTGCGGCGCCGATGGCCTGGTTAGAGACCAGCATCCCCTCCTGCACGATCTCCATGAAGTCCTCCTTGCGGTCTCGAGGGACAAGGTCTGCGAACTGCTCCATCGAGTCCCACAGGGACCGGTCGTAACGCCCCAGCAAAGCCGAGTCACTGGTGGCCTTCATCGACGAGGCGGATGTCCCACACGCCTTACGACCAGCAGAATTGATCCAGCGGCTCTCCTTGTCCGGAGGCACCGTGGACGCAGGGGAGGTGGCATGAAGCTTCCGTGCAGCAGGTACCGGGTCCTTCCTCAAGAAGGCTGGGTCTGAGTCCGGAGCCCTGTACTTTTTTAGGATCCTGGAAGGTGCAGACTTCACCGCTGCCGGCGTCAGGAATAGCTGTTCGGCGGGCTCAAGGAGCCCCGGCACCAGAGGCAACAGGGGGCGAGACAAGTGCCTTTTGTGTAATGTCTCAAATATCACCGAGGTAGAAGTCGTAGGCGCTTCAACCTTGATGCCCAACTTCGCCGCTCCACGCAGGAGAACCTCCTGAAATGTGCTTATATCGTCTATCGGAGACACCCTAGTCTCCGGCGAATCGGACAGCGTGGGCGAGTAGGAACGGGTCCCAGAGGGAGAACGTGACCTGGACCGACGTCTCTTGTGGTGACGCCTGGATCGTGAGGAAGATCCATGCCCACTCCTCGATCTGTCCCGTCTCCCCGAGCGAGACTTCGACCTCTTGGGCCTCGGACGCTCCTTCGGCCTCCCAGGGTCAGGAGTCCTAGGCTTCTTAGGAGTCTTCTTCGGAGGCGTCGGAAACTTAGGCATCGACACCGCCCTCGGCGCGACCGGGGGTGGAGGAGTAACAGGACGCGGGGTCTGCGGAGCCGGCTTCGGAGGTGGGGTCGGGGCCTTCGGAGGCGGACCCTTCGGCACAGCAGGCCTCGAAGGAGGTGTAGAAGGCTTCATCGGAGTATCCACCCCGGAATGCGCCGTTCCCGGCGAGCCACCATCTCTTCCGGAGCGTGGGGAGCCCCCCACAGTCCTGGGCCTGTCCTTAGGACCTCCAGACGCTGAAGATCGGTGCCCAGACGCCGACCGATGTCCCCTCGACGTCGAACGGTCCTTCGGCGTCGACCGATTCACACTTCTCGACGTCGAACCGTGTCTCCGTCTCGACGTCGACCCCGACCGATGGTGCCTCGACGGCGACCTCGACCTCTTCGCCGGCCTCGACGTCGACCTTTTGGATCTTCGACGTCGACCTCTCGGACCTTCTCGACGTCGATCTTCTTGACCGTCTCGACGTCGGTCTTTTAGAGTGCTTCGACGTCGACCTCTTCGGCGCCGGAGACGCCTTCGACGACGAGGATCCCCTCGACGACGATGTCCTCGACGGCGAACGGCGGTGTCGCCTCGACGGCGAGCGCCGACGCCGGGCCCTCCGATGTCGACCACTCGACGCCGACAACGAGGAGATCGACACCGGCTTCGACGGCGGCCGGAACACGTTCCTCGACGGGCGACGTTTTCTCGACCCAGAGCCCTGGGGAGACCTGGAACTGGCCGTTGACTGCCCCCTCGACGTCGTGGTCAGCGCATCTGACCCAGACGGAGATCTTGGGCGAGGGCTGGTCTTCCTGCCCCTGGGGAGCCCCCCAGAGGCCTCAGCATGGGTAGAAGGAGCCCCTCCTGACCCACCTCGTGCCTTCAACCTTCTCTCTTCAAGTCCCTGAAGCCTGATCTTCTTCCTCTCCTTCAGGGTCCTTCCAGAGAAGCCTCTGCAGATCACACAGTCCTCAGGAATGTGGGAAGAGGGAAGGCAGAGAATACAGACCTCATGGGAGTCTGACTTGGCCTTCTTCCTTGAGCACTCAGGGCATTTGTCGAATAATGCAGGCATTATGGACAAAAAAAAAAGAGTGCAGCAACACAGAAAGAAAGTCACCAAAGTACTTTAAAAGCACCAAAAATCGAAATTAGTGTAAAACACTAACAAAAACCCTTGAAAAGGGAGAGCTCAATGCTCCAGGGTCCTGCTTGCAGGAGCCAGAAAAAAGAACTGAAACTAAGTTGGACCTGCTATGCATTCTGGGATACTGGGAGAAGGTTCTGGAAGGTTCCTTAAAGGCACAGTATCCTAATTAAGCCACATAATGGCAGCCTATGGGGCTTGTCTGTCCAGGTTCTTCTCTCTATCATTCCTGAGGGATTTTGCTGTTAAGCAAGGGAAATCTGTACAGGCTTTGCTGTTTTGTGGATTTTGTGGTGGAATTTCTAGTTGAAGTACTGGACAGTGTAGCCTTTTTTGGCTGCATTATCTGTCTTTAAATTCTCTCTTAAGTGTCTATGCATTTTCTGCATTTTCTGACACTGTAAGAGATTATTTTTGATTGCTCCGGGGTCCACGCACATGGGCGGGACTATTCACTAGATTATGACTATACACAGAGATCCCCTACTACAGAAAATCATTTATTCTTACTTTCATACTGTACCTTGCATTATACTAGCTGAAGCACGTTTCTACATGCACAAATGTTACAGAAGCACAGTGGTTGAATTCATGACATTGCAGAACGGTTTCTTAAATATATTGAGCCCCTCTTCCCCACAACAGGGTAAACTTACTTAAAGAGAGCTATGGGTGAGTACTCATAAGAGGAGTGCCCTCCAATTCACTGCTCATGATCTCACACAGCGTTTGAAACATTGCTGAGTAGCGACCCAACTTAAAGAATAACCAGCCGGTTATGGACTTTGACCTGCCTTAAATACTCCTACTCCACAAAGTGCTTGCACATGGTCTCCAGCCATACACAAAGTATTGTGGATGCAGGGCGTAGTCATCAGCCAGGCCTGCCACCTGATTCCACCTATAAAGAAATGGCTAGGCCTAGATGTGGCCATCTGCACCCCAGGGTACTCTATCACATATATAGGATCATGAGCAGAGCATGGCAGGAGGAGACTAATATGGTTGTGTTGCTTAACATACCTTAGGTTTCAGTGGCTTTTAGATTTTGTACCAGAATCATGTTTCTTAAATTGAAGATTTGTAGCAACATTTTTGTTTTTATTTTTTTACTGTGTCTTCAGAGTACTGATCGACAACTCCCCTTCAAGGTATTTCAGTGATTTTTTTGGCCTTAAGGATATGCTTAGCATCTTGTGAAATCGAAGAACTGGTATGAGGCTGTGAGTGCATGATAGGTTCTTTGGCAAAGACCTGCACTAACCATCCTGTCGAAAGTAACTCATGAGCAAGGCCTTTGGCTTTGTGCAATGGGCTCAGACCAGAGGGCTTTGTATTCTGCCTGCCGTGTACCTGTCTCCCATGTCCACAGCACCAGAGGCGCATGGCCTTCAGCAGCACCCTGCAACCAACTCCTTACATAGAGAACTAGCGGTGCATTGTCTTTTGCCATACACAGTAGAGTTTTGGTGCATGATCTCATCCAGCCCCTTTGGGACAAACCAGTGGGATGTAAATGCAGAGAACAGGCAAGGTCACATCAAGCACCTAAAACCCACTCACCTAACCAGCTGCTCAAAGCATTTGGTCTTGCATAAACACACTAAATTCAATACGTTGCCAACGGCTATGCCCTGCACTCAACCTCCATGACCACAAGATCATACTGCAGTAGATCGGTGTGCCTTTTCTGAATCTGTGGATCGATTTGATATCTGCTGATGCAAAACAGCCACAAGTTCCAATATTGCACTGGAGGGATCTATAGGATAAGCTCTACCACCTTTCTGATCGGCAGATTCCCCAATCAATATGGTTTTTCTTAACTCCAATACCCCATCCTTCCACTGATCAAAAAATTATCCCATAGCCCCACAATACCTACTAGCACACTTTTAGTGCATCAATAGATTTGCAGATAAATCTGCAGGTCCACTAACACAGAACAGCAGACGTGGTTTTGCCTGGTCCCTCACATGAATTAACAACTACATTGGCAAAAACTAAAACACAGCCTTTCTTTCCGCTCACCTATCGCCTTGTGTACTCTGCGTTGCTCCAAACTAGTGGCAAAAAAAATCTCACTGCTCACGTGGTCACTTGGTTGTTTAGATGCAAGGAAAAACCTTCACATTTGTATTAGTACTATCTTGCCTTTTGATAACATTAATTATTATTAGGCCTTAACAGTAGATCAGAAATCAGTGGTTAACATGATCCTGTTTTCATTACCCATCATCACAGCTTCTATCGGTGGATGGTTGTGTTGACAACTTTCCTTCATTTCTTTCCAGTTGGGTTTGTGACCAGTGATAATGATGCAATGGCTATTTCCCAGAGTAAGGTTCAGGAGCACAGTAGATTTCTTCTTGGCGATTGTAGGATCTGCTTTCATGGTCACCCCCAAGTTTTGCTGGTGTCATTATGTTTTTCCAACTAGTCTGACTGGGATCCTACTGTCCAGGACCCCAGTCTCTGTGCTTCTTCCCTAAATTGGACATGGGGAGTACTTCGGTACACTCCAGATTGGCTACTGGTTTACCCTTGTAAGTCCCTAGTATATGGTACTAAGGTACCCAGGGCATAGGTACACCAGGGGTCTCCCATGGGCTGCAGCATGTGTTATAGCATCATGGGGAAAACCACTCAAATTGTGACTCCAGGATTGCCATTGCAGCCTATGTAAGCTGGTGATCACAACACTTACAACAGATCCAGGTATCCCTAGATCTGAGGTCACTACACTTAAAACCTATAAGTCACCCCTAAAGCAGGCCTTTTAATCCTAAAAGCAGGGTGCTGGGTTCTAAGTGTGAGGGTGCCCCTGCATGAGCAGGATGCCTCTACAACCTTCGGAGTCCATTCTCCCGGATTGTAAGTGCATCAGTGTGAGAAAGTGGCACTATATATACTGGACCAAAGTAAGTTACAGTGTGTATAGAGACCACAAACCCCAGAGGTATAATAGAGGTTAAAGTCAGGGCTGACCTTACTCTCAAAAGTGGTAGCTTGGTCGAGCAGTACCAGAGGACAGTGTAAAGCACTTGCTGTACACACTCAGTCAGCAAAATGTTTCACACACTCAAGGACTGAACTTCAGGCCAATTGTTTTTATATCAAAAGATATAGTGGTTTTATTTTTAGAACCAACAGGTATCAAAATATACTTTACTTAATTCAGAGTGATCTTAGGTAAGTACTTTGCAGAATGGTAATAACTTTGTAAACACAATAGATACAGGGGTTGCAGTAGGCAACACAATTCTTCACACAATATAACATTGATCTCAATGGGTATTTCTACAAAACTGCAATTAATCACTTTGTGGATTACTTTTGTAATTCCAGGACTGGATCCTAGATTCAGTCTTGGGGTGCAAGCTGAAAACAGTTTAGTAAAAACGTTTTGGTTATTGCAATACTTTTTGAGTAATATAAAAGGTATTTCAAAAGTTGACAGTTCGAAACGTTTCAGTGAAAATCTAGCAATGTTATCCAATGGGAGAAAATTCAGGTTACAGGTAAAGTACGTTCTCGTTACTTTTATAATCCAGTACTGGGCTCCTAGGTCCAACACTGGGATCTCGACTTACGACAGGTAAATAATTATGTTTCAGTAGTAGTTATGATTAAGGAATATTTCAAGTTTTCAAAATTAGACAGAAGAAATTTCATAGAAAAGCAGACAATGGATTCCTATGGAAAAAATTCAGGTTACTAGTAAACCCGGTTAGGATTACTTAAGCGGTTCAGTACTGGGCTACAAGGTACAGTACTGACTTCTCTCCCGATCCCAGGTGAGTACTTCGGAGTTTGGTATTCGGCTGATTTTATAGGAATAGTTTAGAGTTTCAAAACTTCACACTTAGAAGATTTTTCTAGTCAAACCAGTCAATGTTATCCTAATGGCAGGTAAGGGAGTTATCGGTTTCCAGGTGAGTACTCGAAAAGTGAAATTAAGGTTTTGGGCATAGACTCAGAGGTCCCCCAGGGTCAGGTAGGTACAGTTGGTACACCTACAGGGGCAGCCGGGTGCAGAGGTAGTTAGGCCCAATGTTATCCAATGAGAGGCAGCGGGCCTTCGGTTGGTGGCTGCTGGCTGCTGGCTAGCAGGCCACGCGGCTGTGGGAGCTGGGCTCCCGGTCACTTGCTCGGGGCAAATGGGGAAGTAGGATAGGACACAGGGTGCACGGCCAGGGGCACTCGGGCGGCTGGGTGCTTTTGAGGAGTCGGGCGCTCAATGTTATTCAATGGGAAAGGGAAAAAGGGAGCAAAGGCTGGTGGAAAAAAGGACGGTGTTTCTTCAGGTGCGACCACCACTTCGAGAGGTAAGTTAGAATCTTGGAGAAAAGGTAGGTACCCCAAAGGAAGGGACAGGGGGCTGCAGGGCACCGGGTGCAGGGGTGTCTGGGCGTCAGGAAATCTTACCCTCGGCTGGTTGCGGTTGGAGGGGTCCCTGGTTCTGAAGCTGCAGGCGTCGTCTGGTTCATTGAGGAGTGTCTTTGGGCACTGGGCTTCGGGTCCCAGTCGCCGGGTGGACTTCCTCGTGGTCTTGGATCACTCGGGCACGGGCCGGGCGCGGAGAGTGCAGAGTGGGTTGGTCTGGTGCTTCTTGGCTTGCACCAGGGGTAGGGTTGTTGAAGCAGAGCCTCTGCTCTGGGGGTCTCAAGGTTACTGTCCGGAGAAGTCGCCGGAATTAAGCAGGAGCAGGTTCCAGGATCGACAGGTCGGTAGGGCTGGGGCCAAGTCAGTGGGTGTCGTCCTGTTAGCAGCTGCACGGTGGGTCTTCTTCTTGATCTTCTCTCTTCTTTTATTGGGATCTGAGGAAGAAAGGTTC
Organism: Lissotriton helveticus; assembly: GCF_964261635.1. Classification (NCBI taxonomy): domain Eukaryota; kingdom Metazoa; phylum Chordata; class Amphibia; order Caudata; family Salamandridae; genus Lissotriton; species Lissotriton helveticus. The sequence continues at coordinate 302,530,091 of NC_136073.1, read as the reverse complement.
ATGGAGCCCCTAAATACTGAATTTAGGGGCGTTACAGGTAGGGCAAGGGCAGGGACCAATAGGTCCCTGTACTGGTGTGGTTATACCCCCTAGTCTGCTCCTCTCCTGTGGGAGGGGGGCAGGAGCCTAGCTGTGATTGGGCAGGGCTCCCCATCTACAAGATAGCCAGAGCCCGGGGTCGTGCTTCACCTTGCCTCTCCCACTTGAGGGTCAGGCTGGCACCCCCCCTTCCTGCCGTAGGGTTTCCCGCCAGTCTTCCCACCAGAGTGGGGGTCAGAACCGGTGGGGGACAGTTGCTGGGTAAAGCAAATGGTCTGGAGAAGCTCACAGCGGCAGCAGGCCTTTGAAGCTTCCCCCTGCCAATCCTGGGGGAGGAGACCTAGCACCTCGCCCAGGATGTGCATTGTTGCAGGCCCAGAAGAGAGGGGGCTCAGCAACATGTCTGCTGTGGGGCTGCCTAGACAGCCTCTCATTCCAGACGTGGATTGTAGGTTAGGTTTCTTTTTTTTTTTTTTATCCTCATCACGCAAAGTTTTGAATAATAGAGTGTTGTAGCAAAGTAACCACCTCTCTAGGAGCGGAGCCGGCTTCGGAGGTGGGGTCGGGGCCTTCGGAGGCGGACCCTTCGGCACAGCAGGCCTCGAAGGAGGTGTAGAAGGCTTCATCGGAGTATCCACCCCGGAATGCGCCGTTCCCGGCGAGCCACCATCTCTTCCGGAGCGTGGGGAGCCCCCCACAGTCCTGGGCCTGTCCTTAGGACCTCCAGACGCTGAAGATCGGTGCCCAGACGCCGACCGATGTCCCCTCGACGTCGAACGGTCCTTCGGCGTCGACCGATTCACACTTCTCGACGTCGAACCGTGTCTCCGTCTCGACGTCGACCCCGACCGATGGTGCCTCGGCGGCGACCTCGACCTCTTCGCCGGCCTCTTGGATCTTCGACGTCGACCTCTCGGACCTTCTCGACGTCGATCTTCTTGACCGTCTCGACGTCGGTCTTTTAGAGTGCTTCGACGTCGACCTCTTCGGCGCGGGAGACGCCTTCGACGACGAGGATCCCCTCGACGACGATGTCCTCGACGGCGAACGGCGGTGTCGCCTCGACGGCGAGCGCCGACGCCGGGCCCTCCGATGTCGACCACTCGACGCCGACAACGAGGAGATCGACACCGGCTTCGACGGCGGCCGGAACACGTTCCTCGACGGGCGACGTTTTCTCGACCCAGAGCCCTGGGGAGACCTGGAACTGGCCGTTGACTGCCCCCTCGACGTCGTGGTCAGCGCATCTGACCCAGACGGAGATCTTGGGCGAGGGCTGGTCTTCCTGCCCCTGGGGAGCCCCCCAGAGGCCTCAGCATGGGTAGAAGGAGCCCCTCCTGACCCACCTCGTGCCTTCAACCTTCTCTCTTCAAGTCCCTGAAGCCTGATCTTCTTCCTCTCCTTCAGGGTCCTTCCAGAGAAGCCTCTGCAGATCACACAGTCCTCAGGAATGTGGGAAGAGGGAAGGCAGAGAATACAGACCTCATGGGAGTCTGACTTGGCCTTCTTCCTTGAGCACTCAGGGCATTTGTCGAATAATGCAGGCATTATGGACAAAAAAAAAAAAGAGTGCAGCAACACAGAAAGAAAGTCACCAAAGTACTTTAAAAGCACCAAAAATCGAAATTAGTGTAAAACACTAACAAAAACCCTTGAAAAGGGAGAGCTCAATGCTCCAGGGTCCTGCTTGCAGGAGCCGGAAAAAAGAACTGAAACTAAGTTGGACCTGCTATGCATTCTGGGATACTGGGAGAAGGTTCTGGAAGGTTCCTTAAAGGCACAGTATCCTAATTAAGCCACATAATGGCAGCCTATGGGGCTTGTCTGTCCAGGTTCTTCTCTCTATCATTCCTGAGGGATTTTGCTGTTAAGCAAGGGAAATCTGTACAGGCTTTGCTGTTTTGTGGATTTTGTGGTGGAATTTCTAGTTGAAGTACTGGACAGTGTAGCCTTTTTTGGCTGCATTATCTGTCTTTAAATTCTCTCTTAAGTGTCTATGCATTTTCTGACACTGTAAGAGATTATTTTTGATTGCTCCGGGGTCCACGCACATGGGCGGGACTATTCACTAGATTATGACTATACACAGAGATCCCCTACTACAGAAAATCATTTATTCTTACTTTCATACTGTACCTTGCATTATACTAGCTGAAGCACGTTTCTACATGCACAAATGTTACAGAAGCACAGTGGTTGAATTCATGACATTGCAGAACGGTTTCTTAAATATATTGAGCCCCTCTTCCCCACAACAGGGTAAACTTACTTAAAGAGAGCTATGGGTGAGTACTCATAAGAGGAGTGCCCTCCAATTCACTGCTCATGATCTCACACAGCGTTTGAAACATTGCTGAGTAGCGACCCAACTTAAAGAATAACCAGCCGGTTATGGACTTTGACCTGCCTTAAATACTCCTACTCCACAAAGTGCTTGCACATGGTCTCCAGCCATACACAAAGTATTGTGGATGCAGGGCGTAGTCATCAGCCAGGCCTGCCACCTGATTCCACCTATAAAGAAATGGCTAGGCCTAGATGTGGCCATCTGCACCCCAGGGTACTCTATCACATATATAGGATCATGAGCAGAGCATGGCAGGAGGAGACTAATATGGTTGTGTTGCTTAACATACCTTAGGTTTCAGTGGCTTTTAGATTTTGTACCAGAATCATGTTTCTTAAATTGAAGATTTGTAGCAACATTTTTGTTTTTATTTTTTTACTGTGTCTTCAGAGTACTGATCGACAACTCCCCTTCAAGGTATTTCAGTGATTTTTTTGGCCTTAAGGATATGCTTAGCATCTTGTGAAATCGAAGAACTGGTATGAGGCTGTGAGTGCATGATAGGTTCTTTGGCAAAGACCTGCACTAACCATCCTGTCGAAAGTAACTCATGAGCAAGGCCTTTGGCTTTGTGCAATGGGCTCAGACCAGAGGGCTTTGTATTCTGCCTGCCGTGTACCTGTCTCCCATGTCCACAGCACCAGAGGCGCATGGCCTTCAGCAGCACCCTGCAACCAACTCCTTACATAGAGAACTAGCGGTGCATTGTCTTTTGCCATACACAGTAGAGTTTTGGTGCATGATCTCATCCAGCCCCTTTGGGACAAACCAGTGGGATGTAAATGCAGAGAACAGGCAAGGTCACATCAAGCACCTAAAACCCACTCACCTAACCAGCTGCTCAAAGCATTTGGTCTTGCATAAACACACTAAATTCAATACGTTGCCAACGGCTATGCCCTGCACTCAACCTCCATGACCACAAGATCATACTGCAGTAGATCGGTGTGCCTTTTCTGAATCTGTGGATCGATTTGATATCTGCTGATGCAAAACAGCCACAAGTTCCAATATTGCACTGGAGGGATCTATAGGATAAGCTCTACCACCTTTCTGATCGGCAGATTCCCCAATCAATATGGTTTTTCTTAACTCCAATACCCCATCCTTCCACTGATCAAAAAATTATCCCATAGCCCCACAATACCTACTAGCACACTTTTAGTGCATCAATAGATTAGCAGATAAATATGCAGGTCCACTAACACAGAACAGCAGACGTGGTTTTGCCTGGTCCCTCACATGAATTAACAACTACATTGGCAAAAACTAAAACACAGCCTTTCTTTCCGCTCACCTATCGCCTTGTGTACTCTGCGTTGCTCCAAACTAGTGGCAAAAAAAATCTCACTGCTCACGTGGTCACTTGGTTGTTTAGATGCAAGGAAAAACCTTCACATTTGTATTAGTACTATCTTGCCTTTTGATAACATTAATTATTATTAGGCCTTAACAGTAGATCAGAAATCAGTGGTTAACATGATCCTGTTTTCATTACCCATCATCACAGCTTCTATCGGTGGATGGTTGTGTTGACAACTTTCCTTCATTTCTTTCCAGTTGGGTTTGTGACCAGTGATAATGATGCAATGGCTATTTCCCAGAGTAAGGTTCAGGAGCACAGTAGATTTCTTCTTGGCGATTGTAGGATCTGCTTTCATGGTCACCCCCAAGTTTTGCTGGTGTCATTATGTTTTTCCAACTAGTCTGACTGGGATCCTACTGTCCAGGACCCCAGTCTCTGTGCTTCTTCCCTAAATTGGACATGGGGAGTACTTCGGTACACTCCAGATTGGCTACTGGTTTACCCTTGTAAGTCCCTAGTATATGGTACTAAGGTACCCAGGGCATAGGTACACCAGGGGTCTCCCATGGGCTGCAGCATGTGTTATAGCATCATGGGGAAAACCACTCAAATTGTGACTCCAGGATTGCCATTGCAGCCTATGTAAGCTGGTGATCACAACACTTACAACAGATCCAGGTATCCCTAGATCTGAGGTCACTACACTTAAAACCTATAAGTCACCCCTAAAGCAGGCCTTTTAATCCTAAAAGCAGGGTGCTGGGTTCTAAGTGTGAGGGTGCCCCTGCATGAGCAGGATGCCTCTACAACCTTCGGAGTCCATTCTCCCGGATTGTAAGTGCATCAGTGTGAGAAAGTGGCACTATATATACTGGACCAAAGTAAGTTACAGTGTGTATAGAGACCACAAACCCCAGAGGTATAATAGAGGTTAAAGTCAGGGCTGACCTTACTCTCAAAAGTGGTAGCTTGGTCGAGCAGTACCAGAGGACAGTGTAAAGCACTTGCTGTACACACTCAGTCAGCAAAATGTTTCACACACTCAAGGACTGAACTTCAGGCCAATTGTTTTTATATCAAAAGATATAGTGGTTTTATTTTTAGAACCAACAGGTATCAAAATATACTTTACTTAATTCAGAGTGATCTTAGGTAAGTACTTTGCAGAATGGTAATAACTTTGTAAACACAATAGATACAGGGGTTGCAGTAGGCAACACAATTCTTCACACAATATAACATTGATCTCAATGGGTATTTCTACAAAACTGCAATTAATCACTTTGTGGATTACTTTTGTAATTCCAGGACTGGATCCTAGATTCAGTCTTGGGGTGCAAGCTGAAAACAGTTTAGTAAAAACGTTTTGGTTATTGCAATACTTTTTGAGTAATATAAAAGGTATTTCAAAAGTTGACAGTTCGAAACGTTTCAGTGAAAATCTAGCAATGTTATCCAATGGGAGAAAATTCAGGTTACAGGTAAAGTACGTTCTCGTTACTTTTATAATCCAGTACTGGGCTCCTAGGTCCAACACTGGGATCTCGACTTACGACAGGTAAATAATTATGTTTCAGTAGTAGGTATGATTAAGGAATATTTCAAGTTTTCAAAATTAGACAGAAGAAATTTCATAGAAAAGCAGACAATGGATTCCTATGGAAAAAATTCAGGTTACTAGTAAACCCGGTTAGGATTACTTAAGCGGTTCAGTACTGGGCTACAAGGTACAGTACTGACTTCTCTCCCGATCCCAGGTGAGTACTTCGGAGTTTGGTATTCGGCTGATTTTATAGGAATAGTTTAGAGTTTCAAAACTTCACACTTAGAAGATTTTTCTAGTCAAACCAGTCAATGTTATCCTAATGGCAGGTAAGGGAGTTATCGGTTTCCAGGTGAGTACTCGAAAAGTGAAATTAAGGTTTTGGGCATAGACTCAGAGGTCCCCCAGGGTCAGGTAGGTACAGTTGGTACACCTACAGGGGCAGCCGGGTGCAGAGGTAGTTAGGCCCAATGTTATCCAATGAGAGGCAGCGGGCCTTCGGTTGGTGGCTGCTGGCTGCTGGCTAGCAGGCCACGCGGCTGTGGGAGCTGGGCTCCCGGTCACTTGCTCGGGGCAAATGGGGAAGTAGGATAGGACACAGGGTGCACGGCCAGGGGCACTCGGGCGGCTGGGTGCTTTTGAGGAGTCGGGCGCTCAATGTTATTCAATGGGAAAGGGAAAAAGGGAGCAAAGGCTGGTGGAAAAAAGGACGGTGTTTCTTCAGGTGCGACCACCACTTCGAGAGGTAAGTTAGAATCTTGGAGAAAAGGTAGGTACCCCAAAGGAAGGGACAGGGGGCTGCAGGGCACCGGGTGCAGGGGTGTCTGGGCGTCAGGAAATCTTACCCTCGGCTGGTTGCGGTTGGAGGGGTCCCTGGTTCTGAAGCTGCAGGCGTCGTCTGGTTCATTGAGGAGTGTCTTTGGGCACTGGGCTTCGGGTCCCAGTCGCCGGGTGGACTTCCTCGTGGTCTTGGATCACTCGGGCACGGGCCGGGCGCGGAGAGTGCAGAGTGGGTTGGTCTGGTGCTTCTTGGCTTGCACCAGGGGTAGGGTTGTTGAAGCAGAGCCTCTGCTCTGGGGGTCTCAAGGTTACTGTCCGGAGAAGTCGCCGGAATTAAGCAGGAGCAGGTTCCAGGATCGACAGGTCGGTAGGGCTGGGGCCAAGTCAGTGGGTGTCGTCCTGTTAGCAGCTGCACGGTGGGTCTTCTTCTTGATCTTCTCTCTTCTTTTATTGGGATCTGAGGAAGAAAGGTTCATGGAGCCCCTAAATACTGAATTTAGGGGCGTTACAGGTAGGGCAAGGGCAGGGACCAATAGGTCCCTGTACTGGTGTGGTTATACCCCCTAGTCTGCTCCTCTCCTGTGGGAGGGGGGCAGGAGCCTAGCTGTGATTGGGCAGGGCTCCCCATCTACAAGATAGCCAGAGCCCGGGGTCGTGCTTCACCTTGCCTCTCCCACTTGAGGGTCAGGCTGGCACCCCCCCTTCCTGCCGTAGGGTTTCCCGCCAGTCTTCCCACCAGAGTGGGGGTCAGAACCGGTGGGGGACAGTTGCTGGGTAAAGCAAATGGTCTGGAGAAGCTCACAGCGGCAGCAGGCCTTTGAAGCTTCCCCCTGCCAATCCTGGGGGAGGAGACCTAGCACCTCGCCCAGGATGTGCATTGTTGCAGGCCCAGAAGAGAGGGGGCTCAGCAACATGTCTGCTGTGGGGCTGCCTAGACAGCCTCTCATTCCAGACGTGGATTGTAGGTTAGGTTTCTTTTTTTTTTTTTATCCTCATCACGCAAAGTTTTGAATAATAGAGTGTTGTAGCAAAGTAACCACCTAAAAAGAGCCTTTCTGACAGATCTGGCCCTTCCCCGGCACTAGGACCATTCCATATCCTTCATGGGGGTATCCTATCGGCTTGTTAGGCATCTCTTAAGCAGCTTGCCCACTTCTTTCACAGGCTATATTCTATACCCGATACTCAAAACTATTGATGCGCTTAATCATTGGACCTCAAGGTTTCTTACACTCTCTCCGCCCAGTACTGTTCCCAGTTATTCCAAAACTCCAGCCTTTTACTATATGGCCCCGCTTTATCCAATTTATTTATTCTAATAACTGAATTCGACCATTCTTCTACTGTGGGAGGAAGGGGGTTAACCCACTTTATATAGATCTCACGTCTGGCTGCTAAAACCATCATAAATAACAAATTCCTGAGCCTTTTGTTAAGGCTAGATCCCCCAGTATCGTCTAATTTCACCCCAAATAGCATCAAATGGGCGCTTACCTGTATTTCACATGAAATTGGAGAACTATATATAGCTCTAACCGCTCTTGAAAAGTTATTGCCTAAATTATAGGCTTCCAATGTGTCATGTAAAAAACTCCACTTAACCCTATCAAAAGCCTTAGCTGCATCAAAGGTAACGACCAATAGGGGGAGATTTTACTCATTCGCTAGATCTAGGGCTCCTATCAACTCATGTGTGAGTTCCTGAATCTGCCTACCCCTTATGAACCCTTTCTGATCTGTATGAATTAAATGTCCTGCGCATGTTCCTAATCTCTTTGCTAACAGCTGCGTAAAGATCTTGTAATCGCAGTTTAACATAGAGATCGGCCTGTAAGACTCGCAGCGTTTAGGATCTTTTCCTGGTTCCAATATTATACAAATAGTAGCTTCTCTCCATGATTTAGGAGGTATTTGTCCTCTTATAAAAAGATCATTGAACAGTATGGTAAGTTCTGGAACCAACACCCCTCTTCTGACAAAGTTTGTTTAACCCATTGCCTAAGATATTCTTGAGTTAAGGCCTCGCTATTTTTTGTATCGTCCTTATATAGTTCTGAGAAAAATTAAAAGAAAGCGTTTTTAATATCTGCTTCTTCAACCAGTGGTCTAATACTATTTGCCTCTTGAATGCTTGAGATTTTGTTTTTAGTTAGATCTGTCTTTGTTTTCCAAGCTAAGAGCTTGCCATATCCCTCCCCGTATTGATAATGAGCTAACTTACTTGCTTCCCACCTCTTCTTAATTCTAGAATCTAATATGTTTACTAGGTTATTTTTGCCTTGATTAGTTCCCTCCTAGGTGTTTCAATTATTTCAGCTGTTTCCTCATTAATATTCGTTTCCCACCTGTGTATTTCACCCTCTAAACTCTCTATTTCCTTCTTCTTTACTTTATTTCTGTGGGCAGTTAGGCTGATCATTTTACCTCTAAGCACCAACCTTATAGGCCTCCCATCTAATCTGGCTCGAGGTCTGTTCCTGATTTAGTAGAAACTATGATAGAGTTTCATCCCTGAGAACCTCTATTATTTTGTCCTCTAAAAGTATTACTTTATCTAGAGTCCACCTTGGCTGAGTCCAAAGTTTATCAAACTCGATCTCCATTATTACAGCGGAATGATCTGACAGGTGTTCGGGTAAGTGCCTGAACTTTTTAACTTCCCCCAATAATGATTTATCAATTAAGACCCACCATCTGCTCACTTACCTCCCTCTGCTCTATATCTCATTCCTATAGGACGCCAGCTCTGTATATACACTATACCAAAATGAGGTATAGTGTGCACAGAGTTCAGTGGCACCCCAAAGGTAGGCAGAGGTAATAGTAGATACCACCTTAATCTCCATTTGTGGTAGTGTGGGCGAGCAGTAATGCTTTATAAGAGGGTAGTTTTAAGCATTTGTTCAACACACTCGGGCAGCAAATTATGTCACACACTCAAAGACTGTACTCCGACCAATTTGTTTATATCAAAAATATTACAGTATTTTATTTCTAGAACCAAACCAAGCCTGGTGCAGGTAAATGAAATAATGCTTTGCAAAATCTTAATTGCGTTTTAAAGTTGAAAGCAGGTTTAAATGCAGTTGTTTGAATTACAGGTAAGTCAATAGTTCAAAATTAATTTTCAGTTGCTTTGCAGATCACTATGTATGTTACTTTTCAGATTACTTTTGCTAATCAGTGTGATATGCCTAGCCATCACACGGAGACATCTCCTAAACAAAAAGGTAATTTACTCACTTTTAGTACATATGCAGTTTTTCAATGTTCCATACAACCCAACTCCACACGTGCAACAATTTAAGGAAGGACAGTCAATGTATTCCTATGGAGAACAATGAAGTTAACAGCTTGCAGGTAAGTAAACGTTTTTGGGAGTTGGAATTCTGGGGCGAGAACCAGGGTTCCCCCAAGGTCAAGGATGCACTCTTGAAAACCCTCAGCTGCACTAGAGCAGCCGGGTGCTGAGGCCCAATGTTATCCAAAGGGGATAGGAGGCTCCGGTTGGTGGCTGCTTATGAGCAGGCCACAAGGTTTTGGGAGAAAAGCTTGTGGTGTTAAGCTCAGGACAAAGGGGGATCAAAGTTAGCACCCAAAGTGCACCCGCAGCGGCGGCTGGTTGCTGTTTTGGCGTTGGGTGCCCTGTTGTTTTCAATGGGGATGCTCTGGTTGCAACAAAGACTGCAGGCTCGGGGACAAAGATCTTCTGGAGGTGACCACTGGTTGGAGAGGTAAGTTGGGATGCCTGGGGATGCTCAGACACGGTGCAGGGGTGTCTTTAAGCGCCGGGTTTTCTTACCAGCTCGGTTTGCAGTGGTCCTCCAGAAAGAGACTGCAAGCATTGTGTGGCAGAGTCGAGGCAGGTCAGAGATCACCAGATCTCAGGTCAGGATCGCCTGGGAGACCTCCTCGTGCCGTTGGGCCACTCAAACTCAAGCCATAGGCGTTTGGTGCAGAGTAGTGTTGACTCACGGTTTTGGCTGGGGCCAGAGTCTTTTGAGCAAATCTGGTGCTCACAGTAGACAAAATCTAGGGTTTGGAAGGCAGGGAAGGTCTTTCAGTTGCTGGCTGCAAGACAGAAACACCAAGATTTCGCTGGAGCACGTTCGAGGTGAGGACTGGCAGGTAGGGCTGGGGCCAAGTCAGTGGGTGTCCTCCTCTTCTTCGTTTCAGCACGGCTTTTCCGGTTCGTGTCTGAGGAGGCAAGGTTCGGGGTTGCCGCTAAATACTAGATTTAAGGAGTTACAGGTAAGTAAAGGTCAAGACCAATGGGTCCCTTCCTTGGGGTGGGTACACCCCCTATTATGCCACCCTCCAGTGGGAGGGGGGCATATGCCTCTCTCTGGTCGGCTGGATCCCCCCCTTATCTGCAAGATGGCGGGGACTGGGAGTTGTGCTTCACCTGCCTCCCCCACCTGAGGTGTGGAGTTGGCATAGGTGGGCACACCTCCCTTGGTTTCCCTGCTAATTCTCCTGCCCAAAGTGTGGGTCGGAACTGGTGGAAGCCAGTTGCTGGAAGTGGACCCTGCTCATCCTAGGAGGGGAGGGCTTGGGTCCTCGTACCATGATGTGCATTGTTTCAGACCCCCGAGAGCAGCAGGCTCTCGACCCAGGGGTCCAGAGACATGTCTGGTGGTGGTAGCTGGCGAGCAGCCACTCAGCCAGGTCACTAGTGTTCGGTCATTTTTCAGGGGACATCTCCAAGATGCCCTTTAAGTGCATTTTTCATTAAATCTCACACTGGCATCAGTGTGGGTTTAAATGTGATGATAAGTTTGATACCAAACTTCCCAGTTTTCAGTGTAGACATTATGGTGCTGTGGAGTTCGTAATGACATATTCCAGCACCATATGCTCTTAACGGCCTTACTACACTTACAATGTCTAAGAATCGGCTTAGACTCGGGGTACAGGGTTCATGCCCATGCACCATCACCACTAGTATGTATAGTGCAACCAGCTAGAGGGCTGACTAACCAATGCCAAGGCAGTGGGTTGCAGGCATTGCACACAGGAATGTGTGCCATATAGACTCTTCACTTTGTTCTTCACCAAAACACGCAGCCTGCAATGGCAGTGTGTAATGGTACAGGGGCTCTAAGGGTGGCACAATAAGTGCTGCAGTCCTTAGAGGCCTTCCATGGCCACAGTACCCTTGGTACCATTTACAAGGGACTGACCTGTGGCCAATGAGTGCCAATTGGGTTTTGTTTTAATGTAGTTTTAGGGAACGAACATAGGCCCTGGGTACCCGTTTGGCAGGAACCCAGGGCACACTCAGTCAAAGTACATCAGCAGTTTGGCAAAAAGTGGGGAGAAACATGCAAAAAGATGGCACTTTCTTACAATTCCCACTAGCTGTTATCTGTCCTAAACCTTTCCTGCAGAGCAGCTTTTGGATTTTAGAAAAGCACACTGTGGGAATAAAAATCTGCTGTGGGAAACATTGCAACTTAACAGCAGAAGGAGTTTATATAGTCCCACTTAATTTATGTAGCTTTTGAAGCTGTAACAGTGACAAGGATGACAGAATTTATTACAATGCAAAATAGACCTGCCTCTATTTGTATCAGGCTTACCTTATCCAAATATCACAACTCTTTTAATAGTCATTTTCCAGAGTTTCTCATTAGGAAATAACTTATAAGCACAAGAGGAAAATGTAGCTTTAATTTCAAATGTATCGCCTTTGAGATCTCTTCTATTATTCACACATTTTCACACTGACATTTGATACTTAATAAAAACATTGACCTTTTCTTCTTTTGGATACAAATGTGCCCATCGCGCTTCTTTGACTGTTTAGCTAGAAAGTTACACAAGACTTTCATTTCCCGACACAAATTACAAAGTGAGCCTGATCTTCTGAAATAAGTATTTAAATTGGGTCAAGAGATAAAATGACTCAAAATGAACTAATGTTTAATTACTTTTTAAGCATTAAAACTTTTTTCATTCCTCCCTTCTGTGATACTCTTATTTTAGCTATTCTCTTGGAGATCACTTCAGTTTTTTTATTATTGATGCAAAAGAAATACTTTAGAAAATAAATGCATATACATTGGGGGAAATGCCACCCGTAGAGATTAGGTATTATGGAACAAAAGTGAGATTACGAAGACAGGCTCAATGAATGTGCAAAACACAGCTGCAATAACAGACATCTCAACGCACACTGCATGGCTGCTACAGTTGAGAAATGCAATTAAAGCATTTCTAACGTAGAAGATATGGACTTTGCCACCACTGCCAGCAACATTACATTACCACCACCATCGTTATCACCACAATCATTTCCGCCACTGGCATTATCACCACCACCATTACTGCTTTCAACAACATTAACAACACCATTGCATTTATCAGATCCCCGATATCACTATTGCCCCAGTTTCACCACTACCATTATAACCTCTCAACTATCACTGCTTCCAACATCATCACTATTGACAGCATTACAAACACTTTCACTGGCAACGCCACTGACACTTTTACCACACCATAATCACCACCACCATGACTACCACCATTATCAGTAGCACTATTGCCACCAGTATTACCATTACCACAAACACCACACGATCATCTCCACCATTACCAACACCAGCATCATGGCCCCATCACCACTAGAATATAACATGTATTTATAAAGAGCATGTAACCACCTTGGTACAGCTAGTCAAGGAATGTTTATTGTTATACAACTCAGTGGTACTCATTCTAACATTACCATCACTTCCATTATAATTATTAGCAACACCATTACCACATTACTACCAACACCAGCACCTCCATTATCAGAGCCACTACCATCACCATTATCACTCCCACCACTGTCACCAGCCCAGCTACCACCACCACCACTTTCACTAGCACCTTCAGGGTCACCATTACCACCACCTATATATCCACCATCATTGTGCCAAGCACCATTAACCCACAAATTACTAACAAAACTTCCATTATCATCACATTACCGCCATTAACTATACCAGCACAAATATCACCAACACAATAACTATCTCCACTACCACCATCACTATAATCCCAATTATTACTAACACCACGCTCATCACCACCTTTGCAACCATCTTTAACATCACTGTTGCAACCACCACTACCAGCAGCATCACTACTACCGCCACTACCATCACTAGCTAGCTGTACCAGTATCACATCACGTCACCACCATTATCAAGACTATCACAAGCACTGCTGCCAACACCATCAACATTAATAGCACCATCATCATTTCTACCACCAGCACTACCGAGGTCAACAACAGTGCTACTGCCACCATCACTAATACCAGTGCCACAACTACTTCAATCAACACTACAACTGTCACCATTATCAGCAGCATTACCACATTTTACCATGTTTGTGTGTGTAAAAGCAATATATGTTCAATGGTGTTAGAAGACCAGTGATACAGGAATGTGTGAATCAGTGAGAGTTATTGGCTTTGCCAACGCTTGTTTATAATGTTCTTCAACCGTTAGCTACTGCAATAGATCCCGAGCCTTCCCGCCCCACTGCAAGCTTTCCTTAGTAGTCACTCACCTCGTCCTGCACCCCTATTGCTGCTCCAATCGCTTCCTACAAAAGCACTGATATGAACAACAAGTACTCACTTTTTCCAGAAGTTCTGATGTTCCTATGGAGTCTCCGTTCTCACACTCCATGGGTCCTGCGTCACAGTCCTCGACTTCAGAGGTTGCCAGAGGTGATAAGCCTGCTCTGTTGAGGAACCTGCGGCCCCGGGTCTTCCCCATCGCAAGCCGCAGCAGCTTTTAAAGAAGACGAGTTTAAGTGGCCATTCAAAACATTCACGTGGAGGAAGCCATGGTTTCGCTCGGCGCATGCGTGCTCAGTCCCCTCCGCAGCCTGCGAGTCAGGCAAAAACATAGAGGACGGACACATAGATGCTGGGGTCTTTCTCCGGTTAACATAAGTAGGAACTATATCAGAGGAAAAACACAAATATTATAAAATTGAATCATATAAAACGAGTATTTCGTCTTTGACTGATACTTACATGAAAACGAGTAAATGTGCGAGTTTTTAGTGTACGTGCAAATTTATTTGACATTCAACGGTAATATGCAGCTCGACTCTGTTGCAAAATTGAGGATGGAATAGTTGGTAGCTGCTTTCACCTAAAAAACGGTACTCTGTTCTAGCAGACAAAAATTATTTTGGAATCGCTGACCTGACATCATTCTAAGATGTCCGCCAGTTGTCATTAAGTACCACTGAAATGTAAGATTTTGTTTTGCTGTCCCATTTCCCTACTTCATCGAGAATTAGCTTACTACCTTATGTATTCCACTACTTGCAAGCAGCAACACCACACATCATTCCACTTTATATACAGCAATATTAAGAATGAGTCAATATACAATGAGTACTATCACATAACACTTAATAATTACATATTTAATAACATTTTGATACTGCTTTGTGGCTTATTAAAACCAATATTCTATAAACAAATGATACAAAAAGCTCAAAATAACATGTCCAAAGTGTTTCTTATAAACACAATGCATTGTCGGTCATTACATTCTGACACAAAATCTTTTAGTTTAGCCGGTCATATTATTCTAACACAAACGGGGTCATTAGGATGGCGGGCGGACTTTGCCCGCCCGCCATCCTGACGGGGATTGGGACCACCCGCCATATGGGCGGGGGTCCCATGGGGGCATTAGGATGTGCCCGCCACAGCGGCGGGCACATCCTGCATTTCTAGCATTGTGGCGGGCGCCACAATGCTAGAAATGCATTTCAGCATTTGCATAAACAAAGCGGCAGGCACCGCGGTGCCTGCCGCTTTGTTTATGCAAATGTGTGGGGGGGGGGGTACCACAGGTCCCCCCCGTGTGCAGCCCCCACCCCTCCTTCACTCTGGGGGCCCGCAGGGGGCCCCCAGAGTGAAGACCGCATGCCTTTCCGTGGGGGAATTGCCGCCACGGAACGGCATTGTAAAATGCCCATTGTAATATGGCTGGCGGTGTCTGATAGACACCGCCACCATATTATTCCTTTTCCGCCCGGCCGCAAGGCGACCGTGGCGGAAAATCGGCGGACGGTCTTTCCGTCCGCCGAGGTCCCCCCCCCGCCATACTAATATGGCGGGGGGGGGAACGAGTGAGGATGTCGGGCGGATTGCCCCCGCCAGGCTGGCGGTGGCTACCGCCAGCCTGGCGGGGTCAATCCGCCGACATCCTAATGGGCCCCAAAATCTTTTAGTTGAGCCGGAGTTGGAATAATCCTCCCCAGTCTTCCACCACCATTATCAGTAGCACTATTGCCACCAGTATTACCATTACCACAAACACCTCACCCACACCATCTCTCCGTCCCCCCGAATTTCAGAGGCTTATACTCCACTGTCATGCACCATAACCTCATAATTCTGCCATAACCAATCATCCTCAAAGGGCTAATTTCCCTCAGTGGAATTCTTCACATGTTCTGTGTCCTTGTATTTTGCCATGTGCCCCATGTGCCACACCTTGTTATCACTTAACCTTGCTGAATGTTTCAAATACTCCTCAACTCTCAATGGTTCAGAATACACTTTCCCCTTTAAGGACTTCACCCACCTTTCTAACCTTCACCCAAACACCTTTAACCAGTCTCTCCACCTTATTCCCTTTCTTAGATCCAAAATAATCTTTGTACACACGATGGGCTTTAAACATGTTTTCTTTTACTTTATCTGGAAGCCATTTTATTTTCCTTGCACTATCCATCCACCCTAGATTATCCTTTGCCCTTTCCCGGTGTTTTCTCGGTCAAAAGAAAACACCAAACGAGCGGACGTGTACGTCCCTGTGGTAGGGAGACCTCAGCTCTCTGGTCTGTCGGGCGATAGTGAAGTCTCGATTTCCGTACCGGAAATTGAGACTTCACTATCATCCGACAGACCAGGGAGCTGAGGTCTCCCAAATCGAGACTTCACTATCGCCCGACAGACCAGGGAGCTGAGTTCTCCCTACCGCAGGGACATACACATCCGCTCGTTTGGTATTTTCTTTTGACTGCTAAAACACCGGGGAAGGGCGACATTTTGCCTTCCCCTTCTATCCCTTCATTTGAAGAACCTTTCTTTCATTTGATGAACCCGTGTCAAACACCGGGTTGGAAGTATCACCGGTACTGTGACTCCTGTACTACAGACTGTCTCTCACCACAGCCCTGAAGAGTCACAAGTTAACTTCCATGTGACAAAACACATGTCGGCTGGTTTTGTTTTTGTATTGATCAAAAAAACTTGGTATAAAAAAATCTTCATTAAGATACTTCTGATGTCGACCTTCATATTTCTACACGGAAAGTACTTTGAACAGTGGTTTTACACTTAAAACCAATACCCTAAAACGTGTGCACAGGACTTGGTTCTATTGTACAGTGTGGGTCCTGACCTACACACTTGCAGGGGTTGTTTTGGCTTGGATTTGTTTCCCCTGACCTGGCGGCACCGTATTCATCTTTTCACATTTTAAACTCCATTGCGTACTTGCTTGAGCGCCATTTCTTCCTGTCCCAATTCTGAAACCCTCCACAAACCTGTATACATTGTTATACTCTGTTTTTAACCTATGGAGACAGATTTTCCCCTTCTTTTCAAGATCCAGGGACATTACAGCATGAGTCTTGCCTGTTGCAGTAACATCTTCCCTCTCAGCCCATTTAGGTATCTGAGGTTTCGGTTCAGTAGCCCTTCTATGAAAATCCTGTCTCCTTTTCTCTACTAAATTAAAAAATATTTTCTCTTCTTCAAGTAACCTACATGTTAGATTATCTTTATGTGCTTCAGCTATATCTATTGTTTTCATTGTTAGAAAATATTCACCCATGAACTGTGAGTCTCTACTGCTAAGGACAGGGTTCATGTTTCTGTGAACTGGAATTTCAGAAAAAAATCACATTTATGTTAGAATAATAATATTGTAACTTTCCAGTTCTGTAAAATAAACTAGCTAAAATACTACATGAAATACCATATGTCAATGGTAAATGATGATATGTCACTCCTTCTGCTACTGATGTCGGTAACTTCATACACACATAGCAGTCACTAGCTTCCATTGTTTCTACATAATGTACTAGCAGATTAGCTTACACATTTAAATCTGTCTCATTTCAATTTATACTGTGGTGTATTTCTGTCTCATCTGGTGCTTGTAATTCTACTCTGTCTTGCTTAAGGTTAGCTACCTTTCCATGTGTACTAGTGTAATTCTGTCTATTTGGGATGTATGACGTTACAACGCATACTTTTACCACGCATACCTTTACAACGCGGTTTTTACATCGCATACCATTACAACGCATAGCGCTTTTGGGTGTTGGATAGTGAATAGTTTAATTTACTATTCCAACTCCAGTCCCCGTGGACACTAGGGAAGGTTATTGGATAGTAAATTAACCTATTCCCTATCCTAGAGCGCCCCCCAGAGCAATGCGTTGTAATAGTTTGCGTTGTAAAAGTTGCGTTGTAATGGTAGTTCGTTGTAAAAGTTTCGTTGTAAAGGTTGTATACCGTCTATTTGCGGTCATTATATAAGGTATTGCTATTTTCAGACCTAACCATGCTGTGAGAACTATCAATATTCTACAACATGTCTTTATACAATTTCTCTTCGGTTTTCCAGCAGCTCTATTATCAGCCATCTCTGACTAAGGAGATTTTACCCCTCTTTGTAACTTTTCCACAGAATATGGACTATGAACTAAAATTTCAAGTTGGTCTCACTTCTTCGTCAATTTGATCAGCAATTAATTCTTCATCACTTTCTCCATTTATTTCCAAATTCTCAAAGTCTTCGAGAATTACATATGTCCATTTGGGACCTTTGAATTTGTTATTCAGTCTTTTCAAGCGTGGACTTCTCCTTTTTGGTTTCTCTGTGGATGGTCCAGACTGACTTTTTACTTCATCTACTTGGTCTGGTTCTTCATTTATTGTTTTAGGACAATATTTCAGTCTCTTGATAATACTAGGCCAAGTATCACCTTTTCTGAGACTTTTAGCTGGCACTGTGCTTTTATCTTCTTTGAATGTCCTTTTGTTTTCAGTAATTTGTGGCACACATCAATTTTTCTCGTCTTCAGATTCCCTCTCTATCTGACTTGGTCCAGGGCTTATTACTTTTGCTGTTTCTGCCTGGATGTGTTCTTCTAAACTAATCTGACCCTGTTGCTTTGACTTTGGGGCAGCTGGGTGGATTGGAACAGTATTTTGATGGGGTTAGTTGAAGCTTGAACTTTAGTTCCTTGTTTCTTAAAGAAGTCTCTAAGGGTCCTCTTTTTTACATTGTTGATTGTTTCGTTCGGCGTGTTGTACTGTTGAATTGGGGGCGTTTGGGTTTTTTCAGTCTTAATAGTACAGCTTATGATGCCGGTACCGTGTTCATGATTCTGCAGGTGAATTGGAGATAGTGAGTGATGGTGCCAGGGGATGGTGTTGCGCTTTCTCCAGTTCCTCCAGTGGTTCTATGGATTCCTTATTCAACTTTTTGCGGGTTTTTTCAGTGTCTTTTTTCAGCCTACCAGACCGCATTATGATTTAGCCAAGAAGAGGAGGAGTGAAAGTACTCTTGGTATTTAACTCTCTATAATTTTCTTTCTCTTTTATTTATTTATTTTTTTCACTTTATTTTCCCTTCCCTTCACTTGAATTCCTTATAATGCGATGAGTTTGCCCTTTGTTATGTTTGTTGTTTTTTTTGGTGAGTTTTGGCGTGTATTAACTGCAACCAGACACCACTCTATTGTTATGGATAAAAAAGTGGAACCAAAGTGGGGGGGGGGACAAGGGGGGCTCCCCTTAGACCCTTCTCGACCCCTCTGTTCTTTCAGTGCTGCCCTCAGTCACCCCAATCTACTTGATCTAGTTACAGCTGGTACCTGGCTCACGATGTCTACCAGAAGTTTCACGAGGGCGGTGCTATAGTAGGTTGGTATGGGCTGCCAACCTCTCGCTTTCCCAAGCAGCTCCCTTGCTGTAGCTGTGACTGTGGTGGCAGTAATGGCGGTAAGACAACAGACAGCCTGACCGCTGTGTGCCCGGTCGCCGGCTCACAGGGCTCTCCACGCGCTGTTCGCTGCTCTCCCCCGCATCCTGCCTCAGCTGTTGCTGCTCACTCTTGGCGGCTCTCCTGCACGTCCCGCCTCAGCTGCAGGTCTCGGGCCGCAAGTCTCGGCCGCAGCTCCTGCCGCGGCTCTCGGCGGCTCTCCCCGTGTCCCGCTGCAGCTGCGGGTCTCATGCCGCGATTTTTGCCGCTATGTTCATCGGCCGCGGCTCTCAGCTTACCGCGGTTCACCGCGGCTCTTGGCTCTCCGCAGCTCTCAGCAGGGAGGGGCGGGGCAGTGCGGTGCGGCAAGTGGCGGCAGCTCTACTGCGGCTCACCGCCGCTCTCGGCTCTCCGCGGCTCTCAGCTGCTGCATCCTCTGCTCTGCCGAACGGAATACAGAGCATAATATCTCTTCAAATCATCCAACTTATTGATATACTGTAGGAAGCTGGCTCTGTATATACTATACCAAAGTGAGGTCTAGTGTGCACAGAGTCCAGTGGAACCCCACAGGTATGCAGAGGTAAAGTTAGATATTTGTGGTAGTGTGGTCGAGCAGTAAGGCAGTATCAGTGTGAAGCATTTGTTGTACACACTCAGTCAGCAAATGAATTCACACACTCAAAGACTGAACTTCAGACCAATTGTTTTTGTATAAAAATATTCTTTTAGTTATTGTATTTCTAGAACCAAGCATGCCGGGCACAGGTAAGCAATAAATACTTTACAGTAGTAAATGCTGATTGTAATACAGTTCAATTGCAATTGTAAATGTACTACGGTTTGACTTACACTATTGCTTCAGAGAAATGCAATCACTTGTAAATACAGTACATAGATTGAATGGAAATTTCAGTAAAATAGCAGGTAAGTTACTTTTGGATTACTTTTCTTACTCAGGTCTGTATGCCTGGATGCAGCACTGGGATATTTCCTGTAAACAGGTGAGAAAAGCATTTTTGTTAAATTGTGTAATTTAAAAAAATGTCTTTAGGTTTCAAAACTCCACACTTTTTCAGGAAAAAGTGTCAATGTTATCCTATGGAGGAAAATATAGTTTTTAGGTAAGTAGTCTTTGGAGTGGAGGTTCTGGGGTTAGAACAAGGGTTCCCCCAGGGTCAAAGATGCACTCACGTTACACCCTTAGCGGCACTAGGGCAGCCGGGTGCAGAGTGCTGAGGCCCAATGTTATCCAATGGGGGATAGGGGGCCTCCGGTTGGTGGCTGCTGGCAAGCAGGCCACTGGGTTGTGGGAGCAAAGCTCCTGGACTTTAGCTCCAGGCAAATGGGAAAACAAATTAGCACCAAAGGTGCACCCTTAGCGGCACTAGGGCGGCCGGGTGCAGGGTGCTGTTTCGAAGGTTGGATGCCCTGTTGTTTCAAATGAGGAACCTCCAGTTTGCAAAAGCACTGCAGGCAGGGAGGCAAACGACTTCTGGGTGCAACCACCACTTCGAGAGGTAAGTTGTGAAGTTAGGGGTTGGTTAGGCAGCGTTGGTTTGGGCAAACAAGGCCGTGGGGCATCGAGTGCAGGGGTGCCTTTTGGGGTCAGATCTTCTTACCAGCTCCTGGTCGCATTTGGGGGGCCTTCTGGATTTAGACTGCAAGCGCCGGCTGGAGGCTTAAGGTAGGTCAGGGGCACCGGATCTTGGTTCAGGATTGCCGGGGTGACCTCCTTGTGGTGTTTGCCTACTTGAACTCGGGCTGTGGACAGCCGGTGCAGAGTGGAGCGGATTTGCTGTTTCTGGCTGCTGCCAGAGGTTGCAGTTGAACAAATCCGTTGTTCACAGGAGAAGCAGTCTTTGGAAGTGAAGGCAGGCAGGTCCTCCAGAGTTTTTGAGGTTGCTGGCTGCAGGACACACTGGGATTTTGTAGGAGCAGGTTTGAGGGGGAGACAGGCCGGTAGGGCTGGGGCCAAGTCAGTGAGCGTCTTCCTCTTGTTAGCTTCTGCACGGCTGTTCGGTCCTTCTTCATCATTTCTTCTTGTTTCTTGTCTGGATCTGAGGAAGCAAGGTTCAGGGGTGCCCTTAAATACTTGATTTAGGGGCATTACAGGTAGGTAAAAGGCAGGGACCAATGGGTCCCTTCCCTGGGGTGGGTACGGCCCTTATTATGCCACCCTCCAGTGGGAGGGGGGCATGTGCCTGTCCCTGGTTGGCTGAGTCCCCCATTTTCAAGATGGCGTGGACTGATAGTTGGGCTTCACCTCCCTTTCCCCACCTGAGGGGTGAAGTTGGCAGAGGTGGGCACGCCTCTCTTCCTCACTTGTTTTTCCCGCCGGTTCTCTACCCCAAAGTGAGGGTCAGAACCTGTGGGGACCAGTTGCTGAAAGCAGCAATTGGCCTGGGGAAGCTCACAAAGGCGGCAAGCCTTTGAAGCTTCCCCTTTGTGAACCCTGCCAATCTTGGGGAAGGAGGCTTGGCACCTCGTCCCAGGATGTGCATTGTTTCAGGCACCAGAGAGCAGCAGACTCTCAACCCAGTGGTCCAGAAACATGTCTGGCGGTGGCAGCTGAAAGCAACCACTCAGCCTGGACACTTGTGGTGGGTTAGTTTTCAGGTGGCATCTCTAAGATGCCACCTGCATATTTTCATTAAATCCCACACTGACATCAGTGTGGGTTTAATGGCTGAGAACTTTGATACCAAACTTCTCAGTATTCAGTGTAGCCATTATGGTGCTGCGGAGTTCGTAATGACAAACTCCCAGCACCATATACTCTTAATGGACTGAGACACTGTAGGGTTACAGTGCTCATGCACCTGTACCCTCACTACTGGTAGAGTGCACCCATCTAGAGGGGTGACTGATCTATGCCAGGGCAGTGGTTTGTAGGCATGGCACACAGGGATGTGTGCCATGTCAACTCTTCACTTTCTTCTACACCAAGACACGCAGCCAGCAAATGCAGTTTGTGAGTGTCAGGGTACAGGGCCTCTAAGGGTGGCACAATACATGCTGCAGCCCTTAGAGGCTTTCTCTGGGCACAGTGCCCTGGATACCTGTGGTACCATTTACCAGGGGCTGACCTGTGGCCAGAGGTGCCAATTGGATTTAGGCTTCAATGCAGTTTTAGAGAAAGAACATAGGTCCTGGGTACCTGATTAGCAGGAGCCCAGGGCACACTCAGTCAAAGTACATCAGCAATACGATTCAGTGACTAAATATCGAGGGACAGAATATCGACTGTCCAGAATATCGATTCATAAATATCGAGGGACAGAATATAGAATCCCTATCTACAAACAGGTAAGTACTAGAATATCGAGTACAAAATATCGATATTTAAAATATAGTTAACTAAAATATCGAATTTTTTTAATGTATTAAAAATAATATAAAAGTAATTAAATAATAAACACAATGTAATAAAACATAGTTAAAATAATGTAAAAAAGCTTAAAATGTAAAAATAATAAATGTAATGTAAAAAAACATTTTTAACATATATATTTACTTAATAATAATATAAAATAATTATGAATCTTAATTATAAAATATTTAAAACATTATTAAAATATATTTATATATAAATAAATCTATTATATAAATATAAAAATAAATAACAATTTAAATAATGAAAGTAATACTTTTTATGTTAATTAAAAATGTACACTACATTAAGTATAACAAAATTAAAAACATTACATAGCTAAGGATATAAAATTTGTATTCACACTCCAACAAGTGCAAATGAAGAGAATTTATTGGATAGCGGTAGGGGTAAAAATGACTATTCCCACTCCAAAGAGCACAACAGTAGGGAAAACGTTGGATAGCGTAGAGGTAAAAATTACTATTCCCACTCCAAAGAGTGCAACAGTAGGGAAAGCGTTGGATAGCTTAGGGGTAAAAATTACTATTCCCACTCCAGTGAGTGCAACAGTAGGGAAAGTGTTGGATAGTGGGAGGGTAAAAATTACTATTCCCACTCCAGTGAGTGCAACAGTAGGGAAAACGTTGGATAGCGTAGGGGTAAAAATTACTATTCCCACTCCAGAGAGTGCAATAGTAGGGAAAGCATTGGATAGCGTAGGGGTAAAAAATACTATTCCCACTCCAGTGAGTGGAACAGTAGGGAAAGTGTTGGATAGTGGGAGGGTAAAAATTACCATTCCCACTCTAGTGAGTGCAACAGTAGGTAAAGTGTTGGATAGTGGGAGGGTGAAAATTACTATTCCCACACCAGAGAGTGCAACAGAAGGGAAAGTAATGATTTAATATTTAAATAGGAATACATTAATTATCAATACCAATAAAATATTAATTAAAATGTATTACCCATTACAAAATATGTCATAAATAATTATAAATACCAATAAATATTATTTATTAAAAATTAATTACCTACCACAAATTTTGAATGGCAAAAATGGGATAAGTAATAAAAAAATGCCAAGTAATAATTAACAATGAATTAATTATCAATACACATAAACAATTTCAATAATTACTTAATTACAATTAAATTACTTCCCATCCTGTTCCCCTGTAAACCCCAACCCGCTCCAAATAATAAATTCATACAATTAACATAATTATCAATTAATAAAAATTAATGCTCAATTAATAAATAATTAATTACCAATAAATAATTAATTACCAATAAATTATCAATACACATAAATATTTTCAATAATTACTTAATTACAATTAAATTACTTCCCACTCTATTCCCCTATAAACCCACAACCCGTTCCAAATAATACATTCATACAATTAACATAATTATCAATTAATCAATTATTACAAATTAATTACCAATTAATTAAAAAAACATACCAATTAATAATTAACAATAAATTAATTATCAATGCATATAAATAAAAATAAATATTTACTTAATTACAATTAAATGACTTCCCACCCTATTCCCCTCTAAATCCACAACCTGCTACAGAACTAAAATGCTTAGTTAAATTTAAAATAATTAATAATTCCTAAAAATGTATATTTAATTTACTATAATTAAATTACTTCCCACCCTATTCCCCTATAAACCCACAACCCACTCCAAATAATAAATTCATACAATGAACATAAATATCAATTAATCAATTAATAAAAATGAGTTACCAATTAATAAAAAATAATGACCAATTCATAATTAATTAACAATAAACTAATTATCAATACACAAATATTTTCAATAATTACTTAATTACAATTAAATTACTTGCCACCCTATTCTCCTATAAATCCAAAACCCGCTCCAAATAATACATTCATACAATTAACATAATTATCAATTAATAAAAATGAATTACCAATTAATAAAAAATACTTACTAATTAATAATTACTTCCCACCCTATTCCCCTATAACCCACAACCCGCTATGGAATTAAATTACGCAAAAATTAAATAACATCAAATTGATTAATTAAAAAAATTAAACATACATTACAAAAATAATATATCATTTTAACACATATACTCGCATACATAACACACAAAAAAAATCCATATTATGGAAAACAATATTTCTAAATTCTATATTATGGAAAACGAAATTTCTAAATTGGATATTATGGAAATCAATATTTCTTACCTCAAATTCGATATTCTATAAAACTATATTTTGGGAATTCGATATTCTGGCCTCTCGATAGTTTTGATTCGATATTCTGGACTGTCGATAATTAGAATTCAATATTTTGGGTGTTTACCCAGCAATACAGTAAAAAGTGGGGGCAACCATGCAGAAAGAGAGCACTTTCTAACACATACACATCAGTCTCGTCAGCACTCCTTTTTTTTCTCCATTTCATTATATTGCCTAATACCCACGGGCCCCGGGAATGCAATAGAATATCTTTCATGGTATCAGGCGTTAATGTTTCATTATCAATAGTTGGCATATAGTTGCTAAAGTAGGGTTTCCATTCCTGCTTCTTCATGCCTGGCTCCTCTGATACAGGTAGGAAAGTATGGGAGAAATAAGCGGAAATGTTTGTGCAGAACACATGACTCCTGTTCCCTACTATCTCAATAATGGTATAAAAATCTTGACTTGTACCAGTAATGTGCACAATATTCTAAAAAACTTACATGAGCTATTAGAGGGGTTAGCCTAACGGCTAAGGCGCTCGACCTCGGACCTGGGGATCTGGGTTCGAGTCTCGGTAACGACGCCAAAAACCTCCTGTGATTCTGGGCAATTCACTTAATCTCCCCGTGCCTAAAAATGAAAGTGTGTCCTCATGTAACGTAACTGGTGCTATGTAAAGCGCTCTGATACCTGATTCGGTTCGGGTCTAGTTCGCGCTATATAAAACTCTACAAATAAAAATAAATATTAACATACATCAAACACTACACTAAATAAATAAATTCCCTCAAAATTATTGTCCTACAAATAAGAGTGTGCTATGATCGAACTCAGATCATACCTTAAGATGAGGTGTGTACATCACTGATGGTGAACGCACTACAAAGAGAATGCTGAATACTCACTGGGGAGAGTGTCACTGCTAGCAGTGTGTGTCAAATACTGTGACAACCGACACTGTAACACTAGCTGACACGGTTGTAGTTGTGCGTGTCACCTCTAAACATGCACTCCTTAGTGAACACTTGCCGACACACAGATCCAAAAGTGGCAATGCCTCCACACATGTGCAGAGTAGCCACCACACAAGGACGGGGCTGACACGCCTGTAGGTGTGCATGTCACCGCAAGGCATATGCTCCTTAGCAGCGACACACCAACACGCAGTTCAAAAGTGCCAATGCCTCCACACATGTGCAGAAATGGCACTGCATAGCCAGGAAACCTCCATATATGAACAACAAGCCTTGGCATAGCCAATAGGTCACGCCTTTGGGACCTTATATGTATTTAGTTATGCAGCACAATATCCTTACTGCAACAACATTAACTGTTGCATTGTAAAACACTTATGAGGTTCCAAAGGTGAGACCTTTTGACTATGCCAATGCTTGTTTTTAGAAGGAGCAAATGAAATAAAATCAGCACTCATTGAAAAATGATTCTACCATTACGCAGCTTCATGTGTGTGGAGTTATTGATTCACACTTAGGGGTCGATTCCGATACGGCAAAAACCGCTCCGAATAGCCGTACGGAGCGTTTTTCCCATACAAATCGTACCCTGCAACTTCCCCCGTACGTACGACGAAGTACGATTCGTACCAGGAGCTGGACTCCGTACGAATCGACAGAGACCGTACGAATCAAACCCCGTATGACTCTCCCTCGCAACCCGCTGTACGCGACATCTGTACGGTTCGCGGCTGGTTTCTCCGACCCAGCAAGTACGATTCGTGTCGGGTACGCACCGTACGACGCTTTTTCTACGGGATCCGAAAACTTCCGGAGAAGCAGATTTTGCCTCGAAACAGGTACGGAACGCCCCCCCACCCACGGGTATGGTGCGTACACCCCATGATCGCAGGGGTACGGTGCATACCCCGCGATCATGGGGTATACGCATCGTACCCCATGTTCGCTGGGTGTACGTGCGTACACCCTGCGATCGCGGGGACGGTGCGTAAACCCCATGATGGCAGGGGTACGCACTGTACCCCTGCGATCATGGGGTGTACGCACCGTACGGTGTGTATGTGATTGTGTGCTTTTCCATACACCCTTACCTGACATGGTCCGTACGAATTGCGTCCTCATACCTGGTCCAGATCATACTCGTCGGGTCGTACGGCATGTTTACGATTTGTACGGAGAGGGCTCCGGATACGAATCGTACGGACTTTTTTTTCCAGGATCGGAATCGACCCCTTAGTAAAAATGCAATTTTTGATTACAAAAAATAAAACTGTTCAACACTTTCGATGGCATAGTGCTGACAATATGCGTCTCAGAAGGCAATTAGGGTGACTTATTTAGTTTCACCGTCCTACTACCTATAGCCACGCAGTAAAATGTTTCAGTACACAGGCTGCTCGGGGATACCGACAAGACTATTATGGAACGGACCAGGTAGCCCCCCATCTTCAACTCTCAGCCAGTCACCAGCTGCCTGTCCACTGTGACCTGCAACCCTGGAGGTGGTCATTCACCGAAGCTTGTGAAGATGTAGAACCAAGGTGGAACTGGCAAGCTTCCCAGTTTTTACACCAGTAATACATCCAGATCAGGTTTGTACTAATGTGATCCAATTATCAAGTCAAGAGTACAAGTCCCAAAATGTAAACTTAAAATAAACGGGACTGATTGAGTTACCCGTAAACTTATGAGCACTGTCATAGGCTGGACCATTCTCATGATCTGTCTTCATACAGGTGCCCATTTTTAGGTCTCGTGACCTACAATGCGTGCAAGCGCATTGAGGGATCGAGAATTCAAGTGCTCGAAATCCTCGTCTAACTAAGGGCTTCTTGCACTGCGGTTTTCTTAGAGTTCACGTGAATGACGTGAACAAACAAGCACGCGCATTCACGGCCGCAGAGCACATCAAAGGGCTTCGCCCAGCGTGTGCTCTGCGGCTTCTCCTCCCCTAAGGCTTCTCCTCCCCTAATTAATCATGGCTGGCTGGCCGGCCGGCAGGCCGGCCCCCACACACCATCCCCCTCCGCTCTCTCCCCCACAAATTGCTATTTCTTTTTGCCCTTGTTTAAAATGTGTATGTTGTTAGAATAAATGTATCTGTCAAAGGAGTAATCACCATATTGCTGACAAACGTTAGTGGGATAAACAAGCTCGTCCGCTGACTTTCCAGGCTTAGTAAACAGTCTGCATTTTACAAAGTAGAAAGCAACTACACACCACAGGAACCCGAATGTTGCCAAGAGGGGCGGCCCTAAATAGTATCACGAGCGGGTAACACTAAACTCTGTTATCAGGCGGTGCAATAATCGTCTTTGTTAACAAGTTTACAATTTCTTGCAGATTTGCAACATCTCTTTGAGGTGTTGTGTCCCTTTAACGAAAGCAGCACATGTTCCGAGTAAAAAACAGGACATCTCTTTCCTGGCACATTAAACCATGAATACTAAGTGTTCGTGCAGATGTGAAGACAGGACGCAGACAACGGGAACTCGCCCAAACGCTATTTTTAATCCAAGCGTTTCCTCTGTGGATGGCGACACATGCATGTCAGTGTGATCTTGGTGGCGGAGTTCCATCGACATGGGCCCACGATCAAACAGGGGCACTCTACCAACCCTCCCGAAGCTTCAGAGGAGGTGGCAAATGCCGTGGATATTAAAACAAAACAATCTCAGGCCTTCTTTGCAGAAGTCAACCTTGTTTTATGTTTTTGATGTTTTTCCCCGGAAAAGGTGGTCACAAAGGAACGTAAAATTTCACCACAATAGGCCTTCTCCAAATTGCTGTAAAATTGAACAACCGAAAAAGGATTCTGAGCAAAGCAACAAACTTGGAAAAGACGAAGCCATTTGTCTGGTTTTTTTTTAACATGGAGTTCACGTTTTCTTTTGCTATGGTACTATGGCGTGCTCGGCTTCAAGGTCTGACATAATGACTGCCTCCAGGCTGCGCCTCAAGCACCAATTTGCGGTTGTCATTTCATTAGAGGCGGCATCTGCTGACAGGCTCCTCTGCCTCTTGACCTCGCTGTGGCATCTACGCTATCTTGGCTCATAGCTATGCAGATCTAAAGTACAAGTGACATGCTCTAACGCAGGCACAGATGGACTGAAATCTGTCCACTTGACCAAAATAGACTACTACTCCGGCTCTCCATAGTTGTCAATGAAGAAATGTTAAAAATCGAGGCAGATGGCTTTCAGCCTAAGAAAACTAATCTTAACTGACCCCGGTGCCTTTCTGAAAAAGGTTTGTGGATTTACTCTGCGAGAAAATCACTGGGAAAATAGCACATAAGAGCACTCTATGACAATTTTACTCCATTCCCGCCATAATGCAAGCCATGTTACTTGCTTTCTCGAGTCACAAACTAAAAACACTTTAACTATTAGTGACTCACAGAAACAAATCGGAATTTTTATTTTTATTTTCCCATTGCGAGGCAAGGTAAAGTATAGAACAGCAGTAAGGGAACTCGCGGCACAAAAAAACAAGCATTTACAATGCAATGGTTTCGCATTTGGAAAAGTTAGAGCTATTGGCATTGTAAATGACAAAATTTGTATTTATGTGTTGGTTTTGTCATTTACATTGCCATTAGCATCACACATCCGCAAGCATCAGACATCCGCAAGTATCAGGCATCAGACATCCGCAAGCATCAGACATCCACAAGCGTCAGACATCCACAAGCGTCAGACATCCACAAGCGTCAGACATCCACAAGCGTCAGGCATCCACAAGCGTCAGGCATCCACAAGCGTCGGGCATCCGCAAGCGTCGGGCATCCGCAAGCATCAGACATCCGCAAGCATCAGACATCCGCAAGCATCAGGCATCAGACATCCACAAGCGTCGGGCATCCACAAGCGTCAGACATCCGCAAGCATCAGACATCCGCAAGCATCAGACATCCGCAAGCATCAGGCATCAGACATCCGCAAGCATCAGACATCCACAAGCGTCAGGCATCCACAAGCGTCAGGCATCCACAAGCGTCAGGCATCCACAAGCGTCGGGCATCCACAAGCGTCAGGCATCCACAAGCGTCAGACATCCGCAAGCATCAGACATCCGCAAGCATCAGACATCCGCAAGCATCAGGCATCAGACATCCACAAGCAACAGACATCCACAAGCGTCAGACATCCACAAGCGTCAGACATCCACAAGCGTCAGACATCCACAAGCGTCAGGCATCCACAAGCATCAGGCATCCACAAGCGTCAGTTATCCACAAGCGTCGGGCATCCACAAGCGTCGGGCATCCACAAGCGTCAGACATCCGCAAGCATCAGACATCCGCAAGCATCAGACATCCGCAAGCATCAGACATCCGCAAGCATCAGACATCCGCAAGCATCAGGCATCAGACATCCGCAAGCATCAGACATCCACAAGCGTCAGGCATCCACAAGCGTCAGGCATCCACAAGCGTCAGGCATCCACAAGCGTCGGGCATCCACAAGCGTCGGGCATCCACAAGCGTCAGACATCCGCAAGCATCAGGCATCAGACATCCACAAGCAACAGACATCCACAAGCGTCAGACATCCACAAGCGTCAGACATCCACAAGCGTCAGACATCCACAAGCGTCAGGCATCCACAAGCATCAGGCATCCACAAGCGTCAGTTATCCACAAGCGTCGGGCATCCACAAGCGTCGGGCATCCACAAGCGTCAGACATCCGCAAGCATCAGACATCCGCAAGCATCAGACATCCGCAAGCATCAGACATCCGCAAGCATCAGACATCCGCAAGCATCAGACATCCGCAAGCATCAGACATCCTCAAGCATCAAGCGTCAGACATCAGACATCCACAAGCGTCAGGCATCCACAAGCGTCAGGCATCCACAAGCGTCAGACATCCACAAGCGTCAGACATCCACAAGCATCAGACATCACCAAGCGTCAGACATCACCAAGCGTCAGACATCACCAAGCGTCAGACATCCGCAAGCGTCAGACATCCGCAAGCATCAGACATCCGCAAGCATCAGACATCCGCAAGCGTCAGACATCCGCAGGCATCAGACCTCCACGAACATCAGGCATCCACAAGCATCAGACATCCACAAGCATCAGACATCCACAAGTGTCAGACATCCACAAACATCAGGCATCAGACTTTTATTTAAGTATTAATTATTAAAAAAATTAAAAACCATTGTTATTTGTAATATCAATACATCTAAGTCACGTAAATACAACACACATTGCATTACAAATGCTATAGGTGTCACATTTGCGAAAGTTATAACTATTGGCATGGTAAATGACAAAGCTATTAATTTCGCTATTTTCACAAACAAAACCTAAATAAAAAATGTGTCATTTACAATACCAATAGCTCAAACTTTCCTAATATGAGACCTATTGCATTGCAAATGCTTGTTAATGCAGTGCCTAGGTCAGCAGCTGAAAGCATGCTCCATCCAGAAGCTTCAGGCCCTGATCCTCGTGACACATATCTCCAGGGTGAATACCTGGCAACTCGTACTTGATCAAACCCACATGGGCAAATGTTTGAAGCAATTTCCACACTGAAATCTTAGATCTCCTACACCTGTCAGCAAGTTACTCAAGAAGACATTGTGACTCAACATACATGGTTTAGACCCACTCTCTACTGCATGTGTACAAATGCTTAGTGTGCAGCTGCATCCACGGGAAAGGAACAGCCCCTGCTTCACACGTGACTACTGAGAGTATCAATGTCGCAGCTATTTTCAAAGAGCAATCTCGATTTTTGCTCGGTCTGTGAGTACACACCTCGTCTCTGTATGCTGTCGCCTAATGATTCATCGTCAGCATTTGATGCACTTCTTTGTGAACCCCGCAATATCCAATGTCATATCCAAAATCCAGCAAAAAAAATATTTCCAGTGAACAGTCATCAAATAAATGTAAAACCATTGTATTTAAACTACAGCTCCCAGCATGCCTAGGGTTCAACTTCCTCTCTGATTGGCTAGTTGGCTGATGTTATTTGGAACTCTGCATGTGGGGTGGAAGAAAACCTTTCACAGCGAAAGCTAGCATGAAACAAGCCCTGAAACGCGGCCGCGAAAGGTAATTGTGAGAGAGAGGGGGAACAGGAGGTGAGCCCGCGAGTGGTGCGCGCGCACACCCTGGGGAGAGCAGTCTGCTCTTTTTGGAAGCACATACTTGTGGCGAGCACTTGCTCGGTCCTGCAAGGTGGATGCCGCCACAAGCACGAGTATGTGCTTCAAAAAAGAGCAGAGCGATGGCTAAAGGTCTCCTATGCAGTACATGCATGCTGCGTAGGCGAGACCTAAAAATGGCACACCCAAGTCAGGAGGCCACCAGCCTCCCTGCGCCTCAATTTACTTGTACGCAAGAGCAGTCTAGTCAAAAATACCCACTCTGCTGTCAGCGTCAGCACGTTATGACACGCACGCTATGACGTGAGCACTGCTTCCATGGCTCTACAGCTTAGTTCTTCTCTGCTGCACAACCGTGTTCTATTGCCTTATTGCCACACCTGGATGACAGTGTGAGTTGAACCTCCAGTACTCTGCTTGCGCCCCCAGCAGCACTCAAGACACCCTCATGACACTGCTGTTGCTCCACTCGGGGCCGAGCATGTGAAGCTCTTGTAACTGTCAACCCACCATCAAATTCAACGCACCAGTACTGAAGCATTTGAATCCATTAACACGCTGTGCCTCTCCTAGGTGCCACATAAACTTTGCTGAACAGCCTTTTCAATCCCATGTCAGGCAAAATATTTTGTCCAGCTCCAATCTTCTACAGATTAAAATTGCATCTAACACCTTCAGTGGCCCCTATTTCTTCAGCAAGCAGTGATCCACGCAGAGTTGAGATCGACGTTAGTTGTAGTGAAGATGCACACTCAAATTGATGTATAAAGATTCCTTTATTCTCAACCCTGCAATAGCTGGACACAGCAAGAAAACAGCACCTTCCTAATCCAAGCTTCAAGTCCCAACTGCCCTCCAGAGAACTTTGCCTTATCCTACATTACGTCCAAATTAGCTTACCTTATACATTCCACTGCTTGCAAGCAGCAACACCACACCCAAGACAGTAGTCCACAGAAGTGAATTTAAAGAAAGGGTCACAAGTTTTTTTCAGACAGGTTTTAGCTGTCTGACTGTTGTGAGCTATTACCTACAGACAGCTTTGATGTCCGTGTCCTATTGTGGGCAATGCCGATACTTACATTGGGCTTCGGAGTAGGCCACTGCTTGCTGCTGGTCTGCTCTCTCTTCAATCTCATATGCTTGCTTATTATTAAATTGACTTCTTTTTAGGTATTGCCTAGGCAGCGCTTGCGCTGTCTCTTCAAGACATGCCATATTGAGGCATGGACTTGAAGCTCCACTCATATTTTTCATTGCCTTGTGCCATTGTCCTTTGTAAATGTTGGCTTCTGATTTGTTAATATCCTATTAGTCCCTCCTTAGTGCCTCCCTGTGTTCTGTTGGTATCTTCTCATGAGGACATGTGTCCTTGCTCGGGGTCTTTCATTAGCATTTCCCAGAACTATTTACTTAATTAATGTACACAGCAGGCACTGTACCCCAGCTTCAGTAATGGCGGCCGCTTCTTTGCATTTGCATTTCTTTTCAACTTTTGAATACGCTCCCTGCACCAAAATCTGCTTGGATGCTTTCTCCTTAGTTCCCCCTCCCTCCCCCATCTATACCCTTCATGGGGTTTGTTGTTTTTACCGGAGCGTCACGCTATCACTTTTGCATACGCTCCGTACCTCCCCTCCCTCCCCCACTGCACGGACCCCCGCAAGTCGGGATGTGTCTTAATTGAAGACATCTGGTCTCAATTTGAATCATTTAATGGTGGCCTCGCGACTTAATTTGTCCACTTTTTGAACTGTTTTCTGCATGCGCGCCACTCAGCACAGTGAATAAATACAGTAGATTAATTTGAGCTTCCACACAGTAATATGCCCTGCTTCGCTGTCAAGAATTTATACCCGTCTATTCACCCTGAGCCTCCAAAATGCACGCTGTGCAGGAACAAACGAGCCTTCTAATCAGACTGTAGCCAGGCCAACAAATCCCACTGTGAATAGCTTTGACATCCACTTTAACAAGCATTGAAAATGCAATAGGTCTTGCCTTTGATCAAGTTAAAGCCATTTGCTTTGCTAATGGTATTGTATGGCAAAGCAAATGGCTTTAACTTAATGAAAGGCCAGAACTATTGCATTTTTACAAAACAAGCATTTGCACGGGCAATAGATTTCGCCTTTGTGACCAAACGGCTTTGCCGAGTTTTTTATCCCCAATGCTATCCAGCATGATTGATGTTTTTTTCGAAAAAAGCCCCTTTTTGGTCGGTGAGCCCACCACATACGTATGTACCTGCAAAATGACTCAGCAACTTTTTTTCAATTTCTTTTTGGTTACTGATCCAAGTTGTAGAAAGATAATAAAACATGCAAATGTTTTTGGTTTTATCGAAAGCAAGCATAGGGGATCAGTATATAAGCAACAGGGGACCTAGAAGCAACACGAAGGAAGACGGGGAAAATGGAACGCGGGGAGGGTGGGAGGTGGGCGTATGCAACACAGAGGAGAATGGGATGACTGCTAATGCAGAGTACTTCGTGGTGCTCTGTCTGCTCAATGCTGCTATAAAAAAAAGCACAAAACATTCGCCGTGAACAACGCGGATCGATCATCTTTTATAATCATCTCTTGTTTAGAGCACACAAGTGCAGCTGAAGGTGTCACTGATATTATGGCTTGGAAATGAATCAGAAATTGTTCTCATATTTTCCTATTCACACTAATTTACTTTTGTACACAGTTCTCCTTAGTATGAAAAAAGTTCATACCTCCACCCTTGTTGTGGCCTTTCAAGGTGAGAATATTCAACGAGCGCGGCCACTGAGTGCGCCCGGCCACAACACAAAAAGCATTCGAATTTCACATTTAGTTGTCTTTATTTTGCTTGCAACATGTGGTCCTTGAACATGTAGAAAACACGGGAAGCCGAGTAAAGATCAGAGCACGATCATTAGCATCTGGGCAAAATTGGAGTGGTGGGGATGTATAGTTAGCCGAGTTTGTCGCTTTCAAAGCTGCCGGTGGTAAGCTTTCTATTTCACAAGTAACAGGGGACCTAGAAGCAACACGAAGGAGACAGGGAAAATGGACGCAACGCGGGGAGGGTGGGAGGTGAGCGTAAGCATCACATTGCAGATGCTTGTTTACATCGCGCTTTCTCCGTACTGAAAAAACAGAGTGCCTACATGGAGTAATGAAGGACAGAGTGTCATGCCAACAGTTAAATGGCCAGTACTGGTAGGCGGGGCTAAAAGCGGACAAAGCGGCAACAAGGAGGGATTAAAAAGCCTCCTTCACAATAGAAAGGCTGAATTTAGAAAGCTATGACGCAAGCCAATGGAAAGAAGGGGTGGGGCTTCAAGTCTCCTTCGGAAACCGTATTGATTCCAAGAGGCCCTGGCATAGCGAGTGCAATGCATGCACGCTGCTAACTCCAGGCGAGACCTAAAAATGGCATTTCTGAGTCAAACTAATGCTTGCTGTCCGGTTTAACTGCCATTGCGTTTATGACACACGAAAACCAGCTGGGGGGCGAGGAAGGGGGCAATGCCCTCCCCACCACCTTCTTTCTGCTATCAAGCTCACTATCCGTGGGAACACTGTACTAACACTTCCTCTCTGAATCCAAGGGCAAACGTGAACCTGTTTACCTGATGCATGGGAGGGTCGAGCAGCTCCTTATGCAAGCAGTGCTGTCATGTTGGAATGTAGAGTATTACTAATGTGAAGTGGAAGAATGAACACCCCTGTTGCCATTTGTGTGAAGGCTGTTGAAATTGTCGGCAACCGGAAGTGATGTTTGCTTTCCCTGCAGCCAGTGGCTAGGCTAGATGTGATTGTTAAAGGGTCAGTGTAATGCATGCACACACCCGGGGAAGTAACCCCTGCCAACTCTTAAAGTAAATCTTGTAGGACAGAATGGCCTAAAGGGGGCATATAAGCCTGTACTGTGGTCGATTCGACTAGAAATTCACAGACATAATCCACAGCCATTTCCTTTTGAAACCGAGAGTAGGGCGAGAAGATCTGAGCTGTGAGTAGCAGTAGTTGGTCCCAATAGTAAAATGGCCCGAACGATCCCTATAAACCCTTAACTAAAGGACATGGGTCCCCAAAACCTGTGAATCCCTGAGATAACCCAGTTTACCAGATATGTGCACCGTGAAAAGTTTACAACTGTGGGACAAGTACGAGGGGAGGGAGGGGAGTTATAAGTTACGTCATCGCAATGTACTTCACATAAGCGTTGTTACCAATGCTGTAATATATGTTATCAATAATCAATGTATAAGATTCACGTGAGAATATGGCCTATAATATGATTCTTGTTTGACTGATAAAAAATGCATGCTATTGCATTTATGTATTCTATAAATATTAAAACCAATAAAATTTGTAGTGGAAAAAAAAGAGTAGCAGTAGTTCGACCTTCCTTGGCTCCCCTTTTAAACCTCCCTCACTGTTCTCTAATCTCCAGTGCCAGCTTATGTGCCTTTAAAAATGTATTTTGCTGATTAGACGTTGTGGCATCCCCACAGCTCGCTAAACCTAATTCTGCCCCCCCCCCTTACCTTTAGAGCCAGAAATTGTAGCCCGCTTCAGGCCTTAACACTTTCAGTGTGCAAACTGGGAGATGCCCACTTCTCTGCGTGCGTACTTTTTCACATAGATGGAAAAGCAGCTCATTTTTGCCCCACTTGCTTTATGTACCATTAGCAATTCCACTGGAGCTTCTCCTTGATTTGTCATTTGACGGTTGAGCTAGGGTTCTGCTGAATAGATTTTCATATCTCCCATCCGTTGTACAGCTCATCTAATGCCACGTTACGCGGAAGTTGGTCAACCCACTTCATTCACTGGCTGTCCACACTGTGGGTGAGAGCATATTGTTTGATCTCATGTGCACAGGAGCATGGGAAGGAGTACACTTCAGTGCATGTGCTGGTGTATTGGGGGATCTAGCCTGCTCCTTTAGTTTGTATATTTTTCCCACTTTTCCCCCCATATTACAGGTTTGCAAAATAAGTAAACAAAAACGACCTCACAGTTGCTAAGGACAGACCTATTGTTTTTGGCCAGTGTTTGTTCCATTTAAGTCTATCTTTGTGTTTGTTCATTCATGGTACTTCCGAAGACATGCAAGTAAATGCACATGATGGTGGTAGTCGGAAATTTATGGTTACACAGTATCTTGACAGTACTGTAATTTTGTAGGCGTTTGCAGCCCTGTGCCACAAGGTCTTTTGGAGCCTTCTCCAAGGTTGTGCACAATTTTATTTTATTTTTTTTATAACGTCTTATTAGGGTTAGCTTGTTCAGGTAGATACAGCATTTACCAATATTCGAAATTCACAGTGGGTTTCAACAAGCGATATGTTACAACATTGGTTTAGGTTCCCTTCCCCATCAACCGCTTCTTAAGTGTCTACGATGGAACTCCTTTAGCTATTTCTCCTCTCTGTGGCACCTCTCCCATTATCTGAGGACTGGTGCATATTCCTCCCCTTTGTCTATTCCATTTGCCTCAGATCAGATCCCATTTCACCGTGAGTATACTGTTCTTTTGGTTGTTCACAAAATTGAACTTGTGTGAAAACTAGATTTCCAAAGATCTGCCAGTTTCTTTGTGTTGCCTTCATCTTATTTGCAGCACCAGGTCCTCATGCTAAGGTGACTGGGCACACGTTGCAATTCTGCCTGCCCTTTGCTCTACTGTGGTGTAATGCCAACTTCTGTATTGAACAGATGCAATCTAGACTCTATGTAACTCTATACAGTCACATAAAATAAGAGTTTAATAAGGTTTCATTTCACCTCAGATGACAATCACTCTTGATGGGCCACTGGAATTATGCAATGTTGCAGCCTCGATGTTTCCGCATAATTATGGATTTTCTGCATTTGCCACATAATCTATCATTTGCTGCATAATCTGCAGATTGTAACAATGTTTCTAGCTCAAACAGAGGAAAAGTTACTAAAAACGCAGCACACTGGAAGGCCCTTCTCAATGCTTGATTGTTAATCTTTCTGTTGCAGATTGGAGTGTTTGGGTGTCAAGCTGGTACTAGTGGAGCAAAACGTGTCAAGCTGGTACTAATGGAGCAAAACCTTTCTCTAGATAGTGTTAATGTGTAAAAATTACATAATTAAGAGGTAATACAATCACCAAATATGCTGCATTATTTCACATATTTCGCTTTTTCTTCCACATAATTTAGTAATCCCTGCCACATAATTTGGTCCTCCCCTGCCTCATAATTCCAATGGCTGTCCTCTAAATCGCCACCTCGGGTTGGTCTCAAGTATACCTGTCCAGTAACTTTAGGAACATAGCCAAATTACGTTTATTTCAATGTTCTCTTATGTGCACACACTGTTCAAGGGAGTTTTAGACTACAGAATTTGAGCCTCTATGGTAGGAAGGAGATGTTTACCAATGTTATAGATGAAAGGTGATGAAAGTAGCGTAAACATGGGCTCATTCCAAGCTAAGTATGAGGACGCTGTGTGTGAGGATCTGGATAGCAATGCATAAGAAAATCTACATGCTTACCAAAAATACTTTCAGTCGATTTATTTTCAGAGGTGCTAACAGTGTAGTAAATTGTCATTTATGCTTTTCTGGGGGCTGTATCGTGGCACAATTAACGCGTAGTAAATTGTCATTCATGCTTTTCTGGGGGCTGTATTGTGACACATTTAACACGTTGACCTGTGCGTAGCATGACTCCACCTTCACACGTCCTCAGATGCACTCACAGTTTGGGTAATTCCGGGTGCAAGGAACAGAGCTATGGGTGTGCTCCTACCCCCTTGTATAAAAAGTGTGTCGGTTACCTGATCTGCCTGATCGCATAGAGCTCTCTGGTGCTACTGCTGAAGCCCAGCAGAGAACACACCGATTCGGTAAGCTTCAACAGGAGCCCATGGTGCTCCTTGAAGTCATGAACATTGAAGGCTTACTTATATTCTCATCAGAGGATCTTCATATGGGAGAGAGAGCTAGGCAGTAAAGTAACCAAAGGAAACATGGACCAGCACAGGGAAACTCTACGTGTTGGTTTCTTTGTCATCTATTGACCCCAGAATCTTCTTGAAGAGAGCAACACTGGTAACAACGGATGTATTCCATTCACCACCACCACCCCAAAACTCTCCCCACCCCACCCACACACGGCTTAGTGTTGCTGGTGTGAGACATTAAGCCATTCTCGAACCATACCAAGATATGTCATTAGAGATCCCAGTTCAACCACATAATTCCATACCATAAAATACTACTCCACACCATGTCACATTGTACCACTATAAACCACGCCATATAATTCCACACATCACAATTCAATGCCACACAGTTCTGCACTACACAACATATTGACATTCTACATAATACCACTCAGCTCCACATAATTACTCTACACATAATTACACTCTACTCAATACAACATCAATACACCCTAAATACACGCACTCTATGCCACATACCAGAAATCCACATATATGCACTCCACACCATAATGCAATTCCAATATGCATAATTTTGCTCAACGCCACACAGTTCAACTCCACACATTTAAAAAACACATCAAATAATTCCACACCAAACCACATTTCAAATATACAACACAACACAATTCCACCACACACCACATACCTACAAAACACCATAGATGTACACATCATTCCACAACTAATAATTCCAATACAATGCACATAATTCCACACCAAACCACAAACACCGACTACAGTCCAAACCAAAACACATAGTTGAAAGATATTGACATTTACAATGCCAATAGCTCTAACTCTCGCAAACACGAGACCTATTGCATTTTACGGCTTTATATAGTATGGAAGCTTTACAAAAATGCAAGCGATTTTTCAAGGATAATAGGTTAAAAAGAAAAACAACAAACAGTTCAGCATAAAAAAAATTACAAGAAACTATAATTGTCAAAGGATTAAACGTTTTGCCCTAGTTGCGGAAACATGAAGACGAGATTCACAGCCTTAGCCAAAGTGTTTCCTAATGCACAGGCATTACTCCAGCAGGACACATTTGCACTTTTAAACCATTTGGTTAGACTGTATCAGCATCTGATGCAGTATGGTCGGCATGTATTAACTGCCACAGCAAGGGCTCCTCAAGCTGGTCAGGCTCAGTTAGCTGTGCCTGCAATTAGTAATATTACGATTGGTGCAGAGCAGGAATATCGATGGAGAAATATTGTGGGACCTAAATATCGCAGCAAAAATATCATGGGTAACAAATATAGACAACAAAAATATAGGTGACAAGAAATATCTTTGTAATAAATATCATGTACAAAAATATAGTTTACAAAAATATCGATTTATTAATGTTAAGTATTTTAGTGTTTTTAATGAGAATTGTTTTCATTTTATTAAATTTTTTAGAATTTTACTAGTTATTAATTTATTTTAAGTTTAATTCAGCGTTTTTAGTTCCGTAGCGGGTTATGGGTTTATAGGGGAATAAGGTGGGAAGTAATTTAATTATATATATTTAAATAATAATTTATAGTAGTTAATTTTGTTTTTTTTTAAATTAGAATATTGCATTATTAGTTTCTGTAGCGGGTTGTGGGTTTATAGGGGAATAGGGTAGGAAGTAATTTAATTATATAAAAAGTATTGAATAATTAATGTGTTAATTAATATTAGTTTAATAATTTGTTGTTAATTAATTTCAATTAGTCAATAATTATTTAATTATGTTAATTGTTTGATTAATTTTAGGTGGGTGTTTTGGTGTTTATATGTGTAAATGGTGTGAAGGGTGGTAATTACATTTTAATTGATTAATGATTGAATATTTTTAAATTAATTACCATTAATTAATAATTAATAATTGCAATTGTGTAATTGAT
This sequence comes from Lissotriton helveticus, assembly GCF_964261635.1. NCBI lineage: Eukaryota > Metazoa > Chordata > Amphibia > Caudata > Salamandridae > Lissotriton > Lissotriton helveticus. The sequence goes on along the minus strand of NC_136073.1, from coordinate 302,489,478 downwards.
TTTAGGTGTGTGTTGTGGTGTTTATGTGTGGAAATGGTGTGAAAGGTGGTAAGTAATTAATTCTTTATTAATTAATAAATAAACTAATTTTTATTAATTTATTAGTAATTATGAAATTTAATTGTGTAATTAATTTTAGGTGTGTTGTGGATATTATAGTGTTAAATGTGTAATTAATTATGTTTTATTACCATTGTTAATAATAATATATTTAAATGTATATATTAATTATGTTAATATTGGAAATTAAATTTAATAAAAATGTGGATGGTTTTGTTTTTTATTGTTTTGTGATCCAGTGCTTTCCCTACTGTTGCAATCACTGTGGTGTGGGAATAGTATTTTTTACCCCTATGCTATCCAACTCTTTCCCTACTATTGTACTCATTGGAGTGGAAATAGTAACATTTACCACTCCGCGATCCAGCGCTTTCCCTACTGTTGCACTCACTGGAGTGGGAATAGTAATTAGTTGCACTCATTGGAGTTATAATAGTTATTTTTACCCCTCCGCTATTCAGCGCTTTCCCTACTGTTTCACTCACCGGAGTGGGAATAGTAAATTTTACCCCTCCACTATCCAGCGCTTTCCCTACTTTTGCAATCATTGGAGTGGGAATAGTAAATTTTACCCCTCCACTATGCAGCGCTTTCCCTACTGTTAAACTCATTGGAGTGGGAATAATAATTTTTATCTCCTCGCTATCCAATGTTTTAACTACTAATGTTTTCATTTTCTTATTAACCTTTTCAGCGCGACCGCGATTCCCCCTCCGGTGCTGGGCCCTAATAAAAACGGGCGTGGTCATGACTGAACGGTTCCGTCATGAGCACAGCTCAACCGTAGCTCATGACGGAACCGTTCCGTCATGAGCATCGAAGGGGTTAAATGTATGTATAATTTTTTTTAAATAGTTTAATGTGTTAATTAAATTTAGAATATTTTATTTTAAATTATTTATATATGTGTTTATTTTATTTTTATATAATTACAAAAGTTCATAAATTAAATAAAGATAATAAAATGTATTTAAGTAAATATATGCATATGTAAATTTTTTGTGTGTTTATATTTAGTACATTAAGTTTATTTGTTATAATTAGTTAAAATATATATTACATTTATTTTGTTAATATTAATATTATTTAATTAATTTAAGTTGCTATTTTTTAAAATCGATATTTTTTACATCTATATTCTTTACATCGATATTTGTGAGTCGATATTATTGTACTTACCTATTTAACCCTTTAGTTGCTGCCGTGAGCCAACGGGCGTAGCGAGCACTACCTTTGTAGTGCTACGCACGTCCGTTAGCGGACACGACCCCGCCCACATAACAGAACCCCCAGCACTGCGGCAAAATTAACGTCGCGGTAAACGGGTTTAACATAGGGAGTCGATATTTTTGTAATTCATATTTTTACATCAATATTTTTTTCATCTATATTTTTTAACTTACAAACAGACATGCTTAAGTCTAAACACAAACACACTTGTGTCAACACTACCAACTAAGTGATCCCCATAGCTGCGGGTTCCAGCGGTTACAAATATGTTTTCTTCAATGAAGGATAAACAGTGCAAATAGCATATAAATCACATTTATATTCCAATGCTGAAATGTGTTTTGCATCCACTGGAAAAATTGTGTCTGCTGTTCTGAAAGAACATCCATTGGCTCAGGGAAAATGCATGTTTATGGTAACTCCATTTCCAGCCTTAGAGGCTGTCACCAAGGCCAGCGTCCATAACGCAAAAGCCTTACATCTTAGATAGATCCAGGGGTTCACTTCCTTGACAGCTACTGATGTAGATTATGTTTTTGACCCTGCTTTACAAATACAGGAATACCTCCAGTATGATCAAGAATATCCCATGTCTAGTGAAATTTTCGCCCCAGATCAGTATGCTTTCACAATATATACTGATAGTTCAGCTTAGCCTATGGTTAGTACAAAGTACAAATACTCAGCTGCTTGTGCTTTAGTGAAGAGTGTCATGAAAGTTAGTGCATTTCAGATTTAATAAATATATATAAAAGATTTAGGTGACTGTACCGCTCAGCTGCCTGAATTGAAAGCTTTGGTTCTGGCCTTGTAAAATATGGATCCAGAATTCTTCATGCTTATAGTGTATGATTCTTATTGCTGCATCCAGGCCTTTAATGATCATTTCCTGATTGGTGTTTGAATGCATTCACGGATTCTAAAGGAAAGGCTACCAAGCATGAATTGTTTTGGGAAAAAGTGGTAGCGCTAAATGATGCTTTGCCTCAAGCTCATGTTATTTATACATTGAGTCATCAGTGTGTTGGTATAGTTGTTGTGGAGGATCATTGGCTGATGAAGCTGCTAAGGCGGCTGTTCAGACTGTTTTTGTGGCTGTGATTACTCATTACCATATGAGAATAGGTGAAGACATAATGGTGCGGTCACTGCTTTGGTTAATAGCAAGCCCTTGCCTGAAGGCTATTCAGCAAAATACTTCTACCTATTCAGTCGTCAAAGTATTCCCTTACCCTATATTCCCGGGGTGCGTGATTGAGTGAAACCCAACAAGGATTTCAGGTTATAGTTAATATTAGCTGGTCATGAAGGGTCAGTGTCTGCCCATGCTGCTGTAGTGACTACAGTTTCTTTACTACACAACCGTTACTGGTGGCAGGGTTTTTATAAACAGACTAAAAACGTTGTCCTTATGGGTGACATTTGTCAACAAACTAAAAGTTCAAATGTTGCACATACATCCCAGACACCTCTTTTAGTTTCACTTTTTAAAAAAAAAATGTCTTTATTAAAAAAAAATCCAAACCCCGAGCAATTTTACCCCTCTCCCGGCCTCCCACCCTCCTCCCACCGGTCAGACAGAACATAAAATAAATACAGTACAATATCATGACATTTAAATACAATCTCTCACGAAAAAACAATCGTTATTTGAGATACAAATTGTACAATTTATACAATAAATCCGATTCAATTCCTGTTTTGCAACAGGCACCATTCTATCAGGGGAGACCACATTTTTAAGCCAATTTGGCGTCGGCTCCTGCCCTTTCATCTGTATATAGAAGTCTCCATATTTGAGATTGCCAGGAATCTAGATAACCATTGATTGAAAGAGGGGGGATCAGCATCTAGCCATGCAGAGGCAATACCTAAATACCACCAAAGCTATAAATATAAGTTTGTGTCCTACCAGGGGTTTATTAGGATCTGTGGCCCCAAGAAAAATAACTTCACTAGATAAGGCTACTGGGCTTCCTAAGATTATTGTTACAAATTTCTCAATTTCTTGCTTAAGAGATTTTAACCCTATACACGTTGAAAAGATATGCACGGCGTCAGTGCTGTACAGCCCACACCTAGGGCAATATGTGCTTTTTCCCCTCCCCTACTTAGCTATCCTATCCGGAGTATAATAAAAAAAACAGGTTTTATAAAATTGCGTCTGTATTTTGGTAGATAGGAGAATCGTTTGAGACATAGAGAAAGCATAATTAAATTTGGCATCTGATACCCCCACTCTTTCTTGCCATTTCTGTGAAGTCTTTACCATATCGTCTGGAAAATAATCATTACTAAGTGTGTAGATACCTCCAATCATGTTTTTTTTATCGTGGATCAAGGCCTCGACTAGTTTATTACTTCTAAGCCCCCCATCCCACCCACTTTGTGTACTAGAAAGTCCCTTATTTGCAGGTATTTGAAAAAATCTTGCCAAGCCAGACCTAATTTATTCTTCACCACTTCAAAGGACTGAATCCCTGCAGGAGAGACTAGGCACCCAATTTGTACAACCCCTGCCTCCAACCATCCGTTCATGTAGCTGTCCTTAAAGATTCCTGGGATACTTGCATTGTTTCCTAAGGGGGTGTAGAAGGACCATCTCCCTAAACCATCAACTTCTTTATGTTTTTCCATACCTTGAAGCTGCTAAGAAGTGTTTTAAACTTTTCTTTCTTGTGGTAGCTATCATATAGATGTTTCCAAAAATACCCTCTGTTCCCTTGTCCTATGAGTAATTGAAAAATAGAAGGTGTGTGCTGCTCCCTCCCCTTGGATTCTCGGGTATTTTGTAGCAGTTCACTGCTATATAGTAGCACAGTCGCCCAATAATATGCTTTCAAGTTAGGGAGTGCGAGTCCTCCTCTATCTTTTTGTAGTGCGGGAAGCTTCGATGCCCGTCTAGGTTGCGAGTATGCCCAGATACAATTTAAAAATAATCGTTCTAGTGCTTTAAACCAAGAGGGTGAGAATTCTAGGCATATTGTCCTAAAGAGATATAGAATTTTAGGAAAGAAGATCATTTTGATAACATTCACTCTTCCAATAGGGTTTCAGATTTATGTCAACCAACTTGTCCAGATCCGATGTAATATTAACTCCCAAATAGGTAGCTTGTTCCGTAACTCGGGGGTCACCCATCACACTATTTTTATTCAGGACAATCTGAGTTTCCCCTGATTAAGGGCGTAACCGGATACCAAGCCAAACTGATATGCCTCATCCTCAATGGCCCTCATGGCTGTATGAGGTTCAGCTGTCACGATTGCAATGTCATCCGCATATGCAAGTATTTTGGTGACATAATTATGGGTTTGAATAGGCCATTCCCTTCTAGTTTACGAATAAAAGGGTCTATATATGTGGCAAAGAGCAACGGTGAGCAGGGGCAGCCTTGCCAAGTTCCCCGCAAGATTGTCAGTTCATCGGTTAGGCTGCCATTCACCATAACTGTTGCACTAGGGTTCACATATGATTTTTGGATTGCCTGAATGAATCTTTTCCGTATACCTAGTCTCGCCATGGTGGCCCAGAGGAAAGGCCAGGAGACCCTATTGAATGCTTTCTCAGCGTCAAGCAATATCAATGCCATAGGGTCTCCTGTAACCTTCGTGGAGTCAAGCAGGGTAATTACTCATTGAATATGGTTGGCGGTTGATCTGCCAGGGATGAAGCCGTGCTGGTTCTGAGCCACCACTTTATGCAGAATAGGCGCAAGTTTATTTGCCAACATTTTGGAATATAATTTAGAGTCCGAATTAATAAGTGTGATGGGTCGATATGAGCTAAGTTGTTCTGGGGGGTTCCCTTTTTTTGGAAAGATAACAATTTTTGCCTGGGACCACGACTTTGGGGGCACTCCCCCTTCAAAAATGTGAAGAATAAGATTAAATAGGTTGTCTTTAATTTGAAAAAAAACAGCATAAAATTCTGATGGGATGCCGTCCAGTCCCGTTGCGTTACCCTTTGGCAGTTCTCTAATGGTAGACAACAAATTATCTAATGTTGGGGGTTCCTCTAAAGCATTTACGTCATCAACTTCGAGTAACACTCTCTAAATATCCCTTATAGTTTGCCGGGCTCCCCCTTCAGATTCCGAGTATAGAGCCTGATAAAACTGCCAAAAAGTCTGTCTTATCAGATAAGCGGTTTCCCTGAGGGTCTAGAATTTCCCAAATGAAATTGGAATTTGTTTGTTGCCTGGTACGTACCGCTAGTTGGTGTCCTATCTGCTCACTCACCTCATAAATTGTTTCTTTTTGAGAAAGCTGTTTTTTAACTGCCTTATCGGTAAAGAAGCCCGTAACTTTATCAACTGCCACTTGGCTCTTCAGCTTCTCTATGCTCTCATTTCCTCCCGATGAATGCCCCATCGTGTCTCTATCAACAACCCCTCCTCCGCTTTCCTTAGGTTTTCTTGCATCTGATGCATAACTATGTTGGCCTGCTTGTTAACCTTTTGGGAATATTGCAGCGTCTCCCCCTGTATCCCTGCCTTCAGTGCATCCCATACTATTCCCTCTGATGTACTCCCCAAGTTGTCAACTAAAAAGTTCGGAATCCATTCCTTCATGTGGTTACAATAATCATTATCCAAAAGTAAGGATTTCTCAAAAGACCAAGACGTTAGAATATCTGTCTCGTTTTCAAATTCTATAGTGCAAATTAAAGGGTAGTGGTCTGAAAGAATTCGCGGGAGTTTTTCCATCTTGCATTTAGTTTTAATTGCATTCGACGTAAAAACATAATCCAATCTTGCATGGGTTAGGTGCGGATTAGAGAAAAACGTGAAGCCTGGGTTGTTCGGATTACACCTCTTTTAGTGTCAAATAAGCCATTATAATGAGTCTATTTAGATCACTGCTGACCACTCTATTTGGATGGTGCCTTTAAATGTATCTTAGCACCTGCTGATTCTTGTTCACAATTACTATAGATAGTACTCGGAGCAGGGACTGGCTTTTGCCTCCAAGGCTTACCAGGATACTATGGTCACCCTGGGTGTTGCTGTGCATTATTCTGCCCCCTATCATCCTGAGGTAAATGTAATAGTGGAACAGAAGAACTGTGACTTAAAGGAGTCCTTAACAGCTAGAGTATTCGATTCAGGTCGTCGTTTGATCCATCACCAATATGGAGTCCAGAGAACATTCGCCTTCCTAGAAAGTCCTTGGGTGATCGAACTCCCTAAAAAGTACTCTTTGCGGTCCAAGTGTATGTTTCAGATCTTGAGAACTGGCACAGTGGCTGGGGATGGGCCCTTTGACATAAATGAAAGTTTTGCTGTCTTACAGGTATTACAAGACTTACGAGATGAGCACTCCAATGTGAATTCTAAACATTCAGCCACTGACGAGGTGAAGGAAAAACCAGCAGGTTCTGGCTTGATTCTTAAAGTTGGTGATCTAGTCTGAGAGAAGATTTCAGATGTGTTTGGCCCATCTTACTGTGCACTGGTGCCTGTCCTTACTGTCCAAGTTACTTGAACTGTAATTTTGCCACCACTTGTTGGTTCTAAACAGAAATGGCAAGTTTCCATTGATTTAATCAAATTGCACCATGTGGCCAGTTCTACATAGTAGGCCACAGGGTTTCTGGGTAGCTCCTCTATACCTCTCCCTACCCTGCACAAAACCCTCTACATGCACTAAGCAGTCCTAAACTTTCTACTCCCCGGCTGGGTCTTCAGACATACCGCATAATGATGAGAACACAGGCTGTGTTTCTAACGTGAGTTTGCCGTTTTGTACTGTTGCGCCTTACAATGAAGTTATATACTATCAGCTGCCTTTGGAGGCACCAACCTGCTCTCCTTTTCCTGATGAGGACCCTGTTTTCAATCAGAATGTGTCAGGTTATTTTATCAATAGTGACGACTTGTCTTCAGATTCTTCACATTCTTCCTGTGTGGTGTGGTTGTACTTTTCCTTTGGCTGAAACTGACTTAACCGATTCCTCCTTGGTCCTACTGTGCGATTTTTTTTAAATTTTTTTTTAAAATTCTTTTTATTAACAGATTTTACATATTTTACACCCTCTGGAGCACAGAGGGGGCGTGGAGCAATTATTAAAGAATACAGGGAAGAGAAAAAATAAATAAATAAATAAATAAATAATTTCGGAAAAGTGATACTTAATCAGCCTAAACCGGAAACTTCTTCTTCATACCAACAGTGTTACATCAATCCTTATTGGAATGGAATGGAATCGCTCTACTTGTACTTACATATTGACATCAGTTATACACACTATATACAGTAAACCTTATTTACAGATTATATACACATTATATACATTTCCTATACAAATCATCCTTCTTCCTTCCATTTCATTATTATTTCCCATATTTTCAGACCTAATTTTCTCGAATTTTTACCTCTTCTTGAATAGATCGCTCTTTCTAAATTATATATACTCAGCAACCTAGCTAACCATTGCTGGAATGATGGTGCTATTTGATCTAGCCATGCAGAGGCAACGCACAGTCTGTACACTGCCATGGCAACAAAAATAAAGTAATTCCCTGCCTCATCAACATTATTTCCATCTACCCCCAGCAAAATAATCGCAGGTGTTAAGTTAGCAGATAGCTTTAATGCCCTTTGTAAAAACCCTTCTATCTCCTTTAATATTATACCTAGACATGGACATGTTGCAAACATATGAATCGCATCTGCCTCTACACTCATACACCTAGGGCAGTTTGTACCGGTTGTTGCCCCCCATTGTGCTAGTTTGGCCGGTGTGTAGTATAGCCAATACATGGTCTTATAATGCTGTGCCTGTAGTGACGCCGAGCATAGAATATTCTTCCCTAATTCTAATGATGTATTAAAACATTCTTGTTCTATGCCCAACTTCGTTCTCCAGGTTTCCCCCCATTTAGCCATATCGTCTGGCCTTTGATCATTTAGCTCGGCGTAAAACCTTTTAATTGTGCAATCTACTCCAGTCTCTATTATTTCTAATATATTATTTTTTTCAAATCCTCTTGTTCCACCTCTTTTATTTTGTAGGAAGCTTCTTACTTGTAAATATTTGAAGAAGTGATTTGTAGACAAGTTAAATTTTCTCTGTATTATTGCAAATTGTTTCACCCCTTGTGTACCCATAACGTCCCCCAGTTTTGTTACCCCTTTCCGATGCCACTCTGTGTATACTGAGTCAAAAAATATATCTCCCGGAAATAGATTATTCTCATATATTCTCGTGTATCTATTGAATTTCCCCAAACCAAACTTTTTCATAAAAGCCTTCCATATATTATGTGCAGCCAAAATAGTCTTGAAACGTGTTCTTTTAAAGTATGCAGTGTCAAAGTTTTTCAAAAAAATATTTTTAACTTCTTCACCCATCAATATGCCATATATCGCTAATGACCCCAAATGGTCTTCTCCTTCTGCTTCAGCTCCACCTATTAATCCTGCCATATACTGCAGAGCAGCAGCCCAATAATAAAGCTTAAAATCTGGTAATGACCATCCTCCTCTTTCCCGTGGAAGTGCCAGAAATCTCGCCGCTCTCCTAGTCTTGCCTTTGGACCAAATAAATTTGTTAGTCATATTTTCAATCCTTTTAAACCACACGTTATCAAACCATAGGGGAATTGTTCGGAAAAGATACAGAAATTTCGGCATAATTAACATTTTTACTATATTCACTCTTCCGACCAAAGTAAAATGGAGATTGTTCAGTCTGTCTAATTCTCCCCCTACTTTACACACAATAGGATCAATATTTAATTCTACTATCTTATCTAAGTCTGAGGTTATGGTTATTCCCAAATAAGTTCCCGTCTGTGCCACTCTTGGATCTTGACATAAAGCCCAATTGTTTTTTATAATTTGTGTTTTTCCGGTATTTAAAGAATACCCAGAAACATTCCCAAATTCTTTTGCCTCCTGTTCCACATATCTTATCGCCTCTGTGGGTGATGTTGTTATAACCGCCACGTCATCCGCATAGGCCAAAATCTTACACTCCCCCCTAGATGTAACAATTGGGGGAATGTTCCTATTTGACTCCAGTCTCCGGATTAGCGGATCTAGATATATTGCAAACAATAGCGGGGAACATGGGCAACCCTGCCTTGTGCCCCTATTAATTTTTACTTTATCCGTTAGGCCCGCATTGATTCTAATTGCCGCTACAGGATCTCTATACAGTGTCTTTATCGCTATCAAGAAGCCATTACCAAATCCCAATTTTTCCAAGACACTCCACACATATACCCATGACACCCGATCGAAAGCTTTTTCAGCATCCAGTAAAAGTACCGCGAATGGGTCCCCGCTAGCCTCTGTTTTGTCCATAAGAGTAATTAACTTCCTTACGTGGTGCGTAGTCCCACGTCCTGGTATAAACCATGTTGGGTGGTAGTAACTAAAGGTGTTATTACGCTAGCCAGTCTTGTTGACAGTGCCTTTGAATATATCTTTGTGTCTGTATTCATAAGAGTAATTGGTCTGTATGACCCCGGATCTGTTGGTATTTTCCCTTTCTTAAGGATAACCACAATTTCAGCCTCGGACCAGGTGTTTGGTATTGAGCATCCCTTCTGTGCCTGTTTCATAACGTAAAGCATATCTCCTCCTACCTCCTCCCAAAACACCTTATAGAACTCTAACGGGATTTTATCTGGACCAGCCGCCTTTCCTGATGATAAACTCTTCATAGCTGCTTTCACCTCCTCTAAATCTAACGAGTTATCAACCCTCTGCTTCTCTGTTTCTTCCAACTGCCTCCCCTCATAATGGTTCAAATACTCCATTATATCTTCAGGGTCTTTTATTTGACTTTCAGAGTATAAGTCCATATAAAAGTTCCTAAAGACTTCCCTTATTTGTTGTACATTGGTTACAGTCACCCCTGAGCTGTCTTTTATTGCTTTTATCTCACCAAGAGATACCTTCTGTCTAGTTCTAGCTGCTAACATTTTGCCAACTCTTTCACTCATCTCATAACAATTCTCTCTATTCACTGTGTATTGTTTGGCTGCCCTCTCAGCTATATGTTCTTCTGCTTCCATTCGTAATTTTACAAGTTTGATATATGCAGAGTCCGGTGTATCTCCATTGCCAGTTTGGTCTGTCCTATTATTCAATTCCTCCTCTGCCAGCAACAGTTCCCTCCTTACCCCATCGCTTCTTTCTTTCTCCTGTTTCCTTTTCCTAGCTCCAAAGCTAATAGTCTCGCCCCTCACTCCGGCCTTAAAACAATCCCACACTATCCCTACGGGTGCTGTATGCCTATTTATATTCAAAAATTCAATTATCCATCTCCTCATATGTTGAATATATGTGTCCTCCACTAGCAATGCCTTTTCGAATGTCCACTCCGAGACCTTCCTTACCGCTGTCATCCCCTTTAGGGTGACTATAAGAGGGTTATGATCCGATAACAACCTCGGTATTCTTTCAATGTCTGTCCCATCGATGCCTTGACTACTAATTAAAAAATAATCTAGTCTCACGCTTATTCTATGGGGTGCTGAATAATATGTATAGCCATCTTGGCCTGGGTTAAGGGTATCCCATACATCAAGTAAACCATTATTTCTAGCTAAATTAAGGATTGCTTTAAAAACTTTTTTCTTTCTTCCCTTGTATTTGACTGGCGGTCCTAGCCCCAGCCCCAATCCCCCTGCTCCATTGATGTTAAAATCTCCTCCTATCAATATAAATGGAGCCCAAGTCACCAACTCAATATCGATTTCTTCAAAAATCTCCGGATCGTCTCCTGTAGATCCGTAAATAGAGCCAAGGGTAACCCATGTTTCTCCAACCAGACATTCTACTAAAGCCCATCTACCCCAAGCATCCTCCCACTTTTTTCTAGTGGTGATATCTCTATGCCTTGCCATTACAGCAACACCCCTATTCCTACTTCCCTGCCTAGAGTGTGCTATGACAGTGAGGCCTAACTGATCTAGCAGCCTAATTTCGGACAACTGTATGTGAGTCTCTTGGAGTATTAAAAAGTCTAATCTTAAATTTTTGATCAAGACTGCTACCTTCTGTCTTTTTGCCTTATCGTTAAGACCACACACATTCCATGTCATTATTCGAATACTCATCCTGGGTTTTTGACAAATATACCCGCAATTTTGCTCATTTAAAAAAAAAAAAAAAACATAATACAAATTATATTCACGGCTTTATACAACACCAATATTTCTTCCATTTCATTAATCCTCTTATTCCATAATGTTTCCTGTATTCTGTATTTCCAGTTTACTCTGTGCTCCTTGCCCCCCCCGTGTCCCCCACCCTGACCCCCCACCCCGACTGACCCACCCCCCCTACAGGCAAATAGGTCCAAAGGACCTATGTGTGACAGCTGTGTCTGCTCGGGCCCCGCGCCCCCCCCCCCCACTCCTATTGTCTTCCTGTCTAACAAAAAAACAGCACACACTTGTTAATACCTGTCTACCTATCTACAAAGTTGCGTATCAGTACAATGCAGTTCTCATGCTTCTAGACTAATTCCCAAAAAGAAGAAAAAAAATATCCGAGCTTTATATCCTGCTATCTTTAGCTAGCAGATCTACCACTAGTTCACTATTGGCCTGTGCCTGGGAGTATGTGTGACTCTGTGAGTTCCTCTCCTTGAGCCATGCCAGAAATTCAGCAGCTCTGATCTCGGAATGGAAAATTTTAAATTGACCATCTTTTACCACCTTCAATCTACTGGGGAACATTAAGTATGCCTCACAACCAATTCTCTGAAACGGAGCTATGAGCTCCCGCAGTCTCCACCTCCGCTCTACCGTTGTGTGGCAGAAGTCTGGTCTTGCAAAAAACTCTACCTCCTGGTACCTACATTTTGCCTGTGGCCTTGCTTTGGCCATTATCTCTTCTCTCAATAAATAATTTCCCACATAGATTAGGATTGCTCTAGGCTTGTTTAAACCATCCCCCTTCCTCTGTGTAAATGGGAATCTATGAACCCGCTGAATCTCTGACTCCCAGTCCCAGCCTTTTATGTCTGGAAGCGCGCCCTTGAGAAGTTCGATTGTGTACGCTCTAACATCCTGTCCCTCTCTTCCTTCCGGAATACCAAGGAGTCTGACATTATTTCTCCGCTGCCTATTCTCAAAATCTTCGAGCTTCCATAATACATCGCTGTTAGTCTTCTCTTGATCTTGTCTAAATTCCTTCCAACCTTTCATTTCATCTTCCAGGACCCCGGCTCTTTCTTCGACCTCTGTAACTCTCCCTGCCAGATCTGCACACACTTTATTTACTTTTCCAAGGGCACTTTGTATTTTTTTGCTTTCCTGTCTGGCTCTCTGACTCTCTACCCTTGCCTCAGTTTGAATTTGTTTAAGCATTGAATACATCATTTCAAACCCCATAGGTGAATTTTGACGTTGTGATTGCCCCTGGCTATGGGTCTGAGTCTCGGATTGGCCTTGCCTGGCTCTCTCCTCATTCACCCGTGTAGAGCCCATGGTTTCATCTAGACCCCCCACGCCCTCCTTATACATCTGTGATGTAGGTGCATAGTCCCAGTCGAGTCTCTTTGTGACATTGATAGCTGCTGGGCTTATAGATCCTTTTGCTCTTCTCCTTTTTTTAGTCAAGACTTTAGATTTGCGTTTTGCAGCTAGACCTTGGTCAGAAGCCTCTCCAGAACCAGATGTAGATATGGACTCTGTTCCAAGTCCTGACAATGTCTGGTCACTCCCCAAGTCGAGAATAGAGGAGCCCTCTGACTCACCTCCCCCAACCGCCCCCACCTCTTCTCCTTCCTCCTCGCCCTCATTAACAGAAAAAAAGCATTCATCATTAGGGGAACCAGTTAGAGATGTCACCACCTTAGGGTCAATATTATCATTACCATTTCCATTTCCAACTCTCCCCGTATCAGACTGTTTACTCATGTTAGTCTTGTTACTATCCCCCCCTGTGATAACAAACAGGTTAGAGGCGTTAGCATTACTTTGTTCCCCCCTTAGTACCTCTGTCAATACCTCTGTTAGGACCAAAATGTTGTCTGACCCCAAATTTGGAGGTAAACTACCCTCCTCAGCCTGATGTAAAATGCTGCCATTCTCCAAAATGCCAAGATCAACAGCTATATTATTTGGAGAATTAATAGCGTTTCTAACATTGCCAATGTCAGTTATCAATTCGCCCTCTTTTCCAAGCCTCTGTTTACCCTGCCCAGAAGAGTTCTCCTCTTTCCCCTGTAGCAGACCTCCTTGCGACGATACAGTATCTCTATAAGTCTTCTTGTTTGAAATTCCCAAATTATCAGACTGTGTTGAAAGGCTGGATACCAGCAGATTACTGTCTGCTTCATTTGTAAGGGAGCCACAGTCAAGGTCTAACCTCACGGTTTCCACGGAGCCTGGCTGGGGTATAGTAATACCAGGCGCATAAGAGTTAATTGCAGAAACAGGAAGAAACGCGTCTGAAACTAGCGGTTGTCTCAAAATCACCTGCTCTGCTAGTTTTCCTTTATTTCCTTTATTTACTAGCGCAGGCTTACTTTTGTCTTTTTTTTTCACTTTCTCCCCCGCGCTGTGACCAGCCTCCTTACTTCGTATTACACTCCTTCCTTGCTCGGCAGCATGTGAGTCCCCGCTCTCCTCCTGAGTCCGTGTCCCTTTCTTTGTACGGAGGTTGGCCGCCGGAGCATCAGACTCGCTCCAAGCAGTTTTCTCCTCCCTCAGTGCTCTTGAAATCTTCGGCGCCATTAAGCGCCAAGTTGTAGACAAAGCGACCGCTGAGCTCTGCCACTGCCGATATCGCTTCAGCCGCTGCTGATGCTGTTGTCTCCAGCTACACGCCTTCACCATCAGCTGACATGCATCCGCCAATGCCCGCGTCAGCACTCCTTTCACTATCGGGAGGGTTAGTACCTCCGTTATTGCCTTCGTAGCAAACCACATAGACCGCTCTTCTCCCCGTTTCTCATCTAAAGGTGAGAGCCACTGCACACAACAGACATCCGCCGTCAAAAATCACCGCCGCTTTTTGGTATCATTCCTCCTCGCAAAAATCCTCGCAGAGTCAGGAGCAGAGGAGCGGGTAGGGAGTGCGTCCTCTCCCTACAGACTGTCAGCGGCCATCTTGCCCTCCCTACTGTGCGATTTTTCATTCCTTATTTTTTTCTCCTCCTCTGTATTGGATTTATTACAGTTCTCTTTCTACCCCTGAATGGACACCATCTTTCAGATTGCACTTCACCAGAATTAGTAGCTGAGGTGCTTATATCCCAGTCCTCATCACATAACATCAGAAGAGTCTTGTCCCTGGTGAACATTACTGCAGTTCATGTCCATGATGGTATTGTTTAGGATAAAGTTCACTATGACATTTTTGGTCCAACAAAAGCACTGCGAATTGCATATATTTTTTAAGTTGCTATAAATAAAATTATTACCCCAGGTTGCATTTCTGATGAATGGGATGTTATGACTATTTCTAAAATGCTATCTCAATTTGAATTGTTCACTGTATTTGAGAATGAAGATTTGTATTTGAATTCTGAAAATTATTGTGAAATGTTTTGTTACCATCATTATGCACATCACTATTTACACAGAGCTAGTACTCCACATGCTGCTTTTAAATATACACAGTGGGAACACTGCCAGAGTCCATGTGTGGGTAGTTCTCATTCATATTTAAAGAAGTTCCCTTGATTTTCTGGTCATGTCCCTATAGATCCTGTTTGATATTTTTTATTGGCTTACTTCTTCAGCACCAAAGAAAAATATGGTCAGGCAAACAACATTGATTTATTTCACAACTAGCCTTCAAGGGTTATAAATACTGGAAGTACACAACACTGGCAGGTCCAGGTCTGATGCTTTATTTCGGGCTTTTCTGAGTCCCTTGCAAAATTATATTTTTAAACATAGCAGTACAACAGACTACATGTTTTGGCTTGGGCAATATAAACACATTAAAACACCCAGCATTCCCTCTGTTGAAAATGTTGATAATTAGCAACAGTTTATTAATTTTACGAAGTACAGCCCAATGAGATGTTACAAAATGGAACTTAGAATTTCTCATTTTCGATTTCAGATGAGTGGTTATTATGGCCCATTAATACTAATGGCTGCAATGCTTATTTTTTTAAACACTTCCAACGGCTTTACAGCAAGCAGGCCCGACCAATTGTTTATTCAGTTGCAAAACTTAGGAGTAGTTACGACCTAGATAGTAGGAAAGTTATGCCAGCAATGGTAAGAACATTACATCTTGCCCCGAGTTAAAGACCATCTTTCACTGCTTTCTGATATTATGGATTTACGAGATTTTTTATTAAGTCGAAGAGCGACTCATTCTAAGCGTTTTATTTATCCCACATACAATGAAATTTTGAAAATTTCTCAGCATGAAGCTGCTGAACGGTTGAGATAAATTAATAAGGGAAATTTGGAAAAAGCTTTGGCAGTTGTCAATAATTGTCAACACATATTTATTCTTTGGATAATATTATTTCATCTGCCTTTGATATCATTTGAAATGACATGCCATGCTTTAACATCGCTAGAGTCAGTTAAGATTGATTTTACAATTAAGTTGGGCATTGGGAAGTTGTTTTGAAATAAAACAGAGTGCCATGGAAATATTCGAAAACGGCTGAATTGTTTTTGCTGTATAATTTGACACCCACGCAGACAGTTATGGCTAAAAAGACTCCCAAGTTTAGGAGTTTAGACGCAGTACTGTGAACTAGACAAACAGACCAACATTTACTGGTTATATAAGAAACCTTAGTCTCTGCATTATGAAGTTTTGTTGTTCTAAATACACAGTCCTACAAGATGAGTAGGAACCATATAACATCAACACCCTCGTTCTAAGAGCTATAATAACTCTAGCACGCTAACAGCATATTATAATTAATGCATGTTTTGAGTTTCAAAAATGGTTCACACCTGCATACCTTATTCTAGAACAATAAGTTCTATTTTCAGCTCACAAGGGCAACTGTGTTTGCTTGTAGTGAAGGAAATTCTGCAGTGCGATCAGTCAAGCAGCCTGTGAAGGGTAAATGCTTTGCAGCTTCCGTTAAGGCAGGTGTGCAGTCGGGTCCCTGTGTCGTCCTTTTCTATTGCCTGACACAAAGCCCCCTTTCTGCCTTCTAAACACCTGGTAACTATGGCACAAAGCAGACAGGTATAGCTTAGGGCAATGTGTAAAGTATGCATGCATCACCAACACAATAATTAAATCGAAATTCAAAACAATAAATGTCCCAAAGTGAAATGGAAAAATAAAATCAAAGTTAATAAACAAATTTAGAACAAAATGACAAACATCCAGCAAGGGAAACTGGAGATAAGAATTTTTAAAGTTTTAAGGAGGAATTGTGCCAAGAAGCACAAAGTGCCAATAATAGTCAATGGTTGTGGTAGACTGGGACGTAGGCTCAATTGCAGACTGGCCACAATGGTGCTTGGGTCGGACACACCAACCAGGTTCTTTGTTGTCAAAGACTTAATCTTATGAGTTAGTTCTTTAAGTCCAATCCAACACAAGAGTATAGTTCTAAAGCCCCCTGGACCTTAAAGATTCAAAGGGTGCTAAGTAGAGGTCAACAGCAATGTCCAGTTGCACTGGTCAGCTGCGTGAAAGGCCTCTTGTAGCTTGTACTATCCATGTAGCTTGATCAGAACGTCAAGCTTATGACCAGTCCTTCAGTACTCTTCTCAAGTCACAGACGGCAGGTCTAGGCCTCTTCTGTTCTTCTTCAGGTCCAGCAGTGTTCTAAATAGGGTACATGGATGTGCCACATTTATGCCTGGTACTATCTAGTGTGTGGGCATGACTAGTGGGCACGCCCTAACCAACAGAGTAAAAGTTCACGGGGTCAACCCTACCAACTTTAGGCATTTTGAAGATGGTGAAAGACTTCAACCACACTGAGCTTCAGCACAGGGGGAGGAGTGTGCATGGTAATCCTAGTGTCCGCCCACATCTAACACCAAAATCCAGTTTGAAGGAGCTACTGTACCCCCCCAATAAATCCAGAGGCAGAGGTCTGGTAGTGTTATGAGCCACAATGTACCCCAATATAGGCCTAGGGAGCTGCACAACCGTTTACCTACATCTGTCATACCTTCCTCTACATAAAGTCTCTGGTGCTGACCTTTTACCTAGTTATGTGCCGAATAAATGTTGTGTGGTTTTCTTAAAAAAAATAGCCCCATTTATAATGCATGAGGATTCTTAGTATCACACAGCAGGATTACAAACGTCTGTATAATAAATCTGTACAAAAGTCACCGCTATTGTCATCCTTGAACGACAGACCTAGTGTCATCACACATCTAGGTAGACCCCCGGAGGGTACCTTTTGGGTAAATAAGTACCACATCTTCGCTGGGCAAACCAGAGGAGAAGCTTACATGCTGACACGTGGCTCTGGAGTACCTTCATGCAGAAACATCAGCACGCAGTGGTCTGACATACCTTGCAAGGTGTCCAACCTGAGAACAAGAGAGGGTCCTTCAATCTTTCCCATCAGGTAATGGGGTTGGCTGTTCCCTAGGGGGATTCTTGACGTCACTCCTACATACATGCTAGGTACACATAGCTAGGATTCGCATCTTAAAGGAGTACACTCCATTCTTACTATGTATCTACATGCCTGCATATATTCACTGTTTTAGCACCAAGGTAGAATTCTACCTTTTATTTTATTTATTTATTGCATTTGTAAAGCGCGCTATTACCTCGAGAGGCATCCTGGCGCTGGCAGTGACCAAAGCGGAGAGGAAGGGCGGTTAGAGGCGGCTAATGGTTAAGGCAAGCGTGGAAAAAGCCAAGTTTTTAACTGCCTTCTAAAAGCAGGCAGGCAATCAATCCGCCTAAGTTCCATGGGCAGAGAATTCCAAAGCTTGGCTGCAGCCACACTAAATGATCTGCCTCCAGCTCTAGAGCTTTTAAACCTAGGTACAGCCACCCGCCTGGCCAGGGAGGAGCGCAAATTACGGGCCGGTACATACCATGAAAACATCCTTTGGAGACAGACCGGGCCCAGCCCATGAAGGGCTTTGAAGGTCAGACACAAGGACTTAAAGGTCACCCTCTCCCTCACTGGGAGCCAGTGTAGCTGAGCCAAGGCCGTAGCAGAAGAGGATCTCGAAGGCCAACCTAAAGCCAGTTTGGCAGCTTCAGACTGGAGTCTCTGAAGCCTATTCATAAGGTAGCTCGGGGACTCCAGCAGTAGGGCGTTGCAGTAATCTAACCTGCTTAGCACAGTGCAACGTACCACCTCTATCCGTGCAGTGGGCGGTAGCAGGGGCAAGATTTTTCTCAGGAGGTGAATGATAGCCATACAGCTAGCTACCACCTTAGAGACCTGCGCCTCCAAGGAGAGATCACTGTTAAACATGACACCCAAGTTCCGACCTACCTTCACCGGCTGGACCAATGAGGTGAAGTCCTTCGGCCAGAAGTTACCAGGTAAGGAGGAACTTATCCTAGGCCGAGGGCAGTAAAGCACCTCGGTCTTCCCAGAGTTAAATTGCAGCGAGTTGGTTTCCAGCCATTCTGCAGTGGCTCGCATGCAGCTGTGGAATTCCTCCAAGGAGGGATGGTCCTTCCCTTCCAAGGACAGAATCAGCTGTGTGTCATCAGCGTAGTTGACAATTTCGATCTTAAAATGTTTGATGACCGCTATTAAGGGCTTCATATAGATGTTAAAAAGAACTGGGCTAACTGCCGAGATCTGTGGAACGCCATGCGAGACGGTAGAGAAGGCAGATTGAAAGGGGGAAGGGATACAGCTTGTTCCCTACCTTGAAGGAAGGACTAAAACCATCGTAGGGCACTCCCCACAACTCCAACATCTCTCAGCCTGCCCAGCAAAATATCATGGTTCACCGAGTCGAAGGCGGCAGACAGGTCAAGCAGGATCAAAACCCCTGCCTGTCCCCTGACTGCCCGCCAACGAAGCTCGTCCAGTACGGTCACAAGGGCCGTCTCGGTGCCATGAGCTGGACGAAAGCCGAATTGAACTTCGTCCAGGAGCTTATGCTGTTCGAGATGTTTAGAGAGGGTACCTGCCACCACCCGCTCTACAATCTTAGCTGGATAGGGTAGGAGCGAAATAGGCCTGAAGTTCTTAGGACAGTCCGGATCAAGGGAGGGCTTTTTTAATAAAGGGGTCACCATCGCTTGTTTCCATTGTGATGGAACCCTACCCGTAGCAAGAGACTGGTTACATACCTGCCTGAGCGTAGGGAAGAGCTCCGGCTCATACTCCTGCCAGACTTTTAATGGGAGCAGGTCCAGCGGGGACCCAGATGTTATACCAAGAGCCACTTCCTTGAACTCCTCCGCTGACAACTGTGCAAATTCTGCGAGGGGCTCAACTCCTCCCAATGCAGATAAAATACCGGGGGCCAGCAGGCTGCCACAGTCAGTTGTTACCAGTGATGGTTGTGGCCTCACCCCCAAATCATCAATGATCAGTTTGATTTTATCCTGAAAGAACCTAGCCAGGTTCTCGCAGAGCTCCTGCGAAGGGAGGAAGTCGTTCTTAACACACTCTGGACTGGTAAGATTATTCAAGATGTTGAAGATACTACGAGAGCTATTTGGGGCATCAAGGATCATCCTCGAGAAGTGTTCCACCTTAGCTCTGTGAATCTCCTTCTTGTATTCCCCTCGCTTAATTTTCCAGTTCAGCTTATCCCTATCCAAGTACGCATACCTCCACTTTCTCTCTGCCTGTCTACATTCCTGCCGCAGTTTTTTAAGGCGGTCTGTAAACCAGGGTGCAGAGGGTCTACCCCTGCTCAAATGATGTTTAAAAGGAGCAGAGGTATCCAACACTGCAGTAATCTTTGCGCAGAGGGCAGCGTAATTCGCCTCTGCCTGTAGGGCGGGAGAGAAGCATTCCTCAACCATAAACGTCGGTGATGCATCTTTCTTCCGAGCAAGGGCCTTCCAGTCCCTACTCACATATTCCCTTACTTGAGCAGATGGCCCTGCTATGAGCACATCTGACTTTATAAAAAACTTAATCAAGGAATGATCAGTCCAAGCCATAGGTAACACATCCCCAACCGTGAGAAGATTGATCTCAGAAAAGATCAAATCCAACCGGTGACCTCCTATGTGAGTAGCTTGTAAAATGCGCTGGGAGAGGCCAAGAGCCTCACACAAATGGTTTAAGTTAAGAAAGCCTGTATTCAGGGTACCATTCAGCCAGAGATTAAAGTCCCCCAGAATCACCAGATGTGTATGACTGACAGCCAGATTTGAAAATAATTCCAGTAACGCCTGCTGCTGGGCCAGCGTAAAGACTCCCGGAGGTCTATAGCAGATGATACCAGTCACAGCGGGCTTCTGCGAAATCTTCATAGAGAAACTAAATACCTCACAGCCATTACACTCTTCCAAATTAATAACGTTCAAATTAATAGTATCTCTAAAAATCACACCCACCCCACCCCCTCTCCCACTCATCCTAGGCTTATGACACATTTTAAACCCTGGTGGGCAGGCAAATCCGGCATCAACTTCACAGCCGGGTGCCATCCAGGTTTCGGTCAGACATAAAAAGTCTAAATCGTGGGTCTCCAGCAACAATTGAATATCAACACAGTGTTTGGAAAGAGACCTCACGTTCAAAAGTCCCCCAACTAAGGAATCACCCTTCAGAATATCTGCTAATGGGGAGGCCATATGAGACAGCAGGAGAGTCCCTTTGCCACGACCCCTCTCGCTAATAGTAATAAGTTCCTTGCTGGAATACCTTCTGGGCTCACCCTCAGCACCCAGAACCCGTCCTGGCCAAGTAGGAGCAGCCTCTCCGGCGCTGGGTGCGTCCTTGGCGCGGACGGGTGCAGACGGGCTTGCCTTCGGCGCGTCGCCGGCGCGCCTGCTGCGCGCGCGCTCCAGCGTCGGCTTTTGTGCCCCCGTGAGTGCCAGAAACTAGACAGCCACTCTGCTGATCAAATTACTTCCAAGATGGCAGGTCCGCTCGCACGGATAGACCCCCCCACTCGAGGAAGAAAGCGGAGTGAGACGCGGCTATTCCAGACCCCTTCTGCCCTAGGGTGAGTACCAGCAGTGCACAAGATGAAGAGCGTGAGCGGGGAATTGTCACAAACAGTATAAAAAAAAGACTGACGTCACAGAAACAATGCCCCCAGAATGCGTCTCACACGCAGGGTAAAAACATAGCAATTCTATTTTTAAAATTAGTGGAAGCCACAGCCGTAGCTCCAACGTGACAGCCTCCCGCCTTCGAGCTGCCCGCATAAGCTTGTTTGTGCTTGCAATCATATATATATATATATATATATATGTATGTTTCTGTCTAATGATTGTCGCAGTACAAGTATTTTATACTAGAATGACACTGGTTCAATAAATGGTTATTGAAAACATCCCCTCTGGCATTATTCTGTATATCTCTCTGAGAAGAAGTGAGCACGAGTGACTGATCGAAATGTACTGTTTCCACGATCCCTGAAGGATCAAGGGTTGCCATGTTCGATGGTTGCCAGAAACTATTCGCACCTCTGTAATGGTAGGGGGCTTATAGTGGCACTGTGAGCTAGATGGTCTAAAGGCTAACATATCCTTTGGGGGTATCTGGAATCAGTCTGAACAGCAATCCATTAGTTTATGTTGTCCAAACGCGCAGATCCTATATATTATTCGGACCTACACAACATGGCACCCCCAACATTGGTTTGTTTTTATTTAATGGTCAAATCTGAGTAGTTCAGTCAGCCTTTCTCAGCGGAGACCCCTACTCACATTTACCCAGAGACGTCTGGAGTTAGGAGAGAAAATCCGCCACAGCTGAGTAGGTATACCGTATGTATTGGCTGTAGGTTTATTCAAGCTTGAAGGATTGCAGTTCCCACATTGTGCAAAACCTGATCTCTTTCTCTATATCCCTCCACCCATAATGTCTCAAAGTGCAGACACTGGTGCTAGTGGTGCTGGTAGGGAGGAGACTATGCAGGAAGGTGCTATAAACATTTCGGAAATTTGCAGAAATACACTTGCTATAAAATTAGAAAATGTTTGTCTTTCAGCATTGGGCAGGACCATTACCTCCGTGACTGAGGCACAAGAGGCATCCAGAACAGAGGTTTTCTATTTGTGAGTTCAATTCCCACCTGCATGTGCACGCACAAATACATTTAATTATTATACGCCGGATGAAATACCAGATTAAAAAAGTCCATACGAGGACAAAGAAGTCCCATTAACTTACCAAGAACATATAACTTGGTGTAAAGGTACCCTCCCCCATATCACAGACAGCGACGGAGAGACTTGGCCGGTCCTAGCTGCTTACACACCGCATCCAGAGATTGACACATTGCCAGCAGCAGACTTACATCCATTTCACAAAGAAATAATAAAACTACAGAAATATTACACAGTTCGTAATGTTAACACTAATACTTCAACCTACAAGCGTCACTCACAAACAGTGAATGCGATTATGGGAAGAATGCCCACTAAACGTGAGCAAAAGCCATTCTGGATAGCACAGAAAATAGCACAGCTTGAGGCAGTTTTTCCACACACTGGTATGCAAAAAAAAAAAACAGAATACTTACAATTTACTTGCCAATGGGGATAGCTCCCCAGATAGAGGATTGTACCACTAGGAGGTACAGTTTTCATTGCTGTTTATATCAGAACGCATGGTACCCCCTCAATAGCAGTAATACAAGAAGTATTGAAACAAATAGAGAGTACGGGGCAGTCCCTGACCTGGACTTATGGATGAAATGGATAGGCAGTTTTGCCCAGGTATCAAAAATTATGTGGGCTAACATCAAAGGGGAGGCAGTAACGGTGGCTATACGCCAATGCCTGAGGGAATGCACTCCTGCACCACAGGAGCGAAATTTGCCAAAGATTATCGAAGATACCTATTCTTCACTGAGTAGAAATAACTTAGGAGCTAGACCTGTGAAACCACAATTGATGGGTAATCCTGAAAAAGCAAACACCAGATTCCTCAAAAAAATATGGAACAATAATCGCTCAAAAAACAACAAATAACATCACAATCGCACAGTGGGTCTTCGCAAAAGGAGCTTCCTGACAGGAAATGTAACCTTAGAAACCATGACAATATTAAAAACCTGACAAGTATAAGGAAACTGATACACGTTCCTCTCGTTCCTTTCAGGGTTCATCAAAAAACTCAGCGAGGGAAGTACGGTGAGAACACCAATCAGAAGAGCGAGAAAAGCTAAGAGACACACGTTGCACTTCAGACTACATTATCAAACAAGCATTTGCAATGCAATATGTCTCGCATTTGTAAGAGTTAGTGCTATTGGTGCTGTAAATTACAATGTCTTTTACCTATGTATTTTGGTTTGGAGTGTAGTGGAAGTATGAATGGAGACGCAGCTACAGCACTGAGTAGAGGACTTAGAATGAGGAATTACCACTGGGACCAGAGAAGCAGCTGCAGCACTGGTTAGAGGACTCAGAATGAGGAAACACCATTGGGACAGAGACAGTTGCAGCACTGCTTAGAGGACTTACAATGGGGGTGTTACTGACTGGACCAAAGAAGCAGCTGCAGGTAAATTACTTAATCTCCCGGCCTTTAAAAAAAAAGTTGCCCCAAAAAAAGATGTGTATTTGTGTAATGTAACCGGTGCTTATGTAGATACCTCTGGATCAAGTTTGCACTAAATAAAACTGAAAAAGTCAGCAGTACACTTTAGTTCAGCATCTCTCCTCTCAGACCGAGAACCATATTTTGTTATGTTTCAAGTTACTTATATGTAACATTAGTTTTTCAGCTTGTGGATATTCTGGATTCATGTTGTTCACCCACCTCCACTAAATATAAATACAGGGAAGCAGGTCCAAACGCCCTGTCAAAATGCATTCTACACAAATATATTTATAAAAGGTGCATGCAGACAAAAACATAAATGGAAATCTTAAAAATGTAGAATGATACTTCAAAGGAAGATGAGGTGCACAGAGGTATATGTGCAGGAGGTGTGTGGGGCTGGTAAGCCTGCAAGGCCACTTAGCCCGTCCTAGAGCTCGGATTGCCACTGCCATGGCTGCATAGAAACCTGATCGGCAGATGGAGCTGCCCAGCCTCCTGCTGCCCCTACCTTCCACCACCAGCTCTGATCGTGTGGCATGTCTTGTCTGCCTACTCTTACACCCCGCCCTCACCCACACAGTGCACCAGGGTTTTGAATTGGGGCTAGACTTGTCCAGCTGACGGGGGAGAGGAAGTCTTTCAGGTGAAACTAATTGTTCAGTGCGTAAATAAATAAAAACACAACAATTAAGAAATATGCACACCTTAGAATAATAAATACACCTAATTCCCGAACAACTACAGGAGCCAGGTGTGCACTATTAACAAAGCCCATCAGGACTGCAACATCACGTGCGGCATCAAAGTCCATCACTGGTTAATCAAGTCACCTAAATACCCAAATGCCCTGTTTACACCATTCACTGGGGCCTTTAAGGAAGAGGCCTTTGCTGCCTGGAGGAGCTGAAGTGGACAAGAAACGTGTGAAGTGAATAACCAAAAAGCTGCTGGACACAAGGGGGGGAGCTGGGCAGGATTAGGCTGAGGGAGAAGGGCAAATTCAGCACCTCACTCCCAAGCCCTCCATCCCGCATTTGAAATCCCTCACTTCTGATGTGGCAGCCGAGGAAGGCACTATCCATTGGGGACAGGGTGTCATAACCTCAGAGCCGCCCACTTTGTCGAAATTGTAATTCAGGAACCATGTTCAGGTCTTGGCTTTGGCTCAACGCCCTGCAATTCTGGGCAATTCACTTTATCTCATGTGGCTACAAAAATTAATGTATCATTGTGTAACGGAACAACTATAGCTAAATATTGTTTAATAGAATTGATTTGCACTTTCCTGAAACCAGTGCCAAGTGAGGTGCTTCTTAGCAATATGGGATTGGGCGGGGGATTAATATTAAAGCAACATGGAGAGGGCCAGCAGAAAGTAAAAGGAATATGGAGAACGTGAGGGGAGCAGCCCAACCCTGCAGGTAGCCAGGAAGGAGGCTGTGTCTGCACAACCGCTTCAGCACTTATGGAGCCTGCTAGGGTGAGACTCCTGCGGTACCAATGCTGTCCTACCACCGAAAAAAATGGGACCCTCAGCATGGACTGTGTCGGGGGCCGCCCACTCTGCCCTTTCAACAGCATGGGCTCCTGTACTGCCCTGTAAACACACACACGTAACTTTAAAAATAAAACACAAAAATTGCTTTTTAAAAGAAGGCTCGCAGAGGCTCTGCTGAGGAAGGGGAGAAAAGTAGAGGATGCGCAGAAACTGTGGGTTGGTGGTGGGGGGAGTCATGAGAGAGACTGGGGCCAAGCTAAACAAGCATGGACATACATTTGCATGCACCCACACAGTTCTACATAGTAAACAACATGTGTGTCATATCCTGCTGGTGGGGCAGTCGGCACACCAAACACAGGACAACAGGTTGGTGTGAAAACACTTCTTTATTAGTTATCTGGGAGCATGTCGTAGCACGTCCGTCCTCTGGTCAGTCCTGGCTTCTCTGTCCACTTCCTGTCCCTAACCGGATGTGGTGTCCGGTGACCTGGTCACCTCCCTCATGACCCACAGGGTCCTAGTGTCCTCCTGTCCTGTCGTCCTATCTGTCGGGTCACGACATCTCCCCCTGTGTTGCAAACAAATGTTCATGGTACAGTTCTACTGATCATTAAACCCCCTCACCCCTTTGCAGCATTTACTCATTGTTGTGGTGAGAGATGGTGAGAGATGGTGAGAGATGGTGAGAGAGAGAGTGAGTGAGTGAGTGAGTGAGTGAGTGAGTGAGTGAGTGAGAGAGAGAGAGAGAGAGAGAGAGAGAGAGAGAGAGAGAGAGAGAGAGAGAGAGAGAGAGAGAGAGAGAGAGAGAGAGAGAGAGAGAGAGAGAGAGAGAGAGAGAGAGAGAGAGAGAGAGAGAGAGAGAGAGAGAGAGAGAGAGAGAGAGTGTGTCCATAGGTCTGGTTGACCAGTCTCCCCAGTCTCTGACTCCTACGTTTCATCACTTAGTCTCTTTGTCCCCTTGCATTCCTCCCTTGGTCGCTATTCTCTGCCATCAGCTTTTGCTTCTGTTTGTCAGTTGTCCTCCTTCTGCTCTCCTCTTGCCAGCCTCTCTTCGTCTGCTTCTAGCTCCTTGCCATGTACCCAGTGGTGAGGGCCAGCTGGCGCCATCTCCGTGGGTTCCTCTCTTTCTACTGCCACCTTTCGTTGTGTTTGTTCCCTCAGTGATTCTTTTCCGTTCTTTTCCTCTTTCTCTGGTCCCTGCGTCTTCTCTTCGCCTACGCTCAGTGTGTCTTTCGTTTTTTTCCCGTGTCATATGTCATGGTTATGAGACCCATGGCTTGGGCTGTGCTCTTGCCCAGCAGGCATGGTCCTGGGACATCGCCTTTCAGCACATGGATGTCTTCTTTGTTCTTTTTGTCTTTGTACCTCAGTTCCTCTGTGAACTTTCCCAGGTTGATTACCTGTTTCTTTGACCCCCAGGTGAAAATCTCAACCCTGGACGCTCTTAACGACAGCTTTGCTTTCATCTTCTCGTACTCTGATGCCCACATGACATTGCATGTTGCACCACTGTCCAGTACAAATTCCGCTTCATGTGCTCCCACTCCTATCGTTACCGAGTCTGTCTATTCCCGTGTGCTTCTGTCTGTTCGGTGTGTTGTTTCTCCTTTTTCGTCTCCCCCACTCAGTTCTGTGTGGGCCTCCGACATGTGATATAGCCTTTCCACTTCCTTTTCTTCCTCGTCTTCGCCTGACCCTCGTGATGAACTTCTCCTTTCTGTTTGTTCCCTCCAGTCATTCCTCCACCGGCCGGTGCGATAGTTGTTTGTCACGTGGTGTGCGTTTTCGATTTCGACGTTCTTCTCTCTTTCCATTTCCTTGGTCTGTGTCGTTGCTCTCGCCTCTGCTCTCGCCAGAGACAGGATGTTCTCCAATGAGATCGGTTCTTTTAGGATCCTTGCCCTGAATCCTGTGTCACGACAGCCTTCAATGATCCGTAGCCTTATTGCTTGTTCGTTATCGAATTTGTCGAACTCACAATGTGTCACCAGTTTTCTCAGCCTTGTCGCGAAGTCATCTGGCATTTCGTTCACTTGTTGAATGTGTATCGTTCGAAGTCAACATTCCGTTGTAGGTCAAATTTGGCCGTTAGGCATTTCTTTAGTTTTTCATATGTCTTTGTTTCTTCGGTTGGGAGTGTCGCCAGAAGTTCTTCGACGTCATCCCCTGCTAGGTTCAGCAGTAACCCTAATCTCTTTCCGTCTATTACATCTGTCACTTCCATACATCTTTCAAACCATCTGATCCACTTCTCCCACCTGATTCCTATTTGTGGCTCCGATAAGTTGAACAGCGGTGGCCTCCTGTGTTGTGCGCTGGGCTTTGGGTCTGCCATTCTTGCCTTCTTGCCTTTATATGCTCTTTCCTCTGTTTGTTCTGTCGCTTCTTTGTGTGTTGTTCTCGGATTCCTTTTGTTTTCTTTCCTTTTATGTTTTTCTTTTCCTTCACTTTTGCCTTTTGTCTTCTTTTCTCTTTTGTGATCCTTTTTGTCCCTTTTATTTCTTCTTTTTATTCCTTCATTTTACTTTATTTAGCCTCTTCTGGGCTTTCTTAGTCCTTTTTTTTTTGCTTTATTCTGTTCTTTTTCCTTGTATTGTGCTTGTTCCCTTTTATCTCTTTTGTTTATTCCTTTGTTTGACTTTATTTAGCCTCTTCTGGGCTTTCTTAGTCCTTTTTCCTTTTATTCTCTTCTTTTATTTCTTCTAGTGAAAATGTATCAGGAACTTTTGTCGTCTCTTGTGCTTTCTTTGTCTCTTTGTCTTTTTGCACCTTTATTTCCTCTGTTTGCTAGTGTGATCTTGTCACTTTCCACTTCTCATTCCTTCATTTTCACTGGTTGCTGTATGTTGTGGGGGGATATTTTTGTCCCTTTTCTCTTTTTTCACCAGTTTGCCTTTATTTCTCTCTGCTTTATTCCTCTTATTCTTTTCTTGCTAATGTTTTCCACTTCTTTTGTTTTCGCCTGGCCTTAAAATGGCTGCCCTGCTATTCTTTATGGATTTCTTCCTTTTTGTCCCACACAAAATGGCCGCCGGTAATCACGTGAGATTTCGCGATCAAATCTTGCATTTCCTGCCCTTAAAATGGCCACCTTAGTGTTCCCGTGCTGCTATTGGCCCTAGCTGCCTGATTTCTTAATGGCCGCCGAGATTTGCAATCTCGCGAGACCTCGCGCTTTTGATTTACAAGCACGGAGACCTCGCGCTGTTGTGCTGACGCTCCTCTTACCGCGTTCAGCTGTGCTTCATTGGACGCTGTCGGGGTGGGCTCCCGTGTCGCTCCTTGCGTCTTTCTCTTCGCTGCTGCTGCGCATCCAGGGTGGGCACCTGGTTTTCTTCAATGATGCTCGTCCCGGACAAGCGACGCGATGTTCCACGCGTTTGTTCGTTACCCTTCGTCACCAGTTGTCATATCCTGCTGGTGGGGCAGTCGGCACACCAAACACAGGACAACAGGTTGGTGTGAAAACACTTCTTTATTCGTTATCTGGGAGCATGTCGTAGCACGTCCGTCCTCTGGTCAGTCCTGGCTTCTCTGTCCACTTCCTGTCCCTAACCGGATGTGGTGTCCGGTGACCTGGTCACCTCCCTCATGACCCACAGGGTCCTAGTGTCCTCCTGTCCTGTCGTCCTATCTGTCGGGTCACGACAACATGCACACTCCGACACATACACACACCAAAGCACAATCACACAAGCATGCTCACACACGTACAGACATACACACAGACAAGCATGCGCATACATATATGTACATACACACACATAAGCACAATCAAAACATGCACATTAACTGACAACATTTAAGCGCATACAGATGATCAGGCATGTATGTTAGGTGCTGTTTTTTGTTGCATCGTTCTTTTGCCTAACAGGTTTTCCTGACCGTTGTTGTTGAGATTAACATGTATTCTTTATTGGTAAATAATGTTTCATCCTGATACTAAATAACTCTTGTCTAGTGATCTGGTGAGGCCGCCTGTGAAGAGCTTAAATTTATAACAGCGTCTGTAAAAATGATCACTAATTACTGGATTAATGGAGCGGAGGGGTGGGAGGACGGACATATGCAGATCTGGAACACTGGAGATGGTGGACACTGAGTGATGGGCACGGTGTGGGCGCTGGTCTGCTTCTCACAATACAAAGAGGAGCTCTGCAGTAGGAGTGCATGTCCAGCTTAGGGCGCAACCTCGCAACACTTTCAAACATAGAAAGAAAATAATATTTAACCTACCACAAGCATAGTCAGAAATTGAAAAAACCTGCTGCATCATACTGCTACCTCTCTCCTCCATAAACGTAGCCAATGTCTTAGATCCAGGGCCAAAGCCTCTCCCCAAAGTAAGCATTAGCATCAATTATAGATGAGGGTGTGTGTGTGGTGTGTGCGCCAGATGCAGCAGGACACGCGGGTGGATGGACGCCGCCACTACACGTTTAAAATATAGCAGCTAAAAGACACATTAATAACAAGCAGTGGATTTTAACCTGGTGGTGTCACAGCAACAGTGAAGTGAAGTGAAAACAGTCAAAGCCAACATCACTGCACTAACTTGTAGACACTGTTCGAAGAACATGACACTTCTGCTGGGGATTAAACAAGCATTGGCCGAGCACGCGTCTCACGCTCAAAGTTAACAGGCACAGATCCTGCTCTGCAACCAACCCAAACCTTTCTACGATGTTTCTCAGCGACGTGTTGGGTGCAGGTTGGCTCCTCGAGATACTGTCCGGCACAGGAGGCAGGAGTGGTCCGGAGCACCGAGTAATGCACGAGCGGCAGAAGTTGTCTCACAGTCACTAATACACCGGCTGCTCTGACGGTCCTTGGAGGGAGCAATACAGCTGAAAAAATACCTACTGTGGGCCCAAGTGTGTCCTGGTCCTGTCTGGGCATGAGAGGCGGCACCAGGCAACAGCAAAGTAGTCCCTACGATTGAAAGATACTTGCCCGCAGCCTCAGGGAACTGTAGTTGGTCGATGCTGCTTATTCCAAAAACGGAAGAAAATGGAAGTGCCGCACCGGCCCACCAGCCAATAATGAGAGAGTTTAAAAGAGCAATACCAGATTTAAACCAATGGTAAGGAAGAAAACAAAAAAAACGCAATGGGTGGAGTTAAACACTTAATACTAATTACTTGATGCTCGTAGAGTCAGCTCATGCGCTGCCCTATGCAAGACCTAAAAAGCGGAGTGGCAGAAGGGGGTCACATAACAACCGAGCCGCGGGCTTCTATGGAGGGGAAAAAAAGAGTAGGGGGTCGAAGTGAGGGTTGGTGTGTGTTGGGTGAAAAAAGTGAAACTAAAATCGCAGCATGGGAGAGAAACTAAAAAGGGCCAGCACGAGAACACCGAGCTACAAGAACTAATCACTCCCGGGCTGGGACATGGCGAGTGCGAACACAATGTCACTCGGACGGCACCACTGACTTGAACTGCCTCACATCTCTGCGCAAAAACGTTGCAAATCCGAATTAACTCGTTGATTCCATTGGAGGCTCACGCTCCCCAGGACAGCTTTGAAGCACACACCATGGCCCGCACCATTTTGTTTCACCGAAGTGTCACCCGCTTGGAGCATTAGTCATTTTAATAGTCCCGTTGGCTTTAACGAAGGCTTGCACCGGGGAATCGCCGTCATTATGAAAAAAAAAATGAAATTGTGGCTGACAAAAGCCCACTCGGTCGCTCATGGATGTTATCTGGTCTCTAAATTCAACTAGGGATATAGAAAAAAGTTTCGGGGCATGCACATCTTTTCTGTGTGTTTTAGCTACCCAAGGCTAGGAGGAGGGGAGGGGGCTGGCTTGATGAGGGGAGGGGTCTGGCTTGAGGAGGGAGGGGGCTGGTGAACCTGTTGAACTGCAGAGTTTGAAACTAGAGAGCACCAAAGAAAGCAGAGTCCGGCTCTCAAACCGGAACAAAGGTGGTTTTCGGGTAAAAACTCCTCTATTCGGGACCCCACGGAGGTAAGGACACCGGCGCCCGCGGCTCTTAATAAATGCACATGTATTCGGGCCTGTACAGCCAAGCTGTTAGGATGTTTTGCGCTCTCTGTGCTTGGAGTGTTTTGGTCCTTTCAGAAGGAATTTGGGTCTCTCTCTCTCTCTCTCTCTCTTTGTAGTTGTTTTTAATTGTTTTGTGTTTTTACCCACCATTGTCTTTGTGCAGTTATGTCCATGTGACGAGAGGGAGGTAAACATACCCCTTTAAGAAGGTTTTGGATTTACGCATAGCCCCTCCCCATTTGCTTCAGTTAATGACCTGTGCCAGGAAGCAGGGCCAGCTCATTAGTATACAGAAAGTACCCCCTACCTACTTGTAAGTACTTCCTGAACAACAGACAGACTATCCCGCTTTCTCCATAGAAAGCAGACACCAACAGAGGCCTTTGTATATTTTGGTCGCTAAAAGGAACCGCAGGTTGTTGCACTCTGACAGTAATGCGCTGTCATTTTCGATCGTACATAGTGCATTTTGGGTGCTGTAGTTTTGATTCTGATAAAGATTTGCAGCAGAAAGGCACGGGTCTGAAACACTGTCCTGGTGGATAAAGTCGTCTTAAGGAGATAACCTAAGTGTTTTTAGAACTGTAGGTGGCGCTAGAGACTCGCAACCCCAGTCCTCTGTAAGGAACAAGCCTCAGATGTCCAGGCCACAAGGGTCAGGCAGCTGTAGTCCCGAGGCACGTCATTCTAGGTCACAAAGGCTGGTCCTGTCCGGTTTTCGATTTCTCGAGGGCTTTTCAGGAGGGACAAGTTGCAGCTTTTCCGTGGGTGCAGTGCTCCAGGCCTCTAGAGGGCGGCTGGGGAATAGAGCTGTCCTGTCAAGGGGGCGTATATTTGTTGGTCGCACGGGCCTTACTTCTCAAGCCTCGGAGAGAAGATAACGCACATAGGTTGCCGCAATCTGATGAGCAGGGGCGGA
Source organism: Lissotriton helveticus (assembly GCF_964261635.1). NCBI lineage: Eukaryota > Metazoa > Chordata > Amphibia > Caudata > Salamandridae > Lissotriton > Lissotriton helveticus. The sequence goes on along the minus strand of NC_136073.1, from coordinate 302,457,164 downwards.
AAACTAAACCAGTGGTGCGCGCGCACCACAGAGGAGCGGGGCGAGGGAGCCAGTCTGTGACGTGCGCGGATGCACGTCTTAGACACGGACGGGAATGGGCGGAGCAAAGGCGGAACATGCGCCCACCTTTGCCCAATTGCGTGCTGCATTTTTTAAAAAAAGGCAAGCGAAAGCCAATGGCAGACGGGGAAAGCAAAACCAAACGTATGAGCGTGTGGTCAGCTTTCAGAACCCCGTACATGAGGTCTCGCGCTGCATGAGCAGTGCTGCGCACTGCAAAGCTGGGCGCGAGACTTAAAAAGAATATAAACTAAAATCAAAACCTCAATTTAAAAAGAAGAGGGTAGCTGGCCTTACAATAGGAAATTCCCAGGCTGCTGAGGACTCAACTACTGAACAGGGAATGGGCTCCGACGATGCTAGACAGTGCAGCAGAAGTAACAATAGCTCGCCAGAACCTGATGCAATTTCTGGTAACAGCAGTGTTGAATGAACCTATCATGGTGGAAACACCTGATACAAGGGTAAGTGTCTCACATCAGTTACACAAAATAACGCTCCAAATGGAGGGGGACACATCCAGAAACGTGAAAGGTCTTTCAAGAGAACCTGGCTTTTGGATACTATATTCTTCTGGCTGAAAGAGATTGGCCACTTGAGTTAGTCATAGATTGCCCAAAGGAAAAAGAGGTAATTTTATCGGCTTTCTCTGAACTCATTCCAGAAGCACTAAAACAAATATGAACAGGAGTGGACAGAAGCACTAGCTCCAGCCTTATACCGTAATCATGTAGATTGGGATGTGGAGTCATCTCACCATGAAATCCCAGTTAAAACTACTCCTAAACCACAAAGGCAGTACCCAATAAAACATGAAACAGGTCAGGAAGATCTTCGATCAAATTGAGTACCAAGGTGTAATCGTGAATTGCGACCTCCTTCATGAATAATCCTTTATTTCCCATAAGGAAACCTGATAGTTCATACTGTCTAGTTTTAGACTACAGGCATTTAAACACATGCACTAAAACATTTACAGTACAAAATGCACAAAGTGCCGCAATAATGAACAACATTGTGCGGAAGAATCACAAAACAACACTGGATATCTCAAATGTATTCTTTTGTCAAAATAGAGAGACTGAAAGCAGATATTTGACAGCATTTTAAACGCTCAGCACTTAGAGCCAATTCTGTAGATTGCCCAAGGTTATAAGAATAGCCCCAGGTTGTTCTCCGCAAGAATATCAGAGTTGCTTCAAAATTGTGATGAGGAGGCATTGTCCTATGTAGATGAGATTTATGTGACAGACAATTAATTATTGGATCACTTGCACAAGGTGAACAACATAATTTTGGGGTTCTCCTCTGAGGGCTACAAATGTAACTTTAATAAATCAAAAATGGCCCTATTTTGAGGATATGAGCTGTCAAGTGCAGGAGAAAGCCTAGCACCAAATTTTCTAGACAAAATGTGCGCTGCTCCAATCTCCAAAGACTCTGAAAAACTTACTATCCATTTTAGGATTCCTGAATTTTAGTAGAACATACATTTTGGATTACAGTGACAAAGTAAAACCTTTCTATGGCTTAATTAGACCTAATTTTTCAGTTCGACATTGGACACAGGAGCACACAGAAAATCTACGTTTCTTACAAGTTGACATCATAGCTTCCAAGCACTTACATACATGTGTAAATACTACAAGTTGGGTGATCCGTGTAGTCGCGGGTCAAGCATGATACACTTATCTCACCTTCAATGAAGGCAAACCGATACCCATTTGATACAAATCTCATTTGTACACAAATGCTGAAATGCGTTTTGCATCCACAGAAAAAATACAGACAGCTGTAGTGAGAGAAAGAACACTGACTTTGGGGGGGGGGGGGGGGATAATTGTTGTGACTCCACCTACCAAACTTAGAGGCTGTTACAAAAGCAAGAGTTCCAAACGTAAAAGCGCTGCATCCGCGATGGATAAAATGGGCTAATTCTCTCACTGCAACAGATGTAGACTACAAGTTTGACTCTACACTTAAAACACATGCCTTCCTCCAGTACGAACAATCTCCAGAATGAAAAAACACTTCTAGATCAGTATGAATACATAATGTACACTGATGGATCTGCCCAGCCTGCCGTAGGAAGTAAACAGCAATACAGTGCAACAGGTGCGATTGTAAAGGGACATATGCGGGACAGCAAGTTCTGTCCTAGCAATATGCAGACACATTCTCTAGGAGTTTGCAGGGCACAGCTGGTAGAACTAAAAGCCCTGATACTGGTACTAAAAAATATGGATCGGGAATTCCCCACACTTATTGTGTGCGATTCATTTTACTGTGTCCAGTCATAAAATTAATATCTTCACTATTGGGGCCAGAAAGGGTTTAGAGATTCCAAAGGTTGATTTGGGACCAAGTGGCAGAGCTGAAAAAAGGCTTGCCACAGGCTCATGTGATTCATATGCAGAGTCAGCATTTTAGTGTGCACGGTGAAGAGAATTAATTGCCAGATGAAGCTGCCAAGGCGACAGTGAGAACTGCTGCTGTTGCTGCAATCACTCGTTCTAGTACAAGGATAGACAGACAGGTTATGAAAGCTGTGAACGCTACACGTAATAGCTCAGCCTCGCCAAAAGGTTTTCCACTCAAGTACTCCTACAAATTAGATGCTCAAAACATTCAGTATTCTCAAATTCCAGAGTGGGGGATAGAGTAATACCAAACATTGATCGCAGACTTGGTTTAATTTTAGGTGCACAAAAGGGTCTGGGTTCAGCACACGCAGGTAATTCTGCAATGATTTCACTACTGAAACAACGCTATTGGTGGCCAGTTCTTACCAAACAGACAAAAGGTTTTGTTCTTGAGTGTGACATCTGACGTCACATGAAGGGTTCTGCCGTAGCACGTCTGCTGCAAACACCACTACTGATATCAGACAGCCCTTTCGCATGTGTCTACTTGGACCACTGCAGCCCTTTACAATCTGACGGGGCTTGGAGGTACATCCTGGTGGCAGTGAATTAATTCTCTCGATTCCTGTGGGTTTGGCCACAGAGCTCGGCTAACGCTTGAACTGGTATAAAGGCTTTGAGAGTCTTTATAGGGACAGACGCAATAAGCCCATTACATTCTGGCCGTGGCCCTGAGTTAAGCTCTTGGACTTACAAAGAAGCTATATCTAAGCACTATCGCCTTCATGCCCAAACACACTCGGAGTGCCGCAAGGATCCACCATATCTCCTTCTCTGTTTAATTTATACATCGAACCTCTTACAGAAATTCTACGGAAGTCAAAAATATCCTACCACATGTATGCAGATGACACACAACTGTACATCAAGATTGCTAGCTTGGAAGACATAACCACAATGAACGATGCCCTCAAACTATCGATGAAATGGTTAACGAACAATCATCTCAAGCTTAACGCGAACAAAACAGAATTCTTGCTCATCTCACCACATAAAAATCAATCCTTAGTGAAAGAATGGTCCAAAATGATTACAGCTTTAAATTGCATACCAACCCTAGTGGACTCGGCGAAATCTCTCGGAATCACTCTGGATGAGAACCTGGATATGAAAACGCACATTAACTCCATGGCAAAAAACGCTCAGTTCCACTTGAACTATCTGAGAAAGATGAAATCTTTTTTAATGGAGACAGACCTGAAACTAGCGGTGCATTCGCTGGTTATCTCCAGGATCGAATACGGCTGTACTACACTGGCTGGTCAACCAAAAATTTCAACTGCACCCCTAAAAGCCTGCCTCAATGCAGCGGATAGGCTTATTACAGGGTCGAGGAAATTTGACCACATAAAACCTCATTTGAAGGCCTTAAATTGGTTACCATATGAAGCCAGAATACAGATGAAAATGGCTTGTATAACCCATAAAGCGATTCATCACAACACACCTAAATATCTCGCCCACAAAATAGAAATCACAGGAAGAAACAGACTTGTCAGGAATGCCAATTATCTGCTCCTGAAACCTCCTATCTTTAAGAAGAAAAAAACATATGAAAGGACTTTCTCAGGCGTAGCTCCCAGGATTTGGAACTACCTCCCTGCAAACATCAGAAAAATTAGAAACATGACAACATTCAAGAAAGAAATAAAGAACTTTCTTATGAGCAAGTTCCTCCCATAAACAAGATAATCGAAACCGAAGACTTGTCATGGATTTTATGACCATAGGATCTGATTTAACCTCAAAAAACTCTACCTCAGAACTTTATTAACTCAGGTCTTAAATCAATACCTTACATGTTGCTTATCAAGATATTAACCTATAATTACTATGTCTAAATCGCCATTACTAAGTCAGCATGTTTTACTGCTCTTTGTACACTGCATTTGTAATCTATACCACATGATGTTAAGCCTTCTGATACATTACTAAGTCAGCATGTTTTACTGCTCTTTGTACACTGCATTTGTAATCTATACCACATGATGTTAAGCGCTCTGATACCCATGGGTCACGTACGCGCTATATAAAACTGTTAATAAATAAATAAATATGAAGTTTGTGTGGGTCTTGCGGTACTCCTCTCCATATAATCCAGAGGAAAATTAGATTGTGGAGAGGAAAAACCGGGATTTAAAACAATCATTAACAGCAAGGGTATTAGGCTTGGGTGGCAGTTGGGTCAATCACCCCTATGGGGTGCAGAGGGCGATTAATAACATTCCAAGAAGCTACCTGGGGTCCCGCAATCCATATGAAGTTCTGTTTGGAACCAGAATGTGGGTATCCGACCTTGATTGTGGCAGCACAGTGGTGGATGAAAAAACATTTGACATCAATGATCGTTTGGCTGTTTTACAGGAACTCAATTAATTCCAAGCTTTACAAAGCAAGGTCCAAGTAAAAAAGTACCGCCACTGGGGAAGTGAAAGGTATTCCCGCAGGAACTGCCTGGGTCCCAAAGATTGGGGACCTGGCCAGAGAAAGTATTGCGGAGAAAAAAAAATTGGGCCATCTTACAGAGCACCTGTACCTGTCCTGGCTGTTGAAGGATCAAAAACAATACTTCTTCTGCCTCTTGTTGGCAAGAAGGAAAAGAGATTTGTCTCCATCAATCTGATCAAACCACACTATGTGGCCAATACTGAATAGTAGGCCACGTGGGCTCCTGGGTAGCTGCCAAACTCCTCTCCCTACAATACAGGAAGTTCAGACTTAGAGATTATTAACATTTGAAGATCCTATTCTACGAAGTGACGTAGTTACCAACAACGGAATGGAACTTGTGCCCGCTGTAATGGAACACCAACAACAAAATACAAATAAAACACAGATCTCAATTCGGCCTAATTCCGAACAAACAAAATAAACACAAAATATTTGCCAACCCTGGGCTCTCTCAAGCATGGGACTTAGGGGATTGTGTGCATTGCGAGCGAGGACCCAGACCGTTTGGCCTGAGTGAATGGGGATATTATTTTGCACATAGTGTGTATGTGAAATTGCATAGGATAGAGGTCTCTTTTCTTGGTAGTCTTTATCCTTTGCAGGGCATGACAAATGGCCTGTGCCCATTTTGGCACTTCCTCCCTCTGTGGCAGAGGCCTTACGTTTACTATGGATAGGTTTCACTTTTTGCCCACAGCCTAGTTGACTAGAATGGAAAACACCCAGAGACTAAAATCATATAGGTTGTGGAGATGCTTATATACTTCTACAGTAAAGTAAGACGATGATGATGATGAGCCTGCACCCTTCCAAGAAGGCCTTTATCTATTCTGTTGGTTCCAGAGCGACCAGGACATCTTGCACCAGCACACTACACGCATCAAGTTTGGTCACGTAGAATGATGGTTGTAATCACTCCAGAAACATTGAAATTATCTTTCTAATCTTTACAATTCCAGAGATACAGAAATGTATTAACACAACTGGACCCTACCTCTAAAGCCCAAGTACAGTTCAAAATGGTGAAAGTTCAGGGTACAGTGAGTGCCCTAGGATCCATGGTGATCGCTTGCCACTATAAAATATTAACAGAGGAAACGTATTCACAAGATATATCACAAGATATACATCGCTAAATTCTGGTCACTTCTGTGGACTGCGTAATATGTGCAGACCTTCAACATTTTCCCCAGGAAGAAAATACCAAAGACTTTGAGGGACATTTATGATTTCTAACTTGACCATGAGATGTGAGAATGAACCCTGTCCAGAATTGGTTAACATATCTGGTGATAAGTTAACTGAACCAGAGATGTAGACCTTATTCAGAGGCAACTAGCACCCTCCACTAATAGAACTTTGGGTTGGGCTATGTTCCTATTTTAGGTGGTGGGATTGGACTATTATGTGGGATTGTAAGCTCTTGCAAAGATTTACTCCACAAGTTTTTTTCATATGTATTTTATTTGCGACTTTTATTTTTACAGAAAATTCCTGTTCAACGTAGAAGTTGTAGCACTGCCTCTACAGTGATGTTACGGAGTGCTATATACTGTAATGCTGTACCCGAGTTTCTAACCACTAACAGCTCTTATAATAAGCCTTAACTGCTCGCAAGCAAGCTAAAGTCAAATGCCCAAATGGAGTGACCTAGCTATCCAACTGGAGAGCAGGTGTAATAAGATCCCTGGCACCCCAATAATAAATTACAGTGAAGGAAGTGACTAGCTTGGGGCCACCCAGGTCTCTTGGACCACCTCTCAGCCTTCCATACTAAATGAAGAGCCGGAAGAACAGTGGAGAATATACCAATAATTGTTTTATTCAGATACACTCAGAGTGGAGCTCCGTCTGCACAGTCTCAAAGAATTGTACAGAGGGAACTGAAATCAACAAGCGTAGAGATACATTATGTACATTTCATTGCCGGGCAAAAACACGCCCACAGTGGAATTTTCCAGGCAGATGCAGCTGGACAGTGAAACACACAAAAACTAGGTTTCGGTTCTTGTATCTCACACAACCTAACACAATCCAAGGTAGTATCACCCTGCGCCCGCCACCAGACAAGTGGGAGAGGGCCTCCATCTAGTGAGAAAGGTATGCGTTAATATGAGCAGTCTATTCATTACGAAGGCAAAACTTCAACATTCCAGAAACAAAACTTAACCGATGCTTTTCTCAGAAATGGAAAAGGATTAGTTTCAATCGTCATGCAAAATGGCGTCTGAACAGAAAATGGTGCCGCAAATGCTAACATATAGGGCACAGCGTAAGCAGTCTCTGGTCTATTCTAACAGACCCTCCTTTTAGCATGAGCTAAAACATTTTCAACTATAGCAAAGAGAAACAGAATTGCAAGTGATAACAGAATATATAAAATTGGGGTACAGTTATGAACATTCCATACCATCAACATCAGAAAGTAAAACAGCAAGGAAGGATGAATTCTCAAATATTCCTTCATCAATATTCATCCAATCATCAACATCTTTCTGAAGCATTATAGCGGCATTCGTGTTGTGAATTGATATTTTCTTTTTGGGTGTGAAAACAGTGGTACAATAGGAACAACAAAAAGGGAGACACTGAACGAGTACACAGCAGAGCATCAATACCACAATAAGATAAATCACTTTTTCAAGTATCCAGCCCTAGCTGCCGAAAAGAGACCAACTCAAATTCCCACTCTCCATTCCCTTGACATTTTCAAGAATATCTAAAATGTGCTTGGTAATATTCTTTTCAATATTTTTCCATATTCTTGATCCCGACCACACACTGATCGCCATCTACTACGCATACACCACCACTCTTTTTTTAAATTCTTTTTATTGTTGACATCTTAAATACATTTCAAGTACATTCCCTAACTTTACTATGACCACATGATACATTTCGTCTTATCAAACATTCTTAGCTATGGCTTATTAAACGCTACCCAACCCTGTGTTTAATCTACCTCTAGTGCAGTGTCTTGTTGACTGGGGGAGTTCACAAATATTCCCTCTATACATGTTCCATTTATCCCAGATCTGTGATCATTTCTTGGGACAGCAATGTAACATATACACCGTCCTATCCATCACCATACACCAGTCCATATCTTTTTCCCATGTGTTCAATATAGGCATATCAAGTGCCCCCCATAATTTGGCAATGTTTCTCTTGGCTACCATCAGTCCGAAGGCCACCCAGGTTGTTTCTTTCCCTGTCATGTCTGTGGGGTCCCATATATTCAGAATACATTGTTTTATCTTGGGCTCTACTTGATAGCACAGTATATTTGTCATGCATGGAGTCACTTTTGTCCAATAACCCTGGATATATACACAGCCCCAGATGGTATGTATAAAGATTCCCTCGTGACCACACCCTCTGCTACACCTGGGATCTTCTTTATAACCCACCTTTACAAAAACAGTGTTTGCTAAGTATATTCTATGTAATATCTTAAGTTGTACTAATCGCAGTTTTTTTTGTGTTCAAAATATTTTATTGAAATTTTATCAGCAGAAACATAATGCAAGACATACAGAAAAAATTGAACATTGCAAAAATCTTGTAAAAAGCAATAGCTAAGATAAAATAATTGATAAATCATAACAAAACAAAATTAAAAAGGGAAGGGAAGGAGAGGGAAACTATAATAGCAAAAGCATGAAAGTCAATAAATAGAGCTACTATACAATGTCAAAATGTATAATAGAATAATAGATAAGAAAAAGGGGGAACAATAAGGATAATATTAATTCGATAAATATAGATCAATAGGAGACCAGAATAGATGATAAGATATAGAATTTTGACAAACCCCAGACAAGGAGAACTGTGCACCTCTTCTCGTAAAAATAACCCAGGACCACCATGCATGAGTTGATAACTTTGAGACATCTTTCCAACAATAAGTAATTGATTTTAGAGCAGCAGAAATCAAGAAATTAAACAATTTACATTCAAGAGTACTTAAATCTTGGGACAACATTACAGACTTGCAAATCAATATTTTATATGATATATCTTCTTGAAGATGAACATTTTTCGTAATAATGTCCCATACTTCTGTCCAAAATTTGGATAATAAAGAACAAGAAAAAGGCATATGTTGTAGAGATCCAGGGTGTAAATTGCAATGCCAACATATATCAGATTGAAGAAGTTTAGCATGAAATAATCGTGATGGAGACCATAAGCAATTAAATAAAATATAGGAATTAGTCTGAAAAAGCGAAACAAGTAACCATCCAGAAATACTAGAAAGCCATATAGTTTCCCACACATCAATAGATAATGAAAGTGATAATTCATTATTCCAAAACGATGCAATCAAATGTAGATTAGTGCCTAGATTATTGGACAATTTCTTATAGAAAATAGAAACAGCATGAACATTTGAAGATACAGAGTTAATATAAACAGATAAATCAGCTTTAATAGCAGATGGGATAGCTTGGAAAAAGAATCCAAAAGTGAATTACATAAATATACATACTTTGGAAGATCAGAATCTGGTAAACCAAACTTTGTTTGCAACGATTGAAAGGGAAGAAAAGTATTGTTAGACTAAACATCTTTAAGATAAAAAATACCAGCCTTGATCCAAGAAGACCAAAAACTAACATTTTTATTCAATTTAATAACATTGCTATACCATAGAGATAATTCAACAGTATTAGAAATGGAATGTTCAAAAATTGAATCAATATCATTGAAAATCATTTTGGTAGACTTTAGGATAAGGGATTTATGAAAAAATTTAGATTTGTTAGCCATTGTTACTAATTTGGGAAGTTGAAAAGGATTGATAATGGATTTTTCAATATGAAACCAGGTAGGAGGATTATATAGACAGGAATGATTAAACCAAAGAGCACTTTGTTTCAAAATAAATGCCTTATGATAAAAAAGAAAATCTGGAACACCAAATCCAGCATTACATTTGGACATTTTCAATTTTTTGTAACTAATACGCGGTGCCTTACCATTCCAAAGAAATTTAGAAAGAAGTTTATCAATATTCTCATAAAACTGTAACGGAAATTGAATGGGGAGCATGGCAAGAGTGTAAAATATTTTAGGAGCAACATTCATTTTAATGGATTCCAGTCTTCCCCACCATGAAAGATGTAGTGAAGACCATTTAGATGTTTTATCTTTAATATAATTTAGAACAAAATCACTATTAAAAGTTAAGGTTGATTTTAAAGATGAAGAGAAGAAAATACCAAGATATTTTAATTTGTCTGCCAAATGATGTCGCGCATGGGAATCATATCATGAGTACAATAAACATTTAAAGGGAAAAAATCTGTTTTATTAGTATTCAGTTTATATCCAGACACCATTGAATATTTAGCAATTATGTCCATCAAGGAAGGAAAAGAGGAAATTGGATCATTGATGAACAAAAGCACATAATCCGCATAAGCCAATGTTTTTATAGTAATATCTCTAACCTTAATTCCTGTAATAGTTTCACATTTTCTAATAGAGGCACGAAAAGGTTCAATACCTATTAAAAAGTGCAATGGAGAAAGGGGACATCCTTGACGGGTACCTCTATAAAGGGAGAATTGAGTGGAAACTTGACCATTAATAAATAGGCGGGCCGTGGGAGCCAAATATAAAGCTGAAATCATGCGAATAAAAGAATCACCAAAATTAAAAGATGTTAAAGTATGAAATAAAAATTGCCAATGAAGTTTGTCAAATGCTTTTTCAGCATCCAGGGCCATGACACCGGAGGGCTGACCTAGAGTCCGACTTTGTTCAATAACATGAAGTAGAGTTCTTGTATTATTAGCTGAATATCTATTTTTCATAAACCCTGACTGATCAGGATGAATAATAGAATCTAATATAGGGGATAGACGTGTGGCCAAAATGTTAGTGTACAATTTACAATCTTGATTTATTAAAGAAATGGGACGATAATTAGAAACACGAGTAGGGTCCTTGTCTGGCTTAGGAAACACAATAATTAAGGCTTCTGTAAAAGATCCAGACGTACTTCCTGATGAAGCAAATAGCGTAAAAAGTTGAAGCAAAAAACGTGAGAGTTGAGATTGAAATTCTTTATAAAACTCTGCTGGTAAACCATCAAGACCTGGAGATTTGTTTAGTTTAAGGGCTTTAATAGCAGAGAGAATTTCGTCCTTAGTAATGGGCAAATCTAATCCAAGTTTATCTGTTTGAGAAATCTTAGGTAGATCACATGAAGATAGGAAAGAATCTACCAAAGAATCATCATTAAAATCAGGTTTATCATATAATTTAGAATAAAAATCCAAAAATTCAGCAACAATATCATTATGGGATAAGGCAATTTTACCAGTAGTGTTATGAATAGAAGTTATTTGGGATTTATCTTTTTTAATACGGAGGTAATTTGCTAAAAGTCGTCCAGATTTATTGGCATTAAAACTGAATTTAGCCTTTGCTTTAGTAAGTTGGACACCCGCTCTTGTACTGAGAATAGTATTAAACTCATACCGTAACTTTTGCAATTTGTCTCTATATTTCGAATCATTGGACGTAATAAAAAGTTGTTCATATTTCGCTATTTGTTGTTCTAAATGTTTATATTGGCATTAAAAGTTTGTTTTCATAGGCCATAATAGAAATAGTAACACCCCTAATATAAGCTTTAAAAGCATCCCAACGATTAACTAAAGAAGTAGAACCTTCAGGATTTAATTGAAAATAATCAGAAATGGCAGATAATAGTTTTGGTTTGTTACGTTCATTTAATGCTGAACCAGAATTCATTCTCCATCTAGATTGTTTAGGAAAAGGTATAGTAAGATTTAATATGCAAGAAATCATAGCATGATCGGAGACATCAATATTTGCAATCATAGGAGTTTTAATAGAGGTAATGAGTTGTCTGGAAACTAAAATATAATCAAGTCTAGAATGAGAATTGTGAGGGTTAGAAAAGAAAGTAAAATTCTTTTCTATGGGGAAATGAAGACGCCAAATATCGACTAACTTAGTGGTTTGAAGAAACGTTTTAAAAGCAAAATAAACCTTAGTGGGGTGAAATTTTGTTTGAGCTAACCTATCCAATAAAGGGTCAGAAATCACATTAAAGTCACCAGCCATAATCAAAGGAACATTTCCAAGTTTTAGAACCTCTGTAGCAAGATTGTTCCAAAAAGCAGGGTCATCCGCAGTGGGCCCATAAATATTTACTAAATGAATAATAGAATCATAAACTTTAACTTTGACAATTACATAGCTACCATCTGCATCAGTAAATGTATTCAGAATTTGACAATGCGACTTATTTGCAATTAATATCGCTACTCCATTTTTCTTACAATTGCAGGAGAAGAAACAATATTATCAACCGACTTTTTGTTCATATAACCTAATATTATATCATTAACATGAGTTTCTTGTAAAAAACAAAAATCGGCTTTAGAACTGCCTAAATAATCCAAAATCTTAGTACGCTTGACTGGATGTCGCAAACCTTTAACATTCAACGAAATAACTTTAATGTCAGCCATAATGGAAGAAAAAGGAAGAAAAAGAGAAGAAGAGGATAATGAGAGAAAGAAAACAGAAGAAAGTGTGAGTAGCTCTAGAAAATAGACAAGATAAATGAGAGGGAAGAAGACAGAAGAACTGACAAACAACAAACAAAACAACAACAAACAAAACAACAACAAACATAAATATGAAAAGTGAAACGCACACAAGCGTTACAAGCATGGCCAAAAACCGCTGGAGCCCAATAATTGAGGAAATAGCGTAAAAAATTGTCAGCAAAAATCCACTTCAAGTAGTAGGGTCATGGGTATCCATTGACTGTTGCAGTTGAAGATCAAGAAAATGTTTTAGCTCCTCTGGACGATGAAAGGATTTTGAAGAATTGTCTTTCCATATGCGCATCAAAGATGGATCAAAAAGGCCATATTTGAAACCCAAACTTCGCAGCTGCGGGCGGAGGTCAGAAAACTCCTTGCGTATTGCCACCGTTTCTTTGGCAAAGTCTTGGTGAATAAAGATTTTTGACCCATTGACAATCAATGAGGGGATGTCTCTTGCAGCTTTCCTAATCAATACCAAATGATGGTGACGAAATACCTTAAATATCATTTGTCTTGGCTTGGAATGTTGAGGATTGCGACGAGAGGGAATTCGGTGAGCTTTTTCAACCTCAAATTTTTCTGGAAATTTAATATTTAAAAGACCAGGAATCAAAGTTTCCAAATATAACCGTCAATTAGACCCCTCAACTTCTTCCGGGAAATTAAAAATGCAAAGTTTATATTGCCTGTGACGATTTTCCATATCCAAAAGATGTGAATTCATAGGAGCTATTTTCGATATTAATGGTGTAAAAGCATCTATTTTGGCTTTATTATCCTGTATCTTGATAGAGTTATCAGAGATTTTCATAGATAAGCTAGCCATTTCCTTTCGTACATTCTTTACTTCTGCCGCAATTGTCTCTGTATTAGCACAAAGTGCTTGGATTTCTTCTAGAATTAAATACAAGGAAGGCTCAGAAGACTCGCTTTCTTGGGCATATATTCTTCTAGGATTCTATCTCTGTGTGGGGAGGACTCAGGAAGCAGCTGGCCCAGTGGGATGACTGCTTCTAGTGTGTGTTGGATCTGTAAATACCTAAATATTTCTATCTCAGCCACTTCATGTTCTCTTTGCAACTGGGCACATGGAACCACCTCACCTTTTTTCCATAGGTCACCCACGTGGGAAATGCCAATCAGGTCCCAAGCCGTGAAACCTTTTGAATTCCTCAAGTTGCCTACATTTTCTATATCCCACAATGGGGTTGCCTCTGTTATTTTCCCTTCACATCCCAAACTCTTACTCACTATGTGCAATATTTGGACAATATGTTTGGTTGGGCCTGTGAAGTTTAATTTTGCAGAATTTTTGTACAGCACCCTGGTGTAGTGCCCCTAAGGAAGGAGCCACCTATCCATCCTATAGCCGGGGTCGTCATTGGTTCTGTATATACATTGTTTAATTGGTGTCAGTTGTGCTGCCCGGTAATATTTTTTGATGTCAGTGAGCCCTATGCCACCATCGTACCACCCTCTTGTCAACCTTCCGGTCTCTATTCGTGAAGGTTTCCCCTCCAACTGGGTCCGGAGAGTTCTGCAATATGTATAAGAATTATGGTAGTGTCATAATGTTGAATAGTGCAGCGTGCCCAAGAAAGGACGGCGGGAGGGATCTCCAATGTTGAACATCACATTTGAGTTTTAGCAAGGGGGGTGGAGGAGATTGGTTCCTAATAGAGATCCGGATCCCGAGTGACTAAGATACCAAGGTATTTAAACCCTTCTTTTGCCTCGGTTATATCGTATCCTCTGGGCAAGACCAGAAAGTCTCCCTCAATACATAAACGGCTGACTTAGAACAATTTATTTGATAATCAGAATATTTACCAAAGTTCGCAAAAATATGCAATATTCTATTGATGGAGGCTCTTGGTGGCGCCAGATATAGTAGTATATCTTCTGCGTACAGGGAGATCCGGTCCTCCCAATCTTTGCCCATCGCAGTACCCTCATGACTGGGTCTTGCCTTATCCACAGCGCATGGGGTTCCAGCAGTAAGGAAAAGAGCAGCCGGTAGAGGGGACAACCCTGTCTGGTTCCTCTTTCTAGCACAAACGCCTTTGATTTTCTATTGTTAACCACTACTTGCGCCAATGGCTCATTATATAGGAGTCGCCGCCAGCTGATAACATTAGGGCTTAAGTCCATTTTCTTCAAAACCGCCAACATGTAGGGCTATTTCATTGTATTGAAAGCCATGGTGGCATCCAATGAAATTACTATTGCTTCCTCTCTCAATGTCTGCGTTTACCCATGACTCTGTGTAGGTGCCAGAGGTTAAGTGAGGTGTTTCTTAATGGCATGAAATCAGACTGATCTGGATGTACGAGTTTCGCTATTACCCCCAGGAGATGGGTGGCCAGTAATTTAGCTAGGAGCTTAGCTTCTGCATTTATCCATGATATCGGCCTGTATGAGGAGCATCTGTCTCTGGGCCTACCACTCTTATGGATAACCGCTATTGTGGCCAGTCTCTGGTCCTCCGGGAGCATCCCCTTTTTATGACTTTCAAGGAACATATTGGTAAGATGTGGTGCCATCTTGCTTGGTGCAAGCTTGCACAATTTGATGGGTAATTTATTACGTTTTTTATTTAGAAGCTTATAAAGCACACGGCTACCCCAGAAGGGGGTGTCCCGGCGCTACGTAATCTGTTGGGAACCATCGCATTCCCAAATTGTAGCTCCTGCATAGCCCACTCGACCTCAGTATGTATGAGTTCCTCATCTAAGCTAGAGAAATCCTCTCCAGAGAGAGCAGGGTACACCACCACTCTTAGCTAGAATAAAATCGACTGCATATCTAGTCTGCTCCGAATATATCCGCATACTTTCCAACTGAGTGGTGATGTCACGCAAAGCTGCCACTGTAGTATTGTACAGAATTTGCAGCTTACATCCAAAATATTCTCTAGCCTTTTCACCCCTGGCCATGGAAGTACCACCCAATGTGAAAATAGAGGAAAGGATGTATCCAAAGGTGATATATGAAGTAACAAGGACCCCCTGACTTATGAGACCTTCTAGGACAGGGCAAAACACAATGTGGGTATCTTCCTAGACAGTTATATACATAATAAGCAAATACAGAATATGTGTCTCATTTATCATGTACAAACAAAGTCAAACAAACATATACAGAAGTAGAAACAAATTTCTTTTAAAAAAAAACACAATTATGTGGTTTATTTTTATTTAATACTTAATACATGGAGATAAAAACAGTGCAAATTTCAACACATTATAATCACTATTAAAGAAATAAAAAATTATATTTCAGAAAAATACAATCCAATAAACATAGCTGTGGCAGAGCTGTATACTGTTCGACGCGCGTTTCGGCGTTTGTGACGCCTTCGTCAGGAAGTAAGGCCACAAATTCATTGTTGTTAATTGGTAGAATCATGCATCGAGTACATCATATGCAAGTTTATAAATGTGATCGATCAGCAGATGAGGCGCATGGACAGGGATGGATGCCCGTATTTCGAATTTCCTGCGCAGGCTAAGGACTGTCGTGGAATAGTGGCAGTCTGTGTTGAATATTTGCACTGTTTTTATCTCCATGTATTAAGTATTGAATAAAAATAAACCACATAATTAGATTTTTTTTAAAGAAATTTGTCTCTACTTCTGTATATGTTTGTTTGACTTTGTTTATACATGATAAATGAGACACATATTCTGTATTTGCTTATTATGTATATAACTGTCCAGGAAGATACCCACATTGTGTATCCAAAGGTGATACCATTACTGTAATTATTGACATCTATATAGGTCACACCCTCACAGTATTCTTTCGTTAGTGCCCTTTTAACCCATCTTATGTTAGGTGTGGCATTTTTACAGGGCACACTATTAAATCAAGAATAAAATCTTGAAGAAGTTTCCATGTAAATTTATTGAAAGCACGGCTACAGCATCCTCTTGAGTTGAAGTCCAGATGCAACTGGCATTCACTCAGAGGAATACCAATGAAGAAAATTCTAAAAGAATATAGACCAAGAACAAAAGTAAACGTGGCACATGCCAATGTAAAGTAATGAAAAGGGAAGAAACATAGCAATATAATGAATGTAGGATGCAACACACCTCCCTCATTTAAAAAGAAAGATAAAGGAGGAAAAACACTGCAAAAAATTGCATATCAAACAAAATCCCTAAAAGCTTTTGTAGCATGTCTTACACAAATATTAGTTTTAATTCTGTGAGCAATGGAATCAGAGTTCTGTCCCTTAATAGGGCTCCCATTTTGGTACTCTACATTTCCTGAACCATGCATCAAATACTCAGGACATTTAGCAACTCTCCTTGTATTCCATACCTTACCATCCTGAGTAATCACGCTGTTACTGAAAACTTTTTTGACTTGCATGGCTTTACCATATCGATTGGTACCTTTGCTGATCACGTTTAAGGATTTTAACCCAATATCCAACTTTAAAATCATGTGCTTTTGTTCTCCACCTTTTGTTATAGCATCTACTAGTTCTGTTTTGTTTATTTTCTACTCTTTTGGCGGTATCATGTATACACTCGCTCTCACGTGAACTTGATTTGCATTTCCCTCTAAACCATCACGGACAAACACTGGATGCAGGGTCCCTTCTCTTGAGTAATTTGAAAGGACTGACTTGAGTGGTAGAGTATGGGGTAATGCGATATACCCAAAGACGTTCTATGAGAGCAGCAAGCCAATTACCACTTTGTTTGAGGGAGTCAATCACATAACCCTTTAACACACGGTTGAACCTCTCAACTTGTCCATTTTCATGTGGTTCGTAAAGTGATGTAAGTCTCTGTATGATACCACAATTTTTAAGGAATAGTTCCATTTCCACAGAGGTCAGCTGTACCCCATTAAACGAATTATGAATAGAAGGGCAACCTTCATGTGCAAACATTTCATTAAAGAAATTAATAACCGCATCGGTGGTGGAATTGGGGACAAACTTTACTTCAGGCCACTTCGAATGATAATCAATTAATACTAACGCAAAACGTGAACTATCAGGTAGTATGGGTCCTTTGATCGAGTCATTTATGTGCTGCTCAGAGCCGAGAGGCTTAATAATTAGAGTAGAAGTCTTTGCATCTTGGGGCTATTGTGAATTTCATCTCATTACGCTGTCTGACCAACCTTTTGAACTAATTTGAATCCTGGTCAATAACATAGGGGTTCGCAGCGACCGTGGTAATTTGCTTAACTACATCGTTTAACTCCGCATTACCGATGCCATAAACAAGGAGATTATTGAAATTTGAGCTATGATCTCCATTAAGACATTATTTGTGATTGGCTATTGAGCAAGATCCCTTTTGAAATCACTGGGATAATAATTTTGCAAATAATTTCTATCAAACAGAACCGAGTGCTTATAAAATCGAGCCCCTATTTACAAGTGATAGGGTATCAACCTATGATAGAAAGAAAGAGAGTTCTATAGAAATGTGTGAAGTGTTGTATTTGTTCGGCTGTATTACGAATAATAGTTGAAAAAAGTAAGGTAGGGCTGAGCACCAGAATTTACATGTTGGTGTGCCCTGTCTCTTCCTTTTTAGAGCGGTGCCTCCTTTACCCTGAGCCGTTGCCAGGTGGGGCGAGGTATTTTCTCCATACTCTTGAGGTAAGAAATGATGGATGAGTACCCAGAATGAGGGTCAACCTGCTAGCAATTTGGTTGTTACAAAGGTTAAATAATATGGGAGACGTATGCAAGGGTGTTTCATTGCCATGTATTCCCTTTGTATTTTCTTATAGATTTTTCAAGATATACGAGATTGGGAGAAACAGGTGACAAGGTTGTATTGTTTCCCAGTGGGTATATGCATGGATATATCTTGATCAAGCACTTTACTCATTATTTTTCATTTATTATTTTTCACTTTTGCAGTAGCATAAATATTTGATAGGTCCTGATGAAGGCACAGGGTGTATATTTACCTATATGTGCTGAAACATGTTGACCAATTGATTATTGCAGACCTGTCTGTTGAAACTGTTCTTTTGCACTGTTTTTAATACTGGATCGTGACTTTTTCCCATACACTCTACAACACGTTAGCTCACATCTGTACACTACCGATTATAAGAAAAAAAACATCCTTGGACTCCCCCATCAATAGAGTGGAGTTGTAGCCCTTTCAAAGGAGACCCAGATGATGAAGCATGTCACCTGGAATGATGAGTGATGGGAATCCGTAAAATTATTGAATATTTTAGGATTTATTTTGGGAGATAGTCTTGGGCAGGTATAGCAATTGTGGTCCCTTTTGTATGTAGACCCCGGGATACATTTTGTGTTTATATATTCATAGTGGGGCTTATTGTCCCGTTGGGTCTTTAAACTTTTTGCCTCAGACCCTACCCAAAGTGTGTTGTATTAAGTATGTGAAAAGGACCAGAAATATCAAATGCCACTTTTTCCCACGGCTCTTCAGGCCCTTTAACAGCTTTAAGTGGTGGTGTATTAACTTTCAACATTTTCTCACTTGAGACACACTCCTGACATTCTCGGACCACCTTGTCTATGAACCTGTCCATACCAGGCCAACAAAAATGATTCCTGATGAGCTGTTTCATAGCAGAAATACCAGGATGCGTTTTGTGGGATAGTTTCAAAATAACATCTTGTACACCTTTTGGAGGAATGCATTTTCCATCCTTGAATATGACATTTCCTTCCATAACTAATTCATTAGCATTATTGAAAAACGGTAACAAATCTGACCTTAAATTATTCTTCCTTGGCCATCCTTCTTTAATGAATTTCTTTAGATCACTCCACCTGTCATCTTCTAATTCACTTTTACTCCATAATTGTTCTGTGATAGCTTGAAACTGTGTGGTAATAAAATCATTAATATTCAAAATAAAATCAACTTCTTTGGTATTATTTATCAAATCATGGTTGCGTGGTAAACGTGACAGGCAACCAGCAGTCAAATTCTTTTTCCCAGGTACATATTCTACCTTCAAATGGTACTCTTGAAGTTTAGAAGTCAATTGAGCAATTCTGGCTGTAGAATTCATCCTCCCCCTGTGGAAAGAATGTGTACTAAAGGATTGTGATCAGTTTTGAGGATAAACTTGCTTCCCCAGATGTAGATTCTGTAGTGTTCTACAGCCCAAACACACGCTAATAACTCCCTTTCTATTAGAGAATACTTGCGTTCAGCTTCATTGAGGGTTCTTGAGGCAAAACCAACATTGTATTCACGGATACCTACTTCTGAGACAACACACTACCAAGGCCATACATGCTAGCATCCACCCTTACAATGCAATCCCTACCTTGCGGAAAGGTTTCAAGGTGGGAGCATTAATGATATCTTTTTTTACACATTCAAAAGCTTTTTGCTGTTCAACATTCCATTCATACACCACATTTTTTCCTAGTAACTTCCTTAATAGTTCCATTTTGGAAGCAACATTTTCTATAAATTTACTGTAATACTCACACATTCCAAAGAACAACAATAATTGATCTTTGTTAGTAGATGAAGGTGCATTTTGAATGGCATCAACATTAGATTTTTGGGGAAAAACACCTTCACCCGAAAGTGTGTGTCCTAAATACTCAACAGACTGTTTAAATAGTTTGCACTTGTGTGCTTTAAGGGTAAGTCCAGAACACTCCAACCTTTTGCAAACCTCATTTAAAGGAGTCTCATGTTCTGTAATGGTTTTTGAAAAGACCAAAATGTCATCCTGAAAACATTTAACAAATGTATCTACGTCCCAAAATATATGGAACATAAGCCTCTGAAACAACGACGCTGCTGACGCCAAACCAAAAGGCATACTGGTGTATTGAAACAGACCCTGTGGTGTTATAAAAGCGGTATATTTTTTAGACTCTTCAGTTAGTTCTATTTGATGATATGCAGACCTTAGATCTAATGTGGAGAATACTTGTGCTAGATCTAACATGAAGACTAGCTCATTGATGTTCGGTAATGGGGGGCAGTAAATCACAATGTTTGAATGAAGTGCTCTTAGGTCAACATCACACAAAGTTTTTGATCTGGTTTGCGCACCAAAACAATGGGCGAAACCCATTCAGAAGACTCTATGGGCTCAATTATCCCTTCCTTATATAATTCATTAAGCATTTGTTTCAATTCATCTCTCACATTAATGGGTATACCTCTTAACTTTTCATTGAAAGGTGTGGAATTTTCTTTTAAAACAATTTTATGTGCAACATTTTTAAGTTTTCCTAAGTTGTCGCAAAACACTTTGTCACGCGTATTAAATAAGTTTAATATCTTTATCCCTATTCACATCATCATTGACAACAGTAATACTTTGCATTTCTTGTTCTGAGCATAAAGACACTGGGTTTTTTTTAACGTGGATTTAACACTATCCCTAGTCTCCACTGGTCACGCCAACCCAGGACATTAATACCTTTAATGGTAATGTACAGCTTTATATATGAACATCTTCCTTCAAATTGTAGTGGAACCAGAAAAAAACCTTCAAAATCAATTTTAGAACCTTCGAAACTTTCAGCAATAATACAGATGGTTGCAAATTCTCTTAACAGTACACAGTGCTCCATTTTTCATTGAAATATTGTAAAGTGATGATTGTCCACGGCGAACCAGAATCAATCATGGGTACAATTTCTCTGTCGCCAATCTGAAAATTGGTCTTGGGAGAGAATAAATGTACTTCATCCACTTGGGCAATGTGTGTGATGGATACCACATAACCTCTGTTATGATCAGGAAGTTCTTTGATAGAAGTAACTTTGTTGGCATCAGAGGTACCAACAATTGCACTCCTGGACTGATTGTATTGTTTCTCTCTACAAACGCTTCCAAAATGACCTATTCTCCCGCAAATCTTACATTCCTTGTTAATATCAGGACATCCTTGAAAAGAAGCAACATGGAATTTGCTTCCACATCTATAACACCAGTTACGTACAGCGGAATTGTAATTTCTTTTGTAAGAGTAATTGTTATATCTTGGAAATGATTTTCCTTGCTGCATTTCATTTTTATGGTCACTTTTGAGTTTTAATGCACATATTTCCTCTTCAGTTGTGTTTTTGTCAACACTGGATTTATCATTACTGCGTTTGACTGTTTCCATCCACTTTTCCGACATTTCCATGGATTTAGCGGTTGCGATGGCTTCAGCCAAATCTGGATTTCCCATAACCCAAAGTCTTTCTTGAATTTTGTTATTCTTAACAGGAACGATAATTTGATCACAAACCATCTCATCCGTGATGTTGCCAAAGTTGCAATGAATACTTAAGGCACGTAACGCCGTTACAAAATCATCAAATGATTCATCTTCTTTTTGAGCTCGAGTGTAGAATTTAAATCTATTGAGTGCAATACTAGTGACTGGTTTGAATCTTTTCTCCATTCTGGCTAATGCTTCCACGTAAACATTCATACCATTTCACTCAACTTCACCTTCTCTTGTCTGTGAAGTAATTTGGGGTAAAGCTCTAAAGACCATCTGTCCTTCAGATCCAAGACAATGAAGGAAAATACTTTCCTTCCTTTCAGCACCCATGCGCTCACCATCTATTGCCTTCATGTAATTAATGAACTCCTCCTTCAACCTTGTCCATGGTAAGGGAGGATCACCTTTATTTTGGAGAAATTTTGCTGGTGGATCAAATTGCATTTTGATCATAAAAAGGTTGTATGATAGTTCAGAAAGGTTAATAATTAAATAAATGTAAATTGGCACAATGTTACAATAAAAATAACACCCATCCGTTTTTCATGTGTATGGATTTGAGAATTCACAACTGTAAAATGTCTGAACCTATATCAATGTAGTGAAGTATAAGTAGGTAAACGTTTGAATAATGTTTAAAAATTCACCTTGAACAGTATCATTTTTCCCTGTATTGATCGTACTTGCAGGAACAAATGTAGTCGAATATTATGGCAACGCGGTGAATCGGTAATTGGGTGAATGAAAGTAAATGATTACTCTGGTAACCAAAATGGCTGACCTTACATTGCACGCACGTGATGACGTCAGTACACTTGTGACATAATATCCTCTGTAGTGTAGTTCCTATATTCCCAATAGGCTCTGCGCATTGGAATAACATAAACAGCAGGGTAGACGTAGGACTGAGGTCGACTAGGTCTCTACTGACTATATTAGACTTAATTAGTTTTGCCAGCTAGCTCAGAGGTCACTAGAAACTTTCTCGAGTAAACAAGGAGGAGTTTAACTTCCCTGGATAGACAAGAAGGGATTAGCTACTGACAACCATAAAACATGACAACTTTGCTCCCTCAGAATAAGAGTGTATCTTTAGAGTTGTGTGAAAACAATAGACCGCTATTTTACTCAGTCAATCGTGCATACTTAGTTTCACCAGAGTTCAGAGAAATAGAGAGACGGGCGTTTTCAATAAAAGGTGTTATTTATTGAGCAGTCTTCTTTCTCATGCAAGAGAAATGAATTGCCACAATTGCAATACTTAACATGAAGTAAAGTGCGTACAGTAAAAGGAGTATTATGAAATAATACTGTAAAAGCATTGATATGGTTTCTTAGTTATATGATACTTTAAAAAATGGATAAAATATATACATACATAAAAACATTGACTAACGTACTCAACTGGTGCTTCTAATCTACGCCTACCCTGGTGTACCTGACCTAAGCCTAATACGTGGGAAGGAGTAAGTAAGTTTAAGTTAAGTTGGGTTTTGCCAAGGAATCTGAATCAAGAATTCTCTTAAGGGTTTAGTCAGCTCCGTAAATGTAAATGTGGGATACTTGTAAAGCGCACTGTTACTCTACCCGAGTGTCCTGGCGCTGTAGACCGCTGGGGAACCCGTCCTGGTTTTCCCTGTGAGATGGTCCCTTTCTGGGTATCTCCAGGGTGAAACCAGGCATCCCCGGCGTCTGTGGGGGGCCGTTGTAGAGATGAGGCAAGCTTAATGCCCAGAGTTACCGAGTGTGTTCCCTGGTTAGAGTAGGCACTGAGGCGAGAATTATCGAGTCCGTTGACCCTGGTCCAAGACCCTGCCGCGTCGGGAATTGAACCCTGGTCCCGGGCCGTTCTCTGCTTACAGGTCTTCCGCCTCTAACCAGTGAGCCACACCTCTCCACGTCTGCCGCCTCTAACCAGTGAGCCACACCTCTCCACTACGTACCTGGGTAATAGAAAGCAGGAGGTCTGGTATCTCTCTCTCAGGACTCGATATCCCAGCAACCCGCAAGGGCGGCTGGAAACACCAGAGCTGGATTTTCTCGGCTGGAGAAAAAGACAGCGTCTTTCTCAGTGCGTCAAAAGGGAGGGGCGGCGTCCGTGGGCTCTCGCATCAGCTGGGCTCTCGGGCAAGTAGATAGCCGCTCTGCTCCAAACCACCGTGTGTTTGCTTAAGGCAATGTTGGTATATTTATACCTGAAAGGTGCCGGGTTTGACGTAAGGTTGGACATAAGACGTCAATAAAGATGTCACTAAGAACTGGCCGTTCTTTCAGTGCTCTCAGGAGTTCTAGGACAAATCAAAACATAAGCATGGGGATTTCCCAGGTTGCTGGAGGTTTGGTTTGTTTGTTTGTTTGTTAAATTGATTCGTCGTGTGCTCTTTTAATTTGTTTGACTTGTCTGATATTTACACTCACCCTGAACGCTGTGTGACAGAGACACAGTTTTAATAATCACCCTGAACGCTGTGTGAGTGAGACACAGAGTTTTGGAACACCCTGAACTCGGTGTGAGTGAGACACAGTTGCTTAGACTAGAAAGCTTTTCTTACCGCCAACCTCCTTGTAATTCCCCGATACCTCGCGCTCTGCTGGTGGCCGATTTAGGGGCTCCGGGACCGCGTACTAGGCAGGAAAACAGCGCTCTTCACAGCCGCCATCTTGGGAAGGGTGGTCGGCGCTCTAGCGTTGCGGGTGATTTAGGCCCCCACACTACATATAGGGCGGGCTGACAGTCGGACTCACTAACAGAATTTGCGACTCCTGAGGCGGAAGCCGGGAGCCAAGGTCTTTATTTTTCAAATTGTAAAATTGATTCGTCGTGTGCTCTTTTAACTTGTTTGACTTGTCTGATATTTACACTCACCCTGAACGCTGTGTGACAGAGACACAGTTTTAATAATCACCCTGAACGCTGTGTGAGTGAGACACAGTTGCTTAGACTAGAAAGCTTTTCTTACCGCCAACCTCCTTGTAATTCCCCGATACCTCGCGCTCTGCTGGTGGCCGATTTAGGGGCTCCGGGAACGCGTACTAGGCAGGAAAACAGCGCTCTTCACAGCCGCCATCTTGGGAAGGGCGGTCGGCGCTCTAGCGTTGCGGGCGATTTAGGCCCCCACACTACAAAATGACCCCCCTCCGCCGGACGCACAGCGGACGAGTGCAGCGGGCGCGCCGGAGGTGCGCCTGAGGTAAACCCGTCTGCGCCCGTCCGCGCCAGAACGGGCCTAGGGCCAGGCACTAGGGTTCAGATGAGGCTATCGTACTCCAGGGAATCCTTGTGCCAATTCAATCAGCCTCTCCAGCCCTCATGCACTCAATCCATTAGAGGTGAGTCGCATTGCACCCACTGTCTCCATTGTCCATTTAAACTTACCCCCGCTAAGACAGAGCACTACCCCCAGACGGTCATTAGTATGGCCATGATTAACTGCAGATCCCTGCCCAAACATGCCCACGAAATACATATGCTCTTGGAAAAGCATCAACTGGAGATCCTGTTTCTCACTGAGACATGGCTCGCCCCGGACTCAGACCCACATATTGTACAGGCACTGCCGCATGGCTTCCTTATTCAACACCTGAATCGACCTAAGGGTAGGGGAGGAGGGATAGCTGTCATCTACAGAGACTCTCTTTCGTGCAGATTCTACGACAGCCCTCTGACGGACTGCGAAAACGTGCACTTCACCATCCAAATATCCCCTCGCAACTCCCTATCAGGAGTTCTTATTTATCGCCCACCAGGAGCCTTGGGGCAGTTCTGCAGTTCACTCTTGGAATCCTCCTTGGCCATGGCCAGCACCCTGCCCAATTTTCTAATCTTAGGGGACCTAAATGTCCACTTCGATAATAGTAAGGACGACACTGCCGCAGAACTGCTCTTAGACCTAGCTGCCCATCAACTTCACTTACAAAATGACCAACCCACGCATATTCTTGGGCACTTGCTTGACCCTATTTTTTGCAACATTCCTGACCTCATAGTGGGAGCACCCATTCCAGTGCCCTGGTCCGACCACCTTCTTATCCCCTTTAGCTGGCGGATCCGGACCACTCCACCTCCCAACCAAGCACCGGGTAGACTATCTCGTCCCTGGGCCAAACTAGACCTTGGCAAATGGAAGCAGGCACTGGAGCATACTAGGCCTCACCATGAAACTGACGCTGAGTTCTCGTCCTGGATCGAAAACTCCCTCGACACTGTCCTCCCCAAAAAACCATATCTAAAACCAAGGAAAAAATCTACCTCCCCTTGGTTTACACATGAGGTCCGCCTCCTAAAAAAACTCTGCAAGAGATCTGAAAGAATGTGGAGGAAAGACTTCGACCCTAACAGCAAGAACGACTATAAACGGGCTATCCTTAACTATAAAAAAGCAATAAAAAATGCGCAAATAGCCTTTTTTAATGAAAAAATCAGTACGGCATCCTGCTCGTCCAGAGAAACTTTCCAAATCGTAAAAAAACTTTAAAAAACCCCAGAACCTACATGCACCAGTGACCTCTCGGACAATCATTGTAACGAGTTAGCCACGTTCTTTGATCAAAAAATTCAAAACATCCTCCAGCATCTTTCCCCTCTCACCCCTGTGGACCCTCCACGTCCCCACCTGTTGCAGACCCAGAACACGAATACAGGACTGGACGTGTTCACCCCCATCAGTGAGGACATTCTACGGCCAATCCTCCAATCTCTCAAAAGCGGGTCCCCGCATGATCCAGCCTCAGTCAAGTATCTAAAACAAGTAGCTTCCACCATCCTTGCCCCGATGGTGAACCTGATCAATTCTTCTCTAGCTAACGGAACGGTACCTCCGAGCTGGAAGAAGGCGGTTGTTAGAGCCCTACTCAAAAAACCCAACCTGGACCCTAGAAACCTGTCTAACTTCAGGCCGATCTCTCTCCTCCCCTGCATCAGCAAGAACGGCCAGTTGTCTAACTACCTGGAAACCAATGATCTGCTTAAACCATCACAGACAGGTTTCCGCCCGGGCCAGGGTACGGAAACAGCGATGGTGGCGGTGGTCGAAGACGCTAGGAAGATCATTGATTCAGGAGGATCAGTGGCAGTGATCCTCCTGGACCTCAGTGCGGCCTTCGACACCGTCAACCACCATATCCTGGCTCAGCGGCTCAGAGACCTTGGCATTTCTGGGTCTGCCTTGTCGTGGCTTAAATCTTTCCTCCATAATCGCTCCTTCCAGGTGGCGGAGGGTGACTATATCTCCAGGGAGACCCCTATACGTTGCGGAGTGCCGCAGGGCTAGTCGTTGAGCCCGACGCTATTCAACGTATACATGTCTCCCCTTGAAAAGATGGTCGTCCCGCACGGAATCAAACTTCTGACCTACGTGGACGACACCCAGCTGGTTGTCTCCCTCAGTCAGCAGGAATATCCTACCACTGATCTGCGCTCCTGCCTGGGGGACATAGTCAGCTGGATGAACAGATCCCACTTAAAGCTCAACAGCGATAAAACGGAGATACTGGTGATGGGCAACCAGGCTCACTTCCGTCTGGAGTCCCTGTGGCCCCCGTGCATGGGCCCGCCCCCAAACCCCAAGGCAAACATCAAAAGCCTGGGGATCTGGCTTGAACAAAACCTCACCCTAAACACCCAAGCAAGGAAAATGGCAGGAATTTGCTATGGTCTACTTCGCACCGCTCGCAAGATCCTCCCCCTGCTCCCTTTCCAGTCAAGAAAGCTCCTCATACAGGGCCTTATCCTGTCCAGATTGGACTACGGAAACGCCCTGTATCTTGGTACGCCGAAAAAGTCACAGCTAGGCTACAGGTTGTGCAAAACGCTGCTGCCCGGATCCTTACTGACACCAAGAACCGTTGCACGGCTAAACCAGCCATTAGAGCACTGGATTGGCTTCCCGTTCTGCAAAGGGTGCAGTTCAAGGCCCTATGCTTAACCCACAAAATCCTCCACGGGAAAGCCTCCCCTATCCTAAAGGACCTCGTTGTCCCATATACCACCTCTAGAACTCTTCGATCCTCCAGTGCTCACCTAACCCTGACACCTAGGATCAAGAAAGCTCGCTCTGGAGGCCGGCGCATTTCCTACCACGCATCCAAACTGTGGAACGCTCTCCCTCCTGACCTCCGTGCCCAACACAATCTCTTGCCTTTCCGGAAGCTTCTAAAGACTTGGCTGTTCCCGTAACTTTCCCCTCCCGGTCCTCGCTTGATCCTCTGTCAGCGCTGGGACGCTCCCGGGCAGCCATGCGCTTTAGAAATCCTTTAACATTTAACATTTAAAGAACGCGTTGTACTCTCTAGGAGTCTGGGGAAGTAGTCTTGCTTAATTTGGACTGCATGGGCTACGACTAAATATGGATATGATTCTTATGCCTTTATAAGGATATTATTTATTATAGCCATACAAGGGCATAAATTGGGAATATCGAATTAGGGTTCTAGATAGAAATACAACACCTCAATGCGTGTTTGTAGAAATCTTGGAACCTCGAACTCTGACATTCTCCAAGGTGACCGGGAAGGAAAGAGATGGCCGTGTGAGGTACGTTGTGAGTTTCATTTCAAATGATGCAGCCAGACTTGAATGCCAAAACAACAACACAGAGCATCACACTGAGATTTACAAAACAAAAATTGTTGTCGCTACGGACGTGTGGTCCACAGTAGATAATTGCAGAAATGCAAATAAACTAAAAACTTTGTTAGTGACAGCATTGCTAAAGTTAGCCCCCCAAAAAATCCAATGTGGTTCAATAACCAGTCGCTCTACTCCCGTGCAGTAAAGTAGGTAGAGTTGCTGGCTACCTCATAGCCAGTATTAAATCAAGAGTAAAATCCTTAAGAAGTTTCCATGTAAATTTATTGAAAGCAAGGCTAGAGCATCCTCTTGAGTTGAAGTCCAGATGCAACTGGAATTCACTCAAAGGAATACCAATGAAGAATATTCTAAAAGAATATAGAACCAAGAACAAAAGTAAACATGGCACATGCCAATGTAAAGTAATGAAAAGGGAAGAAACATAGCAATATAATGAATGTAGGATGCAACACACATTCAACGGCAGTACCATTCCAAGAGCTACATCGTCTGTACCATTATAGACATTGGAATAAGTCCCATTAGACAAGAAGAAAAACCCTAGGTGTCCATAAATCGGCCCTATAGAATCTACTGCTGAATACCTGGAGTTCATTCCAAAAGTACTTGGATTCTCTTTATTCACTAAGGGGACCGTGTCTTTGTTCAACACGATCACTGAACAATTTATATACAATGAAGTATCCGTAGCGTTCACAATAGGACAACAAGCAGGGTAATAACCAGCCTCTCGAGGGACTGTCAATTCTTGTAATGCCATCCCACTAATGTCACATTCTGTTTTTCCATATAAAAATTATTGTGATATGTATTGTTATAACAACCCGGATAACCCACTCCCAGTGGCTTTTTATGGTATAGACATGGCCTCGGGTAACCAAAACGAAACACTCCTTTCACTTCTGTAAATTGAGGTGGTCGAGTATATGTGTTATTTACGAGTGACAATGGATATGCAGTCCACATACTGGTGACAGACTGGGTGGGATAACAAGCGGTCCCTTCACCAAAGAACCCCTTATGTGTTTCCAACAATACATTACTCCGGCTCTTCTATTTCGTCTCGGGGAAATGACCTTACCCTTACTGTGTAAAGGCACACTTTGAGTATCATCCAAAACCCATAACACCCCACACAGAATTATTATCACCAGAGTCAAAAGAACAACACATATTATTTTACTTTTCCTTGACCACATCATATAACGTTGTGTAGTAACCATTGGCTCCTCCTCCTCAGCAGCCTTTCTGCCAAAAGGATACATAGTGATTTCAAATGAAGGAAAATGCAAGAAAATATAAAAGTTCCCGGTGTAAGTTAGAGCCTCAGTGGCACAGGCTCCTATTGTCCATCAATAAGTTGGCACTCTTGAGCACCGGCGGTGGAGCTTGTTCTGTCCTAAGCTCTTCTCCTAAAGTATCCAACGTCGATATGGTGGTATACCTTCAAAGTATACATCTTTCTCTCTTTTCTCCAGTCAAATGTTCAGATAACTAAAGCAAAGCAAACACTGAGTTTTCACTCATTTCAATTATTCATTGGTACGGTTACTCAATACTACCTATTTTGTACAGTCCATCCCTAATCTTTTTTGTCCTTAGAACCAGTATCCCCCAGCAAGGACGCAAATTGTACCTGGTAGTCTAAGGCACTGTGTGATCAATGAACAAAGGCTCCTGAATAGTTTGTATTTCTGGTAGGACAGCCTAGCTCAACACATTGTCGTTCTCTTTATCTGTTTGTGTCCGGGTCAAATTAGCATCGCTGATGGACAAACCTGGGTGCTTGCTCACATTCAGTGTCGCCAATACTCTTCTTGACCCACTGGTCGAATGGCAACGGTAACTGAATCCTCCGACAGTGGGTGGCATGCACCCAGTTATTTCGACCAGCAACCTTTACAGCTGTCTGTGTCACTAACAGAACTTGCTCAGGGCATTCCAGCGGGGCTCCAGACTTTTCTTCCTGGAAATTCTTTTCTGGAAATTTCTGACCAGGATATAATCACCAGGTTGAATGCTGTGGCCGAGCCCCTCTGGTATAGGAGGTACGGATTCCCGTACCTGTTGGTGAATAGAACGTAAACTTTCTGTCACTTGTCCAAGATAATTAAACAACACTGGATATTCAATATGGGAGTATTTACGAGGACACGGGACACCCCAGACAATTGCTGGGCGTCCAAACACGCCCTCGTAAGGTGACAAGCCTGTACTAGAATGAGCTGTAGTTCTTGTTGACAAAAGAGCAAACGGTAGAACATCTGGCCACTTCAACCCTGTTGTCTGATTGGCGGCATGAAATTTCTGTTTAAGGTGTAAACCTTCACAAATCAATTTAATCACTTTCCCATTAAAATGAGACCCGTTGTCACTCCAGATAATTTGGGGCAAACCAAATTGAGGAAAGTATTCTTTATTTTTTTTGTCAACTCTTTTTATTGGCATTTTGTAATAAACATTTCCGCATTTCACAATGGTCGCTTTTTTAGATAGTGTTTACAATTATAGTTGCAAGCACCCCAGTACTCCAGCATCAGTACACTAACAACATCTATCATTACAAGATATTAGGTCGATATGGTATATGCAGAGAGCAGCTGGGCACCAATCTATCGTACATGTCCACAGTGCCTGTGAGTCTGTGCGCCATCTCTCCACCTTTGCTGCCAGTCCATATAAACCTACGCTATTATAACCACAACATGTATAGCGAAGAAACAGTGATAATAAGAAGCAGTACAGATCATTCCCCCCCGCCTCCACTCAATACCCCCCCCCTCCTTCCTCAATCAATGAATGTGTGTCGCTCCTCCCGGTGTGCCTGGGCATCCCTTCACGCTCTTGAGGAAAGTATTCTTTAAAGAGTACTTTCGCAATTGTAATGGCCGTATTGTCCTTAGTGGGGTAAGCCTCAGCACATTTGCTGACCGCACATATGACCACGAAAACATATTTGAGATTATTACATCGTTCTAATTCAATGAAATCCATTTGGAGAACTTCCAACGGGAAAGTGGGTGGTGCAAAATTACCAGGCGCTGTAGGGGTACCCTTCCACCAGATTATGTTTCATAAAGATCATGCAAGGCTTCACAAAAGCGCAGCTGTCCCAAAGATGGTATCATTATGCCAAACAGGGGCTAACAATTTACAAATGCCTTTCACACTAATATGGGCTCGACCCTGAGCTATAGTAACCAGAGGAAGTACATATGCATCGGGCAACATCCATTTCTGTTCTCCAGATTTATCAATCCAACATCCTTCCTCATTTTTTTTTTTTTTTTTTGGGGGTTATAAACTTTTATTCGGTGTCAGTACATACACACAGCTCTACGCCTACAACCCTGAGGCCGGCAGCAATGTAAAGGAACATCTACACCATCACAGTAAGACCAGAAGATCAAACAGAATACCCCAGGGGTAAGTAGACGCAGTCCCTCTTCCCTACTACCTAACTCACGTTCCCAAGATGTCATGGCCTCCCTGTACCGACCTCGCCTCCCTCTATTGGTGCATACTCAACGGCACTGTGTGGTCAGATGTATTGGTGTGGTATTCCTGTCCGACCCCTAAACCCAGTTCTATAACCGCTCTTACAACTACCCCTCCCAAACCCCTCCCCTCCCCCCTTAACTACCCCTGTGATCGCCTCTGCCTCACTCCCAAAACCATAGCTCCTCCTCTCCCCGCCCTCCCAGACCGCAACCCACTCTCCACCCGCCCCACTCCTCGGTGATCCCCTCACCCTGTGTCGACCCGCTCTGCAAGTGGCCCACTGTTAAGTGTTCTCTAGTGACACGTATCCACAAGACCCTCAAGACCCTTGAAGACTCGCCCAGCAACGCACTCAGGCCCTCACGAGTCACTCATTCCGATTACATTTATCCTCAAACCTCAGTGCCCTCGTCCCCGTTCTGTCTCTCCTCCATCCCCTCCTGTTCCGAATCCGTGTCATCCTTATTGGTAGCATACGTCAGGTACAGGTCCCAGAAATTTTTCGGTCTACTGACAGGTGGTAGAAGCTCGCTATAGAGCTGTGACTGGGTGCACCCATACAACATATCTCTGGTCCAACCACCTTTAGTCGGGAGAGGTCCCCGCATCCAGCACCGTGCCATCTTCCTCATTTAACTGTCTGTACTCTCCTACCATTTCGCGAATTCCTCTATCATGGCTTCGCTTTCTATCTCCTGTACACTTTCAACTGTATATTCAAACATAGCAACCTCAGGAACCCACCTAGCTGGACCTGCAACAAACATGCATTTCATTTTACTACGGGCCGTCTCCTTGGCTACCTGATCTGAGAATGCATTTCCTCTACCCACGTCATCGGTAACCTTCCTATGGGCACTGCACTTAATATCACCAATTTCTTGGGGAGCGTTAAAGAGGACAAAAGCCGCAATATAATGTGCCCATGTTGGATTTTGGTACCATGGGAGGTAAGTAATCCTCTCTCTGCCCACAGTCACCCAAAGTTATGCGCGACCCCGAATACGTACTGGCTGTCTGTATAGATATTGACAACAAGCTCTTCACTCATTTCACAAGCTCTGATAAGGGCAGCAAGCTCATCAGCTTGAGCCAACTGATAGGAGACCTGTGATGTCTCTACCACAGTCCGCAATATGGTAATAGCATAGGCTGCTGTAGTAGTGTCATCTGATAATTTAAAACAAGAGCCATCAACATATATTTCCCTTGGGGGGGTCAGATAAGGGAAAATCGGTCAGGTTTACCCGTCCTTTTGTCTTCATCCGTCCGGAAAATGCAGTCATGTTTGTCAACTGCATCGTTCTCAGAAGGGAGGGGAAGTAACGTGGCTGGGTTCAGAGTGGCACATCTTTTGATCGGAATATGTTTCGCAAACAATGTCAATTCATAACCAGTAAGACGTGCACTGGTGAGGTGCTGTGTCTTTGTCTTATTCAAAAGTGTATCCACAGCATGGGGTACCATAACTGTGAGTTCTGTATCAAGTATGAGTCCAGCCTATTGCCTGATTGACACAGCCGCGACAGCGCTGACAGCTCGGAAGGTCCCTAGCAACAGGATAAAGCACAGCAGAAAAATATGCACAAGGCCTCTGTTTATCCCCAAATGTCTGTGTTAAAACAGAAAGTGCACAACCAGCCATCTCATGAACATAAAGCACAAACGGTTTCCTATAGCTAGGTGTGCCAAGCACCGGACCCGAGCAAAGCGCAGTTTTTAATTGCTCAAAAGATTGCGGACATTCTGGCGTCCAAGGCAAAGGTTCATGCACTGCTTTCATTGTTAATGCAAGCAAAGGTTTAATAAGAAAAATAATGATTTGGGAACCAATGGCGACAGTAGGAAGTAATACCTATAAAAGCGGGTACATCTTTTTGAGTTTGCGGTATGGCCATTTTAATAATGATACTGATGCGCTCAGGTGTCAACCTCCTACCCTCCTTCGAAAGTAGGTGACCTAAATAGGCAGGTAACCTCCTGTTAACAATACTGAAATTTCAAGAGACCTTATGTCCATTATGTGCCAAATGCAACAACAATTTCACTGTACTGTCCTTGCAACCTTGTTCTGTATCAGAAGCAATTAACGAGTCATCGACATACTGCTCCAATACATTACCTGGGAAAAGCAATAGTGAATCCAACTGATTCTTTAAGGCTTGACTATAAATACTAGGACTCTCCGTATAGCCTTGAGGAGCACGACATTCTAAAGCTTCTGCAGGCCAGTGTAGATCTAAACAAATACCTACTGTCCGGGTGTATAGGAATACTGAAGAATGCATTTTTCAAATCAATAACATAAAAGAACTTAGCACTAGATGGGATCATCGTTAAAAACCTAGTGATGTCAAAAACCACTGGAAATTGCGGAACTACAATTTTATTAACCTCTCGCAAATCAATCACAAAGCGAAAGACATCATCAATAGTTTCAGAGGAACCTAAGGGGGTCCTCTTAAGGACTGGAGGAATAGGACTATAGCAAATGTTGGCACACGTTTCTTCAACTACTCTCTTCCGTATCAAATCCTGAATAATCTGAAGGGCCTGTTCCCCTGCCTGCGGTATTTTATACTGAGGAATACGGGGCAAAATAGCATTATCTTTGACATGTATAGAAACTGATGGTATATGCAACAGACCCACATCTGTATCACCTGTGGCCTATAGTGTGGGTACCTGAGCAAACTCATCTGGAAGGGGCGCATCCTGAGACAAACACAGTCTGGTGCTCACATCCGGACCCATAGTAATATAGACACCAGCAGAAGAACAATAGATAGTAGAATGCAGCTTCTTCAACAAGTCCAAAGCCATCACATTTTTGTCAACAA
Organism: Lissotriton helveticus; assembly: GCF_964261635.1. Classification (NCBI taxonomy): domain Eukaryota; kingdom Metazoa; phylum Chordata; class Amphibia; order Caudata; family Salamandridae; genus Lissotriton; species Lissotriton helveticus. The sequence continues at coordinate 302,422,486 of NC_136073.1, read as the reverse complement.
TTAGATGTTGATAACCGGTACACCAGAAAATCCTACTGAAACATTAGTTTGGCCAGACAGGGCTGCCCCAGGAACAACATGTCGAGAAACAGAACTTTTTTGTCACACCTGTATCCACCAATAATTCCTTAGTTAAACCTTGCAAATCTACTGTGACATAAGGATCACTCTGATCTACAGCTTTCTGAACTGGTCACTCACCCTGTCCCTGGCTGTCCTAGCTGTAAGACATACCTGTCACATCATCAATATCATACTCATCATGATAATACTGTCCATCTCTGGAGTCACCGAAATAATTATTATCAGAGCGGCCCACAGGAGCCACAGCACTCAGATTTATTTCAGTCCCACTTGCCTCTAACACCAGAACCACAACTTCTAGGGGACGAAACCTTCTGTAAAAGCATAAGGCACTGGATACGCCAATGTCCTTCCTCCTTACAGTACGCACACTGAGTTTGTCCGAAAGGTGTCATGGTAGGCTGCTTAGTAAGTGGGAGTTGTCAAGAAGGACCGCGCCATCCCCTATTATTTCCCCGAAATGCCTGCTTCAATAACACTTTCTTCTTTAAATCCTTATGTTTTTTAATCAATTTTACCCTTTTCCTCTTGATCTCGATGCTCATAATATTGAGCCATGTTCAAAATAACAGAGGGAGAAGACGTAGACCAAGTACTTTCAGATGCCTGCAAACGAGTCATTATCTCAAACAAACTCCTCCCTCTGTGGACATATCCTGCCCACTATAATCCAAAAACGTATCTTCAAACCTAGTAAAGAAATCAGATACACTCTAATCCTTCTTCTGTCAACGGGCCGTCAATCTATCCCAACTTACTCTTAGGTGGAATAAGGGTATGCGTATATGCAATAATACGACCAGGCAAAGCGAGTACCTCCGCACGTGGCTTATCTCCAGGCTTCCTTTCTTGATCTCATCCCTTACTCACATCCCATGTACCACCCAACTCAGCAACATGATCTTGAGTGTGCACCTGCCGCCAAATATAAAATGGAACAAGAAGACCAAAAAACATTTCAATATCAGCAAGAGTCATTACGGTAGAATGGGCAGCTTCTGTTAATTCCTTATAATAGGCTGGGGGATTTTTCCTAGGATCGGGCAGAGTAGCCTTAAGGACTAAAATCTCACTTCTTTTCCATGGAGAATAAACCCAGAGCTCCTGGAAACGGGGAGCCACGGCCGGTCTAGTGGTTACACCATGCGGATCCGTCAGTGCAGGTGTTTCTGGATGATAAATTGGGTGGACTTCATGCATAGGGAACTGGGTTATATGAGTAGGGCTCTTACCATACAACCGACCTCTATAAGAAACTATGGTAGAAATATTACCAAACACCTGTTCCGGCGCCAAATCAGTAACATTAAAGAGGTCTCTAATACCAAATATTATTTGGGGAGCCTCCGACTCAATGTGTTTATGCCAAAAATCAATCAATGCAGCAGACATATGTTGAAGAGCATACTGTTGTAAAAAGGGCTCAAAATCGTGTATAACTCGCCAAATATCTTCCACGCTATAAACTGCATTACGAGCCCAGCGCATTGCCTGACTCACTATTGTCCTCTTCTCATCCTCTCAAACTTCAGATCACATCAATGGACCGTATAACTCGGCAAATATCTTCCACACTATGAACTGCATTACGAGCTTACTGCATTGCCTGACTCACTATTCTGCTCTTCTCATCCTTCCAAACTCCACATCACATCAACGGACCGGCTAGTTCCCTAAATCTCGCCAAATAACTATTTTCAAAACTGCCTTTGCTTAGCCTCCTTCTGCCAAGTTCGAAGAGTGTCAAGCATTAACTGTCTACTTCATCTCTTAAACAGCTGTTCCTATAAAATTTCTGTTCATCAAAAGAGCCTGTCAAAGGCCACTGCAACTCAGCATTGTCCCTTGTATATTTGTGCCATAATGTACTAAACATAATAGGGCCAAGACCATGTTTTACATACATATCAATGTTAGGGCTGCCTTCAGGAGGCAGAGGCTGGGCTTCTTCCAACCGAGCATCTACAGAACGACAACAGAAACTCCAAAGTTTACTTAGGCCAGGCATTGCAAAGTGAAAAGCAAAATTGTTATAGTTACCTGGCAAAGTATTTGCAAACACTTTTTATCAACACAGTCCTTAGACTATAACAAACTCAAACCACTATGGTACAATATCCACATTGAACCAAAACAAACTCACCTGATATCAGTAGTACAAACGAACCAGTTCTCCACTGCCAACTCCTCAGATCAATGACCACTGGGTGAGACACCGTCCGACGGGACAGAAGGAGCAGCTGCGAGTAACAAACTCTTTGAGCAGGGATGCCTGAGCCGTCAGTCTGACACGACGATGTACTCGTCCTCCCCCCTTCTAGGAAAGGGGATGGATTAATCACTCAAGAGAGTACCTGTTCGGGTGCCAACTGAAGGAAGTGACCTGCTTGGGGCCACCCGGGTCACCTTGGCCCACCTTTCCGCCCTCCATACCAAATGAAAAGTTGGAAGAACAGTGGAGACTTGTATTGGATTGTAAATGCATTTATATAGCGCTTACAACCCATGATGAGGCTTCTAAGTGCTTTTTCGGCGAGTAGCACGCTACTCCAGAACCCATAAAGGAGGAATGTTGAATTAGTATAGTGAAATATGAAAGTAAGAGAATATACCAATAATTGTTTTATTTGGATACACTCAGAGTGGAGCCCCGTCTGCACAATCTCCATGAGTGGTACAGAGGGAACTGAAATCAACAAGCTTAGAGATACATTATGTACATCTCATTGCCAGGCAAAAACATGTCCACAAGGGAATTTTCCAGGCAGATGCATCTGGGCAGTGAAATACAAAGAAAATAGGTTTTGGTTCTCGTATCTCACACAACCTACCACAATCCAAGGTCCTTTCACTCTGTGACCGCCACAGACAAGTGGCAGAGGGCCTCTATCTAGTGAGAAAGGTATGCGTTAATATGAACAGTCTATTCATTACTGAGGCAAAAATTCAACATTTCAGAAACAAAACTTAACAGAGGCTTTTCTCGTAAAAGGCAAAGGATCAGTTTCAATCGTCATGCAAAATGGCGTCTGGACAGAAAATGGTGCCGCGAATGCTAACTTACATAGGGTACTGAGTAGGCAGTCTCGGGTCTATTCTAAACGGGTCTATTCTAACAACAGTACCCAGACAGGCTGCTGCCATGAATTATTGACTGCACCAGTACTTCAAGAAAAGCCCCCACACAAAGTAATTCCACAAAAAGAACAAAAGCATTCCTTACTCTTGGGCTCAAAAGGCACATATGTAATCTGGAGGGACGCAGCAGCTTGCCTGGGTCAGTGGCAATCAGCATGCATGGCTGATGGGAGACAATGAATAAGCCACTTGCACAGGAAGGCTGAACCATCGTAGCTCTGCTTCCTCATCTCCTGCCTTTGAAAAGGGTCATCTTTAAAGCTTGGCAGTGGCAGATACAACCTATTGAGACAATTCTCCAACTCAGGATATGCAATTAGCTATTAGAATCAGACTGGCTGAAAATAAGTATACAATTTTTCAATTTCCTTATTTCAAAGACATACACAGATACTGAACATGCTTCAGACTTGGGTGTTAGGGCAGAATTATACAAACATTTCAGAATTTGAGTTATTGAAACTTTCCTTTATTGCGCATATGCTACAGCAAAGGTCGTTATCCAATATGGCAGTCTAGGTAAAACAAATATATTCACTTACCTATTCCAATAATTACCCTCACTTTACGCACATATTTAACTGGGCACAGCAGTCTGTATTTGCATAGCTACATTAAAGTGTCTCATTTATGAATGTATTTCACCTCCCAGTTTCAATTTCTTATTCTAAATTCAAATCATTACAATTTCACAATGGCTCTGCCACACTGAGAGTGAAATGCTACTGTGCAAGACAGATACTTTGTCCAGTTGCACAGTAGTGGCCCGTAAAATTTCCTGCAGCACCTCAATCAATGACAGCCACGTCTCCAGTGTCATTTCTGTTGTACCACAAAAAGCAATAACCATTAGGAATTGTTGTTTGGAGAGTTAGTACGAAGTAGTAATTGACATGAGTTCTAGAATGCTTGGGTGGTTCTTGTTTCACATGCTGCATGTTTATTTTTTATATTTGTGAAAAGAACATCTTTTGATACACTTTGAGGAAGTGCATTCTGAATGCTCAATTTCTTCTCCATAGAAGACTACACATGGGAAAAAAACATTAGCTCTGGAGTGCAGGGAGAAATAACAAACAGTATGTAGTGTACGGCTTAGTAGGCCAAGTTCTGTTTTTTTTACTGTTCTGTTTTAACCCAGCCTTTGATCAATTTTAATACCAATAAAATTGGAACACTTGGGTTTCTTTTCAGCTTGAACCAGTTCAGCCTTTAGTTTGTACCATAAACTACACTGAATATTGACTTATTGTCAATATAAGTATCAAGGTTAATACTCAAACCACCTGTTACTTCCCTTAAAGCTAATAGTTAATTCTCCACATTTAAAGATGGCATTACTCATCCAATGGCCTTGATGAAGCTATTAAGCAATCCATAATAATTCAAAGTTGATTAGCTTGAGCTAAGAGAAAGATCAGCCAAGTTGTGACAATACCTGCAAAATGACTCAATACGTTACTGAATTTGCTGTGATTACTAATGAAGGCTGCACGTTGGTTTGAGATCTGAAACTTGCGCTGCAAAAAGGATTGGACATTCTTCAGACTTTCCCCCATCTCCTTCTGGTGGTGAGTGTAACCACAGAAGAGGTCCTTCGTTTCTGAAGAGTATTTCTCATATTTTTAAGTAGTATCTCCATGAACCTCTACCTCTAAGACTTAGTGTGAGAAATTCCCTCAGCTCGTGGTTGGCTCCCGGTGTTTTTTGTTGCTGTTGTACCTCTTGGTATTGGTCCACAACTATGCCTTGAGACCCCCTGAAAAGGTCTCAGTCACTTCTTGCTATATGCAAATGGAGCCATTCCTTCACAAACTGAACCAAAGACAAATATTTTATCCTATAACATACTAGTCTAGTCTTCTGAAAAGGATTTATATAATGTTGAGTAAAAAAAGAGCGTCTTGTTTGCAAAGAAGCTTCAAGAAAATGGAGACACCATCTTAAAGGGGTCAAATACCATTAAGGATCATAAACATTTTACCTATGAGCAGTCAAGTACATATTTATTTAGGTCTAGCTGTCTGTTGTGAAAGCTCTTGTCAGCAATACATCAAAATGAAGTATAGTGATGAGAAAGATAGAGTGGAATTTGGGACAACCCTATTCAACTACTGTCTTCCATGAGTTATCTAAGGGTCTTCATTGCTTTGATGGGTGGTCTGTTAAGGCAATGGCAGTTTGAGAATGATTACTTTGTTCCACTTGTATTCAGACTGACTAGGAGATCAAGTAGTTATTTTCTTAAACTGCAGATGCAATATGACATGAAGTTTGCAATTGTGTGTTTTTGATTGATTTACGGTTGTAACAAAAAGATTTATGCATTTACTGCTTGAATGACTAAGTCTGCCATAAAATTAAGGCACAGTACTAGTCTTTAATTGCCATTGAGCGTTCATTTGTTTTAATTTCTGTCAGCTTCTTTTAGTTCTTAAAGTAAAGATGTACTAGAAAGCTTTTATTAAAAAGCAACACAATGCTGGTCCTTTGTCAAATGTGTCAACTATGTAATAGTGTGCCATGTATGCCCTTTAAGTACATCAATTTCAATGCGAACTACAACTTCTGTCTCAATTTGATAGCAGTTTTGTTTCAAGGATGAAACCTAACTATGCTAATGCAGCGATAAGTCTTTTTCATCGCCTACCGGACTTGATTTTTTTTACATTCTATGCTGTGAATTACAAGAAACAACCAGTTTACATCATTGAAATAAAAGAAAAAAACAATCAATCAGCAAAAATATGTGTTAAATAACTACACACTGGTCTACACACACGCTATTCACATTTCAACTTGTACTTAGTATAAACTCATTCGTCAGTATACCCAATAAAAGGAAATGGCTGAATGAGCTCTTTAAATAATCAAAAGTCGTTCTGATGTTCTCGTGTTCTTTAATTCTAACGATTTTGCCCAGCCAACAAGAATAGGAAAGTTATCAGAAAGCTTAAATAATATGGTTGACGATGATATATGTTTATTCATTTAAATACCAACATCGGGCCATTTGTAACCTGGGCCCTTAAGATGTTGAAGATGTTATAAGGCTAATCACACAAACTAGGATATATGTACACATTGACAAAAATATGTGAACTTTTCATCTGCCCACCCTTATGAATGTGATCGTAATGCTACAGTACCCTAAAATCTGAAATCCCATTAATTACCCCGCTTTTCCGGAGACCTTCATGGTTATATGCAGGAGGAGAACCTCACAACATTCCTATTTATTACAATAGGACCTAACATAGACCACAATAGATTTCTAGAATGTATGTAGACATGGGTGCAATTGTGTGCAACTACAAAGTGAAGGGGTAACTCAGATACATAAGGGAGTAAACCTTACAACACACCTTTAGCACTATAAATAGTACGTCACATGATCTTACAATTTGATATTAACATGTGTTATTATTTCTGTGGTACAATTGAGTTATCACATAATTCACAACCAGGCATCAGTATTAAACACACTTTCGTTTTTCTCAGCTCGACCTACGTTATTGTAGGATCGTGCTCTACAGATTGGATTGGCCCTGACAAATAGGAAGTGATTTTAGCACGACCCATATATTCTGTAGGTTCGCGCTCTAGTGTTGTATACTGAGCTTTACTCCTATAGACCGGAGGATTTGTTTTGCCTCTGACAAACAGGAAGTAACTTTTAGCACGACCCACGTACTCTGTAGGTTCACGCTCTAGTGGTTTTGGATCGAGCTTTACTCTTATAGACCGGAAGATCCACAATGGAACACTTCCAGGTTATACGGGTGCTAGTGAAGACGGGAGAAGGAACAGAGCGTACTCGCCAAGTCAAGAACGCTTGAAAGTAGATTTGGAATTTTAAACATGGGTGGTGGAAATGGGGAACAGATCAGTGCCCAGGATTTAGACTAAAACATAATTATTTTATCGCCAGATTCTAATAATACGCAAAATCAACTGGAAGCAAATTTCAACATTGAAGGGAGAGATGCCAAAATAGAGAGCAGCCAAACGAATATGAATATACAGTTAAGGTAAGAACCGGGTCAGTCTGTATAATAAGGACCATTTGGGAGTTCTCAGTATTCCCAAAGAATTAGACGAGATATACTCAATGATATTATCCTCTATCAACGCAGGTTGATCGGCTGACAGAAGATAAAAATTAGCAGAGTATAAAAGGAATAGCTCAGTAACAGCTGGGACGGAAGTAGAACCGGCGGGGAGGCGAGTGACCCACTCACCTGGTCTCTGTTCTAATTGAATACTATAATCTCTAAGAGATCCATATACTGACATATATATCCCTTTATATTCCCTTTCTCGGAAAGCACAAGAGTCTATATTTTGCGACGGGTACTGCACTGTCCCATGTCCATTTTTCATCACCATTGGCACTAGATGAATAAGCACATTTATAAACATGAATGTTCAGCTTGACTAATGGAAATTTTGAGGTGTGAAATCTTTGTTTTGCACCGTCTAGCCTCCCCACACTGATGCATGATATATTTTGCATATCGCATCAACTTTTGTGAGTAGAGTATTGAGAATAACTATGCTCTTGACGCAGTTGTGATTCAAGAATTGGAGATTTTTTTCACATGATGTAGTACAGTCTTGCATGTCACCCTGATCCCACCACAATGTTCTGACATTTTAAGGTTGTTACAGTGCACATAATCTCAATAAAAATATTTTTTTTTAAAGAAAGACTTTGAAATTTTAAACTAGTGGGCATTCCATCGAGATTTGTCTAGTTGGGCAGTCACAAAATGTTCACTATTGGGTGAAATTGGTGATCACCTATGGAGAAATGTTGGATTGACTGATCCCTTGCATACGATTGTTTTATAGCCCTGAAGAAGTCAAGTGGGTAAGTCCCTATGACAAAATATGTGTTGGCTGGGCAAAATCGTTAGAATTAAAGAACACGAGAACATCAGAAATTAATTGATTATTTGAAGAACTCATTCAACTATGTCCTTTTATTGTATATACTGACAAATGAATTTATACTAAGTACAAGTTGAAATGTGAATAGCATGTGCGTAGACCAGTGTGTAGATTAGAATTGTGGGCTTTTGGGGTCCACCTAGAGGGCTCAGGGTGTTTTTCCCTCATCTACTGCACCGCTCAAACAAGACTAGTGTTACGATTACGCTTAATCGAGAGGCGCCAGCACCCCACAGTAAAGAAGTTATGTGTTTCATAACAGTGCACATTTGTACTCGTCATTAAGCCTGCCAGGATTTGAAGCAAGAAGTCCAGAAAGTGTTTTAACAGTGCACACCTTTAAATATTGGACACAAATGTTATACTACACATAATGTTTTTAATCTACTATACCTGACCTGCCTCCGCAGCTATACTGCGTATATGTTGCACCTGCCTAAGGGGTCAGTTTTGTGAAAAACAGACTACTTATAGTCATGGGACCTCTACCTTAAAGTATTGCAGCCTACTAGAGAAAGCACTTATGTCTAACTTGGGGGCCCCTATTAACAGTCTAAGGTAATGGGAACTTGCCTCTGGAAAGCGTTGATTGCACTTTTGAAGGACATGAAATTGTGAATGCCATTAGTTCTTTAAAAAGAAAATAAAGTGAAACCTATTGGCCTTGTCCATGTTTGCCCCTTCATTTTCACCAGCCATGCAAGTTGCTTAAACAACATGTGAATCCTGTTTTGACTGACCAATACCAAAGAAAACTCATTGTTATTTCCCGCATGTGAATGACCTAAGAATTGCTAGACCTTGATAACTCTGTAAATTTGAAGAACAATGGCATGAAGGACTCCAGTTTTTTCAATTATAAGCTCATTTAAGCACTAATTTGTGCATGAAAAAAAGATTTGATGGGGTTAATGATGTAAATTTCTGGACAATATGGAGATAAAAACAAGTTACACTTTCTGGACAAAGCTGTAATCTTACAGTCACTATGCCCTGCAGAAGCAATGCACACATTATGGTTTAAGCAATAGTTGGTAGCAATGTCTAGCGATAAATATAATTTGCTTTCTAGTCTTAGTAAGAGAAAAATAGGTAGATCTGTGCTTCTTTGGAGGACTTTTGAATATCGGAGCTATGGTGGCCTCTAGAGGGATTGAGAACGCTGTGGGCATTCACCTGATTGGTTAAAGATAGGTGCTCTTCAGAGAGGTATGTGCTACTAAAAAACACTATTCATGGCATAGCAGTGATTAATTGTGATTTAAACTACAAGAGGTTCACAGCCTGGCAGCAACAAATAATTAAAGCAATTGAATCTTTGAGAGAATCCATGCTGCTGGAGATGTATAGTATGTTCGAAGTGTTCTCTTTAGGTTGCTGGTGGTGCTTTTTTGTAGCTGGCTTGATGACAATGAGGTACATGTCTTATGTGCACTAGTACAGTGGTTTAAGAAGCACTAGCTGTTGCTATCTGGTGTGATTTTCGGTTACGAGTTCAAGTCCTATCAACCTTTCACTAAATGCCAAAAGCTGTGGTACAAATTGAGACAAAAACAAGTTACAATAAAGTCCCATCTTTGCTCTGAATCCAAAATAAACAATGCACAACGGCCTCCCTTTCACCGACATGCTTGTCACAAGACACTGAGAGCACCATTGTCTGCATGCTGAATCACAACAGGACAAATTAATAATACACAGAATGTTGCAATATATAATTTCAATATACAACAAAGTTCGGACTGTGCTTTCCAGTGATGTTTTGCATATCAATGTGTTCGAAGCAGGACTCTCATCCTTTCATCTACAATACACTTTTCAGCAAAACAAAAGGGCTTAAAGATACCCACATGGAAACTTGGACGATTTGCATTATTTTAAATTGGCCACAAACGAACAATTTGATCAGTAAACTTTAGTTGTCTTTCATCTTCTGCGCAGTTTCCTCATTCCTTACCAGCACCCTACATTCCCTTATCTTGAAATTCTCTTCAAATATTTTCTCATATTAATTGTGCAGGAGTATTGCAGAGACAAGACAAGAATGGGTGCCTTCAGAGATGCCTGCCTCATTAGCTTATCACCAATGAATATTTGGAGCTGAAGAAGGGGCGTTAAAAATCTAAGAACCTCACGGGTAAATATTCTGTAAAAAAATGCACAAAAATCATAAACTGCACTAAAAGACAATGGAGGCTGTGCACAGAAAGCACTTTATACATCCTCGTGGGGCTGGTGTTTTTCTTCGTAACCCTGGCACAGAAGCCAGCCTGAAGAACAAGTTACTTACCTTTGGGAATGGTTTATCTGTAAGAGACATATGTAGTTATAAAGTCCTTACTTTTAGAATTACCCCCAGGTGTCAGACAGGATACAAAGATTTTTCTTTAGCAGTACCCCTTGCGCATCGGTAGGTGTCGTCGGTCGACTTCGCTTCTGTCGTTGGCATTGTGGTCACCGGAATGACGTTGCTGTGTCTACTTAGACACCGCCTCGCAGCACGGACGTCAGTTCTGACACGACTTTCCACGCCAGAAGCGTAGAGCCATGCACAACACTGACAACTGGTGCACATGACTAGGGCCCTGGAAGTGAGAAGGGAGTCCTTATCCCTAGAAGTCAGTTCCCAAGACAGGGAGGATGGGTGGGGTGGTAAGGAAGCTATAACTACATACGAAGGTAACTTGTTCTTCTGAAAGAGACTGTAGTTATAAATTCCTCATCCTTAAAAATGGATATCCCCGCAACGCCAACCCCCGGGATGGGTCTGCGAACTAAGTTCGCAACAGAAAGTCCTGGACAACAGAATGGACAAAGTAGCCGTCACTCCGGACTTGGCAGTCCAGGCAATTATGTTTGCTTAACATGTGCAGGGATGACCATATGGCCATCTGACAGAGGTCAAGGAGTGAGACTCCACACCCCAAGGCAATAGTACCTGCCGCCGCCCTGGTGGAGTGGGCACGCAGTCCCACTTCGGCTTCCTTCTTTGCCAAGGAGTAGCAGATGTTAATGCATAGGACAACCCATGGAGACATGGTGCGTTTTTGCCCGGCCTGACCTTTCTTGGCACCCACACAGCCAACGAAGAGTTGATCTTCCACCTGGAAATCTTTTGTGCTGTCTACATAGAAAGACTGCGCACGTTTTGAGTCCACACGGTAGAGTCTCTTATTCTCCTAGTAAGGATATGGAGGCGTGAAAAAGGTGGGCAGAGTGATGGTCTGTTCTATGTAGAACCAGGTAACCAATTTGGGAAGAAAAGAGGCCCTTGTGCGAAGGTCTAGTTTGTTTGGATGAAGTGCAAGAAAAGTAGGTTTTGAGGACAGAGCTTGAAGCTCACTCACTGCGAGCAGTGGTGATGACGCCAAGGAAGGCAGTCTTCAGAGTAAGGAGTCTGACAGTGCAGTTATGTAGAGGTTCAAAGGGAGCACACATAAGGAATGTCAAGACCAGGTTCAAGCCCAACTGGGGCAATACAAAAGGAGAAGGAGGAAAGAGAAGAGTAATGCCCTTTCGAAATCTATTTACAATAGGGGTCTTGAAAAGAGAAGGCTGATCAGGAAGGCGAAGAAGGGCAGAAATGGCCGCAAGGTAGTTTTTAAGAGTGCCCAGGGAAGAGCCATGCTGGGCTAAAGAGAGGAAGAACAAGAGTACCTCCGAAAAGGGGGCAGAAAGGGGATCCACAGCCTTTGTTGTGCACCATGCCACAAACTTGCTCCTTCTACAGGCCTATACAGACTTGGTGGAGAGACGCTTGGCTGCCAAGATGACATTACATACTTTAGGCGGAAGGACAAAAGCTGTCAACTGCTGCGGCTCAATCTCCACAGAAGGAGGTGGAGGCCAGACAGGTTAGAGTGGAGGACCGTCCCCTGCTGTTGCGACAGAAGATACTCCCGAAGAGGCAGTCTGATCTGAGGATCTATGGTCATGCTCAAGAGCTCAGGGTTCCACACTCCTCTTGCCCGGTCCGGAGCCACAAGAATGACTTGGGCCCGGTCGTGCTTGATCTTCTTCAGCACTCTTGGCAGAAGTGGTACCAGCGGAAAGGCGTACAGGAGGCCGCAAGTCCACTTGTGACAAAAAGCGTTGCCGAGCAAGTGCCGCCTTGGAAATTCCAGCACGCAGAACTGCTGACATTGCGCATTCCCTTCAGTGGCGAACAGATCTAACCAAGGCTCTCTTCACTGCTGAAAGACAATTTGCACCACCTCCGAGTGAAGACGCCATTAATGATCCATCATGCACCAATGGCTGAGCTTGTCTGCCATGGTGTTCAGATAACCTGCCAGGTGTTGAAACACCAGAGACATGCCCTGATGTTCCAGCCATGTCCAAAGGCGAAGAGCCTCTTGACATATGGACTCCGAACCCACCCTGCCCTGTTTGTTGCAGTACCACAGGGGTGATGTTGTCAGTGAACACCTGCAGTACACTTACTTTGATAGGAGGGAAGCAATGCCTTCAGTGCCAGACGAATCGCCCAGAGCACTAAAAGGTTTATGTGGAGGCCGGACTCCGCCGGAGACCAGAGTCCTCTGATCTCCGCCTCTCCCATGTGGGCACCCCATCCCAGGAGTGACACATCGGTCACCACTGTTAGCTCTGGTTGGGGAAGGGAGAGGGATCTGCCACCTACCCAATCTTGGTTTGTTAACCACCACTGCAAGTGACGTGAAGTCCCCTCCGGGAACTGGACAATATTGGGAAGATTGCCCCGGTGCTGCGCCCACTGGAACTTCAGGTCCTACTGCAGAGTCTGCATATGCCACCTGGCATGATCCACCAGCAGGATGCAGGAGGCCATGAGGCCATGAGGTGTAGCAGCATCAGGGGAATTCTCACCAAAATCCAGGATAGAGGTTGAAGCATCGGTATCATTGCCTGAATATCCTGGACTCGCTGTTCGGGGGGATAAACCCAAAACTGCGCTGTATCCAGAACCGCTCCCATAAATGGAGCTTCTGAGAGGGAGTCAGGTGTAACTTTGGCACGTTGATAGTGAACCCCAGCGAATGCAGGAAGTCTACCGTATGGGGAGGTCCGCCGTATTCTTTAGGAGGGAGAAGACAGTCTGGGGCGAACTTGCCTTTAACAGCCAGTCATCGAGATAGGGGAAGACTGGGACCCCTAATCTGTGCAGATAAGCTGCGACCACCGTCATCACTTTCGTGAACACCCGAGGGGCACTGGCAAGGCCAAAGGGGAGCACTGTGAACTAAAAATGCTCGTGGCTCACCACGAACCGTAGGTAACGCCTGTGGGCCGGCAGGACAGGAATACAAAAATAGGCGTCCTGCAAGCCCAACACTACCATCTAGTCTCCGGGGTCGAGGGAAGACAGGACCGGAGTCAACACGAGCATTTGAACGTCTCCTTCCAGAGGAACTGGTTGAGGGCCCAGAGGTCTAAGATAGAACACAGGCCTTTGTCCTTCTTGGGTACCAGAAAATAGTGGGAGTAGCAACCACGACCTACTTCTGGCACAGGAACCCTTTCGATAGCTCCCTTGGCCAAGAGAGCTGCAACTTCCTGGTGGAGAAGAGTCTAATGATCCTCCGACATGCGATGGAAGGACGGTGGCATGGAGTGTGGGGTAGTCTTGAAAGGGAGGGAGTAGCCCCTTCGGACTATCTGCAGAACCCACCTGTGTTTGTGTGCCAGAGGGGGAGATGATGACGAATCCTGTTGCCCACTGGCTGCTGGTGGTCCTGAAAGGGCAGACTAGGATGGTTTGGAGGCTGCTGCAGGGGCGTTATGGGTGGACTAGCCCGCCCACTGGCCCCACATCCGCGACCACGCACAGGCTGGGCAGCTTGCGTGAACCGGTGGTTAGACTGGGCCGATCGTGGTGGGCACCCCTTCTGTAGCCACGAAAGGGGCAAAAAGCAGACTGCGTTGGGCGAGAGGTAGCTGCGAGGCCCAAGGATCTGGCCGTAGCCCTAGTATCCTTAAAGCGTGCAAGCGCGGAGTCTGCCTTATCACCAAAAAGGCGGCGGCCATGGAAAGGCATGTCCAGTAAGGTGGATTGGACATCCCCAGAAAATCCAGACATCCTCAACCAGGTGTAGCGCCTCAGGGCTACTGATGTGGAAACCGTTCTGCCCAGTGAGCTGCAGTATCCAGCCCACATCTAATTGAGCATCTGTGTCTCTACCCTCTGCTACTGCGTAGGTGAGAACGGCCAGGGCTTCCTCTGGGCACTGTGGGAGTACTTGCGCAACCGCATCTCACACTGTATGGGTAGAACTGCCCAAGATGCATGCGGTATTCACAGACTGCAGCACTAAGCTGGTGGAAGAAAACATCTTCCCAAGATGGTCCAGCTTCTTGAAATCTCTACCTAGTGGAGCAGTAGGGAATGCGCCCTTAGACGACGAGGATTGGACCACCAAGCTCTCAGGGGTCGGGTGTTGGGAGAGGAAAAGTGGGTCGCCCAGAGCCAGGCGGTGGCATCGGGCAATCATCCTGTCCACAGGAGACCCTGAGCTGGGCTTGGACCAAGTGCCCAGAAGGACGTCTGTGATGTCCTCATTGAAAGGCCGAAGGGGTTCCGCAGAAACCACTGCCAGGTGAAGCACCTCTGTAAGGAGGTTAGTCCTGACTGCCACTGCAGGAAGCTCCAGGACCAAGGCCTCAGCTGATGTACGCAACACCACTGCATAGGACGACCCCTCCTCCGTAGCCAAGGTAGGGGCAGAAAGCATGCCAAGGTCTGGGGAGGTATCCAGACCACATGGCGTAACCCAGGTTCTCTTGCCAGTGCGGCTCATCAAGCTGATCAGCTAAAGGGTCCACAGACCCCTCCCAGTCCTCCTCACCCTCCTCTGGTTGCCATTCAGGCCTATAAAAGGAACACCAGGGATGAAAAGCGGCACAAAAGTGCCCTCCGGCACTGGTGCCGATGTCGGTCAGGCGCCGTGTCCAAGTCGGGGTGGGGCTTGGGTCGTTGCCGGCCGGGGCACCACCAGCACCAAGTGAGTCGTTGTCGGGCTCGGCACCGGGGAAGGTATCATGAGGTCGACTGGCATCAATCTGGATCCAGGCCGGGATCCTCGAGGGCCACCGGCATAAAAATCCCAGGTCCCTCAGTCCGTGGGGCACAAAGGCGCTTCAGCGGAGTTGGGCTGTCCAAAGATGCTGTGGAGCGCCTCGTAGAAAGCTCTAAGCTGATCAGGGGATAATACGGCAATGGGAAAAGGAAGGAAGCGCAGAGTCGTCCCAGAAGCAGGCTCCGAAGACTGAGTTGGAGAGCGACGATGCTCCGGGTCCCAAGTCACGTCGGCCACGAAGAAGGCGAAGGTCGATGCTGCTTCTTCGCCGCCTTCTTGTGCATCGACTTACCCAAAGACTTGGAAGAGGAATGATGGTGGTGGCGCTGTGACCGATCCAGAGACCCTCCTTTCGACCGGGACCTCGAATGACGTGGAGCAGACTGCCGTGTCTCCAAGACCTTTCGGGACCGCTCTGGCAAACACTTCGGATTCATAGCCCGGCAGTCGGGGCACGACTTCGGGTCGTGCTCCAGGCACCAGAGCAACACTAGGTGGGGGTCCGTAACTGACATCAGCCGGTTACAGCCGGTTACAGGTCTTGCATGGCTGGAACCCGGTCCGTCGGTGGGACATCCCTCGTACACCAGGCGTTGAAAGACTAAAAAAAGAATTCAACAAAAGTCAATAAAAGCTTAGTCAAACAAGCATTGAAAATTCAATAGGTCACGCCTTTGATTAAGTTAAAGCCATTTGCTTGCTAATGGTATTGTATAGCAAAGCAAATGGCTTTAAGTTAATAAAAGGCGAGACCTATTGCATTTTTAATGCTTGTTTTTCCTTGCTTGCACCAAAGCACTGTTTGGCTCGGGAACCCCTCTCTCTAGTATCAGAGACCCCATATTTAGAAACAACATGTTTTTGCGGTTTCCTATATTTTCTTCAGGATGAGAGTGAGTTTCGCCTCCTTGCTGTTTCTAGGAAACCGTTCCTTTCCTAAGCACAACACACGTTTCCCAAATTAAGGCAATGCAGTGTAGAATACAGAGCCTGGGTCCCCACTTCTCCCTGTCCAGGCTGTTGGCAGATTCGGATGTATCAGGGACTGTGGTCTGAAATATGTAGGAGGGCCAGTCTTTGATTCCGGCCTTTGGTCACTCATCCTGAACTTGGCTAGCTTATGTCCAAGAACTGTATCTAATGAGTGATATCACAATAGCTTTAACAAGCCAAAAGAGGCATCAGGGAAACAGAGACGGTCCAGAACCCTTATGGTTGGTGACCGCTGATGATGCAAGACTGAGTAAATGAACAGTAGTTTTTTTTTTATTTCAATGGATGGCCCCTATAAGAACATTTTGATATTTTGCAGCTTTCTAATCTTGTGCCTTTTATTCGAAGTAGCCGGGCTTGTTCCAAGACCCTCTGTCCCTAGCAGGAGGGCTGTACACCTCTGCCCCCAGGTGTGACCGCTAGAAGACTACTTAATTTCCCAGCAGGGTCCCGCAGTCAGCCCAACAACACCCTTGGTGTGTCTCGCAGAAAGCTAAATAATTGTATTTTGGGGTTTTCTGGGCAATTTCTATTAATTTATTTGGGTTTCTTGATGTAATTCTGGCTGACAGCTTCTACGGTGGGAGGTCATTTGTTGGCTCAGTGGGCAGCAAGCGGTGCTGTTGTGAATGGTTGGTTGTTGGTATTGGGGATTCTAATTAATGCTGCAGTGGGGTGCCAGGGCTGTCGTGCGGTGATGCTTGGAGGTTTCCAGCGGTACTCCTGAGCTGGTGGTCACAGAGGAGGGGGTCAGGTCTGTTTCCAAAGACCTCTGCAGTGCGCTGTCAGGCTGCACTGCTACTGGGCCATGCTGGGCTGTCCTGGCTAAGGACGCGGTAGATGTAGCTGCACTTGGAAGAGGTTGCGCTGGAATATAGGACTCCAGACAGTCCTTAATGACACTGATTATATGAGCACGTAGCGTTTGGTAGTAGAAGTTATTTGGGTCACTCTTCTTAATAAAGCCCCAGCACATGAATAGGTGTGGCGCTAATCCCTGGCGCAGAGGGCCCCTCCCTGGTTCGGATCTGGATGTGACCTTTCTGATCCGTGTTTGTGGACAGTCTGACCCTACAGATGTTCCCGTCAAAGACGGTCGACTTCTATGTCTGCATACCACACCCATGCTATTACTGAGCTGTCTAGCACAAGCCTGTCACCTTCCCTTCCATCTTACAAGCACCGCGATCACCCCCCTTCTTTTGCCATGTTCCATCTTTAACTTACCTTTGTTTATTTTCTCTTTCCAATTGTCCATTCGTTTTCCTACTTCCCCTCTCCACACTTGCCTCAATTTCCAATGCAACACAAGGCACTTTGTCAGCATGGTAAGCCGATATCCTCAGGGGAATTGCACCCAATATTATTGTTAATTTATTAAATTTTGGCGCACATATTAATGAGAATATAGCAAGCTACAGGTGATGGAATGATACAAATTAAATACTGCGTCGAATTTACAAATCGACATCGTGGGAGAATGTCTATAGGAAGAGCATATTAAAAGTCATGACTGTCCGCAGAAGTTATATTTGCTGTTCAGAATAATGGAGATCGTAGCTGCTTAGTGAGTTAAGAGCCCTTATTCCAGGAGTATACATTCTTTCATTCCTCTTTTAAAGTCGAGGTTTGAGGGGGCTGTTGGCTCTTTGGAAGGTTATGCAACCTGTTGTGACTATCCCGCGCTTCTCTACACGGAAGAACTTCCGGGAATGTGAGATTATAAATACAGTAGTGGAATTAGTACTTCACCCCTAGTTTCCAAATAATTGTTCTCCACTGGAACATCTCTGAGCCTGCTTGCATCACTGCCATCCCCCAGTACGTAACGAAACAACGTATTTCACTGGCAAGAAAAGTCAAGCAAGTATTGGCAAAGTAAATGCGCGCAGTACACAAAGTAATACATTGAGTATCGAGGATGCTTCTGAACTAGGCCGCATTTCTTTCAGGCTATTCGCTCTCTGGTCCACGCTGTTTATGGCATCACCCCGACGACACGAAGACAGCGCCTACCTTGTGGCTCTCTTGTGCCTGCCTTTCCACCACCTCCCGACTTCCCTCCCCCTTCCTCACTCATTTCGAGCAGTTTGCTCCACCCCTTCAAACAGACAGGTTATCAGTATGGATAGGGTTCCAACAGGAAACAGATGTGGGTGAGAGGTTGGAAGAAGCAGAACAACAAGACACAGCACATGCTGAGTCAGCACAGAGAGCGCGGGCTGCTGCGTCAGTGTAGGCGCGAGCTGTCTCAACAGATCCACGCCCGCTCTCCCACGCCAGGCCAGGCCTGTGAGCTCGAGCTGTGTTGGTGATGAGCTGTGCCGGGCATGTGCTGTGCTTAGTTCTGCTGGGCCTGGGAGACCATAGACATTGACGGGCTGTGTTAAAAGCAGCTCTGTTTCTGTATCTTAGTCCTGCTAGTCCTCTCTCGGTCATTATTTGTGAAGTGACTCCCACCCAGAAATAGCAACATCAGAAGTGCTGAAAATATACGCCCCTCAAAACTAAAGCGTGGGAGTTTTTACCCTTTCAATAGAAATTACTTGCAAAATAAAAAATAAAAAAAACTAGCATCTTCTGCACATTAGATGGATGCAACCAGACCTGGAAAGCCCTCCTTTTTTTCAAGTGCTGCTCAGTGCTCACCGCCAGGATGTGTGAGGTTGTCGGTGCCTTTGCAAAACAGTTTGGGATTAGGTGGAATGCTGTGCGCAAAACAGGCGCACAGCACCATAAGTGGACATTCCCCCGACTGATTTATGCTCACGTTTGAATCCGAGCAAACCACCTCTGCACAAATATTGAGTGCTTCAGAGTATTTGCAGTCACAGTTTGTCCTGGCTGCTTGGCAAAGAGCTGTGGCACCAGCAAAATAGACAAGAAATGCCTCGCTCGTTCATATTTACAAGCACAATACCAGCAAAAAAACCAAGCTGAGAACGGAGAAATAAAAAGCGCATCAGCCATTGTTGAAGGCAAACGCGCAATACGAAATAAAAAGTGCTTTGCGGCTAATTGAGAGACACCGTCTCCAACCGCAAGTAAAAGATCAAACCCCGGTGCGCGGGCCAAAAGAGGACAGGGTGGCAACCCTCAGTGTAATGATTGCCTCCGGTGCAATCATTACACTGTGTTTTGCCTAATCTATGATGCAAAACGACGCGCACAAATCAAAACTGGAGGCGGAGCCGCGACGCGACACAACACTACTTCTGGAATCATATCTATTCCAAGAAGCCCTCATATGACGAGAGCAGCGCATGTGCTGCTTTCACCAGGCCGAGACCTAAAGATTACTAAAGGTGTAGCTCTCTCCGGATATGTGCAAGGTTGGCACGGAAAAAGAAAGAACAGATGTAAGCGCGCAGGGGCGGTGTTCTAAGTAGACACCGCAACATCATTCCGGCAACCACAACGCCAGCGACAGACGTGGAGTCGACCGATGCCACCTACCGACGCACAGGGGTACTGCTAAAGAAAAATCTCCGGATTCAGTCTGACGCCTGGGGGTAATTCTAAAGGTAAAGAATCTATGACTACAGTCTCTTTCAGATAACTCTCGTTATGCACCGCAAATACAAAGTCTGAGCCCTGAACAGAATCTCCTTAGGTTTTTAGAAACCTGTGTTCTGCTATCAGAGTACAACAAGATGGATTCTAGTCACAGCAAGAGAGCACAAACAGATGAAAGGGGATTATTCAATGCCAGAAAAACAAGAATGACTCGTACATATGAAAACATGTTATTTACATTAATACATATTTTTTTCATAGCTGTGCAGTTATTTACAGCGAACTGCTTCTGAAGGGTGCATTTTAAAGTCAATTGCATACATCTAGACACACTACAATTGTTTTTATGCCCCATGAGAGAAACTGTAGTAAATACAGACATGGCATTTTCTACATGACCTTTTCAAAGTAAGGAAGCAGGCGCAAGTTACACATTACGAAAAAAGACTGTGCGAGCACGTGCGCTCTCCTAAAAAGAAGAACATTAGAGAGCCCAGCATGGAGAAAATATTGAACTTCAAAACTACAACCCGTTAAGTTAAACCCTTGCAAAAGATTTATTTTTCTATCTGCCAAACAGAGCTTGAGGGAGGAGGAGCCTTGCTGAAAGGTGTTCCACTCAGTGCATGAGGTGCAAAATTATTTAAGCTAGTCCGGACCATTAAGAAATGAATCTGATTACGTAGAACCAATTATACGCTATGAATAGATAACCGATGTATGGCTCTCAACATGTAAGCAGTTTTCTCCTACTGCACTATTTTCTAATGAATTCTAGGAAAAGGTAACATTAACATATGTCCAAGTTTTAAAACCTCCTTATTGTTGTTGGTAAAACTGTTCTTCAAAGGAGTCAAAATCTCAAGAATTTTGGTATGCAGATTGTCTTGGTAATTGAAAGTTAAATATATTCCTTCTTATTAATGCTCATAAAGGTAATAGCTGGAGTGAACTCTGATCCGTTCTAGACAGTTGCTGTTCAAAGGAAAGCAAGGTGCTAAAGGTTTAATTTGTAACAGATTGCATTTAAAAATCTGACTTTTAAATAGAAGAAGCAAGAATATATAGAATGGTCACATTGTGCTTTGATGCATCGCAAATATGTGTTTGGAAACATGTTGCTTTTTAACTCTGCCCAATTAGCTCACCGACTAATTTTGTATATTGATGTTCAGGGTCCAAATAGATCTATTGAATCCATAGGTTAACCTCAAGAGAAAGTTGGCAATAAAAGTTTTGTTTTTTTATTGATCCAACGTGCTCCCAAACTATCTGACTTCTTTAAAACTGACTAACATGAAAATTGATTGTGTTATGGATTGTATTGTCAGTAATTGAGACAACAAGATTTATTGATTGACACTGATAAAGCTGAATGATTATTGGAAATTTACATTTTCTTATATGTTTGCCATTATTCTGATTTGGATGTATGACGGTACAACGCGCGCTTTCACAACGCGTACCGTTACCACACAGGTTTTACAACGCAAGTCGTTACAACGTCTTGCGTTTGGGGGGCGCTGGATAGTGAATAGTTTAATTTACTATTCCAACACCAGTCCCTGTGGAAAGTAGGGAAGGTGTTGGATAGTAAATTAAACTATTCCCTATCCTACAGCGCCTTCCAGCGCATGTCGTTGTAACGACTTGCGTTGTAAAACCTGTGTGGTAATGGTACCGCGTTGTGAAAGTTTCGTTCTAAAGGATGTTTCCCTTCTGATTTAGAATACAAGCTAATACATATACCTGAATAGAAATGTACATATTTTTGTCATAGAAAATGTTACTATTTCATTCTGGGACATTTCTTCCAACTGTCATCAAGTAATACTGCTTTGTACAAACAGAGCTGAGTAGGTGTGGGCAAAAATTAAATTACGCCAGAATAATTCATATAATTTTGCACTATACTTGTTATGTGAAATTCCACCATTATCCTGGGGCACATAACTACCTGCCATTTATAACAAAATGTTACAACGGATGCAGGGGAATAATGCTAACGGCCAGAACACAAGCGGAAGTTGCTTGCACCACTTGTGTTATTTACTTTTTTTTTTTTTTACTGCAAACTCAGTCTTTACCTCACAAACTGACATGAGGACACATTATGAGCTAAAATATAGAGCTAATTGACAATTTGCATTTCATGTGATTTTACCCAAATTTTGCATAATTACGCTAATGCACATTACGAACATTTCATAAATACCGCATTGCAGAGTCATGCTTATGTAGGTTAAGTGTATGAACTTTGGAAAATATTAAAGGCTGTGCTATCCTGATAAGTAAACTGAATATCTAAACCGAATTCTAGAGGAATGGCTGACTCTGGCCCAAATCCACCCCCATTTTCTACATACATATTTCTTACATCTCATCCCGGTATTTTACTCTTCTCAGAAATCTATCAGCGTCCTTTCCTGTCTTCTGACAGATTTGTACTCCTACCTCATTTAAATAAATCTGATCCATCTCTGATTATTCATGACATCAAACATTTTTCCACAGAACATAAAACACCAAACACAAATTGTTGAATTCTGCTGCTAGCTCTGTGCTACAGCTCTTTTGAATGCCAAAAATTAACAGACAAGAATACACCATCTGAATAACCAAAGGGATTTATTTAGAGCATACATGGGCATTCAAAACGTGCAGGGTTAAAAAATAATGGCTTGAGGATCGAGGAGTGCTCAGTCTTACAGGATCTCTTTTAGGAGCCCCCACTCCCCTGCATTGAAATGTTAAAGAAAACAACAAAAATCAAAACTCAAGTGTTTACAATTTTTGGAAGCCAAGGACTGCTTACAATAAACCTTCTGGTGGTACACTACATAATAAACGGATTCACAGGAAGAAGCCAGCTTAACTCTAAAAGTGTACTTTTTTAATGAAATGAATGTGGTAAGTAACAATGAAATAAATAAGCTCGCTCCCATTAAGCTGAACTACAACAGAAATATTTACAGAGCACTTTAATGACAGAAGAATACGCTTAGCATGAAAAAAAAGTCATACAAGTCGCTTTCATTACAAACTCAAGTTTTGTAATAAGTCCATCTTTGCTTGACTATATCCTTTGTCCATTTACAGAGCATGAGCTCAATTTTAAGTAAAGAAAACGTTTGCATAGGAAATTAATTAGTAGCCGCTTCATGTTCTGAACACTTTGGGAGTAAACAGCACACACATGCAACGCTGTAACTTAAATAGAACAAGCACAACTCCTATGTAATGTACACATAGATCTGCAGTTCAATGCCCAATGCTATATTTCAGGCAATGAACTCAGCCTGTCCTAGCAATTTATCTAAAGTCTTCTACAATTCTCTTTAAACACTGGAACGTTACACTTCAGATATCAGTGAACCAATTTCAGTGAATTACATTTTAACCTAGAAGATACTTTGTCTCTGTAGGAAAGGGGCCCATTTTGACATGGTCACCCCCACTTTTTGCCTGGTACATGATGTGATTTTGACTGCAAATGCATTGGGTTCCTGCTTACCAGGTCCTCAGTGCAAGGGCTCTTTCCAAAAACTGTACAATTGTTTCCACAATTGGCAAAACCTTTAGCACCATCTGCAAGTCCCCAGTAAAGTCCCCAGAAAATGGAACCCTTGTACCTAGGGCCGGAGGTAATAAAGAGGGTCCCCAAAGGCTGTAGAACAAATTGTGCCACCCTAAGGAATCCCTCACCACGCACATGCAAGACTGCCATTGCAGGCTGCTTGTCTTGGTGCAGACAAAAGTGAAAACACAACATGTCACACATCCCTGTGTGCCATGTCCCCTACCACTGCATGTAATATTTTTAAGTCACCCTGACAGCAGGCCTAACAACCCTAAGGCAGGGTGTTGAATATTACATGTGAGGGCATACTTGCTTGAGCAGATATGACCGTGTGCTGGTCAGTTCTAGTGCTGCCAGAACAAGTGACAAGGGAAGCCATTTTAAAACATGTGCTGAACACTGGTGAAAATGAGTTCCCCAGCTACATGATGACTTCACTGAAAATAGGGATGTTTGGTATCAAACATCTCATATTGGTAAAGCCACACTGATGCCAGTGTCAGATTTACCAACACATGCACCCATAGAGCACCTTAGAGATGCCCCTGAATACCTAGCAGCCTCCGATGTCCTTGCTGACTGGTTTCTGCCAGCCTGCCACCCAAGACACTGTTCTGATCTCCTAGGGTGATAGAGTTTGCTCTCAGGAGACCCAGAACAAAAACCTGTTCAGGAAGAGGGTCTAATACCTCCTCTGACAGGATGATCTGCTGATTAGCCTCCTTGGGCTGGCGAACTTTAAAGAACCTGCTGCTTTGGAACTTGAATCTGGTTCACCTAATAGGAGAGGACGCCTCCCCCTGTACAGAGCTCCCTTGGCACCTGGACAGGTGATACAATTAGTTAGTCAAGCAGGTGTGCCACCACCAGGCTAGTACCACCCCAAAGGTGGGCTACTGTGAGGTGGGCATGATTTTTCATAAGTAGCCATCTTTGTGATGGCATGCTTAGGAATTCTGGGACAGGGTTATGCCCACTTCCCACAGGAAGTGTTCATATAGGGGGCGTAGTGACCCAAAGGGTCAGTAGCCCATTGGCTACTACCCTACACTCCGCTAATGTCCCTAAATTCAGTATTTAGGGGAGCCACTGGCACCAAAGAAGCAGATCCTGATAACCTAAGAAGAGAGAGAGGACACTTAAGACCTGTGAAAGCAGAGACGTGAGAAGAAGCAGCTGCTGACTCCAGGAACTTGGGAGGACTGCCTGCCTTTGAAAAAGACTCAAGACCTCCTGTGAACAGCAGACCTGTTCTGAAGAACCTCCACAAGAGGAGACTCTGAGGCTCTGGATCTGCCAAAACCAGATACCTGAAGTCACCTCTGCACCAGTCGTCTATGGTCAGAGTCCAAGTGGGCCAACAAGGTTTCCTGGCCCTCCAGAGCTAGAGTCCATTGTAGTTTCACCCCTCCTCGACTCCCCGACGTCACCTGCAGCCTATGCACACCAACCCCCTTGACTGCTCCGGTAAGGAAAAACCTGGTGCCTAAGGACACATCTGCACCTGTCGCCCCTGGGTCTTGGAGAAGAGGACCAACAGTGTTAGCCCTTTCCAGAGCATCGCAAGGCTTGAGCCCACTTGCTAGTTCAGCCCGGCTGACTTCCTAGCCAGAACCTGCAGACTCTTTTCACAGTGACCAATCCCCATTGAAACGCATTGGGCTCCAGACGCAGTTTACACCCTGCGCCCAGCCGCCCTCATACCGGTGATGGTGTACTGCTGGAGCTGCCTTGGACCTTTCCCACCACTCACCTTAACTCCTGGAGATTGGTCCTGTAAGTCGATGTACTGAACCTGTCTGCAGAACAAGTTCTTCCTTCAAGAAGTATCCACATTTTAAAGTGAAAAGAATTTATATTTTAAAGCCTACTTACCTGAACGATTTTTCTCTGATGCCTAAACATACATAAAGGTACTTGGTATTTTTATAAATTGGTATGGATCTCCTTCTTGAGTTGTGTGTCTCATTTATTAATCACTGTGTTTATCTGCAAAAGTCTTGCACTCCTCTGTGTGAAGCCTAAGGCTGCTTGATCACACTACCCCCTAACAGAGCACTTTGGGATTGCACAGTAAGCCCAAAGCCACTCATAAGGTAACCCCTGGACCTTTTACATGGTATATCAGATTTGATATATCACATGAAGAGCCAGCTTCTTACAGTCTCAAATAATGACAAGCAAAGTGTAGTAAGGCCTATTCCTGGGCTATGTGACAGAACCGATTGGAAGCTAAAAAACTCCTCAACTATGAAGAGATGAAGGTGGAGGGAAGATTAGTGGACCAATGGCAATGGCAGGTGACAGTGGTGATAAGCAGTTGTATGTCTAATGTATTATTGTCATCTGTAAACAGGGCCAGAAAGGGGACCCAAAGCGACCCTGGCAATTTTCTCCAACCAGCCCCTGGGGAAGCACTGCTTGGCCCCAGGAAGTTGGAAACGCTTGCTTGCTGCTTTTGTTACTGGAGGCCAATATTGCAGCACTGCAGCAAAACCGTCACCCAATAACAAAACCAGTGTTGCAAACCGGCCCCCACCCTTCAGCCACCAAGTGAAATGCCCGATGCCCTGTACAGCCAGTACGGCCCCATCAGCAAATAGGGCTATATAAAATGAGGTTACGGTTATTGACATAATAAATTCATAGGATCAATAAGCTTTCATGGTGGCCTCATGAAACATTGTTTCTAAAGTAATTCTTGTAATTTCACCATAGATGAAAGCCATTGTTCAAACTTGGGTCCAAAAGATGGTCAACCACAGTCCTTGATTTTAATGAATTACTCTAGCATTACATACATTCTAGAGAACTAACCATGATACCATGCTTTTTGAACCTACATTGATGCCTATGTGCACAGCATCAAATCAATACAATACTTACTCTGTTCATTCAGTTGAGACATGGGAGATTTGATCGATAGATCTTTGTAGATATATTATGCCCAGTGTAAAAACAGAATTACAAAGCAGAACAGATCAAATACAACATACATTTATTCCAGGGTATAAAACTGAAATGATTTCAGGAAAAGACAGTATGGAAAGCAATAGTGCATTATTATATAACAAGAATGATTTCTGGTGTTACCATAAACATGGGATTGCCTAGAACGGTCATCTTCAGCCTGTAATTTCAACATGTTATTTGGGAGGTTGAGTGATTTGGGTGACATCATCCACTGACAGTAATGATCAATATACAGACTTGGACAGTATTTTCACTGGCTGTCCTACTTTTCTTAATTCACATATTTTGCGGACAAATAGAATAAGAACCACAATGGAGCATGATCAACTACACCCCACAAAAAGAAAAACAAAGTAATATCCTGAACGCAGGTACATTCAAACATACAGCTACATAAAAGAGTGCATCAACAATTGGCATAGATTTTCTATTTACAGGAGTATGCAAAAATACATTATAAAAACAGAACACGCTCCCCTTTCCAGATTTATCTTTGTAACCAGACTACATATACTTCATTAGAGAAAAACAGTTTGCTCTTAAGTATCAAAGTCACAGTAATACTGAAATGCAGAAAGAATAGGATGTACCAGATTTAAGGACCGGTGAATGTAAACCAGCAAAACAACATCCTGCTTCAATGTGCCCCAACACGGTGATGGTGCAGCCATTTGCTGAACTGCAATAAGACTTTTCACAGGCAACTGAAAAACACATTCCAGTTTCGAGTTGATGCTAAATCGTAGGCTGCAGAAATACTATCCTCATGGTAGTGTAGGTGGATAGTCTTAAAACAGTGGTCACTGGACATGAGGCCTTGGTTTTAAAATAAGCTTCCCCGTCTGCAAAATATAAAAGTCAAGAAAACAAAAAATGGGATTATTATGTATTTCACAGACAAGCATGCACACACCAATACCAGCATAGAATGATTTACCCTTAAAAAGTCAGTGGATGTGTTGGATGTTGAGCCTTACGGACTGAAAAGCTTCTTTAGATTACCGCAAGGAACCATTCGAGGTCACAGTGTAAAGATCAACCTTAATCCTAAAACAAGTGCTTTTTGCACTTTAAAAAGCTAAATATGGTGAAAGATTTTGTCTGGCAGTCATGTGAAGGTTAGGCACATAGTGAAACCCAAATTAGTTAAACACAGGCCACAATGTCCAGTGTGGAGTCTTTATTGACTTTTGTTCTAGTTTGCCATCATGGAAATTTTAAATGCAATAAACAGTAATTGTCTCTGCCAACGTGCAAGATACCGAAGATATGTCCTGTAGCTAAAATGAAGGGTTGTATGTGATTTCATAGTAAAATGATTTAATGGAAAAATTATTTCATGGAATACCATTACTGAGAAACCATTTCATCGAAACTTTTTAATGGAAATTTTCAGTATGAATTGCATTTACCTTTTTGAAGAAACCTATTCATAGAAAGTATTTTTGGTCGAAATTGGCTTTTGAATCTTTATTTAGTTCACGTAAATGCAATGGTTAAAGGTCTTCACTTTAGACACATTTTTGTCAGAGATATTTATTTCAGTGCTTTACTTCAGCGGATATTTCATATTTATATTGTCTACATTGTCAGACAATGACTTCAGATGCTTTTAATTTTCTGACCTATCACCACCAGTAAACAACATCCATTGCTGACCCCTCAATACCACCCCCCCCCTAAAGCGCCTCACCACACCTAAACAACAATCATCCATAAAGTCTAAAAGGCCATTCCCCACAAAAAAAGTCACCATCATTGAATCCAAAATGACTCACTACCCTTAACCCCACCCATTCCAGAACCCTAAAACCCCTTTCTACGTCTAAACCCCACCAATCCCATACCCCTTAAAACAGCTCAGAATACCCAAACTCCACCCTTTTTTACCTCTAAAAACCCCTCACCATCTTTAAACACCAGCCATCCATGGCCCATAAGAACTCATCACTCTAAACTACTCTTCCTTGAACCCTAAAAACCCCTTACTACATCTAAATTGCACCCCATCCCTGAATCCTTAAACCCCCTCACCACCCTAAACATCACCCCATTCTGAACCATAATAATTCTTCACCACCCCAGCCGCTACACATAATTGAACCTTAAAAACTCACCAACCCTAAATTCTGCCTATCCATGAACCCTAAAAGCTCTTGACACCCATACACTACACCCGTCCCTGAAACCTAAAAACCTCACACACCTAAACACCACTCATCTGTGAACCTTCAAAAGCCCTCCCCACCACTGCACTCCACCGAACTCTGAACCCTAAAAACCCAATTCTATGTCCCAACTTCAATTATTTCTGACCTCTAAAAACACCATTATTACCCTCAACAGGATCCATCCATCACTGTGCCCAAAAACCCCACAGTAGTTGTAGACTCCACCCACGTTTAATATAATTTTGGATTTTCATTAAAGGAATATGCTACTTACCAGTATGCATCTGTTCTTGGCATGTAGGGCTGCTGACATTTATATCTATGCATAGATCGCCGCCTAGTGTTGGGTCCGGATGATTGCACATTGTTGTCCTGGAAGAGTCTTCGAAGTATCACGAGATAGGTGGCTCCTCCCTGGACTACAGTGCGCATGGGCATCCCCTCCATGCTCAGATTGTTTTTCGCCATTGTGGCAGAGATGGAGTGTGATATAGTGAGTGATGGCCATGCGTGAGAATAAGTATGTAAATTTTGAATGCTACAGCTGCGACAGGCACCGGGGAGGAGGGCGGGCGATATAAATGTCAGCAGCCCTACATGCCAAGAACAGATGCCTACTGGTAAGTAGCATATTCCGTTCGAGGCATGTGGGCTGCTGAATTTATATCTATGCATAGAATAAATAGTAGTACCCTCCTTAGCGGCGGTTGCCCGTGCCAGCTGCAGCAGTCTGAAAAAGAGTTTTGAGAACAGCCTAACCTACAGCAGCTTGCTGTTTGGAGTGTACATCCACGCAGTAGTGTTTGGTGAATGTGTGTATGGTGGTCCATGTGGCTGCTCTACATATGTCCTCTAGAGGGATGTTACCTAGGAAAGCCATGGATGCCCCCAACTTGCGTGTGGAATGCGCTCTTGGGGGAACTGTTAATGTGCGTTTAGCCTTTTGATAACAGATTGGGATGCATTCAACAATCCACCTGGCTATGCCGGTTTTAGAAATTGGGTTGCCCTTGTGCTGTGGCGAGAAGGCAACGAACAGTTGTTTAGTTTTTGTGAAATCTTTAGTCCCGTCTATGTAATACAGGAGAGCCCTTTTGACGTCTAGTGTGTGCAGTGCTCTGTCGGCCACTGAATCAGGATTTGGGAAGAATACAGGTAGTTCAATAGTTTGGTTGATGTGGAACTGTGACACTAGCTTGGGCATGAATTTAGGGTTGGTGCGCAGCACAACCCTATTAGCATGTATCTGAATGAAAGGTTCCTGAATAGTGAGGGCTTGCAGCTCGCTAACTCGTCTTAGCGACGTAATTGCCACCAGGAAAGCCACCTTCCATGTAAGAAATTGTATCTCACAAGAGTGAAGAGGCTCAAATGGTGGGCCCATGAGCCAGGTGAGGACTATGTTTAGGTTCCAGACAGGCGAAGGCGGGTGTCTTGGAGGAATAACCCTTTTAAGTCCCTCCATAAAAGCTTTAATGGCCGGCACTCTGAAAAGGGATAGATGCTGTCTATTCTGAAGATAAGCTGCCATTGCTGCCAAATGTATCCTGATGGAACTATACGCTAGATTACACTTGTATAGGTGCAGCAAGTAACCTATGATGTTTTGTGTGGAAGCATCAAGTGGATTTATGTTATTATTGGAGCAATAGATAACAAAGCGCTTCCATTTTGCTGCGTAGCATGCCCTGGTGGTAGGTCGCCTAGCCTCCTTTATGATGTCCATGCAGTCAGGAGGCAGATTTAAGTAGCCAAACTCTATGACTTCAGGAGCCATATTGCAAGGCTCAACTGCTGCGGATCTGGGTGCTGAATGTCTCCATGGCTCTGAGTGAAGAGACTGGGAGTGAGTCTGAGGCGCTCGTGGGGAACCACGGAGAGTTCGAGGAACGTGGAGTACCACGTTTGCCTTGCCCACGTTGGAGCAACTAGGATGAGTGTCATGGAGTGTTGCCTCAGTTTGCGTGCCACTAGCGGTATGAGTGGAGCTGGAGGAAAGCCGTACACAAATCTGTTCGACCAGTTCATCCATATCGCATTGCCCTGAGACTGCGGGTATGGGAACCTGGCGGCGAAGGTGCGGCATTTTGCGTTTTTGTGTGTGGCGAAGAGGTCTATCTCTGGATGACCCCACCGTTGGAAGTAAGGCTGGAGCACTGAGGGGTGCATCTCCCACTCGTGCATCTGATGGCTGTGCCTGCTGAGCAAGTCCGCTATTTGGTTGTCCTGCCCTGGGAGGTGTTCCGCCATGAGGAACATGTTCCTTTGAATGGCCCACTTCCACATGCATTGCGCTAGGTGTGACAATTGTGGAGAGTGTCCCCCCCCTTGCTTCTGGATGTAGTACATCGCAGTCATGTTGTCCGTCCGGATCAACACAACTTTGTTGCAGAGATGCAATTTGAACGCCTTCATCGCTTTAAGATCGCCATCAGTTCTAGCAGGTTGATGTGCATCTTTTGCTGTTTCGGTGTCCAGAGTCCCTGCACTGTGTAATGGAAGACATGCGCTCCCCAGCCCTGGAGGGATGCGTCCGTCGTCAGTACTATTTGTGTTACAGGTTTTTGGAACAGTCGTCCCCAGCAAAGATTTTGTGTGTTCCACCAATGCAGAGTTGTATGCACGACCGGTCACCAACACTAGGTCTTTTAGTTGTCCTTGAGCCTGGTTCCACTGACGCGCTAAGAATTCCTGGAGCGGACGCATGTGTAGCCTGGAGTGCGGGACTATAAAGATGCAAGAGGCCATCATGCCTATCAGCTGCATGAACACTTGCGCTGTGAGGTAGTGTTGTGGCCTGAATCTCTGAATCAGCACCTGCATGCTGTTGACTCCCGCCAAGTTGGGGCACGCTGTGGCAGCGAGCGTGTTTATTTCTGCTCCCAGGTACTGCTGCACTTGTGCGGGCTGTAAATGGGACTTTTGGTAGTTGAGCGAAAATCCCAGACTGTGTAGGAGGTGGATTGTGCGTGACATGTGGTCGGCACACTGCTGGGCTGACTGTGCTTGCACTAGCCAGTCGTCTAGATACGGATAGACATGGATGTGCTGTCTCCAAAGATGCGCGGCCACTGTCGTTAGACACTTTGTAAACACTCTGGGGGCTGTAGTGACCCCGAAAGGCAGGACCTTGAACTGGTAATGCTGATCGTTGATGGTGAACCTGAGATATTTCCCGTGACTGGTGTGAATGGGAATGTGGAAATAGGCATCCTTTAGATCTAAGGTTGCTAGGAAATCTCCTTGCCTGAGCAACGGCAGAACTTGCTGTAACGTGAGCATGTGAAAGTGTTCTGATAGGATATAGTGGTTTAGGGTCCTGAGGTCTAGCATGGGCCTGAGGGAGCCGTCCTTTTTTGGGATAAAAAAGTACAGAGAGTACACTCCTGTTCCTTGTTGTTCCACAGGCACGAGCTCCATGGCCCCTTTTTGCAGCATGGAGATGACTTCTTGCAGCAATAAGGGCATGCGCTCTGCGGACATAGGACGGTGCCGTGGTGGTATGTTGGGTGGAGAGGAAGTGAGCTCTAGACAATAGCCGTGTTGAATAAGTTGTCTCACCCACCTGTCCGTGGTTATGCTCTCCCAGACTGGCAGGAACTGCTGGAGTCTCCCTCCGACCGGTGTTATATGGGCGGGGGGCAGTGACAAGACGTCACTGTTTGTTAGTGGCGGAGGACCTGGTGCTATTATTTCCACGTCCTCTGCCTTTGGTGCTGTTACCACGGTATCCACCCCTATTGTTTTTGTTATAGGAGGTCTGCGAGCCTCCTTTGTTGTACTGTGCTTGTTGTGACGCTTGTCCTCTTGAGGCTCCCCTGTTACCGGAGCGACGAAAGGAACCGCCCCATAACTGCTGAGACTGCAGAGCCCCCATGGATTTCGCAGTTTCAGTGTCCTTTTTAATGTTCTCAAGAGTGGTGTCTACTTCTGGACCGAAGAGGAAGTCAGGGTTTACTGGCTGATTGAGCAGGTTAGTCTGGATTTCTGATTGAAAACCAGAGATGCGGAGCCAGGCATGCCTCCTTAGCATAACACTAGTGTTAATGGCCCTAGCTGCTGTGTCTCCTGCATCTAACGCGCACTTAATTGACGCGTTGGAAATTAGCTTGCCCTCCTGTATAAGCATTTCTGCTCCCTCCTTATAAGTATCCGGCAGGTGTTGAAGGAGCTGCTCTAAAGTGTCGTAGTGTGCCCTGTCATATCTTGCTAACAGGGCTTGTGTATTGGAGATCCTCCAAATATTAGCAGCTTGAGCAGCCACACGTTTCCCAGAGGCTTCGAAGATCTTGGATTTTTTGTCTGGGGGAGGAGCATCACCCGTTGTTGGCGAGTTTGCCCTTTTGCGAGCATTAGCCACCACTAAGGAGTCCAGGGGGAGTTGGCCCTTGATGTAGGTAGGGTCCATGGGCGCTGGCCGGTACTTCAGTTCGATTCTTGGGTTCACCACCCCTGCTTTAGTGGGCTCTTTAAAAATGTCACTGGCATGTTTGAGCACACCCTTGAGCATAGGTAGAGTTTTCACTGATCTCTCTGATGTTGAGAAAGGAAGTCCTCTTCCACAGGGTCAGCGTGCATATCTACGTCATGGTTATGTGTCGCCCTTTCAATGAGCGCGTTGAACGCAGCAGTGTCCTCAGCAGGGGAAGTTTTGACTGCATAGGACTGAGTGTCAGGGGTGGTGTGAGGTTCATCGGGGTCAACAGTGTCAGCCCATGGTTGTGACTCATCTTGATCCGTGCCCATAGGGTAGTTAAACTGCTCCTCATTGTCCCCTTCCTCCACATCCTCAGTGACTGCTGTAGGTGAATAGGAATAGCCTTGCTCATATGTGTGTATAGGCTCAAAAAGAATTGGAGAGGTAGTGGAGTCTCTTTTTCTTGAGTGGTATTTTGTAAGGCTCCATAGGTGTTTCAGGCCTTATTTTCCGTTTGTAAACGGTGAGCCTGCCTGATTCTGAGTCAATGTATAACTTGGACTGTTCGTCGTAGCTCGGTGGCTGGAAGTGAACGGTTTCGGTCCGAGGCTTGTCGGGTGCAGCTACTGACGTGGACTTGGATGAGTCCGTAGCTTTTTGGACTTGCACAGCCTTAGGTTTTGCTGTTGGTGGGAGTCCGTATTTGATAGGCGCCAAAGGCATCGGTGACGGATCGACTTGCTTCGAAGACTTAGACTTTGATCCGCCGGACTCCGACTGGTCCGCTTGCTTGTGCTTTTTCGTCGACTCGACACGGTGCTGCGGAGTGGGGACGCTTGTGCTGGTGGCGGAGGTGTGTTCTTTCGAGCCGATGGTGGCTATCGGCTCGAAGGCCTTGAGTAGGTGCGGCTTTTGGACCTTCGGATCGACGGTGTTTTGGGCCTTGAGCCCCCTAGAAGGGTCGCCATCTTTGGAGCTGGGCTTCGACGCCGACGTGAGCGTGACGTGTTTAACGGTAGACAGTGTCTTTGTTGCTCCGATCTTCGGGTCGACGCCCCCTGTCGACTCCGAGGGGTGGAGCACCTGTTTTGACTTGGACGACTCCGAAGTCTTCGAGCCGAAGGCTGTTTCCAACAGTTTCGGTTTCATTTTTGGATCTTTTGATTTAGGTTTCGATTTCTCCACTAGGAGTGGTCGATCGACCGATGGCTCATTAGAAATGTTCTTAGTCGGGCCTTGAAGCGAGACTAGAGAACGGTGTCGAAGATCTTGGCTAAGGCCGTCTGGCGATGCCTCGACCTGAGCCGTGGAAGAGTCCATATGAGGCCCCGCTACTGCGGTTGGGCCTAGCTCCTCGCTTGAGTCGTCATCGACGGCTCCAAGAGGTTGTGCGTCGTCTCCTACCCTCGATGATGCCTTCATCATGGACGTAGAGTTGTTCCTCGTCCTCGTTATAGGTAGAGTCTTGTTCCGACGCGGGGTCCGATTGTTCAGGTTCGTCGTCGTGTACTATGTCGGTGTCATCACCACCGAAGATGTTTTCCGGGTCTGGCGCCAATTCACGCGCCGACTGTCGTGCAGCGCGTCGAAGACGGAGAGTTTTCTTTGACCTGAACTTCGAACAGGCCATGCAGCTGGCCTCGTCGTGATCCGGTGAAAGACATTTGTTGCACACCGGGTGCACGTCGATGTGGGCATATTTAGAGTTACAGACGGGGCATCGCTTGAACGGGCTCCGTTCCATCGCCGATCGTCGACGGGCCTTGGCGTCGAAGACAAAGTCTTCCGAAGTCGAGTTCAAAGAACAGGAAAGCTAAAAGGCATCGAACGAAAGACAATACCGACGCCTCTAAGGCCTTTAGGCCCCGAAAAAGAGTAACTATTACAAATTCCGAACTTGAGCTAAGAAGTACATCCGAACCCAATGGCGGAAAAAACCAATCTGAGCATGGAGGGGATGCCCATGCGCACTGTAGTCCAGGGAGGAGCCACCTATCTCGTGATACTTCGAAGACTCTTCCAGGACAACAATGTGCAATCATCCAGACCCAACACTAGGCGGCGATCTATGCATAGATATAAATTCAGCAGCCCACATGCCTCGAACATTATCTTTCCTTTAAAATGCAAAATGTTTGCTTTCATTTTCGATTTTTTTGCATTTCCTTAAAATTGTTTTTATTATTTAGATTCTTCCAATGTGGTTTCTATGTTTTCGTTTTTCTATTATTTCACCTACTTCAAAAATGAAGAAAAAAAAAATCGGATAGAAAAAAAAATTACTACGCAGTAATATAGATCCGTTTTTTCAGAGAAACTTGGCTCACCTGAGCATCTACCCTGTTGTCAAAGCCCAAACAGTGATATTTCCCGAATGGACTGCTCTCCAAATAGTTGCTCAGGAAATTTTATAGGGACATTGGAGGTTTTCTGTGGATGAGCCCGTTGGCACACTGGACCGGTGATGTAATACGCTGCTCTGAGACGGAGAGGTTGTATAGTAGGAGCTGTATTAATATACTTTCCTAAAGTTTCTGATACCAGAGTGCGTTTGTCAAAGTCAAGGGTGTGGAGCGACTTATCCAGTTGCAAGGAATATTATATAAAGATATTGGAAGCAAAATGTTCCTATTTATATGAAAACATGTTAACACATTTGAGGGGGGGAATAGATATGTTCTTACAACAACTATTCAAATGACATTCTGTTAGGTGTATGAGACATAAAGATTAAACATCAATAACACTAATCATAGGAGTGTAAGTAATATTAAGTATTGAAGCTGCTTGCACAGAAATGTGCTGAAAATCGATTTAGAGGATAGGCCTTAAAGACGTGCTTCTGCAAGACACAGTTATGTCTTAAGTGTGGATAAGACTTTGTGTAAGAGGCTTTCCCAAGGCCCTCTAAAAAAAAACTTTAACACTAGGACAGTGAACAAAATAATTCAAGAAGGACTTTTCTGTGCCCGCACTTGGGTGTCCAAAAGCAAAATATGCCTCTCCGATACGGGTCGGACCAGCAGGAATGAGAGATTGAGAGAGATAGAGAGACGTTGACAGATAAAGAGAGATAGAATGAGAAAAAAATAAAAGCGAGTGAGAGAGCGAGTGAGTATACAAAATATGTGAGGAAAAAAAAATCAGCACTTATGAATGAATATCAATAAAGATTTAATGGAGTAATAAAGTTACAAGCTAGCAACCACAAGGGATTCTATGATGACATTACCCTTATATAAAAGGACCTGCTCTGGATTTTTAATCCCTGCATCAATAAAGGACTAGCAATAGCACACACAAAACAAACATATGTACACCAAGTACCACTGCAGCGAAGCTAACCTCCAGTAATGACCCAGAGGATTTCCTATTCATTTAAATTCTATCTGTTGTGAATTTATCAACAAACCGAAATAAAAGAGCAATAGATAATTAGTAAAGGATTATTGAATATACAGATTAAAAGTCAAGCGCAACCTCTGTGCTCAGCAAACAATGTATAGACTTTCCAATGGCTTGAGACACAAAGTGTAATGAATGAAGGAGAACTCTACCCGGATAAGAACACTAACAAAGGACTATTTAGCTAGACATCCCCAAGAACACAAACAAAGGACTATACTTCTTGACTTCCCTTTTTGTCGGCCATCTTAGTTTTTGTTTTTTTGTTTGTATTTTTTTGGGTTTTTTTCTTCGCTTTTGATCATAACGTCCTCTCACCTACCCCTCCTCATACTAGTTTTTCATTCTCCTCTTCAGTCTCTTTCTTGCCTCACCCCTCCCCTCCCTTCACTCATCCCTTTAGATGCCTCCAAGTATTCCTTTTAACATACTCTTTCAATAAGCCTCGTCCCCCTCCAGACCTGCCTTCCTACTTTTACCTCCCTCCCACCTGTACACTAGGCTCATACCCACCCTACTTCCCACCCCCTCCCTCCAGTCTCCCATTCACCGGACACCTCTCCCCTCCTTTACAGGTCTCTTTCCACCGCCTGTCCTGTCCTCACCTCTTACCTTTCCTCACTCCTCCTCTCCCCTTGCCACTCCTCTCTTACCCCTTTCAGCTTCTTTACATACCTAGCACGCCTCAACACACCCTTCACCTCTCGCCTCACACACCCTACCGGCATCCACCAGTATACTCCCCATCTCCTCTAGTCTCGCCGACCACCCCTTCTCCTCTTGCCCCACTCAATCTTCACTACACCCCCTCTTTCCTCACTTCGTCCCTCCTTCCCCCACTCCACTGTGAGCTGGGTTTAAGATGGAGCGCTCTGGCACTCACACCTACAACATCATCTACCCCCCTACCCTCTCTAAAAAAATCGGCCAAACGATTTAAACACAAGTTCATAAAACTTCACCCAGATACCCTCTTCATTGACCCTTACTTCTCACCGCACAACGGGATTACCACCATGGATTTTATTTTTCACACAAAACGTAGAGCACAATGGAGGAAAGCATTCTTAGACACACTGTCCATCTCCTCCACGAGGAAAACCGCACATGGGCTTATCATTTCTATCTCCCCCTCCCAGCTCTTCCAAGCCACTGGCACTATCACCATTTATAATAACGGTGTAATCCTCATTCAAGCCACGGATCGCAGTCTCAATCTCCTAGACAGCATCTTCCCCAGCATTAAAAGAAGACTGTCCACTCACCAATCCCATGCCCAATCTACTCTTATCCCCAGCACTCCTGATGCTACATCTCCCACCCCTTCTGATAACCTTGCCCCTCCACCACCCCATCCTTTTCTTATACCAATCTCATACTCTCCCTCACCCACCCAATCGATCCTCATTTCCAGCACATCAGGTGCCACATCTCCATCCCTAGCTGATATCCGTATCCCACCAGTACCCTATCTTCTAGCTATATCTGATTCAATTCTCACCCCCACCCAGTCCTCCCCTTCCTCCAACACTCTGCACCTCATACCTCCGAACACACTCACCCTGCTGACCAATTCTTTGGACTCAGATCACACATCTGAAGACAGGGAACCCCCCATGTCCTCGATCTCAGCTCCGCTCCTCACTCCCCCTAACACATTCCCCCCACCGATTAGCTCCTCTAATGCAACGTGCACCCACCCGCTAGATATGAAATCCCCTCAGACCAAGATCCTTGCTTCCCCATCTAACCGACTCCCCCCCAGAATCATCTCTCCCACTACCTCAACCTTGCCACATAATGCTTCACCTCACTCCCCCTCACCCCATCTCGCCCATTCCCTCCCCAGTCAGCTGCTGGCACATAATAATACACCCCTCTGTAACTCTGAAAACTCGCAATTCCCTCTTTTCTCCCCTCTCCCTATACCCCCTCCCACATTTACACCTCAGCCATCCACCCCTAATATAAGGCTATCTACCTCAATAACACCACCTTCCACTCCCTCTAAAGCCCCCCATCAAAATCTACCGCAATAACACCACCTTCCACTCCCTCTAAAGCCCCCCCATCAAAATGTCTTGCTCATCCATCCACACTCATAACTCATCCACCCATTATTACAACTCTTCATTCAACACTAAGCCTACCCACACTCGACCACTCACTCAACCCAATCACTACGCAGCCTTCCACATGCACTCCACATCCACCAACCTCATTTATCACCGCACCAGACCCTAGACTGGATGAGATTATGATTGCACTACATCAAATCAAATTTGAACTCCAATCTTTTAAGGATTTGTTTCTAAAACAATCACGGCACATAACTCCTCCTAGTAGTTTGACTGCTAGTGAACGCCGGAAATTCGCTTCTCTATAATCGAAACCCACCCTATTAAGCTGCAAAACAGTACCCGTACGTAACACAGTAACACGCCCAGCGCGCTGTATCAATCCGCTCTCCGAGAGCGATCTCCTCTTTCTTCTTCACTCGTACGAACCCAATCTCTCGAACACCTTAATTCCTACGCAGA
Source organism: Lissotriton helveticus (assembly GCF_964261635.1). Taxonomy (NCBI): domain Eukaryota; kingdom Metazoa; phylum Chordata; class Amphibia; order Caudata; family Salamandridae; genus Lissotriton; species Lissotriton helveticus. Next base: position 302,383,661 of record NC_136073.1, on the reverse strand, counting down.
TGCACATTCCTACTATCCCTCCCAACCCTAACAGGCCCTCCACTCAAAACAAGAGAGGCATCATCGATAATAACCTTAGAAGAGTCCCTATCACTCATGATCCCACCTCCCCCCTCACCACTCACCTTCTCAAATGCATACTCCTTAATTGTAGATCTGCCTCTAGACACGCTGCAGACATAGCTGACCTCATCATTTCACAAGAGCTTGACTTGATTATATTAACTGAAACGTGGCTAACAGAATCCTCCACCCCACTCCTCGACATCCTAGTGCCCCCCAACTATGACATCATGAGACTAGACTGAGTCGAAAAGATAGGTGGTGGTATCGCCTGCATTCATGGGAGCAATATTACAGTAAACAGGGCCATATCCCCCGTCTTCAGTTCCTGCGAATATTTATGCCTCAACCTTAGCAGTAATGGCAAATCTTTCTGCTCGTTACACATCATCTACCATCCACCTAGAGACAACCTCACCTTCACCGAACACCTCGTGGACATCATCTCCTCGAACACTGGGAGGGAGAATACCCAAATATTCCTGGGCGACTTCAATCGCCATTGGGATGACCACAATGACGTTGTGGTTAATAATCTTAAACAGTTCCTCGACAACGTTACCCTGTCCCAAATCTGTAACAGTCCCACACACAAAAAAGGGTAAATCCTGGATTTAATAATCTCCAAAACTGACGCCATTCAGTTGGTTTCTATCCAACCCTGTGACTGGTCAGACCATTTTATTATTAACTTCTCTATCAATGTAACTCTGCAATTGAACTCAGTTCAATCCAAAAAAACAAAGATTTGGAAAAGAGACCTTAAACAACTTAACCCAATCACTCTACCCGCTGCCTACTCTAACCGTCTTCTGCCCCCCGTAGACTCCCTTGACGTACATGATCTCACCAATCACTACTTCAACTCTATGACCTCTTTAATTGATGAGGTAGCCCCCTTACAATTAAAGAGAGTCTCCACTAAAGATTCTAAGCCCTGGTACAACGGTCTTCTTAACGAGGACAGACGATCTCTCAGATCTCCTGAACGCATTTGGAGAAAAGTTGCATCTTCGTTGCACCTCAAGTCTCTTAGGAGAAAAAGAAAAACGTACTATAGAAAGATCAAGCGCACTAAAGCAGAATTCTTTAGCCACCAACTTGACCAGGCACGAAATCGGCCCAAAAAACTCTCATCAAAACCCAAACCAAGGCTGCTCCCCAACAATCTCAAAACTCAGTTAGCTTGCAACCCAACTGTGAAGAATTCTCTGACTTCTTCAGACAGAAAACTGATAACATTAAGAAGGAGCTTTTAAATGAGTACCTAGTACTTTACACCAGACCGCAGTTGAACATCGCACTTACACCCCCTTCAGCATCACTCCAAATTACCTCAAAACATCACTTGAAAAACAACGCAGCATGGACATCCTTCGATACCTATTCGGAAGAAGCCTTAGACAAGATCCTTTCCACTCTTAAGCCGTTCAATCACTCCTCAGACCCTCTCCCTGCAAACTCTGTCAAAGACTTGACCCCTAATGCTTCATCCTCCCCTGGCTACATGAGTCTACACACTCTTTTTTGCGCGGCCGGCCCCGACATGGGGTTGTAGGCTTATCGCTGTGTTCACAATAAAACAGTTTTGAACAAAAGACTTGACCCCTTGGTTTTTGAGCCTTTAGACCAAAATTATTAACAGTTCTCTACAACAAGGTTGTATCCCAGACTCCCTCAAAATTGGACAGGTCTCTCCTATAGTAAAGAAACCCTCAGCTGACCCGTCTCACCTTAACAACTATCGACCCATCACCAATACCCCTACCCTGGCCAAACTACTGGAAAATGCGTTCATCTCCAACTCATTAAGCATATCGACCACTACGACCTGCTTAACAAACACCAATCAGGCTTCAGGGCAGGTCATAGCACCGAAACTGCCATGACACACATCATTGATGATGTGCTTCATATCCTAGATCAGAACGGAACTTGCCTTCTCATCCTGCTTGACCTATCCTCAGCCTTTGATACGGTTAAACATGAAAACCTGATATCCTTAAACAAAGAATGGGACTATCTGGATCTGTACTAAACTGGTTCACCTCCTTCCTCCATAACAGAACGCAAAAATTCAAGGTCAACAACACTCTCTCTAATCCAGTTCCAGTCGATTTAGGAGTTCCTCAAGGTTCCTCCCTATCTCCGACATTCTTCAACCTCTTCCTGGAACCCCTCACAGAACTGCTTCATGCATCTAACGTCCAATTTCACATGTATGCGGACGACACACAACTCTATCTCAAGATCCACTCTTTAGAAGACATTACTATGCTCAACACAACGCTCAGGAACACTCAGATTTGGCTGGCAGAAAACCATCTCAAATTGAACGCTCAAAAAACTGAATTCCTCCTTATTGCACCACCCGCCAAAGTCCCCATGATGCAAGACATGTTCAAATGTATTACTGCATTCAAAGTCAAACCTAACATTGTAGACTCAACTAAATCCCTAGGAATAACCCTTGACAGCAACCTTACCATGCAAAAACACATCAGTAACGCAATAAAAGGAGCAAACTTCCAGATCAACACGTTGAGGAAGCTGAAACCATTTTTGCCAGCTAATGATTTTAAGCTGGCAGTTCAAGCGCTTGTTATCCCGAGGGTGGAGTACGGAAGTGTTTCCCTATGTGGCCTCCCTAAAGCATCAACATCACCCCTAAGAGCCACTATAAACTCAGCAGCAAGACTCATCACTGGCTCAAAGAAAAGCTCTCATATTTCCCCAGACTTAAAAGCCTTGAACTGGCTTCCGTTTGAAGACAGAATTCACCTTAAGATTGCATGCATGACTCATAAGGCCCTTCACCACAAAGCACCCAGCTACCTCGCACAGAAGTTGACGATCTCGGGTGGATCAAGAGCCTCAAGAAACGCTGAAAACCTGCTACTGAAACCCCAAAGATTCAACAGGAAGAAAACCTTTTTTCTAATAGGGTAAGGAAAATACATCCTACCAATTTGTCACAATAACTCGGTTTTCATAACATTACTAAAGAACGATTAGATTAACAATATACAAATAGTGGAATGAGTAACCTCCAAATAGGACATGACTTCAATCCCACTGATAAAAAAGAAAAGTAAAACACTACTCAAGGTAAGTAGCGCCTAAACTGGATATGAATCACTTCCAGCTAACAAAAAAGGAGCATTCTTCATGCATAGTGCGAAAATGCAAATTCTTTATTTAGAGATGTTAAAACACAGAAGTGCAAATTCTTATCCCACCTACTTGGTTTTAAATTTCGTGTTCCTGCACCCTCCATGTTGCGCTCATCCTGGTGGACTTCACTTCATTGGTTTCTTGCCCGTGCGCTTCTCCCCTGCCTGTTCCACACTGCTTCTGCTCCCCAGCCTCGATATTGCTTCCCCTCACTCATACCCTCCTCTTCTTGCCAGTAGCTTCTCCTATCCCCTCCTTGCATTGCTTCCTTCATCTATGCCCTCTGTGTTGCTTTCCTCCACCATGGTACTCCATGCTGCTCCACAACTCCGTACTAACAAGTTTTAAAAAAAGAAAAGGAATACTGAGTACTTTTATAGGTGCGCATACCTACAAAACAATTTGGCCGCCATGTCATAGCAACTTTTTTTTTTTTTACTTTGTTATTTTTAATATACTGTTGGATAATATGACTTGTATAACTGTTTTCCCTAGTCATGTATCAGACCATGCCCAGGTGTTTTCCTTTTGGGAAAAAGGCATAATTTACATCCCAGATGGACACTTAAAAGGTTTATGCTGTCACATGTTGAGTTAGCGAGGGCTCCTAAATCGGCCACTTAAGACTATTTTACTATGAATATTGGTTCGACTTCCATGGACGACGTCTGGGATGCCTTTAAGGCTAACATAAGTGGCCTATTACATTGTCTTATTTGCAAGAATAGGGCAGAGGCTCGGGAGCTACGGACCCTGGAAGGAAAATCCTTCTACTGGAGGAGGAGAGGTCTCGGCTTATCCATGGGAGCACCGAAAGGCTCTCACAAGTTCACTTGGTACTTGGAAGATGCCAGTCAGGAGCATAGGGGTAGGTTAGATCACAAGTGCAGGGCACAATACATGACTAAAAATATGCAGAACTGAGCATGGCGAGAGGGCAGTCGCCCTCTTGGCATGAAAAGCAAGAGTAGATCGAGCAAAGAATAACATCAATGAACTGATAATAAACGAAAGCGAGGAGAAGTCAAGTAGTCTAGAGGACATGCAAGCCTGCAGTCTCTATTCTCAGAACTATACAAGGAAGAGACGGTGCCTAATACTGAAACCGTTCAAACTTGGCGGAGAGAGAAATCTCTGCTTACTTTAACGAATGAGGGTTGTGAAAGCCTAGACGCTCCAATCACTGAGAATGGAATCAAAGTCCAAATAAGCAAGTGCAAAAACAATAAGGCAGCAGGTACTGATGCGCTTTCCAGTGAGGTTTATAAACTCCTCCCGGATGAATTGGTCCCAATATTGGGTATCCTATTCAACTCAGTCTATAGTTCGGAAGGACAGGCTCTGAGGTCCTGGAAAGAAGCAACCATCGTACTCATCCTGAAGCCTAGGAAGGACCCCCTAAAAGCAGATTCCTATAGACCAATCTACCTGCTGAATGCCGATTATAAGATCTTCATGAGTGTGATTGCAGGGAGATTGGTCAAGTTGGCTCCTCAGCTGATAAATTCTGACCAAAAAGGTTTTATTCCCGGGAGATATATCCAGGAGCAGACGCACCAGCTAATTGGTAACATCAACTTGGCTATGGGGCGATCGGATCCCTTGGCCGTTGTGGCACTAGACGCGGCCAAGTCCTTCGATAGAGTCTGCTGGGTATACCTCTGGGAGGTATGTAGGGAGATGGGTTTTGGTCCTATTTTTGTTCAGACCTTGATAAATTGTTATCAAGGAGCCTCCACAAAAATGTTGTTAAATGGAATGTTAACCTCTAGCTTTTGTTGTGTGTCGATTTAGATACCGTATATAGGTTTCCCGATGTACGCCCTTCCATAGGCACAATACACATTGAAATTCTACTCTTATTGAGGCATTATCCATGCTAACCAAATACAGGCATGGCACCTACATCCGTCCATCCACGTCACAACGAGTTCTTGGAAAACTAGACTCTTAAGCCTTTAGGACTTCCCCTTGCTTGGATTATTGATTTCTCCAAGAACTCCTTTATTATGCATGAACATCTATTCCTTAGGGGTTCATTCATGATGTTCCTCTGCCTGACTTTTACGTCAATACTGGCTTTCCTAAACCTTCAAGGTATAAATATACCTTCACTTGCCATGGCAGGCCACAGCACGGCTCGGCTGTACACTTGCACGGCTCGCCACAGCAAGTTCTGAAGGAATTCAAGTCCCCGCCTGACGCACTGACCAGACGCTGCCATCCTCCTCGCAGAGAATCCAGCTCCAAGGTTTCTGACTCCCCTTGCGGGGTGTTAGGGATCGAGACCCAGAAAGAGATTCCAACCTCTCTCATTTAAGGTATGGAGCGGACTAGAACCTAGAGGGACATTTGGTAAATCTTGGCAACATCAATCTAAACTATAGCTGAACTAGACTATAGACAAGCATTTACAATGCAATGGTCTCGGCATTATTGAAGGTAGAGCTATTGGCATTGCTCATGACATTTTTTTTTTTAAACATAAATAAATGGTATTGTCATTTACAATGGCAATAGGTGAGCATTAGAGAGTAGTAGAGATTATTCGCGAGCACAGAGCCACACACACAGAAAGCCACCCACACACACACACACACACACACAGAGTTACCCTCACACACACAGAGCCCCACACACACAGAGGGCCACAAGAATGCGCCCACTGATTCCTATGGGGCAGAACGCTAAAAGTTTCAAAACAAATCCTTTTCGTCCCTGCCCACCCTCGAGAGTTATCTCCCTGCAAGTAACAAGCACCAGTGTATTAAATAATTGTAGTCACATGTGAAAATTTAACAGTCCGTGTGAAAGGCAAAAGAAAAAAAAAGCCCACTACTGTTTATTGCAGCTGGAGCAATGTTAAAACTGGGAGGGGGTGCAACCACATCAAGTATGAACTGCAAACACAAACTCTCAACAACCACGAGCATGAAGGTGGCTGGAAAACTTAGAGCAAGCTCAACTGCAGTCACCGACTATTTATTCAGTGACTGAGCCTTGTAGTGCTTCAGAGTCCTGTCAGCAAGCGAGGGAGGGAGAACAGGGGTCCATCCTGTCACAAGCAGCAGCTCACTAGGAGGTATACAGTCTTTTAACCAGAACAACTGCCAACTAAAGAGTAGGGAAGCTTCTACCCACCCCATAAAGAATAATAACGCGCACCCATACACAGCCGCGCACACACACACACACACACACACACACACACACACACACAGTCGCGCACACACACAGAGCCGCGCACACACACACACAGACCCACACACACACACAGAGCCACGCACACACAGAGCCACGCACAGACACAGACAGAGCCACGCACAGACACAGACAGAGCCACGCACACACACAGACAGAGCCATGCACACACACAGACAGAGCCATGCACACACACAGACAGAGCCACGCACACACACAGAGGTAGGATGGCGCGGTGGTGCTGTGGAAGGATGGCGCAGTGGTGCTGTGGAAGGATGGCGCGGTGGTGCTGTGGAAGGATGGCGCGGTGGTGCTGTGGAAGGATGGCGCGGTGGTGCTGTGGAAGGATGGCGCGGTGGTGCTGTGGAAGGATGGTGCTGTGGAAGGATGGCGCGGTGGTGCTGTGGAAGGATGGCGCGGTGGTGCTGTGGAAGGATGGAGTGGTGGTGCTGTGGAAGGATGGTGCTGTGGAAGCATGGAGTGGTGGTGCTGTGGAATCCTGGGGGAGTGGAGCTGTGGAAGCATGGGGGAGTGGTACAAACATGTTTGTTGTAATCATATTGGGTTTAAACATTGTATCACTATTCTTTCTAGTATTGCATCTAAGGATAGCTCCACACCCTTTCTTTAAGTGTTAACCCCACCTCCATTGGCTGACCTGTTAGCCCGCTCGCCCCGAAAGCTCTAGTCTAGAACCGCCCATGGATAACCCTTCAATTCGAAGAGTTCCAGCACAACCACATGGTCTGATGGAGGTCCCATTTCCTCTGAAAGAGGTACAGAAATACACACCAGGGCAGAATAATTTATTACTCAAAATACAGTACTTAAATACTTGGGGAAAAGTCTATTTCCAGGAGTTCTTGCCAAAGGGTCAGCAGACAACTAGACTGAACATACAAGAATGTTAGTAAACGTGTGAAATCTGTCTGCATACTCAGTGTGGTTGTTTGGGTCCAGAAATACAGCTTCAACGTGGCAACACCAGTCATGCTACAATTTGCGTATTAAGATTTTGAAATATCAGAAACCTTACTTGCCAAATGGCAAACAGAGAGGAGTCAATTACAAGAGTCACAAAATGCCGAAATTACGAATAATAGAAAACACAAGATTCTGCGGTTAATAACCACCAGGGTAGTGCGGTCTGCAACGGCACATCCAAAGCCGGCGCCCATACCGAATTTTATGCAGCACTCACTGACAAACTGTAAAGTTTAAATCGGGTGTCTTCTAGGCTAGAAATTCTTCCGGAATCTTGAAGACGACTAGAAAACCACGTATACCAAACCTCCTTGAAACGGAAAGAAAAGAAGGAATAAAACAATTGTCACTTGCTCTCGAGTTTTCCAAACAACTCAGTCAATGACAGGTTTCTCACTTGCATTTTGGGACTCGTAGTTGTGTTTAGCAAATCAAATGATAAAATCAGCAAACTAATGTTTGGGTAATTTAAGAGGCCAGAGGCACACAGATGTATAGAGAATGTTCGATGCATGCTAAAGCGAATGGCCAAATAGACTGCCATTTTAGTAGAAAATTGATTTTCTTTTTTTTACAGTGCGTAGTAAAACACTGCTCACGTTTTCCTTTGGGCCGCTGCCCGGGGTGTTCTGCTGCGGCACCGGTTCAGGGTAGACGAACATCTTAGACACCTCGCCATCCTTAACACGGTGCACAAAAGGCCATCGCAGAGCGCCCTGCAGTCCCTCACGCAGCATCAACGGACCACCCTGCAGTCCCAATGAGCAGGGCTTTAAGTGGGCCAGGTCTTGCCGGTGTTCAGCGCGGCAGTTCTAGAAAGCAGATGCTGAGACAGGTCCCTATCTATCCCTCCATTTTTGCCTATACCTTAAGAGGACAAAAATAAAACTTAACTCTGCAGCAGTACCACCCTTCACTGCCTTTGATGTAACTTCAGTGTGACTCCTTATAGTTCTTTCACAGTCTCACCAATTCAGAACTGAAGCCTTTTCAGTACGTTATGCTACAAAGCTATAGTTGTTGCTTATTTATGTTTAGCAACTAACAACCATTGACTTTGCAAATAGTACTTAAAAAAATCAGCTTAAACTATAGTTTGAAAACTCAGCCATTTTTCTTAAACAGTCAGCTGAGGAGTTCTGAAAATTCACACATGTATGTCTTAGAACACAATTCTGTCATACAAACGTTCATTCATCCAAGCAAAATTTTACAATTTAGAAGAGTGGGATACATACAGGAGAGCTACTGGCAGGTAGATAGAGAGGTATCAGTAGCTCACGAGCTTCTGTTTGAAGCCCAGTTGCGCATTTACACTCTGGTTACACCCAAGCTGCCACAGACTTCCATCACACAGAAAGGTTTTCTTCGAAATCTCCCCTCTTCCAATGACATGGGAAAAATACAACGCTTTTTAAAAAAGAAACGATTTTAATAAATAAGCACTTGGAAGCGGACAAAGAGCCTCGTTTCAACCAGAGTGACTGACGGAAAACGGAGAGGAGTCAATTATTACAAGAGTCACAAAATGCCGAAATTACGAATAATAGAAAACACAAAAGATTCTGCGGTTAATAAACACCAGGGTAGTGCGGTCTGCAACGGCACATCCAAAGCCGGCGCCCATACCGAATTTTATGCACCACTCACTGACAAACGATAAAGTTTAAAATCGGGTGTCTTCTAGGCTAGAAATTCTTCCGGAATCTTGAAGAAGACTACAAAACCACGTATACCAAACCTCCTTGAAATGGAAAGAAAAGAAGGAATAAAACAATTGTCACTTGCCCTCGAGTTTTCCAAACAACTCAGTCAATGACAGGTTTTTCACTTGCATTCTGGGACTCGTAGTTGTTAGTGTTGTTAGTTTATTAGAGAATTGATAAGTGCGTAGTAAAACACTGCTCACGTTTTCCTTTGGGCCGCTGCCAGGGGTGTTCTGCTGCGGCACCGGTTCAGGAAAGACGAATATCTTAGACACCTCGCCATTCCGACTTCCAGCGCAAAGACTATGCAATCCATCAAACGCTTCTTGCCGTGCATGCTCTCGGGAGGGAAGACACACTCGAGCCGCAGAGGTAAGGGCAGTAGAAGGGAATTTGGAAGGGGGATCGCGGGGGACCGACGTGAGCCAGAGGTGCGGAAATATGACCCCGAACTGCACCGGAGCCCCAACTGACTGGGGAGTAAAGGAAAGCAGAGATGCAGACTCCTCAACAGGGGAACCAAAATGGCGGCCACAAAGCTTACGAAAATTTCGGATTCGGGGGCCTGGTTTGCTGTCCTGAGTGACGGAAGACGTCACGAGCTAAAGAACAGCAAAACTTACGCCCCCGAATCCGAAAGAGACAGGGCTTGTTTGGAGTGACTCCCTTCTCTTCCAATGGCTGGCCTCCGTTTAGGAAGCCAGACATTGGAAGCGAACAGAGCTGAGAGGCGGGTTTAAACTGCCCTACTCCAAAACATAAGATCTCCGGACCGGAAGCTGCGCTTTGCGCAGCTTATAGGTCCCTCGACCTAAAAAACGGCACCATCTTCTTACCTCGTACTCCACTTAGGTTAGGTACACTGGGGTAGAACTAGCTAGAAGCACCAGATGAGTATTCACATTATAGCCTGTGTTATTTATGTATGTATTTTTATGAATATAAGTCATAGCTACAAACCATGCTATTGCAGTATTTTATCTTACTGCTAACGCTGTACATATTATGCTTCGCATTCTGTCTTACGATTGTAGCAGTTCATATCTCTTGCACGAGAAATAAGACTGTTCAATAACCCTTTTTATTGAAACTCCCGTCCACCTATTTCTGTGTAACCTCTGTAGAAACGAAGCATGCACGATTGACTGAGTGAAACTTATCTATTGTTCCCACGATTCTGAGACTGTTCGATTCTAAGGGAAGCAAAGTAGTCATGTTTATGCAGTTGTCAGAAACAAATCCCTTCTTTTATATTCGAGAAGTTTCTAGTGACCTCTCAGTTAGCTGGCACACACAAGTAATTAAGTTTAATGTACTCAATAGAGGCATACTGACCTCAGTCCTATGCCACAACTATAGTATATATTATTCCAATGCGCAGAGCCTATCAGGGATATAGGAACTACACTACACTTTAACATTTAAAGAGGAACTAGACAGGGCTGTCCCATCTCTCCGTTGTTGTTCGCTGTTTACATAGGGCCATTGGCACAAGCAATAAGATCAGACGACCTGATTTCCCCCTTCAAATCTCAGCAATATTGTAGAAAGTTGGCTCTTGATGCTGAAGATTTGCTGTTGTATACCAACGATCCGTGGGCGGTTATACCTAGGGTTGAAGCATTGTTGGAAGAATTTGGCTCCCTTTCAGGATATCTAGCCAACACCTCTAAAACAGAGGTGATGTGTTGAAATCGGCAATTGAGAGGGTACCACAAGTAATGAGTTTAAATACCTGGGTATTACTATTGTTAAAGATCTTGTTAAAATCCCCCAGATTAATCTGAATAAGACCAGTAAAGAAGTGAACAGTCTATTTGCTAGATGGAAAAATCTCCCCTGAACAATTTTTGGCAGGGTCAACTTGGTAAAAATGGTTATTCTACCCAAGTTGACATATCTGTTTAATGCGATCCCTCTTGATTTCCTTAGTAAAGATATTGTAAATTCCAAAGTAAGATCGGAAGTTTAATCTGGGCAAATAAGGGTGCTAGATTGTCGTGGAAAAAGCTGAGACGCAGGCTCATTAAAGGGGGGCTAGCTCTTCAAGATATTAGCTGGTACTCTGTTGCTTTCAATTTAAAAACATCCGGATGTTACTTGTAAAACTGGAAGAGACATCTTGGGGGAGACTATTGGGGGAAATGGTGAAGGTAGAGGGTGGAGGCGGAGGAGAAGGCTTTCTCTATAAATTTGGGGCATCTAGGTTCTTCCAAAAGGTGCGCTTGAAGGTTCTCAGGGCCGCCCTTAGCCTCTGGTACAAAGTCAGATGTGGATTGGGTACTATTCAGATTTTGCCCTGATCTGGGACTCCCCGGGAACCCCGTTATGTCGGAAGGATGGGCTTGCGATCCCAATTTAAAGGGCAGGCATTACTATTTGGTCAGAGCTTCTATCCTCTGATGGACTGTACCCCTGGAAGGTCTTAAGAGCAAAGGTTGGAAGTAGCCTTTCCAGATTGAAACACTTGCAACTAGCCTCTTGGTTCACAGCGGAAATGGAGGACAAACGAGGAGATTGGGAGACGGAGCAATCTTTGCATGAAGTACATCTCAAAAGAAAGGTGGTTTCTATCTGGTACAAGAAGTTCTTGGAGGTGGAAGATATGGAACATCCTTCGCAGCATGCAGTCTGTAATCAGTCTCCCTTTGAGTCTGAGATTGAAGACCTGTATGAACCCTCCCTGTAGCTCCTCTATAAGTATGTTAAACCGGCTAGCCTAAAAAATAACGATTTCTTTGTTATTAATAGGCCTTACTATACACCTGCAAAGATTGCTAAGTTACCACCACTATCCTCCTCCAAATGTCCAAGACACAACCTTCTTAATGCTAATGACATCCATATTTTCTATGAATGCCTCAAACTTAGAGCTTTTTGGAGGGGTGTGGGGGACGGTTTATGTGGCATTTTAAAATTTAAAATCAAGGTTAATGTCTCCTTGGTAATATTTGGGGATGACGGTGCGCTTTTAAACAATCTTTAGCAGGAACATTGAGGCCTGTTATATCTGTTTTTTATAGCACGAAGAGAAATCTGCATGAAGTGGAAAGAATTGCGCCCCCAACGTGTGAGGACTGATTAAAAGCTGCGTTTGTCATTGCCCGTCTGGACCAGGGGGGAGAGATTGTGAGTGGTGTGAACATCTGGCAGCCCTAGTGTCCTGGGGTAGGGAGCGGAGTCTGGTATAGCTCCTTTTTGGTTTAAACCAGTCCTATGATTACACCAAGCTTTCAACACAGGGGGCTGGCCCGGTCTGGCCTAAGAGAATGCAGCAGGTGTAGGGCGCGCAGTTTCGAACGATGGCTTCTTTTTGAGAATTGCAGACGTTTATTGGTGAGATTAGGACAAATATATGGAATATGCTACTTACCAGTATGCATCTGTTCTTGGCATGTAGAGCTGCAGAGTCGTATACTGTGCATTAGATCGCCACCTGGTGTTGGGCTCGGATGATTGCAGGTTGTTGTCTTCTTGGAAGAAGTCTTTGTAGTCACGAGATAGGTGACTCCTCCCTTGGACAATACTGCGCATGGTCATCGACTCCATCCTCAGATTGTTTTTCGCCATGATGGGAAATGATGGAGTTAGTAGAAGTAGATGTCCATGCATGTGCATCTAATTAAGATGAAAACTGGAACGGATACAAGCCCCGGGGAGGCGGGATGGCGTATACGACTCTGCAGCTCTACATGCCAAGAACAGATGTATACTGGTAAGTAGCATATTCCGTTCGAGGCATATGAGCTGCAGATCGTATACTGTGCATCGATTGTGCAGCAGTGTCTCCCCTAGTGGTGGTCGCCTGTATCCGTTGCAGTATTCTGAAACAGTGTTCTAAGGACAGCTTGGCCTACTGCAGCTTGCTGCTTGGCTTGCACATCAACACAATAGTGTTTCGTGAAGGTGTGTATTGTAGACCATGTGGCTGCCTTGCATATGTCCTCTAGTGGTATAGATCCTAAGAAATCCATAGAGGCTCCTAGTTTGCGAGTAGTGTGCTCTAGGAGGAACTGTTAGTGTACGTTTAGCCTTTTGATAGCATATTTGTATACACTTTACAATCCACCTGGCAAGTCCCCCCTTAGAGATGGGGTTGCCTTTGTGTGGAGGAGAGAAAGATCCAAATAATTGTTTTGTTTTTCTGAAGGTTTTGGTCCTAACAGTGTAGTATAACAGGGCTCTTCTAACATCTAAGGTGTGTAAAGCCCTTTCTGCAACAGAGTCCGGGTTTTGAAAAAACACCGGTAGCTCTACTGATTGGTTTAGGTGAAAAGGAGTAATAACCTTTGGCAGGAATTTTGGATTAGGCCTAAGAACCACTTTGTTAGTGTGTATCTGAAAAAATGGTTCTTGTATTGTGAATGCTTGTATTTCGCTAACTCTTCTGAGAGAGGTGATGGCCACAAGGAAAGCAGTTTTCCATGTTAGGAACTGTAATTCACACTTATGTAAAGGCTCGAAAGGGGGTCCCATAAGTCTAGTCAGGACCACGTTTAGGTTCCATACTGGAGCAGGTGGTAACCTAGGTGGGATTATATGTTTTAATCCTTCCATAAAAGCTTTGATAGCAGGTACTCTGAATAGAGATAGATGTTTTCTAATCTGTAAATAGGCTGCTATTGCTGCCAGATGCAGTCGTATGGAAGAATAAGCTAAATTGGACCTTTGTAGGTGTAGAAGGTAGCAAATGATATTTTGGATGGAAACATCCAGCGGATCAATGTGATTATTGTTGCAATATATTGCAAATCTTTTCCACTTAGCGGCATAACACGCTCTGGTAGTGGGTTTTCTAGTCTCTTTAATTATATTCATACAGTCTGGTGGTAGGTTTAAGTAACCAAACTCTAAGACTTCAGGAGCCAGATTGCCAAATTCAGTTGGCTTGGTTCTGGGTGTCTTATTTCTCCATGGTTCTGTGTTAACAGGGAGGGCGTAAGCTTTAATTTTTGATGTGGAACTAGTGAGAGATCCAGCAGTGTGGTGAACCACAGCTGGCGTGCCCATGTGGACGCTACTAGTATCAGTCTGAGAGACTGTTGTCCGAGTTTGCGCACTACTAGTGGAATGAGTGGGAGAGGCAGAAAAGCGTACGCAAATCTGCCTGACCTGTTCATCCATATTGCATTCCCCTCCGACCTTGGGTGTGGAAACCTGGCGGCGAAGGTTGGGCATTTTGTGTTCTCGTGGGTGGCAAACAGATTATCTGTGGATGCCCCCACATTTGGAAGAATGGCTGAAGAACTTGTGGATGTATCTCCCATTCCTGAATCTGTTGCGACTGTCGACTCAACAGATCTGCTATCGGATTGTGAATTCCTGGAAGGTGCTCTACTGTCAGATGTAGGTTTTGAGGGATGGCCCATCTCCAAATGTTCTGTGCAAGCTGGGACAGTTGTAGAGAGTGTGTCCCCCCCCTGTTTTTGTATATAGTACATGGCTGTCATATTGTCCGTCCGGATCAAGACAGTTTTGTTTTGTACTTGTACTTGAAATGTTTTGAGTGGTGGAAAATTGCTAGCAGCTCTAGATGATTGATATGGAACAGTTTTTGATGGTTGTTCCATTGGCCGTGTGTGGTATAGTGTAGGAGATGGGCTCCCCATCCTGTGAGGGATGCGTCTGTTGTGAGCACTATCTGTGGAACAGGCTCTAGGAACAGCCGCCCCTTTGTCAAATTTTTGGTGTTCCATCATTGCAGAGAGCGATATGTACGGCTGTCCACCAAAACCAGGTCTGTGAGCTGACCTTGAGCCTGATTCCATTGTTGTGCTAGACATTCTTGTAACGGTCGCATTTGCAGTCTTGCATGTGGCACTATAAAGATGCAAGACGCCATCATTCCTATTAGTCTCAGGAACACTTTGGCTTGGAGAGACTGCTGGTGTTGAAAAATGGAGACTAAGGTCTGAATGCTCTGTATCCTGGCTGGACTGGGATACGCTAGAGCTGTAGATGTGTCTATGTTAGCTCCTACATACTGATGAACGTGTGAAGGCTCTAGGTGCGACTTGGTGTAGTTTATGGTAAACCCTAATTCGTGCAGTGTTTGAATTGTTTGCTTTGTGTGATGGACACATTGTCTGTATGATTTTGCTTTTATGAGCCAAACCTCTAGATAAGGGAAGACATGTATCTTGTCTTCTGAGATGTGCCGCTAGTACTGCTAAGCACTTTGTGAACACTCGTTGTGCTGTTGTGACCCTGAATGGAAGGACTTTGAATTGATAGTGCTGTCCTTGTATGACAAACCTTAGGTACTTCCTGTGAGCAGGATGTATAGGAATGTGAAAGTAGGTGTCCTTTAGGTCTAGTGTTGAAAGAAAATCGCCTTGTTGTAGTAGTGGGAGTACTTGCTGCAGAGTGATCATGTGGAAATGATCTGACTGTATGTAATGGTTGAGGGGCCTGAGGTCGAGAATTGGCCTTCGTGTCCCGTCCTCTTTGGGGATTAGGAAGTACAAGGAGTAAACTCCTGTTCCTTGTTCCTCTAAAGGAACTACTTGTATAGCATCCTTTTGTAGAAGTGCTAGAACTTCTTGTTGAAGTAGAGTAACATGGTCTGTGGACATTGGACGCTGCGTGGGTGGTATGTTTGGGGGGGTTGCTGTGAGTTCTAGGCAGTAGCCATGTTGGATAATTTGTCTTACCCACCTGTCTGTTGTGATGGAATTCCAGACAGGTAGGAACTGCGATAATCTGCCCCCCACAGGGGTGGAATGCTGTGGGGGAGGCAGAGGGAAGTCACTGTTTGGGAGTGGAGGAGGAGCGGTTGTTGTTATTACCTCTACCTCTTCCCTTGTTATTATTTCCCCTGTATCCTCCTCTGAAGTAGCTTTTGTTAGAAGAGGTATGTGTATTTGTTTTAAAAGATGACGTTGTATCTGTGCCGGTTTGCTTAGAGCCTCCTCTATAGAAGGAGCGGCGAAAAGAACTTCTAGTCTGTGTGGATTGTAATGCACACATACTTCCGGCCCGAACAATTGGTTTTGATTGAAGGGCTGGTTCAAGATGGTAGTCTGTACCTCGGTTTTAAAACCGGAAATGCGTAACCACGCATGTCGTCTGAGTATGACACAGGTATTGACTGCTCTGGATGCTGTGTCAGCTACATTTAGTGCACATTTAATTGAGGCATTGGATATTAACTTGCCTACCTGTATGAGCTCTGTTGCCTGATCTTTGTACTGATCTGGGAGGTGCTCCATTAGCTTTTCTAGTTGGTCGTAGTGCGCCCTATCATAGCGTGAGAGCAGTGCTTGTGTATTTGCTATTCGCCATATGTTTGTCGCTGGCGCATCAATCTGTTTCCCTGACGCATCAATAACTTTAGATTCTTTGTCAGGCGGGGGCGTGTCACCAGAAGTCTGGGAATTGGCTCTCTTTCGTGCATTAGACACTACTAAAGAGTCTAGTGGCAGATGTCCCTTAATATAGACTGGATCAGATGGTGCTGGTCTGTATTTCTTTTCAATTCTTGGATTTAGTACCCTACAGCGTACCAGGTCTTTAAATATTTCTGGAGCATGTTTAATGACTCCTTTGATCATAGGTAATATTTGTGTAGACCTTTGTGACTGCTCAAATGGATCCAGTAAAAAATCCTCATCAATGGCATCAGAGTGCATTGAAACCCCGTGGTAAAGGGCAGCCCTATTCAATAAATGATTAAACCCAATACTATCCTCTGGAGGGGAAGGTTTTGTTGGGTACGACTGAGGATCAGGAATGTCGGGCACATTGTGTGGTGGGAAGCCATACATGTCATCGTCCTTAGGATATTCAGGATTGACATCCTCATCTAAAGGGTATTCTTGTGGTATGTCATTCCCCCCACCTATATCATACTCCTCATCAGTGTGGTGTGATGACGCAGGAGATTGAGCAGGAGAAACTGTAGATTCAATGTAAGGAGGGATAGAAGAGGAAGAAGGTAAAGGAGAGGAAGGGTGCATTGGAGAAGTTGCACAGTCCTTCTTTTTGGCAGGAACCACAGGTAGAAGTGGTGTTTCTGCTGGTCTCTTCTTATAAGGAATAGCCTCCAGTCTTTGGATTGATATAGACTTTCTTTTGTTTAGGATCTGGCCTAAACAGTTCTTCCTCCTCTGCAACCTTCTTTGGCGTTGATTTTTTCGGTGCCGATATGGGTTGTTTCGTGTGTTTTGCTTTAGGAGGCGTTATTGAGTCCTGTGGCAAAGTTTTCGGTGCCGAAGGTGGTTTCGGCTTGGTAGGAGTTTTTGGTACCGAGGTTGGAGATTTGGGAGTGGAGACAGGTCTCGTTGGCCTTGCGGCGTCGGACTCTGGCTTCCCATCTTTATTTTTGGAACCGGAAGGCTTCGGAGTCGGAGCTTTTTTCGGATCCGGTACAGTTCTAGGCTTCGGCACCGATGTTTTTGGTTTGGGTGCCGAAGGATCTTTATGTTTGGGCACTGAAGGGTGTTTTGGCTTCAGTGTCGAGGAATCCTTCGGTACCGAAGGATGTGTGTGCTTCGGTGCCAATGGAAGAGGTGGAATTGGCACGTGTGGTCTTGTCGGTGCCGAGGCACCGGAAGGCGTAGTTGTTTTCCTCGGAGCCGAGCCCGAAGGCGGGGCGTCGGAGGGGGTATTTCGATCCCGACTGGGCCCCATGGACGGAGTGCTGACAGTTGCCTTTGGTTTGTGTAGTGTCTGTTGTGCAGGGGCAGAGGTACTCACGGGTTGTCAAGATGGGATCGAATCGTCTGAGTCCTCTGCCCCCGATATGATCTGGAGATCAGGCGAGTCTTCCTCGGCGACGAGTGGAGACTCGTCCTTGGAGATATCTGCGGGTGGATCCTCGTCCTCGGAGACGTCTTCTTCGACGATCTCCTCCTCAAAGACGGCCCCGGTGCTGGTGCTGATCTCCTCATCTCGTGTCGACGCGCCCTCCGATCCCGAATGGTCTTCTTCGATCGGAAGGACGCACAAGCTGTGCAGGTCGACTCGTCGTGTTCCAGAGATAGACAGAGGTTGCAGACTTCGTGATGGTCGCTATGAGGGAACTTTGCTCGACATACCGCGCATCTTTTGAATGGAGTTCTGTCCATGAGGCGTAGGCCGTACGGCGCCGATAGGCCCAATGGCCCGCGTCGACGCACCGGAATGTAATTGATGTCGAAAGTTGTTTATTCGATGTCGATGATGTTGTTATAAAGTTGTTTGCGCTTCGAAGTTGCAGAAAAGTCTTTTCTAGCCGGAGCAGAAAACTTTCATCCGAACCCAGTGGCGGAAAAAAACAATCTAAGGATGGAGTCCATGACCATGCGCAGTATTGTCCAAGGGAGGAGTCACCTATCTCGTGACTACAAAGACTTCTTCCAAGAAGACAACAACCTGCAATCATCCGAGCCCAACACCAGGTGGCGATCTAATGCTCAGTATACGATATATGCAGCTCATATGCTGCAAACATATATATATATATATACACACACACATATACATACTTTACCGGGTCTCCGTCTCTGCTGCGACCGAGATTGAGAGGCTGGGAGTGAGGGATATAAACAGCAAAGAAAAGCCCAGAACATGTGCAATTGCTCCTACCTGGTCATGCTGCAAGTTGGGGTTTCATGATGGAAACGTGAACAAAACAACAACAAATGGTACCACCAACCAGCAAGATAGCTACACTGCATGCTGGGGAATGCAGTTCCAATGGTGGAGGCTCCGGTGATTCCAGGCAACAATTTCCAGGTATCCGACTCTACTTCAGTGTTCGGACATTACCTAAGAACTCACTTGGGAGCAGGTTGCACCAGAGGCATCGATCAATACTAAGTGGCATTTGAAAAAGGACTTATCCGAAACGCATCATGCCAATTGAAAGAAATAAAAAGCTGTTTTAAAAAAGCCCCGCTGTGTCGCCTCAAATCGACTTCTACAAGAAGAAGGTTGCCTGGGGGGGGGGGGATATATATATATATATATATATATATAGAGGAAGGCCACTGTGCCGAAATGCATTCGCCGCCACCAGACGGCCATTTGTTTGAATAAAGCCCCTCCTTACACTTCCCCTCTGGGCTGCTGCGTCTTTTCTTCTTTTGAGGAGGGATATATATATATATATATATATATATATATATATATATATATCCCTCCTCAAAAGAAGAAAAGACGCAGCAGCCCAGAGGGGAAGTGTAAGGAGGGGCTTTATTCAAACAAATGGCCGTCTGGTGGCGGCAAATGCATTTCGGCACAGTGGCCTTCCTCAGCGCCCAGCACCTGACGAAATGTCTCGAAAAGCCTGCCTGCCGCTTGTAGATGTAGGCGCCATTCGGCTCCTCCCCCATGCGATTCCGCTCACCTGTTGTGGCGCGTTGAGTATCTGCGTACCACAACTCCCAGAATGCAAGTGAGGCTGGCCAGTGAAGTCCGGACCCAAGTTGTGACAGGGGCTCGCTGCAATGCGCCTCTGGCTGTGCGCTTGGATATGTGCAGAAAAGTCCCTCCTCAAAAGAAGAAAAGACGCAGCAGCCCAGAGGGGAAGTGTAAGGAGGGGCTTTATTCAAACAAATGGCCGTCTGGTGGCGGCGAATGCATTTCGGCACAGTGGCCTTCCTCAGCGCCCAGCACCTGACGAAATGTCTCGAAAAGTGTATATATGTATATATATTCCTTTAAACCAACAAAGGAGCAGAGGCCACGTCGGGGGAGTAACAAGGAAGCAGCTTTATTGGCAGAGTAATGGCGGATGCATTTCGGCAAATCGTGCCTTCTTCAGCGCTGCGGATTGAACCATACGGCTGCGAGGAATTCCACCTGGCTTTGGGTGTCATGCACTGTCATTTCTACCCCCGTAGACATTTGGACTGCAGCACGTAGGTCGAGACGGTGCGGGGACTCGAGGAGCACTTTGCTGACTTTGCTAGAAATCACTTTTTCCATCACCGCAATGCCTACATCCCGCCCATCCTACAGGGACCTCATTCCTATCGCCACTTACCTGGAACTTGCCCGTGCATTCTGGGTGTTGTAGTCTGGCGCTACACGGCAGGCAGCAACAGGTGGTGTTTCATCATGATAGGGGGCGGAGCCGACTTTCTTCTACAAAGAGGGCGGCTGGTTGGAACATTATGCAAAATTGGAAGCTGAGTGAAGTTCTTGGGCGCTGAAGAAGACACGATTTGCCGAAATGCATCCGCCATTACTCTGCCAATAAAGCTGCTTCCTTGCTACTCCCCCGACGTGGCCTCTGCTCCTTTGTTGGTTTAAAAGGAGTTTACTCTCATATTTACCTGCGACTTCCAAAGACGCATCACAGAGTCTCCCGCCTCACAAGTGGCCTGGAGCACTCTGGTTCTGCTACGGCAGCTTCTCTTCTCACCAAGGTGTTGGTACGGCTCCAGTGCACACCACGTTGCTGCGGATTGAACCATACGGCTGCGAGGAATTCCACCTGGCTTTGGGTGTCATGCACTATCATTTCTACCCCCGTAGACATTTGGACTGCAGCACGTAGGTCGAGACGGTGCGGGGACTCGAGGAGCACTTTGCTGACATTGCTAGAAATCACTTTTTCCATCACCGCAATGCCTACATCCCGCCCATCCCACAGGGACCTCATTCCTATCGCCACTTACCTGGAACTTGCCCGTGCATTCTGGGTGTTGTAGTCTGGCGCTACACGGCAGACAGCAACAGGTGGTGTTTCATCATGATAGGGGGCGGAGCCGACTTTCTTCTACAAAGAGGGCGGCTGGTTGGAACATTATGCAAAATTGGAAGCGGAGTGAAGTTCTTGGGCGCTGAAGAAGGCACGATTTGCCGAAATGCATCCGCCATTACTCTGCCAATAAAGCTGCTTCCTTGTTACTCCCCCAACGTGGCCTCTGCTCCTTTGTTGGTTTAAAGGAGTTTACTCTAATATGTAATATATATATATATATATCACTCACAGGCGGGTGCCGGTCGCGGTTGTGACGAACCGCCCAATATTGACGCTCCAATCCTCAATAATTCCTCAAGGAAAATTACCGCACTCACGGGGTGGGTTTCTTCGCTCAGTAAACTTTATTTGGCAGGTAGGAAACAAACGTTTCGGCGTCAAGCCTTCTTCTGTGTTTACAGTTCCTTCAAAGAGGCATGTTAATATAACGTCAACCAAAGAGGCATTGAAACAAAGAAGGGACACAAATCCTTTTACATTCATGGACGTCATCTTATAATATGCATATTATAGCGCATTTCCTATGGCGTAATAATACATCATATAGCTACGATTATTGAGCAGGTTTTTTTTCATAAGCATTTTACCTCTCAACTCAAACTTTTATGCTGTGTTGAATACAATAATCGCAATCTATTGGCCTCCCGTCTGCCTATTACTTTAAAACTGTTGCAGTACTTTAATTCGATCTAGCTGTGGATCGGCAATTGTCCCTTCTAAATAGTCCTAATTCATGCTCTACTGGTATATAGCTTTTATCAATTTATCAAAGAAATCATGCTTGGACACGGTTAACCATTAAAACTTAAACATACATGAGGAGAGAAATCAAATATATACAGTTTTCAGCAAAAAATCCCAAAATGATCAAAAGACTCAAGAATTGTTATATATATATATATATATACATATATATATATATACACATATATATACATACATATATACATATATATACACACACACACATATATATATATATACACACACACATATATATATACACACAAACATATATATATATATATATATATATATATATATATATATATATATACATATATATATACACACACACACATATAACCATCTTCAAAAATTCATACTCCAAAAAACCGTTCAGTTCATTCATATTACTGTTACTACATGGTAATTCAATTGACATCCTGCAGGATTCATTACTTTCACTGTTCCAGATGTACCCCTAATTCTTCCCCACAGTTCATCCCGCTAGGGAATTTAGTAAGGAGATCTAGAATATCTCGACTCTTAACGTCTCAATCTGCGTAGTCTGTCTCCCCCACGCGGATTGATAGTAACAGAATCTAAACCAAAATACTATAATTTATTCCTGTCGCTGTGATGAAATTCAGTGAAATGACGCACCACTGGGTAAGCTGGATCCACTTTATCTATGGCCCTTTGGTGTTCCAATATTCTTATCTTTAATTGGTGAATGGTACTGCCTATATACTTTAGCCCACAAGGGCAAATCAGGCAGTAAACCTCATGAGTGGTACTACAGGTTAGGAATTTGGTAATTTGTTTTATCTTGCCTGTATCTGGGAGTGTATGAGTTAACACTCTTTTACTGTTAGCACAGGCCTTGCCTTTGCTGCATGGAAAGAAACCCCTCATCTCCTTTAGCGTGTTAGTTTGTGTTTGTACAGTATCTAGGTGACTTCTTACAAGAATGTCCTTTAAGGATCTAGCCTTTTTAAACGTTACCCGTTTTCAAAATGGGCCAGTTTTTTTTAAGCATCTTCTTCAGATGATTGGCTTCAGATGAATATGGGGTAACCAATCTGAACTTGCCCTTACTATCTCCTACAAAATGTTCTTTAGTTCTTTGTTCATTTTTCTCAAGCAAGAGGTTTTCCCTAGGAATCCGTCTTACTTTCTGTAGTGTATTCATTAATAGTGTAGGGTCATAACCTCTTACACTGAACCTTGCAATGCTCTCTGAGGCAGCCGCCTCAAAGTCCTGGTCTTTCGTGCTGTTTCTTTTTAGCCTAAGAAGTTCCCTATAGGGGATACTCTAAATGAGTGTGGGTGGATGTTTGCTACTTGCAAATAAGTTCCCGGCAGTGGATTTTCAAAAAAGTGCAGTGTGTAAGCTGTTATTCTCCACAAACACCCTCAGATCCAGATAGTCCACTGCCACTGGACTAACTGTACCCGAGAAGCGTAGGTTTAGATTGTTGTTATTCAGAACATCGATGTATAGATCGGCTGATTCTACCGTGCCTTGCCAGATAATGAATACATCATCGATGTATCTTTGCCATTGCACTACACTGCCCTGCTATATATATATATATATTACCTACTGGCAGTCGCCAGTAGGTATATATAGTTAGGATTTTTTTGAATAGGGTTTTCTGAAAATTCTATGTTGAATAACTTTGGCGTTGATGGACGGAATTGGCTGAAATTTTCAGGAAAATGGCACATTTTGTTTCTGAGCGTCCCCTGAAAGTTTGGGGGGGTTCGTCAAGCGGGGGCCGAGAAAAAAGGGGGTCCCAAAACGTGTTTTTAACATTGAGTTTTCCATAGGGCGGTTGGACTCACTTTTAGCTCGAACGGCTAAATGGATTTCCACAAAACTTGGCAAAATTGTAGGGACTGGTAGCCCGATGTGCCTTTGCTATGTCTCAAGATATATGCTCCAGTGGTTTTTACGAAAATTAACTTTGAAAAATATATATTGGGCTACATTGGGCTATATATATATGTTAGAGCCCAAATGTAGCCCAATGATGGCCACCAGAGACAAAAAAAAACAAATGTAGCCCAAATATCAGCCAGATGTAGCCCAACTATAGCCCAATGACAGAATGTCCCAGAGTGTTCTAAAGAACAACTAGAACGCTAACAGTCTTACTTATGACAAAAGTATGGCACACCTGAAGTCATCTTGATTGGAATAAAGTGGTAACACTTAATACATTTAATTTGAAAAGGAACAAAATGAGGGGTTTCATTTTGCCATAGAAATGTTATATATATATATATATATATATATATATATATATATATATATATATATATATATATATATATATATATATATATATATATATATATATATATATTACCTACTGACAGTCGCCAGTAGGTATATATAGTTAGGATTTTTTTGAATAGGGATTTCTGAAAATTCTATGTTGAATAACTTTGGCGTTGATGGACGGAATTGGCTGAAATTTTCAGGAAAATGGCCCATTTTGTTTCTGAGCGTCCCCTGAAAGGTTGGGGGGGTTCGTCAAGCGGGGGCCGAGAAAAAAGGGGGGGTCCCAAAACGTGTTTTTAACATTGAGTTTTCCATAGGGCGGTTGGACTCACTTTTAGCTCGAACGGCTGAATGGATTTCTATGAAACTTGGCAAAATTGTAGAGACTGTTTGCCCGATGTGCCTTTGCTAGGTCTCAAGATATGTGCTCCAGTGGATTTTGAGAAATTAACGTTCAAAAAAATATATATATCTGTGACAGCGTCCCGGTTGTTGTGTTGTGTGGGTGATGTAAGTACCAACATGTAGGTACCAATGAAGAGTCTAAAATTCAATGTACACCGTCTCCTCTGTAGATATTTTGTATGTTCTAATATGGGTTATTTAAATGTAAATGTGTGGAAAAGCACTTCATGCTTTAAAGCAATTGTATTTTTGAACTGATTGATCTTTCCTCTTAGTCCTCCTCTTTGGGTTTTTTTCCCCACACTCTTCTTCAGCATGATAGTTGATAAATTCGTTCCCTCAAAAAATTTATATACATAAAAAAATTATATTAAATAAATATAAAATATATTTTTCCTTTAAAAGAAGAATACATTTTACAGCTTTTGATATTTGCTATTAAAAAACCATTGAAATTCACTGAAAAAACCATAGGTTATAGACCATATATAGTTAGGAATTAGCATTTACAAAACCTTGAAAATTCACTGAAAAAACCATAGGTTATAGACCATATATAGTTAGGAATTAGCATTTACAAAACCTTATTTTACTCACACAAAACCATTGACATTCGCATATATAGTTAGTTGCACTAACTATATATCGCGCACCCGCAATCCACTGCTGATCATGTCACATATTACATCATTCAGGACATGGTCAGTGACATCACTGATGACATCACTGATGACATCTCAAATGACATCACTGATGACATCTCAAATGACATCACTGATGACATCACTGATGACAACATCCAGTGACTGTATGTTTCTGTAAAGTTAAAATATGTCTTACATATTGAAGAATGAGTGGATGTATAAGTGTCTGGATGAAGGATTTAGTAGGCGCATGACTGACTGTATGAGTAAGTGATTAAATGTGTCTCACTGAGTGCATGGGTTAGTGACTAAACTGTCTTAATTTGTGCATCATTATGTCTGTTGTTCTGTAAACTGCTGCATGTGTTGATCAGTAGCTATATGAGTAGCTATATGGGTTATTGATTGGTTGCCCAAGTATTTGTATGGGAGACTGAGTGTGTGTGTGTGTGGGTGGCTGGGAGGTGTATGACTCTGTGCATAGATGTGTGAGCAGTTGATTCACTAGATGTATGGGTTCAAAAGTGCATGTGGAAACAGCTGTATGGGCGGTTGACTGTGTGCATGAGTGTATTCGTGAGTGAATGGATATCTCAGTGCTACATGTCAAAGTAAGTACATATGTAAAACACAGTACATGTGAGAGTTGACATATATAAATAACTGTGCATAAGAGCCAGTGAATGTGCGAGTGGCTGTATGGATCATTGTGACCTTGTATCAGGGATTGTATAAGAGAGTAAATATGTGTTAGTATATGTTTGAATAAGTAAGGTGTGTATAACTGTATAGTTGAGGAAATGGAGGTGTGATTGATTCTTTGCATGACTGACTAGGTGTGTGAGTAACTCCATGGATGAGTGACAGTCTGTGAGTGTCTGTTTACACTGAGTGTATCTAAGGTTATATTAGAGTCTGAAGAGGTTCATCGTATTATCACATGAATGATGTCATCAGTGATGTGATCAGTAATGTCAAATGAGATGTCATCAGTGATGTCAAATGAGATGTCATCAGTGATGTCATCTGAGATGTCATCTGAGATGTCATCAGTGATGTCATCAGTGATGTCATCAGTGATGTCATCAGTGATGTCATTTGAGAGGTCATCAGTGATGTCATTTGAGAGGTCATCAGTGATGTCATCAGTGATGTCATCAGTGATGTCACTGACCATGTCATGAATGATGTAATATGTGACATGATCAGCAGTGGATTGCGGGTGCGCGATATATAGTTAGTGCAACTAACTATATATGCGAATTTCAATGGCTTTGTGTGAGTAAAATAAGGTTTTGTAAATGCTAATTCCTAACTATATATGGTCTATAACCTATGGTTTTTTCAGTGAATATATATATATATATATATATATATATATATATATATATATATATACACACCACTCCAGAAGCAGGTGATCACGGAGTCACTATGCAAGTGGCTTCAATTGTGGGGCAACAAGGCAGGATAGCAGCACGTCGCTCTCGCTGGGGCTCATTTGAGCTTTTTAATTATGGAGCATCAAATCACACGGACTTCAGCCCCCATAAAGCAATGCACAGCATCATACAGAGCAGCCAATCAGGGGCGTGCAATCTTGCTGAAATTGGAGGTGGGGCCACATGGTGCTCTACGGACTGTTTGCCGCCGAGGAAGGGAGATGCCCGAAACGCGTCCGGATTCACAGTCCAATGCAAACTGGCAAGAGCGGGTGTTTGACCTTAATAAAGCTTTGGGGAGAAGCTTCCTTGCTGCCCGAGTGCTTTCTGATCTTTGGACATTATATATATATATATATATATATATATATATATATATATATACATATATATACACACAACAAGACATTGAATCTAATCCCAATACAGTGGTGAATTTATCTGCAATCCAATTAAACCAGGCCGAAAGGAGAGCAGTTTTAACTATGTTCAAACGCGTGTTGATATCTACAAATTTATCCGCAAAATTAAATTTAAAAAGTATTTTGAAATAAAGAAATAAAGAACTTCAAAAAAAGTGCAGATTCTTCGAAAACAACTGAAAAGAAGCCAGTTTCTAATCTTCTAACCTCGGATATCCCCACTCTTGTAACTATCGGCAGTCTAATCAACACTGACCAGGAGGAATCTATTGGGATCTACACAGGACGTGGTTGCTGAACTGGGCATCAGTTTAACAGGCAGAGTGGAATCCCCTTTTAAACCCAAGTCCACCTTTGTTCCTATTATGCCGCGTGACGCGATAGATATCTACCAGGATATCGTCCTCAATGAAATAAAAAAACTTCGCCTAACCATCAAAAAACGTAAAACCGGCTCTAACTTCAAGTTCAAACAATATCAGGACTTGATGAAAAAATTACAGATACACAATGAGGTGATTATAAAGCAATCAGACAAGGGGGCAATATTGTTCTGTAGCCCAGAGCAGACTATATGTTGGAGGCAAACAAACACCTAAACGATGTTCAGTGTTACGACAAATCCAATATACAACAATTGTCAGCACTGAATGCCTTATGTTTGAAACAACTCTTCAAATGGAAAGAGACAACTTAATCACTAATGATGAATTCAACTATCTGCTAACTGAATTTCCAATAACCCCAGTAATGTATTTCATACCTAAAATACATAAGAGAATTGTACCTGTACCAGGAAGACCAATAATCAATGCAAGAGGAGGAATTCTGGAGAAAATCTCTGAATATGTGGACTTCCATCTGCAAGACTTGGTAGTTGTTAGAATGGATTATTTTTTTTATATCACATGTCTTCCTGATACAAGCAAAAATTCAGACCCATCCTAAACTAATCTCTGATCACAACCCGGTAGCATTGGAATTAAATGTTGAAATGGAGGGTAAAAAAGAATCCCCACGATGGTCTTTTGAGCGCAAACTATTATTGGATCCTCAGTACTGTCAATACTTATCTAAAGTAATAGAGGAATTTTTCACATTTAATAAAGGCACTGCAACCCAGGAAATAATTTGGGATACGTTTAAAGCTGTGGTACGTGGGGAGACTCTTAGTTACTCTGGGTTTAAACGTAAGCAATTTTTAAATGAGCAACGGAAGGACTTTGAGGAAATCACAAGAGCCGAGGAGAAGCTGGCAGAGTTGTTAAGGCAAGGAGTGGAATCTGATTTGAGTAAACTGGCCCAAAAGGATCTTTCAATTAAAAGAGCTAATGCTTACTCCAAAATAGCCGATCTACTTGCTATTAATTATACCCAATACAAGGAAATAGCATACGAGTTCGGGGAAATAACTGGCAGACTGCTAGCAAAGAGAGCTAGGGAGAAGCAGGTGTATAATGACATCCTGAAAATTAGAGATTTAAAGGGGGTTATACAGGAGACTAAAGGAGGTGTGTTGACGGCTTTCCAAGAGTTTTATCAACAACTTTATAGGGAAGAAGGAGACCCCGCCGAACCGAGTGAATATTTAAAGGAAACGAGTTCATTAACTTTATCGGAGGCTCAGCGATTGAATCTCTTGGCTCCCCCTGAGTGGGAAGAGATAGAGACAGCGATTTTAGGGCTAGCCCTGGGCAAGGCCACAGGGCCAGACAATATTCCGCTGGAATTTTATAGAACATTTAGAACCCAACTTAAAAAAGAATTGGTAGAAGTTTGTCATCAGGCCTTTGAGGGGAGAGCTCCACGGTCATGGGCGGAAGTAATAATTGTCATCTTTAAGATGAAAGGAAAAAATCCAGAAGAGATGGGGTCTTATAGGCCAATCTCTTTACTGAATACCGACAGTAAAATCTATTCGAAGCTTACAGCGAACCGGTTAAACGATTTAATGACAGATAACGTCTCGATAAGACAACATGGTTTTATACAGGGTAGAGGTACCACAGACCATATTAGGCGAATAATATCTTTGCTGGATTGGGTGCAGGGGACCGGCTCTTCGGTCGGGGTGGCCCTGTTGGATGCCGAAAAAGTGTTCGACAGGGTCACCTGGGCCTTCCTGTGGGCGGCGGTGGAGAAGATGGGGATTCCCGGGGAGTTCATTAAGGCAATAAGAACACTCTATGCTCAACCGACTGCTGTCATCCGGATCTCAGGTTCTTTGTCGGGGCCGGTGCGGATAGCAAGGGGGACGAGACAGGGTTGCCCCTGCTCCCCCTTGCTGTTCGCTTTATATATTGATCCTTTTATCAGAAATCTGGAAAGGAATTTCGCAATTAAACCAGTACAGCTAAACGGTTGGGAATTAAAAGTCTGCGCTTATGCCGACGATATTGCCGTGGTAACAGCAGCACTTAACACGGCATTACCTAATATTGTAAAATTAGCAGAGGAATTTGGTCGCTATTCTGGTTATAAGTTGAATATTGATAAAACCCAGCTTATACATTCTGTGGCAGGACGTCCAGAGAATATGAAATTAGATAAAGAGGCCATATATCTTGGGATTAAAATCACCGCCAACATTGAGGAAATTATTCCTATTAATTTAGAGCCTGTAATGGCATCCTCCAATAGAATTTTAGAAAGGGTTAATAATTTGAAACTTTCTCTATTAGGTCGAAGTAATCTGATAAAAATGCTCATTTCCCCAAAATTTTTATATATATTTCGAGCCATACCATTGTTAATACCATCAGGATATTATGCCCGTCTAGAGAGAATGTGCTCTAGATTTTTATGGGGGTACCGCCGGGCCAGAAGAGCTGTGAGTTATCTCGAGAAAGAGGAGGATGGGGTATCCCAAATTTTCAATGGTATCATTGGATGGCAATAATGCAATATATGGGTATACTTTTATTGCCGGAAAATTATACAGAGGATTTTTTGTCCCCATCGATCTATGAAATGCTCCTGGGTACGGAGGCGAAACAGTGCTTAAACCGGATTATAGAGCCGAGCTACTATAAAAAGACCAAATTCAAGATATTTGACACAGCCTTTTTATTTGGCGATCTATTAAAAGAAAATTTCGACTTAACATTAATTTAACGAAGTATACACCTCTCCAGAACGGTTCTTTTTTGCCAGCGATATTCCAGGATGGGGTAATGCATAGGTGGAATAATTCTGGCGTTAAGTATTTGGGGGATCTATTTATAGAGAAGGATTTTGTATCATTTGATTATTTAATGGACACTTATCATATACCGCGCTCTGATTTTTTTAAATACCTTCAGGTACGTAGTTTTTGTTTACAGAAGATGTCACAATCCTTAATCTGTCTGGGGAATATTGAAATGTTAGAAGCGATTAAGCAGCGGCAAAGAATTGGGCCTCTGTATCAGCTAATCTTGGAAAAAAGGGAGGATGATCTAGAGGTTGTAGCGATTAAATGGCAGAATAAATTGAACATTTAATGTGTAAACATAGAGAGAAGCTTAGCAATTGCCAGAAATGTTTTGATGAATGGATCACTCATTAGTCAGCATTTTATGTCTGTCTTCAGGCTTTATTACACACCAGGGAAGATAGCCAAATGGAGGGTAGGGCGTGGGACAAGGTGTAGTCGCTGTAATCTACATGGGGCTGACGCCGTACACATGTTTCTGGACTGTCCGAAACTGGTTTATTGTTGATGTAGAGCATTTTCTTATAGCCGAGTTGTCCATCTCAGTCAAATTAACAGCACCTCTGGTTTTGTTCGGGTGCGAAGAAAACGCGGCCAACCGGACCTTGGACAGAGATATTGGATTTGTGTTTATATGTATGTCTGCTTTCCGCTTTTGCATAACATCAGGCTGGCTCGAGGAAGAACCAAAGAACTTCATTATGTGGCGAATAAAGCTTTTATGTATGTATTATCTAGAAACTGCATTATATAAACTGAAGGGTATAAGTAAGAAGACATTTGGTCGCAATTTATGGTCTCCAATCGCTAATTGGATAGGTAACGGAGATGTATTCTGCGTCTAGCTCCTATCTGTGTTCTGCTTTTTTATTCGCTTCTGTTTTTATGATTTACAGCAATTGATTTACTGTCTTGTCAACTTTGTGATATTACGGATCTGAAATGGTTAACCGGTGCTGATGCCCAAAAAAAACCTTAATAAAAAATTTAAAAAATGAAACAACTCTTCAAATGGAAAAGAGACAACTTAATCACTAATGATGAATTCAACTATCTGCTAACTGAATTTCCAATAACCCAGTAATGTATTTCATACCTAAACTACACAAGAGAATTGTACCTGTACCAGGAAGACCAATAATCAATGCAAGAGGAGGAATTCTGGAGAAAATCTCTGAATATGTGGACTTCCATCTGCAAGACTTGGTAGTTGCCCTGCCTTCATACATTAAAGACACTACCCATTTTCTTGAGAAATTTGAAGAAATAATTTGGTCATCTGAATATCTTCTGGTCTCACTTGATGTACGTGCTTTATATACTAATATAAACCATACAGATGGTATTAATGCTGTAAAATTCTTTTTAGAAAGTAGACCGATTGAATTTTATCAACATGGAAAAATGATTGTGGAAATCATCACACTATGTCTTTACAACAACTACTTACTATTCAACAAAGATGTTCACCATCAGATCAGGGGAGTAGCCATGGGGGCCTGCTTCTCCCCCAGCTATGTCTGTTTACACATGGGATGGTGGGAGGAGCAGGTCCTCCAAATACAATATAAGAGCATTTGGGAAGATCGCATCATAGGGTGGATGCGTTTCATTGATGATATATTCTTCATTTGGAAGAGACCTGAGGATTTAGTCAGAGATTGTATCCAAGAACTGAACACAAACAACCTGAATCTTTTTACTGCAGAAGTCAACACAAAATCTATTGACTTCTAAGACGTTCAGGTATGCCTTGGGGAAGCAGGTATTGAAACTACATTACATAGAAAGAGTACTGCCGGAATTTCTATGCTCCATGCATCAAGTTTTCACCCCACCCACTTAATAAGAAGTATCCCACACAGGGAATTATTAAGGCTACGTAGAATCTGTAGCACTGATCATTCCTTTGAAGAATGTATCAAGGAAAGCAAGCTCAGGTTTTTAGCCAGGGGTTACAGTGATCAAGTCATCAATACAGCCTTATCCAAAGTCAGATCCAAATCCAGAAGTGATTTATTAGTCTGCTCCAGAATGACAGGTTTTAAAAGAAAAAAGGAAACACCGCTCTCGAGAATTCAGAGAACACCTCTATGAGATTCATAACAACGTATAGTACTCAACATAAGAAGATCAGGACTATTATAAATAAACACTGGCCAATAATTCAAACAATACGATATTGAGTCAGTTATTTCCGACCCCCCACCACCACTGACATTTAGAAAATCAAAGTCCATGTACAATGACTTAGTCAAGTCCAGTCCTGAATTAACAAACCCAGTCAGACACTCTAGCACTATGTGGTTAGCACCCCGTAACAGCTTTATCCAGTGTAATACACGCAGAGCGTGCAAATTTGGTATAAACACAACCGAGTACACTACCGTTTTTGGTGCATCCATTAACCATATCAAGGCTAGATACACCTGCCACACAGAGTTTGCTGTCTACGTGTTGAGTTGCACATGCTTAAAATATTTGTCATTTACAATACCAATAGCTCAAACTTTCTTAATGCGAGACCTATTGCATTGCAAATGCTTGTTAATCTCATCAACTCTCAAGAAACCTGGATTGTTAAGACTATTCTGATTCAGTATTAGTTTTTAATAATCACAAGATGCAAAATTGTGATTATTTAGCTATTTATTTTTAAGCACGTTATTCACTTTGAACGGTTCTATTAGAAGTACTTTGAAATACACCTCCATATGAAGTTCACAAATAGACAAATGACCAACAAAGTAACAACAATGGCAATACACTAATGGGGGTGAGTAAGACCTAAAGGAAACTGACATGAATTAATCTAAGTTTTCGGTGATTTGTAGATTAGTCAAGTCAAGTATTTCTTTATTCGTTTTTTTTCGTGAACAAAACCATAAAAGCATTATCACAATTAAAATTTCATTATTACATTCTGTGTTAAAAAAAAAATACTGCTAATATATAAAACAGTTATTATAAAACATACGATGTTCTAAAAAATTATTTACAATTCATGCTATATGTTTTAAACAGAATTTGTCAAAAATTCATTACTGTGTGCATGGAGCCTAAATAGGGAAGCATCATCTTACATTTCGCATGCATGGTAAGACTTTTTAACTCTTGTTAATACAGAATTTATTCTAGATTTGGGCGATGGTGGAAGATACATTTCAGAAATTTAACAATATGCTTTGCTATCCATTCCTCACCCAAATACTGTAAGAAAACCATGGCCGGACGGCATCTTCTGATGCCCATAAATTATAGAATAGGAATCAGCAAGATCTTTCTGTGTTCACTGTAATATTTGCAAAAAAAGATGGTGTGAATGGTTGCCGGAGTAGAAATATTGTCACATGGGCATGGTGGTAGGACTAAGTCCCAGTTATTTCTCAATGGAAAGGCAAACAGACGGTGAAAAAAATTTAACCACTCGGAGCTGTGTTAAACGAACGAACGAGCGTTGATAAGGGCACATTTCCAAACTTGATTAAGCAATATATTTTTCATGTTTCTGCCGATTTTAATTGTGGATTAATTAGGTTTTAATACTAATTCAGGTAGTTCAGTTCCACACCCCGGGCATATCATCTGGGATTGTGGATGACAATCCCCCGGCTGGAAACAGACAACTGGACTGTTTATTAATATTGTAGCTATGTAGTGTTCCACTTGAGTAGGAAATAGTGCTCGGTTTTCCGGAGCAAAAATGGGCAGGGGGGCTGGCGCTGAGCACAGGCTGAGCGCGGACAGGCGCAGACGGGCTTGCCTTAGGCGCGCCAGCCTCATTATTCGTATAGCCAGGGGCGTAAAGACGAGCCCACTGACCTGCCTCCTCCCAAGATGCTGTTTCCGCGTTAAACAGCGGGCCCCAGGAGTATGTGAGAGTGTGCAGTATCGCAAATAGGAGCTCAAAGTACAAAATATCGCTGTTAACAGTTTTAAAAGTTTCAACAATAAGAACAGTTAGAAACAATTAAGAACACAGGCAATCACAGCCTCTCTAGGACAGAGGTCCTATTTTCCATCCTTCACCCTCACCTCTCCATGCATTCTCCTGTTGATCTTAAGCCCTTACATTATTGCCATTCACTTGGTCTCTTTTCTACACATATTTCCATTGCTACCACTAACAAATATATTGTTTATCCATAATCTAGTCTTTACTCACATTGTCTTCCTGTAGACATCTTGCATTTCTCTGTCTGCAGAGCATTATAAACATTGCACTCTGCCTCCGAGACAAATTTACATTCACATCATATTTCACGTTACTTAGCTTCCCAGTCCAACCTTATTAGTGTATAGCATAGTCTAGGTCTTTCATTAAAGTACAGTCCTCCTTTATCTTGAGACTTTGTGTCCAGCTTCACAATTTTACTTATTGTTCCTCTTTCTCATGCCTTATCCTCTCAGTTGTCTTAATAATTGCTCTCCTTTGGAACCCTCTTCCATAAAAAAAAAAACTTTGCATGCTACATAATCTGAACTAATTTCATAAACTCCAAAAGTTAATTTTCTTGCCTTACCTTCCCCGATTGTTAATCTTCATCCTCCAAAACATTCAATTCTAAGAGTTTCTATTAGTCTTAATATTGCTTATTGAGCATTTATTTTACCTGCTCGCCTTCAACAATATACTGTCAGCCAGACTTTGTAATCAGTATAATAATATGCATTCCTATGAAGTTCCAGAACAACAGATTTAAAATGACACCTCCTAAATGTGCTGATAAGACATCAAATGAGCAATTCAGAGCGACACAGAAATTCAAAGAACGGAATGATCTGTATTTTAAATATAAAAACCCATGCCTCCATTATCAAACGAGAATCCTTCATTTATTTCGATATACTACACTTACATCATCGCACGACATATTGTATTCCGCCAACACAGTTCGACATCGAGCTGCTATTCTGCATTGACTTTGTCAAGGAAGATTTTCAAATGTATATTTTTTCAAGTTATATATCCAAGCAAATGGAGATAAAGAAAATAAGAACAAGCTTTACAAGTTCAATGGTACAACAATCACAATGTAGATATGTCATTTAAATAAAACATAAGCAGGAAGGGACATATTTGAGAGAAGTATTCCATTGACCAATGATCGAAGTTACTCTTGATAGGATGGTTTAAAAAAAAAAAAAATCTATTGTAAAACAATTCATAACAAAATCTATACTAATAGGTATCGAAATATATGTTTAACAAGCTGTGATAGGTAGTGCGAACGCACAATCAAAAGTGTATATAGTTATGATCTGATTTCATATAGGCCCCAAATGATTTCTTTAGCATCCGGAAAATACATGTTTACCAAATAATCTAACTACAGGTGATGTGCAATGATGCAAAAGGAAGACAAATAAAGTAACTACATAACATATTGGTTTATACCAAAAGTAAAGAAAGCACATGGCGTTGATAAAGGGCTGATTCATACACAAGGACTCGAGGAAGAGATATGAACTGGGCCACCACCCCCTCTCCTACTTCCAGGCGGTCCTTCTGTGCTCTTAACTCATGGAGGTCTATGCATGAGGGACTTTAGAAGGAAGGATTTTATCTTAAGCAGGATGCTTATTTACCCTTTTCAGTTTTGCTCGTGTTTGAAGTGGGCGACATGAGTGCATGTTTGGGGCAAACAAAGTAAAATACAACAGTAGGACATCTTCAGCTGCAAAATGGCTTCAATCAAAACTTCACACTTTTATCATGTTTGATACAACATCAAAAGGATACATTGATGGCGCTACAACGCGCTTGTGTATTCCAGCAAAAAACAAACCTATCAGCGTAATGCAGCTAATAGTGAAAAAGGGATGATTCCAGAGTGATGTGAAAAAAGATACCTGAAAAAGAAAAGTCCCAGATTAAAATTTAAGCGAGGCCATAGACATTCTGCTTCCTTGATCAAAAAGCTCTTAAGTATCCAGATGTAAGCAGGAATTTGGAACACAATACACGATTTAAAAATGTGAAAAGCAGAATTAATTAATTTGATCGCTCAGAAAGAAAACATTTGAACAACTACACACTTGAGCAAAAGACCCGGATATTTACTGATGAATAACTTAGCTGGTGCCAGCAGGCCCCCAAAAGGTGCCATGTGTACAAAGCTGGTATTCATGGGCTCTAATCTAATCTTGAGTCAACACATCTGAAATCACAAATTAATGAACAAAATCAATTAAATGAAGAGTGATTGCACCAACTATGTCTAAAAGGGAGGTGTAACTGCAGAGCATTAAGCTGAACTGAACGTCCACTGAGCGAAAGCATAACCAGGGAAAGAACAGATCATACATCATTGCTCATCCAAATGGGTAAATATGAATATATGCAAAAACGAACTAGTCACGAGTGATACATTTTTTTTTATACTGTTTTTATTGGGTTTTTTTCTGGCACAAAACAATGCACACAGAGCAAGCATATGCGGATACGAACAATACCAAAACGAGATTTCCCACCTACCATTCTCGTCTCGTCTCCGCCGAGGCATGACAATATGAATTTCGGACATGTTTAGTCGTCGTTCTACCAGGAAAGGGGTGGTGATGGGAATATCTAATTGTGGTTAGCATTTGTTAAGTCACGTGTCCTATCATGTAGTCCAAAATATTTTCTCCATTTTCCTCAGAGCTTATCAAATTTGTTGGGGCAACCTCTTCACCTTGCATACCACCCTTTACGCCTCCATACACCGGTTCATGCCCTCCCACATGGCTTTATAGGTGTTTTTGTCTGCCCCCACAATTTGCCCATATCCGTTTTGCAATAATAAAGGCCAGCATAAAAAACAATTGCGGTCTAGGGATGTCTACGTCATTTGGGTTATCCAGTATGACCAGGTGAGGCGTCCTAGGGATATCTATTTCCAATATGGCTTCCAAACGTGTATGACTCCTCCCCTCCCACCCCCACTACAAACCCACCCTGGGACAGCTCCATAGCATATGTAGGAATGCACCATCTTCTGTGACACATCTTTGGCAATATGAATCTGAAGCCCTTCCCATTTTAAATAGTTTGGTTCTGCTGCACAAGTTACTTACCTTTGGTAACATATCTGTAAGAGACATTAGTTAGTGATGGATTCCTTACGAATTACCCCCAGGCGTCAGACTGGATCCGGAAAGTTTTCGTCAGTAGTATCCCTGAGCGTCGGAAGGTGGCGTCGTGCGGCGCCGCGTCCGTCGTAGGAGTCGTGATCGCCGGGATGACGTCACTGCAGCTACTTGGACGCTACCCTTGCACACTGACGTCATGTTTTGTACACGACTTTCCGCGCCAGGAACGCAGAGCCATGCAAGGTACTGACCTCTGGTGCACTGAAACTAGGGCCCTGAAATGGATGAACTTAACCCTAGAAATCAGTTCGCAGAACGGGGAGGATGGGTGGGGCGGTAAGGAATCAATCACTAACTAATGTCTCCTACAGATATGTCGTTACCGAAGGTAAGTGGAAGTCGAAAAGGACTTGACCACATTGAATGGGGATACCTATTTGTAACACTTCACAAATTTGGCCTGCGTAATGATTTTATTGCCAAAGTTAAATGGCTGTATGAGTTTCCCACAGCCCAGGTGAACTGTAGAATTTATTTAATCTGATCCCACCCCTGTGAACCAGGGATCGCGTAAGGGGTGACCATTGCCCCCCGCCCCCCTCCTTTTTCTATTGGCCCTCGAGCCCCTGGTGGCAACTTTTCGCTAGTCACCAGAGATTGTATGCATCCCCATTCCGGGAGGACCCCGATCTGTATTTCGATACACGGATGACTTTTTACCAATGCACACTGCCCTCTATACCTCCCTTCAAGCCCTCATGGAGATAGTTACAGATTTAGCAGGAATAGCCGGATTAAGATTGACTGAGGGGATGAGCCAAGACCTGCCCATGTCGCTGCCACAAAAAAGTCGGCATTCAGTGGATAATAATTTCAATGGAAAGCATCCTGTCTCAAGTACCTAGAGGTATACGAAATAGGGGGCTGCAGCACATGGTCCTGAATGAATCTGAACCACTCATGGCAAGAGCTTAAGCGAACTACGTCAAGTGGTCGCACCTAAACCTGTCACTATGAAGCAGAGAAAAGCAGTAAAAAGCATTTGCAATGCACTAGGTCTCACAATTGCAAGAGTTTGAGCTATTGGCATTGTAAATGAATATGCTTTTTATTTATGCGTTGTAGTTTTTAAAACAGATAAACAAAAGGCATTCTCATTCTTAATGCCAATAGCTTACATTTTCGCAAATGCAAGACCTATTGCATTGTAAATGCGTTTGACGCTTGTGCTGTAACATTTTTTAAAAAAGCGTTAGGAGAGAGCGTGTCCTGATAGCTATTTGAGAAAATAGCACTCTGAGGCTCTAATTAAAGCCTACTGAGAAACAAAATATGTAACGGTGTGTTGCCACAGGAGGTTACAAAATGAGACAAGGTGGTATACTAAGGAGGGACTACTAAGCCTATTGCCCAATGAACTGCCACAGTTTACAGTGGTCAATGACACACTCCAATGGAAAATATGGGCGGAGCTTCAAGTCCCTACCTGAAAACAGCATGCCTAGCAGAGCAACGCATGTGCTGCCCAGGCTCAGCCTAAAACGTTGCATCCTGTGTTTTTTTCAAGATTTCTACAAAGGTTTTAAAACCATTCCACACATCAATACTCAAATCAGTGTATTATCTGTAAAGCATTCCGCATTGGTCTGCTCCCAGTACAGATGCCGAGCAGAAGACTCCTGCAAAACGTGTGCACAAGTCATGGGAGAGGATTATATAAACGCTCTAATTTGGTGCAAGTAGCGGTCAAATGAAAAATGACTATTAACTGTGATTGTTTGATTTTTAATTGCACGCTCAGTATATTAGTAGTAGAGGGTGTGGCTGTTTATTGGGGGTGGGAGAAACAGGCTCCAGCCACTCTTCACACAATCACCCCTAATTCTTCAAGGTGCCCAACTTGATAATACATAGCTCCGCCCCTCAGTGATACTCCAAGGGCCAGCAGTTCCAAATGCGAGGTGAGGAGCAGCCTTATGGTGTCACCAGCAGGAGGTACCAGATTGAAGCTATGTGCAAAAACAGTCCTACAGCAGGAACAAAAGGTGTCAGATCGACAGATGGCAATTTACCAGAAGTACCAAAAAGTCTTGCGCTATTCACGGATACCCCAAGTAGTTCACAAATGGCCTGCAATGAAGACTTTCAATTACAGAGAGCAAGACAGAGTTACAACAAGGGTTTCAGCTATTGGCATTGTAAAAGACAATGCCCTTTTTGAGCTGTTTTAAAAAACAACACATCAACTAAAGACATTGTCATTTACAAAGGCAATAGCTAACAACTCTCGCAAATGCGAGACCTATTGCATTGCAAATGCTGGATCTGTGCCCCATGCAGCTTGCGATATTGTCACGACCATGGAACCAATGAAAGTTAGGAGAAAATACTTCTATAGTTATACACTGCTACAATTAGTAGTGAACGTTTTAATTATAGTAGTGCATAATTACAGTTTTCTTTTCTCCTAACTTTCACAATGCAAAGGGAAGAGGATGTGGCCTCACAACTACAGCTGCTGACTTTGGAGCTGGGGAACGAAGTTGGAGCCTCGGTGTCAGCTCAGCAACCTGGGATCCTGGGCGAATCACTTGATCTGCCCGTGCCAACCAAAAAATAAATGTGTCCTTGTGTAACGTAAGTGGTGCTTATGTAAAGCACAATACCTCATCCTCAATGCATGGAAGAATGGTTTGCTGTCGACATCAACCCGGTATTTGAATCCAAGGGCATTTTGAGAAAGCATCGTAAAATCAACACATCTCGTGCAGTCATTTCCTTATCTGATAACCTGGATACTCGCTAGACAATGACTGTAGGCATACTAAAATCACCATTTCTTATTTAGTGATTCCATCCTCATGATGACATTTTCCTATTGTATTTTGCAATTGTTTCATGCGCTAGCATAAAATTAACACCTTTTCCAAAAACGCACTCCGATCATGCTTCAGACTAGTGGTTGTGAATGAAGATTGGCAGAAACTGAGACGCTACCGGTGGAATTTGGTGAAAATAACATCTCGTGAGCTTCCCTTTACCTAGAGACAACAAGACCGCAAGTGGTGCGCGCGCGCCACAGCGAGACATGTGGTTTCAATTATCGCGCCCGTGTCTGGGCACGATAATTGAAACCACATGGCAGCGGTGCGCGTAATAGACACCAATAGGCCATGGGCGGAGCAATGCGCCCGCCTTTGGCCAATTGCGTGCAGTCTTTGATAAAAAGACTCACGCAAAGGCCAATAGAGTGGTCCAAAAGGTAAAGCACACGCACGAGCGTGTGCTATTCCTAGGGCAGTTTTCAAACCGCCTTCAAGAGGTCTCAGTGCATGAGGAATGCTGCGCACTGCAACGCAGGTGCGAGACCTAAACCAGATTCATGCACATTTTAGGCATGCTACCTTGTTCACACCCTTGAGAACATCGCAGGACTGAGTTTCGCAATGGCCATATTCTTTGCCCACCGGAAGTGCGAAGGTCTGGGTCTCCCCTCAGTGCAACACTAACACAGCACTGCACCCAGCACAGTTAACTTATACGCATTGGTACACCCCAGACCCTCCTCTGTGGGTTAGAATTGAGAGGAACAGCACAGGCAGTCAGTTGCTGTACAAACAAGGAGAGAGGGCAACTGTCACAGACTCCGAATCCTATTTTCCAACCAATTGTTAAAACATAGACATGCGCCAACAGACTCTTATTCAGTAGAGGCTAACATACAGGACAAGGCAGAATGCTAGCATCTGAATTGGAGGAGCCATGCTTCAATGGGAACGATGGCTATCACAACGTTTAATCTGGTTCGGTTGCAAGGCATTCCAAAATCTTTTGAGGAGCTTAGGGAAAAATTCTGACTTCTGCTGAACAGGGGAAATGCCTGCAATTAAGCCATCTGCCTTTTTCATAGACTGGGGACACAACCGTGGGCTGTTCAGCCCCTCCCAGTGGTATCTTACCTTTACAGTCAGACAATTCAAAGGGGTTATGTCAGGTCTTCACAGTAGGCCGATACAGCACCTGTACTGCCAACCCCAGATAACGAGCTCCTTGCCGATGGCAACAATGGCTTCAAATGGACCATGCAGAGGAGGATTGTGCAGAGTTACTGGAGAACTCCGACCGGGAGCAGGGGAGTTGAGAATGAAAATCTGTCTTTTTAAGTCACTTCAAGATTGGTATGGGACACCCATGAAAATAGAAAAATCTGGCTTACTTCATCACACCAAAAAGAGTTGGCATTGCATGTGGCTGCAGTGTTATACTGTTCACTTGCTGCATAACTGCCCTGATATACGTGTTCTGTGGGATGAAGTGGGGTCTAACTTAAGTAGATCAGTCACCATCCTTACACCAACTCTGCACCACATGATAATTTTTCAGGACACTGTTGATGCCCCCACCCTGAATAACCACATATGTCTCTTACTCGCCA
Organism: Lissotriton helveticus; assembly: GCF_964261635.1. NCBI lineage: Eukaryota > Metazoa > Chordata > Amphibia > Caudata > Salamandridae > Lissotriton > Lissotriton helveticus. The sequence continues at coordinate 302,342,213 of NC_136073.1, read as the reverse complement.
CAGCGAATGGTTGCGGCCAAGTTATGCACTGTACACCATTGACGTTCCCCACATGATGAATGGATAGCTGAAATGTAGAAGGGCGCTCTTATGAGAGAATGTTTTACACACTTCAAGATAAGTCTGGGTCTTTAAGTCAAGGTACCACTCCTGAGCGATGATACTAAATTGAAACGCTGTCTCATGCCTAGTGCCCCTTACTACGTACAATGGTTACATGATCTCCATCCACCAGAGTCGTGCCGCCACACCCTGACTTAGTCATACTCATACAGGACCGCCCACCAGGGGGATGCACTCTGGGGTGGACTCAGACCGGAATGGTACCTGCCCTTGTTAGACATTATCCGGGGTAGTTCCACAGAAGAGATGTTGTAGGGCATACCTGGGCTGCACGCTGTAACTAGCCGATGGCTTTCTCTTAACACTGCACCTTGTATATTCTCTCTCCCGCCCTCCCTCCATCCCTCCCTCGAAGCACTGAGAAGTCTACTTGTCCAATTAATTCTGGTGATCCCCTTTATCTGCCTTCACTGCGAAATCCCCTTGCCACTCTCCCTCGTAGGAGTCCTGGTGGCCATATATTAACAAAATGTGCACCCTAAGGCCAACATCCAGGGGACACCAAAGTATCAGGGCTTATGCATTGAGGTTAAGAGAAAATGGCCATTGCAACGGAGGAATGACCAGAAGATCTCCGACTCTTCTGGGATCAACTTACTTTCAAGAAAAGGAAATATGCAGGAACTGATCAGTTTATGTAGGGGGTAGTGTCTTTTGCATACACAACTGGAGATATAACTCTCACCACAAAAATCTATGTAGCCTGCATGGTTGGAATCCCACAGAACACAGCACAGGGTATACCCAGCCACAGGTTATAATAAGCAACGTTGCAGCAGCAACTCTCAGCTATCCTCAGAACGCATCTTGGGTACAATGATGGGTCACCGTGTCTTTTACAGAGCATAGGTACTTCTGTAGAGTGCCACAAGGATATCCATAAGATGCGAGCAGCTGACGTTTTTCGGCTCAATCCTGCCATTTCCCACTTCCTCCAATGGCTTTGGTGATTTTGGCTGAAACCTACTGCAGAGCAGGGAGTTCTCCCTGTGGTCAACTGTGAAGGTAACATCTACAGAATCAGTTTTTAGATACCATAGACCCTGCTATGCAGCCCCCCAGGTTTTGCCTGCTTTGTGGGTCTGCAATGAGGTCAAATTTCTTCTGGGGGGGCTCCTTGGGGAATGCGGATTCCTGAGAGTACCACCGATTACAGGTGTGTCTTCTCCATGAATCAGGTCTTGGAGACATTCAGATTAGGATCATATAGCGGAATCAACTGAGGTTATGTGGTGACATCTGTTACAATATGTCAGACACTGTAAGTAACAGGCCATGCCCCCACCCCCAAACTAATGACCTGCTGGCCATGGGCACTCACAATTCTGTTAAAATAATAGGATGCATGTACTGTTCCTGCAAAACACATATCAAGAGCTGCAGCAAAAGAAATCTCAAGTTGCATATTGCTTGAACAGAGTCAGCTCTATAGTAAATCAAAGTGGAAGCATATAGCCTCATAGAAAACCAAGTAGAATAGCAACCAAACAGATCTACTACTGATTTCATCTAACAACTACTTTTCTTCTAGTAGTATATTTTACTAAAGTATACATCCAAGACAACTAACGGAAATGTGTTATAAATTAAGATTCATGCAACACATAGCATACAAATCCGCTTAATGGGAGTTAATAATAGATATCCATCTTAAAATGTAAAACCTACTTTAGAATTATGATACCCATAGGGTGTTACTGGAGAGTGTTTGACGCCTCCCCCCGCTCCTAAATGGTGGTCGCCTAGGAGCCCGTGATTGGGAATTTTATTATTTGTCCACCCAACTACAGTGAGCGGCTGGCTGGAACTGCCTGAGAAAAGTAGGGTCAGATGGATAGATTTACTCCTCAGAAGGCATTATTGGCAAAGCTTCCGATTCAAAAGGCTCACCTCCCGCTACCGGGGGTTCTGTTGTCGGTTGCTTTGGAGAGTTGGAAGCGATATCTGCGTCCAACGGCTGGGAACCCATTATATGCCCCAGCATTACCATTGATGGGGTTCCCACATGGAGACCTGATCATGTTTTATAGAGCCCAACAGTTGTCGACGTGGTCGGAGGCTGGGATACTGACAGTAGGCAACGGTTTTCAGCTGGGAACATTAATTCTACTACAAGATTTATTGGCACACTATGAGCTGCCTCCGGGTCAATTCCTGGTCTAGGAGGCTCTGGCGATGTCGTTCAGAGACTTATGGTCCAGTGTTAGAAAGGAACCCAAAACTCATACGGTGTTGCAGTCACTGACAACCATGGGTGAAGTACGACACCTAGTGAGATGGTTTATACAGCTATGTTGCAAATGGCCAGTAGACCTCTTATGGCTTTAAAGACCAGATAGGAGGCATAACTAGGATGTGACCTGTCAGGCTGCGAATGGTCAAGGGCACTGGCGTATCCAAATAGATATCTAGGAATATGCGGTTGAAGTTTACTCAATGAAACTACTTGCATATGACCTATCTAATGCCTCATAGACTTAAGGCCATATATGGGGTGGGGGGAGAGGGGGACCAGGACTATGCCCTAGTTGTGCTGAATTGGACGCGGGATTTGAACAAATGACCTGGATTTGCCCACGCTGTGCCTGTTTGGGTGGGGTGGGGGGGGGGGGGGGGGGAGTAACAAGTAGGCTAACCTGTACACTGGGATTCCCAGTCGATTGTTCCTTGGAGGTTTGCCTGTTATAACTCTTGCCGAGACCCAGATCGAGGAAGATAGGCTCCAGGTTTTGAGACTGGTCCCTGGCTCTGGCGAAAAGATGCATAGCACTAGTATGGAAGTCGGAAATGGGACCAGAGCTAGAGGTTTGGCAGCAAGATGTGATGACCTGGGCCAGGGCGGAGGAGCGAGCACTCCTTCAAGAGGATAACCAAAGAGTGCGTAGACGCCCTATTGCAGAATTGGGGTTGAAGATATTTAGGACCTGGGACCAACTGTATAAAGACATAGAGAATACCAATAAGGATGGAGAAGGTGGGGTTGGAGGGGGGCAGGGTAGCTCTCCAGGGCTTAAGCAAAAGTAGAGAATATATATTAGTGATAATTCTATGTTGTAGTCGAGGGACTATGGCGGACCCTATATGGTGGATACCGTTCCTATCCCTATTCTGGAGCCCGTGCCTGGAAACACAGATAGGGTGTGTACTGTGCAGCACTACTTGCCTTTCGCTCCCCCTCTCTGGCTCTCCCTGTCTCGGCTGCCCCACCTTACCCTGCAGTGGGAGACGGCCATAGGAGCACAACACTCCTGTACGAGCCTTCATTGGGGAGAGTTGTAGACCCCCCGAAGATAAGAGTTTAATTTTCTTATTATACGTTTACTTTGACTGGCCACAACAATGGTTCCCATTAGAGATATGAGTGGAGCATGGCAAAGTGGTGGGTGACCTTATGCAGTTTCCTGGTACACTGGAAGATTCCTCAGGTGTACTTTATATATGGCGGGTATAAATGAGAGACATTAAGGCATCTGGACTGATGAGACAAACAGATATGGTCAGGGATTTATGGAATCTCCTAGATCTCTTGGGTACTGGTGATTTACTAGAGTGCTTTACGCAGGCAGTTAGGGGTAGGGGGTAAACTGTGGTCCGTTGCTTTTATATATCAGCTGGGAAACATCTGTGGTCATTTCTTATACTTGTGATGACGATCTGAGTACATACATCCTTGTGACGTGCTACGATAATATAACTGAAATGTATATTGTAAAATGCGAATAAAGACATTTATAAGCTTGTTGACAAACAACTACGGCAATAAATAGTATATAAAATATACACACAGTCTTGAAATCAAAGGGTGGAAAGTGGGAGCAGATAAAATAATATCTACAGGGTTGCCTTACTTCCAAATCCTTACTTCAAACTTTCACCACAGAATCACCACAAAGAACTATAGAAAATATTTGCAAAACGCTTTCACTTCTTACTTTAAGGTGGTTTTTAATTTCCATATTATGCAATATTTCTTTTACCTATAAGGCTTGTGCTGTACCATCTATCATTGAAAGGATCACAGAAACACCATTATCCCAAGGGTCCCCAAATAAATTGGGCTCTTTGGACTATACAAGCACTCCCTATGATCCTGCCATTTTAGGTCAGGCTTCTACTTTGACTAGATCGTATTATTAGATATATGTGGGTTCTGTAGCTCCAGCTATTTAATTATATTATCACTAGGAGCACCCCAGTGCACAAAGAATGCACACGACCCACAGCCAACACCCAGAGATCACCGACCCTGCTCTGATCATTGTTTTGTATATTAATGAATACTGCACTTTGACTGTACATGTCTATCTAGATTTGAACTTTTTACCATTTATTAAAAATCCTACTTTAAGTTGGCTTTCATTTTGATTCAAGTATTTTACAGTGATTTCTGGAGGATACATTGTACCAGAGGCGACTCTTGTTTCCTAGATAAAACATATAGTCATCATCACATCCAGTAGCTAATGCTTTCGGGTAACCTCACGGGGATACTCGGCGAATACTGAAATCAGGCAACAAATGCAAGAAGCATTTGCAATGAAATAGGTCTCGCATTTACGAGAGTTTAAGCTATTGTCATTTACAATGGAAATAGCTCAAACTCTCCTAAATGCAAGACCTATTTCACTTCAAAGAAGCAGCCGCCATTGTCCTGGGCTACTTGAAAGTGAAAGCGCACATGGCTAGGAAAGCACATCGTGCCTGCAATAGGAGAAACCCATTAAGGAAAATAGTGCTCACAGACTAAATAAGACATACCGTTTCGCAACAGAAGTAAAAGGGCCAGTCGCCATGGGAGGTTACAATTGCAGACAAGGAGGGACTAACAAGCCTAACAACGACTTGCAAACCAGCGTTTACTAAGGATTATGACACAAGCCAATGACAAATATGGGCGGATAGTAGGTGGGGCTTTAAAGCCATACTCCAATACTGCATGCATCGCAGCTGAGCATGCGCTGCCTGGACTTGACCTTAAAAAAGGAGTCTTTGTTTGTTGCAGACATAAATGCGGTAGAGCCTGCCCTGTGCATAACCATGAAGAAGAGGGCATGGTACCAAGAAAAGATAAGTATACACAACCTGTATTACGTTGCTACTTACCATTTGGGAGAGATTTTTATGCAGTGTGTTCGGGAAGGATGTACGTCATCACAACGCATGCTTTTACTCCGCATGCCATTACAACGCAGTTTTTACAACGCAAGTCGTTACAACGACTTGCGTTGGGGGGTGCTGGATAGTGGAATAGTTAAATTTTCTATTCCAACTCCAGTCCCCGTGGATAGTAGGGAAGGTGTTGTATAGAAAATTAAACTATTCCCTATCCTACAGCGCCCTCCAGCGCAAGTCGTTGCAACGACTTGCGTTGTAATAGCTGCGTCGTAATGGTAGTGCGGAGTAAAAGTTGCGTTGTAAAGGATGTTTCCCGTTCGGGAAAACAGGGACAGTCTGGCACTGCCTGATAAAAGTGGATTTGATAAAAGACGGGGCATTATGTAGATGTTGCTACAGCTATAGATGATTAACGAAAAAGGGGTGACCCGGTGTCCCTCAGAACCTGGGTATATGACAGTTCAAGAAAATGTTGGTTCTGTTGGGTGAGACAGGTTATTTGAACAATGCTCGTAAATGCATATAAAAGTAAATCAACTCTCTGATACAAGGAATAGTGTTTCAATGAGAAATCAATTGCTCAAAACACGAAAAAAAAAACCAAGGTTATATATTCCAAAATATTGTATTATACATATTAACACGTTTGCTCCTTTGTAAAACTGAATTACTTCATTCATAAATTAATTCGTACAAACATAGCAAGACCATGAAAAACAATTTTGTGACTTATTGTGAAATGAGTGCTCAGTGAACAGGATAATATATACAGTGCAGGAAATGAATCTATACAAGTATATATACAGGTACAATTGGGATTTGGTCAGATGATGGTTTGATCTCAACCAAGGATTCCTTTGGTTACTGAGGGAATCCTGGTGATTCTGAACCTTTGGATTCGTCGACGTTTCGACCCAGGTGTGCCCCAGTGGGTGGTCACGGCGGGTCTTTCTCAAGACAGAAGGGGAAGGGAATGGTTTAAAGATCAAGGCAGGGGTATCCTTGGGTTGATCTAATGTGGCTCGGTGGCCTCTCGCATCTGTCGCATGTGTGTCGGGGAAAATCTTTTTGGATCAGACTGATGCCGTTTCCGGGAACAGAAATTGAGATTTTCCCCGACACACATGCGACAGATGCGAGAGGCCACCGAGCCACATTAGATCAACCCAAGGATACCCCTGCCTTGATCTTTAAACCATTCCCTTCCCCTTCTGTCTTGAGAAAGACCCGCCGTGACCACCCACTGGGGCACACCTGGGTCGAAACATCGACGAATCCAAAGGTTCAGAATCACCAGGATTCCCACAGTAACCAAAGGAATCCTTGGTTGAGATCAAACCATCATCTGACCAAATCCCAATTGTACCTGTATATATACTTGTATAGATTCATTTCCTGCACTGTATATATTATCCTGTTCACTGAGCACTCATTTCACAATAAGTCACAAAATTGTTTTTCATGGTCTTGCTATGTTTGTACGAATTAATTTATGAATGAAGTAATTCAGTTTTACAAAGGAGCAAACATGTGTTAATATGTATAATACAATATTTTGGAATATATAACCTTGTTTTTTTTTTCGTGTTTTGAGCAATTGATTTCTCATTGAAACACTATTCCTTGTATCAGAGTTGATTTACTTTTATATGCATTTACGAGCATTGTTCAAATAACCTGTCTCACCCAACAGAACCAAAAATTTCTTGAACTGCTACAGCTATAGAGACATCCCGGTATATAGGAGGCAAGGGAGGTGTAAATTGTTATGACCATAAGGGAGTGGGACAAGAGAAGGAGGCATGATTTAAGAAAAAATGCTGAGGAATGTGGAAGAAGAGAACAGGTTAAGGTGTAGAAGCCTCTATAATGAGGTGAGAGAGAGACAGGTGAGGAAGAAACATAAACAAGACCTTTTGTGGCGAGCTGACACTTGTGGAGTACACTGCACACAAATATTACAGTCTGCATAGATGTCATGGGCACACAATTACAAGTGCACAACACAGCAAAACCGAAAACTTTTAACTGTTACACTACTTGGGCTAGAGAACATTGCAACATGCCAGTAGCTAAGGGCAGCCAAACACGCAACGCTGCTCCATGGCAGTGAACAGGGTGAATTACATATTTTAATGGATAAACTGAAGCTGAAGCCAGCGTCAGGCTTGGTACATAATAAATGTGCACAATATAGAAAGATGGCTATTCGGACGCATGTGACGTCTGCATTGAATCGCTTTTATGGCTCGTGCCCGCACGTGGTTGTCGTACCCTGCCTAGTATTAATGGCAGCCAAACTCAGTAAATTTCCAAGGTGGAAAAATAAGTGCTGATCCCCAAAAATAAGTGCAGGTGGCCTTCGCCGGCAACCAGCCTCTCAAAGTAAGTACTGTGGTAAGACAAAACGTAGCAGTGGTTGCTAAGTAAATGTGAAAGTCAAATAGTAGCAGTCTCACGAGCCACGCCTTCGTATTGCCCAAAATGAGCACTCTCTATAAAAACAATAGGCTGCCCACTGTATCGTCCAGGAACCACTGTCATTCGGAAGGTTCTAACAAAAAACAGTTCGTCAGCACTTACCTGTAAAACTCCCTTGTTGTTTGGTAGACATTCTGACCGGGTTGTTCCGTATCGGACTTCAGACTGTCTTCTTTTTAGGTCGAGCACACGCCGTGAGCCGATCTGTTTGTTGTCTGTACTGTATGGGTGGGGTATGACTCCTCCCACACTTTGGCATGTGTGCCATTCATTTAAAACAGTGGTAGCCTGCTAATCCCTACCAGCAGCAGTTAAAGGTGCTGGCAGCAGGCCCGCACTCGGACACCGCCTCAGATGTGAGAAGCAGCGCAGATTGGAATCAGCTGCTCACAGTGAAGGGGCAGGCAGGGATGCGAGGACAGCCCGCAGCCCGCGGCCCACGGGCGCACGCGCGCTGCCGCCGTCTTAATGCAGTGGGAGGTAGTCGCGGGGTCTTGCTCTGTGTGTGTCGACATCCGGTCACACCGCATGTTTCATAAGTTACTGCCCAGCTCGAGTGCGGAATGCTAACTAACTTCACCTAAAAGCATCGGTGATAACCGAAAATAAAATAAGCCAGAACGTTGCCTCCCTCGTGGTGTTATGGGGCGAGAGGATGGGGCTAGTGTGTTTATGTAGGAGGGTGACCCTTTACCAACTCACAAACATGCTTCCCCCAGCATCACCCGCAGATTTCTCAACCACTCCCCACAATTTCGGCCCTCTTACCCCGGTTCCGATGGAACTCATGTTCGTGGTGAATCTGCACTTTCCGGACACAGGCGATCCCGCACACCAACAGAGTAATAACGTGCTGACTCATTGGCTGGGTATCCACCAATCAGTACGCGTGATGCCAAGAACACGTGACCTCTTGCCAGAAGAAAGCAGGGATTCCGGGAGTGATGGGGTTCCCGGGAGAGAGCAGGCAAGGCATAACGGTGTGAGACACCACGTAGCAGCGCAGCAAGAAAAGAGCCAGGTGAGTGGGGGGTGAGTGGGGAGTGGGGGGGGTGCGTGTGTGGGTGTAGGTGTAGCTGTGTGTGTGGGCGTGTAGCTGTGTGTGTGCGCATGTGTAGCTGTGCGTGTGTATGTATATGTGTGACTGTGTGCCTGTTAGCTGTGCGTGTGTGTGCTGATGCATTGTGCCTGCGTGGGTGTATGTATGTGTGTGTGTGTGTGTGTGTGTGTGTGTGTGTGTGTGTGTGCGCGTGATTTCGAATGCCTGACCTGCTCTGAATGTAGGACAGGGGATGTGCACGGCGCCGGGCTGGGCGTGCGCGCCCCTGAGGTCAAATCGCCAAGGAAAAGCGCGTGCACATCCCCGGTTCTACATTCCCGGCAAACCCACAACAATAGGTCTTTCGCTGGATTCAGCGCTTCGCGCTGCTAACACTAGCGAGACCTAAAAAACGGGTATTGGTTATATGTGCATATTCACTTAGTATACAAAAGTAGACAATACTCACATTTGAGATTAATTCCTTCTATATTCATCACACTTTTGTTTCTGTATAAACAATATCTTAGATACAAGATCGCTACACCCCAATCCACATGAAATATATATCTTGATGTAAATTCTCATTTAAGATGGCAAATATTTCGAGGTATATCAGACTGACATCTTTTATATTCTGCAAAGTGGTCAATTAACAGGACAGCAGGATGAAATTACCAACCTTTTGTGTTTCAGGGTCTATTAACCAGTTCCACGCGCCAGTAGCCGTACAGACCGACACCACTATCAGAAGCACTGTTAAGAATAAAAGATCAAGATTATCATTTCACTCCATTACATTTCTTGTTGTTGCTCTGTACTGTGTGACAAAGTAGTTTCCATATTCTTGGTAGCCAAAACCTGTATCTGTATTAAAACCGGATGATAAACTGAATACATTAGAAATACAATAAACAAAAATCAGAACAATCCAGTCAATGTTGTTACAAGCCAAAAAAAGCTGTAGATTAAAATAAAACTTAACTTGAAAACAGGGAAGGAACAAAATATTCTGTTTCCTGCAAACATTATACGCTTTACAATGGGTGCATCCGTTATGGGTGTAATCTTTGCATATTGAAAATCATAATCTGAGAATGATATTCCAATTAAATATATAAAATTAAGTATATTAAATACTCACTCCTCCAGCGTCCTGTAGCTGGCTGGAGACATGAAATGTATTCGGTAAGTCTCCGCTCAAAAGCTTTGAGATCTGGGAAAACAAAGCAAGGCAAAGCATGTTGGTCTTCAGGTTAGCAACTATGCAGCACATCTGCGGTACACTGCAAACTCCCTGACATAAATGGATTGAGATACCTTTTACACAACCAATTGTACAGCTAAAGGTAAACTGATTCCTAGGCTGCGAGGGAGGGGCATAAGAAGACATATAATCTCAACTTGCAACCTAACACTTCACTGCTCCACGACATTGGTTTATAGCTTCATATCAAGCCACTCAACCACCCCCGACGAAGAGGTTAGAAAGGGAACACTTAACTGGCTGCTTAACCGCATGCGCGCTAGCGGTTTTCCCGCTGCGCGCTGCGTTTTTTAAAAAGCCGCGTTACATGACGAGCTGAGCTCGTCATGAGCGTGCGAGCGGCACAACTCATGACGAGCTCAGCTCATCATGAGCGCGGACGGGGTTAAGTGGTTTGTGTAAAAAGGTCCAAATATATTTAGTTCGACATTTATATGCATTTAAATTTTGCTATTAGATTAATTTTTGATAGACAGTAATTCCGGCAGATGCATGCAAGTATGGATTGCGTATGTCTTTATTGTCCTTACCATTTAGTGAGTATGAAGGGTTGGATGGGACCAGGTAAACCAGTTTTGCATTAGTGTGATAAAAAAGGCCAAAGGATACAGACCGATGTAACGTGCTTTCTGCATAAAGCCCTTGTGCACTAGTTTGTGGCTGCGGCCTGCCACTCCTGGCAGTGAAATGTAAGAACAATGGACAATGCAAGGTCTTCTGTGGCATGCTAGAGAAAGCCTGTGGATGGTTTAGTGGAGTATTAGATTATTCCTCATCACTGAACGGCTTGTGCTTCTGTGCCAGCTTGAGGTTATTTTGACAACCCCAGGTCAGTTTGTTTTGAGTATGAGAGGAAAATCAGAATGGCCATGAATGGGATTCTAAATTCTCTTTGAGAGGTCCACCATTGTCTTTACTACTCACTAGTAAGACGAGGGTAGTGTTATTGAGTGCTTCTTTCACAATAGGTTCAACTGTTCGTTCTAACCTATGTTGCGTGCTATTAAAGGATTTTGTTTCTTTAGAGGCAAAGAGTTAAGAGACCCTAGGGAATTTATTTTCACCACAAGGATGTGTTGTGTTGCCAAGTCTACATTGGTCAAAACTTGTAGATTTCCCTTAGCCCTTCAGGCAGACCAATTTATCACAGAGAGCAGGAAAAAAAACAAGCAAGGCTCCTGTGAATCTCTGCCAACATTACCAGGAAAGGATCCACTTTATGATGGGATTAACCTGCCAAAGACAACACGTATATTGTTCTGGGTGCTCCCTGCCCAATCATCAGTAAAACCACGCACATGACATGTGGGCAAGTGTTATTAGAGTTGCTTATTAGCTAAGCTAGTGCAGAACAGAACATATGCAAAATAACAGGAATAATTACTAGTTCTAGTGGCAATAGAGATTTTAAGAAGCTATATATTTTTGGGGGAAAACAAACTTTATTTGTCACGGCTTATATTGGCTGCATAGCTCCGTAACCCGGAGACTGCTGCATAAATCAATTATGCAACACAAATGACGTTGACTTTTATAAATGACAAAACTATATCAGAACAATCCCCTCCCCCCACCCCCCGATTGTGCTAATGCCACCCAAGAACAAGGATTACGGCACTGGGACCATACACCTAGCCCATCAACCACCCTTCAGAGCCCAGCCTCCACACACCCATCAGTCCGGCAAACAAACATCTTCTTCCGGCGGCAGATCCAGGTCCAATCCGCGGTAGTCATCACACTTTTTCCAAATGTTATAATGTTTGCGGGGGGCACCCCCTGGCAAGGAAGACCGGCTGTTCAAGCCCCATGCAAAAATCCATCCCAGTCCGCCATGCAGCCAATGACGGAGCCCGGGCGCCCTCCAAGCCCTGGCAATGTCCCTCTTCGCCAGCGTGAGACCCAACAACAAGAGGTGTCGCTTATACCCATCCCAACACCTCAGGCAGGCAGGAGAACACCCCCCCTCCAAAATCGATGCAGTGAGAGACATCACCAGACTGTGTGCAGAAAAGCGCCCTCCTCCGACCCACACCGAAGACACTCCGGGGATACAATCATGCCTGCCTTCCACAAGCGCACTCTAGTGAAATAGAGCCCACGGGCTTGCTAGCGCCTTCACCCAATCTTCTTCTTCCATATCGCCCACATCCTTCTCCCATGCGGTCTTGAGCCGCTGCAGGTTTGTGGAACAATGAACAACTAACGTTTGGTATATGCGGGAGATCTTCCGGTCAGGCAATTCCCCCATAAAGACCTTTGCTTCAATGGGACTGAAGTCAGGGAGAGATTCCAGGCCCTCCAGACTAGGCGCCAGCACGTGTCGAAACTGCAGATATCTAAAAAATTGGGACCATGGCATCACATATTCGTCTCGTAATTCCTGGAATGATTTAAGCATCAGATCAGTCATTACGTCCCCTAGAACCGAGATTCCAATGGAGTCCCATCCCTGAAAGCCCTGCAAGGCAGCCAACTGAGGCAAATGCCTGTTGCCCCAGAGAGAAGTCTCCCGGGTTAGGACATTCCACTACCCCATCCTGCTCTGAGCCCGCCTCCAGACATGAAACACCACCTGCGTGACCAAGGGCAGAAGCCTCCGAAGCGGTGCAGAATATAACAGTGTGTGTAGAGGTTTGTTGCCCATAAGGTGCCGCTCAACCGCATAGGCCGGGTTCCCCCTATTTCCGTACCACCAGTTATTGAGGACCAGCAGATGTGAGGCCTGGTAATAAGAGAGGACATCCGACGTAGCAAGACCCCCGGAGTCCGTGGACAGAAAACAGGTGCGTAGGGCCACTCTAACCGTGCCCCCCCGCCCACAAGAACCCTCCCAGCGCCGAATGTACCTGCTGAAACCAGCGGGGTGGAATCTGGTAGGGATGATTTTGCAATTGATATAGGAGACGGGGAAGCACTACCATCTTAAAGATGGCCGACCTGCCGTAGAGCGTCAGGGGCATGCAGGACCACACCTTAAGGTCTTCCCGGGTTCGATCCCACACTGGGGCCAGGTTACGGTCTCTCGATCCACCCCCTAAGATCGACAACGTGGACTTGCTTATGTTCATATAGAACCCAGAGGTCTCGCCGAAAATCTGAAGGATGCGCATCAACCGTGGCCCGACCTATCTAAGTCCGTAAGAAAAAACAGGACATCGTCCGCGTAAATGCTATTTTATCCGTGAGACCCGGCGCCCATCTAAAGCCCCGAAGCTGGGCGTCTATACGCACCCAGGCCGCCAACGGCTCCATAGCAAGCGCAAATAAATAAGGGGAGAGGGGACAGCCCTGGCGCGTACCCCGCCGAATAGAAAAAGAGCGGAATATCGCCCCCCTACCCGCACCGATGCCGTGAGGTCAGTATAAAGCAGCTGCAAATAGGCCAGGAAGCGCGGACCAAGATTGAGTCTCCGCAGCAGAGCACACAAGTACACCCAGCTCAAGGAATCAAAGGCCCTATCCATGTCAGCCAGCAGTAGCGCTGCTGGCTCCCCAAGCCGCCCACTGGCCGACACTGCAACATGCGCATGCCTAATATTATGGCGGGTCGCCCTCTGAGGCATGAACCCGGCCTGATCCGGATGCACTAATGCTGTGATGTGTGGTTTGAGCCGATTAGCCAGTGCCTTGGCTAGCACCTTCGCTTCAACATTAAGAAGGGAAATGGGGCGGTACAATGTATGCTCCTCTGGGGGTCTGCCCGGTTTGAAAAAAAAAAACACCACCTCTGCATGTCTCCAGTCTGGGGGAAGCAAGCCGCGCTCCTGCGCCTCCTCCACCACCGGCCGAAAAGGAGGGGCTAATTGCACAAACAAAACGCTTAAAAAACTCGCTGGGGAAACCATTTGGACCTGGCGCCTTCCCGGGATTCAACTCCCCAAGGGCCGTACCCAGCCCATCGTCAGACAGAGGCCTATCCAATTGCTCCCGAACCCCATCCGAGACGGAAACTTCTCTATAACCTCCGCCGCAAGTCACTGCTTTGGCGCGTACAGGACCTCATAGTATGCCGCAAAGCTCTCCGAAATAGCTGGGGATTCGAGAATCGGTGCCCCTGCCGGGTCCAGGACCTGCGGCAGAGGCTGGGCGTGCAAGGTACCCTGACACAGGCGGTGCAGCATCTTGCTCGACTTATCCCCCCACTGATAGACCCTGCTACGAGTTGTGAGCCAAGCTTGGCGAGCCTCATCTAGCAGTACCGCTGCATATTGTTGCTGAGCCAACACTAGCTGCCGTCTAGCCGGGCCTCCATCCGCCTCCCGACCCCTGCATTCCAGCGCCTCTATGTCTGCCTCCCGACGCACCAGGTCCTTCTGCCGCTCCCTCCGTGCGGTCACACACCAGGAAATATCTACTCCCCGCTACGTGGGTTTCAGCGCCTCCCAGAGCACCGCTGGACACCCAACCGATCCCACATTGAGGACCATGTAATTATCAATCTCTCTGGCCAAGTGTTCCCTGTATACCTCTTTCTGTAGTCGCCATCCGACATCCTCCGCCTGAGCGGCTGCCGCCCCGGCCCCATCTGAAATATGAGAGCAACGGGTGAGTGATCCGACAAAGCTCTAGCATGATAGTCGATAATAAAACTCTATGCGCAAGCACCCGGAGAACAAATATGTAATCTAATCTCGAGAAGGAGTCACGGGAAGCGGAGAAGAAGGTGCATTCCCGGCGAGGGCCATGCAAGGGTCTCCATACATCCATCCAATCTAGCCCCGTTACTTGGGAGTGCAATTTAGTAGGAGATCCCCCACAGCATCACCGCTCCTCCATCTATCTCGATCCAGCTCCATTACATCATTCCAGTCGCCCCCAATAATAGAAAATGTGTCCGGCATATCTCCCCACAATGTCATAATCCGCTCCACCAAGGAACACTGTAGCGGCGGTGGGGCGTACACGCAACCCAGCGTCAAAACATCCCCCCCCCCAATTTTGTCCTGCATAAAGACATACCTTCCTTGCGTGTCCAACCAAAGCTTCTCATGTACATAGGGGACCCTGCAATGGATCAATATTGCTACCCCCCGTGAGCCCCGTGTGAACCCTGAATGGAATATTTGTTGATACCCATACCACTGCAGGCAAAGAGCTTTAGTGCCCAGCAAGTGTGTTTCCTGGAGCAGGAGCACATCGGCCCCAGCCCTCTCGGCATAGTGAAGAATGGCCCCTCACTTGACCTTATCCAGCGCCCCACGAACATTCCAACAAATTATTTGTAGCGAATCAGGGGTTACCCTCCCTCCCACCTCCGTGCCAGACATGTCCAAAAACTTACGCCCTCTTGGCCTGTGTATGTGTTCCCCAGAACGTACAAAGTATTACGAGCAATCAGCATGAGTGCGCAATCAGACAACAAACACGAACCAACCCGCCCCCCCCCAAACAATCCCCCAAACCCCTCCACTCCATACCTCGCAAACATGGAAGCATCTGTCGGGGTCGAATAGGAGCCATGTCCCCAACAGGGAGAAGGGAAACATATCTCCCAATAGATCCCCAACTGGTCACCCAGAACACTTGGGCCTTACCCCTCCCCGCCCACCACTGCGTGACCGGGTTACCAGCCCCATAAGTGTGTCTAACTGGACATCAAACACAGTTACCAGAGTCCCAGTCTCTGTTGGGTCAACAAATCAGTCTGCTGAAGCCTGTTTCGTCAGGAGACAACCCCTTCTGTTGGAGGGCGGATCCAGACAGAGACCACCGCCTGGCCCTCAACCTCCCTGCTGCCACCTCGCCGGCCCTGGGGGCCCCTCCGGGCTGCTTCACTCGACGATGAATCTGAATCCCTGCCAGGCGGTGTGTGAACTCGCACCTTCACAGTCTCATCGGTCCATTTAAAGACTTCCTCAGGAGAATCGAAGAAGAGTGTGCGAGATCGGTAGATCACTCTCAAGCGGGTTGGATAAAGTAGTGCATATTGGAGCTTCAGGTCGCGGGTCGGGTCTTGGCCGCCGTGAAGGACTATCGCTGTTGCTGTACTAGGAGCGTGTAATCCGGAAAGATAAGAATGTTAGCGTTGTCACAGGTGAGGGATTTCTTGGCCCTGGCCTGCTGTAGGATGATTTTGCGGTCCATATAATTTAAGAATTTGGCTATGATCGGCTTTGGGCGAGCGCCTTGGGGAGATTTCTGCATGAGGGCTATATGCGCCCGCTCCACCACCAAGCAGCGAGAGAGAGTATCGGGGGAGCCAGCCCTCTAGTCACCGTGTTAGGAAACGTTCCACTTTGTCCCCTTCGAAGCCCCCCGGGAACCCCACGAAACGAAGGTTGTTTCGCCGAG
Organism: Lissotriton helveticus; assembly: GCF_964261635.1. Taxonomy (NCBI): domain Eukaryota; kingdom Metazoa; phylum Chordata; class Amphibia; order Caudata; family Salamandridae; genus Lissotriton; species Lissotriton helveticus. The sequence goes on along the minus strand of NC_136073.1, from coordinate 302,325,894 downwards.
CCCCTCCTTCGGCATTCTCAACCCGTACCGGCAGCCCTTTCTGTATTTTTTCCATAGCTGCCACTTTCTTCTTCAAGGTCGTGACATCATCCTCCACTTCCGAAATGCGGGTCTCTGTTCCTGCGATGCGCTCAACTGCATTGTGTAAGTCCTGCCTCAGTAGCATGACATCAGAGCCCACCGCCCCGATCTTGGCATCCAGCATGTCCCTGGACTGGGTAATGGCCGCCATGAGTGCCGCGTTGTCGGGGACCTGGCCTTGTGATCCCGAGGCACCTGCCGCAGCCCGGGCTCCTGTAAACTTGTCAATGGTGCCCTGCTTGTTGTTACCTCCGCCGCCCTTATCACGCGTAATCGCCGCTCAGTGGGTGTTATCCCTGGGGACCAAGGGGCGACCTCTCAGGGGGCCAAGCAAGGAAACAGTCCAATATGTAGCCCCTGGCCGATAGCCTCCTCCACCTCCTCCTCCTCCTCCCTCCAGGCACCTCTGCTGATTGCTTCCACCACGAGGTCCCGCAAAATGGCCGCCAGTCCACTCTCACCTCTTTCTCCGGGGCCTCACTGCACGCTGGCTATGGCCCGACCCGACCACCGATGAGCGCCAGGGGCCCAGTCAACGTCTGGGCGGGCCGCTGAAAAATCTGTATTGATCGTGCCCAAGCGTACATGTGCCCCCGACGCTCCCGGGGCTCCACTGGGCAGCAGACCAAGAAATGGCCAACATCTGGCGCGTACCACCACCGCCAAGCTGGCTCAGGGCTTCCGACTACACAGCATGGACCTCTGGACTATCGGTAGCCCCCAGGGCACCATTCCTTTTCCTTCACCTCCCTCGCCGCAGCCAGACTCGGCCGCCGAGCACTGAGGCACCACCGGGGCCGGCAGGAATATTGTTGGAGGGTGGGGGGGCCTATAAATCAGTACCCCCAACGCCACCACTCACACCCCCAGCTGGGCCAACCACTCACCGCCTCCCCGTAACTCCACAACGTGGCCGCTGCTCCGCTATGGCCTCCTCTCCCAAGGGATTCGGCACCACAGCCCAGGGCCTCCACCAGCACAAACTTCTTCCCTCCGCTGGCCGCCTGAATTCAGGTGCCCCCCAGCCTCACTGTCCCGCTCGTGAGGGGCGGGGGAGAGCCCGTGCCAGCATATCGCTCCGGTTGTCATTCGCACAGGCGGCACCTCCCGCCAACGCGCCGTCTCCCGGGCCTCCACCTCCGGCCAGGCAAAGTACTTGAGGCCTCGGCGTCACTCGGGCAGACTCCTGCTAGGCCGCCCCACCGCGCGGGTCAGCAATCACCGCCGTCGCACTGCCCCATGGACTCCCATTCACAGCGGGGAGCCACTCAAGCGTCGTGGGAATCTTCTCCTCACTGGGCACACCACTATCGATGTCCAGAGGCAGGATATTAGGTTAGGATAATGAATGGTTGGTCAGAGCGCTGTTAAGCTGCGACCACCATCTTCGCTGGCCAAGCCAAGCCCCCAAGAAGCTATATTTTAGAGACATTTTTGGCGGTTCATTTTCTACAGCGTGTCAGCTGCTAAGAATTAGGAGGTAAAAGTTCTTCAATAGTAAGGAGGTGGAATATAGTGTTTCGTACATGTTTCACACAACCTGGTCTATGGGAGACACTTAGCTTTTAGAATATCCTTGAAACAGTAGCTCCGTAAGTGGAAGAATCGGCACCCTCTGTCAGATGATGACATCCTATTTGTAGGAATAAGAGACGGACTCATTACACTAAATATGTATGAGCGTATATGTATATAAATAAATAAAACATGGGTAAGCCTTTTCATTCAAAGTTTGGCAGTTGGCAGGCATTCAAAGCTCGTACTTTCCAGAACAAAGGTTCACCTTTGAGGTTTGCCATTAATCACAATACTGGATTAATTTGCAGGTATTCGCTTCTCTAAACAAACAAAAAAATGAAAACACAGCATTTTGTCTTTCTTTTACTACTGGGAAAAAAAAAGACTATCACAATGACAGATGAAGTAAATTGCTGTTACTAAGGAACAACCTGTATTCTTACTTTTACGTTTCTTAAACGTTTACTTTTCCCCAACTCACTTGTATTTCCTACATCCCTGTCCCAGAGTCCCTGTTCCCCTGTACCCATGCATGCAATGGAATGTTCCAAGGGGTTGTTTAGAACTGGAGATGACAGATGAACTTAGGAATGTGGGGTGACTTTGGGGTGTTGTGGATTTTCTAAGAGAATAAAGTTCTTAATACAATTTTTTGTTCCTCTAAACAATTAAACGCAGCATTTCGTCTCTCTTTCAGTTCAAACTCTTATTTCAAAGAACAGAGGTTTAACTGAGTTATTTAGCATTATTCACATTACTGAATAGCAGGATATCTGCTTCTCTAAATAAAAATAAATAAAAACATAGTATTTCGTCTTTCAGTACTGGAACAAAAGACCATTAATCAGCACATCCTTGCAGGCGCATCCTTGATGCCACCATCTGCCAATGAATCATCCCCAGTGTGTGAAAATAAACACTGTATAAGCAAAACTCTGTTAGCAGATAGTTACTGTCCCACATTGCTCTTTATTTTCTTTCTTTACCTGTCTAGTTTAGAGGAGGTCTTCATATAATTGAAAAACAGTCATATCCTCTTGGTGAATACTATTTCTAACAGGAATTGTTCTTTATTTACTGTCTCTTTTTGGCTTTGTTTGCGTCAGACTTTTGTTTTCTAACAGGATTACGCTACCAACATTGATTTCAGTCAAGAGAAATGGATTTGCCCACTAAGGCTGGACATCAAAGGACGTCAACAATGTATACTATTGTACTGAATAGTATGGTATCAGAAAGCTATAGGAGAGTGTTATACGAATATGGCTTAAAGTATTTATTATAAATAATTACTCACTAACCATGACTAGCTTATATCCTTCTCACAGGCTCAGATACTCTTTGACCTCCCATCTGCTTTTCAAATCAGATTTATCTCTTAAACGAACATTATTCTTCAAGCATATCATCATTTCAGATGTGTGCCTTCACCAAATCCTGGAATGGCATGGTGAGCAAAAAAAAACGATGGATTTAGGCCCAGATCTCTGTACTGGGGTGAATGTATGACATTGTTTTGCATTCTGTCTATCAATTGTTTTTGCATTGGTCACCTCGAGTGGGACGGGTATGCCCAGACGTGGTTCCCGTGCTTTCCATGCCACTGGAGTCAAGCTATCCTGACTTATGAGGGCTGAAGGCCCGAAACCGGTCCTAGGATGCTTGTTTCCAGTCCAGGGAGGACCTGGCCTAGCAGTTCGGGCTGAACTGTTCCCATTGGGCGCAGGGTCAAGACTGGTTTGCATATGGCTGGGTTCAAACTGGAATGGCATGGTGAGCAAACGAACGACGGATTTAGGCCCAGATATCTGTACTGGGGTGAATGTATGACATTGTTCTGCATTCTGTCCATCAATTGTTGTTTTTGCATTTGTCACCAAATCCAGCACCCCTCACAAATCTTCCCCGTATTTTGCACACAAATCCAAAGGCCTCCGTTATCTATTCACCTCTACAAAACTCTAGCGATAGAACTAAATCAAGCACGGAGTTAGCATGGGAATCAGACTTATCCACTACTTTCCCTATATCAACTTGGAAACAATTTTGGATTAAAATCAGGAAATCTTCCCAGGCAGCGAACACGACGCAGACACTTTTTCATATATAACCGATTGTTTTTGACAACCCCTTTCCTCCATAAGATGAATCCTGACACTCCGAATATCTGTTGGGATATGTTCTTATCAACATGCAACACTTGTTATTCATGTGCCCTCTCATTTTTACTTTTTGAACACAAGCTTGGGACTAAATGAACTCAAATTTTCATCCTAACATGCCCTTTTCTATTACCAATGTGTTCTTAGGTAGTATTTCTCATGCTTGGGCAAATGTCTAATTTGATATGAAAATACTAGACTGGTTATTAGCAATGTCATTTCAGCAAATAAATCAACATTGGAAAGACATTATACAATTGTCGTTCAAGGCATGGTGGTAAGCAGTCTGCTATAATCATCATCTGGGCACCGCGTACATGCATTCTATACCACTTGTTCCGAAGCAAAAGGCCCTCTGGACACCAATTACACATTTTCTTGACAGTGCTATAAGGTTGTCGTTTGCACCTCCACCATGTGTTCAAGAAGTGTTTCAATCTCCCTGACTTACCAATCTGACCTGCATATTTATTACTATGTATTGTTTTTGTTATGTATCTGTTTATCCTCCGTTATGATCAGACATAACGCATATGCCTTATGTACTTAATTCTTTAGGGTTTTTTTTGCTATTACCTAGCATTATTGTCTCTTTTGTCTGCTTCACAATATTTACAATAAAATTCTTCTTTAAACTAAAAAAATAATGAATTACTCACTTGGCCTTGCGAAGTATGAAATTGAGACTGAGGATTCCCTAGGTATATACTTGACCTCTAGGCAGTTCCACACAGACTACCATTTTCTCATTTTAATATATTGTAACGTCAGATCTGTGCTGTATGAATCCACTCGTTTGAAAATCTGCTTTATATTTATCTAATTTATGGTCATAGCAAATACATTGTTCTTGTGAGGTCCTTTGAAATTGATGTACTAAATGCATAATACTAAGTGAACATTTGGGGTACTGTTTTTATTCGGAGAAGTGTGAGCACACCGAGTGGTATGAATTTTATGCATCTTTACAGACTCCAGAATTTTCCTTAACAGAAATATGAGGAACGTCTGCAATTTAGTCAACGTGTGGTGTTTGCAGAGTATTCTGGGTAAGAAAAAGGTACTGGGGTCCCCTTAAACCACACCACTGTGAACTACCCTAGGTGCCTTGTCTTTCAGAAATGTCTGAGCCTAGCAGGTTTCCCTGAGTGCTGATTGAGCCCTGACCAAAATACCACAGCTATCCACATGGCCATAATGGGTCAATTTGCAAAATCTCGATGTTTCCTTGTTTCGTTTGGGGGCCTATCATTTCACAGGCGATAGCCTAGCCACACAAGTGGGCTATTATTGGGAGAAGTGTGCTATGCAATACAGCAAAAAAGAAATAAAAGAACAGGAAAAAAAGACTCTAGGTAAGCATTTCCCTTACATCCCAAAATTTTGGAAAATGAAGAATCATTTTTGTGTCCGGTACTGTAGACAACCCGTTGAAGTCCACCACACTGAAGGTAGTCCAGCGGACGTCAACAGGTTGTCGTCTGCCCTAAAACAGTTACAGTCCACCAAATTCATGAAGCCTTATTTTCTGTCCAACACCAACAAAAACGGACAACAAATTGCATGGATATGATGTCCTCATTGCGCTAAGTTCTTTGTTCCATGGTCGCTGGGGACTTCTTTTGATCCTAAATGCCACAGGATGTTAGGCTTCCAGGACCGGAGAACAGCAAACACAAGTGGCCAAAGGAAGGTGGAAGCTGCTGCTCATGGCCATGCCCAGGCTAGAGAAAGTTTCAGTTGCCAAACATGGTCTATGGAGAAGAGGGCTAGAAAAAGAATATTTTGAAGTACAGAGAAGATAAAGCAAAGGAGGTTCTAGGACAGGAGAGGAGAAGGAGATAAAGATAAGAGTAAAAAGAAAAAGCAAGATAAAGTAGGAGAAGCAGGAAGGGGAAGAAAGATGCAGCAGCTAACAGAAAGGGGTAGTGGGGAAAAGTGTGAGAGAGGCAGTGAGGACCGTGAATAGGAGATGAGTAAAGAAGGGAGAAAATAAAGCAGAGCCTAAAGCAGCAAAATGAGAGTTAGAAAAACATAGTGAAAAGGTGATTGAAGATTTTAAAAGGAATTGATAGCTGATCATGTTTTTGTCAGTATAAGCGGCCCAATGTGATTTCAATGCACAAATGTGCACTTCTTTTCTATAAAAGAATCTTAGTGTAAGATCCAAAAATCACCTTGCATATGGGATTTGAAGTTCAATTAAGGTCAAGCGTCGCTACTTGGTCCACTCATATGACTCTGTAGCATCCAAACTGGCTGCACCATGCAATCAGCATCAAATAGAGATGTTATCATAGATCAGAATCCTAGAAGCAAGCCATGAAACCACCACTCAGAGCCTTAGAGGCAGTGCAACTGTCTGCTTGTGTATGGCTCCTCTAACTGGAGATTAAACTAGTGTCCTCAGCCAGGCCACAGATGTCAAATGAACCCATCCATGGCTCACAAAATCACCTATCCTCTAGCATGCTTATGTATCTTGCTTATCAATGTCAGTTGAAGGTCTCCTTCTGTACAGCACTTTTTGGACAACCTGCTTTTAAGTATAAGGGGTGTATGCCAATGTTGAAGCCTGCTTTCATATCCCTGCAGTTTTGACTGATGCTTTTGATCAAAAGTAATTGAACTATCATCTTTTGTCACAACATTACCATGATATTCATTGTGGGACCTTCACAAGTTGCCCTGTAACATGACATCTAATAGGTTCCACTATTGTTGCAGCTCCAAAATGTTTAAACCACACTGTTTGCAACTACTTTCCCAAAACGTCCTTACTAGATATAATCCAAGATCTGTAAATTTATTATAAAACAGCGGCAAAGTAAATTAAAACTTCACTTATGATATTGAGTGAAATTAGGAAACTCCGTATTTTAAGAAGTATATTACATTTCCTAACTTTACTTGAGGTAAGGTTTATCCCTTACGGCCTTCCTGGTGTGAGGATTTCCTGTTGCAGAATTTCCTAGGTAAGACATTTTGCAGGCAAAAACATTCTGAGTGGAAGTCTGGACATCCACCACTTCAGGAAAGAGGTGTGGGAGGTATGGCCCTCAGCAAGGCCAGCTTATTTTTTTAAAGAACTTTATGAGCTTTCTATTTCACAAAACGTGAACAGTTTAGCTGACTTTACAACTTAAACTTCCATCTAAATGATGGGATTTAAAGTTGGATTGTGGAAAGTTGACTGATTGTGCTTCAATATGTACCTTTAAAAAATCCATGTATCCCTTCACATGGAATCACATGGTGTGCACCCTGAATCTCGAATCCAGACCATCAATGGTAAACACTATTGAGGACAGAATATTGAATCCAAAATATTGATAGGTACGTAGGTATAGATTATCCCTACATACATTTACCTATGTAGGTAGAGATATTATCTTCAAGGTACACAGGTGTGGAATTAGGAATAGTAAATCTATGCTTCCTGAAATGCGTTTATGTTTTGATATTCTTTCCTCATTATTCTTATACCACGATATTCTGGGGGTTAATATTTAGTAGTATAACCAATAACCTAGGAAAATATATTTTTTCTTTTGGCAGACCATTCATCATTTCATGTTAAAAACAGATTTACTTCATTCCAATACACTTATCATTCAAACACAACTCCCCTTTACAATAGGCAAAGGGGAGTACATCAATGTGTATACGCTTTAAGATATAGTGTGCCACTACGCAAATGCACACAATATACACAACTGAATGACCCTATTGAAAAAATAATGAACATACAAAAACATCTTCTAGTTTTTTGTGTCCTTGCAATGCTGGCAACATCTTCCTGCCTGTTCTAATGCTTGGTTGTTATAGCTTTAGAAGTGTCTGAGGGTGATGGAGTTCACAACGTACTATACAAAAAAAAACATTCTTATTAGCAGCCTACCTGTGGAGACTTATCTAAAATGGAGTGTTTTTGTACTTATAACAGGTAAGGAAAATAATTCTTGGTCCATGCTTAATCACCATGTGAACCTATATATTGATTATTTTTCCTGCCGCAAAGACACACTCAAGAACCATCTTTACTAGTCCAGTGAGTGAGTCACTCCAGGGTCGCAGTTTTCACATTGCTCAATGGCCCCTATTTGGCAGGGATGTGCAATGTTTACAGGTGGTCGCAGTCCGTGACACTGTGGTCTGGTAATCACTGCTATAATACAAATTATAATTAACAGTGTATGTTTTTTCCCACAGGGCATCATCGCCCTAATTTCAAAAGCTCCGTAGCTCACAATTAAGGGACATGCATTAAAACACAAACGCGCCTGAACAATGTAATAGTGCAGCACACAAGACCCACTACTAAGTCTTGAGGCACTTTAGAAAGTTTGAAGCAGAACGGCGGTGCTGGCAGACTTGGTGGACATGTTCATCAACCCTGAGCTGGTGAAAGACGGCAGCGACTTTTTCAACTGTTTTGCTCATTGGTGAGTGGTTTGTTCATCAAGTGCAGGACAAATTTAACTGTGGTAAGACACGCAGGGTGTGTTAAGGAGCAGGCGTCAGCTCCGGGCTCCCAACAGGTAGTGTGGAGGGTGGGAGCGTTAAAGAGTGGGAGGGGCGGGTTCCATTCGCTTTGAGAACAAAGTGTGTAATGCATTGCTTGATAAACAGACCTTCAAGCAACGAGGTCAATGGCAAGAACCCACGCAGCGCTCTCGGCATGCTACACACGAGAAATGTAACTAGCTATTATTTACAGCTCTTAGAACCAGTAAAAGGAGTTTTATGCAGCTCAGAGTAAAATAAAAGTTAAAAAATGTGTTCCTAATAATGTCACTGCATTGTAATGTAAGAGTTTTGTAGCAGGCGCATAAACCGAATGAGCAATCTCACAGGTTGCTGGTAACAGTGCTTGGATACTACCCATCCAAGAGCTACATTAACATGTGCCTAATCGTGCCTGGCATTAACACACATACAATCCAAGGAATTTCGGCAACAGGGGAAGAGACGTGCAACACACCCATACACCTCCAGAGAAATACAAAACAAAACAGCATCCTCACCCCTCCCTCACCTTCCGTACACCCACAATGAACAGATTACAGGTTGGACCACTCATGATTTTATAAATCACATGTAGTGTCACAGCCCACAAACGTGCCTGCCTCATTCCAGCTTGATCCCTGTTCCTCCTATTGCAATGGCGGAGCTAGCAAAAAAAAAAAAAAAAAAAGACAGCAGCATGGTAGACGTGGTTTGGCGAGTGGGAGGTGGTCAACCAATGAAAGATTGTACTGTGGGCGACATAGGTATTGAGGGGTAAGGAGGAAGGCTTCATGCTGGACTTTTTGAAGGCGGAGTAAATGTACTTGTAGCAACACTGACGGCGTAACACAATGGCCAAAGCCTCCCAAGATGACATTTCTAGTTGCTTTTGTGAGGTTCCAGTTAGAGACGGACGTGTGGAGGGAACCTCATGAAGTGACGTTTTCAACGCTGCAAAGGCTGGATGGCTATTGGTGGGGGAGGAGGGAGGATTTGCAGAAATAGCGTTGTTTGAAGTATCAGCCTGTGATGCCCATCATACCCTCTTGGTAACTTATCTTTGCCTGGCTTTCAGGTTGCCTGTGTGCAGGGCCGAGTCAAAAACAAGCCCAGTTGGTGTACTGCAAATAAAGCGGTCACACGCCTTTCTTTTCTGAACATGTGAAATAAGGTAAATGGAAATTTGCATTGGATGTTCAACTGGTAATAAAAAGAAGTGGGGTGGTCTTGGTGCTTGCCAGACACAGGAAGAATCACAACAGAAGCACAAGTGCTTGAAAAGTGCAGACGCAAGCGCAGCAACGCTAATTGCAAACAGATGGCCTCTGCGCTACGATGCTCGCTCCCGCAAGGTGGATGCTGCCACAAGCACGAGTGCTTGAAAAGAGCGGACCAATTTCTAATGGTCATCTCCTAGAGCAGCGCTGCGCACGACCTACAAATATATTTTCTTAGTTGAATGCAGAACCCTATTCCTTTGGTCTCGCCTTTGGGGCCTTATAAGCGTTTAGAGAGCGCTATTGACTTTGTTAATGTTTTTAATATGTGTTGCAGAGCATTGTGAATGTTGTGCAGAATGTTTAAAAGTTATAAGTAATAATTTAAAAAGTGTTATAACCATTTGTCACTTTATATATAACCTAGAAATTATATATAACTGAAGTATCCTAATAAAAACCAGAATTAACACCAAAAATGTTTTCTAGTTTTATTGTTTTTTGCAAGGAAGGGGCAGTGGGGGAGAGGAGGTGTAGAGAGGGAGGGGATGGGGGGAGGGGGAGTGGAGGTGCAGGGAGTGAGGGGGTGGGGGACGGAGGAGTAAAGGTGATGGAAGAGGGTGAGTGAGGGAGGTGGGAGGGAGTGAGGGGGTGGGAGGGGGGTGTGAAGGTGGGAGGGTGGAGGTGGAGGGAGTGGAGGTGGGGATTTATTTATGGTTGATCCAAGTCATGGGGAATCAGGCACCCCACAGCTTGCGTCATTAAAAGCCAGAAAGGTCTAGTTGAAGTGAGAGGAGATTTAAACATTACCAGGCATCCTGAGCTGCACTGTAAGGAAATGCCTAGTTTCAGCACATAGCCATTTCAAAACTATTTGTCATTCCTAGGCAAGATTCTGTTTCCTGATATTGAGGATTCGAGATTTGAAGTTTGAGGTCTTCTGGTAGTTTCTGTCAGAGGGTTTCAAGATGTCACGATGTGTAACTGGCATAAACTTATTCACACAAGTGAATTGCAGCAATTTTTTATGACTTCGGTGCACTTTGATCGTAGTTTTTCATCCAAGATTGAAAAGGAAAATGGATTTTTTAAATAGAGTTAATTGGAAATACATTAACTTTATTCATTTATTTAGCACGCTTGTTATTAACAATACAATTTGCTAACGCAAACAAAAAAACGGCAGACTGCATATCGATCAGTAAATAAAAATAAAAAATTATTTAAATCAACTGGCAAAAGCGATTTTCAGAAATTGAGCGGCCTGGCAGCAAATGATGACAGCTGCTGGCCCTCGATAAAATAGAAAAATATTTTTTTTCCAAGGCCAGCGCCAGGAGAGGTGGGAAGCAACAGAGGAGCGGATGAGGAGTGCACAGAGAGCAGTCACAAGGGGGCACAACAGGAGTTGTGTTGGGACCAACCCAGGAGCTCAGGGCAGGTATAGAATAAAAAAATATATATTACACAAAAAAAGATCGCACGAGGAAGCAATAGATGCATTGGGGAAAGAAGGACCAATACAAGGAGCGCACAGGAGCGGTGCTTGAGGCGGGAAGCAGCCCACGAGAGAGACAGCAAAACAACACGCACTAATGGAAACAACCGGTCTTCACTTTTCAAGCCCAGCACTCATGCTTGTGGCGGCATCCACGGAGCGAGCAGCGGCGCGCAGGGGCCACATGTTTGTAATTAACGAGCTGCGCCGCTGCTCGCTCCCGCAAGGTGGATGCCGCCACAAGCACGAGTGCAGTGCTTGAAAAGTGAGGACCGATTGCTAAAGGCCCTCTCCTAAAGCAACGCATGCGCGCTATCTAGGAGAGACCTAAAAAGAAAGCATCTATAGAGTGCAGCTTTAATATTTGATCAAAGCAAAGGCCCATGCACCCCTAAAAATATACTTTCGGCTATGGGCTTACAGCAACTATTGTCTTAGGTTTGCATGGCTTTCAACCGGAGGGCTTCGACTGGACTCTATTCTCTTAGATGGTAGGCACAGCCAAGAAGCTTATCACTTTATACTGGAAGATTAAGGTTGGACCCTAGGTTTGTTCAGTGGTTTAATAAACAGTGGCAACCCCTGGTGCTGATAAAAACTGTCCTGTGCCCTAAAGCACAAGGACTGCAATCTTAAAGCTAATTAGGCTTCTTTGCTGTGTTCTATCATGAAATTGGTGAACATTCAACACTAGCAACTTTTCTTTATTTTGATTTTGACATGTAATTCCAAACTAGCACTCGACCTGCTTTCCTTAATATGTGGGGAGTCTGTACAGCACATCGTTTAGCTGATATGCTTCTTCTAAAGTCAATACTGTGGCAAGGTGTTTTTTACATATAAGGAAGTTTCCTATGATAATTTACATTATGCATTTGTCTAATACGAAATGCCTTTAAAAAGTGACAAAAAATTTCCAGCTAGCATAATGTTAGCATACACCAAGATAGTACAGACTGCAGGCTACTCTTATTGCGATGCAGACTAAAACACTACAAACTAAACCCACAGCCCTCCCATTAGACATAACCACCCCTCAATACAATCTCGCTCTCTCTCATCCAACGTCATCGTCCAGTCCAGCCACAATAAAACAACTGCAGCAAAAACAAAGTGTGATTAGTAATGCTTGAATTAATCTTAGCCACTGGTGTTGGCTCGGGCCAGATTCCACCCAATCATTTTATGCCCATTGTGCCATTAGCCAATCAGTTTGGGCCCTGTCCCAATAGAAGAGGTCGCCACAAAATACCACGGTACGGCTACTCAAGACACAAACACAAGCCACGCCAGACTGTATTATGCCAACTTGGGCCTCATTAGCAAGATCCAGCAGGAGTTCTGTGGGCGCCATAGTGTGCAAAGGGCTCGTGCCTGGGCATACCAATTTCACTGAGAACATCTACTGCAACAAAGTAAGGGAAGGAATACTTTAAGTATTCACGGCCACTGGCAATCGTTAGATCTGCATTTCAATCCGTTATTTCTCACCCACAGTCGTCAAGTTTAGAGACCTCAAAGATATTGGCAAAAAGCATTTAGAAAGCCATGTTTTCCTTTGATGTGCCATCACATGCATGCACAAACGTGCACAGAACCTTTGTGCAGTTTCTCAGTGCAACCTTCCTCTTTCGGTGCCCATGCCTGTACTGTCTTTTTTATTCCACAACTTTTCAATCCTGTGGTTTCTTTTTATTCCCTACTCTTGTATTGCTGGTGCCATGAAGTGTCACAAACGTGGCAAATAAACAGGGTGCAGACATAAAAGACACATTAAGAGGCAGGTTGAACAGAAACACTGCACAGGAATCTACGCATTTCTGTATTCTAATGTTATACTTTAATCACAAGGAGGGAGTGAGAGGGTTTAAGGGGGTACACCTATATTTACGAGACATGCCTAAAGGACTATACTTGACTTCTATGAAGTGCCTTAGTCTGAAAATTAAACTAGAGTAATTCTTACATATAGAATTGGGACGTCAGCTTGATAGGCCAAAGGCACACCTTTTCTGTAAAAGTGATCTCACTCACCAAACAGTTGTTTGGTGAGATGCTTCATCATTGAACGTGCCCCCTCCCAATATGTAGGTATCGGGGACATGCTGCAAAACTTAAATACAAGGGAGCACGATTACAGTAGTGAGGGAAGTGAGGGAGGGGGGGCATCACCAAGGAAAGATTAGTTATTTTAAAATTGCCTTCAAAGTACCCTGGAATTCCCTTTATTATTGAGGTCTGTTTTGGCACAGTTAACAAGCATTTGCAATGCAATAGGTCTTGCATTACCAAAAGTTTGAGCTACTGGCGTTGCTAATAATAATGCAATGCAAATAGCTCAGACTTTCAGTAATGCGAGAGCTAATGCATTGCAAATCTATCATGGCACACGCGCTTTAGCTTTAAACATCTTAAGCTAAAGTGCGAGTGCCGCGATTGTTTCAAAAGTAAACGGCGGAATATAGACAGGGAAAGATTTGTGATCTGCGGTCTTGTAGGTCTTAAACCAGCCCTAAAAGGCATTAGAAAAAAATACAATACCCACCAGGAGCAAAGAGGAAACATTTTTGTTGAAAGGTATGCTTTTTTCTAATACTCTGTAAACAAGCATTTACAATGCAATGGTTTCGCCTTTGTTAAAGTTAGAGCTATTGGCATTGCTCTTGACATTATTTTTATTTATGTTTTTTTAACATAAATAAATGGCATTGTCATTTACAATGCCACTAGCTTTATCTCTCGCAAATGACACACACAGAGCCCCCCCACACACACACCCACACAGAGCCCCCCCACACACACAGCCACACAAAGCTCTCCACACACACAGCCACAGAGCCCTCCACACACACAGCCACACAGAGCCCTCCACACACACAGCCACACAGAGCCCTCCACACACACCCACATGGCACAAGCAAGCAACAGGGGCACACGGAGGCACAAGCAGGCAACAGGGGCACACGGAGGCACAAGCAGGCGACAGGGGCACGAAAACTGAGGCACAAGCAGGCGACAGGGGCACGAAAACTGAGGCACAAGCAGGCAACAGGGGCACACGGAGGCACAAGCAGGCAACAGGGGCACACGGAGGCACAAGCAGGCAACAGGGGCACACGGAGGCACAAGCAGGCAAAAGGGTCACAAGCAGGAATTGTAATTTAGACGGGGCTGAAATGGAGAACGGTCAGTAGGGAAGTAGTGCGGCTGGTGCAGTGGTACCAAGCCGAAAGGTGAGAGGGGCTGTCTGCACCCCAGTTTGGACAGTTTCCACTACCTAACAGGGATTGGTGGGAGGGGGGGCGTACTTCTTGCTTGCTTTAGGGCTGTTACTTCGGGGACGCAGTGCACGCTCCTGCCTGCTGCCGCCGGGACACTACGACAGGCTGGGAGAGGGCAGGCTGGGAGAGGGCAGGCTGGAAGTGGACAGGCTAGGAAAGGGCATTGAGGGGACAGGCTGGGAGAGGGCAGGCTGGAAGTGGACAGGCTGGGAGAGGGCAGGCCGCGAGTGGGCAGGCCGCGAGTGGGCAGGCCGCGAGTGGGCAGGCCGCGAGAGGGCAGGCCGCGAGAGGGCAGGCCGCGAGAGGGCAGGCCGCGAGAGGTGGGCAGGCCGCGAGAGGTGGGCAGGCCGCGAGTGGGCAGGCCGCGAGTGGGCAGGCCGCGAGAGGGCAGGCCGCGAGAGGGCAGGCCGCGAGAGGGCAGGCCGCGAGAGGGCAGGCCGCGAGAGGGCAGGCCGCGAGAGGGCAGGCCGGGAAGCAGAGAGGGTCTTACCTGAGAAGTCTGCCAGCGCGGAGCTCTCCGGGGCGCAGAGCAGCAGCAGGGCCCAGCAGAGCAGGGCGGGCGAGCCCCAAGCCTCTGGTGGTGGTGCTAGTGCTGCTGCTGGACACGACTTTTACGTAGCTGCTGCTTTGTGTTAAGAGTAATTGTAATAATCTTGTAACTTAATTACGTAATTTGTAAACCCATAAATAGTTTACCCTTGACAAACGAGCAGAGTGGGCGATGCAAGTAAAATGTTAAAAGAGTCGGTGGCCGAGCAAACACTGAGAAGGGAGATGGCGGAAGGGAAAAGAAGTTTGTTAGTCACTTCCCGCAATATTAGCTGACCATGGACGGCACAAGAGGCCTCTGGGGACAGGGGGCTGCTGGGGGTCCTCGTTTTGCTGGCGCAGGACGGTGGGGTCAGGCATGGGCTGGTGGGGGGGTGCCTGCTGGGCGACCTAAGGGCGGGTGGGGAGGGAGGAATGCGATGAAATGCAAGGCCTTGTGGCCTGAGTTGCGGTGCTGTCTGAGGGCAAGAGGTCTCGTGCCACACTCGGGCAAGGGGGCATCGCGTAGTTGACAATGGAGTGGATCCACTCCCGGACTTGACCCGATGCGGGAGGGGGGGGCTCGTAATTAAGGGGTAACAAAGGTTTCGGAAAGTGAAGGGACGAGGCGGTGTCTTGTGGGACAGTGGCGCGCGGCAGGATGGTGCGGGGGCGCCGCGGAGCTCAGCACAACATCAATAGGAGCAGAGGGGAGGGGGCGATGACAAGGAGATCAGGCGCGAAGCAGGGGATAGGCGGGCACATGGCCTGGAAGGACAGGGGAGGGGTGGTCTTTTATGGGGCGGGCAGGTTGGGTTGCGATGGGGATGGACATGCGAGAGATTCATGCGGATGCATTGGGTGCTGTTTATACAAGTTGGTAACAGCATTAGAAGAAGAGAGTGATGTCAACGCGTAACTATGACTCATTCACAATGAGTACGTCCTGAGCAGGCACTGTTACTGTGCTTTCAGTGTACCCCCGCTCACCCTCCCGGCACACAGTGCCCCTGATGTATTCAGAAAGAAGCTGGAACTTAAGATACAACAGCCCCCCTCCCACCCGGGCATGTACCCCTCCGTATGACTAGTTCTGTGGGTAGTGCAGCCCTCTTTCTCTCTCCTCACCAGTACTTGACGATGGCGGTGACCTGGAGCGGGTTGGGCTGCTCAGGGTACAGGCGGCGGCACTCCCCGTAGATGGCCTGCAGGCCGGGGGGTACCAGCGGGTTGAAAGGTAACGAAGGGGTCCCAGCAGCGGGGCTGGACAGCAACTCGGCCATGCCTACGCCCAGGTCCTTGTCTATTCTGCGTTACAACTACGTCGCCGCTTATGAACTTCCAGGCGCCTCCTGAACACTTAGAAAAACTTCACTCGCTTCCCAGCCGGGCTGGAGGATCACTGTAGCCGCTTGTTGCTCCTGTGCCGAGCGACCAGTTCTAGCTCTCCGATTGGATAAGAAGTTGCCAATCAAAGGCGTCGTTAGGCGGAGCTTCACCACGGCTTCCCAAATCCGTGCCCAGAGGCAGGGGCAGACGTACTTTGCATTTTACTGTGCGACACCGACGTCTAACTACGTCATAGAAATAAAAACAGGACATAAGTAAACACAAAAAAGGGACCTGAAAGAAACCACTAAAATCATCCACAAGCGTTAATAGATAATCTTTTAACTACATGCATGATTGGTTAGCAGTCATTTTCCAGGATGTTAAAATGTGAATATGAATTTCGCTTTCTAGCTAATATTGTTCTAACGAGTACACCTGAATACATCAGTCATGTACATATTTCGAGTAATATTTTGTAATAAAAAACGCAGCATAGTACACGGTTCTTCTGAAAAACACGTTTATTTAAATTTTGACAACAGACTAACTCGGGGTGATGGTTTTAAGCAGAATAACTACCATTCCGGGGTGGCCTCTGTGTTTCACAGGACGAGCGGGCAGTGGCGTGCCTGATCAGATAAATGTTAAGTGCTAAAGTTCTGCAGATGGCAACGTGAGTCACCGCGTAGCATTCACATTGGCGGGAGGGGGGCGGGAGAGGACACGAACGGCGGGAGAGGGGCGGGAGAGGACACAGACGGCGGGAGGGGGGCGGGAGAGGACACGAACGGCGGGAGAGGACACGGACGGCGGGAGGGGGGCGGGAGAGGACACGGACGGCGGGAGGGGGGCGGGAGTGGACACGAACGGCGGGAGGGGACACGGACGGCGGGAGGGGACACGGACGGCGGGAGGGGACACGGACGGCGGGAGGGAGGCGGGAAACGTGCACAGGACAGCGAGGGGGGGGCGGGGGCGGGGAGGCACACGGAGGGGGCGGGAATGGACAGCGCATCTGAAATCACTTTCAGTGAAAGGGGAGGGAACGGGAAAAAACGAAACTCCGCCCAGGGAAAAAATCTCGGGAACGCCCCCGAATCTGGTCCGGCCTTGACGGACAGATCCGGCACCCAATGGCTAGCCTCCATTTATGGAGCTAGCCAATGAGAGCCGGGGGACGTTCCCGAAGTCCTTATTGTTAACAAAGGATTTCACCTGCGCCGAAAAGCTGCGCAGAGCGCAGCCTTCGGCAGGCGAAACCCAAAAAAAGTGGCGAATTCTGCATTTGAAACTGGACAACAATTAGAACACACATGAACCCTAACATTACCCCCCTGGCACCTTAAAACTCATACATTCCTTGATCCCTAAAATTAGCCCCCTGGCACCCTAAAACCCATAACCGCCCTGACCCCTAAAATTGTCCCCCTGGCACCCCAAAACCCATACCTAGCCAATGAGAGCCGGGGGACGTTCCCGAAGTCCTTATTGTAAACAAAGGATTTCACCTGCGCCGAAAAGCTGCGCAGAGCGCAGCCTTTGGCAGGCGAAACCCAAAAACAACAACATTCACAGCCAAAAAGTGAAAGTAGAGACCATACCAATGGCGGTTAACTGAACACTTGAGGTGAAACATAGTTGCTGAAACCGAACCTCCGCACCGTCTTCCTCAAATGGAATGTGCTTCCTGTCAAAAATGACAACTGCAAAGACATAATTGACAGCCAAAGCAGAATGACAAGAAATGCCAGTAACAGTCGTGCACGTTTTTTACTGCCATCAATCCAGTCAAAATGTTTTGTCTTTGAGAACGTATTTCCACCAAAATCGGGACTACTGGGGCCCAAAAGTGCATGAGAATTAGACGGAAAGGGATTTGCCCAAAATGTAGCGCCTAAGAAAGGGAAAGACGTGCCCTACTGAAGCTCGAATAAAGCCAAATGTGCTACTCTGACTGGCCAGCCGTGTGCCAGCCATTTCTACGGCGTGACACTCACTTAACGAGTGACACTCTAATTTTGGCAAAAAAACATATTAGTTGCAGGAAATGCGTTTTGATAAACACGCCAGTCTGATGCCTATTTGAGAATCAATAACCCTGAGGTCCAATGCCCTCCTGTAAATACTGTTTTGGTCCTCAAAATAGCATAATTACCTTAAATTGAAATTCATATGCTTTTATTTACGTTTCAAAAGGTTCCTTTAAATATTGTTTCGTAAATGTAATTCTGTCTTCTCTTTATCGAGAGGTGCAAAAGTAAAGCTCTCACATTTCAGGGATAATGAGGTGTCACATCGAAAACTGTAAATAGAATATACATAACATGGCTGTTCTTGTTGCTGCTTTCGAAGTCAGAATCCTGGTAATGCTTCAGAAATGCAGGCTTGTGACATGTAACAGCAAATCTGCAGTTCCACTGACACAAGAAAGATTAGATGGGTGTTAATGATAGATTCATTATATATAGTTTTCTCTTTCTGAATACTCGGAGGTGCTTTCCATCGGTTTTGTTGCCACACTATGCCTTGTGACCACGTCATCTTTCTGCTTTTCAGCAGGGTGTACCATTTGCCTTGGTGTAGGGTTGGTTTACATTCAAATCGCGTGAGCTGTTCTGGTGCCTAAGAACGACAAAGTTTGTATTTTATAAATGGTTGGAATCATGGGCATCCACAGACATTTTTCCGGGGGGGGGGCTATCCTGGCAAATGAAGGGGCGTGGCTAATGTTAATCAATAGGGGCGGGGCTAAAGTGGCAGACAATCAGGGTCGGGTAATGCTCAGGCCAAGCTGAGAACAAGCATTTACAATGCAACGGTTTCGCCTTTGGAAAAGTTAGAGCTATTGTCAATGTAAATGACAATGCCATTTATTTATCTGTTTTCAAAACCAACACATAAATACAAATGTTGTCATTTACAATGCCAATAGCTCAAACTTTTCCAAAGGCGAAACCGTTGCATTGTAAATGCTTGTTGATTACTGTATGTTGGTTTTCTATCGTTTCGGTCTTGTTTGCACAGATAAATATTGCTTATTCTAAAACTGGTGTGGTGTCCTTTTGTAGTGTTTTTTATTTTATTACTGTTGGTTATGTGCGACTGATTTACACACTACTTCCGAGCTAAGCCTCACAGCTCGTGCCAAGCTACAAAAGGGGTGAGCAGTGGTTATTTCAGTAGAGTATCCCCCTTATTCGGACTAGAAGGAAGGGTCCCTACTTGGACAAAGGTGCAAACCATTGCCAACTAGAGACCCCCATTTCTAACAGATAAAAATCAATGTTAACTAGTAAAAGCCTTCTGCAAAGCGTAGTCAAGTCAAGTCAAGTCATAAAATTTATATAGCGCACTACATACCCAGAGGGTTTCAAGGCGCTTAGGAAGGGGAGGAGGATTATTTGTCAAATATCCACGTTTTAAGCTGCTTTCTGAACGCTAGGTGATTCTGGGTGAGGCGAAGGTAAGCGGGGAGTGAGTTCCATGTTTTGGCAGCCAGGTATGAGAAGGATCTGCCTCCCATGGTGGTCTTGTTGATGCGAGGTACAGTGGCGAAGGCTAGGCTGGAAGAGCGAAGTTGGCGGGAGGGGGTGTAGAAGGACAGTCGAGAGTTGAGGCAATCTGGTCCGATGTCGTAGAGTGATTTGTGTGCGTGGGTAAGCAGACGGAAAGTAATCCTCTTATTGACGGGTAGCCAGTGGAGGTCTTTAAGGTGACCAGAGATGTGTTCGTTGCGTGGGATGTCTAATATGAGCCTGGCTGAGGCGTTTTGGATTCGTTGTAGTTTCTTCTGGAGTTTGGCGGTGGTACCTGCGTAGAGGGTGTTTCCGTAGTCCAGTCGGCTCGTGACTAGAGCGTGGGTGACTGTTTTCCTTGTTTCGGAGGGGATCCAGCGAAATGTTTTTCTGAGCATGCGAAGAATGTTAAAGCAGGAAGAGGATACGGCGCTGACTTGTCTGTTCATTGAGAGTGAAGAATCCAGGATGACGCCAAGGTTCCGTGCGTGGTCTGTCGGGATGGGTGCATTTCCGAGGGCTTCCGGCCACCAGGAGTCGTCCCATGCAGAGGGGGATTTACCTAAGATGAGGACTTCTGTTTTGTCTGAGTTCAGTTTCAGACGGCTTTGTTTCATCCATTCGGCGACTTCTTTCATTCCTTCGTGTAGGTTAGTTTTGGCGGTGCTGGGGTCCTTGGTGAGAGATAGGATCAGTTGGGTGTCATCCGCGTAAGAGATGATGTTGAGGTTGTGTTGGCGGGCGATGGCCGCGAGGGGGCTCATGTATACGTTGAAGAGGGTGGGACTGAGTGAGGATCCTTGTGGTACGCCGCAGATGATTTCAGAGGCCTCGGACTTGAATGGTGGGAGGCGGACTCTCTGGGTCCTTCCGGTGAGGAACGAGGTGATCCATTCCAGTGCCTTTCCTTGGATTCCGATGTTTCTGAGGCGTTGTAAAAGGGTGCTGTGGCAGACTGTGTCGAAGGCTGCAGAGAGGTCGAGGAGGATGAGGGCGACTGTGTCTCCATTGTCCAGTAGAGTTCGAATGTCGTCTGTTGCTGCGATGAGGGCGGTCTCAGTGCTGTGTTTGGCTCGGAAGCCAGATTGTGAGGGGTCGAGTGATTTGTTGGCTTCGAGGAAGGCGGCGAGCTGGTTGTATACAGCTTTCTCGATGACTTTGGCCGGGAATGGAAGAAGCGAGATGGGGCGGTAGTTTTTGAGTTCGGTGGGGTCTGCTGTTGGTTTTTTCAGAAGGGCGGTGAGTTCAGCGTGTTTCCAGTCTTCTGGGAAGGTAGCGGAGTTGAAGGAGCAGTTGATGACGTCTCGGAGGTGCGGAGCTATGATGGAGTCTGCTTTGTTGAAGATGTGGTGAGGGCATGGGTCTGTGGGGGATCCAGAGTGGATGGAATTCATCAGGCGTATGGTGTCCTCCGTGGAGATTGGGTTCCAGGCGTTAAGGGTGTTAACGAGGGGAAGATGGTCAGCTGATGGTAGGGTGGGTTGGCTTCCGGGTTGTTTGTCAAAGCTGTTGTGGATGTCAGCAATCTTGTTGTGGAAAAAAGAGGCTAGGGAGTCGCAGAGGGTTTGAGAGGGGGTGATGTCGTTGGAGTTGGCCGAGGGGTTGGAAAATTCCTTGACGATGTTGAAAAGTTCCTTGCTGTTGTGGGCGTTGTTGTCAAGTCGATCCTTGAATGCTGTTTTCTTGGCTTTTCGGATTAGTTGGTGGTGAGTACGGATGGCGCTTTTGAAGGCGTCCTTGGTGCTGGTGGATGGGTCTTTTTTCCAGGCCTTTTCAAGGGAGCGGCACAGTTTCTTGGACTTCTTGAGGTCATCGTTGAACCATGAGGCCTTCTTGATGCCAAGTTTGTGTTGACGTTTTTTCAGTGGTGCTAAGGTGTCGGCGGTGTTGGATAACCAAAGGGTGAGGTTGGAGGCGGCTTCGTTGGCGTTAGAAGAGAGGGCTGGGGAGGTTTGAAGGAGCGATGTGGAGATCTGCTCCGTGGTGATTTTGTTCCAGTTTCTTTGTAGAGTTGGTTGGAGGTGGATGATGGGTTTCGGCTTGTTGTAGGTGAAGTGAACGCAGCTGTGGTCAGTCCAGAGGAGATTCGTAGTGTGGCTGAAGGAGACATGGTTGCTGGAGGTGAAGATGGGGTCAAGTGTGTGACCTGCGATGTGGGTGGGGGAAGTGACCAGTTGTTTAAGTCCGAGGTTGGCGAGGTTGTCCAAGAGGGTGGCGGTGTTGCGGTCGTTGATCTTTTCAAGGTGGAAGTTGAGGTCTCCCAGAAGGATGTAGTCTTTGGAGGGGAGCGCGTGTGGGGTGATGAAGTCCGTGATGTCTTCACTGAATTTTGCGCGGGGTCCTGGTGGTCTGTAGAGGAGGGTGCCTCGGAGTGTGGTTTTGGGGTCGATGTGGATCTGGAAGTGAAGGTGTTCGGAGTTAGCGAGGTTAGCGTCAGAGCTGGTTGAGATGCGGATTGATTTTTTATGGACGATAGCGATTCCTCCTCCTGTATGGTCGGTGCGGTCCTTGCGTGTGATCTTATAGTCATCAGGGATAGCGATGGCGATGTCAGGGGCGGAGGAAGCGTTCATCCATGTTTCCGTTAGGAAGGCGACGTCAGGAGAGATGGTGTCTAGTAGGTTCCAAAGGTCAATGGCGTGCCTGTGGACCGAGCGGGTGTTGAGAAGGATGCATTCTAGGTGGTTGGGGTCGGGAATCTGTGTTGTGGTCGCAGCGGAGATGTTGTCGGTGCCGCTAAATTTGCAGGAGAGGCAGGAGAACGGTCCATGGGTGCGTCCAGGAGCGGCTTGGACGCAGGTGGGGGCGCGACCGGGGTTAAGGGCTAGGAGGGTGGCGGCATCGTAGGTAACGCGGGGGGGCTGGGCAGCGCGAGGGGCAGGGGGACTGGCGCTGGGCGCGGTCCGGGCGCGGACGGGCGTAGACGGGCTTACCTTTGGCGCACCTTCGGCGCGGCCGTAGCGCGTGGACGCTGCGCGTGGGGGCATTGGCCATAAATGGAAGGTGGGGGGGGGAGGGGCGAGGGCGCTTCAGCTGGGAGGCGGGGCGGGCAAAGGAGGACGACAACAACAACAAAATGGAGGTGGAGGGGTCAGGGCGGCAGGAGCGCTAGGGGGGAAACGCAAATATTACAATAGTGTCACGCTACGGAGCAAAATGCTAATGAGATAAAGCGGCGAGATGAAAACACCATATGCAACAGAGTCACGCTAGCAATATCGCACTGTAAATGGGCAAATCGGTAAATTCAGCAATTAAATGGGCAAAGCGGCAGTTCCAGCACGCAGCGGTAATGAGGGCACACAGCAGGCAGTAATTATAATCGCAGACCAGGTTAGAGCGTAAGCGCTGCACAAACGATACCTCAGCAGCAGGGGAGCGACCACTCAGCTTGGAAGCAGAGAGTGAGTCACTTAATACTTTTTTTATAATGCTTGAATTGTACATCAGTGAGTTTAAATATCTACATTGCTGATTAATACAAAGCGCTACATAATTAGATTTTTGGTACTCTGTCGTCCCCTAAAACCTCCCAAATTTGCTGCTATAGGGAACATCAGGATGCAGTACAAAAAAAGCCACACACCAACTCTGCAACCCTAAACAGTTGATTACTTTTCCTCTCAAAGTTTGCGTCGGTCACAGGGGTGGTGTGGACGGGAGAACAACAAAGTTCTTTCTTATTTTCTCTGAATCAAGCATCATAGTACAACAATAGCGCGAAGGAATTTGTAGGCCTGTATAAACGGTCTTCCAAAAAGTCAACTGTAAAGTCGACCCCTTAACTAATTCCTACACATCCCAACCACGAGCTCCGCTAAACCGTACCCCGGTAATTAGTGTCGTACTTAGCTTATAAAGTGTGTACAAAAGGATAGCACGAACCACGTAAAAGCTGCATGATTTCTCAGAAAAATAACGTTTATAGACCAACTAACTACAACTAAGAACCTCAAGAGAACTAACGCAGGTGCGTAAATTACACCGACTAGAAATCTCACTCTAAAGTGTGGACCTCGGGCGACATCTGATAGAAAATAAAACCACGAGACGTAAATTTGCAGGTTTTTCTGGCATGTATGTATATAGTCTATGAAACGCCCTTTATCTTATTTTAGGTCAGGCAATTGATCCTTAAAGCACAGAGCATGTATGTTTTGTTAAAAAGAAACTCCAAAGAAGTCACAGGTTGGAAATCTCCTTCCTCTCTGCCAAACTATGCAAAATGTGTACGTTAGTTAAAGTAATCCGGGTGCATTCTCCGTTCTTTATGTGTTAAAGGTGCAGCCCTTGCCGGCGTTACTCACATTGTCGTCCCCGGAGAGGTCGGGGTTGCTATTTTCATCACTGCTTAGCTTCTGCTTCTTGCCCGGCATCTCGCTGTTTCCCGCCAGAGCCGCCCCCGCTCTCGGACATGTTCCGCTTCCTAGACTGCCTCCCAGACTCCGTCCAACCAATGGCGGCCATGGAGCGGCTGCCGCAAACGCTAACACTCTATCCACATAGGAAATAAGACAAGAACAAGCACCTACGAGGACACAGGGGGCGGGAGAGGACACGGACGGCGGGAGAGGACACGAACGGCGGGAGGGGGGCGGGAGAGGACACGAACGGCGGGAGGGGGGCGGGAGAGGACACGAACGGCGGGAGGGGGGCGGGAGAGGACACGAACGGCGGAAGAGGACACGGACGGCGGGAGAGGACACGGACGGCGGGAGGGAGGCGGGAAACGTGCACAGGACAGGGGGGCGGGGGCGGGGAGGCACACGGAGGGGGGCGGGAATGGACAGCGCATCTGAAATCACTTTCAGTGA
The DNA here is from genome assembly GCF_964261635.1 of Lissotriton helveticus. Lineage (NCBI taxonomy): Eukaryota > Metazoa > Chordata > Amphibia > Caudata > Salamandridae > Lissotriton > Lissotriton helveticus. Next base: position 302,301,439 of record NC_136073.1, on the reverse strand, counting down.
AAGGGGAGGGAACGGGAAAAAACGAAACTCCGCCCAGGGAAAAAATCTCGGGAACGCCCCCGAATCTGGTCCGGCCTTGACGGACAGATCCGGCACCCAATGGCTAGCCTCCATTTATGGAGCTAGCCAATGAGAGCCGGGGGACGTTCCCGAAGTCCTTATTGTTAACAAAGGATTTCACCTGCGCCGAAAAGCTGCGCAGAGCGCAGCCTTCGGCAGGCGAAACCCAAAAAAAGTGGCGAATTCTGCATTTGAAACTGGACAACAATTAGAACACACATGAACCCTAACATTACCCCCCTGGCACCTTAAAACTCATACATTCCTTGATCCCTAAAATTAGCCCCCTGGCACCCTAAAACCCATAACCGCCCTGACCCCTAAAATTGTCCCCCTGGCACCCCAAAACCCATACCCGCCCTGAACCCTAAAATGTCCTCCCCTTGCACCCAAAAACCCATACCCACCCTAAACCCTAAAATTACCCCCGTTACCCACAACCCATACCCACCCTGAACCCTAAAATTATCCCCATGGAACCCCTCCTTTAATCCATTTGAATTGGGCCTCTCGTTCGCCCATCTGGCTTTGAGTCTGTCCAGGTCTTTTTGTCTGGGAGCCTTACATATATAGCCACAAGAGTTCCTATTATTCGACCATGAGACACCCATTTTATCAGCCTCATAAGAATGAAATCCTGAGGTGACCATGCTGAGAATAATTAAAGTGTCTTACCTGTTACACGTAGGCAGGGCCACTGGAATTAAGCAGCAGGGGAAGGCTAAATTATGGGTCAGGGTTGACTAAAGAATGCAGCAAGAAAAGGTAAATTGTGTGGCATGATGCTGCACATTTTGTGAGTATTATTGAATTATTTTGACTTCTTTACACTTCTTAACACTGTCTGGGCATGGAATGCACCTTATCGGTACCAGTTTAACACCAAACTATAGCAATAAACAACAGAAAGGTAACCAATCAACCTTTGGAAAGGATCTTCCACTGTGCGCCAGCACATGTTGCTGCTTTTTTAGTAGGTTTTGAGCTAGAATATGCATTTTTTTATTCTGCAGATTATTTAGCAGATTATGGATTATTTGGCAAATCAACAAATATGAGAAAAACACAGCATCGGCACAATCGCATAATTCCAGTAGACCGACCCATAGGTCCCTGCAGAAGGAATCATTCTATCATTTGAAACCATCAACATACATATGAATGTTGTATGAATTAATGCAACGATGCAGAGAATGTTCTTTCATTTAGCCAATGACAAGATAAAACTTTTCTTTTGTTAACTTTTTCCATTAATTTATTTTTCATGTAATGCTGCAAGTTTTTAATAGCCTCCAAGCAGGAAGAAAATAAAGCATACCCCGAATGAATCTGCATTCTAATTATGTACACATTTGTACTCTTTTTAATCCTTTGCAATACGTTTGTTACATCACTGGATTCAGCTCCTAGGAACCTTGTGATGGGAGCCTGCAGCCTGTTCACGGTGTCTGTGATGTTCATTTGTTTATCTAAGCAGCTACTATCCCTGCAGAATTTCTTACCACTCCTCAGGCCTGAAACTAACGTATGACAATGGTATTAATATTTTAATAAACAATGAGGTACAGCCCACAAGACTTCATACCCCCGTGAAACAGAGTGAAAAACTTATTTTTCAATTCTTAATGGCCTGGGGTGGGCCAGGGTATTTCTTGGGTGGGCCTGGCCCACCCTCTAGAACCGGGCCTGGTGGGAGGTATGCTTTAGCAGCTCAAACTGGTCATTGTTATTCTGTATGTGATTATCAGCCACAGACAGAATGACAATGGGCGGGAGGGGCTGAGAGGAGGAGTGTGAGGCGCCCTATCAGGGATTTGAGGCCTCTGGCAGGGAACAGCTCTGCTCCCTGCAGGGCCCAGAATTATGGACAAAAGGCATCCATAAAAGCATGTGAGTCCGCAGTGGGGGCTAGGAGGGGCGCTCCAGGGGGACAAGCGCCCCTCCTTGCCCACCCCCACCCGCGGACACCCATGGTTAGAATCGAGCGCGAAGCCTTCACACACACACATTTCTTGTGATTCATCAACAACGGAGTGGCCAACAACACCACTTCAATGTAGCACACCTGTGGCATATACTGGCAAAATGCATGCTACAGAGAAAAGCAAAGGGTGAGGTTAAAAGAGGATAGATACAACAATGCTCGGTTTTGTGGCAATTCCACAAACGAAATAATGTATGTATAAGATAATACTGCTCCGCCTTTCCCAGCGACATTAAAAACGAGTTGGACGAGCGGGCGCCTGCTGTGAAAATAAAGCTGCGTCCACCATTGTTTGTATTGCGCCCATGTTCACATGAAAGTGGGCTCGGTGCTGAAACCTTAAGCACGGCGCCCTGGCCATGAGGAGCAGAGAGTTGATAAGTGGTCCTCAGGCAAAGAGGAGCAGACAGTCCCCTGCAGGAAACCATGTACTGCTTGCAAGAGGAGAGTCCTAAAAAAAATTGTGTTCACAGACCTAAATGAAACACACCAAGTAATAATAAGAGTAAAAGAACCAGTCCTTACGGGAGGCTAGAAATGCAGACAAGGCGGTACTAAGGAGGGACTAACAAGCCCATTAAGGAATCAGAAGCAACCATTTAGAAAGGATAGTAACAGGAGCCAATTGAAAAGATGGGTGGAGAGTTGGCGGATCTTCAAGTCTAGCCCAGAGTACAGCACTCCTCACAGAGCAGCGGACGTGCTGCCCAGGCACAAACTAAAAACTGGTGCAGGGTTGAATGACAAGAAGAGGAAGGAAAACAATTGATTAAGAAGCAGGCAAACAAGTGACCAAAAAGCCAACACATTGTAGGAATTGGGCCATCTTCAAGCCTACTGTACGTTTTTGGCATGGTCCCCAAGAGGTCTTTCAACAGATAGCTATTAGTGAGACCTAAAAACAAGCATTTACAATGCAATAGGTCTAGCATTTACGCGAGACCTATTGCATTGTAAATGGTTGGCATCGCGGACAACGGTAGGGGGTCAGACGGCACAGACAACGGGAGGGACGGTGGGCGGGGGAAGAAGGCACAGACAATAGGAGTGGATGAGAGGGGATAAAGAAGGCACCAAAGCACTATTTTCTTTAATGAGGAGAACCTCATTAAAAAAATAGTGCTCACAATCTTAAAATATTACGTACCGCATAACAACCGAAGTAAAGGGGCCAGTCGCCATGGGAGGTGACAAATGAAGGGGAGGCGATACTAAGGAGGGACTACCAAGCCTATTTACGAATCAGAAGCCAGCATTCAGGACGGGCAATGACACAAGCCAATGGCAAATATGGGCGGAGATTCTATTTGCTACTCTACTACACAAGTTTGCAGCGCATGCGCGCTGGCTCTAGGCTCGATCTAAATAGTGCTAGCGGTGCACAAGACTATAAATATATACAATAGCAAAGCCTTTGAAGAGTTGAAAATGATGGTGGTTTAAACCTCCTGCAAGAGAAACATAATCAAACTGAATTTTCAGATTGCAGTCTCACATGTTTAGACTCTGTAGTACTTGTCTAACTAAATTTAAATGACAAATGAACCAGGGATCCACTTTATTTACTTTGTTTGAGGGAGTCTATGATGCTTCTGATCATGATCGGCGGGTTGCCTCAAGCCCTGGAACCAGGAATGGTGTAATTACTAGTATTTAGTAGCTAGACCAGCAATTTCCTGCCAGTCTACTATGAAAGAAGCAAAATTTACCAGAGTCTCAGCTCCCTGGTTCACACCTACTCTAAAAATGAGCAAAAGTGTGTGTAAACATCTGGAAAGAGTATGGCGAAGGCACTACAGTCCTTCAGATAAAACCATCTAGAACCAAGCACTAAAAGAACACTATAAGAAAGTTTGAGAGGAGAAAAAAAATCGCTCCTTGCCACCAAAATAGAACAGGCAGCTAACAAAAGTCGAGAACTTTTCACTATTGTAAAAAGTTTCTAGTCTCCTTCATCTATCAGCCACCCTTTCATCCCCACTAGCGACTGGACCAAGAGGGTGGCCAGCTTCTTCCACGAAAAATTTCTAAGTATTCGGGACTCCTTTATGGTTAAACCCTTAGAGGTGGAGGACGTTTGCCACAGCAGGGATGCCCGTCTTCTGCAATTTCCAAATATCAGCCTCAATCAATCTCTTTCTTTTATGAAAAACCTCAAGTCTGGTTCACCCTCAGACCCTTGTGTGGCTATAGTTTTGTCGTCCATAGCGGAAGTGATTAATCCGGCTGTCAATCCAATTTTAAACACCATATTGCGAGAGGGCCTTATGCCTCAAATTTGGAAAAACGCCAAAATCCTCCCTCTTTTAAAAAAACCTACGGCAGATCCTGACGTGATCAGTAATTATAGGCCTATCACCCTCTTGTCCTTTTTTTCTCCAAAGTACTGGAGAAATACGTGAACGAAGTCATCACAAACTTTGTAGAGGCCAATAATCTCCTACACCCCAGTCAATCGGGCTTTAGTGCCAATTTCAGCACTGAAACTGCCTTGCTGGAGGTTGCTGAGACGATTAAAGCCGCATTAGATAGAGGAGGGAGCGCGGTTCTGGTGTTACTCGACCTCTCTGCGGCCTTCGATACTGTCCCCCACAAGCGACTTTTGCAAAGACTTGAGGGGGCGGGTTTGAAGGCTCGGTATTGAAATGGCTGACATCTTTTTCCAGTAACCGCTCTCAAACAGTCTGGGCACCACCTTTTTCAGCAGAAATCCCATCCTTGAATGTGGGGGTCCCACAGGGATCGATTCTCAGACCCACGCTGTTTAGTCTGTACATGGCCCCTCTTACCCTTCTAGTCGAGAAGCATGGCGCTATAATAGTGTCATATGCAGACAACACTCAACTGTTGATCACGTGCGAGAAGGGCTCGGACTTCGATGGGACCTGTATAAAGAACTGCCTCTTTGAGATCTTTTCGTGGTTTAACTGTAATCAATTAAAATGTAACTCTGAAAAATCAGAGATTATTTTTTGGGGCTCTCGCCCACACGAAGCTTGGCACTCTGGGTGGCCACAAGACATGTCTCCCCCATTGTCTGAGGTCACTACTGTGAACAAGCATTGAAAATGCAATAGGTCTCGCATTAGGAAAGTTTGAGATATTGGTATTGTAAATGACACTTTGTATTTATGTTTTGTTTGTGAAAATCGCGAAATTAATAGCTTTGTCATTTACAATGCCAGTAGTTATAACTTTCGCAAATGTGACACCCATAGCATTTGTAATGCAATATGTGTTGTATTTACGTGACTCACATGTATTGATATTACAAATAACAATGGCTTTTAATTTTTTGAAATAATTAATACTTAAATAAAAGTTTTTGTAATTTATAATGGCAATAGCTTAAACTTTTGTAAATAATTTTTGTGAAGATTATGCTCAGTGTATTTTATTGTGACGAAAATACAAGAACAGAAGTGAAATATTGACATCTTTTTGTGACATTTGTAATAAAGCTTGAAACATTGAGAGAACATATTTGAACCAGTTGTTTATGAACGGTTGCACAGATTGATGCTGTGGTGGCGCTGAGTGATGTTGTGGTGGCAAACGAGTGATGCTGTGGCGTTCAGTGATTCTGTGGTAGCGCATAGTGATGTTGTGGTGGTGCTGAGTGATGCTGTATGTTATGCTATGTTTTGTTTTGCTATCCTATGTTTTGTTTTGTTATGCTATGCTATGTTTTGCTATCCTAGGCTTTGATTTGTTAAGCTATGCTATTCTGTGTTTTGTTATGCTATGCTATGGTTTGCTATGCTATGCTTTGTTGTGTTGTGTTTTATTATGCTATGCTTTGTTTTGCTATGCTATGCTATGTTTCGTTAGGCTATGTTTTGTTGTGTTTGGTATGCTATGCAATGTTTTGCTATGCTATTCTATGTTTTGTTATGCTATGCTGGTGAGGGTGTGTGAGGGTGAGTGAAGGTGAGTGAGGGTGGGTGAGGGAGAGGGTGTGAGGGTGTGTGAGGGTGAGAGGGTTGTGAGGGTGAGAGGGTGAGAGGGTGAGAGGGTGAGAGGGTTGTGAGGGTTGTGAGGGTGAGAGGGTTGTGAGGGTTGTGAGGGTGAGAGGGTGAGAGGGTTGTGAGGGTGAGAGGGTTGTGAGGGTGAGAGGGTTGTGAGGGTGAGAGGGTTGTGAGGGTGAGAGGGTTGTGAGGGTGAGAGGGTTGTGAGGGTGAGAGGGTTGTGAGGGTGAGAGGGTTGTGAGGGTGAGAGGGTTGTGAGGGTGAGAGGGTTGTGAGGGTGAGAGGGTTGTGAGGGTGAGAGGGTTGTGAGGGTGAGAGGGTTGTGAGGGTGAGAGGGTTGTGAGGGTGAGAGGGTTGTGAGGGTGAGAGGGTTGTGAGGGTTGTGAGGGTGTGTGAGGGTGTGTGAGGGTGTGTGAGGGTGTGTGAGGGTGTGTGAGGGTGTGTGAGGGTGTGTGAGGGTGTGTGAGGGTGTGTGAGGGTGTGTGAGGGTGTGTGAGGGTGAGGGGGAGGAGGTGTGAGGGTGAGGGGTGAGGGTGAGAGGGTGATGGGGTGAGGGTGTGAGGGTGTGAGAGGGTGTGAGGGTGAGTGAGGGTGAGATGGTGTGAGGGGGTGGGTGAGGGGTGTTAAGGCGAGGGGGTGAGAGTGTGTGAGGGTGAGTGTGGGGGTGTGAGGGTGAGTGAGAGTGTGTGAGGGTGAGTGAGAGTGTGTGAGGGTGAGAGGAGTGTGATGGTGTGAGGGTGAGGGGGTGTAAGGTGGTGAGGGGGTGTGAGGTGGTGAGGGGGTGTGAGGTGGTGAGGGGGTGTGAGGGTGGGGGGGTGTGTGAGGGTGAGGGGGTGTGTGAGGGTGAGGTAGTGTGAGGGTGTGGGAGGGTGAGGGGGGCTTCAAGACCAACCAGCCTTGGTAACTGGTGCATCAGCATTAAATACCAGTAGGCCTCGATCTTCAAAACAGAGCTTTGGCAACTGCACTCAGCACTGTGGACTAATTACTCTGACCTATCCGCCTTACTTCAAGTGCATTATATCCTGGCACTGTTAAGACATACAAGATATCTGCCGCATTTGTGACAGAGTAATCCACCCGTCAGACTTCTAATCATGCCCTGAGCTTGTGTAGTGCTTGCAGCACTTTGAACTGTAGCCCTTACTGAGATGTCGCCAGGGTGCCATTGGCCCAAATGCAAACAAAGACATTCAACTAAACACAACGCCAGCTTCTACCATGAACAAATGACACAAATAGGTAACTGAAGCATGCAAACAGCACAGAAGAAACCTACAAATGCCATATGAGATGAGCCACCGCGTTAGGAGAGGAAGTGGTAGCTTTCTGATGCTTTTACACATAAAAAGACTTACCTTGCGAGTCCGGAGAGATCTGAATATGCACCGAAGGCGGGCAGTAACAAGCATAAGCCGGAGGAAGGGGGTGGGGGGGATACTTTTAAACACGCGCACACACACGCTACCTTGCCCTTTTCGGATGTAAATAAATTAATTTATAAAACAAATCGAAAGGGTTTTAAAATATATAATGCACACCTTTACTAAACAAGACCAGCTGCAGGCGGGGAGGGCATGCACTTCTCAGTGCCTCATAGAGCTGAAAGGGGGGCAAAGCGCTAGATCTGCGGCTCACCTGGAGGGTACAGGCGAGGACGGCTGAGCACAGGCGGAGTCATGAGGGCCAGTCAGATCTATACTTCAAGGGCAGAATCGAGGCTGGTAGGGCTGGGGCAGAGTTGGTGCTATGTGAGGTTGGGACAGAGTCGGCTGGGGCACAGCCAGTGATCGTGTGAGGCTGGGGCAAAGCCATCAGGCATGCACGGCCGGTCGGGGTGAACGCGCAAGGGGCGGGGGAGGGGCGGGAGTGAGCGTGGAGGAATGGTGAACTCGCTATCTAACCTAAGAAGCAGCACAGAGGAAAACTAGAGAGATGGCACAGCAACAACATTTGAGTAGCAAACTTAATCTCCCCGTGCCTAACAAAATGAATGTGTGTACTATATAAAAACTCTACAGAAAGAAAAAAACAAGTAAATACATGTAATATACGCAGGCAACATGTTTGCATGTAAAACAATGATCGAGTTTGTGCGAGTACATGTAAAAGGAAGTACGTAACTCCATGGAAGCTGAGAGACGCGTGGGTGGAGAGGAGCAATTGAGAACGTGCGGCGGAGATCAAAGAAAACTCTATCGACCATATGGAGAGGGAGGGGGTGTTGTGCTTCGTGAGTTCGTTTTGGGCTCAATAGTAAGGTTAATCCCCTGGATACCATTGGTAAAAGGTTCCTCTTGTTAAAGTCTGAGCCCAAAGTCCCCACACATGGCTTCCCAGTATTGCAGTTCCAAAGTTTGTAGCTATTAAACGCGAATGTTATTTTTTTTCCACATGGCTCCATGTTGCCAGTGATTTCATTAGAGGTGGAGAAGGAAATAAAGGGGGAGGGAGAGAAAGAGACCAGGAAATAAAAAGGGAGACTGACCTAGGAAGGAAGACTCAGAGAATGTGGAGTTGAAGACAAGAACGGTAGAGAAAGGTTAAACATTACACAGAGAGCGAGTGCATGTCTGAATAGTAGTAAATGTGTGGTGGTATGATTAACGAGTAAGGCTGTGTGCGGGGAGAAAGAGGGGAGGTGCTGGAGCTGGGGAACAGATGGCCGTGAAGCAGGGGGAGGGCAGCGGAACCCTTTGATGTGGCCTGGCGGCCGTGAAAGGAGAAATGCTGCTGGCAGGGGGAAGGCTCGTGGTGGGAGGGTGAGGGGGGCTTCAAGACCAACCAGCCTTGGTAACTGGTGCATCAGCATTAAATACCAGTAGGACTCGATCTTCAAAACAGAGCTTTGGCAACTGCACTCAGCACTGTGGACTAATTACTCTGACCTATCCGCCTTACTTCAAGTGCATTATATCCTGGCACTGTTAATAAGACATACAAGATATCTGCCGCATTTGTGACACCCGTCAGACTTCTAAACATGCCCTGAGCTTGTGTAGTGCTTGCAGCACTTTGAACTGTAGCCCTTACTGAGATGTCGCCAGGTTGCCATTGGCCCAAATGCAAACAAGGACATTCAACTAAACACAACGCCAGCTTCTACCATGAACAAATGACACAAATAGGTAACTGAAGCACGCAAACAGCACAGAAGAAACCTACAAATGCCATATGAGACGAGCCACCGCGTTAGGAGAGGAAGTGGTAGCTTTCAGATGCTTTTACACATACCTTGCGAGTCCAGAGAGATCTGAATATGCACCGAAGGCGGGCAGTAACAAGCATAAGCCGGAAGAAGGGGGTGGGGGGATACTTTGAAACACGCGCACACACACGCTACCTTGCCCTTTTCGGATGCCGGCCGTGAAAGTGAAAGTACGGCCGGCCGGCCGTGAATAATTAGGGGAGGAGCAGCCAGGAGAGAGCAGGAGCGGAGGCGCCAAGCTGGGGTACAGATGGCTGGCGATTTGCTGCTGTGCACGCGCATTTTAGGTCAATGCGCTTGCGCATTGACCTAAAAGCGCACGGGCACAGCAGCAAATCGCCAGTCTAGGTAAAGTCTGTTTAAGCCCCTATAGTCTCGCTCCGCTCAATGCGCATGCGCATTGAGAGGCGAGACCTAAAAATCTGGGGGTCAAATTGGATTCTGCACTCTCTATGAAGGTGCAAATCCAATCAGTGGCAGGTACCTGTTTTGGGACATTGAAAATGCTGAAAAACGTCCTCCCACTTCTACCAGTCTCTCACCGTAAAACAGTTGCCCAGGCCTTAGTGATAGAGACTGGATTATGTCAATTCTTTGTTTCTGGGACTTCTAGAGTCCCTACTGGATCGTCTGCAGATCATTCAGAACATGGCAGCCAAGGCCATCTTCCTAACTAGGCCCAGAACACATACCTCTCATCTCTTGTCCTCACTTCACTGGCTTCCAGTGCAAAAAAGAATTCACTTCAAAGCCTTAGTCCTGGTCTTTAAGGCTTTCCATGGGATCGGGCCCCATATCTAAAGAAAGGATTACAGCCTTACATGCCTCAGCACCCTTTAAGGTCTTCTACCCTGTGCTTGATCTTGACTCTGAAGGTCAGGCTCTCACGGGTAGGGGGAAGATCTTTCCAAGTAGTAGCATCCCAACTCTGGAATAGCTTCCCCCCCTGCTGTGACAAATTCCGGACCTTCTGACTTTTAGGCGGAATCTGAAGACGTGGCTTTTCCAGCTTTAGGCTTTTCTTGTACTGTGGTTGGGGGCGTTTGTCTGTCAGTGGTTATGGTGGTCTTTTCCTTGGCGCTGGGACACTCTTTAGAGTAGCCACGCGCTCTACAAATTCCAGATAACATAACACAGACTTGTGCCTCAGTTTCAGACAGTCTAGTGGGTCGCAACAGGGTCACTAAATAATAGGAAGGGGGCACATTTCAACAGATTTAGAAATAATAATCACTGGTGAAGCCAAGTAATAATATAATGTTAATAACTTGTTTTTTTGCAATATTAAGTTGATTGTAATGAAGGTTACAGTTTAACAAACATTTGCAATGCAATAGGTCTCGCATTTACACAAGTTTGAGCTATTGGCATTGTAAATGAAAATGACATTTACTTATGTTTTGGTTTTTAAAACGTAAATAAAAGGCATTGTCATTTACAGTGCCAATAGCTTAAACTTGCATAAATGCGAGACCTATTGCATTGCAAATGCTTTTTTCCCCCCCACAGGCGCACATATCTACAAAGATACCCTTCAAGATAAAAGTCCAGAGCTGGGCTGACCCCTAAAGCCGGAAGCAGTTACTAAAGCGTTTCATGATAAAATCAGGTTTCCCCAGACTAAGCATCTCGATTTCGAAACATTTCCCGAGGTCATACCCCTGCTTACAAGGTTATGGTGGCTGACAGCTCTAAGTACCTGGTCTGACCGAACAAATTCAATGTAAAGGATGCAGTCAAACTCAGATAGCTCAGTTGGGGTAAACACCCCCGGCAGAGGTCTGTGTTAAACGTAGGCGCCCAAAATAGGTAAAACGCATAGCCGATTTCCACTGTTTAGAATAATATATATGTGAAAACAATGAACCCGAACCGAGCATATATATATATTAGTCAGTTACAGAGATACTCACACACCAAGTCTAGACATAATGCAGTCCTCCAAAACCTACATTGGACGCCCCTGGAGTACACTTTGCAAGTTACATTGGTCGAACCCACAATAACACCTCAGTAGGTTTAAGCTAGTTGTAGAGCTTTCTATGTAACGTGTTGGTTACATGAACTAATTTAGGAGCGTAACACAGCCCCGCCAACTCTTCAAGGGCCCCCCCATCAACCGAATGTTAATTAACATCTGTGAGACAGTGGAGACTCGGGCACCTCATCACATTCTGCAGGGGAAGGGGGGTTAATTTTGCAATACGCCGCCAACCCAATTCTAATAGGACAGCCCAGTGGGTTGAGCCTGCTGCAAACATCTATGCAGCCAAGTTGGAGGCTACGTGTTCACATCTTCCAACAAATATGGGCAGGGGTGTGGAATTTATTATAATATCTACTTGTCCATGGGGCAGGTTGCTTCATGAATCTACTTGTCCTGTAACAAAATCCACTTGTCCCTCTGGTGCCATGTAGTGCCAGCAACAAATTATGGCACCAATCTCATTATGATGGAGCTCTTATATAGCCTCTCGGATTATGCAGGGCTCATACCATAGTAGTGTTTAAATACTAGCAATCCCTATATGTTGCCGTGTTTCCGCAGATGTACATACTGGGACTGAAGGTAGTGGCAAGCAATAGATCCAGGGTTGGAATGCCCTTTTGAATCTGTGCAAACCAACTAACTTGCATGTTTTAAGAATTTTCAACAACTCTTCTCTAATATTTTCCTGTACTGAGAAATGTTGGAAATTTACTCCTGACAATGGCAGAGGTAAACCTTCTTCCAGAGTTTGGGGTAAAAGTGGTTGGAGGGAAAACGAACTTGAAAACACTCAGGTTTTCGCATTAGCAAATCTATACATGTATATTTGCTCATGCTAAAATGCAGTTCACAAATATTTTCTAGGAGTACAATTTCTTGCCCTACTTCTGTAAATTCTTGTGAATTCACGAAAGACATATAGCTGCACTTAATGCATGGGTGCACTTTTGAGACTTTCTTTAATAATTGGCCCCCTAATTTGGTCTGGCGTTAACCATGACCGTTTGTGTTTATTAAAATTCTCTCTCTCTCTCTGTATCGGCTGGCTTCACTGCGGTGACAGAATTCTGTCTTTTACAAGGAGCATATCAGCACACAGAGGAGTTTTGTTCAGTACCAATACTAATGTGGCAGTGTGTGCTTTTTTGAGAACAAAAACTATTTTTTGCTTTTGCCAGTGTTTGTTATAATGGTGAGGGCCTGGAAGCTCTCACAGCAATAAGGTTTTACAAAATCCATGCCAAAACAAGTCCCGCATTGCCAAAACTAAAAGGCCCACCACCAATTTCAGAACTACTGGCTTTGCCAATGCTTATTTAATTTTATGTTTCCCATAACCTTATTGAAACTGGTTACACTGATTTTGCAATGTGAATATTTTTGTGAAATACTAGCATGCATCAACACATTTTGCTAAATGATTCTGCTAAGAAAGGGTACCTGAAATTTTACAGTAGTTTAGCTAAATGTTTTTTTCCCAACTTTCATTTGTTTAGGAACATTTTATATTGAAAGCAAAGAATCATTAATGTTGCTTTCAAACTTCTGCAAATATGCGCATCTAATCATAACATTCTGGGAGCATTATGCATAGCCTCATATTGCTAAACTTTGAAACCGTGTGTACACATTTTTATACTAGAACCACTGTCAGTAGTACAGTCAGAACTTACATTTACTTAGAGCGCTCACCCTAATAATAAAGGCTTTCAATTAATGAACCATTAATACAAGTTTAAACAACATTAACATATGCACACAAACATTAACTTAACTGCAGGCAGTGTCCTTCCCTGACCCTTAATGTGGTACTGCAAACTGGCAGCCAAAGGGTTTGTGCTGCAAGGGGTTGGGCCTACTTGTCCCAAGGTCAAAATACACATTAAAACGAGTTGACCTTGACCCCAAACAATATGTCCTGGGCGTCGGGCTATAGGAGTTCCACATCCCTGCCCAGGGACCTGAATAACATTCCTAGAGCATAGGGTAAGAGCTTGTCCTTCTATGGCAATACTCTCAAATACCTTATCATAGGTTAGTCTATATAGTACTTCACATTATGTTGCAACAACTATGATCTAGACTTGAGCATTTGAATCGACTGCTGTAACCAGCACAGAAAGTAGTCCATTGGTTTTGACTATCACCGAACAGAATCCTACAGAGAACTGTAAATAATGTTTTAACAACCTATTTATATAAACCAGGGCACTATCTCTCGCTAATCTTCCCACTACTACATTATTAGGTGCTGAGAACCATAACAGGTTAAGGACGCCATTCTGGTCACTCCAGCACAACATCAAAAATTCTTCCGACACAGACCACAGTAATTATCACTCTCCCACAGTGTAGACTGCTACCCGTCAAATAAAGTACTTTGGTATCTCATCAGTGGCATGAAGCCCTGCAATTGCAATGCAGTATAATGCCACACATTTATTCTACGATTCAGAAAAGGGGGTGGTGATGAACAGAGTGTCTGAATTAAGCAGACCACTCTTACCCAGTCCAAAGATCAGGGTTTGATCCATCACCGTTATTTAGCTCACTGCCCCATCCCAGCTCAGAACCTGGCTATATGCAAAGTAGTCTGTCCCTGGCCCAGTGCATCATGGGAACAGGGCAGACCAAACTACCAAGCCAATTCTTCACCAGAAAGGAGACAAGCTTCCGGGGACCGGTTTCTGGCATTTCAGCCGTCTTCGGCCCGGCTTGCTTGAATCCTGAAGGAGCAGTGAGCAAGGGACTCATGTCTGGGTATACCCTGCCACACCTATAGTGGCTAAAAACGATTCAGAAAAGGGGGTGGTGATGAACAGAGTGTCTGAATTAAGCAGACCACTCTTACCCAGTCCAAAGATCAGGGTTTGATCCATCACCGTTATTTAGCTCACTGCCCCATCCCAGCTCAGAACCTGGCTATATGCAAAGTAGTCTGTCCCTGGCCCAGTGCATCATGGGAACAGGGCAGACCAAACTACCAAGCCAATTCTTCACCAGAAAGGAGACAAGCTTCCGGGGACCGGTTTCTGGCATTTCAGCCGTCTTCGGCTCGGCTTGCTTGAATCCTGATGGAGCAGTGGGCAAGGGACTCATGTCTGAGTATACCCTGCCACACCTATAGTGGCCAAAAACGATTCAGAAAAGGGGGTGGTGATGAACAGAGTGTCTGAATTAAGCAGACCACTCTTACCCAGTCCAAAGATCAGGGTTTGATCCATAACAGGTTAAGGACGCCATTCTGGTCACTCCAGCACAACATCAAAAATGCTTCCGACACAGACCACAGTAATTATCACTCTCCCACAGTGTAGACTGCTACCCGTCAAATAAAGTACTTTGGTATCTCATCAGTGGCATGAAGCCCTGCAATTGCAATGCAGTATAATGCCACACATTTCTTCTACAGCAAAATATAAAGGCGGTCCTTTACAGTTTTCTTCTTCATGTAACAGACATTTAAACTTTTAGCTGTGTATAATAGATGCAAAGTAGCGGAAATTGTATTCAACATGCTTAGCTCTTTCGAAGTCACAAAGCTGTGCTTTTTGTATCCTTAGGTTCTATGGATTCTACTACAAAGGTTCCCCTCCGTGCAGTGTTGTGCTAATGCAAATCGATAATAGTTGTAGATTCAGCTACTTCTGACAGCCTATGTGGCAATACAGACAAACGCCCCTTCAGCCACCCCTCTGTATACTGCAGTGTACCGCCATTTCGATAAATGCATTACAGAGCGGATGAGTTTCACAACCTTTCACCTGTATGGTTCTATGGACGTCGACTGCTCATAGACAACAAACGTGCATTACTTTGTTCTATATTAAATGAGCTAAACCTTATTGGGCTTCATACTGCAGTACCACATTTACTGTCATTTCAACTTTGAAAATATTTATCTCTAAGAATTGCATGGGTGCTCGCCTATATGGGTTCTTCCACTTTGCTCTACGAACCTTAAAGTAAATCGTTCTACAGAGTCACATTTCCTGCTAGGTTGACTTTGAAAATGGCAAGTGACATTGTTTGTGGTGGTTAAATATATAACATGGCCAGCCAGTGCAATATATAGCAAAACTTCATTTAGCTACCAACTTTAAAGGTAAACAGTAATATCAAAAAGGCATTATAAACATATTAATGTGTATATTTGCGTACAATGAACAGGCAAACAGGTTATTAGATCAAGGGATAGGCTTTATGGAAAACCAGGTCATAAGAACATAAGAACTGCAAAATGAATAAACCGGTCATGAGGACTGCAATCCAGGGGTCTCAGAAAGAAGAGTCCCTCCTTCCTCGCTTGAAAGGTGTCCCTGGACTTGCCCGACACAAAAGCTAATCCTCTGGTGATGTCCCACGGAAATCCAGGGATAGCGTTAATCTAATTTATTTAAGGCAACAAATCAAAACTAAAACATCTAGAATCCACTACGTTGTCAAACAAGAGGTCAGGTCTGGACACTAGGGGTCCATGATATCTTGAAGCGACATCCAAATCTCTACTTTGCCCCTTGGTTCAGCCCCCCACTCCTCAGGGGGAGGGGGATAGTGGCTGGACCGTGGGTCTCAGTGGAGGCCGCCCCCGGGAAGCGGAGCCCGAGCACCAATAGAGGATTGGCTGGAGATAAGGAAGGGAGACAAGGAAGGAGAAAGAGCTTGCTCACCAGAGAATAGGGCTGGGCCAGCTCAGCTGTAAATCTAGGGTTAGGAATGTGACAGGGAGGTAGGGGCATTTGAAGGTGGGCACCGGGCACAAGGCCCTCTTTCTCCGGGGAATTGTGTCAGGAGGGAGGCGGCTGTGGAGCCTGCGACAGGAGCAGGGAGAAAGCGGGGAGGTGGCCGGAGCCAAAGGAGGCCATGACGCACTGAGCAGCCACCAGGGCTACAAAGCGATCCAAGAGGAATACTAAAAGCAGGCTGTGAAGCGGGTACAGACCGCAAATGGGGCAGGCAGGACCCAGGGGGTCACTGGCAAGCTCCCCGAGCCCCACTGGGTTCAGGTGAACCGGAGGTAAACAATAAATGACGCAACAGAGGGCAGAGCCTGTGGCATGGAGGAAGTTGGGATACCGGTTACCGGTCACCTCGCAGAGATGGGTGGGGGAACAGTCAACCAGGCTTGGCGGGCGGGAAGCACATCGGCTTGCCCAGGTAACAAAGAGGGTACACACCGGAAGGAAGAGGCACCGGGCTGGGGTGGGAACAAACGCTTACCCGGAAGGAAATTTGAGGACACCTAAAGTGAAAGGTCACCCGGCCGGGTAAGAACCTGATGGTTACCCGGGAGTGAGTGGACACCGGAAGCAAAAGGGCCGTCCGGTTGGGTTAAAGCAGACGCTTACCCAAGGAGTGCATGGCAACCGGATGTAAAAGGTTACCCAGTCTGACTGGAAGCAGAAGCTTGCCCGGAGTGAAAGGAAAGGGTGTATCCACTGGGGATGGGTTACCTGGGCAAAGATAGCTGCACTGAATGTAGGGCACAGTGCAGAGCAAATGGGGTCAAGGACGGTGATAGGTCATCTTGGCGAAGATAGCTGCACTGGATGTAGGGCACAGTGCAGAGTTGATGGGATAAGGACACAGGCTCGCCAGACAAAATAATGGTGTGTAAAGGATCGCTTGTAAGATGGAAATGCCTAATAAACTGCTGCCTCAATTCTTCCATAAAACTGAAACTTGTGTGGTCTGAAGTTATTGGGATTCGGGTGGTGCCTCTGCTGTGAGCTATGGTTGCCAGGCTCACCTCTGTAACCCGGCCTCACTCTTGGTAAGCCCAACATTCCATTTACTTTTAATGAGTTACATGTGAAAACCATTGTTACGATCTTCGAATGTGAAATATCTGGTTCAATATCCACGTGGGTGGGTCTGTGGTTCTAAACAGATGTCAAGGTGCATTTACACTGGTTTGGTACTAACTAATTTGGCTCTTTAAGGGGCACCCCTCGCAAGCAAATGAAATCTCATACATCAGTATGTTTGCGGCAGTCCATGTCGACTTCTGCACGTTCCCCCAACGATGGCATTTCTATAAAGGACAGGATTCCGAAAGTCCAAGGTGGCATGCCGACTACTAACGTATTCATGGCTGATATTTTTTTATATATATATATAGAGATGGAATACAGTAACTCCAAAGTAAGGGGTACTCGTTTGAGACTTCACATACACACACACACAAAGTGTGAACCTTTACTCTTTGAAGATTCCTTAATGAAAGGAACAGTTATTTACCTTCCGCTTGCTCCAGAGAGTTCATGTCGTCTCCCCCGAGCACACACTTCACAAGTCCCCACATTCGATCACCGGTAGACAGACAGCCAATGCCCGAGCTTGCAGCAGCTACTTCCTGTCTTAAACATCTACTTCCGTTCCGTCTCACGTAAAGTTCTTTAGGACTATGTTTTCCAGGAAAGACCATAAAAGCCTACACAGCACATTTTGTTTTCGGTCGGCAGATAGACTCTGATTGGTTACTTCAGTTAAATATTAATTGTGCTGACTATATGTTTTCTCCTCTCATTGGCTAGTTGCGAAAACAAAACAGAAAAGGGACAACATACAAGAGCTAGTTGCTTAAAAGACCAGTGTTTGAGTCAAATGCGTCGGCCATCTTAAAATGGTGCCGTATTACCTGCCATACGCGGGGCCCTACGGATGATAATGACATTCTGGATTGGTGCTCGCCTTATGTCCTTTGCCTACAAGCAAACACTTCTTCCGGGAACATCTTGGCAGAAATTAATGAACGAATTCATGAAATGCAACAGTGCCGTTTCTAGTAGCTGGGGGACCTTACACCTGGTCGGCTCCCGGATACCACAACCTCAAACCACACCTGAGATTTAAGACAAGGATTGGTAAAGCAGTAGGTCTTGCCAAAGCAAGAGATAATAGCATTTCCAATGTCTTTTAGGCATGTTGTACAACAGTGTGACTGATATTAAGCATGGATAAATGTTAGTGGTGTGGCATGGCGTAGAGAGGAGCGAAGTACAGTGGCATAGAGTAGAGCAGAGTGGCGTAATGGTCAGTGGAGCTGCGTAGAGTGGTGTAAAGTAGAGTATAGTGGTATAGAGTACAGTGCAGTAAAGTGGCATATAGTAGAGTGGCACAGAGTAGAGTGCCCTAGAATGGAATGGAGAGGCAAAGTAGAGTAACTGGCGTAGAGTAGAGTGGCATAGTGTGGAGTGGAGTCACAGAGCACAGTAGTTTAGAATGAAATGGCGTAGAGTGGTACTGAATTTAGTGATGTAGAGTGGAATGGAGTAGAGCGGAATGGCGTAAAGTAGACTGTATGAATGTTCAATGCTGTTGTGATAAAAGCATTTTTAGCTCGAGGTTGCTTGTCCCAGGGGCTGATGCATCTGTGTCCTGGATTTTGTTTCCTGTGAGGAGTCAATAATTATCATTCATGCTAGACAGGGGCATAAACCTGTCACTGAGTGGTAAGGCATAATTAGGTAGGGATATGTTACAAGGATAACTGCTACCCTTGAACCTGTAATTCTTTGGGACCCCTGATTGTAATTGCCTGTAAAAATAACGTAGCGGCAGTAACTTCATAGGACTGGATTTCATCCTGCCCTCTCTTGCATGAGCCAAAATGTCTCTAGCAGCATTTGGGTTACGCACATTTATGATGACAGTATCTCCCAAATAATTTCTTGGTAGGGGTCAATGCCGCCAACTCTCTATACCAATATGATTTCTTTACTTAAAACTCACTGTGAATTGACAGAACCTTTTAACCAAAACAAAACCTTATTCCTGAGAGGCCATTATGATTCATTTCAAATCTTTATTTCGGCATTACGCCATAAAAGAACAAATTAAACATTACAATTCAGTAAAAATTAATAACATTCAGTTGAAATGTAAAACACATTCTATATAACTGTGCAACATATGTTAGAAACACTTGGAGCGTAACAATAAAATCATATGAGACAGGAGGACACCACAATAATTCTAAAAGCAGTTTCAGTTAAAGAATGCTATTGCAAACAGATTCAAGTCCATAGTTCAGGACCATAGATTGAGGAAACTTGGTTCACAGCTGATAGCCCATTTTTTTCCTACGGTAGCAAATAGAAAGTAAAAATCTACTAACACTAAATATTATCTGTTGCGAAGTGTTTGTAGTTAAAATTCTCAGAGCCTGAGGGCAGGACCTCAAGCCTAATAATAGGCATATTGGTTTAATCCATCTTTTCCTTTCTTGACCGTAGATAGGACAGAAGAAAAGAATATGCTGCTCATTCTCTTTTTGGTTATTTTCACAAAGTGAGCAAACTTCGTCCAATACCTCGGAATATGGATCACGGTTCCTTGCCCAACGTGCCAAAGTTGATTTTATTAAAAGATTGCCATATCTAAACTTTAAAAATAGTGTTTTGGCAAGTGGGGGCTCTATTTCATCCATAAAGGCCTCATATAAAGGTTCATCCTTAAAATGTAGAAATTTTGAAACTAATGAGCCACTAGTTATGGTATTTACAGTCACATTTGCTACGTAGGAC
This sequence comes from Lissotriton helveticus, assembly GCF_964261635.1. Lineage (NCBI taxonomy): Eukaryota > Metazoa > Chordata > Amphibia > Caudata > Salamandridae > Lissotriton > Lissotriton helveticus. Next base: position 302,281,701 of record NC_136073.1, on the reverse strand, counting down.
CAAAAAGCTTTTTTCAGGACTAATTTGGGATTAGATGGTAACAGCTCAGGGTACTCCCAGAAATGTTTCAGGCCTATATTGTTAAACCAAGTGCTAACATGCCTAAGCCATGGGATTTTTTTCTGGCTGTCCAGCGCCATGATCTCTATCAGCCCTTCTCTATATGCTTGAAGTTCGGGGACATGCCACAGTCTTACCCAGAGCATAAGCGGCCTAATAAGAACGTGGTGATCTGTTCTTTTAAAATTAAGGTCCAATTGCAGAGGAACTAATGGAGTTCCTCTCGGAACCCTTACCAAGCTTCGCATGAAATTATTATCTTGGATACTAAAGGTCTCCTTGGACCCTGGCCCCCACAATTCGGCACCGTAAAGCACTGATGATTGAACTTTAAATCTAAAAAGTTCCATTACTGGAAGCACCGCTTTACTAGTGCTTAAGCTTTGCTCTCTAAGTATTGGTTTGACATTCTGAGCAAATAGCAATTTGCTTTTTTCCAATTGTGCTTTCCAAGTAAAGTTGGAATCTAGTGTCACCCCTAAATATGAAAAGTGAGGCACTGACTCCAACTTTATTCCTTTTAAGGTTAGGCAACCCTTGTCCGGTTTGGTTGGGTTTAGGGCCATGTATTTCGTTTTCTTTACATTAATCTCTAGCCCCTTTTGACTACAATAATCATTAAAAGTATTCAATAAAGTCTGCAAGCCATTTTTTGTTTGGGATATCAGAATAGTATCGTCAGCAAATAATAGAGATGCTACCCTTTCGCCATTCAATTTAGGTGCGTCATTTTTACATCTTTCTAAGTATGAGGGAATATCATTCACAAAAATCGAAAAAAAACGTGGGGGCCAAAACACATCCTTGGCGAACTCCACGTTCAATTGGAATTTTCCGTGATAATTCGCCATTTTGACCCCATCTGATTCTCGCGAAGTTCCCTTCATGTAATTTTATAATCTGAGCTACTATATTGTTTGGCATACCCGCTGTACTCAGTGTTTTCCACAGAAGATCACGTGGCACCAGATCAAATGCTGCCCTTAAATCAACAAAGGCAACATATAAGTGGGCCTTTTTTATCTTTACGTACTTCCAGTAAAGGCAGCAAAATCTAAAACACTGATCAATAGTGCTGACTTTTGTTCTAAACCCGGCTTGGAATTTAGTCAAAAATGAATTTTCGTCCAACCAATTACTCACTCGTACTAAGATATGGCGTGAGTAAATTTTCTGAAGGATGTCCATTAAGCTTATTGGCCGATAATTACAGGGATCCTTCCTGTCTCCTTTTTTATATATTAAAACAATTTCAGCTCCTTTCCAGCTTTCGGGAAATTCTAAGCTGTATGATAGTTTATTGCACAGATAATTGATATATGGTGCCCATATTTTCGAGTCGTGCTTGTAAAGATCCCCGGGGATTTTGTCCAAACCTGGGGCTTTCCCAGTTTTTACTTGGCTTATAGCCAACTCTGTTTCCCCCAGGGTAAAGACAAGTGGATCTGCTGGAGTTTCATAACTTGCTGCGTTGGATGCTATGTGAGGATCGTCATATTTTCTGTACAAATTGGTAAAATGGGTTACCCAGGTTTGCTCATCTAAAAAAGTGTCCTTAACCACCCTTCCTACGTTATTCCCATTTGCTATCAACCTCCAAAAAGCTACAGTGTCATGTGATCTTGCAGCTGACAACAATTCCGCCCATTTCTCTTCCTCCCACGCAATTTTTGATGTCCTTTGGACGGTTTTGTAGTTGCTTCTAGCTTTTTGTATATCCAATTGCGATTTGGATTTAATCGCAATTAGCAATTCCCTCTTGCAAACTCTACAGGATCTGTCATACCAAGGCTTGCTATGAGACAAATTCTGAATCTTCTGCTGGGTTTTTTTAGGCATTTTTGTTACCAGTAATTTTAATTTACGAAAAAACTCCTGGTGTATAGTCAAAAAGGGAGTTTTAACTTCCTCTTCAGGGGTTAAAATTAAGTATGTAGCAAAGGTCCCAGCAAAAAGTGAGTATATTTCGCTGAGAATATCGTTACGATCCAAAATAAATGGCCATTTTAGCGATCTCCTGTTGTTACTAATGTGGATCTCATTACCATCACCAACACCTTCCTCAGATGAGAGTGGTAAGAAAGGATCACTAAATAGTACAGCGTCTAGTGTCAAATTTAATGGAAAATGATCACTTTCGGCCCTCTCCATTATTTCGAGATCAATAAGATACGACCAGAGGGGGATGGAAACTATTACAAAATCCAAATTACTCTTATAGGTGTTCCTACTAAAGGTTGGTTTTTTTAAGATGTCAGATGGTAACCGACCGTTACAAGCCCTAAGGTGGTGCTCTGTGCATAATTTGATCAGTTGTAGGGCCAGTGTGGAACATTTAACCGATTTTATGTTCCCGAGGAAGGGGATTTTATTTGCCTGATCTTCTTCCTCAAAAATCTCACTTAGGCCCGAAACAGGTTCGTAGTTACAATTCAGATCCCCAGCCAAGATGACAAAATCCTCCCTAGGATCCAACCCACTCAGGAAACAATCTAGCTTAAAAACGGTTGAAGATTCCTTTGAAGAGGAGGTTGGCCTATTATAGATATTTATTAGGAATAATTTATTCCCATTGGAGGTTGTTATTTTTAATGCTAGGATATCTACAGAATTTGTGTCTATCACCTCAATATTAACCTTTAGATTGATTTTTGCCCAGATCAAGAGACCCCCAGACGGCCTACCACTTCTAGAGGGGGTTGCTCCAATACCATAGGTCTTGTAGCCCACCCTGCGGGGAGTGTCGACTGCCCATGTTTCCTGAAGTAAGCAAAAATCAAAGGATTCTATAAAATTAGCCCACTCAGGATCCCTCAGATTGCTGGCAACCCCGGCTACATTCCAGCTAACCAGCCTAACCGGCGCCCCTAGTGCAGAAGACATAGCAATATTAACCCTTGGCGTTTCATCGCCAGTATGTGTCACCTGTTGGGTTGCCGAAAATATTCCCTCAGAAGGTAAGTAACTTAAAGTGTGTGTTGGTTCTACCTGTTCTTCAGGAATATTATCATAACATGTTACATTTTTAACCAGAGATCGGGATACATTGGTTGGCAATGAATTACACTCAATTGCCACTCCCAGAACAGTGGGATTACTTGTGTCTCTTCCCTCATCCCCCCCACTCGGGAAACTTCAATCGCAATTATCAAGACTACTGAAAACATCAAATCGATTTGATGTTTCAAGTGGTGTGAAGGGTTTTAGATGATCCATCCTTCTGTCTTGAAAGTTTTGATTTCTAACTGGAACATGATTCCATCCCAAGGGATCTGGAGCTGTCATAGAGCGAGGGGCGTAATACGTATTCCTCATGCTCTGTTGATTCGGAGGATACTGGGGATAACTCCCAACATTCTGTACAATTGGATAATTAGGTGGCTGAGTTTAGGTTATACAGTGTGAAGGGGGAAACTGAGATGGGAACACCACTGACCTTGGATAAAAATACGTTAGGGATCTTGGAATTATAGTGTTATTAGAGCTGCCCATCTGCCAATTCAATATAAAATGGACCGCATTTGGGTCCCTAAAGTTCACAACCACTACGTCACCTTCGATGTCTTTGGTTCTGCCCCCCAACCAATCAAGGCGACGAACATGAACTATTTCCCCATTGATGTTATTTGCAATAGGCCTATGCATTCTCAGCCAATGCGTTATCTTATTTTTTAATTGGAAAAAACCCTCCCTCTTATTTTGATCCAGGGCCGGCACACCTGTTAGGACTACCACATAGGGTAATGCCTCTGGTGGAAGTTCGGGCAATGGAACCCTTTTTGGTTTCCCCCAGGTGCGTCTAGATTCCCTCACCTCCCTTGTTGAATCTGTCAAAACTAGATTAGATGTATTACCAATGCTTTTGGATGTATTATCACTAGTTTTGTTATCAACAGTACCTAGCAGTTGATCACCAGTTTTTGCTTGAGGTGGTCTAGGGGATGCATGGTGATGAACAATAGCTGATACTATATTCCCCAAAGATTTGGGGGCAGATATAGTTGAGGAAGGGATAGGAGCAATATAAGGGGAAGTAGATGGAGGAGGTTGGACAGTAGATGACAGAATTTGTGGTGCGTAATTAGATGCCTGACTGTCTACATTGATAACACCTTTATGGCCTACAAGATCTTTATTGGCCAATGCATCCTCAATTTTTGACAGTCTACACTCCACCTCCATTAACCTCTCCAAAATAGATGCAGAGTACGATCTAATCAGATTCCCAATATCAAGAAGGGACACAGGATCCTTATTCTCAATATGAACATCATCAATCACACTGGTGTCCATACTGTCCTCCTTGTCTGCAGATGTATTCGGTAGGACTGGGGATGTAGATATGATATAGATCCCCTCTGAATCTGATTGTACAACACAGGGGTTCTTGGCAACCGTAATCAATTTTTTGCCAAAGTCAGAGCAGCTCAATTTGGGTTGCAATGGATCCCTCCTTTTCCGCCGTTTTTTGTTCGGCGGCGGACCATAAATTTTCCCCGTAGGTGGTAATTTTTTGGCCTTATTACGGGCTGCATGCAATTGTAACAAAGCATCTCCCTTTAATGTCGTTAAGCTACTTCCAATAGATGTTACAGACAGGTCAATCGTATCCGATCTAGATACAGTGTCCGGTGAAAGTACAGCCATATTAACTTCCGGGAGTATACTATCCAGTATCGGAATCATCTCATTGGCTATTATCCCAGTAACAGTGTCAGAAGGTCCAATCACGGGAGATAAGGGTAGTGAGGCAGACCCATTCTTTATGCTTTCCACGGAACGGCGGCGGTCAGCCCGCCGCTCCGCCAAGACAATCTCCCTAGCGATATCAGGCGATGATTTAGAAAAATAATTATCCAAGGTCCCATTGAGCAACAGACCCTGTTTGTCCTGCACAGACTGCTCAGCGTTATTGGTAGCCATCTATGAGTAACAGGGAGCAGTTGGTAAAGCAAATTGGCGAAAATAATACAGAATTTGCATAAACAGTCAGTACCTGTAAACAAATGGTTATGCCCGGCCCGGCCTCCTCGGTTCTCGGAGGGTCTCAGAGGGTCCGCCCTTAGTCCGGGCTTTGTCCCGGGCTGTGTCCCGCACACGCGTCCCGCTAACGCGCTGTAGCCCCACTTGTTATACAGGAAGTTAGCCAAAGGGGAGGGGTCACGGGAAGAGGCGGCAGGTGTGCTCGGTGTTGCTCGCACAGCCTGGTGGGCCTCGCAGTCCCGCAGTCCGCAAATCCCTTGTCACAGCTTCTCCAATACTACAGTCCGTAGGCAGGACTCACGGGCACAAGGGAGCTTCCAAGCGGCAAAACGTCCTTTTACACTTCACTCCTCGGCGAGCGGCACCATTATGATTCAACGGTATGTACAGCTGGCTGGGGTACATTTGTCAAGATCATAACATATGTACAGGAAGCTAGGGGATGATTTATCACAGATAAATGCACTTGATTAAAGGTACTGTTCCCACCGACCCTCAGAACGTCGTTCAGAGGTTGGGGGCCTATTGTTTTGCAGTTGCTGGTGTATGGGAGAGCCTTAGTAATAGCTGTATTACAGTTAAGGCTCCCTATTTTCCTTTTTTACGGATTTTTGCAGATAAATACAGACTAAGTATATTGTACTTCACGTCTGCATCTATTTTTAAAAGTGAATTAATACAAAAATGATTTTTCTTTTAAGTGACTCTCCGTACTGTCTTTCACAAATTATAGCCAAAAAGCTGAGTAGATGGACAGCATGGTAAATTAAAAAACAGGACAAATGTCTTTAAATAATGGCAACATACATTTGTGGTATAATGCTAATATTTACCAGTGGATGTATTGTTATGTAATATTTGACAGCTTTAAATAGCTACAAATAACAGACATCAAAGAATGAGTGTGCGTCTATCAGTTAAATAAATATGGAAATTCAGTTTTACAACTTCATTTATATGCAAAACACAAAATAAATAAGGATACATTCAGATAAAATGGCCCAAAAATAAATAAGATGGAAATGAAAAAAAAAAAATACCAAAAAACTGGGAGCCCTAATAACAGGTTTCAGTCATGGTGTTATCTGCTGCGGCTGGCAACTACTGGGAGAGGGGGCCGGGGGGGTTGGAGGCACACGTGAAAGTAAGATAAAAGAACACTTACATGAAGACAAACACAACATCCTCCGCTCTGGGCCTTTTCTTACAAGAACTGGGTGCTTTGAGAAAGTGCCATCTTTCTTGCATGGTATGCCCCCACTTTTTGCTGAATGGCTGATGTACTTTGACTAAGTGTGCCCTGGGTTCCTGCCAACCAGGTACCCAGGGCCTGTGTTCCTTCCCTAAAAACTGTGTTGAAACCTAAACCCAATTGGTATCTCTGGCCACAGGTCAGCCCCTGGTAAATGGTACTCTAGGTACCCAGGGCACTGTCACCAGAGAAGACCCCTAAGGGCTGCAGCAATTATTGTGCCACCCTTAGGGGCACTGTACCCTGACACCCACACACTGCCTTTGCAGGCTGAGTGACTTGGTGTAGAACTAAACAAAGAGTCGACATGACACACATCCCTGTGTGCCATGCCCACAAACCCACTGCCCTGGCATACCTCAGTCACCCCTCTAGCTGGGTGCACTATGCCAGTGATGAGGGCACAGGTGCATGAGCTCTGTGCAACAACAGTACCCAGGGCCATTCCTGGGCACTGTAAGTGCAGTGATGCCATTAAGAGTATATGGTACTGGGAGATTGTCATTACGAACTCCACAACACCATAATGGCTACACTGAAGACTGACAAGTTTGATATCAAACTTCTCAGCACATTAAACCCACACTGATGCCAGTGTGGGATTTAATGTAAAATGCACGTTAGAGGGCAACTTAGAGTCGCCCCCTGAACCTAACCTACAATCCACGTCTTGTCTGAGAGGCTGCCTAGGCTGCCACACAGCAGACATGTTGCTGGACCCCTGGGTAGAGAGCCACACGCTCTCCTGGGCCTGCAACAATGCACGTCCTGGGCGAGGTGCTAGGTCTCCTCCCACAGGATAGGCAGGGGAAGCTTCAAAGGCATGCCGCCTTTGTGAGCTTCTCCAGGCCACTTGCTGTACTCAGCAACTGGCCCCCACCAGTTCTGACCCCCACTCTGGCAAGAAGACTGGCGGGAAACCCTACGTGAAGAAAGGGGGTGTGCCAGCCTGTGCGAACTCCACCCCTCAGGTGGGAGAGGCAAGGTTAAGCACAACTTTGGGCTCCGGCCATCTTATGGATGGGGAGCCCTGTCCAATCACAGATATGCTCCTGCCCCCTCCCACAGGAGAGGAGCAGGATAGGGGGTGTACTCACCCCAGGACTCGAACCCATTGGTCCCTGCCCTTACCCTACCTGTAATGCCCCTAAATTTAGTATTTAGGGGCACCCTGAATCTTCCTTCCTCAGATCCCGATTTCGAAACTAGAGGGACGATCTGCCATGCAGCTGCTAACAAAAGGACGACAACAACTGACTTGGCCCTAGCCCTACCGGCCTGTTGATCCTTGAACCTGCTCCTGCTAAATCTCGGCATCTCCTGCGGACAGCAACCTTGAAAACCCTGGAGGACCTGCCTGACTTGCTTATTGTAGCAGGGTGGAGGGTAACGCGATCAACAGGGATTGGTGGACCCCTGATATTCACCCCTCTACTTCTCTTTCACCGCTTCAGGACACCTGGGATATGGAGTCCGAAGCGTGGTGGAATCAGCAGGGCAGCGGAAAGGCGGACTGTTCCTTTACTGCGGAAGAAGAGGCCGGAGATGACACACCCCCCTATGACGCTTAGAGAATGAAACCACGCCCCCCTATGACGCGTGCCCGGAAGAAAAAAACCCGGAAGGAGAAGGATCCGTGTGTTCCGACACCTGAAGGAAGAAGAGCGGAGAGCGAGCGAGGAACGAGGAGGAAGAACAGAGAGCGGAGAATTCAGAGGAGCAGAGGAGTGGAGAAGACGTGCCAGGAGGCCAACGTAGATGCTCACCGCCCTGCCACGCTCACGGAGGAGTGTGGCTCACACAGGTGCGTCAGCGTGTGTCGGGCTGGCTGGGGAGGAGTGGCAACGCCGTGTAGATAGTGTGCATATCGTTTCTTTTCCCTATCGTTTCTTTCCTTCCCTTCCCCCCTCCTTCCTTCACTGTATTCCACTCACCCGTCTACCACTCACGAGTACAACTGTATAGCACAGAACCGCACCGGTGTCCTCACGCCCTGGCCCCCCCCCCCTCGGGTACGGAACCCTGGAACAAACACTAAGAGCCTCTTTTTCCTTCTTGCATGTGGCGCTGGGCATCCGTCACGGAAGAGGACCCCAGAGACACCGGGCCAAGGGGAACCAGTCCAAGAAGACCCCGGAGCCTGGCGGAAACCCTGAATCCAATGATACTTGCTCGAGAAAGACTCACTCAAAGAAAGAAAAAAAACCTTTGTGCGAATAAGACCCCGTTTACCTCACTCAGTAGTCCGTGTCCCTCCTTCTGAACCGCCACAACTGGTGTCAGAAGTGGGATCCGAGCCGTCCATCCCGGTAATAGAGATGGACCAGCTGATTCAGCACATAATCAAGGGCCAGGAGAAGCTGGGATGGGCGGTCGAACATCAGATGACGTCGGCCCAGGCGCCCAGATGGAGGGACTACAAAAGGCTTTAAAGAAACCTGGCAGTACCCCCTTGACCGAAAGAAGAGCTCCGGTACCGCATCCTTCGGGCGTATCCCTTCAGAAGTTCCTTCCTGGAGATGATCCTGACGCCTTCCTCACCAATTTCGAGAGGGCTGCCAGAGCCTGCGGCTGGGCAGAAGACAAATGGCCATTCTTCCTGGCTCAGCTATTGTCCGGCAAAGCCCAAGCCGCTTACCAAGTGGCGAACACCACCGGGGTGACTCCATACCGCCAAATCAAGGCGGTAATACTGGACCAATTAGGAATGGACTCGGAAGCATACAGAATCTGTTTTCGCAAGGAAAAAGGTGTAGTTGGTGAAAACCATAAGACTCTTTTTTTCCCGCTTGAAAAGTGCAGCAGACAAGTGGATTAAACCTGAAGAAAAGACCAAAGAAGAGATTATGGACTGCATCTATTTGGAGCAGTTTATGGAGGCCTTGCCCTATGGAACCCAATGTGGGCCCCCCCAGACCAAGACCGCTCAGGATCGAATATCTGGTGACGAGGGGACCCCAGTGTTTTGACTGCGGAGAGTGGGGCCACATAGCCCGTATGTGCCCACGGAAAAAACCTACTGAAGAACCCATGGATGTCGGTTATGCCCCTAGAGCCGTTATGTACACGGCCGAAATGGGACCCTCTTTTTACGTAAGGGTATGGGTGAACCAGAAGTGGGTGAGGGCATTATTAGATTCAGCGTGCCGTCAGTCGGTTATCCAAAAGTCCCTTGTTCGGCCCCAACAGCTCATATCGGGTTCACAGGTATTTATAAGGTGCGTCCACGGGGATGTAAAACCCTATACCATGGCTGAGGTAGTGATACAACCTGTGGGCAGACCCCCTTGTAAAGCCAAGGTAGGAGCTGTAGACACACTCCCTGAGGAATTGATTTTGGGCGTAGACAACCCCGACTTCTTAGCCATGTTCAGAAAACACACACAGGAAGTAGAGAAAGCCAGCGACACCCTTCACTGCTGAACCGTGGGCCCTAGACCGAAACTTCCGGTTTGCCCAAGCAAACGACGCCACTCTCTACAACGCCTGGGAGGCGGCCCACTCAAACCAGGACATACAAGACACCCCGTACCCTAGGTTCATTATCGAAAACGGGTTGCTCTACAGGGAGGGTAAGGCAGGGGACCACAAGCAGCTGTTAGTACCTAAAGACTTCAGGGAACAGGTTCTCTATTACGCACACACCCATCTGACCGCAGGGCACACTGGGGCAGAGAAAACCCTACAAAATATAACACAGTGGTTCTTCTGGCCCAGGCTATATAAAGAGGCTACTACCTTTTGTAGGACCTGTGAGGTGTGTCAACGGAGAAATACCCAGAGACCTCCGGCCGTTCCCCTGCAACCACTGCCCATAATAGGTCAACCGGTAAACATCACTTACAACGAAACTTTTACAACGCACTACCATTACAACGCGGTCATTACAACGCAAACCATTACAACGCATTGCGCTGGGGGGCGCTCTAGGATAGGGAATAAGTTTAATTTACTATCCAACACCTTCCCTAGTGTCCACGGGGACTGGAGTTGGAATAGTAAATTAAACTATTCACTATCCAGCACACAAAAGCGCTATGCGTTGTAATGGTATGCGATGTAAAAACCGTGTTGTAAAGGCAGGCGTTGTAATAGCCTGCGTTGTAACGTCATACATCCGGTCAATCTTTTGAGAGGGTGGGCATGGATATCATCGGGCCTTTACCACGTTCCTCAAAAGGGACAACCTATGCCCTAGTGATCGTGGATTACGCCACTCGCTTTCCTGAGGCCTTCGCCCTTAAATCTCCCACTACCAAGAATATAGCGGACACGTTCTTGGAACTCTTTTCAAGAGTGGGGTTCCCCAAAGAGGTCGTAACCGACCAAGGGACCCCCTTCGTCTCCAAATTAATGAAGGAGGTAACCAAGTCCCTGAATGTCCAACAAATACGCACCTCGGACTATCATCCCCAGACAGACGGCTTGGTGGAACGGTATAACCGTTCCCTCAAGACCACGCTGAGAAAAATGCTGGCCCTTGAGAAACAGGATTGGGACAGGCTTCTCCCATTGGCCCTGTACGTGCTCCGAGCACAAGGCCAGAGTACCACAGGCTACTCAGCGTTCGAACTACTCTATGGAAGGCAGCCAAGGTCATTGTTAGAGATAACCCGGGAGGCCTGGGAAAGGGAAGAACAGGAGGAATCAAGGTCCCTTTTCAAGTATACCCAACTCCTACGAAGCAAGTTAGGAAAATTGAGGGACCTGGTATATTCCAACACAGAGCGGAGCCAGTTGCGCCAAAAAGCCTCGTATGACAGAGGAAAGAAATGGAGAACCCTCAATACAGGAGACTGGGCCCTGGTCCTTCTGCCATCTACTGCGCAGAAATTCCAGAGAGAATGAAAGGGTCCATTTCTGGTGGTAAAAACCATTGGAAAAACTACCTACCGGTTGCAGATATCCCCGGCCAGAAAACAATGTTTTCATATCAACATGTTAAAATAATGGTTGGGGTCTCCACCCAGAAACGCCCATCTAAGCCTACCAACAGCTACAGAGACTTCCACCCTAGGGGACCTCCCCATAAATAAGGAAATCAAACCCTCAATGAAACAGGAACTCGAGGACACTCTTAGGCCTTTTTCTGATCTGTTTTCCGATCAACCCGGTTGTACCGGTTTGATCGAACACCTTATAGAGACAGAGCCAGGGAAACAGGTAAAGCTGCGCCCTTTCGGATCCCTGCTGCCAGGCGAGAAACCGTTAGGAGGGAAGTGCTAGACATGCTACGCCCAGGGGTCATCAGACCCTCCCGCAGCAGTTGGTCGTCGCCCATTGTCATGGTGCCAAAACCGGACGGGACCACAAGGTTCTGTATGGACTTCAGGGCACTTAACTCCATCTCCTCTTTTGATGCCTACCCCATACCAAGGGTAGACGACTTGATCGAGCGCATCGGGGATGCACAATACATAACAACATTAGACCTCACGAAGGGTTATTGGCAAGTGCCTCTCCGGGAAGAAGACAGACACAAAACGGCCTTCTCCACGGACGAGGGTCTGTTTGAATTTAAAGTCTTACCGTTCGGACTAAACGGAGCGCCAGCCACTTTTCAAAGGCTGATGCACAACATACTGCTACCCTACCGTGCCTATTGCTCCGTGTATCTGGACGATATCATCATCTTTAGCGGTTCCTGGCCTGAACACTTACGCCACCTACAGACTATACTACACGCACTGAGGGAGGCTGGGCTACACATAAATGCAAAGGAGTCCCGGGCGGCATACACCAAGGTCAAATATCTAGGTTACATGTTAGGTGAGGGGGCTATAGCGCCACAAGAGGAGAAAGTCAGGGCAATCAAAGACACCCCTTTCCCCCACAACAAAAAAGAGCTAAGAGCCTTTCTCGGCCTTATAGGCTACTACAGAAGGTTTCTTGCCAATTTTTCAGAGACAGCAAGCCCCTTGACCAATCTATTACAGAAGGGGGCGAGCCCTAAACAGTTCATTAACCCTTCCGCTGAAGCACAAAAGGCGTTCGCGGATTTGAAGAACGCTATCACCAGCAGTCCAGTCCTTATTCTACCCGATTTCAGTAAGCCTTTTCTTGTCGCTACCGACGCCTCTGACACGGGCATCGGTGCTGTACTCTCCCAAATAGGAAGGGATGGACAGGAGCATCCCTTGTTGTTTATAAGTAGGAAGCTGCACCCCCGAGAAAGAAAGTATACCACAATAGAGAGGGAATGTTTAGCGATACGATGGGCAGTCGAGAAACTAAAATATTATCTTGAGGGAAAACAGTTCACCCTGTTCACAGATCATGCCCCGTTACAATGGATGTACCAACAGAAATCACAGAACCCGAGAATACTGAGGTGGTTCCTCTTTTTGCAGCCGTTCTCGTTTAGACTACAGCATAGAAGGGGACGGGATCATGGCAACGCAGACTTCCTCTCTAGATTGCATCCCCTCCCCAATCGGGAGATTCCAAGGGGGGAGGAGTGTAGCAGGGTGGAGGGTAACGCGATCAACAGGGATTGGTGGACCCCTGATATTCACCCCTCTACTTCTCTTTCACCGCTTCAGGACACCTGGGATATGGAGTCCGAAGCGTGGTGGAATCAGCAGGGCAGCAGAAAGGCGGACTGTTCCTTTAATGCGGAAGAAGAGGCCGGAGATGACACACCCCCCTATGACGCTTTGGTATGTTGTGGAACCCGCATAGAGAATGAAACCACGCCCCCATATGACGCGTGCCCGGAAGACAAAAACCCGGAAGGAGAAGGATCGGTGTGTTCCGACACCTGGAGAAAGAAGAGCGGAGAGCGAGCGAGAAACGAGGAGGAAGAACGGAGAGCGGAGAATTCGGAGGAGCAGAGGAGTGGAGAAGACGTGCCAGGAGGCCAACGCAGACGCTCACCGCCCAGCCACGCTCACGAAGGAGTGTGGCTCACACAGGTGCATCAGCGTGTGTCGGGCTGGCTGGGGAGGAGTCGCAACGCCGTGTAGATAGTGTGCATATCGTTTCTTTTCCCTATCGTTTCTTTCCTTCCCTTCCCCCTCCTTCCTTCACTGTATTCCACTCACCCGTCTACCACTCACGAGTACAACTGTATAGCTCAGAACCGCAGCGGTGTCCTCATGCCCTGACCCCCCCCCCCCCTCGGGTACGGAACCCTGGAACAAACACTAAGAGCCTATTTTTCCTTCTTGCATGTGGCGTGGGCATCCATCACGGAAGAGGACCCCAGAGACACCGGGCCAAGGGGAACTAGTCCAAGAAGACCCCGGAGCCTGGCGGACACCCTGAATCTAGCGATACTTGCTCGAGAAAGACTCACTCAAAGAAAGAAAAAAACCTTTGTGCGAATAAAACCCCGTTCACCTCACTCAGTAGTCCGTGTCCCTCCTTTCTGAACCGCCACACTTATCTAGAAACTGGGACTCCCATGAGCAGTGGTTCTGCTCAAACAGCAATACCCCTGGTGCCAGCCAGGAACCGCAAATCCAGCACACTCTGCACGCGCCGAGCCCTGCCTGTGCCTGCCTGTGCCCGAATGGACAAAGACCCCAGCGATTGTGACCTGAAATCCAGTGCCCAAGGACCCAGACGACGCCTGCAGCCTCACAAGAAGGGACCCCCCCAATCACGACCAGCAGAGGGTACGATTTCCTGACGTCAAAAGACACCCCTGCACCCAGCGCCCCACGGCCCCCTGTGCCCCACTCCTGGGTTCCTACCTATCCTCCACGATCCCAACTTACCCCTCAAAGTGTTGGTCGCTCCTGAAGAATCTCTGTCCCCAAGCCTGCAGCCTTTTTTCATCTTCCAATTTCTCCATTGAATAACATTGAGCACCGACGGCTCGAAAGCACCCTGCACCCAGCCGCCTGAGTGCCCCTGGCAGTTGAACCTTAATCCTAATCTACTTCCCCATTTGCCCTGAACAAGTGACCAGGAGCCCAGCTCCCACAGCTGTGTGGCCTGCTTTCCAGCAGCCACCAACCTAAGGCCCCCTGCCTCTCATTGGATAACATTGGGCCTAACTACCTCTGCACCCGGCTGCCCTGTACCAACTGTACCTACCTGACCCCGGGAGACCCCTGAGTCTATGCCCAGAACCTTACCTCTGCCAGTCGAGCACTTACCCTTAATACAATAACTCACTTTTCTTCAGTAGGGTAACATTGACTGGTTTCACTTGGAAATTCTTCTAAGTGTGGAGTTTTGAAATCAGCTGAACACGAATTTGGATTTACTCACCTGTTATCAGGAGAGAACCCAGTGCTGCATCTCTTAGCCCAGCACTGACCCTGCAGAGTAATTTTAACCGTACTTACCAGTAACTTGAATTTCCTTCCATAGGAATCCATTGTCTGGTTTTCCATAGGAATGCGTTGTCTGGATTTCACCAGAAAAGTTTTTGTGTTGATTTTCACAAACTACAAATATTCGTTAAAAATCGCTTGTATGACTTAAACGCATTCTTTCAATTGTTTACAGGAGATGCACCAGTGCTGGATCCAGGATCCAACACTTACTTACTCTTACTCTGTGTGAAGCATTGGTCAAACTTGCTAACGCGCTCAGTGGATTGTAGCACTGACGCGCTGCCCCACAGAACCGCCATTCCCGGCCTCGAGACAGGCCACGCCCCTTTTTAGGCCACGCCCACCCGACGCGCTTAAAAGCACCCGCTGATTATGAGCGTGGTTGCTAGACTATCTCTCTCCTGAGGCGGAAAGCCGGGAGCCGCATTCTGCACACACTTGCTCTTAAAACTTTGAGTGTCACTTTAATTTGTGTTGTGTTCTTACCTCTTACTCTGTGTGAAGCATTGGTCAAACTTGCTAACGCGCTCAGCGGATTGTAGCGCTGACGCGCTGCCCCACAGAACCGCCATTCCCGGCCTCGAGACAGGCCACGCCCCTTTTTAGGCCACGCCCACCCGCCGCGCTTAAAAGCACCCGCTGATTATGAGCGTGGTTGCTAGACTATCTCTCTCCTGAGGCGGAAAGCCGGGAGCCGCATTCTGCACACACTTGCTCTTAAAACTTTGAGTGTCACTTTAATTTGTGTTGTGTTCTTACCTCTTACTCTGTGTGAAGCATTGGTCAAACTTGCTAACGCGCTCAGCGGATTGTAGCGCTGACGCGCTGCCCCACAGAACCGCCATTCCCGGCCTCAAGACAGGCCACGCCCCTTTTTAGGCCACGCCCACCCGCCGCGCTTAAAAGCACCCGCTGATTACGAGCGTGGTTGCTAAACTATCTCTCTCCTGAGGCGGAAAGCCGGGAGCCTCATTCTGCACACACTTGCTCTTAAAACTTTGAGTGTCACTTTAATTTGTGTTGTGTTCTTACCTCTTACTCTGTGTGAAGCATTGGTCAAACTTGCTAACGCGCTCAGCGGATTGTAGCGCTGACGCGCTGCCCCACAGAACCGCCATTCCCGGCCTCGAGACAGGCCACGCCCCTTTTTAGGCCACGCCCATTGAATTCCTCCACCTAATACAAATATGTGCACATACCGGAAGCGCAGCGGACGAGCGCAGCGGGAGCGCCGTTTGCGCGCCTAAGGCAAGCCCGTCTGCGCCCGTCCGCGCCAGACCGGGCCATGGGACATGGCACTCCGCTCCGCCCATTACCTACTCAGCCCATGCCCTCAGGGATCTCCAATATCCCGCTTTTTCTGCCTCCCCCACCGCCATCCGCCGCACCACCGCCCTTGGCATCTCGCGCCATAAACAATCTTGCTCAGACAGATTTCTACCATCAAGCACGCCTAGCAAAAGCTCCACTTCGATCAGGGTACTTTATTTAAACACTCGCTCGCTAGTAAAACACTCAGAGGACATCTTCGTTCTCCTTTCTAACTCCAACCCCGATCTGCTTCTGCTTACGGAGACCTGGTTGACATCCGAGTCTCTCCCTGATATTCTGGCCGCCCTCCCCCCTGACTATTACATTCTCCATACCGACCGCCCTGACGATCGGCCCGGGGGAGGGGTGGCAGCCATTGTATCAAAATGCCTTACCTCTGTTTCCTCTAACCCCCTTCTTTTACCGGGGGTCGAGAATTTACTCTTCAGTGTACAAACTAATACTGGTGCCCTTACCTTTCTCCTACTATATCGGCCTCCTCACTCCATGCCTCACTTCTCTTCCATCCTGAGTGATCAACTTTTCGCGCTATTAACAGTCCACTCTGACTTCGCCATTTTTGGCGACCAAAATTATTGGTTTAACAACCCCAATGCTGGCCCTCACGCCATCGAGCTATTCGAGACTCTTGAGAATCTGAACCTCACCCAGCATATCTCTCACCCCACCCACATTAAGGGCCATATTTTAGACCAGATTTGGTCCTGTAATCTGGCCCTGTCTTCGCCAGTCACTCTCCCTTGCACTTGGTCTGACCACTACTTGGTGGATACTACCATTACAGTTAGCGCCCAAATTACCACTCCTCTAATGGCTGGGGGACAATCACGGAAATGGAATACCTACGACGCCCAGGGCTTTCTTTCTGCCCTCGCCGAATCCCGCCCCGACTCTCTTCCGTCCAGCAATATCGATCACCTGGAACAAGAAATCGGTTCCTGGCTGGAGTCGGCCAGCGACCAGTTTGCCCCCCTGGTTTCTTTCCCTCGTACTAGACACCAGTACGCTCACAGGTGGTTCTCCCACGATCTCAAGACTTTGAAATTAAAAACACGTCAATCAGAACGTATTTGGAGGCACGATTACTCTGACTCAGCCAGACAGGTCTACCTGATCACCCGTAATTATTACAAATCCGCTATTAGGTCAGAAAAAATGGAACACTTCTCCAGCAGGATTGCGTCAGCCACTAATAAATCCAAGGAAGTGTTTAGAGTTCTAAACGAGCTAACTACTGATGATAGATCACTCCCAGCTCAGACTCCTACCCAGGTCACTTGTGATACTTTGAACTCCTTTTTCCTGGAAAAAGTCATCAAAATTAAAAACTCCATCCCTTCCCCCGTTCAGCTCCCCCCTTCCGATCCCTCCCTTGATAATACGTCGACTTTCACTACTTTTCCTGTTATAGACACGACTTCCTTAGTGGAACTTGCCACCCGTGTGAAATCAGGCTCCCCCAACGACTGCTGCCCTCCCTCTGTCCTGCGTAGTATCTGCCTCAATCTACCAGACAACATTCTACACCTGCTCAATAGCTCACTCACCAGTGGCAGTGTCCCCACCTCTTTTAAGGAGGCCATCTTGGTGCCCCTTCTTAAGAAGCCTGATGCAGACCCTATTGAGCCATCAAACTACCATCCCATCTCCCTCCTTCCCTACTTCTCTAAAATCCTGGAGGCTCATGTCACCCGCAGTTTATCAAACTTTGTCGAATCCTCCCAGTACCTCGAGCCTAACCAGGCGGGCTTCCGACCCGCCCATTCGACCGAGACGGTCATTTTAGCAGTTCTCGATACGCTTAGGTACAACGCTGATATCGGGAACCCTCAAGCCCTCGTCCTTTTGGATCTGTCTGCCGCGTTCGACACGGTGGATCATAACATCCTTCTCCACCGTGTCGAACAGGCCGGCATCCGAGGCCTGGCCCTCGATTGGGTTAGATCCTTCCTTACTGGAAGAACACAGGCAGTTCGCTTGGGTCCTTTTACGGCAAAAAAATCTCCCGCGCTCTGCGGAGTCCCCCAGGGCTCCTCTCTCTTCCCGCTTCTATTTAATTTGTACCTCCGGCCACTGATCCAATCCCTCCTCAAATGGGACATCACAACCTTCAATTATGCTGGTGATTTGCAGCTCGTTTTTTCACTCAACTCCCCACTGGCTATCAATACGTTCCACGCTGTAATGACTCACATACAACTCTGGATGGATCAGAACCAATTAAAACTCAACCCAGGAAAAACTGAGCTTCTTCTTCCCGGTCTCAGCCATATTCATTGGGGCCCCCAGTTCTGGCCGTTGGAGCTTGGTTCCCCCCCCACCCCAGCTAAAACAATAAAAAGTCTGGGCGTAATTATTGACGCCGAACTTACCCTCAAAGCCCAAGTTGGAGCGGTCATTTCATCATGCATGTTCCAGCTTCGGAGGATTCGCAAAGTTCGTCACCTCCTCCCCCCTGCGGCACTCACCCAATCTGTTACTTCACTGGTGCTTTCACGTCTTGATTTTTCTAACTCTATTTATCATGGCCTCCCACTTTATCTGTTAAACCGCCTCCAGGTCGTCCAAAACCAGGCAGCTCGCCTGATCCACGGACTACCTCGTTGGCAATCCGCTAAACCTCTGCTTCATAGCCTTCATTGGCTCCCGATGAATCAAAGGGTCGCCTTCAAGGTGGCCTGCCTCACTTTCAAATGTCTCCACTGTCCCAGTCCTGGGTTTCTCAACTCCCTCATCCGACCCTACCGCCCCACACGTAATCTCCGTTCTGCCCGTAATTACCTACTAATCATCCCAAAAAATAAAACCAAGAAATTCGGTGGCCGCCGTTTCTCCCACTTAGCCCCCACTCTCTGGAATTCCCTCCCCTTATCCATCAAATCCTCCTTCTCTCTTCTCTCCTTCAGGAAACTCTTAAAGACCCATCTTTTCCCATCCTCACGTTAGGATCTGTGTATTTCTGTTTCTCTTTCACCTGTCTAGCAGCGCCAGGAAGCTTCGGCGTCAGAGCGCTTTACAAACACCACTTAACATAACATAACATAACAACACTGAGTAAGAAAAAGTAACGATTACACTACTTAGCTGTTAAGTGAATTTCCTCCCATAGGATAACATTGATGATTCTATTTATTTTGTTTTATTTTGAAAGTTTTATATAGCGCGAACAAGATATTTGCAGATATCAGAGCGCTTTACAAAAACAAGGGGTGGGAAAACATGAGTGATTAACAGACTTTTGAGCACAGAATAGCTGTAGATAATAAGAGGGTAGCAGAATAGGGTGGGTACATCAAAGATCTGTAGATAATAATAGGGTAGCAGAATAGGGTAGGAACATCAAAGAGCATAGTCGGTCAGACAAAATGAATAGTACAAGTAGGTGCATAGTCTCAACTAAATCCAAAGTAAATGTTCAGGTGAATTTAGCCATGAGGATAGCTTTTACTTCCTTCTTGAAAAATGCAGTGGAGGAGATAAGTCTAGTTTCTGGAGGGAGTGCATTCCAGATCCTGGGTGCCATTCCTGAGAAGGAGCGTTTATAAGTTTTTTCCTTCCGGAATCTTCGAGGTTTCAGGAGAAGATTTTTTGTGCTTCTAGTGGCTCTTGAGCCACCTGAGATAGACAGCTTCTGAGTGAGGTAGCTGGACGAGTTGTGGTGTACAACCATGTGTGTCATGCAGGCGATTTTCAGATGGATTCTGGCTTCAAAAGGCAGCCAGTTCAGGGATTTTAAGTCAGGGGAAATGTGCGAGCGTTTTTTTGATCCAGTGATAAGTCTCGCTGCAGCGTTCAAGGAGGCTCTTAGGGGTGCGGTTGTTGATAGGGGGAGTCCGCAGAGGGCGACGCTTCCGTAGTCTATCCGAGGAATGACTAGGGCTTGTACTGCAGTTTGGAAATCCTTAGCTGGGAGGAAGGGTTTAAGTTTCCTCAAAGTATTGATTTGGAGATTAGCTCCCTTAGTTGCTTTGCTGATATGATGTTGCATATTGAGATTGGTGTCAAGGGTTATGCCTAAGGATTTCGCGGAGTCCACAATGGTAGGTTGGACATTGAGTGCAGTAAGGTGCTTAAGCCATGTTTGAGTGGTGGAGGTTTTCGTGGGAGGTGAAATCAGAAGGAACTCGGTTTTCAGTGCATTGAGTTTGAGGTGATTTTCGGCCAGCCATGATTGGGTGTTTCTGAGCGTTGAGTTCAGAAGTTCGATGTCTTCGGGGGATTGTAATTTGAGCTAGAGATGGGTGTCGTCAGCGTACATGTGAAAGTGTACATTAGATGCTTGTAACAAAGTGGTGAGTGGCTCCATGACTAGGTTGAACAGTGTTGGGGATAGGGAAGATCCTTGTGGGACGCCTAATGTTACAGGCACAGGTGGGGACATCAAGTTGTTACTCTTGAATTTATGGGACCGGTTATGTAGAAAGGAAGTAAACCATTTGAGTACAGTCCCTGATAGACCCATTCTGATATTTAACAGCTCGAGTAAGTTCTCGTGTTTGACGGTGTCAAATGCTGAGGAGAGATCAAGTAGGATGAGGAGGCAGCTATCATTTTGATCTAGAATTTGGAGGGCGTCATCAATTATGTGTGTCATAGCTGTTTCCGTACTGTGTCCTGCACGGAAGCCTGATTGATGAGGGTTGAGGAGGTCAAACTGAGCAATGTGTTTTGTCAATTGGAGTTGTACGCATTTTTCCAGCAGTTTGGCCAGAGTGGGGATATTGGTAATAGGACGGTAATTGTTTAGGTCAGTAGGGTCGGCTGTTGGTTTCTTGAGTATAGGCGTGACTTGTCCCACTTTGAGGGAGTCGGGTATGAGTCCTTGTTGAAGTGAACTGTTAATAAAGTTGGTCCAAAGTGGGAGGAGCAGTGGGATGAAGTCCTTTACAGCGTTAGCAGAAAGGGGGTCTGTGAGGTGATTAGAAGGTTTCAATGTGCTGAGCAGTTTGCCAATTGTTTCTTCTGAGTAGGTGTCAAAGGACGACCATGTGGCATTGTTTTTTGGTTCAGTGGGTGTTGTGCTGTGGGGGCTAGAGTAAAGTCTTATGTCATTGAGGAGATCGCTCCTGATGTTATCAGTCTTTAGGTTAAAGAAAGCAGAGAAGTCTTCACTGGATGGTACATCGCCCATTGTGCTATGTGATTGTTGGGGTTGTTCCTTGGATGTTTGATTAGCTCAAACAGTTTTCTTGGCCGTTTTTTTGCTTGGACGAGCTGGAGGCTAAAGAAATCTGATTTTGAGCGTTTGATTTTCCTAAAGTAGGCTTTTCTCTTTTTCTTAAGAGCTTTAAGGTGCAATGCCGAAGGGGCTGATCTCCAGGTGCGTTCTGTCAGTCGCATGGCACGTCTCTCTTCGTTGAGTCTACCATCGTACCAAGGGTTAGAGGTTAGAGTTCTTAGTGGAGACTCTCTTCAGTTGCAGGGGGGCAGCCTCATTGATTATTGAGGTCATAGAGTTGAGGTAGTGGTCGGTTAGAACTTGAACGTCTGAGGCGCCGGTAGGGGGAAGGAGGAGATTGCGGCTGGGTGAAGGTAAAGAGTTGGGGTTGAGTTTCTTCAGGTCCCTTTTCCAGACCTTGATTTTGGTGGATTGAACCGGGTTAAATTTAACTTTTTCATTGATGAAGAATGTGACAATGTGGTGGTCTGACCAGTCACAGGGTTGGATTGACTCACGTTGGGTAGAGTCCTCTTTGGAGATGACGAGGATAGAGCCTTTGTCATGGGTGGAGCTATTGCAGATTTGGGTGAGGTCATGAGCGTCGAGGAAGTTTTTGAGACTATTTACCAACGCGTCATTGTGATCGTTCCAATGGAGATTGAAATCTCCAAGGAAAATTTGAGTGTTTTGCCGTCCAGAATTGGTTGTGATCGTGTTCATGAGTTGTTGGGTGAAGATGAGGTTGTCCCCAGGTGGATGGTAAATGATGCGTAGAGAGCATAAAGGTTTGCCCTCGCTGATGATGACATCTAGGCAGATGTATTCACAGGAGGACAGGGGGGGAAGTGACTCTAGACACCGAGAGATTGCTCCTATAAATGCATGCGATTCCACCGCCTGTCTTGCCAGTCCTGTCGAGTCTAATGATGTGATAGTTGGGGGGGGGAACTAGAATGTCAATGATTGGTGTAGAAGATTATGTTAGCCAGGTTTCAGTG
Source organism: Lissotriton helveticus (assembly GCF_964261635.1). Lineage (NCBI taxonomy): Eukaryota > Metazoa > Chordata > Amphibia > Caudata > Salamandridae > Lissotriton > Lissotriton helveticus. The sequence goes on along the minus strand of NC_136073.1, from coordinate 302,259,627 downwards.
AGAATGGTCAGGTCAAGGTCCAGTGTTTTGATGAGATCAGCAATGTCGGAGGAGTGTCTAGGGGCCGATCTGCAGTTGAGTAGAGTGCACTTGAGCCGAGGGGTGATGAGGGATTCCTTGGGATTGGTGAATTGTCGCTCTTTAACCTGTCACGCCAATGATATTTGGCTATTATTGACTTCTACATCCTGGGACGTATTATTTCTAACCGAGACTTGGGTTAAAGACTCCTCCAACCCTGACATCTCCCTCGCTGTACCCACGGGTTACCGCTTTTCGGGACTAGGCCATGAAGGGCCCAAAACTGGTGGAGGAATCGCAGTAATTTTAAAGAGCCACCTGAAAATTACTTCTAGAAAAATTGCGAACATCAAGCCCATTGCAGCAATATATTTCTCTATCTCGGACTCCACCTCGTCCGTGTCTTCAGGGATCTTGGTCTACAACCCCCCGAACACCCCTCAGTCTGCCATTTCTGAACTATTGGCAATTACTGCTGATCTTTCCATCAAACACCCCCACTTCATGGTACTGGGAGACTTCAACCATCATGTTGATGTAAGTGGCTGCAACCGCGCCACTTATCTCCTAGAATCCATGGAACACTTAAATTTGACACAAAGGGTCAAGGGCCCCACTCATACTGCAGGACACACCCTTGACCTCATTTTTTCAAACTGCGAGAAGCTCAAAACTCTCCAATCCCTACCTCTGACATGGTCTGACCATTTTTTAATCCCATTCGAGATATGTTCTACTCTTAATGTCAAGAAGGAGTCTGCCATCAGAACACAAGGCAGAAAATGGTATCAAATCTCCTGTATGGCCCTAGAGCAACACTATTATAACAGCCTAACTCCTTTCCCTGAGGACCTCAACGAAGCGGTTCTTATCTTTAACAATGATCTCACGACCGCCATTGAGAAAGTAGCCCCTTTACAAATTCTCACCTCCCGCAGACAAAACCCTTCGGCTCCTTGGTTTAATCAGGAACTAAAGGATCACAGAAGCAAGTGTAAAAAGATGGAGCGTCAATGGCGGCAGTCCTATGACCCGGAAGCCAAGGCTCGGTACAGACTAGCCCTCAAGGAGTTCCGCAAACTCAAACGCAACTCCATGAGCACCTATTTCGCAGAAACTATTGCCAAGGCTAAAAACTCCACTAAAGCTCTCTTTAATATTGTTAAAGATTTCACTAACCCCAGTGCTCTGTCTGTCCCAACTCCCCCTTCCCAAACACTGTGTGAAAACTTATCAGATTTCTTTGAGGAAAAAATCGCAAGCATCACGGCAACTATCCTTCAGAACGGTATCGACAACTCCGAAGACCCTGCCATCACCTGCAAACACGCTTTTACGACCTTCCAACCACTTACCAAGGAGCATGCCCTGAAGCTATTCCTGAAATGTAAATCAGGCTCTCCATTGGACCCAGCCACAGCCTCTACCATGAATGAAATTGCCCCTTTAGTCATAAACCCCCTCCTCGAAATATGGAATTCCTCCTTATCCTCTGGTGTGGTCCCTTCCGCTTGGAAGCACGCAATGCTAATTCCTATCCAAAAAAAAGCAGGCATTGACTCTACCTGCTTAAGTAATTACCGACCAATTTCACTCCTACCCAAGCCCGCTAAAGTGCTTGAAAAAGCGGTACAGCAGCGATCTAATTACCTTGAATCAAACGCCTTGTTCCATGATACTCAATCAGGCTTTAGACCAGACTTCAGCATGGAGTCAGCTCTGCTTGAGGTATCCGAGTCGATTCGAGAATGCACGGATAGGGGGGAGGAGGCGATGTTAGTCCTCCTCGACCTATCCGCTGCATTTGACACCATCTCTCATGACATATTACTTGCCCATCTGCAAGAGGTAGGGGTTAGCGGAACTCCCCTGACCTGGGTCAAATCTTTCCTGACGAATAGATTTCAGCAGGTGATGCTAGGCCCCTTTCTGTCTTCCAAGAAACCATTGATTTGGGGCGTTCCACAGGGTTCCGCCCTGAGTCCGCTCTTGTTCAACGTGTATCTTAAACCACTGGCAAAAGTTGTTGAATCTTGGGGCGTCAAAGTAACTTTTTACGCTGACGACACCCAACTAGTGTTCTCCTTTAAAGACCACTCAGAAATATCTTTTCACAACTTTCGTCATTGCATGACTAACATCGCGGCGTGGATGTCTGCTAATAACCTAAAACTCAACACAGAAAAGACGGAAGTCTTATTTTTTAACCAGAAATCCCCCATTCCTTTCATTCTCTGGTGGCCAACTGAACTCAACCCTCCCCCGGAACCAGTCCAAGCTGCTCGTAACTTAGGCTTCCAATTTAACTCTGCCCTCTCCTGCAAGACTCAAATAAATAAAGTCACCTCGTCTTGCTTCGGAAAGCTCTGCATGCTAAAAAAATCATCCCTTACCTCCCACTTGACTCTCGTAAGACAGTAGTCCATGCCCTCATCACCGCCCATCTGGACTACGCAAACAGTCTTTATGTAGGCGCCCAGGCGTACCTCGTAAACCAACTACAGAGAGTCCAGAATGCAGCGGCTAGGCTGATTTGCAACATCCCCTACCGCCATTCGATCTCACCCCATCTGATTAAACTCCATTGGCTCCCAATAAGACTCCGCATTCACTTTAAAGCCTTAACCCTGGCTTTTAGAGCTATGAATGATCGAGGCCCCATCTACCTGCGTCACAGAATGAAGCTCTCACATGCACCCCGAAACCTCAGATCCAACTATCTCCGCCTTATGATCTGTCCTCGTTACCGTCTGGCACGCAAGGGAGGAAGGGCCTTTGCAGTGGTCACTTCCAAACTGTGGAACCAGCTTCCCATAGAGCTAAGATTTCTGACATCCGAATCCCTATTCCGAAAAAAACTCAAGACCTGGCTCTTTTCCTTCATCTAATCTCCCCTCTTCCCTTCTCATCCCTCTGATCCTCTCGAGATAAAAGTTTTCAGCACCGGGACACCTCCGTCGGAGGTAGCTGAGCGCTTTATAAACTACTAAATAAATAAATAAATAGAGGGTTCTAGAGTGAGGGGGACTTTTTTAAGGTTGTTGTGTGTGGAGGTCCTAAGGGGGTTTGAGTGAATCGTGGGGATGGAAAGGTGTGAGGTGGATATGTGGTTTTGGGGAACTGGGTCATATGAGCGGAGGAGGGTGCCTATGTCGTATTCCGAAAGTGTGTTGATAGTACGTCGAGCGCGGTTGGTGGGATTGCGAGCGGGGATTGAGGTCCAGTGTGGGGAGTTTTGTGTGAAAGGGTGAGTAGGAAGGGTGGGGGACTTGTTAGAAGAGGAAGTAGTTGTGGGTAGGGGGTGTCTGGGGTGTCCAAAGAGTAACTCTTTGAAGGTGTGAAGATCCTCTTTTATTTGGAGGAGGGTGGACATAATCTTGTCCAGTGTGGGATTAGGAAGGGAGTTGGGGACGGGCACTGAGGGTGAGTAAGTGTCAAGGGTGGGGGGAGGGGTGTCGTGGTGTTAGTGCAGGGGTTGGTGGTATTAGTGAGGGGGTTGGTGGTCGGCAGGGGAGGGATGTTGGGGGGAGGGGTGTGGTTGGATGGCTGTTGGTGGTATTAGTGAGGGGGTTGGTGGTCGGCGGGGGAGGGATGTTGGGGGAGGGGTGAGGTTGGATTCGTGAGGGGGTTGGTGTTAAAGGGGCGGGGGTTCGTGGTAGGAGGGGGTGGGAAGTTGGGGGATGAGTGTAGGCTAGGGGTGGCGGGGTTGCTGGAGTGGTAGTGGGGTCTGAGAATGGGGGGGGAGGTGGGATGGGAAATGGTTATCTTGTGGGGAAGGGGAGTGGAGTTAGAGGAGGTGGGGTGTTCTGAGAGTCCAGTTGGTAGTGGGGGGGGGGAGGGTTATGGTGAAGGGCGGGGAGAGTGAGGATGTAGGAAGAGGAGTGATCTACGTCTGGGATTGAGGGGTGTGCGGTTACTGTAGCGGGTGGGTGAGTGATTAGAATACTGGTGGGGGGAGGGGTGTGTCGTTCTGATGCTGTGCTGGGTTAGAGGGAGGGAAGGTGGGGGAGGATAGGCGATTTGTGGAGTCAAGGGTACTAGGCTTGGAGGTCTGATCGATTGGAGTCGGAGGGTTGGAGATATATTCTTTGAGAGTGGGGAACAAGTTGTCGAATAGGTCAAGGTTCTTGTCTGAGGATTGGATTAAGATAATAGAGTTGTTGTAGATAGTGATGGTTGCTCTCGCTGGGAAGAGTTGGGAAGGTGCGGTGGAAAGTGTTAGGCCATGAGCGGATTTCCTAGTGGCGCAGATAGTTAGTAAGGTGAGGAACGTTTTTCTCCATTGTGCTCTACGTATAGTGTAGAAGATAATATCGGTGTTCTTGGCTCCATTATTTAGTGAGAAGTAAGTGTCCACAAAGGGAGTTTCGGGGTGGGACTTCAAGAAGTTGTGTTTAAAACGTTTGGCGTTTTTCTGGGGGAGGTCGGGGGGTAAATAATTTTATATGTGTGCTTGCCCGTGGTTTCCATGTTGAGAGTAGAGGTGAAGGTAGGTGAAGGAGGTTGTGTGGGTCGGTGTAGATACAGAGCTATAGTAAGTGCGTGTAAGGTGTGGGTGATTAAACTAAAAATTGGGTATGAAGGAATAGAGATAATGACTAGTTTAAAATGGCAGACTCCTTAGGCATGAGAATGATGAGAAAAGACTAGTCTAAGATGGCCGAGTAGTTGGGGAGATCGAGAATAGTGTTGTAGTCCTCTGTTTGTTTTTATGCTTTGAGAACCGAGGAATAGTCCAGTTTCGCTTTCTAGTCCTGGGCAGTTTGAGATAGTCCAGTTTCTAGCTTGCTAAGTGGGGAGGGCAAGTCCTATGTCTATTTTGGTGATCCCAGTGCCAGACAGAGATGTTGTTCAGCCTTGTGAGTGTTTTGCAGTAATGGAGGCGATTTATTGCTGCAGTTTATGGCCCCGGCCATTTTGGGCCATAGTTCTCAGAGGGGTAAATGTACAAGAATCACAAAGTTTAAACGAAGCAGAAACAGTACCTTGTTAAATTCCTATGTGGCAAGTAAGCTGGTGTCATCGGCACTTTATAACAGTCATCGGTGTCATCGGCATTCTTCGAAGCTTCCATGCAGCTCTCGAAAGCAGAGAGCACCGGAATCGCCGTGCGCGTCGTCGTGCACAGTCCGCGGGTCTTCTCCCGATGGTCCCGGGAACAGCAAGGGGGAGCTGCGAGGCGAGGACCAAGATCGGCAATGAGGGCAACGGGCAGCCGGGGGGGGGTCAGGACGAAGGTGCCGACGTCGGAAGCAAGAGTCCCTGTTAAGGCAGCGCGATGGGCGGAGATGGCGAAGAGGCTGCAGGGTGCGATGACAGACCCAGGGGTTCGAGTCGGGTGTCCAGCCTGCCTCGGTAGGAGTTGCCGTGAGCGCCCCAGGACCGCTCCGTGAGGCTCTGCCCAGTCCGCCCTCAGCGCTCCGCTCCGGACACTTCACCTAAGCTTCGACACCAGCACTCCAGGTGTAGACCCAGTCTTCCGCAGTCCGGTGATGGCGGGGACGACTCCAGACGAATCGGACTCCAGCGATGGCCAGCTCAGCCTCCCAGGCGACCGCCGGACCCTCCGCAGGCTCCAACCATCCGCCTCGGACTCCACCAATGGCCAGCAACAGTCCGTGAGCGTGGTGATGACTCCAGGCGACCCGGACTCCTCCAATGGCTAGCAGGCTCCAACCATCCGCCAGTCCGGTAGGAAGCAATAATAAATGTTGCTGGTTACAATCCAGTTACTTTTGTGTGTTCGGTTCCACGAAACATTGGGTGCTGACAGGGATATTTCCAAAAGTGGGATCCCAAGCACTAGGAGCTCTTAGCAAGAGCGCCTACCAGGCGGCCATCTTGGTCCATCGTTTTTTTCTAAGTGTCAACTTTTAAAATACAATAATATTCCTTAAAAACCACTACTGTAACCACAACGCTTTTACTAAACTGTTTACAGGAGATGTCACAGGACTGAATCTAGGATCCAGTCCTGTGGTTAGAAAAGTAATCTATAAAGTAACTAATTGCATTTAACTAGAAATTCCCATTGAGCTCAATGTTGCATTGTGTTTGAAATTGTGTTGCCTATTGCAACAACTGTAACTATTGTATTCCAAAAAGTCTATTGCCTATTTGAAAAGTATTTAACTAAAGTAACTCATTCTGAGAAAGTATATTTTGATACCTTGTTGGTTCTAAAATAAAACAACTATATATTTTGATATAAAACAATTGGCCTAGAGTTCAGTTCTTGAGTGTGTGAGACCATTTGCTGACTGAGTGTGTACAACAAATGCTTTACACCGTCCTCTGAAACTGCCTTACTGCTTGACCAACCTACCACTTTAGAGAGTAAGGTCATATCTAACTTTAGCCTCTGCCAAACCTCTGGGGATTGTGGACTCTGTACACATTGTACCTAACTTTGGTCCAGTATATACAGAGCCACTTTCTTACAGGTGCTGCAACTCCATTGACCAATCCTGGCGCTGCTCTCATGTAGCATGAGATCCGTGCCCTGATTGGAGGGAGTGGCCTACTCGGTGCTCCACAGCACTCTGTTGGCCTGCACTTGCTCTAACCCAGCTGTCTTATGTTTAAAGGGCGCATGTGTAGCTGGCCATCGCAAGTTGGTTGGCCAAAAAGACATGCACACTTTAAACAGTGCATACACAGTCCACCTTGCTCTCTGCTGCTGTCAACCAACAGCGACCCCTGCCCCCTTTCTGATGCTCTGTTCGGGACTGGGAATGAAAGATAAAATGGTCATAAATTACTATTTTATTTTTCATCTTTGAAGTTTTGAGGGGGATTTTAAGTGCGTCAACGCTCATCTACTCCAACGGAGGAGCCACGCCTGGGTGTGATTAATAGACCCATCAGTATCACTCATTCCCCTTGTGGTGGCAGATGAACATGTAACAGGTTTAGATGTTTGTGTGGCTAAAGTTACGGAAGTATGTTGGGCGGTGGTTCACTAATAAGTTGCGTTTTGGCCTGACCTGGGTTGGTGAAGCCCCCTTCTACAAGTTTGGCTATATGATTTTTGCTAGCCTCGATAGAAGCGAGTTGGTCGCAAATCTGGGGCAGTTTAACTTCAAGGAGATATCAAATATGATGATCTGTGCAGTGCTTATGAGCACAATGTCCTCCCTCTGGCCCCGCCTTGCTGCTCGGCCGTCTAGGTGCAGGGGAGTACCGGAAAGCAGGCCGGGAAACCGCTTGATGCACCCCATGCAGCGGGATCTGTGCAGCGCATATGAGCACAATGTCCTCCCTCTGGCCCTACTGACTGGGGGGCATAGTCCCACTCCAGTTTGGTGCAGGGTAAGACATGATAGCAGAAATACAGGCTGGAAAACCGCTTGATGCAACCCAAAGCAATATTAGATGCTGCTGCCTGGGTGTAGAACCCGGAAAGGAAGGCACCAATTTATCCTCCCACCCCCCGCCCCCAAATTTCAGAGTGGGGGTACACTGAGGAGAATATCCTCAAAAGATCTTCAAGTCAAACATTAAAGTTGCAAAAACAGACAACGTCTCTCTGAAGCCAGGCTGCATATTGACTGAGTCTCTTTGAAGTGTGGTAACCACAGACACAAACTCTGGGGGTGGTCCTAGACCTCTTTGTGTTGCTATTTAATTGCGGATCACTGAGGTGCTGGGCCTCTCCTTTCATTTATAAAGAGTCTTTAGCGCATTATTTCATGAAATTTGTTTTCCTGAATTTCATATTTGCTTGTTTTTATGTCAAAGCCTACCAGACAGCACAGCTGTTTGCAAAGGCATATTGGGGACAAGCTGAAAGCTGACCAAGTAATGCATTCCGACCATTGTAGTAAGCTGGATTTTTGCTGCAGTAACACCCCCACTTTTTGTCAGATTTCTGATGCACTTTGACTTGATGTGCCCTGGGACCCTGCCAATCAGGTTCCCTGGGCCTGTGTTCTTTTTCAAAAATGTACCTTTGTACTCCCAATCGGCACTTCTCTGTCCACATGTAAGCCCCTTGTAAAAGGTACAATAGGTACCAAGGGCACTGTGATCAGGCAAGGCCTCTAAGGGCTGCAGCACATATCGTGCCACCCTTAGAGGTCTTGTACCTTAACACACACACACTGCCATTGCAGGCTGAGTGGTTTGGTATAGAGAAAAGTGAAGAGTAGACATGACACACATCCCTGTGTGCCATGCCTACAACTCACTGCCTATGGCATAGGTCAGCCGTCCCTCTAGCTGGGCACACCATGCCACTGGAGAGGGTACAGGTGCATGAGCCCTGTACCCCTACAGTGTCTAAGTCCAGTCTTAGACATTGTAAGTGCAGTAAAGCCATAAAGACTAAATGGTCTAGGAGTTTGTCATTACGAACTCCACAGCACCATAATGGCTTTACTGAATTCTGGGAAGTATGGTATCAAACTTCTCACCATAATAAACCCACACTCATGCCAGTGCGGGATTTATTATACAATGCAGTAAGAGAGCTTCTTAGAGATGCCCCCTGAAAAATGACCAGCCTCTGGTGGGTTCCCTGACTGGTAAACGCCAGCCTACAACAACGAGTCATGTTTCTGAACCCCTTGGGCGGAAGTCTTCACTCCCTGAGCCTAGAAACAAAGCCTTTCCTGGGAGGAGGTGGTCACAACTCCCCCAGGTCAGGAAAAGCCATTTGTGGCAGGGGACCCTCAAAGGCCTTGCCGCCTTTGTAACATGACCCCCAGCCTCTCCTGCTATCAGGAGCAGGCCTCCTTCCTGTCTCCCCTTCTTTTCGGGAGGATGAAAGGCAGGAAAAATTACAACAGCCCAGAAGGTGTGTCCACATCTGCCAACCCCACCCCTAAGATGGGGGAGGCAAGGTGAAGCCCACTCTTCAGTGCCCGCCATCTTGCAGATGGCAGGCACTCTCCAATCAGGATTAGGGATTGTGCCCACTCCCTCACGTGGGGTGAGCACACCAAGGGTGTAGGCACCCTAAGGTCAGTAGTCCATTGGCTACTGACCTAGAGACCCCTAAAATACACCCTAAATACAGTATGTAGGGAGCAGCCCAGAACCAAGAAGGGAGATTCCCGCAACCTATGAAGAAAAAGGACGAAAGAAGAAGCCCAGCAGAGGAGACTGCAGAGGAGAACTGACTTGGCTCCAGCCCTACCGGCCCGTCTGCAGCTCCCAGAGATCCGGCAGCAAAAGCCACCTTGCCCAGCAGCCAGGGACCTCCAGAACCCCTGGGAGGACTGACTGCCTTCAACAAAGACAGCATCACCGGTGAATAGCAGCTCTGTTCAAAAGAAACTCCCAAGACAGACTCTGAGCCTGCTGAGGACAAGAAACCCGACGCCTGGAACCACTACTGCACCCGGTGCCTACGGCTCTATTTTTAGGGTTCCACTGTACTCTGTGCGCTCTATACCTTACTTTGGTATAGTATATAGAGAGCCAGCTTCCTACACTCAGGCACTGTCAAACTCAGCTCATTAAGGATCTGTGCATGTGTGCAGCTCACATAGGACACCACAGCCTTGATCTATTCACCCATATGCAGCTCATACTCGACACCACGAGGTTCTCTGGAAGTGTTTTGCACATTCAGGATCTCTGCATGAGTGCAGCTCACATAGGACACAGGCTCAAGCTATGCACATGTGTGCGGCTCATACTTACTTGACCCCACAGGGCTGTGACTCAGGCCCTGTCCAGTTCAGCTCATTCAGGATCTATGCATGTGTGCAGCTCACAATAGGACACTGCAAGCTTGATCTTTCACCTATATGCAGCTCATACTCGACCCTGCAGGACTCTGACTTGGGCACTGTCCAGCTCATTCAGGATCTATACATGTGTGCAGCTAATAGGGGACACAGCGGGCTCAATCTATGCACCTGTGTGAAACTCATGCTCAACCCCACATGGCTCTGACTTGGGTACTCTCAAGCTCATTCAGGATCTATGCATGTGCTCAGCACACATAGGATACCGTGGGTTCGATCTATGCACTTTTGAGCAGCTAATACTCGACCCCACAGGGCTCTGACTCATGCACTGTCCTGCTCATTCAGGATCTATTCATGTGTGCAGCTCACATTGGACACAGGCTCGATTTATGCACCTGTGTGCTGCTCATACTTGACCCCAGAGCACTCTGACTTGGGAACTGTTCAGATCATTCAGGATCTATGCATGTGTCCAGCTCACATAGGACACATGCTTGCTCTCTGCATCTGTGGGCAGCTCATTCTTGACCCCACAGGACTCTCTCACTCGGGCACTCTCCAGCTCATTCAGGACCTATGCATGTGTGCAGCTCATACTTGACCCCACAGGGCTCTGGCACTGTCCAGCTTAGCTCATTCAGGATCTATGCATGTGTGCAGCTCACATAGGAAACCGCAGGCTCCACTCATGAACCTGTGTGCAGCTCATACTCAAACCCACAGGGCTCTGACTTGGGCACTGTCCAGCCCACACAGGACACAGCAGGTTCGATCAATGCATGTGTGCAGTTCACATAGAACACAGGAGCCTCGTTCTATGCACCTGTGTGCAGTTCATACTCAACCCAACAGGGCTCTGACTCATGCACTGTCCAACTCACACAGGACACTACAGGTTCGATCTATGCATGTGTGCAGCTCGTGGGCACTGAAGGTTCTCACCCAGGCACAATCTGGTAGGCTCATTTGTTTAGATGAAACACAGGTACCTACTACTGACCTATGCAAGATCTCTGAGTAACTCCCACAAGGCACAGACCCGTTATAAATCTCTGCAACTGTGTCCAGCCCACATTGGACCCTACGTAACTCTGATCCAGTCATGACCTGTGCACCCATGTGAAGCTCATACAAGATATTTATGTACACAGACACAGGAAGAATCTATGCTTGAGTGTGCTGTTTATACCCATGTAGGGCAACATCCCCATGTGCAGCTCATGCAGGACATTGTAGGGAACAGGTGCAGACCACATTAAAAATACTCTGTGTGCAGCTCCTGCAAGACACCACAGGACAGACCAAAAGCAGGTTCAGTATCACCCTGTGCAGCTCACTGTGTGTGGGGAATCATCCCTATCTCACATCACACCCACTTCCGTGTTTAACCTTACCCAAGGTTCCTATCATTAAAATTGTCTTGAGTGGTGGGCAACCTTGACACGATTTTATTTGACTGGTCACTGCGGTTCCTAAGGAAAAATAACGCTAATCTGTAATTCAGGAATCGCAGCACACCCAGATGCGCTAGGCATCTCGGTTGTGACCCTCTGATGAAGCGTGCCTCTAATTAGCGTTAGTGGGTGAGGGTTTTTGTTCTGTTCACTGTCCAGATGCTTATTATAACTTTCATCTGTTTCTGTCTATTCATCTTTGCAATATAATATTTACAACAAGGGGTGGTGATGGACAGAGTCTCCGAATTAAGCAGAGTACTCTCACCCAGTCAAGAGATCAGGGCTAGATCCAACACCGTTTTTTAGCTCATTGCACCATCCCAGTTTCAGAACCTGGCTGTATGCAAATTAGTCTGTCCCTGGCCCAGTGCATCATGGGAACAGGGCAGACCAGACTACAAAAGCCAATTCTTACACTGGGAAGGAAACAAGCTTCCGGGGACCGGTTTCTGGCATTACAGCCGTCTTCGGCCCGGCTTGCTTGAATCCTGATGGTGCAATGAGCAAGGGACTCACATCTGAGTATACCCTTCCACGCTTAGGGTGGACAAAACTATTTACAACAAGGGGTGGTGATGGACAGAGTCTCCGAATTAAGCAGAGTACTCTCACCCAGTCAAGAGATCAGGGCTAGATCCAACACCGTTTTTTAGCTCATTGCACCATCCCAGTTTCAGAACCTGGCTGTATGCAAATTAGTCTGTCCCTGGCCCAGTGCATCATGGGAACAGGGCAGACCAGACTACAAAAGCCAATTCTTACACTGGGAAGGAAACAAGCTTCCGGGGACCGGTTTCTGGCATTACAGCCGTCTTCGGCCCGGCTTGCTTGAATCCTGATGGTGCAATGAGCAAGGGACTCACATCTGAGTATACCCTTCCACGCTTAGGGTGGACAAAACTATTTACAACAAGGGGTGGTGATGGACAGAGTCTCCGAATTAAGCAGAGTACTCTCACCCAGTCAAGAGATCAGGGCTAGATCCAACACCGTTTTTTAGCTCATTGCACCATCCCAGTTTCAGAACCTGGCTGTATGCAAATTAGTCTGTCCCTGGCCCAGTGCATCATGGGAACAGGGCAGACCAGACTACAAAAGCCAATTCTTACACTGGGAAGGAAACAAGCTTCCGGGGACCGGTTTCTGGCATTACAGCCGTCTTCGGCCCGGCTTGCTTGAATCCTGATGGTGCAATGAGCAAGGGACTCACATCTGAGTATACCCTTCCACGCTTAGGGTGGACAAAACTATTTACAACAAGGGGTGGTGATGGACAGAGTCTCCGAATTAAGCAGAGTACTCTCACCCAGTCAAGAGATCAGGGCTAGATCCAACACCGTTTTTTAGCTCATTGCACCATCCCAGTTTCAGAACCTGGCAGGATTCAAGCAAGCCGGGCCGAAGACGGCTGAAATGCCAGAAACCGGTCCCCGGAAGCTTGTCTCCTTTCTGGTGAAGAATTGGCTTGGTAGTTTGGTCTGCCCTGTTCCCATGATGCACTGGGCCAGGGACAGACTAATTTGCATATAGCCAGGTTCTGAGCTGGGATGGGGCAGTGAGATAAATAACGGTGATGGATCAAGCCCTGATCTTTGGACTGGGTAAGAGTGGTCTGCTTAATTCAGACACTCTGTTCATCACCACCCCCTTTTCTGTATCGTTTTTGGCCACTATAGGTGTGGCAGGGTATACTCAGACATGAGTCCCTTTCTCACTGCTCCATCAGGATTCAAGCAAGCCGGGCCGAAGAGGCTGAAATGCCAGAAACCGGTCCCCGGTAGCTTGTCTCCTTTCTGGTGAAGAATTGGCTTGGTAGTTTGGTCTGCCCTGTTCCCATGATGCACTGGGCCAGGGACAGACTAATTTGCATATAGCCAGGTTCTGAGCTGGGATGGGGCAGTGAGATAAATAACGGTGATGGATCAAGCCCTGATCTTTGGACTGGGTAAGAGTGGTCTGCTTAATTCAGACACTCTGTTCATCACCACCCCCTTTTCTGTATCGTTTTTGGCCACTATAGGTGTGGCAGGGTATACTCAGACATGAGTCCCTTTCTCACTGCTCCATCAGGATTCAAGCAAGCCGGGCCGAAGAGGCTGAAATGCCAGAAACCGGTCCCCGGTAGCTTGTCTCCTTTCTGGTGAAGAATTGGCTTGGTAGTTTGGTCTGCCCTGTTCCCATGATGCACTGGGCCAGGGACAGACTAATTTGCATATAGCCAGGTTCTGAGCTGGGATGGGGCAGTGAGATAAATAACGGTGATGGATCAAGCCCTGATCTTTGGACTGGGTAAGAGTGGTCTGCTTAATTCAGACACTCTGTTCATCACCACCCCCTTTTCTGTATCGTTATTCATCTTTGCAGCACATATATTTTATACAAGAATCACTTTGGTTCATTAATTATTGAAAAAAGTCCCTCTGTGTATTCTTTGTATATTTTTCTGAGCAAAAGAGAGCACGAGTGTGTGAGGGAAAGGTTCTAGGTCTGCCACCACAGTTCCTGAGGGAACAGGGTTGTCATGCTCAGTGGTTGCCAGAACTGTTCGCTCTCTGTCTAGGTTAAGAGGGGCTATACTGGCACTGTGAGCTAACTGGTCTATGGAACGAGACATATCTTGCACGGGTGTACGGAATCCGTCTGGCACCATCCCAAAATGTATGTTTTCCACAAACGTGCTGTTCCTACTGATTAGTGGAAACTACATGACATGGTGCCGCAAACGTTGGTTGGGTTCTTATTTTGCATGGATCAACTTAGCTCAATCGTGTAAGAGGAAGCAACCCAGACCAAACAGACACATATGTAAAAGAAGAGACCAGACTATTCAGAGGTAGTAGATCTGACCCCTAACTCAATTTGGACCCACATTCATCCATCAATCACAGGAACAATTGCCCACTCACCAGAGGTTAGACTAATGCATTTTAATGCTGTAGTCCATACAACGGCAGCAAAATGCTAATATCACACATGATTATCGCCCCACTATTGTCAGAACGGAAACAATTTCAATTCTATTTATTCATTTCAAAATCATTGTTTTTAATGATGGATCTGATACTACTTACAAGTAGTCGTATGTTTATTGTGTGATCTTGCTGGACGCAGTAATGCATAATTCACAGAGAGGTACTCAAATACTGACCACTGTTTTTCTTCATTCATGATAAAGTGTCACTCAAAGTGCCATACATTAGTGTCATACGCCAGGTGAAACTATAGACTTGTCACACATAAGCAGTCTGAAAATATGGCAGCTAGGAGTTTTAAGATCTTCTCGAGTTTCTCATTGCTCAAATCGGTGTAATTTCTGATATTTATGTTTCCCTCGTCTTCGTTGCTTGATTTTGCTTGGGAGGAAGTGTCACTCATAATCGTTGAAATGTCACTCATAATTACTCAGAAATTATGACAATGTCGCACATAAGCAATCTGAAACCTTGGCAGGTATGTCTCCCCTCTGCTCTCTGTTGCTGGCACAGCTCCAGGCTTTGCCTTCCTAATTCTATGGCAGGACAGGAGGCTCAGATTATGCTATCTCGATTTCTTTACTACAAAACAGCAGCCAATAGGAACAAGTAAAGAAAAACAGGCACTACAACTCCCATGAGCCCTTAGGCAACCATAGAGACTATAAGCTATATAAGGCACCATAGAGGACAACACTTCCTCTTTCTTTGCTGCTTCGCAGCCAGTTAAGTGCATTTAATGTTCCTTCTTACTTGTATTTACTGTTTTGCATTTACTACTAGACTTTTGTCTTTCATGGGTTACTTACGCGCTGTTGTGCCGTTTTGCCCGCTATTGCGCATTCACTTTGCCGGTTGCATGCGTCTTTAATCTGTCGGTTTCCTCTGTTGCCGCTTGTCTTTTGAGAGCGCGTGTTCGCCTCTCCAGTACTGCGGGCGCTCTGTGCCCGTGTGTCCTTGTGTGTGTGGAGCGGGACGGGGCTCGGGAGCTCGCGCACACTTGTCGCGCGTCGCTTCCCTTCCGGACAGCCAGGCACGCCTTCGCGCATGCGCGTTGGCTTTGTTATTCTCCGTGTGTATCGCGGAGCCCTGACACGCTCTGAGGCAGCGTTGCTTTGTCGCCTCCGCCCATTGCCTGCCGGAGAGCCCCACAGGACGCCTTTTTCCCTCTGCTAGGGTTCTGGGCTGGATAATAATTATAGGCGTTGCCTAGGGTGACTTTTGCAAGCCAGTCCCTCCACTTTCAATTTTTCAAGTACTTTTTGGTCGAGTGTGCACTCTGCCTGTTGGCTTGCTTGGGGTTGTCACCCCCCCCTGACTGGGTCGCTTGGTCCTTGCCTTGACCCCTAATTGCATTATTGATTATTGGGCTTCTTGCACATTGGTGTTTTCTTGCTTATACCTTTGCACCATGGCTGATTATGATGATGCTGAGGGCTATTCTTATGATGAGGAGCCCGAGGAGGCTTTTGAGTACGACTTGGTCGAGGCACTTGACCAAGGGGTCAGACATTCCGTTAATACTGCGTTGGTTCACGCAATTGGTCCTCTGAAGCGCCATTTGACGGATTACGCTCAGCAGCAGGGCTGGATTCCGTCCTCTTCTGCCAAGCACTCCTCTAAGTCTCCTAAAAACCCTCATGCATCGGATTTTTTGAAATTGGCACATTCCTTGTCTTCTCCTTCTGTGTCCAAGAGGTCCCATGCTCCTTCCCCGGACGCTGAGGACACTTCATCCTCTTCCTCCTCTGGTCCCTCTGGTCTTCCACCTGCTAAGCGACCACGCAAAGAACATTTTGTTGATGCCTCCTCCCATCCCCCCGTCCTGACATTTGAACCGTCGGATATCATCCATCCCAATTCCAAGGTTTGGTCCCCTGCGCCGGAGGTTGCTGATTACATTCAATCTCACATCCGGAATTCCTTTGATCAGGAGGTACGCTCCCGGTTGCGTTCTGAGTGCCCTCGGCCGGAGTTGGCAGATAATTTGGCTGACACGCCAGATGTCGATCCCACTATCTTAACTTATCTCAAGAAATTCACCAAAGACCCCAAAAAGGGAATTGATAGGTCTTGGCGCCTGTGTCAGGATAAACTCCTTGACATTCTTGGTCCACTAACCAAAATCCTGGATTTGGGTTACCATGCGCAGGGGTCGGCGTCTGGCATTGATCCGGATGAACTCATTGGTTGGGCCCAACGGGCTATATGTTTCCTAGGAAACGCAAACTGTGCCCTGTCCTCCGAACGGCGTCGGTCTATTCTTTTGAAGATGGACCCCCGGCTGTCGGAATTGGCCACTTCTGAGTCTGGTCCCTTGGCCCAAGGTCTCCTGTTTGGACAACCATTTCTGAAGGAATTAACACAATTTGTAGCCACCTTTAGTGGCCTCGACAGAGCGCAGTCATCCTTGCGCAGGGCATTCCGCCCGGTTTTTGCCAGGGCCGGACGTTCTGGGGGACGTTCGTTCGGCCGTGGTTCTGGCCAGCAGCGTGGCCAGCAGTCCCACCAAGGCGGAGGCGGACAGCGTCATCAGCAGCAGTCCTCCTACTCCGGATCTAAGGCGACCTTCTACCCCTCCTGCAAAGGTCGTGGTCAAGGCAACAAGGGAGGCTACGGTGGAAACTACGGTGGAAACCAAGGTGGTCGACAAGATTTCTCCTCAACAGGTGAGCCTGATTCCTTACAAGAGTGTTGTTCTGGGGGGCAGGGTGCAATTTTTTCTACAGAATTGGCGCGCGATCTCCAACGATGCATGGATTTTGCAGACAGTTCAAGGATATCAGATCGAATTTTACCACCCACCCTTTCAAGGTCCCGTCCCTTTACCCCTTGTTTTTTCCCAACGCGATCGGGAAGTGATCTCCGCGGAAATAGATTCACTTCTTCTCAAAGGGGCCATCGTGCGCACAACCCTGCATCCACAGGGGTTCGTCAGCAATGTGTTTCTGGTGGAGAAGAAAGGGGGAGGGTCTCGCCTTGTGCTCAATCTCAAGGAGTTCAACAACGGAGTGGTTTATCGCCACTTCAAGATGGAGGGCATCCATCTGCTACGAGATCTTCTTCGCAAGGGCGACTGGATGGTTCGCCTCGATTTGAAGGACGCTTATCTGTCCGTCCCCATCTTTCCGCCTCATCGCCGCTTTTTGCAGTTCCAATGGTCGGGGGAATGGTTCGAGTACACGGTTCTCCCGTTCGGTCTCTCGTCCGCCCCATGGTGCTTCACGAAGCTCCTGCGGCCGGTGATGGAATCGCTGCGCGCGCGAGGGGTGCGGCTGATCGTGTATCTGGACGACATTCTTTTGATGGCTCAGTGCCCGCTGCAACTCCGTTCCCATTTATCTTGGACGATCGATCTGCTTCAGTCTCTCGGGTTTCTAGTGAATCCTCAGAAGTCTCATTTGCAACCCACTCAGTCGATAGAGTTTCTGGGTTTCCTGATAGATTCGGTTTCTTGCCAACTTCTTTTGCCTGCCCAGAAGGTCAGGGCTATCAAGCGGGAGTTGAAGTCACTGTTGTCCG
This sequence comes from Lissotriton helveticus, assembly GCF_964261635.1. Classification (NCBI taxonomy): domain Eukaryota; kingdom Metazoa; phylum Chordata; class Amphibia; order Caudata; family Salamandridae; genus Lissotriton; species Lissotriton helveticus. The sequence continues at coordinate 302,241,957 of NC_136073.1, read as the reverse complement.
CACAGAACGTGTCGTTGCGGTCGATCGCTCGAGTTGTCGGACTTTTAGCCTCTTCCATTCAGGCGATATTTCCGGGTCCCCTGCATTATCGGGCCCTGCAGCGTCTCAAGATCAGGCACTTGCAGAAAGGTCTTCGTTATTCCGACCTTGTCCCTCTGTCCCAGGATGCGAAGTCGGAAATGATGTGGTGGCTCCATCACATGGAGGCCTGGAACGGGAAAGCCCTGTTCGGCTCAACTCCGGACTTGATTTTGGAGTCGGATGCGAGTCTATGGGGCTGGGGAGCCCGTTGCGGGGACTTGACGACGGGCGGCCGTTGGTCTCCCGACGAGTTGACACTGCACATCAATTGCCTCGAACTCCTGGCAGGGTCCTTTGCGATCCGCAGCCTGGCCCCTCAGGCCACCAGCTGTTGCATTTTGCTCCGTATGGACAACATTTCAGCGGTGAGGTATGTGAACAAACTGGGGGGGACACGGTCGAAATTGCTAGCAGAGATTGCGAAGGACTTCTGGCATTTCTGCCTTCAGAGGAAGATCACGCTTATTGCAGAGTATCTCCCAGGTCGCCAGAATCAAGTGGCCGACTGGAACTCTCGCCATCTGCTGGACTTCAGCGACTGGCGCCTTCACCCTCGGGTCTTTCACACCCTGTCTCGCCTTTGGGGTCGCCCGTGGCTCGATCTCTTCGCCTCTCGCCTCAATGCTCAACTGCCCAAGTTTTACAGCTGGCGTCCGGATCCGGAGGCTCTGGCCACGGATGCCTTTCTCCAGACTTGGCCTCCTCAGCTTTGCTATGCTTTTCCGCCGTTCGCGATGATTCCGCGAGTCTTGGCCAGAACGAAACAGTTTCTATCGGAGATCATTCTGATCACTCCTCTTTGGAGAGCTCAAGCGTGGTTTCCGGATCTTCTGGAAATGAGTTGCTCGACTCCATTCCTGCTTCCTGCGAAATGGAACTTGCTGTTGGATCCTCTGCTCCATCCGCATCCTCTCATTCTGTCGGGCCAGCTCCGTCTAGTGGCGTGGCGTCTTTCGGGGAACGCTGGAAAGTCCCGGGCTTATCTGGAGACGCTGAGAAGTTTCTCAGTGAAGCTTGGGCCCCCAACACGCGCAAGCGTTATGCGTCAGCTTGGCGTCGGTGGTGTGATTGGTGTTCTGAACGACATCTGGATCCCGCTTCAGCAGATGTCTCTCTAGTTGTTAATTTTCTTGCTTCCATCGCTTCTTCTGGTTCTGCTTACAGGACCGTTAATTCTTTTCGCTCCGCTCTCTCTGCGGGCCATGCTTTAGTCGATGGTAAGCCTATTGGAGAACATCCTCTCATCTCTACATTACTGCGTGGGGTTCGGTTGGCTAAACCGCCATGTCCGAAATATGTCGCTTTATGGGACGTCTCAGTAGTGTTACGTTTTCTAGAAGCTTGGCCTCCCAACGCTTCTCTGTCTCGTAAGCAATTGTCTGCGAAATTGACCATGCTGTTATGCTTAGTCTCTTGTAAGCGTGTTTCGGATGTCCGCGCTTTGGATCTCGCGGGTCGTTCTTTTTCCCCCGAAGGAGTTACCTTTACGGTTTCCAGACGTACCAAGACTAATCTGTCCACTGTCACTTACCCGGCGTTTCCTCACAATCCGCAATTGTGTGTGGTCCGCTGCATAAAGGCTTATGAGGTGAGTACTGCTCCTTTTCGTCAGGATTTATCTGGACAGTTATTAATTGCTTTGCAAAAGCCTTTCAAGCCTGTTGCGCCAGCTACTTTGGCTCGTTGGGTGCGCTGGCTTATGTCTGAGGCTGGCATTGATGTCTCCATTTTTGGAGCTCATTCCGCGAGAGGTGCCATGGCCTCTAAGGCTTTTCATGTTGGTGTGAGTTTGCAGGACATTGTGAAGACGGCTGATTGGTCTTCTGACACTGTGTTTAAAACATTTTATTTCAAACCTGTAATGACTCTTGCCTCTGTTGTGGTGGACCAGCTTTGAACAAGCATAATCTGAGCCTCCTGTCCTGCCATAGAATTAAAAATTTGCAAACATTCGTGACAAGAATTTTCAATTCTATTAAGGACACGGAGGCGAGGATTATCCCACCCATTTGTCTTTTACTGCATTGTTATATTGCTTCTCTGCTCTCATATGATCTGCATTGTTTATTGCATTGCTTTCTTCCCCTCCCTATGTGCTGTTACCTTTTCAGGTTTGGGGATATGTGTTACGGCTCTGTTTTTCTTTCAGGTTCGGACCAGAAGTAATCCTTCGTCTTGGTCTTCTGCGATGTTTCCGTTCCTTGGACACTGGATTTGTTATTTCTCCAGCTGCATCTTCTTCGCTGTGGATGGTTGCCTGTTCCTGTTGGCCTCTTGTGCGGTTTACCTTCAGACTTTTCCTTCCGGATGGTCGGCGGTATTTTCCTTCAATGACTTTTGACTGTTTGAATTTCCTGGACAAAGAAAGAGGAAGTGTTGTCCTCTATGGTGCCTTATATAGCTTATAGTCTCTATGGTTGCCTAAGGGCTCATGGGAGTTGTAGTGCCTGTTTTTCTTTACTTGTTCCTATTGGCTGCTGTTTTGTAGTAAAGAAATCGAGATAGCATAATCCTCGCCTCCGTGTCCTTAATAGAATTGAAAATTCTTGTCACGAATGTTTGCAAATTTTTAATTAATCTTTACAGCCTCCACCTAGCTCCTCCCTTGGTCCCCACCTCCAAAGTTTGAAATGCTACATGTATCACCCATGTAACGATGTCTAACCCAGGCAAACGTACTCAATGGATTTGAGATAGTGACCTATCAGAGACAAGTTGACAACATGTGCTTTAACTGACCCCTTTCTTTCCTGCAATTTCCAAAGCACCCCAGGTCCATTTAATGGTCCTGTGATTGATCACAAAAAAAAGCATAACAAAAAAAGCTTGACAAAGCAAAAGGCTTCGAATAGGCGAATTCGCCAATACTTGTTTCCCTGCCATAGCCAAGCGTACTCATGGCTCCGCTATCCCCCAAAACCTTCGTTTCTTCATTCCAGGAATGTACTCTCTCTACGGCTCCTGGGCGGAAGGGACGCCACAAAGGTAACCCGCTGGCAGACTTCCAGGAATGAATTGGCTGAATTGCTAACGATTCACCAATCCTATATCGCCTTACACATTAGGCGTCTCTCGCTCTCACAAACGACTCTGAATCTATTTAGGAACTGGATTGGCTGTTATGGGAACCGGAAGTATTTCGTTTACAAGCAATGGTGACTTGTGCGCGGAAAAATTGATAACGGAAAATCACAACACCGACGAAGTGCTGGATTTATCAACAGGCTCTACAAGTAGCGGTCAGTGATCATCAAAGATGACCATTCTCCCCTAATTTTTGTGACACTAGATTTTTGTTAATTGTTTTGTTTTCGTTTTTGAGTCCCTCCGGTATCGCATACATGCCAACAGACCCGATTCAGGCGGGAGACTACCGATTTTAAAAGCCAAAAATGGCTTTATTTTGGCTGTCTCCCGACTGAAATTGTATTTGCTACAACAGAAGTCAATGGGGAATTTTCATTCTCCCGATTTTTTCTTTTAAATCTCCCACTTCCTGGTCCTTAAATGTTGGCATGTATGGTATCGGTATTTTGGCTGAAGGATAGTTGAACTCGGTATTTGTAAAAATTTTGTTCTGCATTTCGCCCACTACGAATGCCGCATTCTTTTCATGTTTATTTTGAGTTTCTACAAATATTCTTCCACTAACTACGGAGCACTGGGTGAAAGGCAGAACATGGCGAGTTAGAGCACAATCGGGTAGAGATGATTCAGGTCCTATATTTGGCATACAATAATCATTCCTCGAGGCATGGGTTTCATTTAAAAGCACATAGAACGTTTTCCTGAAAATATTTTAGTGTCGGTCCTTCCTGAGGCTTGAGCCCAAGCGAATTAGCCCACATATCGATCCCTTGTTGAGGTTATAATGCCTATGTTACAGTGTTTTAGGTTAATCTTTTTCGCATGATTCCAAACCATGTGAGGTTATCTCAGGTCTATGGTTTTTGTGTAAAACAAGATTGCATGACATTGTCCTCTGGCTGACCTGTCTTCTGTTACATGCCAGTTGATTCGCTTAGATCCATGCATAGGGTATACTTCCATTTAGCTTGAAATCAGCAGGCAGCCAAATTCTCTGTAGTGTTAAAACGGACAGCGCGCCATCTGGGATGTTTAATCCGATTTTAGTATCTCTTTGGGACAACTACTGCAAGCGCAGATTAAGGATGCCAAGTTTCGAAGCGCCATTACTCATTTCATTATACTGCTGCTTGTAGCCAAGTGTCTAGCACCGACTGTACTCGCACACTGTTTGGCTATATAAAAGATACTCTTCCAAAACGGTTCCCTACTGAAGAACGATAAAGATGCACCCTTCAAACCAATCTTTAAGCAAGCTTTGGTAAAGCCAATAGGTCCGGCCTTTGGGACGACCTGTTGGTTTTGTCACTACCACTTAGCTATTTTCTTAATAAGTATAGCTAAATAAGAAAAAAAATCTATTGTCTTAATTTGTAGGCGAGTGCATCACTAAATGAAGCATCTTTTGTAATTCCAATCAGCAAGTATAAAGAGCAAACACATTTTTTTATTTTTTTAAAGCGGGTAGGGGAAAGCCACATGTGGGCTGGTGGCAACTGAAGCAACATGGGGTTGAAAGCAAGAGAAAAGGTTTTGTGAGGGGGAACATTTAGATTTTTAACAGCCTGCTGGGCAAAAAATCTGGATTTTATTAAGGACACAGAGGCTAATATTATGCAAATCTCCTTTATTGCCACAGCTCAGCAGCAACAAGTGAAGAACATAGAACTTCAATGAAAATTCCAATGACATACAAAGTCCCTCATGACCAGTCATCTTCCTTCTTTGTTCAACTGCGAAGAAAAAAGTTCAACATGTAGAGATCAGGAATTCCAGTTTTCCAACTCGTGGTCTGGAGGGAAGTAAATTCTTATTCTGAGAAAAGAATAGATTTCCGTAATATCTTCCTTAAACAATGTTAAAAAGACAGGGTGGGATTGAGTTCAGTGAAAAAGTGGTGGGATAATATTAGCCTCCGTGTCCTTAATAGAATCCAGATTTTTTGCCCAGCAGACTGTTAAAAATCTAAATTTTATGGCACGACACAGAGGCCATATTATGCAAGTTTAAAGTGCATTGAGAACATTATCGATCACATTTGAGATTGGTCTAAAATATCAATTCATAAACATAGTATCATTTGACCAGTCTGCTGCCCTAAGTATTTCTTGTAGCCCCCCACCCAGAAAATAGGCTTTGGAAGCTGAAGCACCTCTGAGAGTGTGTGTTCCGAAAATAGAGGTATCCACACCGCTTTCATACATGATTTCCCTAACCCATCTTGCCAAGGTTGGTGATAAAACTCCCTTAGGAGGAGATCTATAGGAAATTAGTAATTGACTCTCATTCTGTCTCAAACTTTTTGTTCTTTTCTCATACTCTTTTAAACATTTAACAGAGTCTTTCATTCTGAGGAAAGAAAGGATAAAAAATAGAAGAGGACATCGTTTTGGTTCTCTTACTAAGGTAACAAGCATTTACAATGCAATGGTCTCGGCATTCTTAAAGTTAGAGCCATTGGCATTGCTCATGACATTATTTTTATTTATGTTTTTGTTTTTAAAACATATAAATAAATGGCATTGTCATTTACAATGCCAATAGCTTAATCGTTCGCAAATGCGAGACCTATTGCGTTTGCACCCACACACAGAGCCACACACACAAAGCCACCCACACAGACAGAGCCGGGCACACACACACACACAGACAGAGCCAGGCACACACACACACACAGACAGAGCCGGGCACACACACACACACACAGAGACAGAGCCGTACACACAGAGACAGAGCCGTGCACACACACACACACAGACAGAGCCGCGCACACACACACACAGACAGAGCCGCGCACACACACACACACACACACACACACAGACAGAGCCGCGCACACACACAGAGCCACGCACATACACAGACAGCGCCGCGCACACACAGACAGCGCCGCGCACACACACACACAGACAGAGCCGCGCACACACACACAGACAGAGCCGCGCACACACACACACACACAGACAGAGACGCGCACACACACACACACACACAGAGCCGCGCACACACACACAGAGCCGCGCACACACACACAGAGCCGCGCACACACACACAGAGCCGCGCACGCACACACAGAGCCACGCACGCACACACAGAGCCACGCACGCACGCACAGACAGAGCCAGGCACACACAGACAGAGCCAGGCACACACAGACAGAGCCAGGCACACACAGACAGAGCCACGCACACACAGACAGAGCCACGCACACACAGACAGAGCCACGCACACACAGAGGCACAGAAAAATCGGGATGACAAGCAGGGAACAGAGACACAGAAAAACCGGGATGACCAGCAGGGAACAGAGGCACAGAAAAACCGGCATGACAAGCAGGGAACAGAGGCACATAGAAACCTGGATGACAAGCAGGGAACAAAGGCACATAAAAACCTGGATGACAAGCAGGGAACAGAGGCACAGAAAAACCGGGGGAACAGAGGCACAGAAAAACCAGGGGAACAGAGGCACAGAAAAACCGGGATGACAAGCAGGGAACAGAGGCACAGAAAATCCGGGGGAACAGAGGCACAGAAAAACCGGGATGACAAGCAGGGAACAGAGGCGCAGAAAAACCGGGGGAACAGATGCACAGAAAAAGCGGGATGACAAGCAGGGAACAGAGGCACAGAAAAACCGGGGGAACAGAGGCACAGAAAAAACGGGATGACAAGCAGGGAACAGAGGCACAGAAAAACCGGGATGACAAGCAGGGAACAGAGGCACAGAAAAACCGGGGGAACAGAGGCACAGAAAAACCGGGATGACAAGCAGGGAACAGAGGCACATAAAAACCGGGGGAACAGAGACACAGAAAAACCGGGATGACAAGCAGGGAACAGAGGCACAGAAAAACCGGGATGACAAGCAGGGAACAGAGGTACAGAAAAACCGGGGGAACAGAGGCACAGAAAAACCGGGGGAACAGAGGCACAGAAAAACAGGGATGACAAGCGGGGAACAGAGGCACAGAAAAACCAGGATGACAAGCAGGGAACAGAGGCACAGAAAAACCGGGGGAACCGAGGCACAGAAAAACCGGGGGAACCGAGGCACAGAAAAACCGGGGGAACAGAGGCACAGAAAAACCGGTATGACAAGCAGGGAACAGAGGCACAGAAAAACCAGGGGAACAGAGGCACAGAAAAACCGGGATGACAAGGAGGGAACAGAGGCACAGAAAAACCGGGATGACAAGCAGGGAACAGAGGCACAGAAAAACCGGGGGAACAGAGGTACAGAAAAAACGGGATGACAAGCAGGGAACAGAGGCACAGAAAAACCGGGATGACAAGCAGGGAACAGAGGCACAGAAAAACCGGGGGAACAGAGGCGCAGAAAAACCGGGGGAACAGAGGCACAGAAACACCAGGGAACAGAGGCACAGAAAAACCGGGATGACAAACAGGGAACAGAGGCACAGAAAAACCGGGATGACAAGCAGGGAACAGAGGCACAGAAAAACCGGGGGAACAGAGGCACAGAAAAACCGGGATGACAAGCAGGGAACAGAGGCACAGAAAAACCGGGATGACAAGCAGGGAATAGAGGCACAGAAAAACCAGGTGAACAGAGGCACAGAAAAACCGGGATGACAAGCAGGGAACAGAGGCACAGAAACACTGGGATGACAAGCAGGGAGCAGAGGCACAGAAAAACCGGGATGACAAGCAGGGAGCAGAGGCACAGAAAAACCGGGATGACAAGCAGGGAGCAGAGGCACAGAAAAACCGGGATGACAAGCAGGGAACAGAGGCACAGATAAGAACGAGGGGGCAGACGCACAACGAGGGGGCAGACGCACAACGAGGGGGAAGACGCCAGAAAAACAATGACAACGAGGGAACAGAGGCAAAAAGAGGCAAGAAAAGTGAGCACTCACCGGAGGACTCTGCAGCTTCTCTGCTTCTTGCGGTGGTCGGGCAGAATTGGCGTAAGAAAAGCGCCGCCATTTTCGCATTCGGGGGCGTGGTTTTTGCTGTTGAGTTACGGGTGATGTCACGGAGTTAAAAACTGCAAAAACCTCGCCCCCGAATCTGAAAAAGACCCCATACTTGTAAACATAAAATCTCGGCTGCGTGACACTGCTGCGCAGTGTACGCTAGGCCGAGACCTAAAAACAAACACCCTCTGGTTAAAAGGCCCTGCTTGAAATATCTAGAGCTTTGACATCAGAAGTTCTTCTGAAAGAAACTAGACTTAACAAAACGGTAAGTTTAAGTGAAATGCTTTTTAAAGAGAGGGAAGTGTTCTCTCCCCATGAGGATAGGATACGAAGTACAAGTGTAACGTCCCAAAGTGCGGCATATTTAACGGTTGGAGGGTTAAGAACTCTCATACTTCTCATTATCATTTTGGTTAGCAAATTCTGACCGACAGAGAGGCCAATAACTAAGGAGTGGCCTGCAGAAATAGCGGATCTATAGACATTAACAGTTCTGAAAGATAGGCCTGAAGTAAAAAGTTCTGATAGGTAGTTAACGACATGTACTAAATCAACTGAAACAGGATCATAATCTCGTTGAATACACCAGCGAACCCATTTGTTCCACGCCAGTCGAGATGCTTTTCTTGTTCCGCATACCCATGACTCAGAAATGAGTCTGAAAGCATTTGACGAAAGCCCTGGGATTCGCCATTGTCTCCTGAAATCTTCCATGCCGTCAGAGTTAGAAGCCCCTGTTCTACGAGGGGGTGAATTTCCCTTTGTGGACCCAAGAGTATTTCTCTGAACAAAGGGATTAAGATTGGGAAGTCTATGCTCATTTCCATGATTATTGGAAACCAGGCTTGGGATCTCCAAAGGGGAGTTATCACAACTATGTTTTCTCTCTAGCGTCGGGCGTGAAGGAGAAGAGGAGGAAGCATTGCAAAAGGCGTGAAGGCATTTGCAGTTAAATCATTCCAATCTTGAAGGAAAGCGTTCACTTTTTGAGCCTGAGGGTCTGGTCTCCAACTGAAGAAGTCCTTCAGTTGAGTGTTCAACTGGTCTGCGAATAGATCTGTCCTGAAGGAACCCCATCTGGATTGGATAGTCAAGAAAACTTGTCTGTCTAGTCTCCCATTGCTAGAGTTCTTGAAATTCCTGGAGAACCAGTCTGCTACACCATTGTTCAATCCAGGAATGTGTTCCGCTATAACTGATATTCCTTTGCTCAAACCATATTCCCAAAAGCCCTTCGCTAGGTGCCGCCTAGTTTGTTGACACATCGAACTGCTGATACGTTGTCCATGCGTAACGTTACACAACATTTCATTGACTTCTGGGTGAAACAGCAAATTGCAAATGAACCTGCAGTAATTCTAAGCAGTTGATGATGTACAACTTCTTCTCTTGGGGTGTCCAGCGACCCCCTGTTGAGGAGTTCCCACTTCTCGCTCCCCATCCTTCCAAACTTGCATCTGATTCTATTGTTATGTCCGGTTCCTCTCCAATTATCGCCATGCCATGCCTCTGCATTCTTCAACCACCAAAGGAGTTTGCTCCTTGACTCTTGATCTAAAGAGATCATTTGGGAGTATGATTGACTTGATCTTAGAGCTCTTGCCTTTAGCATTTATAGTGCTCGATAGTGTAGGGGTCCCTGAAAGATAGATTGAATCGTGGAGGATAGAAGACCCAAGATCCTTGCCAGGATTCTCGGGGGAAAGGTTTTTTGCGAGTGTCTTCCTTAGTTCCTTCCTCACCTTTCTTACCTTTTCTGCCGGTAATTTCAGTTCTGTTTTGATCATACTACCATGAAGCCCAAAATCTTTGTTTGTTGGCTTGGTATCATACAAGATTTTTTTCTTGTTTATGACAAAACCTATGTGTTCTAGAAGTCGTATTGTGAGTTCCGTGTGAAGGGAAACAGTCTGTTTCGATTGGGCAATTAAAAGGATATCGTCTTGGTATATGATTAGTCTCACTCCCCTTTCCCTGAGCCAAGCAGTGACGGGACGCAGAACCTTGGAGAAGCACCAAGAGGCGGACGATAGTCAGAAAGGGAGACTGCAAAATTGGTATAATTTTCCTTCCCATGTGAATTAGAGAAATTTCTGACAAGGTTCCCAAATCTGGATTGTCAGGTAGGCGTCTTTTAAGTCCAATCTCGTCAGCTAGTCTCTCTTTCTTAAAATGTCCCTTAAAAGGTGTATTCCCTCCATTTTGAAGTGATGGTAAATTACCCAGTGGTTTAAGTCTTTTAGGTTTGACAGGTCTCTGTTCTTTGTTTTTCTTCTCTACCAGTAAGATGTTGCTAAGGAAGCCTAATTCTGTTCCTTCGATAATTGCATCTTTCTTTAGTAAATCTTTTACCTCTTGAGAGACCAGATCTCTGTCTTTGCATGAGATGGTAATCTTTCGAGGGAACTTGTTTGGATGGAGATATCGATGCAGTCTATCATGTAACCCTTCACAGTATTCAATAATGACGAGCAACATAAGGCAAAAGAGGGTAGGGGAAAGCCACATTTGGGCTGGTGGCAACTGAAGCAACATGGGGTTGAAAGAAAGAAAAAGTTTGGTGAGGGGGAAAACTGGTGAAGTGGTGAGCAATTCGGAGGGCAGGGGTGAAAAGCAAATTGGCGAGAGGGCAGTATGGAGCTGGTCGGGGTAGAAGCACGGGTCGAGGGTGCAAATAAGGGCAAGCTCATTTTTGAGGTGTGGGGAGAAGTCCACAGGTGAGAGCAGCATGGGAAGGGGAAGAGACGCACATTCGGGAGGCAGATGGAAAATTTGAGTGCTTAAAAAAGAAAAAAGTAGTACCTGGAAAAAGTGAGTTGTGTAAGGACACAGCAATGCGGCCATGTTCCAGGGGGGGAGACAAACACAAGAAAAATAAAGAAATCCCGCACGCTAAGGAATAGGAAAGTATATCAGTGACAATGATGCCAATCAGTGTTAAATAATGGGTGGGCTTGAAGGCCACTGTAAGCTAACTATACGACAGACAGCGCATGCAAGACCTAAAAACAGGATCTTGGAGCCCACTGTTTGAGGAATACCTATCCATCTTTGGCTCTCATTTCATGTAATCAATGACTCAAAAATTAGTTGTATTCTAAGTAAAATAATAGCGCAGGCTAATGAACTTCTTAGAGTGTTCCAATGTAGCTAAAAAGTGATGGTTAGAATGCCTGACTGAGTCTGAGCTACTGGTAATTGCTTGGACCAGTATTCAAGTTTATCTGCTATTTGCCAACCATTTCGCCTCCTAAAGGAACACGCTGTATTTAAATCACTGTTGGTCCTTCTCCAGTAGAAACAGTCCATCCCGAATTGCTAAGTCACAAAGATGGACTGGAATATGGCCCTGAGTGATATCCAGAAGCTGAGATTATTTCAAGCATTCCTTTTATTGCGTTGGTGTTTGGTCATATTTGAGGTCTGGGTGCCTGTGACATAGAATCAGCAACACTCCTGTTATTCGATAACATCCTCTGTATATTTGTGAAGGCCACCATTGCCTTCTCAACTTAATGGATTATGTGACCGTATTTGACATTATTGATGTCCAAATCTGCTTCGCACTTGTGAAATAAAAAATAGTCTAGTCAATCTGTGATTCCAGTCCAGTGCCATCGGGCGTACCTTGGTTCTGTGTAATGGCACCCATTCTGTTCAATATTTACGTTGATTCAGCTGAAGACCATACACATCTGGGCATTTTGTGTCACTAGAACACGGATGGCACCCAAATTTATAATTTGAGCTCTGAATCGAATTCCGTTATCAGACCTGCACTGTAAGTCTTCAAATTTAGCCGAAGCGGCAGACATATTTGGCTTGAGGACTTTTAGAATACTAGCATTAATTTGAAATCTGATGTCTGCAAAATGCCCGTGCCACAATGAGCATATTTAAGCCATAGATGAATCTGCAATTCATAAACACCAGGAGCTTAAACACTTACAAGCTGTACTATTTGCGAAATACTTAAAATTAGCAGTGGATGCTTTTGTAATTTCCTTTCTTGATTACTGTATGGCCCTTTTCACCTGACTTCCCTAAAATATGCGGACCCTGCTTAGAGCAGTCCTAGATTCTGAACATATTGCCCTAGCCCTTCCATTACTGAAGTGCCTTCACAATGACGTGCATGCATTGTGATAACTGCATGCCTCTTCTGCGAAGCCCTGTATTTAGTATTCATAGACACTGCAATTAAAAGTACATGTTTGGACTATTTTGTACCGCATGTTTAAAGAAGTGGCATAGAAGGGTCACCTCTTTATCCTGCACACGGACAACGATCCAATAGATGCAGCAGCTGGCTCCTCACACCTCGTAAAGGGAGTCCACTAGACTCTGGTCCTCACTGGACCTCGCTCCCTCCAACACTCCTCCTCCTCAAAGGCCCAGTGGTCTTTGCAAGTAGGCAGGGAATAGTGCTCCAGGGCAGGTGGTCTTGGATTCTCTGAGTGATGTCCCCTCACCCAACAGGGATCCTAGCAGGCCTTGCCCCCAGCCCTGGTCACAGGCAGAAGTCTTGTAGAGCTTCACCTCCTCACACAGGTAATCTGGCTGCATGAGGTCTCAAGCTCCCCTTCTTCTAGGCCATTTACAGACACCACCTGTGATTTAGTCTCTTTGAAGTTCATGTTGGGGGGTCAGCTTCCTTTTGAAGTTCCCACTCCCTCTTTAAAGCAGTTTGTCACAGCAGGAGCAACTCGAAAGCGGAAACCCCCACAACACAGACCATGGGAGTGAATACAATTTCCACCTCAACATCAGCTACAGTGATATTTGTATCAAAAGATTAGCCTAGGGCCTCAGCCAAATGCTTTTTCAGCCTCATCTCCTTCCTAAGATGGGCTCAGGCCTCTTCTATGTGACCTCTCTGAATCAGAGAGCAACCTTCGAAGAGTAGGGGAGAAGCCTTCCCCCCCCCCCCCCCTCCTCCAGTGTGTCCTACTCAGCTTACAGGACTGCAGCAATACACAAATTGGTCTGGTGGGATTCCTATTCCTCCTTCCCATGTTTCATCCTGCAGTTCGGGGTCTCCCAAACTGGAACCCAGAGTCCACCAAGTATTGTACGATGTACAGTCACGCATACACTCAGCACATGCGTTTAACAACCTACACTGTATATTTCATGTTCTGTACAACTCTCATGCTTTAATATTCTTACTTCTTGTACATGCACTGCACAGCAGCACACCCATCATGTATTGTACCACTCACAGGCACACATATGCCCAGCACATACATTTTAACATGCATATGCTGAATTTTCCCAGTATTGCACCCTTCCCAGGCACACATACACCCTGTACAAATGCATCATTCATGCTGTGCGCAGCACTCCATTCACATCAACCCGATGTAGGCCAAGGGGTGAATTACGCCCACAGCAGCAGAACTGTGAATGAGGGAATCTGTGGGCCTAACTCCAGTGACACAGTTTAAAGAGGACTTGCCCACTACGACTGATAACGCATTCCAGACTCTTGCTTAATCAGTGGAGAAGGCTTTATCTTCATATCCACAGTGAAAGATTTCTGTATAGGAAGAAGAAATTGGTTACCCAAACGTAAGGCCTTTTTGTCTGTACCATTTGAAAGTTGAGGCCAAAAAATTGTAACGCCAACATGAATAGTTACATAAAGAATGTCATAGCACACAAATTGCAACCTGAGTAAGTTAAGAATCCCAATTCCAGGTTACTCATTGAACAGAGATAATCGTGCAGGCACCAGACGGAGGTGAAGTAAACAGACAGTGTCAGGCATGAGTGCCTAACAATATTCACACAAAGTGCAGCTTGCAGAATGCAAGGGATGGCGGAAGCAGGAAATGGAAGAAAGCAATTAACTATACTGCTAGATCAAGACCGAATTAAATACTAAATGGAGTCAGTGGTTTGTAGTGAGAACTAGTCAACATTGACACATTAGGAAGAGTGGGATCCCTGAGAGTGCATGACATTAAACTGATCGGTTTAGTAAATATATCTTCAGAGCAACAAAAAAAAAGATCAAATAAGAGTGCCAGTTCCACATAGATTTTTGAGCTTGTAAATTTGAGTGCAAATGGATGGGCATGTTACTGCTAAGCGTTAATTAAAAGGTGATGTAGCAATCATACATCTGTTTGTGTCACAAAATATTACTCCACAACAATGTAGTATGAGTAGAGTAAATTCCACAAAAGGGTTGTAGAGTGGGAAATGGATAGCATGTTCAAAATTCACAATTTGAACGCCCACAAACATATCAGTTTAAGGTAATGAACACGTTTTGCCAACCAACTTCCACCCTAAGAAAGGGTGAGAGATTTACGCTTGGCAAGTAGTGGAGTGAAAACATTTTTTCAGGGTAGGAAGAAGAATGGAACTCCTCTATACTTTTTGTGGTGTGGGAAAGGATTTTTCCCACTGGGAAAATATATTTCCTATTGTCAAATGAAATTGGGGATTACTAAATTCTTTTCACAAGCACTGTTGGTATTTTCATAAGATTAAGGAGCATTTTCGGAGAATTGTCAATAATCTAAATTTGAATCTAAAATATTTACGCTTTTTGTCATTTTTATTGTGGAAGTACTGCCTGTAGTGTAAGCGGATCTTCAGCTACTATACTTCTTTATTAGGTCTCGCTAGAGCCAGCTCATGCACTGCTATGGCAGGACATTTAGTAGCTGCTTTAAAAGTACTACCATGCCGGCCACCAGCTTGCTATTACGCTCACAGGCGCGTGCGACGTGCACATCACTTTTTCCCGTCGCGTGCGCACCACTTGTGTCACTACTCACGTTTTTTAAATTACATTTTTGCACGCACACAACTCTCGGCCGGGTCGCGCGGCCAATGCTTGTTTTGGGTTATCACTTGAGCCAGACCGGAAGTGCATGAGCTTCAAAATGTCCTCTTACTCATTGTCCAAGAAGGCCACTTTCTCTGAGAGCACATTTAGGAGCATTCAAGCTAAGCCTTCCTCCTTACCAACGGCGCTTGTACTTCAGCCGATTAACATGCAAACACTTGTCGGCACCAACTTATCCGAGTGTTAAACAGCAGGCATACAAAGGACCCGGGGTCAGTTTTGTACACACGTAGAAGGAACAAGCTACCCCTGACTGCAGCGTCGCGACGAAGAGGCCACACTTTAAAAGCGCGCCAGTCACTATTTCATCTGTTTGTCTTCACTGCCTCGTCCTAGCCCGTGGGTGTGATCTCTTCATGCAGGACGTCTGTAAACTGGGAGAGTACGGTGGTGTTAGCCCGGTGCAGCTGCCATGTGATAAATGGACGAGGCGCCGACATCTCTTGAGGGATTTTTGTAAGAACACTGCAAGTGGCAAGGCACCAAAAAGATTGATGGCTCTTCACGTTCATGACTGCGGACATGTCTTGGAGCAGTGGTGTTTATCAGTAAGTCATTTTAAGTTTCACGGCCCCTCTAACGCTCTGGATTTCCAATTTTCTGGAAGCCAGCGGCGGCGCTCACGCGCTTGTCTTTGACGGAGGCTCCTGCTAGGACCGGATGTTGGACCCGCGGCGGTCGGGCACCATCGCTCATGCAAGGTTTTATGGCCGACTCTTAAAGAGTTGTGTCCTTCTCGGAGAGGCACTGACAGATCGAGGCAGCTTGCTTTATTACCAGTGGGGGGTATAAGAATTAAATCGGCATGCATGTGGACCGGATCTGAGGCGGCGGCAGAGAAATGGACGAATCTGCTGTTGTTGTGCCTAAAAGCCTTTGGGCTCGCTTTCAGAGCACCCATCTGTCTGAGGAATGATTGGGATTGCTTTCAGAGCCTCGCCATATCTGATTCCTTCTGGTTTCTCCCACTCAACGTCAGCACACGCTTTATGTGCACTCTTCTTTTTCCCTTTCTTGATGCCTGAATGAACTTGGCCCAGCCTGCACTTCCTATGCAGCATGCTCCCCTTTCATCTCCTGTATTTTGTAAAGTGAATTACAGTAGCACTACAGCATGACAAAATGGTGGGTCATTTTTGTAGTTAAACCCTCCCTTGCATATTACGGTTTGCGTCAGAATCCGCCCAGCATGGCCCAGGGTGATGTCATTGGCTGTATCCACCCACCCCAGCAATGCCCCCTGCATACCTGGGTAAAATGACTTTACTCGTTAGCGACAGGTTTTTTTCCCCCATTATAGATGGAAGGTGAGTGGAATCCAGATGGGGAATACAATAGACAATGTGTACTCTTTTCTGACCTCTGACCCATAAATTACGCGTCACAACAGCAGGAAATGCTCGAAGATGGCCTCGTGCTCTGACTCCTTGCTATTTTACGTGCACACAAGCGATAGCCCCTCAAGGCTAACTAATCTGACAACTAACTAGATCTTGACACAAATGTAGCTCAGTTGTTTAGTCTGCTTTTTCTGTGCTCCACCAGCATTGCCGTAGCGTACCACCTATTCATGGTGCTAAGTATGACCCATGAACAACCTTCGAGTCCCTCAGAGCCCCAAATTGAGGGACTGGAACCCGCACTGACTGTTGCTGTCATAGGTTGTTTCCTGCTCGAGAGACTGTGACATATATACTTCATTTTTGTTAGACACTGCATGTTTGTGTAGGCTTTTATATGTTAATTCGCCCTAGGGATGTAGCTGCTATGACCTATCGACTGCCAGTCACCTGCCTCCCAACAAAGCATTAGTAACACGTGCAAAAGTCCTCTAAACAAGTAGAAATGGGGTTTCAAAGGCCCATCCCATGTGAATAGTTTTATTTAAAGCATGATTGTCACTGTCAGAATTGTTAAACATCATGGCCCAATATGTCCATCTATTTTTCTGATCTGGAATTAAAAGTAAACTCCTCAAATTACGCATTTTCGCGAAAATAATGTATAAACCCTGTCCCCCCTCCCATATACCATCATGATCTCCGAGGCTTTGTAGCAGTCAAGAGGCAGCACCAAGCTAAAGCTCTAAATTTAAAATAAATATCCTGCATTATTGTGGTATGTTGGGAAATAACAACTTACTTAAATAAAGTAGCAAATGGATGCTCTTGCACAGTTAATAAAACTAGCATTGGCATAGCTAATAGGTCTCGCTTTTGGGACCTTATAAGTATTTAGTTATGCAGCACAATATCCTTGGTGCAATAACATCAACTGTTACATGGCTAAAAACATATAAGGTCCCAAATGCGAGACCTATTGGCTATGCCAATCCTTGTTTTTCTTCATAGCGTTGAGCTGAGGGGGGGTGCAATAGGGATGACAGACACGAGGGGGAGTGACAGGTACACTATTAGTGCGTGTGGGTTTGGCTGGCTGTAGCAGGATGGCCAAACTGAGATGCGCACCAAATCTGTACTCGAGCTGCATTGCTTGGTTGGAGACAGCGGGCACCGTCTCTCAGTCACTCTGGGAGTGCAAATTCAGGCCGTTCAGGCCACTCCTGAAGCTGCTCTCCTGCATTAGAGCAGCGTTGGGATTGGCCGCAGGACTGTCTGAGAGCCTGTGCCTACAGTGAAGCCAGAAGAGCGGCAATGCAGCGGGTATTTAATAATTTTTTTAATGTTTTGTTCTTCTCTCTCCCCTTTGACCCGACACCAGCTGCAAATGGTGCGTTACAGTTAACCATAACTGGTAAATTTCAGTGTTTGTTGTGGTGGTGTTTATTTTTTTTTTTTTGCAAACCCTCTCTGTTGTATCCTGATAAGTAGCTCTTTAGGTTCTTTTGCAGGAAGTAGCATGAATCTGTAACATTAGTGTTATACCTGTTTTTGTGTGTGTATGTTCTGCCTAGTAAAACTGTTCCTATGAAGCTCAGATGTCATGACTTTCTGTGGTGTGTACTTCAAGTGTTGTTTGAGAACCTCCCCCTCAACCCAGTCTGTTAATTCTGTTTACAACTATTTTTCACTTTTACGAGCTCATTCCAAATAGAATGTTGCTATTGAGGTCTAGAGTCAGTGTGTCCTAACCCGCCAGTACTGCTTCACAAGAAATCCCTTGACATGACTGGAAGCAGAGGAGTCTCTAATAGATTTCCAGAGCCTGTGAGGGAATGTTGCTTTGTGTTCTTCATATGACTATAGCCAAGTTGTGGCAAGACTTGCTTTACAGAGGAGATCGTCTTGAGTGAGTGATGTGGAAGTGCCCGAGTGAAAAGTTTCCAGGGAGGAAAGTCCTTTGGTTTTTAAGAGGTATGGAACTAAATGGTCACCCGAGAGTTTCCTTATATGCTCACTATATTTTTTGGGTGAAAAATGTGCAGTTGAGGTGCTGACAACTGGTGCCTATCCAGAGCAGAGTATTAATTGTTTGAAACTGAGGCACTGAGCGGTGTAGCATGCCCACTGTGCATATTGCATACATTTACAGTGTTACTGAATGGTCTATCCTCTGAGTGAAACATTGTCTGGGTAAAATTATCTTCAAAGGTGTGATAAAGGCAGCTGTCTGTCCCCCTCTCTTCCCCAAAGATGGACCAGGATCTTTTGTGATGAGCAAATGACAATATTCTGTTCAGTGGAGCATTGTCCACAGAATATGCAGCAAGAACTGATAAACAGTAGTCTGTCTTCAACAAATTCTTGTAGCGGTGTCTGTGGCTTCTTTAGTGCTGGTTGGCCACATCACCGGACTTCATGATAAAGCAACACGATTAACCAAATAGGGAAACCTCTAAGCAGTAAAATAAAAAACCTGTCACAGTCTCCTGATCTGTAATATTTACAGCGAAAGTTTCACAGTGCCCGTTATCTGCAGGGCTTTAGGAGAAGCAGTAATTGTGCTGGCATACATTCCAGAGCGGTAATTGCAAACACAACAATGATGGACAGAATGTGGATCAATGTCACACATTCACCCCAGTCCAAAGATCTGGGCCCAAATCCATCGTTTTTCCACTCCACACCACCCTGGGTTAGACAATGGCGATATGCAAATCAGCGCTGACCCTGTGCCCCATGGGAACAGTCCAGTCCGAACTACAAAAACCATGTCCTTCCCAGAACGGAAACAAGCATCCGAGGACCGGCCCGGTTTCGAGGTAACACCTCTCATCAGCCCGGCTAGCTTGATTCCAGTGGTGTGGAGTGCCTGGGACTCACGTCTGAGCATCCCCAGTACACTTAGAGCGGTAATTGCAAACACAACAATGATGGACAGAATGTGGATCAATGTCACACATTCACCCCAGTCCAAAGATCTGGGCCCAAATCCATTGTTTTTCCACTCCACACCACCCTGGGTTAGACAATGGCGATATGCAAATCAGCGCTGACCCTGTGCCCCATGGGAACAGTCCAGTCCGAACTACAAAAACCATTCCTTCCCAGAACGGAAACAAGCATCCGAGGAACGGCCCGGTTTCGAGGTAACACCTCTCATCAGCCCGGCTAGCTTGATTCCAGTGGTGTGGAGTGCCTGGGACTCACGTCTGAGCATCACCAGTACACTTAGAGCGGTAATTGCAAACACAACAATGATGGACAGAATGTGGATCAATGTCACACATTCACCACAGTCCAAAGATCTGGGCCCAAATCCATCGTTTTTCCACTCCATTCCAGAGGCACGTGGAGCTGCTATAAGGGAAGAGATTGGAGCAGTTGTCTCAGTGTATTTTATGAATGGATTAAGGCCAGCAATTTTCACGTGTTCTCGTGCAAAGTTCATGTTGTAGGAGAAACGTTTCATAGTCTACCTTGACAATCTCTGTGGCTTTCTTGGGAGTCATTACATGTGCAATGCAGTTTTTGCTCTTTTAAATAAGCCTCTAAATGCAGTTTCCTTCCTTTTCTTCCTGTATTATGTAAAACATGTCGGGACTGCTGCTCCCCGGCTGTGGTGGTGGAGCTAGTTAATTTGCCAATAGTAACGTAGGGCCTGTCCTGCTATGGCTCTGGAAACAGCACCAAGTGCAACCCATTTGAATATTGGGGGCAAGCGGTCACAGGCTTCTCGGGGAGGAAGTGTGTGGTGCAGGAGCTCAGAACTCAATAGTCAAATATACGGAATAGCTATCCAGCCCGGTGTTTGACTTTTTACAAAAGAAAGTTCTTCTTCATCTCACAAAAGTAGTAAAAAAAATGTATTACGGGGCAGTGATGCTGGTTTGATTTCTCCCTTGGAGTTATCCACCCACGAATTGCCCTCAGGCAATTGCCACCACTCCTCCCTGGGTGACCCTTAATAAGTTTACCCTCACACCCTCGAGCAATTGCAACAAAAGCATGAATCTACTTCTTGCATTTTTTCAATGGCCCATAAGTCAAAAGCACACTCTGTTCGTGTTTCAACAGTTCTTAACTCTTGATGTGAATTATCTCTAATGTGATGAGTAACAAGTTAGTCTTTCATGCTTATCCGGCGCAGATCTAGTGACCTTGCTGTCCTGCAGATAAAGAATCATGGTGATTGAAGGCTGTCTTGGGGGCTACTGATGAAACTAGGCACTGCTGCACTTGGGTGCTCAGAGCCCTTAGCGAAGGTGAGTGGTGGCCCCGGTGCTTGTGTGCTGGTGCAGGCCTAGCTGCTGCCGCCCATCTTGTCAAGGAAATGGACCTAAACCTAACTGGGATACTCTTATGACGCCGCAGTAGGTACAAGCCCCAACTGGGCAGTCAGTCAATACATGAGTTAAAGCCCCAGTTGGGCCATTGCAGTCAACACAGCTGTTGCTTCCTTGGTTGAGTTGATGTAGTCACCAAAGCAGTTGCAGCCTTGATTGGGTCCACACACTTACCAAAGCATTTGAAGCCACAAATGTGCCATGTGCCGACACAGTTACCAAAGCAGTTGCAGCCATGATAAGGCCTTTATAGTTACTGCTCCCACCAAGGCCCTTCTGAGAGACTGGGTGGACACTCTGCAGCAGAGGTCACTCCTGATTTGCTTTCCTCAGTGTACGTTCTCTGCGTGGACATCAGTCCTGGGAACATCCTGATCTGCTACTCATAGACCGTGTTCCTGCTGAAGGGAAAGGCAGACTTCTTTCCTCATTCAGCCAGCAGGCTTCTAGGCACTAGGTAGACTCTACACCCTTCCAGCAGAGAGGGTTTAATTCCTACTTGTATATTCAACTTCTGGACAGGTGATGTGGATCCATCTGTTTTGGGATGGTTCTCTTTTACTGTATTTTTGCCAGGGTGCACGCCAGGCAGTATTTGTGAAGACTGAGGCTTCTTACAGCAGGTAGCACTGGGATTGTCTGGGAAACTGGAGCACCCGCAACACTGGTACAATGAAATATAAGGTTTCTGCACCTAGCTGTCATCAGCCTCTCTGAAGCATTAATTGGGGATGGGCAAAGAGAGGCATGATTTTAGAAATTTCCTCACCTAGCACCACATAAATTAGAGTCCCAACCTTTAACCCTTCCATAAACCAAATGGCAGGATGAACTAATCAGCAGCCCATTGCTAACCAAAGTGTTTGTGGAATTTCCAAAGGTAGCCCTGTCTTCATCCTACTCACTTCAGTCTATGAATCCCTCTCCAGCCACAGAAGTGCTGGCAATAGACTTTCACTGTCTGGAGAAGTTGTCCTCGTCCTCCATGACATACAAGAGGCGCTCACAATGGACAGCACTGACTTCAGAGCTAAGATTTACGCTGAATCCTACTTCTGCACATGTGCTACATGCACTCATACACACAGGAGGTTGGTGTAACGTTATGGGTATTCCCACAACAGTGGAATTTTACACGAGAGGCACAAGTACGCTGCACTCTGTGCCTAGAATAAAATGGTCTAGTCACACTATTGTAAAACCATGGTATACTGCCACCACTAATTCATGAGCTTTACCAAGGTCAGGGACAGTGGTTCTGGGTCCGCTATAAGGGTAAACTTTGGTGATATGACTTGTCTTGGACTTTGCATAGCTGGCGACAGGCCTAGACCTCTGCGCACACACTTAGGTTAAGGTGATAGGGCTAACATAAGCCAGATATACAGCAATTCAGACTCTCGGGGCACGGCAATGTGCCATATAACATATAGGGGACATTTTTGTCCCAAAAACGGAGAAAATAAAAAGGGATTTGCAGTAATGATTTCCTATCTACTTTAATTAATTTCGATTTTCCCGTGTTTTTATTTTTTATTTTTAAGAAGGTATTACGAGCAGTGCAGGTGGCAAATTACATGTCAGCAAAAAAGATGCTGACCAAAGTGTCCCCTCTCTGACTGTGCTTATCTACCCTACCTATTCTCGTGTTCCCCTCTCACCCGTATGCTTCTGCCACAAATAGGTCTCATTACATCACCTACCAATACCACCAATGCCATTACAACACGGGTATTACTACTCGATGTCAATGACAATGACATGCCATTACATCGCAAACTTTTACCACGACTATGCCTTTACCACACATGCCATTACAACGCAAAAGCATGTGTTGTAAAGGTATACTCATGGTAAAAGTTTGAAAGGTAAGTGACTCTATCCTGCCCAACCCTAAACCCTAATATAGTAGCCCTGCACAACCCTCCCCGGCCCCCAGTTCTCTCCCTACATTTACATTACCAAGCACGACGCCCCGACACTACCCTAAATCCTACACTACTACCCTACACTACACAAACACCACAACACTACCGTAAACCCTAAAACACTACCCGCAGCACGACCAGACTCCAGTCTGGTCCCTACACTCAAACACTACCCTGCACGACCCCTCAACACTACCCTAAACACTAAAACACTACCCTACACAAACACCACAACACTACCCTTAACTCTAAAAATGTAACCCCAACCCCTTGCCCAATCCCCCTTACCTCTCTCCCCGTGGTTCCTCTCTCCTGGTTCCTGCGTCTTCTGAGGGGCAGTGCACGTCGCAGGAAACGGAAGAGCCTCAGATTCCTCACGATGTGGCTCGCTTTTACATCGCATGCATTGTAAAAGTGCATGCAATGTAATGGTTTGCGTAGTAATGGCTACGCGTTGTTACATCGCATGCGTTGTAACGCATGTGATGTAATAACATGCGGGGAAACAGCTGTGTTGTAATGAATGTTTCCCTTCTGCCACTGCACTTAACGTTGCTCTTTTGTGTTTGTTCTCTACCTCTTGTTCCTCCTCTCCTACCTATACTCCATGTTGCTTCACCCTCTGCCCCCTTCCCAACTTGTTTGCATGGATGGTGTAGGTGTATGCAGGCCTACAAATTGATGCAGCCTTTTTTTTTTTTTTGGCACGGTCAGTGCT
Organism: Lissotriton helveticus; assembly: GCF_964261635.1. Lineage (NCBI taxonomy): Eukaryota > Metazoa > Chordata > Amphibia > Caudata > Salamandridae > Lissotriton > Lissotriton helveticus. The sequence continues at coordinate 302,218,650 of NC_136073.1, read as the reverse complement.
TGTTTTATTTTGTTTATTTTTTTGCAAAAGTTTTTGTCTTTAAAAGTACAAACCGCAATAGTAATCCCTGGTACTGGAGGGAGGTATGTTGACGTGCATTTGTTCTCCATGTGAAAGGGCAGAATGAAGTGGGTGGAATTAAAATGTCAATGATGCCCTGTTTGGGTTCCGGAGTAGCCTACTACTCGCTGAAAAGCGCTTCCACACCTTATCGGGGGTAACATGCGCTGGGAAAAGTATGTGGCCTAACAGCTAGGGCGGTTGATCTCAAATCTGGGGAACCGGGTTAAAGTGTCTGCAAGGACGCTCAACATCCTGTGATTCTGGGCAAATCACTAAATCTCACCTTGCCTAACAAAAATGAATGTGTCCTTGTGTAACGCAACTGGTGCTCGTGTAAAGTGCTCCAATGCCATTGGGTCAAGCTTGCGCCATATAAAATCATGAAAAAATAAATAAATGCAAACCCTTCCATCTTCTAATCCTCCACTATCCTTTTCAATCCAAATAACAGACTAACCTGTCCACTGCTCAAATTAATGTAATATTTCGCTATTTAATTCACCAGTTCTCCAGAGTAGCATGCTACTAGCTAAAAAGCGCTTCAACGCCTCTTCAGGGTTAGTAAGTGCCATATAAATGCAATTACAATAACCAATCAAAAGATGGACTGTCTGAAATGCCTTGTAAGTATGCTTATACATATAGTGTTTGTACATTGAAAAGGTTTAGCTAATACAGTGCCCTGCACCACCACACTTTCACACTGAAAAATAGGTTAAAACCTTGCTTGGAATGCAGAAAGAAGCTTCTCATTTGACGCACATAAGAGACTGACCCTCAAGCCTCAAAGAGATCCATACTGTGATGCGCATATTTGATGAATTGGCAGAACTCCCTGGTCTGCGTGTGAACAGGCAGAAGACCTCTGTGTTCCCGCTGCCACGCCTTTTGTATTATTTTGTCAACCTGCCAGTTGTGCTGCACAAACAATGGTTCAAAACTCTCGATGGGATATTGTGAGATTTGGTGTCGGATGGTGGCCGGAATAGAGTGTCGCTGCAGACCATGCGGCTCCCGTTGGCGAGCGGGGGACTGGGGGTCCTGGATTTCGAGGGTTACTACCTGGTGGCCCAGCTCCAGTGGATTGCTAGATTGTTGGATGGGAGATACCTATCTACGTCATCGCTTACCCCAGAGGCTCTGTGCCTCCCTCCCTCCCCCCCGGCCCCTTGTGGAAGTACAGATATAGAACCTGCACCTTTATTTCTTCCATGGCGCTTACTGTGTCAATTGAGTTTAAAAAAAGCATTGGCGAAGTCAGTATGTCCAATGTACTAAACAAACAGGTATTCGCAAATGCAGTTTGCAGGCATAAGCACATTAAAGCCAGGCCTATTAGTTTTGTCTGTGTTTTTGAGAATCATCTCTGAATGAGTGTATGTGGAAAACTCGCATACTTTAAGTAAACATTTAATATTGATGTAAGGGTTTACATTTGTAAGAATGAGTAGAGGTTTACATTCTGTTTTTTTTTTAATTGGGCAAAACCTTATTTTTCTCCAAATGGAGTATAGAAATCCATATCTGTTTGTAACAAAATATTTTTGTGAGCCTTATTTACAGTGCTGCATTAAAAAAAACGTTGTATAGAAAGCATTATACAGTGGCGGGTCTGCTCACTATTATTTTTTCATTTTTCAGTGCCTTAATTTCAATTGGACATGATGATCCACGGTTTTAAAAGCAGCAAGCAGGATTTCACCTTTGGACCCTGGAAAGTGACTGCAGAGAAGACACACATAATGAAATCAGCTGATGTTGAAAAGCTGGCTGAGGAAATGCACATGCCCTGCCTTCCTGAGATGATGTTTGGGGACAACGTCTTAAGACTTAAACACGAAAGCGGCTTTGGAATTGAGTTCAATGCCATTGATGCGCTTAAATGTGTCAACAAGAATCAAGGTATGCTAAAAGTGGCTTGTGCCGAAGAGTGGCAGGAAAGTAGGTCCGAATCAGAGCACTCCAAAGAAATTGTGAAACCCTACGACTGGACATACACCACAGACTACAAGGGAACGTTACTGGGGGATACAGTAACGTTCAGCGTCGTCCCTACAGCAGAGCGCATAGATACTGAAAAATTAAAAGCTAGAGAGCAGATAATATTTTTCGAAGAAGTTCTTCTGTTTGAAGATGAGCTCCACGACCATGGAGTTTCTAGCCTCAGTGTGAAGATTCGTGTAATGCCCTCCAGCTTTTTCTTGCTCCTGAGATTCTTTCTCCGTATCGATGGTGTTCTCATCAGGATGAATGACACACGTTTGTACTATGATACCTCGAAGAACTTCATGCTTAGGGAATATACATCCAAAGAAAGCAAAATAAGCAGCTTGAGTAACGTGCCGCCTCCGTTGTTCACGGAGCCCAATGAGATCGCCCAGTTTTTACCCACAACGGAGACTATTTGTGAAAAACTGGAATTTCCACAGCTTTTAGATTCCAAACCAGATGCTTTGCAGGAAAGCTCGAGCCCTCAACCACATTAGTGCTGACTTTTGGTCTGTAGGGCTTTGAACACCATGACTCATTCTCATGTAACCTGTGTCACAGACCTTTCATGGTTGATTTCACGGATGTCTATATTAGCCCAATGCAAAGTGATTTTAAAAGCTTCTAGTAGGAAGATTTCTTTAGTCTTTCTGCAGAAACTGTAAATATTTAGTGTGGGCATGAATGGTTCTTAAAGTGGAGCTCTACCTGGTAAACCGTATAAAGCATATGAAATACCCTTTTTTAGAAAACACGTGCAGTAACTTTTCTCCTACCAAAAATTGTAAACCATTTCCATTCAGTCTTGAGAATCGGTCTCCCTTTTACATAATGTTTTGTAGAAACTAAGATCTGCCTAAAAGCACTGAAAAGAGGTATACTTTCTCACTCTGCTTGGAACTAAGATTATTTTCTGTCATTCTGCTTTTTGTGCCTTAACGTTGTGTTTTTAACCAATGTTGTGCTTGAAAATAGATAAACAGGCGAATGCTGTCCAAGTGTTTTAAAGCAGTATAGATTATTCTTTGAGATGGTAAGATGAAAGTTGAGGCATGCTACTAAGGTGTCCCCTATTACTGATAGTCAAACGTTACACGTCAATAATCCGCACCCTTGAAATGGTCGTTGACAAGAAGACTGTATTCCAAAATAAGCACAGAGCTGAGTTTTTGATGCATGATATTCTGTGTTGCACAGTATTTGAAACACCTTAGGATACATTCCTTTATTAAAATACATGGATGTATTCATTGTGGCACAGTGCCAATCTCGACAAATCCAATGGAATTAATACCAGACTAGTGTCTTGCTTTCTTTCTAACAATCCAACAGTAGCTTGTTGAAGCCAGTTATTTTCTTTCTAATGTGTTGTACTTAAGATTCTGAAAATTATGTCCATTTGCAGCTCTGCTGCCACCATTGCTTTCAGCAGAAGAAATATAACCTAGTCCCATGATGGCCTGCCTATACCTTACACCCCTACAGAGGGGTATTTCCATAACATTTGGTGACAGGCTGTCTGGCCAGAGAGTTACAAGATTGGTTTGCCACCAATTATATTGACTTCTTAATTGCTCAAACTTAAATTTGTTAATACTTTGAATGAGGGCTTAAGCCTCCCTGCCCAGCCATCATTTAGTGTAGTGATTAAGTGCTTATTTACAACTTAACAAAATGTTAATGGTTTCACGTGGTCCGGGTCCTGGCTCCTTAACAAGTCTCAGTTTAAGCATGAAAAAGACTGTCATTTCATTTGTCTTTGTGTGCAAGCTTGTATCCTATAACGATTACTTTTTCGGAGACGGGCACAAAATATTTTGACTTTGCTGTAGCAAATTTGGTCAGATACGCAGAAATAACATCCCAGTACATTAGAATCAACACGTCATGCTGCTGAGGTAACCTTCAAAGTTGTATTTAAGGATTATCATGGTTTGAGGAGAGGCTGATCAGTATATATAATTTACTGTAGGCCTTGCGCTTCACAGCAGATTCTGTTGTGATTGGGAGATGCAAGAAAGTGAGGATGTTCATGAAATAAAAAGTTAATGAAAGCTTATGTTTCCTGGCCTTCTTTTAATTGATAGTACGTTTTATTTTATAAGTGGCGTTGTGAAGCATGGATGGCCCTGCCCTTTTTGTTTAATAATACTCCAGGATTGAGGCTGCAGGAGGCTTCAATGCTTCATTGAAGTGCATCTAATGATTTAAAAAAAAAATATTCATTTGAATTCGTGTCACATGGCTTACTCTTTCTCACGTAAAACTGTGTTTTTGTTGGACAACATAAATGTTGGACTGGTGCGAGACTGATTATGAGCACCCCTCAGGATATGTTGGCTTATAGTCCTGCTAGCTCACAGTACACCATCCGTACCCCTATCCTTTCAGGGTAGCAAATGGATGTGCTACCTCAAAACATGACAACCCTGACTCCCCAAGGAACTTGTGATAACTGATCTAGAATTCTTTCACTCATTTACTTATGCATACCCAAAGAGATACACAAGAAATACACAGAACGCGGTTCAATTTTTATTGAAGCATTGTGATTCTTGAGTAAAATACTTACGCTGCAATGATTAATAGAAGAAAACATAATAATGTGATTAACATTTTGAGACTGGTGAAGAAGATGAACACTGTAACCATTTTGTTGACTACTGAAAACTATTCTTGCATACAAGTACTGTAATACAGTGTACTCCTACCTAGCGTATTCTACCCTACCATGTCTAATGCTAGTGGGACTGCCAAATCCCTATGGAGATCTAACTCCCTTTTACTGTGGGTAAGTGTCAGCAAGCTGCCTGTCTTGGTGTAGAGTTGGACCGCATCCCTCATGTGAGGCGAGGAATGAAAAATTTCCAAGTAATCATGACGGAAAGTTTCAATTCTATTAAGGACGCAGAGGTGAGGATTATGCTTTACTTTATTTATTCCTTTTTGCAGCAGACTTAAACATTAATCAAGAAAATTAACATTCCCATAAAGCATGTAGTAAAGGTTATCCACAATCCACCTATAGACAGTCCTCGTGGTCCCCAAGGGCATGTGCTTCCTGCGTTACTTCCTCTTTCTTGTCTGCGACCATTTTATCCTAGAGTCCTGTTAGTCTGTCTTGTTACCCTCCAAAGCGGGAAGAAGTGGAAAAAACAACTAATTACTCTTACATCAAGGGAAACCCCAAGGAAATCACCAGACATGATAAAATCGTATTACAGCATGAACATTAATAGAAACATACATTATACATCCCCCCTCCCCCACTCTAGGGATGACAAACTAGAGAACTAGATAGTAGTCCAAAGCACATATTTATACCATACGACAGTGTAGCACCTTTGGGTTCATATTCCATCTGCTCCAGGTTGAGATCAGTTCTCTCGCAGCCTAGGGCGGGAATAATTCTCACTTCCGTGTCCTTAATGGAATTGAAACTTTCCACCATGATTACTCAAATTTTTTTTATTCTATGTCGGGACCGGAGGCGAGGTTTATGCTCTTTCAAAGCTTATCCACCACCAATGAAGCCATGTCCACAACTGACTTAAAGTAGAATCTCTTGAACATAGAGTCTGAAGTCTGATGACCAGTCTACAGTGTTTATAATATCCTCTAACCTGGCCCCCAGGGAGAAAGCCTTTGAAGCCATAGCTCCCATCACTGAATGGGCGCCAAACTGCGAGACATTTATACCCGCTTCTTGCATCACCCATCTGATCCAACGGGCTATGGTTGGTGTAACCTCCTTGAAAGGCTTCCTTCGACAGATCAACAACTGATGTTCCCCTGGTGGACGTGTTTCCTCCGTCATACTCTCATATTCCTTGAGGCAGCGAACCACACACAACTTAGGGTAACTACCAAATGCCGGATAGGACATTATCCTGGAGTCAGACTTGGTTCTGCGAACAATATGGAAGGTAACCCCCTGATGTGTGAAAACCCTTCACGTAATTTCTAGGGCTCTAACATTGGGCACTCTTTGACATGACACCAGGCACAAGAGCATAGCCAGTTTAGCGGACTGCAAATATTTGTTGGGCTGCTAAGATTAAAAAAGATGTAGGACCTTATTGACGTCCCATAATGACGAGTACCTGGGCTCCGGTGGAAAAGTGAGGCAAATTCCTCGCATTAACTTACAAATCAGCTGATGCTCCCCAACTGGGGCCCCTTGAACCGGAATCGTGGTAGTTGGTGGTCCAGACGGCACGCAAAGAGATCTATTGAGAACGGGCCCCACAAGTTGTGGAGTCCCTGAAAGAATGGTAGGTGAAGTTGCCACAGGCTGATGTCCGACCCGCTCCTGGAGCACCAGTCTGCTATCACGTTGGAAACTCCTGGGAGATACTTCACAATTACTGAGATGTTGTGGGAGAGACAGAATGTCCAGAGGTCCTTGGCCAGGTCCACCAGGGCCTTGGACTTCGTTCCCCCGAGATGATTGATATAACGGACCGCCGAGACTTTGCCCATCTTCAAGAGGACGTTGCAAGATACCTTGTCCTTCGTCCAGCTGTGAATGGTGAAGGAGCTGGCCATCCGCTCTAAGTAAATGATGTGGAGTTGGCTTTCTGCAGCGTACCACTTTCCTCCAGTAAAGGAGTTGCCGCATCGAGCTCCCCAACCCGATTTGCTAGCGTCCGATTCTATCACAGTCTCTGGATCGCATCCAAAGATGGCTCTGGCATTCCAGGCCTCTATGATCCAGCCATCACCTCATCTCCATGCGCACTTCCTCTGAAATGGGCACCTGGTTGGAATACTGCAACCCTCTGCGAAGATGCGAGGCTTTCAGGCGCTGCAAGGCTCTATAATAGAGTGACCCAGGGAAGATCGCCTGAATTGACGAGGCTAGCAGGCCTACCAACCGAGCTCTCTGCCTCAACAAGATGGAGGATGTGCGCTAACATTCGCCTGAGTTCTCTGCGAATCTTGGTCATTTTCCTCGCCGGGAGGCTTAAGGTGTGGGCCATCGAGTCTGATACACCCCAGAAAGGTCACCTACCTGGAGGGTATCAGAAGTGTCTTCTTGGCATTGATCATGAACCCCAGGTTCTGGAGAAGATCTACAGTCTCCTGCAACGGCTGTGAGAGGCAGTGTGGGCATTGCTCGAAGGTCAAAATGTCATCCAGGTAAATGATGAGGCGGGAAGTTTTCGCCCTGAGTGTCTCCAGCACCAGGCTTGAGAACTTTGGTGAAGCACCATAGGGCCGAAGAAAGACAGAAAGAAAGGGTTGTGAACATGAACATCTGATCCTTCCACTGAAACTGCAAAAAAGAACGGTGTGGGGGGAAAAATAGGGACCGCCAAATACGCGTTCTTCAAGTCCAAGCGTGCCATCCAATCGCCAGGTTGGAGGGAGTCCCTCAGAAGACGAATGCCCTCCATTTTGAAGTGGCTGTAAACCAACGTTTGATAGAACTCTCGTAGGTTTATCACTGGTCTTTGACTTCCGTCTGTTTTGTCCACAAGAAAAACATCTAGAGGAACCCTCTGGGATAGAGACGTGTAGTACAATCGCTCCTTTTTGCAGCAGATCTGCCACTTCCTGATCTATAAGGGTGACCTAATCTTCTGCAAAAACCAGCGGGCTGGGGCGAGAAACCTGTACGTGAGAGCCATATAACTCAATCTGAAACCCCTGTATGGTCTGTAACTTCCATGCTTTGGAGGTGATAGATCTCAAGTTGCTTTGGAAAACCGCTAACCTGCCGCCCACCTTTAAAGGAGGAAAGACTCACCTCGTGTGGCCGGGGGTTGGCCTCTGGCCGCTCTGCAGGCATCGTGACCGTTGTAACCCCTAATAGATTGGAAGAACTGTTGTCAGCCTGGGTATTGGTTTTGTTGCCTCCTCGTTGAGAGCCTTGGGTATAGAAGCGCGGACCGAGCGCCCTCTACCACGGCCGTTCCTGACAAAAATTATAGGATCAAATACTTTTTTAATAGAGGTTTGTGCCTTATCCAAGGATGTAAAAGTGGCGACAAACTTGATTATCTCTTTAATGAACAGGTCCCCTAGGAGGCCGCCCTGTGGCACTGATAGAATGTAAAATCTGATTCTCTCGTTTTTTGATTAAGCTATGCCTCATCCATTTTTCACCCCTGCCCTACTTCCAGCCCGGCTCTATCCTTGACACCGCATCTGTATAAACATGAGTAAAAGAATCTAGATAGGAGCATTGTAAGCTGTGTATACATGCAGAGTCAGTGCAAAAGAACAGCTGACGTCTGCTCGGGGTTTTTCAGACAGTGGTAAAGCCTAAAGCAAAGTTTCCTCAGATAGCATATCTTGTGCAGCCTTAGGAAGCAACAATTGCACAAAACACCAAGGCTGTTGATTCTTACCGTTACCTCATTTGTGTGTTCGTCCCAAAGCTCTTTGCCTCTAGGCGTCCCTTGTTTGTGATCTTTTGCTATAAAAACCCATGTGACCACCGTTCAGTGTGCTTCCTCCTAGAGTATCTCTATCGTGCTTGTCGGACGAGCCCCCATTCATGAATGCTAATAAATGACCCTTGATTCCTCCTTAGTTCTTAAGAACCTGTGGATGAAGGGTGACCCCTGCACCAGTGGGTTTTAAATAATCTGCTTCCACAAATTGATGCCCAAGTGGGTCCCCATCAAAGTCTTGCAGTCGGACGGGGGAAGGAAATTGTGTCGGTAAGATGAACTTCACTGAGTAGCTCACCAACTGAAAATACTAGTTCTAGTATCCAAAGTGATTTTTCAGCTCTGACTGTGATCTTCCTGGCCGCTGCTAACCTTGACTGGGGCCCTCGGACCGTCATTATTTTTGATCTGGGAGGATCGACAGGTGGAAGTTGAAGACTACGAATAAGATAGATTTGTATTGAACCAGTTCTTTTGGTTATTTGGAATTTGTCTGGAACTTGTTTGGAATTTTGTTTGGAATTTGTTTTTATTCTTCTTTGGAACTTGCTATTTGATATTGATATTTTTTTCTTGCATGTAATGTGAGAATATTTTTTTCATTTCTCTCTGTTTATAAGTTTTTATATCTTATATAACATGCCTGTATTTAGCACACTTTGAAAGTTTTGTTGCTGCTTCTGCGATAAGCAGAGCATTTTGTGAAGCAAATCAGCTGGCGCTACCAGAATGTATGCCGAATTTTGAGATGTACATTAAATATGGTATTTGTCCCACGGACACCCCACTGCAAAAACCCTGGGACAAGCTCTCGAGACTCCCCCGGCGAATGGATCTGTTCACCGTTTTCGTGTGGTGTTCCTGGAAGCAGCTGTCTTCATTACATGCAGTACGCTGACATGGGGGCTGAAGAAAGCACACTGGAACTACACGCCACCGTCCTTCACAGTTGCAGGGAGTGTCGCAGAGTTACTTGTATGGACCATGGAACAGCCTATCGGCATGCGCAGTCTCTGGGGTAAACTTTTAGACGAAGCGGAATACAGCTAGTTGCCTCAGATCTCATCTCCTCCATCGGAGAGCAGGAGCACCGCACGAATAAGCGGGGTGCTCCCAAAATCGGACTTAATTTTGCAACACACTTGGTGTGCTGAAGGGACAGATACCTGACCCCAACATGGCGCCCGAAACCTGGCAGACCGGGTGTCCTAACACTACACCCGGTTGTCCACAACTCCAAACACAGCTCAGTTTCTTCTCACTTGGCTAGGACTACGCTGTGGAATTCATGGGTAATGGGGAATTCGCAGCAATCCCTTGTGTGCCATGAGAAGCGACTCGTAGTGGCCCATGAATTATGAGGCGTCCGTCAAAGCCCAGGCTTACGGAGAGCTGGAAAAACCTACACAGCTTGTTGGGGAACTTTGAACTAGCCTTTTCTTGTCTTGAGGATCAGCTGAACATTGCCAGGGAAATGAAGGACCAGCTCCTTGAGAGCGATGCCCCGTGTGGCCTGGGAGGAGTGTACCAGCAGATGGTAGAGTAGGACACTGCACTCCAGTACCATCAGCTTGACCGTCAGATAGCTGAGGAAACAAACAACCCTACATGTCAGGGCAGAGCCTTCGGAAACCTTGGACTAACCTATGAGTCTCTGGGTACCTACAAAAGAGCTGTGGTGTATCAGGAGCAGCATCTCAGCATTGCAGCTCAAACCACTGACTTAGTAGCCAAAACAGTAGCCTGGGGAGAACGCACCATGCCTTGCAGAATCTACTCGCAAGCTGTTATGTACCTACAGGAAGAAAGCACCTTCGATACACGAAGAATGAAGGGCGGCCAGTGGCTGACCGGACGGCGCTCACCTTATGCCACCCAAAAGAGCCACAAATAATAATTCTTCGCTGCTACCGTCACTAGGTAGAGAATGTGCCTGGGACCGGGGCGCCTGTTGGGACCCTGGGGCAGAGTAAACAGAGCAAAGAGGCAGCGATGGAGCAGAGGTGAACGAAGGGTGGAAGTGACCACCACCTAATCAACGCACAATGACAATATCTGATTATACACCTGATCTCCATCCTGACAGCGGAGTCCGAGCACTATGTCTGATGCCCGGTGGAGCTGCTCTGTTCAGCTATTGAGGAGATCGGCCTTGGTTCATCCCTTGACCGTCACCTACCCAGCCGGACTTTGGGCACAGTTTTTCACCCCATCTCCCTGTTTTGCCCCCCCATCATCGTATTTCGGTAACTCTGCTTTTTCCTTGTCGCCTATCTATCTATTGGTTCCCATTCAGCACTCTTTTGTTCTGTCTACTTCCTTTACTCCTATCCCCTCTCACCTGAATCTTTCCCCTTGCCCTCTACACCGCCTAGCCCCCTGTCTTTCTGTGCCCTTTGACTAAGTACTCCTTCTCCCCTAGTTAGGGAAAGAACCAATATATATACGCTGGAGTCTCAGCGTACCATGCTGAGAGAGTCCACAGCTCCAAGGGAGCCATTCACAATTGAGGTATGGTATAGCACCCCTTGCCAAAGCACTCCCTCCACTTTTTGGGGAAGGAGCCAGTATGTAGGCCTTGGAGTCTCAGAGACCCCTCTGAGTGAGTCCACTGCACGTAGGGAGCCTCTTGCAACAGAGCTGGGGAAATGTTACCACTTCGCCTGGGATCACAGCTAACTGGACTTTGAACGCAGCTTTGACTCGTCTACCGGTTTGTGTCCCCGCCACCCTCCCCCTCCTCTTTCCATGCTGTCTCTCACCCTCCACTCCTCTTTCCCTCCTCCATTCTGTCTATTTCCCCTGCTCTTACCCACCCCTCTCCCTGGAATCCTTCCCCTTGCCTGCTTTTTTACCTTGCGTATATGTTCCTTTTTAGGTCGAGCCTATCCCATTCGCAAGGAATGGATAGGCGAGACTATTGGGGCTAAACTAAGAGCTAAACTAAGGTCTCAAAAATGCAGATTTCCAGAAGTGCATGTGTCCCGTGCACGCGCTTCTATCCGCCTGCCTCGCATCACCACATGAAAGCCATTTGCCTCCCCCGCCTCCTCTCCCCCGCCCCACTCACCCACTTCAAAGGGATCTTCACACTTCCCACTTCACACCGCCCACAATGCAGAGAGCCAGCGCTTCACAAAAGACGTACTTGCGCCGTAGCACTGTAACAGCATCTCGCTCTGTTTGCAGATCATTCACACATCAACTTAATTTGCCCCTTTAATCTCAGTGAGCCGTGCGGCCAACCCTCCCCCCTCCCCCTTGCAGTTTGTGCCTTCTCGCCAGCCGCTCCCCCACCCCCCTTCTTGGGAGCCGGCTGACCCAGGGTACGTGACGGGCACATCTATCCTGGTTCACACGGGCATCTCAGCTGGTCAGATGTGGTCTTCAGTGCTTCAAAATTCATGTTTACAACTATACTTTCAAAAAATGTCACCCGGTGTCAGTGATATCACATCACTTCATGCATTAAACTACCAGAGACCCGGTTTAAACATACAGTTTCTCTCAGTTTTAAGGGCCTGTCGTGTCTCACTTGACTTTCATAGCCTGTTTCATGCTCCAGTTCCTCGGAGTGCTTAGTTCTGCTCCGGGTCCTATTACAGACTCATGCTCACTCTTTGAATCCACAGCTGCGTCCATCTGTGTAAATATAACATACTTAATATGATGCACTAGTATGATGTTGTTCTTGTGTCATCATTTGTAAAGCGCACAGTGCGGCACTATTCGCTGCACACTGCACAGCTTAGATGGCTTTACAAACGCTCCTAAGTTCTGTTACGTTTTCACGCTTACAGAGGCCTAGGGCGTGTTTCTACAGCTGCTTATATGTACATTGTGCATCATATAATTGCTACACGTGCACCTATCACTTGCTGTCTGCAGTAATAGTGCCACTATACGCAGAGCTCGGCTTCTGAGCGCAAGCGCTCCCCTCCTCGCACTCCTCTGCTCCTTTTTATTACGTAAGATCTAAAGTTGTCTCTTTAGCACCTTTACTATAGCAACAGGTATCAATAATAAAAACATCAGGGGAGCTGAATGAGAGTTCGTAGCCTAGTAACCTGGCTCAAACCATAGAAACCAGTATGTGAGGAGCTCCAACCCTCCTACCGGATCTATTGGAGGCGCCATTACCTTCCTGCCATGCTCCCTGCGTCTGGGACTTAAGCCATGTGTGCTGTGTTTTTTCCGAACTGCCCCCTATTACTAGCACTTGTGTGTGCACTTTGCCTCTCCTCCAGTGGTGCTCCATGTCTAGGACTATAGCCATGTGTGCTCTTCTCTTGGGCACTATACAGTGTGTCTGGCACTGCTGTGTGCACCGTGTCTCTTCTCCAGGGCCCCCTGTATCTGGGACTGTAGCCATATGCGTTATGTCTCTTGGGCAGTATACTCTGTCTAGGACTGGTGTGTTCACCTTTTGTGAACCACATCATATAAAGGACACAAAGGTTTTTACAGCTTCAACAAGTGGACCTATCTGACATAGGCGAAGCATTGCAGAGTTCCAGATTTTCTCCTTAGCACATCACATCCTCGCTCTTACCAGTCAACGGGTGTCGGGTGCCAAGAACCACTGCTTACTTCTAAGCACTCCCTCTCTCTCCTCCTGTTATCTTCCTAGGGGCCTGTTATTCTAGCGAGCCCAGCATCTCTCTTCAGCTGTGCCCTGCGGGTGTTTTACCTCCATTTGAGAACTGTCCAATGGTACATTACGGCCTGAGAAGCATGCAGCAGCATGCTCTAAGCCAGAGGTAAGAGAGCGGTGTCAACACAGCAGGCTCTGCATACGTTCATTTAGATTTTATCTGGAAAATTGTTGTAGCCTTGGTATTTAGTGTTTTACATATTACGGCCTCAGTGTGCAATGTTTCCCTTATTGCGTAGTATTTAAATGTAGTTTTTACTAGCATAATTGTTTCAGAGCAGTTAATCAAGGATAGCATATGGGTTTGTGTGGAAAAAAAAATGTACTTTGCCTTTTGTGGGGGGGGGAGCAAACTAACAGCGAAAAACACAGATGTTGCCTTGCTCAAGCGATAAACATTCTTTTACATTCACAGACAGGGTTTGGTTGTTTTTTTGGTCTCGCCGATCTGCTGTTGTCTTGCACCCGCCTCCTTCTTTAACTCCCTGTTCTCTTCTCCTGTGCTGATCTGCTGCTCTCTTCCACCCCACCTCCTTCTTTAACTTCCTGCTCTCTTCTCCTGTGCTGATCTGATGCTCTCTTCCACCCGCCTCCTTCTTTAACTCCGTTCTCTTCTCCTGTGCTAATCTGCTGTTCTCTTCCACCCACCTCTTTCTCTAACTCCCTGTTCTCTACTCCTGTGCCGATCTGCTGTTCTCTTCCACCGCCTCCTTCTTTAACTCCCTGTTCTCTTCTCCTGTGCTGATCTGCTGCTCTCTTCCACCCCATCTCCTTCTTTAACTCCCTGTTCTTTTCTCCCATGCTGATCTGCTGCTCTCTTCCACCCTGCCCCTTCTCCAACTCCGTTTTCTTCTCCCGTGCTGATCTGCTGCTCTCTTCCACCCACCTCTTTCTATAACTCCCTGTTCTCTTCTCCTGTGCTGATCTGCTGCTCTCTTCCACCCGCCTCCTTCTTTAACTCCCTGTTCTCTTCTGCTGTGCTGATCTGCTGCTCTCTTCCACATGCATCCTTCTCTAACCGCACACACACATACAACCACGCACACACACATACAACCACACACACAACCACACCACACACACAATCGCACACACAGCCACACACACAGCCACACACACAACCATACATATCACACCCAACCACACACAACCACACACACAACCACACACACAACCTCACACCCAACCACACACACACACCACACACACACAGCCACACACACAACCACACACACAACCACACACACAACCACACACACAACCACACACACAACCACACACACAACCACACACACAACCACACACACAACCACACACACAACCCCACACACAACCCCACACACAGCCACACACACAGCCACACACACAGCCACACACACAGCCACACACACAACCACACACACAACCACACAGCCACACACAATCACACACACAACCACACACATCTATCTATCGCCCTCACTCTATCTGTCACCCTCACTCTATCTATCTGTCGCCCTCACTCTATCTATCGGTCGCCCTCACTCTATCTGTCGCCCTCACTCTATCTATCTATTGCCCTCACTCTATCTATCGCCCTCACTCTCTATCTATTTATCAATCTATCTATCTGCCTCACTCTATCTATCTATTTATCTATCTATCTATCTATCGCCTTCACTCTATCTATCGCCCTCACTCTATCTATCGCCCTCACTCTATCTATCCATTGCCCTCACTCTCTATCTATTTATCAATCTATCTATCTGCCTCACTCTATCTATCTATTTATCTATCTATCGTCCTCACTCTATCTATCTATCGCCCTCACTCTATCTATCTATCTATCGCCCTCACTCTATCTATCTATCGCCCTCACTCTATCTATCGCCCTCACTCTATCTATCTATCGCCCTTCTCTTCTCCCGTACTGATCTGCTTCTCTCTTCCACCGCCTCCTTCTCTAGCTCCCTGTTCTCTTCTGTTCTCCTGTGCCGATCTGCTGTTCTCTTCCACCCGCCTCTTTCTCTAACTCCCTGTTCTCTTCTCCTGTGCTAATCTGCTGTTCTCTTCCACCCGCCTCTTTCTCTAACTCCCTGTTCTCTACTCCTGTGCCGATCTGCTGTTCTCTTCCACCGCCTCCTTCTTTAACTCCCTGTTCTCTTCTCCTGTGCTGATCTGCTGCTCTCTTCCACCACATCTCCTTCTTTAACTCCCTGTTCTTTTCTCCCATGCTGAACCACTGCTCTCTTCCACCCTGCCCCCTTCTCCAACTCCCTGTTTTCTTCTCCCGTGCTGATCTGCTGCTCTCTTCCACCCACCTCTTTCTATAACTCCCTGTTCTCTTCTCCTGTGCTGATCTGCTGCTCTCTTCCACCCGCCTCCTTCTTTAACTCCCTGTTCTCTTCTGCTGTGCTGATCTGCTGCTCTCTTCCACATGCATCCTTCTCTAACCGCACACACACATACAACCACGCACACACACATACAACCACACACACAACCACATGAACACACACAACCACACCACACACACAATCGCACACACAGCCACACACACAGCCACACACACAACCACACACATAACATCACACCCAACCACACACATAACCTCACACACAACCACACACACACAACCACACACACAACCACACACACAGCCACACACACAGCCACACACACACAGCCACACACACAGCCACACACACAACCACACACACAACCACACACACAACCACACACACAACCACACACACAACCACACACACAACCACACACACAACCACACACACACACAACCACACACACACACAACCACACACACACAACCACACACACACAACCACACACACACAACCACACACACACACAACCACACACACACAATCACACACACAACCACACACATCTATCTATCGCCCTCACTCTATCTATCTGTCGCCCTCACTCTATCTATCTGTCGCCCTCACTCTATCTATCTGTCGCCCTCACTCTATCTATCTGTCGCCCTCACTCTATCTATCTGTCGCCCTCACTCTATCTATCTGTCGCCCTCACTCTATCTATCTATCTATCGCCCTCACTCTATCTATCTATTGCCCTCACTCTATCTATCTATCGCCCTCACTCTATCTATCGCCCTCACTCTATCTATCGCCCTCACTCTCTATCTATTTATCAATCTATCTATCGTCCTCACTATCTGTCTATCTATCTATCGCCCTCACTCTATCTATCTCTCGCCCTTCTCTTCTCCCGTACTGATCTGCTGCTCTCTTCCACCGCCTCCTTCTCTAGCTCCCTGTTCTCTTCTGTTCTCCTGTGCCGATCTGCTGTTCTCTTCCACCCGCCTCCTTCTTTAACTCCCTGTTCTCTTCTCCTGTGCTGATCTGCTGCTCTCTTCCGCCCCACCTCCTTCTTTAACTTCCTGCTCTCTTCTCCTGTGCTGATCTGCTGCTCTCTTCAACCTGCCTCCTTCTTTAACTCCCTGTTCTCTTCTCCTGTGCTAATCTGCTGTTCTCTTCCACCAGCCTCTTTCTCTAACTCCCTGTTCTCTTCTCCTGTGCTGATCTGCTGCTCTCTTCCACATGCATCCTTCTCTAACCGCACACACACATGCATACAACCACGCACACACACATACAACCACACACACAACCACATGAACACACACAACTACACACACAACCACACACAACCACACACACAATCACACCCAACCACACACAATCACACCCAACCACACACAATCACACCCAACCACACACACAACCACACATACAACCTCACACACATACAACCTCACACACATACAACCTCACACACATACAACCTCACACACATACAACCACACACAACCACACACACACAACCACACACACACAACCACACACACACAACCACACACACACAACCACACACACACAACCACACACACACAACCACACACACACAACCACACACACACAACCACACACACACAACCACACACACACCACACACAACCAAACACACACAACCACACACACAACCACACACATCTATCTATCGCCCTCACTCTATCTATCTGTCGCCCTCACTCTATCTATCTGTCGCCCTCACTCTATCTATCTGTCGCCCTCACTCTATCTATCTATTGCTCTCTCTATCTATCTATTGCCCTCACTCTATCTATCTGTCGCCCTCACTCTATCTATCTATCGCCCTCATTCTCTATCTATTTATCAATCTATCTATCTGCCTCACTCTATCTATCGCCCTTACTCTATCTATCGCCTTCACTCTATCGTCCTCACTCTATCTATCTATGTATCGCCCTCACTCTATCTATCTATCTATGTATCGCCCTCACTCTATCTATCTATCTATCTATCTATCTATCGCCCTCACTCTATCTATCTCCCTATCGCCCTCACTCTATCTATCTATCTATCGCCCTCACTCTATCGCCCTTCTCTTCTCCCGTACTGATCTGCTGCTCTCTTCCACCGCCTCCTTCTCTAGCTCCCTGTTCTCTTCTGTTCTCCTGTGCCGATCTGCTGTTCTTTTCTACCCGCCTCCTTCTTTAACTTCCTGCTCTCTTCTCCTGTGCTGATCTGCTGCTCTCTTCCACCTGCCTCCTTCTTTAACTCCCTGTTCTCTTCTCCTGTGCTAATCTGCTGTTCTCTTCCACACGCCTTTTTCTCTAACTCCCTGTTCTCTTCTCCTGTGCCGATCTGCTGTTCTCTTCCACCCGCCTCCTTCTTTAACTCCCTATTCTCTTCTCCTGTGCTGATCTGCTGCTCTCTTCCACCCCACCACCTCCTTTAACTCCTTGTTCTTTTCTCCCATGCTGATCTGCTGCTCTCTTCCATCCCTCCCCCTTCTCCAACTCCGTTTTCTTCTCCTGTGCTGATCTGCTGCTCTCTTCCACATGCATCCTTCTCTAACCGCACACACACATACATACAACCACGCACACACACACGTACAACCACACACACAACCACATGAACACACACAACCACACACAATCACACCCAACCACACACACAATCACACCCAACCACACACACAATCACACCCAACCACACACCCAACCACACACCCAACCACACACCCAACCACACACCCAACCACACACCCAACCACACACCCAACCACACACCCAACCACACACCCAACCACACACCCAACCACACACCCAACCACACACCCAACCACACACCCAACCACACACCCAACCACACACCCAACCACACACCCAACCACACACCCAACCACACACCCAACCACACACCCAACCACACACAACCACACACACAACCACACACACAACCACACACACACAACCACACACACACACAACCCCACACACACAACCCCACACACAACCCCACACACAACCCCACACACACAACCCCACACACACAACCCCACACACACAACCACACACACACAACCACACACACACAACCCCACACACACAACCCCACACACACAACCCCACACACACAACCCCACACACACAACCCCACACACACAACCCCACACACACACACACACACACACAACCACACACACACAACCACACACACACAACCACACACACACAACCACACACACACAACCACACACACACAACCACACACACACAACCACACACACACAACCACACACACACAACCACACACACACAACCACACACACACAACCACACACACACAACCACACACACACAACCACACAACCACACACACACACAACCACACACACACACAACCACACACACCCACACACACAACCACACACACAACCACACACACAATCACACACACAATCACACACACAACCACACACATCTATCTATCGCCTTCACTCTATCTGTCACCCACACTCTATCTGTCTGTTGCCCTCACTCTATCTGTCTGTTGCCCTCACTCTATCTGTCTGTTGCCCTCACTCTATCTATCTGTTGCCCTCACTCTATCTGTTGCCCTCACTCTATCTATCTGTCGCCCTCACTCTATCTATCTATCTATCTATCTATTGCCCTCACTCTATCTATCTATCTGTTGCCCTCACTCTATCTATCTGTCGTCCTCACTCTATCTATCTATCTATCTATCTGTCTGTTGCCCTCACTCTATCTATCTGTTGCCCTCACTCTATCTATCTGTCGCCCTCACTCTATCTATCTATCTATCTATCTCCCTCACTCTATCTATCTATCTCCCTCACTCTATCTATCGCCCTCACTCTATCTATCTATCTATCTATCTATCTATCTATGTATCGCCCTCACTCTATCTATCTATCTATGTATCGCCCTCACTCTATCTATCTATCTATCTATCTATCGCCCTCACTCTATCTATCTATCTCCCTATCGCCCTCACTCTATCTATCTATCTATTGCCCTCACTCTATCTATCTATCGCCCTCACTCTATCTATCTATCTATCGCCCTCACTCTATCTATCGCCCTCACTCTATCTATCTATCGCCTTCACTCCTATCTATCTATCTATCTATCTATCTATCTATCTATCTATCTATCTATCTATCTATCTATCTATCTATCTATCTATCTCCCTCTATCTATCTATCTATCTATCTATCTATCTATCTATCTATCTATGTATCGCCCTCACTCTATCTATCTATGTATCGCCCTCACTCTATCTATCTATGTATCGCCCTCACTCTATCTATCTATTTATGTATCGCCCTCACTCTATCTATCTATCTATGTATCGCCCTCACTCCATCTATCTATCTATCTATGTATCGCCCTCACTCTATCTATCTATCTATGTATCGCCCTCACTCTATCTATCTATCTATGTATCGCCCTCACTCTATCTATCTATGTATCGCCCTCACTCTATCTATCTATCTATCTATGTATCGCCCTCACTCTATCTATCTATCTATCTATCGCCCTCACTCTATCTATCTATCTCCCTATCGCCCTCACTCTATCTATCTATCTCCCTATCGCCCTCACTCTATCTATCTATCTATCTATCGCCCTCACTCTATCTATCTATCGCCCTCACTCTATCTATCTATCTATCGCCCTCTATCTATCTATCTATCGCCTTCACTCTATCTATCTATCGCCCTCACTCCTATCTATCTATCTATCTATCTATCTCCCTCAATCTATCTATCTATCTATCTATCTATCTATCTATCTATGTATCGCCCTCACTCTATCTATCTATGTATCGCCCTCACTCTATCTATGTATCGCCCTCACTCTATCTATGTATCGCCCTCACTCTATCTATCTATCTATGTATCGCCCTCACTCTATCTATTGCACCACCACAGCATCACTCAGGGGCACCACAACATCACTATGCGCTACTACAGCATCACTGAACGCCACAGCATCACTCGTCGCCACCACAACATCACTCAGCGCCACCACAGCATCAATCTGTGCAACTATTCTACAACAACTGGTTCAAATATGTTCTCTCAATGTGTCAAGCTTTATTACAAATGTCACAAAAATATGTTAATATTTCACTTCTGTTCTTGGATTTTCGCCACAATAAAATACACTGAACATAATCTTCACAAAAGGTATATACTGAAGTTTAAGCTATTGCCATTATAAATTACAATAACTTTTATTTAAGTATTAATTATTTAAAAAAAATAAAAGCCATTGTTATTTGTAATATCAATACATCTAAGTCACGTAAAAACAAAACATGTTGCCTTACAAATGCTATAGATGTCACATTTGCAAAAGTTAAAAGTGTTGGCATTGTAAATGACAAAGCTATTAATTTCGTTATTTTCAAAACCAACACATAAATAAAAAAATTGCCATTTACAGGACCAATAGCTCAAACTTTCCTAATGCGAGACCTATTGCATTGCAAATGCTTGTTTGTTTGTCTCTACCTTACTTGTAACTATGTTGCCAGGCTCTAATAACTGTGCATCCTTTGTAATGATGTAACTATCTATCTGCGAATATGGTCTGATACTAATGTAAAGCGCTCTGATCCCTCCGGGTCTAGCCAACGCTATATAAAACCTTTTAAATAAAAAATAAATAAAAATAAAATGCAACAAAAGTGAAAGGAGGAGAAGCCCTGCGATAGGGTCAACCCTTCAGTGACCGCAGGCGCCTGACCTCCGTGCAAGTGCAGCACAGACAGTCCCCCCTGACCCCCCCACCCCCCTCAGCCATCTCTGGTACCTCCCAGTCATAGCGCGCCCCCTCGCACTCAGACTCGCGGTGGTGCCGGTGGTTGGGTGGGGAGGGCGGTGCCTTGATGCTTGATCCTTAGAATTCGTGTCTTTATGATGAGTTGAGAGGCACCGGGCAGACGCGTGGTTGTTAGTGGGTTTACCTCGGTGCTCCAGTGACTAGAATAAATAGGTTGTCTGAAACCAGGACACCTGCTGTTCCCTTTCCATCATGCCCACTTGTAAGAACAAGCATTTGCAATGCAATAAGTCTCGCATTTACGGGAAACAACCAGCGCAGCGCATGCGTTTACATCGCGTGCAACAACATCGCACGCAACGGTACGACACGTGCGCTGTCTACGCACGCCATTACGTCGCATGCGCATTTAGAACGCATGCATTCACAACGCATGGAATGGGATGTAATGGACGCACGGCCTCCGGGGAACACAGACGACAGGGAGACAACGCGGGAACAACGACGACACAGGTAAGGAGGTGCTGTTTGGGGGTTGAGTTAGGGCTTAGGGCCAGTTGCAGTATAGGTGCTGTTTTCAGGTGGGTGATTAGGGCTACTAGGGCTAATTTGAAAATGGGTGTTATTTTGGGGTGGCGTTAGGGCTGCTAGGGCTACTTCGAAAATGGGTGCTGTTTTGGGGTGGCGTTAGGGCTACTTAGAAAATGGTTGCAGTTATGGGGTGGCGTTAGAGCTACTAGGGCTACTTTGAAAATGGGTGCTGATTTGGGGTAGCGTTAGGACTACTAGGGCTACTTAGAGAATGGGTGCTGGATTGGGGTTGCATTAGGGCTTAGGGCTTCGTTTACTATTGGTGCGTGTTGGACCCGGCCTCGTGGCGTGGTCCTACCCCTCCCGCGTGGCGGGCCCCGGACGACATCGGCCCTCCACAGAGCCCCGGGCGGCCCCCTTCCGCCCGATCCTGCACGCACCAACACTATCGGTCCGGTTACCACCACGGGCCACCACACCGGCCTGACTCCATCATGGGCCCATCACATCCTGAGCACGAGGCCTCGCCCGACTCCATCTTGGGACCACCACGTCACGAACACGTGGCCTCGGCCCCGGCCCAGGCCCCAGCGAGGCCCCGACATCGAGGCGCCAAGATCTACCCAGGTGGTCGAGTGGCCACTCAACAGATCCCAGAGGAGGGAAGTTTCGATGGGCCTCCAACCCTCCCCGGACGCCTGGTATCGATCGCCCCCGGCATCCCTGGGTGCTGGCTCCACCCCCCTGCTGGGTGTCTGGACACCATCTTCCCGGCCCCTCTGGCCCTCAGGCGCGAGGGTCCGGACATCAAAGGACTGCAGTCCTATATCTGGGCCAGCCCCGGAGTAGGACGGCAGTTGTATCCTGGACTGGAAAGCCCTACTGACGCTGTCACGGCCGACACCAGAAGAACTCATCGTCCCTGTAACCCGAGGATACCCTGAGAGCCTGCTGGCCCACCTTTGCCGAACCATCTGGAGAGCCTGCTGGCGCTGCCGCGGCCCACCTTTGCCGAACCATCTTGAGAGCCTGCTGGCGCTGCCGCGGCCCACCTTTGCCGAACCATCTTGAGAGCCTGCTGGCGCTGCCGCTGCCCACCTTTGCCGAACCATCTTGAGAGCCTGCTGGTGCTGCCGCGGCCCACCTTTGCCGAACCATCTTGAGAGCCTGCTGGCGCTGCCGCGGCCCACCGTTGCCGAACCATCTGGAGAGCCGGCTGGCACTGCCGCGGCTAGACCTCTCGGAACCCCCGGCTCGAGGATTGAGAGCTGTGCGCCGGGTATCCCTTCATACCCCCCAACCGAGACTGTCCCGCTACCCTGATCCCCTCTTACGAGACTTTACAGACCCCTCGGTCTACTTGTACATATCGCTGAGAACCAGCAGCCTTTACTTCCTGATAAAGCTTACGAACTCGACCTCTGGTGGGGGTGTCCATTTGTAGTGTGTGGTTACTCTGCTGTACGATCTTAGGAGAGGGCCCTCACCCAGGAGGCCTTTCGGCAGCGCTCGGCTACTTCTTGACGGAGAAGTAGACCTAGGGGTGGTCAGTCAGACATCTTCTGCCTCCCCCGGGGTCGCCTTTCTAACATTGGTGGCAGGCGAAGGGATCCGAGCCGACGCAGATCATACAGAGAGTAATTCACTCACTACCGAGAAAAACACACCACGACCATGACTACTCAGGAAACCAGACCAACTACGGAATTCCAGAAAGAAAAGATGGGAGATTACAGCCACAAGGAATTAAAACAATTCTGCAAGGATCTAGGCATCGCTACCACGGGCCTCAACACCAAAGAGGACTTTAAATCAGCCCTGCAAGCCTGGGCGGACGCCGATAACGCGCCACCTCAGAATGAAGACAACCCGGGCCCGAATGGACGCCCGTAGACCGACGCGAACCCAGCGGGGGAAAGACCCGCAAACCTAGACACGGGCCTCCCCCACGGAGACACCCGAGAACGAGAGAGGAACCGGCTCCACGAGTTGGAGCTCGCCAGACTCCGACAATAAGGGGAGATCCAGCTGGCAGAAAGGAAATTAGCCCTCGAGCAACTACGGCTGGAAGGAGACCTAGAGGAAAGGCGAAGACAACGAGACCTCGAAGAAAAGAAACTCGTGCTCGAGCATGAGCGCGGCCTCAAAGAACTGGATATCAAGGCCAAGACAAACGAAACCGGCACCGCCGGGGGCAAGGCCTCACCCCCGCTGGTGGACACGAAGGTGCACATACCCAAGGATGTCGTCAAGGAATACTATAAGAACGACGACATCCAACAGTGGTTCAAAGCCTACGAGGTCGCCATGACCGCCCATCGAGTACCCCTCAAAGACTGGGGCGCCGGCTTATGGGGAAAGTTCATCAACGAGGGGAGAGACGCCCTGCTAGAGCTCCCCGACGCCGAGATGACCTCGTACGAACACATGAAGACCGCCCTCCTCACTCGCTACGGACTCACCCCCGAAATGTACCGGCAGCGATTCCGAGACTGTAAAAAAATCCCCGGTACCACTTGGGTGGAGTACGTGAACTTTTACAGCAGAGCCTTCGAAGGGTGGATCAGAGGCTGCCAGGTCACCACCTACCAGCAGTTGGTCGACCTCATCCTATGGGAACATCTTTCCAATAACTGCTTCATCGAACACCGGCAGCACCTCCTCAACAGCAAATTGACAGAGCCACGAAAACTCGCTGTCGAGGCAGATAGATGGGTGAGCACCCGAGTTCCCCGGAATCCGATGGGAGACTATGGCCGGGGAACCACCGACCACGAGGCAGCGGAGGAGGCCAGAGCAGGGGCCGAGACACCCCCACGGGGTCATCCCCTACCTCCCCGTCGCCATCCCTGGGTTGGAGGGGGGGCCCCCCAGCAAGACCCGGGCCCCGCCCGAATGTTACGTGCCACAGATGCCAGCGGCAGGGCCATTATGCGAACGACCCTCTCTGCCCGATGAACCAGCGACCCGGCACCACCGGCCCCCTGAGCCGCCAGATCGCGGCCGCCGCCCTGAGTGCAGAGGGGGGCGAAGAAGAAGGCGACGACACCGAGCAGGCCGAGTGGGAGCCCGCCGCCATGATATTAGCATGCCTGGGTGATCGAGACATGATCCCCCGGGACCCGATCCCAGGTAACACCCAGAAATACCGCCAATGGGTCACCATCAATGGACGCCGGGCCGAAGCCCTCCAGGACACTGGAGCCAGCGTGACGGCGGTCCGCTGCCACTTGGTGACCTCCGAACAAATTCTTCCCAACGTCTTGTGCCCAGTACGGTCGGCGGACAACTCTGAGAGTTTGTGCCAGAAGGCCCGCATCCCCTTCGAGTGGGGAGGGGTGTCGGGCATGCTGAAAGTGACTGTCCGAGACGATTCCCCCGTGGACTGCCTCCTCGGGAACGATCTGGAAAGTTCCCTCTGGGCCGGCGTAGAGTGGAGAAAGCATCTGGGGATGCTAGGCCTTCCCGAGTGGGTCTGTGCGACCATCCGCTCCATGTCCGCCCGGGCCTCCACCCCAACGGAGGAAGACCTGATCGAGGAGCCGGAGTGGCCCGCACCTCCACCGCCCGCCGTCCCCGAGGACGCCGACCCTGAACCCGGCCCCCAGGGGCCCAGCCATGAAGAAATCACCGAGCTCGGCCACCTTCCAGAACTAGCTCAGTGGCGCCAAGAAGGTGGCCCCACCCGCGAACAATTCCGACAAGAACAGAGCACCTGTCCCTCCCTCGAGGGAATTCGACGACAAGCCGCCACTCAAGCCGCTGGAGACCCGGCGGGGTCCCACTGGGTCTATTGGGACAACGACCTTCTCTACAGTGAGCAGAAGATTGCCGAACTAGGGGCCAGCCGGGTGCTGGCCGTTCCCCTCCGATTTAGAGACTTCCTCTTGAACTTAGCACATGATGTGCCCCTCGCCGGGCATCTGGGGCAGGACAAAACTTACAGCCGCCTAGTGACTCATTTCTACTGGCCGAAAATGCGCAACGATGTGCATAATCACGGCAGAACCTGCCCGACCTGTCCAGCCAGCGGGAAGAGCGGGGGGAAAGTCAAAGCCCCGCTCCAGCCTTTTCCCGTGGTCACCACCCCCTTCGAGCGAGTGGGGATAGACATCGTGGTGCCCCTGGACCCCCGCACCTCTCAAGGGCACCGCTTCATCCTCGTTCTGGTAGACCATGCCACCCGCTATCCGGAAGCCATCCCCCTCCGAACCATCACGGCCCCAGTAGTAGGTCGAGCCCTAATGGGGATCTTCTCCAGAGTCGGCTTCCCCCGAGAAGTCGTGAGTGATCGGGGCACAAACTTTATCTCCAAGTATATGCGGTCCCTGTGGCAACAGTGAGGGATCACATATAAGTTCACCACCCCGTATAACCCCCAAGGGAATGGACTTGTGGAGCGGTTTAACCGAACACTGAAGGGAATGATCAAGGGCCTAGAGGAGCCACTACGACGCAAATGGGATGTCCTGCTGCCTTGCCTCCTCTTTGCGTATCGCGAAGTACCCCAGAAGTCCCTGGGGTTCAGCCTCTTCGAACTATTGTATGGGCACCCGGTCCGAGGCCCCCTCAGCCTGGTCAAAGAAGGCTGGGAGACGGCTGTCCGAGGTGCTCCACCGGATGTCTACCAGTACCTCGTGACCCTCCGCAACCAGACTCGGAAGTTCCGGGAACTGGCCGAAGCCAACCTGGAGGCTAGTCAGGAGGAGATGAAACGCTGGTATGACCGGAACGCCTCGTCCATCAAATTCGAGCCGGGCCAGCAGGTCTGGGTCATGTCCCCAGTTGAACCTTGCGCCCTCCAGGACCAATGGACGGGGCCCTTCAAGGTGGTGGAGCGCAAGAGCCCCGTCACTTACTTGGTGGACATGGAGTCCCCCCGAAACCCCCTCTGGGTTCTACACGCTAACCGGCTCAAGCCGCACTTTGCCCGCACTGAACTAAGTCTGCTATTAGCGACCGATGACGGAGCTGAAGACGACTCCGAACCTTTGCCAGATCTCATGAGCACCACTGAGAAGGACGGCTCCATCGAAGGGGTCATGCTCTCCTCCACCCTGACCCCCGAACAGCACCATGACTGCCGGCAGCTGCTGGGGCAGTTTGCAGATCTGTTTTCCCTCACCCCTGGAGTCACCCGGTGGTGTGTCCACGATGTAGACACCGGAGACAGCCCGCCTGTAAGACACCGAGCTTTCCGAGTGCCCGACCGAGTGCGGGCCTGCATCCAGTCCGAGGTGGCCAAGATGCTAGCGCTGGGGGTAGTCGAACCCTCCGACAGTCCGTGGGCCAGCCCAGTTGTCCTGGTCCCTAAAGCCGCCGCACCCGGCACGCCCCCGGAGCTCCGGTTCTGTGTTGACTACCGGGGGCTGAATGCCGTCACCAGGACCGACGCCCATCCCATCCCCCGGGCGGATGAACTGATCGATCGCCTAGGGACTGCAAAGTGTCTCAGCACCTTCGATCTCACGGCCGGGTATTGGCAGATCGGCCTCACACCTGGAGCGCAAGAGCGATCGGCCTTCTTGACCCCTGATGGCCACTACCATTTCAAGGTGATGCCCTTCGGCATGAAAAACGCCCCGGCCACCTTCCAGAGACTCGTGAATAGAGTGCTGGCCGGGCTAGAAGAGTTCAGCGCCGCCTACCTAGACGACATTGCGGTGTACAGCCTCCACTGGGATGCACACCTGACCCACCTCCGGGAGGTCCTGACGGCCCTCCGTCGGGCCGGACTGACCATAAAGGCCAGCAAGTGCCAGATAGGACAAGGGTCCGTGACGGATCTGGGACACCAAGTAGGGAGCGGCCAGGTGGCTCCCCTTCAGTCAAAGATTGACGCTATCCAGGCCTGGGAGCCCCCGGTCACCCAGACCGCCGTCCGAGCCTTCCTGGGGCTCACGGGATACTATCGGCGCTTCATCAAAAACTATGGGAGCATTGTGGGGCCCCTCACAGAACTGACCTCCAAGAGGCTACCCCAGAAGGTGCACTGGACCCCAGAGTGCCAAGCAGCCATCGAGACTCTAAAGACTGCCATGTGCACCGCCCCTGTGCTCCAGACCCCCGACTACAGCCGAGAGTTTGTGGTCCAAACCGACGCCTCGGAGCACGGCATTGGGGCGGTCCTCTCACAAGTGAACCCTGAGGGAATCGACCTTCCCGTTGCCTTCATCAGCCGGCGGCTGCTGGCCAGAGCACAGCGCTGGAGCACCATCGAGAGGGAAGCCTTCGCCGTCGTGTGGGCACTAAAGAAGCTCCGGCCCTACCTCTTCGGCACCCACTTCCGGGTCCAGACCGACCACCGGCCCCTGCGGTGGTTGATGCAGATGCGGGGAGAAAACCCGAAACTGTTGCGATGGTCAATCTCCCTCCAAGGGATGGACTTCACTGTGGAGCATCGCCCCGGCAACGACCACGCCAATGCTGACGGCCTGTCCCGAATCTTCTGCCTCGGCAAGGAGAATCCCCAAGAAGATGGGTGACTCTCCCCTGCCTTCAGCTGGGGGGGATGCGTGTTGGACCTGGCCTCGTGGCGTGGTCCTACCCCTCCCGCGTGGTGGGCCCCGGACCACATCGGCCCTCCACAGAGCCCCGGGCGGCCCCCTTCCGCCCGATCCTGCACGCACCAACACTATCGGTCCGGTTACCACCACGGGCCACCACACCGGCCTGACTCCATCATGGGCCCATCACATCCTGAGCACGAGGCCTCGCCCGACTCCATCTTGGGACCACCACGTCACGAACACGTGGCCTCGGCCCCGGCCCAGGCCCCAGCGAGGCCCCGACATCGAGGCGCCAAGATCTACCCAGGTGGTCGAGTGGCCACTCAACAGATCCCAGAGGAGGGAAGTTTCGATGGGCCTCCAACCCTCCCCGGACGCCTGGTATCGATCGCCCCCGGCATCCCTGGGTGCTGGCTCCACCCCCCTGCTGGGTGTCTGGACACCATCTTCCCGGCCCCTCTGGCCCCCAGGCGCGAGGGTCCGGACATCAAAGGACTCCAGTCCTATATCTGGGCCAGCCCCGGAGTAGGACGGCAGTTGTATCCTGGACTGGAAAGCCCTACTGACGCTGTCATGGCCGACACCAGAAGAACTCATCGTCCCTGTAACCCGAGGATACCCTGAGAGCCTGCTGGCGCTGCCGCGGCCCACCTTTGCCGAACCATCTTGAGAGCCTGCTGGCGCTGCCGCGGCCCACCTTTGCCGAACCATCTTGAGAGCCTGCTGGCGCTGCCGCGGCCCACCTTTGCCGAACCATCTTGAGAGCCTGCTGGCGCTGCCGCGGCCCACCTTTGCCGAACCATCTTGAGAGCCTGCTGGCGCTGCCGCGGCCCACCGTTGCCGAACCATCTGGAGAGCCGGCTGGCACTGCCGCGGCTAGACCTCTCGGAACCCCCGGCTCGAGGATTGAGAGCTGTGCGCCGGGTATCCCTTCATACCCACCAACCGAGACTGTCCCGCTACCCTGAACCCCTCTTACGAGACTTTACAGACCCCTCGGTCTACTTGTACATATCGCTGAGAACCAGCAGCCTTTACTTCCTGATAAAGCTTACGAACTTGACCTCTGGTGTGGTGTCCATTTGTAGTGTGTGGTTACTCTGCTGTACGATCTTAGGAGAGGGCCCTCACCCAGGAGGCCTCTCAGCAGCGCTCGGCTACTTCTTGACGGAGAGGTGGACCTAGGGGTGGTCAGTCAGACATCTTCTGCCTCCCCCGGGGTCGCCTTTCTAACAGTGCTGTTTTGGCGTTTCGGTAGGGCTACTTACAGTATAGGGGCTGTTTTCACCTTTGGGGATTAGGCTTTAGGGTTGAGGTCGGAGTGTAGGCTTGTATTACTGTTTAGGGCTTAGGGTTTAGGGAAGGGTTAGCCTGCCATATTGTAGGGTACTGGTTCAAGGTTTAAGGTTTAGGGTTTAGGGTCGGGTGAAGGGAAATGCACATACCGCAACAAATTGCTATGTAATACCATGTGGGGTATCTGTATGCGATGTTACGGTCTTTCACATGCATGCCTATACCAATGCAACGTAATGGTATGCGATGTGATTACTCACGATGTAAGGGCACATGCGGTGTATTAATTGCGATGTAAAGGCATGCGATGCGAGTGTTTGGGATGGATCGTCATACAACCGCATTTACTCGAGTTTGAGCTATTGGCATTGTAAATGACCATGCCTTTTATTTATGTTTTAATTTTTAAAACATAAATAAAAGGCATTGTCATTTACAATGCCAATAGCTCAAACTCGCGTAAATGCGTGACCTATTGCATCTCAAATGCTTGTTATAAGAGGTACATCTGTTTCTTGAAGGTATCGTGTAAAAGACCAGACACGGCTATTCACTCCCAGAAAGTGACGACACTGGCTTTATAGAGTTCCTCCTCCAGCAGCAGGCAGGTCCCTCTTTACCTTAAAGGAGGCAAAGGGCAGCGCGAGTCTCTGAGCACCTTTCATGAGGGCTATCCACGGCCTGTGCCCGGTTCTCATCCCTGCATTTCTCGCACAACTAAGCTACAGCAGTTGAGGCTCCCACCTCTCTGCTGAAACGCTAGTCGGAAGCAGAACTGCTGCTGCAGGCGAAGGAATAGGAACCGTCCCTTCTGCACTCTTTATAAAGGATGCTCTGCTGCCATCTAGTGGAAATCTTTAGAGGTGTTATGTATTTACTGAAAACCTCCCATTTCTCTCTAGATTATTTCTTGTGTGGCGCACAGATTGGGAACAATTGACATAAGCGTAACATTTAACTCTTGTAATTTGGATAGTAACATCACTACTCTAGAAGATACTTTTGCTCATTCAATGTTTTGACAATGATGAAATGAAAGGTTTGTGGTCCTTTTTTAAATGGAAAGATTTACCCCACACGTACATTTTGAATTGTTCTACTGAATAGGTACACCCTAATGCTTCTTGTTCAATAGTGAAATACCTAGATTGCTCAATTGTCAATGGTCTGGATGTACAAGCAATGGCGCATTCACGTCCATCCTTAATTTGAGAAACCAGCGCACCCGAACCAGTGGCACTGACATTCACCGTCACCATATACACAGCATTATGTGCAAAAGGTTTGGATTGAATGATTCCCTCCGTCAAACTATTTAAAGCTGAATTGTGTTCCTCACCCCATCCAAACTTTGTTCCTTTCTTGAATAATAACTGCAAAGGATGATCAATATCAGCAAAATATTTAACAAAGCTAGCGTAATACTCACATAATAACCCCTGCTACTGCTATGCATTCCAAAAATAGAAGATAAAACTTGATAGACCCTTCCCTCTTCTATCCCTCTGCTATTACTTTTCAATCCAAATAACAGACTAACATGTCCGCCACTCAAATTAATTTCATATTTCCCTAGACTAATTCACCAATAATAATTTTTGGGTTCCGAAGTAGCGTCCTACTCACCAAAAAAGTGCTTTGATGCCTCTTCAGGGGTAGTAAGCTCTATATCATGGGTACTCACAAACTTAGTCTTGGTGGCCAAATTTACAGTGTGGTTTGTGGCAGAGGGCCGCTCCCATAGGGGCGGGGTCAGCGGGGGAGGGGGCGTGGCTAGAGCAAAAAAAACTGACCATGAGGTTGAACACAGGCCCTTGCAGCGAACGACTTCGTCCACTGAGCCACCAGACCCAGCATACACACATCTTTCTCTCTCTCTCTCGCTCTCTCTCACGTTCTCTCTCTCTCTCTCCCTCCCTCTCTATCTCTACCTCCCTCTCGCTCTGTCTCGCTCTGTCTCCCGCCCTCTCTTCATCCCTCTCTCCCCCTCCCTCTCTCCATCTCTCTGTCTCTCTGTCTCTCTCTCTCTCTCTCTCTCTCTCTCTCTCTCTCTCTCTCCCTCTCTCCCTCTCTCCCTCTCTCCCTCTCTCCCTCTCTCCCTCTCTCTCTCTATCTGTCTATCTGTCTCCGTCTGTCTGTCTACCTCCCTTGGTCTCCCTCTATCTGTCTCGCTCCCTCTGTCGCCGTCCTCCCTCTTTCTGTCTCCCTCCCTCTGTCTCCCCCTCTGCCTGTCTCCCTCTGCCTGTCTCCCTCTGCCTGTCTCCCTCTGCCTGTCTCCCCCTCTGCCTGTCTCTCCCTCTGCCTGTCTCTCCCTCTGCCTGTCTCTCCCTCTGCCTGTCTCTCCCTCTGCCTGTGTCTCCCTCTGCCTGTGTCTCCCTCTGCCTGTGTCTCCCTCTGCCTGTGTCTCCCTCTGCCTGTGTCTCCCTCTGCCTGTGTCTCCCTCTGCCTGTGTCTCCCTCTGCCTGTGTCTCCCTCTGCCTGTGTCTCCCTCCCTCTGTCTCCCTCCCTCTGTCTCCCTCTCTGTCTCCCTCTCTCTGCCTCCCTCTGTCACCCTACCTCTGTCCCCCTCTCCCTCTCTCCCCCTCTCCCTCTCTCTATCTCCCTCTCTCTCTGTCTCCCCTTGTCCCCCTCTCTCTCTCTCCCTCCCTCTCTCTCTCTCTCTCCCTCCCTCTCTCTCTCTCCCTCCCTCTCTCTCCCTCTGTCTCCCTCCCTCTCCCCTCCTCTGTCTCCCTCTCCTTCACCATCTCTCTGCCTGTCCCTTTCTCTGCCTCGATCTGTCTGTCTGTCCCTGTCTCTGTCTGTCCCTGTCGCCCTCTCTGTCTGTCTGCCCCTGTCCCTGTCTGTCTCTAGCTCTGTCTGTCTCTGTCTCCCTCCCTCTCTCTTTGTCTCCCTCCCTCTCTCTTTGTCTCCCTCCCTCTCTCTTTGTCTCCCTCCCTCTCTCTTTGTCTCCCTCCCTCTCTCTCTGTCTCCCTCCCTCTCTCTCTCCCTCCCTCTCCCTCTCTCTCCCTCCCTCTCTGTCTCCCTCTCTCTCCCTCCCTCTCTGTCTCCCTCCCTCTCTATCCCTCTCTCTCCCTCCCTCTCTCTGTCTCCCTCCCTCTCTCTGTCTCCCTCCCTCTCTCTGTCTCCCTCCCTCTCTCTGTCTCCCTCCCTCTCTCTGTCTCCCTCCCTCTCTCTGTCTCCCTCCCTCTCTCTGTCTCCCTCCCTCTCTCTGTCTCCCTCTGTCTTACTCACTCTGTCTCCCTCTGTCTTACTCACTCTGTCTCCCTCTCTCTCTGTCTCCCTCTCTTTCTCTGTCTCTCTCTCTCTCTCTCTCTCTCTCTCTCTCTCTCTCTCTCTCCCTCCCTCTCTCCCTCCCTCTCTCTGTCTCCCTCCCTCTCTCTGTCTCCCTCCCTCTGTCTCCCTCCCTCTCTCTCTCTCTCTCTCTCTCTCTCTGCCTCCCTCTCTCTGCCTCCCTCTGTCCCCCTCTCCCTCTCTCCTCCTCTCCCTCTCTCTCCCTCTCTCTATCTCCCTCTCTCTCTGTCTCCCTCTCTCTCTGTCTCCCCTTGTCCCCCTCTCTCTCCCTCCCTCCCTCTCTCTCCCGCTGTCTCCCTCTCCCCTCCTCTGTCTCCCTCTCCTTCTCCATCTCTCTGCCTCTGTCTCTGCCTGTCCCTTTCTCTGCCTCTATCTGTCTGTCTGTCCCTGTCTCTGTCTGTCCCTGTCGCCCTCTCTGTCTGTCTGCCCCTGTCCCTGTCTGTCTCTAGCTCTGTCTGTCTCTGTCTCCCTCCCTCTCTCTTTGTCTCCCTCCCTCTCTCTTTGTCTCCCTCCCTCTCTCTTTGTCTCCCTCCCTCTCTCTCTCTCTCCCTCCCTCTCTCTCTCTCCCTCCCTCTCTGTCTCCCTCTCCCTCCCTCTCTCTGTCTCCCTCCCTCTCTCTGTCTCCCTCCCTCTCTCTGTCTCCCTCCCTCTCTCTGTCTCCCTCCCTCTCTCTGTCTCCCTCCCTCTCTCTGTCTCCCTCCCTCTCTCTGTCTCCCTCCCTCTCTCTGTCTCCCTCCCTCTCTCTGTCTCCCTCCCTCCCTCTGTCTCCCTCCCTCGGTCTCCCTCTGTCTTACTCACTCTGTCTCCCTCTCTCTCTGTCTCCCTCTCTTTCTCTGTCTCCCTCTCTTTCTCTGTCTCCCTCTCTTTCTCTGTCTCTCTCTCTGTCTCTGTCTCTCTCTCTGTCTCCATCTCTTTCTCTGTCTCCATCTCTTTCTCTGTCTCCCTCTCTCTCCCTCTCTCTCTGTCTCCCTCTCTCTCTGTCTCCCTCTCTCTCTGTCTCCCTCTCTCTCTGTCTCCCTCTTTCTCTCTGTCTCCCTCTTTCTCTCTGTCTCCCTCTCTCTCTCTGTCTCCCTCTTTCTCTGTCTCCCTCTCTCTCTCTGTCTCCCTCTCTCTCTCTGTCTCCCTCTTTCTCTCTGTCTCCCTCTTTCTCTCTGTCTCCCCCTCTCTCTCTGTCTCCCTCTCTCTCTCTGTCTCCCTCTCTCTCTCTGTCTCCCTCTCTCTCTCTGTCTCCCTCTCTCTTTCCCTCCCTCTCTTTCCCTCTCTCTCTCTTCCCCCTCTCTCTCTTCCCCCTCTCTCTCTTCCCCCTCTCTCTCTCTCTTTCGCTCTCTCTCTCTCAAGGCGGCCTACCATCAGGTCAAATTGACGGGTGATTTCAGACACATTATTACGTTGATCACATCGGGGGCTGCGTTCAGATATAGCAGAATGCTGTTTGAGTTGGCGTCTGGCAAATCGGTAGTCCAGAAATTGTTGTCTCTTCAGAGATATCGAAGGGGTAGTAGCATTTCAGGATGGTATTTTGGTATATTCAAAAATGGCAGTCCAACGTTTTAACATTCTAAGTAAGGTGTTAGATCCATCTCTCTCTCTCTTTCCCTCTCTCTCTCTTTCCCTCTCTCTCTCTTTCCCTCTCTCTCTCTTTCCCTCTCTCTCTCTTTCCCTCTCTCTCTCTTTCCCTCTCTCTCTCTTTCCCTCTCTCTCTCTTTCCCTCTCTCTCTTTCCCCCTCTCTCTCTCTTTCCCTCTCTCTCTCTTTCCCCCTCTCTCTCTCTTTCCCTCTCTCTCTCTCTTTCCCTCTCTCTCTCTCTTTCCCTCTCTCTCTCTTTCCCTCTCTCTCTCTCTTTCCCTCTCTCTCTCTCTTTCCCTCTCTCTCTCTCTTTCCCTCTCTCTCTCTCTCTTTCCCTCTCTCTCTCTCTTTCCCTCTCTCTCTGTCTCCCTCCCTCCCTCTGTCTGTCTCTATCTGTCTCCCTCTGTCACCCTCTGTCACCCTCTGTCTCCTTCTCTGTCTTCCTCCCTTTGTCTTCCTCCCTCTGTCTGTCACCCCAGGTTCCTGGGCGCACACACATCTGCACCTGTGTACTTCACAGGTCTTTAAAATACCATTTACTTGTTAATGAGGCTTTGTTGTGAATTGCCCGGAACCATAGAGCAGAGTGTCTCGGAGTCCGTGCTGCTGCGGCAGTGTTTGCTGACACTCTTTATTTTTTTTTTTAAAGCAGAGGTACAATCTCTGCAAGGTCCGCGGGCCGCCAAGAAAGGCTTGCTGGGCCGCTGGCGGCACTATGAGTACCCGTGCTCTATATAAATGCAATTACTATACTATAAACCCCAATATGACTTGAGTTGATCTTTGTCAACAGGAATTCACATATTGCGAACTGTTTCCAACAAATTCTTGGGATAAATACCCCTTTTTGTGGTTGTGTGCCTCAAATACTCTACTTCTTGACCAGAATATATGCACTTATCCTAACCAATAGTCTTTCCTTTTTCCTCTAATGTATCTAACACTTGACCTGATGGTAGGCCGCCTTGAGATCAATAGTTGTGAAGTACTTTGTTCCTTCTAACTTGACCAATAATTGATGTATGTACCTTAGGCAAAGGACGACAGTCAACCAAAATTTGTCTGTTAACTACTCTCCAATCAGCACACATTCAGAGTTCACCATTGTTTTTAAAAAAAACAAGAACAATGGGAGATATCCTTTCCGATGAGTTCACTGGCTTGATTATCCCTTCTTCACTCCTATACTTTAACATCTGTGACAATTAATTGTGAACTGATAATGGTACATGTCTTAATTTGTTTGTAGGAATAGCATAAAAAAATTGTCTGATGAGAAAAACCTTTCACCTTACCAAGTTAAAAAAAAATAAACTTTTATGTTTATCTAAAAAAAATTCCGAATTCTTTTCCCCAATCAAAACCCTGTGTACCCTCATCATATCCTTGGCTAAACATACTTGCATTTGCTTTAAGAGTGATATCAAACTTCCCTTGATGTCTCCAAACCAAAATTTGCAGTCCATCCACAGCTACATACACTATACCAATAATGGTTGTATATTTAAAACCTATTTTAGTCACAAAATAGCCTATTATGTTGATTTCCTTACTACCAAATCCAAAAGCTCTAACATCAGTAGGTTCTATTTTTCTTGTTTTGTGATTTTTTTTTAAAAACAAAATGTCGGAAATAATGATATACGGGGATCCTGAATCCGCATCATCACACTTTTACCTTCCTACTGGCAACAATATGAACGTCCTTAACCTCAGTACAGGACTCAAAGTTATTACTATCCCAATTTATTTTGAACACCTTCTCACAAACATGTTCACTGACACTTTGTTCTTTGATGCATAGCACAGCATTCTCAGCCGGAGCTTTATTCTACAAACATTGCTCATGTACACTGGACACTCTTTTGGCAGCACTCTGACAACCTGCGCCAAAATGTTCAAGTTTCCCACACTTAAAACACTCACTTCCTTTAGCAGGACAAGATTTGAACTGGCAGCATGCTCTAGAACCACATCGAGTGCTGTGTACGCTACTGTTCACACCAACCAAAGATGTATGAGGTTTACCAACTTTACTTTTAGAATCCACTGGTTTGTTTGCATTTTTTATTGTTAAAGCAGCTACCCCAAAGTAGTACTATCCACATTAAACAAACTAATGGATCGTTCAATTTACTTCCTGCAAAGTTAGAGTTTGCTGATGCAGAAGTTGTTCCTGAATTTTCTTGTTAGAACATCATGTAATTAACTGGTCTAAAAAATATGTGTCAACCTGTGCTCCAAATGCGCAGTCAGGAGCCAGAATGCAAAGAGCAGAAATATAAGAATCCAGTGATTCATCCAACAACTGATATTGTGTTTACAAATTATACCTCTCTATAACAATATGTAGATTTTCTCCAAAACTTTTTTTAGTCTATCTAATGCGTTTGTAAAACAATCTTAATCATCTGCTTCCACTCCTTGTGGTTTTGCCAATGTGGGTAAATGTTCCAAAATATATTCTGCATCTGTGCCCATTAAATTTAACAACAGAGCTTTTTTCCTTGCTGCCAGAACACTATTCCCATTAATAGCCATTCATTTTCTTAATGTTTTACCCATTTCTCCACCTATGGAAGGTTGGTTAGGATTACTAAAAATCTTAAGTAATGTATTTCCACACGTAACAGACATATTTAAATGTAAAACAAAAATAAACAGTGTTAAAATTTGTTAAAACCAATTAAATCCAGAATATGTTTGTTCTTCCAGTATATAATGTTTACTCTTTCATATTTAAATCGATTAAAAAGGTGTGCACATCACCGTGATGAACGCACAAATATTGCTGAAAGAATAGCTAAAGTGTATATAAATATATATGACCGCTGTATAATACAATATGATTTTAAATATGCACATCTGTGGTTTGAAAAAAACAAAAGGTGTGCACAATAATGTATACATAAAACACATTTTTTATGAGCAGCAAGGTGTGTGTATAACCGTGAATAATGCACAACTAATAACTTAAAAATCTGATGTGTGCATCACGACAGTCACAAGCAATGCGTAGAAATCCTCTTATACCTGTTTAACCTCTGGTCAGTGCATGTCATCACCATGGATGCCATTTTCAATCAAGTTGCATGTAAAACCTCACTAAATATGGAACAGGTAAAAAACTAGACCGCCACCCCTTAATGCTTCAATGATGCATGGGCGAAATGCCGATACACAAATCAATTATGGCAAGTTGATGGTTGGGCGGTTTCTAATAGCGTTGAGTTGTCAGGAATGCTGTCGACACACCTCCTGATTTCTTCTTCTTCCTCGACACTCCACCATCGTCGAGCAACAGTTTACTGCCGTTCCTTCAAAAGTTAGACAAACGGAACAAAACATGAACAGTGTCTGAATGCATCCTCTGCGTTCCTCTTACTAGTTGGCAACTATGTGGTAGGAACAAAAGACGATGCACACACACAGATATAAATGTGGTATCCGTTTATTGGGGCATCCAAACGCCTCAGCAGCAGGGTTCAACTGCTCTAAAGCACCGCTTGGAATTTGGAACGTTATACAAACAGAGACAAGCTTAAACATTGAAGACCAACAGGTAAGCATAGAGGTGATGTCATGGATGTAGAACAAATACATAACCTACCACTTTAACTCATCACAGCTTGATACTGGCTTCCATAACTTAAAGCTAGACTATCCCATAGACAAGAGGTGGTAAGGATCAAAGAATTATGTTCAGAACCTGCTCCTCATTTCCATGTTTGCCTATTTGTGTCATCAACATATATGGTGTGTCTACAGGGGAGACATAAAAGGCTACAGGCTTCTCTCCGTTAAAGTAGATAGCCCTAAAAAATTCGAACATTAATACATTTGGTAATCAACTTTATACAAACTCATTCAATCATATTATTTGTAAAGCGCGCTACTTACCCGTGAGGGTTTCAAGGTGCTGAGGGGGGGGGGGGGGTGCTACTGTTCGAATAGCCAGGTCTTGAGGAGTCTCCTGAAGGTCAGTAGGTCCTGTGTCTGCCGTAGGTGGAGGGGGAGAGTGTTCCATGTCTTGGCGGCGAAGTGGGAGAAGGATCTACCGCCGGTGGTTGCTCTTCGGATGTGGGGGACGGTGGTGAGGGCGTGGTCTGCTGAGCGGAGATGAGGGGTAGGGGTGTAGAAGTTGAGGCAGCAGTTGAGGAACACTGGTCCGGTGTGCTTTGTGTGCGTGGGTGAGGAGCTTGAAGGTTATCCTCTTGTTGACGGGGAGCCAGTGCAGGTCTTTCAGGCGGGGTGTGATGTGGCTGCTGCGCGGGATGTCGAGGATCAGACGTGCTGAATCGTTCTGGATGCGTTGGAGCCGTTTGAGGAGCTTCGTCGAGGCTCCGGTGTAGAGGGCGTTTCCGAAATCCAGTCTACTGCTGACGAGAGCTTGGGTGACCGTCCTTCTGGTTTTGGTGGGGATCCACTTGTAGATCCTGCAAAGCATACGGAGGGTGTTGGAGGAGGAGACGGCATTGACCTGCTTTGTCATGGAAAGGGTGGAATCGAGGATGACCCCTAGGTTGCGTGCGTGGGCGGTGGGTGTGGGGGCCGCTCCTAGCAAGGAGGGCCACCAGGAGTCATCCCAAGCTGAGGGGGTGGACCCGAGGATGAGGACCTCCGTTTTGTCTGAGTTCAGCTTCAGCCTGCTGTTTCTCATCCAGTCGGTGACGGCTGTCATTCCCTTTTGGAGGTTGGTTTTGGCTGTGTGAGGGTCTTTGGTGAGTGAGAGGATCAGCTGGGTGTTGTCGGCGTAGGAGATGATGTTGAGGTTGTGTAGTCGGGTGAGCGGGGCCATGTAGACGTTGAACAGCGTGGGGCTGAGGGACGAGCCCTAGAGTACGCCGCAGATGATCTCGGTGGCTTCGGAGCGGAAGGCGGACGCTCTGTGTTCTACCGGAGAGGAAGGAGGTGGTCCAGTCCAGGGCCTTCTCTTAAATCCCTGCGTCGTGGAGGCGTGCGCGTAGAGTGTGGTGGCAGACCGTGTCGAAGGCGGCCGACAGGTCCAGGAGGATAAGGGCCGCAGTTTCACCATTGTCTAGCAGGGTTCTGATGTCATCGGTGGTGGCTAGGGGGGCTGTCTCGGTGCTGTGGCTGCGGCGAAATCCGGACTGGGACGAGTCCAGGATGCTGTTTTCCTCGAGGAACCTGGTTAGTTATATGTTGAGGGCCCTCTCGATGACCGTCGCCAGGAACGGGAGCAGGGAGATGTGTCAGAAGTTTTTGAGGTCCTTGGGGTCAGCCGTGGGTTTCTTCAGTAGGGCGTTGATCTTGACGTGCTTCCAGTCCTCAGGGAAGGTCGCTGTCTCGAGGGTGCTGTTGATGGCCTTCCGGAGGTGGGGTGCGATGACGATGCTGGCCCTGTTGAAGATGTGGTGAGGGCATGGATCTGCCGGGGATCCGGAGTGTACGGAGTTCATGATCTTGATGGTGTTGTTGTCTATGTTGGTCCAGGAGGTCAGGCGGTTGGTGCGAGTGGTGGTGGTGGGTGTCTCGGTGGTTTCCAGGGCGGTTTTGCTGTTGAAGCGGTCGGTGGTTGCTGGGGCGGTCGCGGTGTTGAAGCTGTCGTGGATGTCCGTGATCTTGCGGTGGAAGAAGGTGGCCAGTGAGTCGCACAGTTCTTGAGAGGGTAGGATGTCGTTGGCGCTGGAGTTGGGGTTGGAGAGTTCTTTCACAATGTTGAAGAGCTCTTTGCTGTTGTGTACATTGTTGTCTAGGCGGTCTTTGAAGGGGAACAGCGTTTATAACGCAACTTTAACAACGCAGTACCTTTACGACGCAACCATTACAACGCAAGTCATTACAATGACTTGCGCTGGGGGGCGCTCTAGGATAGGGAATAGTTTTAATTTACTATCCAACACCTTCCCTACTATCCACGGGGACTGGATTTGGAATAGTAAATTAAACTATTCACTATCCAGCGCCCCCCAACGCAAGTCGTTGTAATGACTTGCGTTGTAAAAGTTGCATCGTAAAGGCATGCGTTGTAA
Organism: Lissotriton helveticus; assembly: GCF_964261635.1. Taxonomy (NCBI): domain Eukaryota; kingdom Metazoa; phylum Chordata; class Amphibia; order Caudata; family Salamandridae; genus Lissotriton; species Lissotriton helveticus. The sequence goes on along the minus strand of NC_136073.1, from coordinate 302,178,206 downwards.
AAGCATGCGTTGTAACGACGTACATCCGTCTTTGAAGGACTCTCTCATGGCGGATCTGATGAGGTGGTGGTGGTTGCGGGTGGCGTCCTTGTGAGCTGCGTAGCTTTCCGGGGTTCATTCGCGGGTCCAGTTCTTCTCTAACTTACGGCAGGTTTTCTTGGGTGCTTGGAGGTCTTGGGAGAACCAGCTCGATTTCTTCCTGGTGTGGCTGGTGGAGGGTTTCTTGATTGGGGCAAGGGCGTTGGTGCAGTCTTCAATCCATTGTCTGAGGTTGTGGGCTTCGGCGTCCGGGTCGGTCGGGTCTGCAGGTGGGCTTTGGGCGAGGGTGGTGGTTAGCTGGTCATCGGTGACTTTGCTGGGGTCGGTGTGGATCTGGAAGTGCAGGTGTTCGGCGGTGCAGAGGGTGTCAGTGTCGTTAGTCGAGATGTTGAGGGTGTTATTGTGGATGATGGCGATTCCTCCTCCAACTCCATTGGTGCAGTCCTTGCGCATGACCTTGTAGCCTTCCAGGATGGCTATGGCGATGTCGGGTGCAGAGGAGTTCAGCCAGGTCTCGGTCAGGAATGCGACGTCAGGGGTATGGGTGTCGAGTAGGTCCCAGAGTTCGACGGCATGTTTCCTGGCGGAGCGGGTGTTTAGGAGGATGCAGCGAAGGTGGTTGGATTGATTGGTGGATGGGTTGGAGGGCTGGATGCTGGTGTAGCTGCAGTTTCGGCAGGTGAAGGGTCCGTGGGTGCGTTTCGGGCGGCCAGGTAGTAGGTGCTTGATCGTCTGGTGTTGAGTGCATGGAGGGTTCCGGTGGCGTAGTGGAGACTGGTGTTGTGGCAGTCGCGGGGGCCAGGGGCTCTGGCGCTAGGCACCGACGGGCGCAGACGGGCTTGCCTTAGGCATGCCTTCGATGCACCAGTGGCATGCCCGCTGCACGCACCCGCTGCGTGGTCTGCATAAGAGCGTTGATGGGAGGGAGGAGCAGCTGGGTGGGGGGAGCGGGGCGGCGAATGGGCTGTCAGGGGGCAGGGCTGTAGAGAGGCAGCGGCGGCAAGAGTGCGGCGAAGGTGACCGGCTCAGCAGCGGCTGGGACCGGTGGCAGGTGGAGGCAGCAAGCGGGCAGGCCTAGTCAGCTGGCAGCAGGAGACCGCAGCAGGAGACCAGGGTGAGCAGGCGGCAGCGGCGTGGGGGCGACCTAACCTGTAGGCAGGGTCAGAGGTCGCTCCCTACGTTGCTACGCGTTCTCCTTTAGAGTGCTGATGGGAGGGAGGAGCAGCTGGGTGGCGGGAGCGGGGCGGCGAATAGGCTGTCAGGGGGGCGGGCCGCAGGGAGGCAGCAGCGGGAAGAGTGCGGCGAAGGTGACCGGCAGAGGCAGCAAGCAGGCAGGCCAAGTCAGCTGGCAGCAGGAGACAGCAGCAGGAGACGAGGGTGAGCAGGCGACAGCGGCGTGGGGGCGACCTAACCTGTAGGCAGGGTCAGAGGTCGCTCAAGAATAAGGAAGCAATATGGGTTGAGCGATAAGGCAACTACCATCTATTTGTGTGTACTGGCTCTATTGTTGTGATATATATATATATTTGAAACATCCTTTGGCAATCTCTAACTAAATGAACTATTATTAGTATTATGTCGTTCACAGTGAATAACAGTTCCTTACCTAAACATCCTTGCTTCCATGTATCATGAATATTTTAGTAGTATTTTGAATGTCAGAAAAATCCCTTCTGTTGCTTCATGTAATCGGATCAAATATTGCCGAACAATAGCATACAGTTCTCTTCTTTAAGAGAGTTCAAATTCAGAACTTTAATTTATCAAGTTAGTGTCTCCAAAAAATGACATTCTTGCCCTTGATTAATTCTGTTTGTTCCAAAGAAAAGTAGTAGTGTCTTAAAAGCAAGAAGAATTGGCATCAATGTTCCAGCTACAGCAGCTGAGTAGTTCGATAACATAGCACAGATGCCATTGACCACGAGGAAACTAGTACTTAAATGCGTTCAAAATGTTTTCTGCTGTTTCCAAATAGTGTGAGACTTGAATGGAATCATGAGATATATAGTTTTTGCCAGGGCACAAGTCGGGGGAACACGCGAGAACACGCCATCCATCCACTATCTTCACAAGGTTGACGCCAGGGGCGTAACACAGGCCCCCGCAGCCCCTGCGGAGCCGGGGGGCCCTCCCAGCTCCAGGGGCCCCCCTCACTCAGTCTCAGTGGATCCTCAAGTCTGTGTGCGCAGGCGCACCATTTAATTCATGATTAAAGTTCAATCATGAATTAAATGGTGCGCACGGAGGCGGCCTCCCCATTATTTAAATGGAGCGGTGCAGTTTTGGTACAGAGGCCTCTAATTGTTTGGTAATGGTGGTGCGCACGCCCGGGCGGGTCCACAAGGAAATTTCACCTCTTGCCGCGCGCGGGATGGTGAATTCAACTGTGGAAGAAGAGTCAGACTAACAGTGAAATGAAGCAACAGCGGACCTGGAGGGGCCCTGGCCTGGAATTGCTGCCGATTCACAGGTAAGACAGATAGAAGAAAACTTAGTAGAGGATTGCCATCGCCTGTTCCTTCACAAAAATGACAAACTCTTCCGATATGAGAACCACTTTAACTTATTCCAAGAGCGAGTGGGCGGGTCTGATTGTCTGCTGGCTAACTCATATATATCTCAGAGGGTTTGCGTCTGACTTTCCTACTTTGCCTTTGATGTCCGCTGCCTGGTGATGCTCCAGCTGCCAAGTGTTATTGTCTGTCTCCTCTCTCATCTCACAGCAACCCCCCCTTTTACTCTCTGAGTCTTGCTTCTGGCTCTGAAGAAGCAGCAGGAGGAGGGAGGGGTGGCAGAGAGACATTTGGAGGACCGAGAAGGCAGCTGAGAGGCCACCCGATGAGGGAGGGGCAGGAAAGAGGCCAACATCGGAGGAGAGGCAAGCTGATGAGAGAGGTAAGGCATCAGAGAGTCCAGTGTGAGGGTGAAGAACCGGGTTTTCTTAGAACCCAGCGGTGCCAGGGACACACCCGAAGTCTTCGGATTCTCCTGTCTTGGAATACAGAGACACGGAATACTTCTGGATGGCGTCAAAGATCAAATTTATTAGCTGCAGCTAGTAACAGTAAACCAAGCAATACAACACGGTGTACAACTCAGGAAACTGCTCAACTTTCGTAGAGCAAGACATCTCTTTTTATACACCATATTCTCATTACAAATGTACACCCACTGCGCAAAATTCTGACCAATAGGACACATTTTCTAACTGAGTATCACATTAACAAAAACCCAATTTACAGTAACCCAACCCAAAAGTTAATTATTAGGACTGTCCAAAATTCAATTTCCACAAGCCGGACAAACCCATAATTGAAAGCACTACCCATGTAATGAAAAGTCGTAAGGAAAGAAACAATTCTGATGTTAAGTAGGATAAGATATGTGCAAGAAACTAAAAGTTAACGATATCCTGAACATTGATTGGCAATTTTAGACAACGATCAGCCAGAGATATTGGCTTCGTGAAAGGGTCCGTTTCAGGTGACGGGGTCAGCATCCTACAGTTCACTCACAAGTCAGAAAAGGCCTAGTTAATATGTATATGAACAACGAAGCCCACGCAACTTTGTTCGTTTGGTTACCTCCACGGCCTACGTGAGGGCAACACAAAAATGGCGTCACGAACAACTCAAACAAAATGGAGTTTGGTTCGAAATCACGGAACCTCAGGCCCTCCTTTTGCCATTACGTAGGCAATGACCTAAACTCACGTCACTCTGAATCCAGGTCTATATCTATTCTCATCAGATCATCAAGGTGTTGCTGTAACATCATCGTATTATCCTTCGCTTCTCTCGGGACGGGTTTTCTCACACAGATTGTAGCACAAAGGCCACAAATGGCGAGACCACACTGGATGCATAAGCAACACGAGAAAAGGATTGCTAAAGCCATAGCAAGAAACATCAGAATCTTCCATCCCCATTTCGACAGCAGTTCCCAAAACCATTCTATCAATGACCAGTTCCCTTCGTCTACATGTATAGACTATGTAACCTCAAGATGGCTTGGTACACTGTCGGGCGTTATCTGGAATGAAAACACAGCAACTAGACCCGATAAATTTACATACCCCACCTCTATCTGCAAGTATAATATCTAAAACAAAGCGGTTCTGTAATGTCATAAGGCGATCCGCTGGAAGCTCAGCTGTAATATTGCTAAGGGCACCTGCAGTCTCATTTATAGTGGCCTCGACCACTCTCGTAAGCTGACGAATATTTCTACTATTAGCCATAGGACCCCAAAAGGGCAGAAAACCCTTAAAGAAGTCTCCAACTTCTTGTGCGACAGTATCTTTCGCATCAATAACACCTCTACCATATCTTGTCTTATGGTAATTGAAAGCAGCTGTGTATGTAGGGGGAAGCAAAAATGCCATATAACATGTGCCTGAAAAATCAGAAGGCAACCATGTATATGCTCTGTCGTGACAAACAAAATACGTGCCTTTAGCTGGCACGAACGTTGGAGATTTCTGGGACGTATAGACATATGTGTGAACACACACACTCTTACCACGCTGAGCTCTCGGATTCTGACCATTACCTTGCAGACAAAAATGACCTCGGTGGGGTACAATCTAAATAGGAGGAGACCTTTTTTGTCTCTCCTTTTCTGTCAGACCAATGCTATATCTCGTCTTGACCAACCAACATATGCTCGTACCTCATCTTTAGGGATAGCATTATACGCATCGATATCTCTGATCAAATCTACTATACTCTGTATCAATGCATTATTACTCGCATTATCTTTGACGGAACGTACAGGAGATGCTTCATTCGCATAGATAAACATTGCTTGCAGTGCCCATACTGACCCATTAGGCGAAAAAGGCAAAACCAAATATGGCATTCCCTTATTTATCGTATGTGGCATAAGACCACCAACCCAGCAGTTCGTGGTATTTACTACTAACTGATGCTGATGCAACATCTGTATAAACTAATTATTAACAAATTCTGATCTTCGTGTCTGTTCATGTTCAGGCAACGTATGAAACTCATGTGGGGAAACAGTAGAGAAAGAAAGAGTAGGTTGGGACATAGATGCAAGCGTCTGTTGCGTAACATAGACAATCCAACCCACACAAGCTAACGTAATATTCAAAAGCATTAGAAAACACAATATCAAAAAACATTTGCTACGAATCAATATACATATTTTCACTTTAGGATCAGTTCTCTTAACACCCTTATCAGACTCAAAAAACTCCATCCTCTAACGTGCTGCTCACGGCTATTACCTTCTTCACTTAAGTGTGCGTCAAGATCGTACTAACGACCGTGAACCACAGACCTTTCGTCAATACGCGGCTCACCCCTTAAGACTGTACCGCGACCCTGCAGCTGAGTACGGATGGTGACTCAAAAAAGGTAAAAAAAGTCTCTTGATCTGACAAGGTGTAATTCACTACATAAAAAAATTCAATCTTTATTTGTCCATAGGTTCAGTCTTTCTAGGTTTAAAATTGTAGCGCTCTTTACCAGGCACAGTTTTCTCTTGAAAAAGGATTTCCGGATTCGTTGTGTCAAGTCTCAAGGGCAAAGGCACAGCAGCTTGCAGTATGTCATCATCCTCACGTTCTGACTGAGTCCATGTCAAATGTGCATCACTAAAAGGTACAAATCTAGGAATCCTTTCACATTCGGAATCGGCTATTCCATCCCTCACCCACTTATCATATGGTAGGGGCAAAGGAACTTTTTTACAATGGGTGGCATGCACCCAATTTATTTTACCAGATACTCTAACTGCAGTTCTAGTGGCCAAAATGACCAAATGTGGTCCAGTCCATCTCGGTTCCAAGTTCTTGGTTCGTTGAAAATTCTTCGTAAGGACGTAGTTTCCAGGTTGAATCGTATGGCCTGGATCCTCAGTCGCTGTCGGCAAACTGTCATAGACCTGTTGGTGGAGAACACGTAATTTAGCAGTCAAGTCATGTAAGTAATCCACCAACATAGGGTACTCGATCTCACTATATTTCTTAGGACGAGGCACACCCCAAACATTCGCTGGACGACCAAAAACAATTTCGTATGGGCTAAGTCCCACACGAGAATGCACTGTCGTCCTTGTTGACAAAAGGGCCAATGGCAAGGCATCTGGCCATGTAAGACCAGTGCTCGCTTGTATCTTAGCTAACTTCAGCTTCAACGTGCCGTTATAGCACTCGACCAGACCTGCTGACTGGGGGTGATTCGCAGCATGGAATTTCTGATTGATACCCAAACCCGCACACACTTTCTTCGTGATCTGGCCCACAAATTCACTCCCATTGTCGCTCCATACAATTCTCGGCAAACTATACCTAGGGAAATACTCTTTGAGCAAAACCTTGGCTGTAGACAAGGCAGTATTATCCTTTAGGGGGTAGGCCTCTATCCATCTGGAAAAGGCACAAACAACCACAAGACATACTTTAAGTTATTGCATCTCTCCATGTGAATGTAATCTAGCTGTATCACTTCAAACGGATAAGTTGGGGGAGCAAAATGACCAGCTGGAGTTGGAGTTCCCTTTTCAGGATTGTACTTCAAACAAATCATACAATGCTTCACCACATTCTCAGCACATTTAGGAATTCCAGCATTATGCCATACTGGAGCCAACAACTTGCATATCCCTTTCGAGCTAATGTGAGCCATTCCATGAGCCATAGTAACCACTGGGAACACATACGCATCTGGCAACAACCATCTCTGGTGCTCCGACAACTCAACCCAACAATCTGTCGAATCCAACATACCCGTACTTTCTCTCCACATGCTCACTTCTTTCTCAGTAGCTTCAGCCTGAATCATCTTCACACTTTCTATTGTGTCTTCACACATTCCACCAGCCATAACCCAATTAGCAGGGCCTGCAACATACATACAGCTCATCATGTCTTTCGCCGTTTCCTTCACAACTTCATCCGCAAACGCATTTCCTTGACCTACATCATCCACAACTTTCTTATGCGCACTACACTTCACAATTGCAATCTGCTTTGGGAGAGTAAGTGATTCAAGAAGTTCATTCACTAATTTCCCATGCTGAATTTTCGTACCATGAGAAGTAAGAAATCCTCTCTCTCTCCACAAACGTCCGAAACTATGGGCAACACCAAACGCATACTGGCTATCAGTATAAACATTCACTCGTTTTCCCTCTGACAACACACACGCTCTAGTCAATGCAATCAATTCTGCTGCTTGCGCAGAATTCTGTGCTATACGTGCTGTCTCAACAACTGTATGTAAAGTTGTGACGGCATATGCCGCAGTCGTTTCACCATTCGGAACCTTGAAACACAAACCATCTACCCATAGGGTACCATCAACATTCGTAAGAGGAGTATCTTTTAAATCAACTCTAGCCTTTGTTTCTTCCTCTGTCCGAAGAAAGCAATCATGCTGTTCTTGAGCATCTGTCTCTACAGAAATCGGCAACAACGTAGCTGGATTCAACACATTACATCTCTTAATGTGAACATGGCTAGCCAAAAGAGTCAGCTCATAACCTGACAGACGTGCACTAGTAAGGTGCTGAGTCTTAGTCCTATTCAATAAGGTATCCACTGCATGTGGGACCATCACAATCAATGTATTATCCAATACCAAACCAGCAGACTGTCGGATAGAAACAGCCGCTGCCTCTGTAGCTCTCAAACAGCTCGGCAACGCTTTAGCTCCCGGATCTAACGTCACTGAAAAATACGCACATGGGCGCTGCTTGTCTCCAAATTGTTGCGTCAATACTAACAATGCACAACCTTCTCTCTCGTGAACATACAATGTAAAAGGTTTACTGTAGTCCGGGGTACCAAACACAGGAGCCGAACACAATGCATCACGTAATTCAGAAAAACTTTTCTGGCATTCGTCAGACCAAGGGAGAGGATACGGAGTATCTTTAAGAGTCAGTGCCAACAGAGGTTTCGCTAGCAATGAGAAATTAGGGATCCATTGCCTACAATACGACGTGATACCTAAAAAGGCACGCACTTCTCTCTGTGTGGATGGCACACTCATTTGCGCAATCGCTTGAATTCGTTCTGGGGTCAACCTTCTTCCCTCCTTCGACAAGAGATGACCTAAGTAGGTTACTTCTTGTCAGCAATACTGTAACTTTGAAGGTGACACTTTATGATGAAGGTCAGACAAATGTTGTAACAAAGAAAGAGTAGCTTCTTTACAAATCTCTTCATCATCAGCAGCGACCAGCAGATCATCAACATACTGGATAAGAGTAGCACCAGAAGGCAACACAAAATTATCAAGCTGAGTTTTCAACGCCTGACTATAGATGGAGGGACTTTCACAATAACCTTGAGGAGCTCTCTTAAACCAGAAGCTGCGGCCTCCTAAAGAGAAGCCGAAAATATCTCTACTCTCCTCGGCAATCGGAATACTGAAGAAAGCATTCTTCAAGTCGATAACAGAAAACCAGGCTGCCGAAGCAGGAATCAGAGTCAACAAAGCAGTGATATCAGGGACAACAGGAAACTGTGGCACCACAATCTTATTCACTTCTCGAAGATCGATCACAAACCGATACACATGTGGCTGAGAAGCATCAGTACGCTTAAGGACAGGCAGAACAGGACTGTTACACACATTACCTCTCGTTTCTTCAATTACACCCTTCTCAACCAAATCATAAATGATCGCCAAAAGAGCTCTCTCGCCATCACTAGATATTTTATATTGCGGAATACGAGGTAGCCTAGCATTTGACTTAAGGATAACAACATAGGGTGGGATCTGCAAAAGACCAACATCATTGGGACCTGTAGCTCAAAGTGTATCAGGAAGAGAACGCAATTCCAGTGGAAGACAATCTTTAGACAAATACATCGGGGAAATCACTTTCTTACCCATCGTAAGATGTACTCCCGAAGGAGAGCAATGTAATGTCGCATGCAGTCTTTTCAGCAAGTCCAAACCCAACAGATTCTCACCACAACCAGTCGTCAAAATAAGAGGAGCTTCCAATTCACAAGCACCAATAGAAAGGGGCAAAGGACTAGAAACCGGGTTACAAACTGGGGCGCCAGAAAATCCTACTGAAACGTTGGTCAAGCCAGACAAAGGTGCACCAGGAAGTTTAGAGTGCATAATAGAACTCTTCGTCGCACCAGTATCCAAAAGAAAAGGTTCTGTCACACCTGATGTAGTCACTTCAACATAAGGTCCACTCTGGTCTACTGGAACTGACACTACTCCCTCTCTTTGCCCATGGCTGTCCTAACTATCATTATAACCAGCACTCTCACTAGCGGCATAATAATCATCAACATAGTACTATGCAGACTGACCACTCGGAACATTCTGTCTGTCAAAATAATTCGCAGAATTCTGAAGGGAAGACGAACGCTCATTCTGGGGCAACAAACCACGTCCCCTACCCCTAGGAGCTTGCTGGAAACCACCACGACCTCTCTGACCAGATACACCATTCGCACGCTGTAACAAAGCCGGGCAACTATTCTTGAAATGACCTTCCTCTCTGCAATAAGCACACTGATTAGGACCTAGCGGCAATCGCGGAGCGAAATACTAAGGTTTCTATAATAATCTCTGAAACTGTGGAGGTTGCTGAAACTGAGGTTGATTCTGACGAGGCGGATAGGCTTGCTGCAAAAGAACTTTCGTCTTTAGATCTTTAGTTTTCTTCTCTGCTTTATCCTTCTCATCTTTATCCCTATTCTCATAATATTGTGCAGTAGTCAATATCTGGGCCGACGAAGAAACAGCCCATGAACTCTCAGAGTCCTTTAATTTATTAGAAAGTTCGGGAAGCAAATTAAAGACAAATTTGTCCACAAACAACCTTTGACCACCTTCAGTGCTCATGTCCTGACCACTATGATCGATAAACGTCTCTTCAAACCTAGTGAAGAAATCAGACACACTCTCGTCTTTCTTTTGTTTGCATGCTGCTAACTTGTCCCAATTCACTCGCAAAGGAGGCATCATAGTTTTCATCAAATTAATAATCCTACCTGGTAATTCTGCAATTAAAGGTTCAGGTTTAGCACCTCCTACTTGCCGACCATCTGCAGCAACAATATTAGCCCACGTATCTCCTAATTCTTGCGCATGATTCTCATGACAGATCTTCGCCCACAAAGGTTGAGGGACTACATTACCCATCAACATATATATGTCCGCTAAATTCATAATACACGCATCAACTGTCTGGGGCAACTCCTTGTAATAACCAGCAGGATTCTTGCGGGGGTCAGGTAAGGTCTGCTTAAGAGTCAAGACCTCTGCTCTTTTCCAAGGGACATGTACCCATACTCGCTGAAAATGAGCCGGTACACCCTGAATACCCTGATTAACATTAGCAACAACTTCCTTTCTCCATACAGGGGGAACCTCTCTCATAGGATACTGCTTCACTTTCCTCCTAACAGAGGAATCAGGTTCGTACAATGTCTGAGGCGGTAATCTAGACCTAAAAACAAGTATCGTCTCCACGGCATCTGTAACATCAGATTCCACTATCGTCCCTTTAGCAAATTCGGACTGAACATCAAGCACTTCCTGCGGAATCGGACCCAACTTATTATCTTCCTATTCCTGACAGAGAAAAGTACACATTACATCAAAAACATACCTTCGGCTCCCACTGAAAGAAAACATCCATAACTGCTGGCAAATTATACCTGGAAGCATTTAAAATCCATCTATGAGCCAACAAATCCAACAATGTCCGTTCCTCGGAACTAGAAAGCTGACTACGACTCTGCTTACGTTCCGAAACAGGGGTCATATTCAGTGACCCAAACAATGGAGACATTCGTTTTCGAGCAGAAGGAGAAGAAACAGACATAAGAACAGGAGAATAAGTATTTTGAGGCAAAAGAGGTGTAGGGACAAGAGCAGTAGGAGTCGAAGATACAAGAATGGAAGGCAAAGGAGTTTGAGGCAAAGCTGGTAGCAAAGCTTGCGACCCTAGAGTGGGTTACGCAGTAGGAGGCAAAGCCATCTGTGGAGCACCGGGTGGCTGAACAACAGCAGGAGGTTGAACAACAAAGGGTGGAACAACCGGGGGTAATGGAGGCGCAGTAGCACCCTGCACATAAGGGGGTGGCAATCTCAGTAAATGAGAGATCAAAGGATCTTTTTCAAGATCTTCAATTACTTTCAGAGGAGAAGGCGGCAAGGCCGGATAATATTTATCAATGGCCATACAACGTTGTCTATCTGAGACTTCACTTGCACGCTCTTCTCCATCTTCCTTAAACTGCCTAGCAGCTTGTAGTACTGACATATTCTTATCTTTCCAATCTCTCTTTGCTTGCTTAATTTCTCGCTGTTTGGCTTCCTTTCGCCAGAGGTGGAAAGAGTCAAACATTGCCGGCCGGGCTTTCTTCTTAAATAGCGCAACTTCCAAATTATCTAAAATATTTAATTCGAAACTACCATGTTGGGGCCATCGTAAAACACCATTTTTCTTTGTATAGCGAACCCATACTTCATTATAAGTAATAGGACCCACTCCGTGTTTTGAATAGAGCTCATAAGTCAGAGTTCCAACCGGAGGTATCGGACACGAATCCTCAAATCGGGAATCCCTGTTGCAACCACAACTAAACCATTTCCTAATTTTGCTAAGACCAGGCATCTTATAGCTCACTAATCTAGCTTCAAACTTCAAGGGGTTATCAACTATTGATACACTCGTAAATATACGAGCCCCTCGGCTTCGACTATTGCAATAACCGAATCAAAACTAAGGACCAAAACAAAGATCGTGGGAGCGACCCACTTATACTTAACCAAAGTATCTGTCACGCCACCAGAATACCGTCTATCGTCTCGCTCTACAAAGGATCAATCAAGGGTCCAAGACAGGGCGACAGTCAGGGCAGCAGTCCTTCGTAGCCGTTGGAAAGCGGGAAGCCTCGCAGTAAAAACGTTCGGTCCACGTCGACATACAGGGGTCGATGAAGTGGTTGGCCTTACTCCAGAATTTCCTCACGGGGCTCCTCACGATCCTCAGGCTTGGACCGGTACCGCTGAAGTCGCCCCACCGTTGGGCGCCAACTGAAGAACCGGGTTTTCTTAGAATCCAGTGGTGCCAGGGACACACCCGAAGTCTTCGGATTCTCCTGTCTTGGAATACAGAGACACGGAATACTTCTGGATGGCGTCAAAGATCAAATTTATTAGCTGCAGCTAGTAATAGTAAACCAAGCAATACAACACGGTGTACAACTCAGGAAACTGCTCAATTTTCGTACAGCAAGACATCTCTTTTTATACACCATATTCTCATTACAAATGTACACCCACTGCGCAAAATTCTGACCAATAGGACACATTTTCTAACTGAGTATCACATTAACAAAAACCCAATTTACAGTAACTCAACCCAAAAGTTAATTATTAGGACTGTCCCAAATTCAATTTCCACAAGCCAGACAAACCCATAATTGAAAGCACTACCCATGTAATGAAAAGTCGTAAGGAAAGAAACAATTCAGATGTTGAGTAGGATAAGATATGTGCAAGAAACTAAAAGTTAACGATATCCTGAACATTGATTGGCAATTTTAGACAACGATCAGCCAGAGAAATTGGCTTCGTGAAAGGGTCAGTTTCAGGTGACGGGGTCAGCATCCTACAGTTCACTCACAAGTCAGAAAAGGCCTAGTTAATATGTATATGAACAACGAAGCCCACGCAACTTTGTTCGTTCGGTTACCTCCACGGCCTACATGAGGGCAACACAAAAATGGCATCACGAACAATTCAAACAAAATAGAGTCTGGTTCGAAATCACGGAACCTCAAGGGGAGGGCCTCCAGCCAGGGCCAGGTGAAAGTAAGAGCAGCAGAGAGGCCATTGGTGGGCCGATAGGTCAGCTGAGAGAGAGAGGCCATTTGACAAGGTACAGGGAGCAGATCAGCAATGAGAGGCCAGCTAATAGGAAGAAGCAACAGCGAAGCAAATGGGAACCAAGAGGCCAGCCATAGTTGCCAAGGTTTCAGATTGCTATATGTGACATTTTCATAATTCCAATGCAATTATGAGTGACATTTTCAACGACTATGAGTGACACTTTCTTGCAATCAAAATTAAGCAATTTAGACAACGGAAACATAAATATCAGAAATGATGCTCACTGGAGCAACGAGAAACTCCAAGAAGATTTTAAAACTTCAGCATTGCATCAAGAATTGAAGAGCACTTAGATGAGAATGTGCAAGGCACTCTGCTTCTAAGGACGTCATGACACTGACTGACCCCTGGCATCTCCAGCCCTCCCTGAGTTCTGAGGCGCTCCCTAAGTGGAGAGAGAGAGAGTGGAGAGAGAGTAGAGAGAGTGGAGAGAGAGTAGAGAGATTGGAGAGAGAGTAGAGAGAGAGAAGGGAGAGTAGAGAGAGAGAGTGGGGAGAGAGTGGAAAGAGAGTAGAGAGAGTGAGAGGCAGTGGAGAGAGAGGCAGTGGAGAGAGAGACAGTGGAGAGCGACAGGCGAGAGAGACAGTGGAGAGAGTGGAGAGAGACTGGAGAGAGAGTAGAGAGAGTGGAGAGACAGTGGAGAGAGAGACAGAGGAGGGAGAGACTGTGGAGGGAGAGACTGTGGAGGGAGAGACTGTGGAGGGAGAGACTGTGGAGGGAGAGACAGTGGAGAGAGAGACAGTGGAGATAGAGTGGACAGAGTTGAGAGAGAGAATGGAGAGAGAGAGATAGAGTGGAGAGAGAGTAGAGACTGACTGACTCAGAGTCTGAATACTGACTGACGGAGAGACTAACTGGCTGAGAAACTGACAGAGAGAGAGAGACTGACTGACTGAGAGAGAGACTGACTGACTGACAGAAAGAGAGAGATAGAGAGACTGACAGAGAGAGAGAGACCGAATGACTGACAGAGAGAGACTGACTGAGAGAGACTGAATGACAGAGAGAGAGAGAGAGACTGACTCACAGAGAGAGAGAGAGAGAGACTGTGATGGAATTGGGGTCAAAGTGTGTATGAAGCTATGCAATGCCTCTTAGGATTGCTATTGTCTACTAATAAAAATGTATTATCAAAATGTGCTCTTTGTAGTTACATCTGCTTTTGAAATACTGCATTGTCGCACTGTCTAATGTTTTAAAACAGAAACGAGAAGGAGCAGTGGATGCACTTTTGTCAAAACTGAACGATGAGTGGGCCCGATGTATATCATGACAGGAGTCTGCATCAGGAAACCCACCTAAAATTGGGGAAACTTCCCCGGCCTACTGATGGCAGGGACCCTGTAATGAATGGACCACCACCTATGATATCCTGCTGGCAGACTAAGCCCAACCTTTAACTCCACCGCCCAGTGTTAATTATAACTGCTGTATTGGTGACAGTGGCGTAACAATAGCCCCGCATCCCCTGCAGTATGGCGGGTCGCTGGCCTGAGAGCTCTAGACTGGCACGGAGGATGGGAGGGGGGGGGGCCCTCCATGTAGTTTGCAGGGGGCCCCCTCAAGTTTCGTTACGCCACTGGTTGACGCCGTCCCCCCTGCCAAGACATTGGCCCACACAGAAATATGTTTAACTTGTCTCAGTGTCATTTTCAGACACCGGACAGCACCTGCATTTGTTTGCTTTTCATTCTCAGCAGCAACGTGCAGGCAGTTAGGGGGCTTTTTTTTACAACTCCAGCTGTACCAAAGATAAAGGCAGAAGTTGAGGGTCCATCACTCCCCCCCACTTCTTTTATAGTACTTGTTCCCAGGTTTGTGCTCTGCTCAGAAGCTGAGGCGTAGTGTGTCTACTAAGTATGTAAACCCTTTCACCAAGGATCCATGACATTTTGTGATTACCTCCTGCCTTTCCTCCCTGTTAATGCACTTGCTGTGAGTCAGTTTGGTAGTTATGCAGGTGATAGATGGTGTTGATGTGATCTTGAATTTGCGCGTAGACTATTGTTTCCTGTAATCTTGCAGATAAAGGGGAAGTAAGTGAGGGAATGGTATTTGGTAAGGTAATTATGGTCTAATGTAAGAGTCGTTAGAAGTGAGAGGTTCTGACATATCTCAAGATCTTCTGGGAAGATGCACTGAATAAGCGAGGCATTGATGAAGGATAAGTGTGAGACTGAGGAAGTCTGAAGAAACTTCATATCAATATACCTCCACAGATTTTATATAAAAGTGGGAGATCTCTCGGAAATACAATAGTTCACAGCCACTTCACTTATTAGAAAAAGTGTGTTGTTTGCTGGACACGGATTTGTGCAGTCAAATGATCTAAGGCATGTAACAAATGCAAAATTATGAGGATGTACATGAAACTAGATTGGCTGTATAGTTTTAAATTGGCTCAAGAGTCATGCTAGAAAATAAATTTGGCATTTATGTTCTGGGGTGCGCCTGTAAAGAAATCGGAAGCACAATGTGGACCAAAAAAAAGCGCTTGAGCACCTGCAGCCTATAAGGAGAAATGTTCAAAGAAGACAACTAAAGACATCGCAGACCGAGAGACAGAGCAGGGCGAGCCGCAAGCCGTGAGCTAAGCACCGTGAATTGTGGCTAGGAGCTAGGCTTTGTGGTCAAGAGGTGCAGAGGCGAGAGAGACTGGTGAAAGAGACTGGGCAGCTGCGAGTGCCACGAAAGCATCTGAGCAAAGTGCATTGAGGAGCAGGAGAGCCGTGGTCAGGAGCAGAGGTGAGATGCAATTCTACAAACTACCACCCGCTATTCTCCCGCGTTGCCCCCCACCCCACTGCCCCTTCCAGCAGCCTGAAAACACCCGGTAATGCTCGGGACACGGCTTGGAAAACAGCCGTGTTAGTGCCTGTGCCAGAGCATCACTAGGAGCCTCATCAGCAATCGCATCTCCCTCTCCCTTGACTTGCGGACATTGTTTGGATTCCTCCGTCTGCAGCTATCAAAGGGGGGCAGCTACCCACAGAAAAGCTGCATCGTCATTCTTTGAGGAGGAAGCTTTCAGCGAACTACAAGTCCCAGGGGGTGTGTGGACTGAGCCCACACCTGAGCCTGCTTGGCTGATTCACCTGACACCTATATAGCGCCTCGTCGGTCCTGCTACGCAGAACGCGCGTGGGCCCGCGCTGGGCCAAGCCTGGGCCAAGGGCGGGTTCGTTTTAGCCCATTAGTGCCCGGAAGAGGCCGGGCCCCCCTTCTAACCTCAGCGGATCAGCAGGTCTGTTTGGAATCCATTAGTTGCGGTTTATTTGGGATTCTATCATTTTGGGCTTGTTGTTTTTCATCGTACTTAGTCTTACATGAATGTCCAAGGAAAGAGTAGACTTGCACCGGTGGGGGGAAACGTCATGGGGACCCTAGACCAATTTTTAATCAGGGCCAGTTCTGTCCTCGCACATGAGATCGCCCTGACTGAGCGGCGCCTGTAGTTGGATGCTTTACATACTAAACGTTCGTCAATAGGCGGCCTGATATCTGTGCAGAGGCTGGAAGTTCTGACTCTTGTGGTTTAGTGGAAGGTGTTAGTCAGTCTTCAAACGCCTCGCTGGATTTATCAGCAGTTGTGGAGGCCCCGAACAGTGCTCATGTTGTGGATTTGGTTTGCAAAGGTACATCTGCTGGCACCCTAACACGTGTGGTTACTAGGTCTGTGTCTAAAGCCAAACCGCAAATTAAGGAATCTATGGTAACCACGCCGGAGCCATCCACTAAGAGGAAGAGGGGAGAGGGGCTGCAAAGGCAGAAAAGTGCAAAAATCCAGAAGACCAACAAGAATGGCAGAACAGTGACTGTGACACCGCCACTGATAGTAGAGCAGCAGTCTCTAACGTCTATCAAAGGCCCTGTGAACCTTGACCCACTGGGAGTCCCCTCTGAAGCTTTGGAGGTTCTGTGGGTGAAGATGGGGGCCATAATTGTAAAATGTAAATGTAAATGTAGGTGTACTTATATAGCGCAAACCTGTCACCCAAAGGGCATCCTGGCGCTTGCTTAGGGAACCCGTCCTGGTATTCCCCTGTGAGAAACCCCGGCAGGGTTAGTGGAGTGGTGTGGCTCACTGGTTAGAGGCGGCAGACCCGGAAGCAGAGAACGGCCCGGGACCAGGGTTCAATTCCCGACACGGCAGGGTCATGGACCAGGGTCAGCGGACTCGATAATTCTCGCCTCAGTGCCTACTCTAACCAGGGATTACACTCGGCAACTCTGGGCATTAAACTTGCCTCATCTCTACAACGGCCCCCCACAGACGCCGGGGATGCCTGGTTTCACCTTGGAGATACCCAGAAGGGACCATCTCACAGGGAAAGCCAGGACGGGTTCCCCAGCGGTCTTCAGCGCCGGGACGCTTACGGGCAGCTGTGCGCTTTACAAGTCCCAAACATTTACATTTACATTCACAAGGTGAAAGCCAGGCATCCCGCCGCGAGGGCCCGTAGTGGAGATTAAGCAGCTATTGCCCAGAGTTGCAGAGTGTGACCCCGTGATTCGAGTAGGCACCGGAGCGAGAATTGTCGAGTCCGTGGAATTTTTGAGCCTGAGACCCGCCGAGGCGGGGAATCGAACCCTGGTCCACGGTCGATCTCAGCTTCCGGGTCTGCCGCCTCTAACCACTGAGCCATGCTTCTCCATAATTGAGTCATCTCTTTCTCCTATCATCGATAGGCTAACTCGTATTGAAAAAAGATTGACTCATTTTAAATTACATGTTGTGCCCAATCTTCACAATATTGAAGCCTCCTTGCTAAAAATGGTTGCGGGCAATTGAAATTCAATCAAATGTACTGAGAAATTCTGTAATTCCAGATCCCCTTCCGCCGACTACTTTAATATCCAATTCTAGGGTTCCATCTTCAAGTAGATCCAGTTCCTGCTGGGGGTTGGTAGATCTGGTTGGCCAGGTGGGTGAGGACGGGAACATCTCTAGTGAATTTGCCCAGTTAATACCGAGTTCCCCAAGGCAGGCAGGTAATAGACCCCGGGGTAGTCTAGCAAGTAACATCACACACAACTGCTCTAAACATGGTTTGGGCACTCGATTAATGCCAGTTAATGGACAGCCCGGCCGAAATCCCCTCGCTACGCACATTGGTTTGGCCCACAGCTTTGTTAAGGATAGCCTCGGGGTAATGCACTTACCACCAAACACTGCCCCTTTGGTAGTGGTCCTGAGGAACGTACCGACCTTACAAGTCTGGCATCTTGAATCAACTGACCAGCCGATGGCCAAAACCATGCATTAGCTTACAGCTCAATTAAATCTGGTGGGGGCTTGGGGCTGGGACATCTGTAATCAAACGATAATGGCAAGACGGGTCTCCTGGAAAGGACATTCTACGAAGGCCAACTTTAATAATGGGCCGGTTGTAAGATTTTTACTGGAGCAACTAGGGAGCAGAAGGCAAGAGTGTTACTATGGGGAAATCTCCCTTCTACCAATAGGGTTTTTTTATATACCCGACCATCCCTCCCAGTTGGGGGGGGGAGGTCAGGGTGTATTAAATAGACCCATAGGGAGATCTTCTGACCTTGAACTAGCCAATAGATTTGCCCCTTTGTCAGGTTTAGATACCTGCGATTGACTTTCACCAGTAGATGCCCTAGTGATAAAGGATGTCATGAGCCAACCTGTTGTTTCTCCTCTGTCTGAGACAAGTCGACAGTCAGTGGTGAGTACATTGGCGGTTAGTCCCATTATATCTGAAGGTACTAATATTGGCAGTGTCGGCCGCTCTTTTGTCCCATGTTCTGTCAACCAGGGTAGAGTTGAACAAGTTGGTGATTACACCCACGAATGCAGAATTTTCAGCTGGAATATTGCTGGTTTAAGATCCAAGAGAGACGACCCTAACTGGCTATCCTTCATAAAAACATATGATATAATTGCCCTCCAGGAGACCTGGGATTGAAGTACCGCAAAAATAATTACAACCCAATCGAGCTATACTTACAAATAGCCCCGATACCAATTACCAATAATCAGTCAGTTGGCAGTGTAGAAGGTCCAATCGTTTATTACAACAAACATAAAACTCTGCCAGAGGAGCTCCTTGCGACCTAACCCCACGAGGTCCGCTAAGAAGACTGCTGGCACATTGTCAACCGATCACATATATACTGTTACATTTCGAAACCGTTACCCAAGAAGGAAAAATACAAGTTGGTACAGGTTGGTGCAGAGGAATGACCATATATGGAACACAAAGCCTGTTCAGTTTAGCTCAGCTCATTATAGCAAGGTCGAGAGGATGACTCCCTTCTGCTAGCTCCGAAAGAGTCCGGACAGCGCCTCCTGGAATGTGCTCATCCAGCATACCCCCACCTACAACCTTGACAGGCCTAACATGCAGAAGCAGCAGTTGGCTACAATTATACTATTTCTCAGGGGAACAGTTTCCTCTAACTGTAATGGTGAGGTTTCACTAATGCAAAGAACAAACTAGGCCACAAAATGGCGTCTGGTAAAGTCAAGCGGCATATGCTATGGTTAGGTGTTAGAGTGCGTGAAAAGCGTATACTAATCCCGAGGTTGCCACACATTGCGTGTTTATTCGGATGTGGATCCCTGGATTGGCCGAATAGGTGCATCACGCTAATAATAATGAAAACTACATGTTTTACTAGGCCCAAATCAAGTTCTGGTTCCTCAAACCCTCCTTTTAGCGTGATGTAGCTAACTAAAGTAGATATTAATCCTGGAAAATCTCATCGTTGATGGCCATTAATTCACGAATCTCCTGTTGCAGCATCTGAGCTTTAGAAGGAACAGGAGATGGGTTGTGCATTGCGGACACTTTAGTGGCGCAGTAGGAGCAACAAGCCAGACCACATTGCATACAAAGGCAGCAAGTAAAGATGATACCGGCCGCTCCAGCTACAATCATCAATAGCTTCCAACCCCAAGTCGAAAGAAGTCCCCAGAACCAGCCAGAGAGTGCCCAGGACCCATTCTCAGTGTGCATTTCTGCCGCAATGCGATGCAATTTCTGAATCGCTAAATGAACCGTGGGGGCGGAGCCTGGAATGTACACACAACAGGAGCTGCCGATCACTCTGCATGCTCCCCCTCGATCAGCTAAGATGACGTCAAGAACCATCCGGTTCTGGAGCGAAACGAGTCTCGTGGCCTGAAGCTCTACAGTAATATTAGTCATAATCTTGGTGGTGATATTAATGACATTCTCTACTATTCTGGACAATCGTCTAATTTCCCTACTATTGAATATCGGCCCCCAGAAGGGGACCAATCCTTTACTAAAATCCGTGAACTGCTGCAAGGAGGTGTCCGTCTGGTCCACCTCAGTCATCCCAAGCTGTCTTCGTTGCCTATTCGAAACTACTTTCAGGCTGTGAAGTTGGTGCGTTTTATGGTAGTCTGATGGCGCTATGTATACAGGGGGGTACAGGAAAGACAGGTAGCACTGCCCTGCCCATCCCCGTGGTAACCAAGTGTAAGCATTTTCCCCACAAATGAAATATACATTTGGTGGTGTTAACAGCGGAGGGCTGCTGAAAATTTTCATTCTATAGGTATAATTGCAGATGCTATTTCCAACTTGAACATGTCCCATACCCTGCACACAGAAATCGGAGAAAGTATTCAAAATAGGGACGGGCATAATGTGCTCACTAGTGACGTTTCTGGTAACGAAATGCTGAAAGTACTGAGAATGATTAAAATTAGCAAAGTCATAAAGCTCGTCCTTCAACCAAGTACTGTTTTCATTAGTAGAATACAGATTCATACATGCATCTGGGTCCAGGGATCCCTCTCCTCCATTTCCAGCAGGGTCAAAACCTTGGTGTGTTTCAGTATATGCTAGGATCATATTGTAATCCTTTTCTGAATATTGTTTGGGGTTTTCCACATAATGGTTATACATAGCAGAAAACATTTGAAACCACGCTTCACAGCTACCTAAGTAAGAGAAAGGTAAGGAAAGGAATAAATCGTGCTTATGCATAACTGATGGCAAAAGGCCTCAAACCCAACAATCGGTTAGATTAGTAGTACTATGAGTTTGGTGGAGCATTTCTACAAATACGTTCTTTGCATAAGTCTGGCGATGTCTTTCTTTATGTGGAGCTAAGGTGAACATCAAGTCCTCAGGCGGGGCAATGGTAGAAGGCATCATAGCTTGCATAGGATACTTATATTCTAAATATACGAATATACTCATAAAAATAGCTAATATAACTTCTATTACTAACACAAAGGCTACTTTTACACACATGGTCCAAGCAGAAAACATTGGCTCATAAAATGGCAAATATCGGGGCACAATAGGACGCTCTTCTTCAAGTACAATACGACCAAAAGGGTACATTCCTAACTAAAAGTCCAAAAACTAAACTCGGGCGCAGCAGTCCGTCCTGCCAGAGGGTTCTTCTCCCTGTGTCCGTCAGAGTCTCACAGGTAGACTCCTATAGTTCATCTCAGGAAAACAAAACGCCGTTCTCAAGGGAATCCGATGTACAACCTGGCCAGTTACAAGTGTCAGTCTTTCTTTCTGAACAGAACACAACAACAAAGTTCCAGCTCTCTACGGGTTCAGTCCAGTGTCTCGCTTGGTACCTCAGACTTGGAATCTAGCAAACCCTTTCTATTCAAGACTTTCCTTATCTCCTAGCAGTGGTGTCTGAGGCACTGTGATGTTTTCTTGGCCGTAGGTTGTATCGCACATGACCCGGAACTTCCTGATCAGGAAATAGCAAAGAAAGTTCTTTCCCTTCATCGGAGCCCCTGCTCGCTGGGGTATCAATGACAGGATTAGGGGCAATTGCAGATTCAGCTGGGACCGGTTCGCCCGATCCCGTCACTCCCTCTTCTTGCCTTTGCTCTGGTTCACAGGTGTCGGAAAAGGGAACAGTTGTAGTGGCTCTCTCAGTTTCCTGACTCAAAATTCCACCAGAATGCTGCTGATCATAAGGAAGCGGGAGCGGCAGTCGCTTAAGATGGGAGACGTGGATCCAGTGCTTCTTCCCATCCACTTTTACTGCCGTCCGCGTTGCAAGCAGGACTTGGTGAGGTTCCGACCACCTCGGGGCCAGGCTGGTGTCCCGCTCGTACTTCTTGACCAGTACCCGCTGGCCGGGTTCCAAGCGATGTCCGTGGGCCTCTGGCGGAGGCCGCAGTACAGATGCTACCTGGTGATGAATAGAACGAAGGTCTTTAGTCAAGGTATACAAGTAATCGATCAGCATAGGGTATTCAACATCAGTGAAAGACCATGGTCTGGGTACCCCCCATATGTTAGCTGGCCACCCGAAAATGACCTCATAGGGAGAGAGACCAGAACGTGAATGAGGAGTAACTCGTAATGACATGAGAGCCAAGGGTAGGGTACCAGGCCATTTTAAACCAGTGCTCCCTTGGATTTTTGCCATTTTTAGTTTTAATATACCATTATATTTTTCCACTAGTCCTGCTGACTGGGGGTGTCGGGCTGCATGGAATTTCTGTCGTATTTGTAGCCCATCACAGATATGTTTAACGAGGGCCCCATGAAAGTGTCCCCCGTTGTCTGACCAAATCAAACGGGGCAAACCATATCTTGGTTTAAATTCTTTGATAAGAGCCTTTGCTGTAGCCAAGGCGGTGTTTTCTTTAGTTGGGTAGGCCTCAACCCATATACTAAAGGTACAAACTACCACCAAAACATACTTTAAGTTGTTGACGCGCTCCATGTGGATATAATCCATCTGGAGCACTTTAAATGGTAAGGTTGGAGGTGCAAAACTTCCACTCAAAACATTTTCTGCCTTCCCTGGATTGTGATGCAAACATACCATACAGTATTGAACCAAACGGACAGCCGTCCATTGTATGTTGGGGTTATTCCATACTGGATCTAACACAGCACAAATTTCTTTAGCTCCGATATGGGCCGGACCATGGGCCATGGTTACAACGGCTTGTACCAATGCATTGGGTAATAGCCATCTCTGCTTTTCTGTCAAATCAATCCAACAAATATGTTCATCTAATCTCCCCACTTCTTGCTCCCATCGTTCCAATTCTACTGGAGTGGCTTCTTTCTGTATTTCCTTAACGCTCTCTATGGTATTATCAAACAAATCAGATTCCTCCACCCATCTTGCAGAAGTCGTCACAAACATGGTCGATATTGTGGACTGAGCCGTTTGCTGGGCAACCTGGTCAGCAAACGCATTCCCCTCGCCCACTTCATCCACCACCGCCTTATGGGCACTGCATTTGATTATGGCTAGTTTTTTGGGCAAGGTTAGGGCATCAAGTAATCGTAACACCAAAGGACCATTCTGTATTTTCTGACCGTGAGAGGTGAGGAAACCCCGCTCCATCCACAGCCGCCCAAAGCTATGGGCCACGCCAAAGGGGTATTGGCTGTCTGTGTAGATGATAACCTCGAGTCCCTCACTTAATTCACAGGCTCGTAATAATGCCACCAGTTCAGCAGCCTGGGCTGACCGGTGGGGAACTCGAGATGTTTCAACTACCGTTTTCAAGGTGGTGATTGCATATGCAGCTGTTGTTGTTCCATCTGCTAACTTGAAACAAGACCCATCCACATATAACTCCCCCTGAGGGTCAGATAGAGGAATGTCTGTGAGGTCAATCCTGCCCTTCGTTTCTTCTTCAGTTCAGAATATGCAATCGTGTACATCATTTGTAATTTCAGCAGAAGGGAGTGGCAACAATGTGGCAGGATTTAACGTGGAACATCGAGTAATCGTAATATGTGGGGCAAATAGTGTCAATTCGTAACCAGTGAGGCGTGCACTCGTAAGATGCTGTGTCTTAGTTTTATTTAGCAATGCATCCACAGCATGCGGCACCATCACTGTTGAGCTGGAATTTAGAACGAGTCCCTCCGACTGTCCGATAGCCACCGCGACAGCTGCTGTGGCCCTCAGACAGCTAGGAAGTGCTCTGGCAACATTATCCAATGTGGCCGACAAATAAGCGCAAGGTCTTTGCTTACCACCAAATCCTTGCGTTAACACTGAAAGTGAACAACCGTCGACCTCATGTACATATAGTACAAAGGGTTTACGGTAATCAGAAGTACCCAAGGCTAGTGCAGAACAAAGAGCAGATTTCAAAGAGTCAAAAGAATGCTGAAATTCGTCTGTCCAAGGGAGGGGTTCATGCACATCTTTAGTGGTTAAATGCAACAAAGGTTTAGCAAGAAGAGAAAAATTAGGTATCCATTGGTGACAGTAAGAAGTGATGCTAAGAAAAGCACAAACTTCACGTTGGGTGCAAGGAACAGACATGTTAGAGATAGTAGTAATATGTTCAGGAGTCAAACGCCTACCCTCCTTTGATATTAGATGACCTAAGTAGGTCACCTCCTGTCAACAATATTGAAATTTGGACAGGGACACCTTATTACCTTTCGCCGCCAGATGGTGCAGTCATTTAACAGTGGCATCTTTACAGCCTGCTTCAGTGTCAGACGCTATTAACAAGTCGTCCACATATTGCAAGAGCACATTGCCTGCGGGCAAAACTAAATCATCCAACAGAGCCTTAAGGGCCTGACTATAGATACTCGGACTCTCCGTATAGGCTTGAGGTGCACAACAGAATCTAAAGCTTCGGCCAGATAACGAGAAGCCGAAGATCTGCCTGCTATCACTATGAATCGGGATACTGAAGAAGGCGTTCTTCAGATCGATAACCGAAAAATATTGGGCCGTTGGTGGGATCATCGTAAGTATAGTGGTGATATCTGTCACTACAGGGTACTGTGGTACTACAATCTTATTAACTTCCCGCAGGTCAATGACAAAACGATACGCATCAATATTTCCCTGAGGTCCTGACTCGGGGGATTTCTTCAAAATTGGGAGAATCGGGCTGTTACAAACATTTGCAGCTGTTTCCTCAACCACCCCTTTGTCAATTAAGTCCTGAATGATTGAGAGCAAGGCTCGCTCGCTAGCCGGCGAAATCTTATACTGAGGTATACGGGGCAATTTCACACCAGTTTTCAACGTAATGTGGACGGGCGGGATGTCTAATTTACCAACATCCGCATCCCCGGTGGCCCATAGGGTGGCAGGGACAGCATCAAACTCAGGTGGAAGGGGTTCATTTTTAGCAAAACATTGTTTCATACTGTCAGCATAGGGTTGCATTGTTAAATAAACACCGTCCGGGGAGCAATAGATTTTTGCATTCAGCTTTTTCAACATAACCCAGTAAATTCTCACCACAATGCGAAGTCAATAGAAAGGGTGAATCAATAGTAGCAGGACCAATAGTGAAGGGGAGGGGCTTAGAGATGGGGCTTACCACTGGAACTCCTGAAAATCCCACAGATACATTATTTTGCCCGGACAGAGCCGCCCCTGTTATGTTATGTTATGTTATGTTAAGGTGTGCTTATAAAGCGCTCTGTCACCGTGGGTTTCCTGGCGCTAATCTGAGACTGAGGGAGGCGAAGAGAATTAACCGGATTGTGGGAAAAGCCAAGTTTTTAAGGATTTACGAAATTGGATGAGCGAGTTGGAAAATTTAAGCGAGGGAGGAAGAGAGTTCCAGAATTTGGGGGCCAAGAGAGCAAATCTCCGGCCACCAATTCTGCAGAGTTTAAAAGAGGGAACAACCAGGAGGCGGAGGTGAGAAGATCTGAGGTTACGTGAAGGGCAGTAAGGACTAATAAGAGATTTCAGAAAGGCAGGGCATGGGCCGGTTAGGGATTTGAAAGTGAGGCAGCCGATCTTGAAGGCTACCCTCGAAGTGACAGAAAGCCAATGTAATTTGGTGAGAAGAGGTTTGGCGGATTGCCATTTCGGGGTCCCGAAGGCCAGTCTCGCCGCTTGGTTCTGGACGATCTGTAGTATAGAAAGAAGGGCCTTGGGCAGACCATGATAAAGAGAATTCGAGAAGTCCAAGCGGGAGAGGATAAGAGCCATGATGACTTGAATCAGGGCTTCGGGAGTCAAGAGATAGGCCACCTTTCTGATCCTGCGCAGCTGATACATGCAGGAGGAGACCACCATCCCTATTTGGGGTTTAAGGGATAGCTCGGAGTCAATAGTGACCCCGAGACGCTTCACCGAGGCCACAGGGGTGGGAGAGGGGCCAAGCTCTGCCGGCCAGAAATGCGGACCCCAGTGAGTGGAGCTCTTGCCAGGGAGAAGGAGCTCCGTCTTCCCAGGATTCAATTTAAGTTGGTTCTGGCTCATCCACTGAAGAATGTGGACCATAGCCGCCTGGAAGTTAGAAATAGCGGAAAGAGAATCAAGAGGAAAGATGAGTTGCAGGTCGTCAGCGTAATTAAAGACGGTGACGTCCCACTGTCTCAGAGAAAAAAGAAGAGGTTGAAGATATAGATTGAAAAGAAGAGGAGATAAGGAGGAGCCCTGGGGGACCCCGCAGAGTGAGCGCTCCTTAGGTGCCCTAAAAGTACCCAGGCTGACTGTCTGAGACCTCCCGGTCAAGAAGGATTCGACCCATGCCAGCGCCAGGCCCTGGATGCCGGCCTGCTCGACACGGTGGAGAAGGATGTTATGGTCCACCGTGTCGAAGGCGGCCGACAGATCTAAAAGGACCAGGGCCTGGGGGATACCCCTGTCAACGCCGTCTCTGAGAGCATCCAGTACGGCCAGGATCACTACCTCCGTGGAGTGGCCAGATCTAAAACCGGCCTGGTTGGCTTTGAGAAAGTTGGAGCTCTCGATGAACTGAGAGAGACAGGCGGTAACGTGGGCTTCCAGAATTTTAGAGAAGTAGGGCAGGAGGGAGATAGGCCGGTAGTTTGCCAAGACTGCGGGGTCGGCTCCAGGTTTCTTCAGTAGAGGCACCAGAACGGCTGCCTTGAAAGAGCTAGGCACCGAGCCAGAAGAGAGAGAAAAGTTCAACAGAGGGAGAATAGTGTCAGGAAGAGAAAGGCATATGTCCCGTAGTATGGATGGTGGACAGCAATCGTCCGGAGAACCGGATTTAACCCGAGCGGCCAATGTGGCCAAAGATTTTGAATCAAGAAGGGGGAGATGTGTGAGGGAGAGGGTATTGGGGGGGGGACAGACAGAGTCAGTGCCAGGAGAGGTGGCCGGAATAGTGTCCTTGATCATAACAATTTTCTCTAAGAAGAACGTGCTGAGGGCATTGCATGACTCCTGTGTAGGAGCCTGGGTCGGGAGCGTCCTGGAGTCGGAGGTAAATTCGTCAAGGACTCTAAAGATCTCCTTTGATTTACAAGGGGCAGATAAAATTATTTTAGAGGCATATGCTATTTTGGCCGCAGTGATGGCTTTTTTGTATTTATTGCGAGCGGCCACATAAGTGTCTCTGCGCGTGGGGCAGTAGGCTCTTCTCCACTTGCGCTCCAACTGGCGTAGCTCCAGGTGTTGGGTTTTTAGTTGGAGGTTGAACCATTTGTGGGCGTTTCTATGCCGAGAGCGGGGAAACTTGGTTAACGGAGCAAAGATATCGCTAGCTGACGTGAGCCAGTGGGAGATGTTACCGTCTAGCTCATCGATGCGGATATCGTTAGGGAAGGAGGGACAGGACTGAGACAGATGGGAGAGAAATTTAGAAGAGTCGACAGCCCTCCACTTGCGGGCGACACCACCCTCCAGAGGGGGGGGCCTGATGTTGCCATCGACAGAGATTGTAGTCTCGATCAAGGAGTGGTCAGACCACACACAGGGAGTGATCTGCGGGCAAGAAGACTTCACCCCATGAATCCAGATGTGGTCGAGGATATGGCCACCGCTATGGGTGGGGAACTTAAGAAGTTGTGTAAAGTTTAGGCTCGAGAGAGTTTCAAATAGCTCAGTGGCGTGCGGCCCGGCGTCCTTGTGTTGGAACCAGTAATTAAAATCGCTGAAAATGGCGACACGAGGGGAGGAAGTGGTGAGATTAGCAAGCTGCTCAGTGAAGGATGAGGGTAAAGAGGGCATAGAGAGAGGGGGGCGGCCCCTGGAACCAATGATCGAGCAACCGAACTGTTCATTGCTCCCGTGTCAATCAGGAAATTCTCAGAAGTCCCCATCAATTCCCCTTTCACATAGGGTCCTTGTTGATTGACTGGGATCAACACTTGGCCCCTACTCTGTCCCTGGCTGTCCTATGGGTGGACATACCCATCCTGATCTCCAAATGCGTAATCCTCATTATAGTATTGTCTACCCTGGGGGTTATCAAAATGGTTCAGTTCGGACTTGCCTTGAGCTGCCTCTTCTCTATGCATATCACTCCGGTCTGGGCCACCTCTCCCACGTCCTCGTCCCCGAACCGCTCCGTTCTGGGCAAGCAGTAACGGACACTGAGCTTTCCAATGTCCTTCCTGTTTACAATAAGCACACTGATTCAATCCTAATGGCTGGACCGCGCCTGCGCCTCTGCCTGTCCCCACCTCTCTAGATACTGGCCCTCGGACTCTCCTCCCTCCTCCTTGTCCTCGAACGACTTGCTGTAACAATACTCGGGTTTTGAGATCCTTAGCTTTCTTCTCTACTTTATCCTTGCTCTCATTCTCCCTATGCTCGTAGTATTGGACCATGATTAATATCACGGAGGGAGTGGAAGTAGTCCAGGTACTCTCGGCAGCTTGCAATCGCGTCGAAATTTGAGGTGTCAAATTGGTTATAAACCTATTCACAAACAACCGGACCCCGCCTTCTGTGGCTAGTTCCTGTCCACTAAAATCAATAAAGACTCCTTCGAATCGGGTGAAGAAATCGGAAACACTTTCGTCTTTCTTCTGCCTACAAGCTGTCCATTTATCCCAGTCAACCTTCCGGGGGGGAATCAGGGTGTGCATGTAAGCTATTATTTTAGCTGGCAAAGTAGTAATTTCATTTCTAGGCTTATCTCCAGGTTTGCGATCCCGGTCCCAATCTTTCAGCTCATTCCAAGTTCCCCCTAGTTCTGCTGCGTGATCAGTGTCATGAACCTGTCGCCATTTATCAACCGGGACCAACAACCCGAAAAACAGTTCTACATCTGCTAACGTCATTACAGCCGAGGCTGCAGCTTCAGTTAGCTCTTTATAGTAAACGGTGGGGTTCTTGCGGGGGTCAGGTAATTGCGATTTTAAAGCAAGAACCTCACTTCGCTTCCATGGAGTATACACCCATTGTTCCTGAAACCGGGCCTCTTCTCGAGCTTTTGTAATCTGGTTACCACCATCACGTGTTTCAGGAACTTCGGGATGAAAAATAGGGTGTACTTCCCTCATGGGATGCTCAGAATCCCAATTGGGACTTTTCACAAACATCCTGCCCCGATATCGTACTAAGGTTTCTACATTCTTGTACACCTCCACTGGACTAAGATCGAACTTGTGAGCTCGATCCCGGATATCATACAGTATCTGGGGTGCCATTCCGTCCTGAAAGCACCCTTCCCAGGCATCAATAAGATAGCGGGACATTTGGTGCAAAGCATGTTGTTGCATAACCGGTTCTAGATCCTTTATAGTACTCCACAAGTCAGCTATCGTATAAACATCTTTCCACATCCATCTAACTGCCTGATCTGTTATAGCCTCTTTCTCATTGTAGTCCAAAGAGGCTCTTGTAAACAACCGTCTCGCATTCATACCACCGGGTTCTCCCAATGGTGTGCGCTCCCTATCATCAGGGGTCGTACCAGCTGATTGGGAGGTCCATATGGGACTCGGGACTGTCAAAACCATACGGGAAGTTCCCGGGGGTTGCCGTGTGTCAGGGATAAGGGTAGCCGTGTCTCTCGATGAGGTAGGAGTGGTACGAGACGTACCTAAGGGAGCGAGAGACACGTCTGCCTCCGGGGCAGAGGCCAAGGAGGCGATAGCTGGCTGAAGTGGTACTGCAGGATATATGCGTTGAGGCGCATACGGTGGGGGTGGCCGTACATTCAATAACTCTTCTATCTCATCTTCCGCTTCATTTCGGGTCACATAACTCTTGTCTACTTGTAACCTAAACTGCCTATCTGCACACTCGATATTTTGCTCGGTCTGGTTTATATCATGAGCAATGGCTTTCTGAGTTATAGTCTGTCCTTGCTGTATCTTTATTAATTTCTCAGCCCGTATGCATCTCCGCTTTGCCTCTTTCTGCCATTTATTAAGAGTATCAAACATAGACTGTCTACTGCGTCTCGCAAATAGACTCTCCTGCAAATACTGGATCTTCTTTTCATCAAAAGATCCTGTCTTCGGCCATTGTAATTCCACGTTATCTTTAGTGTACTTATTCCATAAAGAATTAAATAGGAGTGGGCCAATACCATGTTTACAGTACATATCATGGCTGGGAGTTCCCTCTGGAGGGGCTGGCTGACTTTCATACAGTCTTGTAGCTCCTTGGCCAATACAGCCGAAGCATAACTTACTAAACAGGGCATTGCCCTTTCTCTAAATTTTAACGACTTCCAGCTGAAAAGGAAAAGGGTTATTTACAATATTCTCATACACATGGCCATGCTTTCAATCGTATTCATCTTACACAAACAAATTAATCACAAATTTCATTAACATAAAGGACGAACAAACTTATTCCGAACAAAAGGTGGAGCCCGTCGAC
This sequence comes from Lissotriton helveticus, assembly GCF_964261635.1. Lineage (NCBI taxonomy): Eukaryota > Metazoa > Chordata > Amphibia > Caudata > Salamandridae > Lissotriton > Lissotriton helveticus. Next base: position 302,147,730 of record NC_136073.1, on the reverse strand, counting down.
TCCCACCTATGGAGAACTCTTTTCCAAAACCTCCAAAACTAGGAGGACCCAAGCAACAAACTCAAACAGTCTTGTCCTTAGACTGCCTAGAGATGGCCACACAGGTTTCTTCAAACCACAGACCTACCTACAGACCATCTGGCAACATTCATGGTTCACCTCCTGGACTATTCTGGCTGAGCCCGCTTTTTCAAGCACCGCTCCAGATTTGTCCGAGTGCTACGCAATCTCAGCTGCCAGCGTTTCCGAGAGCTGTCCGGCCGGGTGTAAACCTGTCCCACAGGTTACACCGAGGCGTCTGGTCCCAATCTCTAGTTATTCCAAAATCCAAAACAGAGGCGTCTGCCCGTGCAGTCTCATTACTGCCCCGTCAGACCCTCCGTTCGAGTTCTCCGTGACCAGAAGTCACCAAATTCCAAGTTCCAAATTCAAATCCAAAGGATATCCGACACAAAACAAGACAAATCACTGACCTGGTGCACTCAGGCTCGATTGCACGTTCTCCACTGCAAATTCCTGTAGACCAAAACAGTCCGTTCTCGGGTTACACCCAAAAGGACTCCGGCGTGGGGTCACTAGCAGCTGGGGCTCTCTCGATCGGGAGAGCGGAGCAGGCCCCAAATTCTTCGGTCGATACCCCTCCCCCCGATCAAAATCAACCTTTCCAATGTCCCGTTCCTTTCTGATTACAGAGGGACGACCCCAACACGGAGTCCCGGCGGAGTCGCCAACTGAAGTACCGCTACTCCTTTCTTTGGACTTAAGAGGCTCTGTAAAAAGGTTAGAGCTAGACTCTCCCCACTGCATGATACTGGGGCTTAGTAAGCAAAATTTCCCAAAGCTCTTGTTAGTGAATATTTACGGGGGAGTGTGACTATGTAAATCAGCACTTAAGTACTTTGAATCTTTTTATTACCAATTATAAGTTAAAGCAATCCACTTCCTTTTATGTTTTATTAATGGGTGATTTTAACACACATTTGTGTGATTTACATTGTTCATTAGATGATCTGTATGGTTTTAATTTTGCCAAGATCCCCTCACATTTTGAGCACACTACACGGGGCGAGGGTTTTGAGTCTCTTTTAACTGATGTTGATCTTTTTGAAGCTAGTTTTCTCAAGATCGGTGCCCCACGTTTAAAGCCAAGGCTAGTCCTACTATTATAGATTATATTTTTTTGTCCCCCTCGTTACTGAATAAGGTTATTTTCTATAATGCTCAGTAGTTTCCTTTGAGCGATCATAATCCGGTTATCCTTATCCTGGATATTACCTGTGGCATCCTGAGCAAAGGTAGCAAGAACTGGGTTCCAAATAAGTTGCTACCCTGTGACCAGGGAGGAGGCTTAGATGGGCCAATGTAACTCCAGATATCTTTTTAAAGGGCCTATGTGAGAAATGCAGGGATAGTATTGCTATTTGCACTGACCCTCTAAGCACCAAAAATGAGGTACTTAGAGCTTTTGAGGGAATTTGTACTCAGATAGGCCGTGATTTAAGTATAAAAACTAAAATGAGATCCAAGTGTGGCCCTAAGTGGTTTGACGAGAAATGCTCACAAGCTCCCCGCTCTTTAATGTTAGCCTTGAAAAAACAACCACGGGATAGGGATTTGATAGCCGTGAGGAGGAAGCAGTATAAGCTAGTACTGCACAGTCGGAAAAAAGAAATCCTGGATGAGGCGTGGAATTCACTGTTGTCCGTGGAGGTGTTAAGGGATAGTTCCAGGTTCTGGACTATCATAAATACCCCCTTTCTTTGGGGGAGGATGATGAGGCACTGGAGTGTAATATTACAGAAGCCCAATGGCTTTCTCATTTTGAAGCGATTTATGAGGCGAGGGGGACCTCGGAATGCACTTCCTGGTCCTCATTTCATCAAGATAGTACCACGCTTGAGTTTAATGAGGGGAAAATTGAGAAAGCCATAAGAGACACTGCTAGTAATAAAGCGTCGGGACCAGATGGTGTTCCGGCAGACCTCTATAAAAGCAACCCTCATTTCTGGGCTAAAATCCTTGCTAATGTCTTTAGTGCTGTGGGCACAGCTGGTTTCCCGGCCTCCTGGTCAAAATCAATTATTATTCCCATCTTCAAAAAGGAGCAGCAAGAGGATCCTCGGTGTTATAGGCCGATATCTCTTTTTGGTTCCTCTGTGAAAATTCTTGGAAAGGTAATTTTAACTAAAATCACAGAGTGGGTACATGAGAGGGGGATCTTGTCTAATATGCAATATGGTTTTAGATGTGGCAGGAGCACCATGAACCAGTGTTTAAATTTGCATTTATTGATAGGCAAATACACTATGGCCAAGGAGGGCTGCCTGACGATGGCTTTTATGGATTTGTCCAGCGCGTTTGACTTGGTACACAGGTCAAAGCTCTGGAATATTTTATCGGAAAAGGGTCTTGACCCCTGTCTAGTTTATTTCTTAGCTAACCTTCATCAAGATCTTACAGCTTCGGTCCGAATAACCCGGGCTGGTGATTGCACCAGATCTTTTAACTCTGGCAGGGGCATCTGACAGGGATGTATTTTAGCGCCCCTACTTTTTACCCTTTACATTACTGATCTGGACAAAATGCTTGTGGAGGCGGCTTTGGATATTCCTTGTGTGGGAGACTGGTTTATCCCTGTACTCCTATACACGAATGATGCTGTACTTTTAGCCCGTACTGCGGTGGGCCCCAGCGGCTCCTAGATGCTTTCGGGACGTTCATGCACTCACTGGACTTAATCGTGAATAACGGAAAGTCACACACCATGACAGTAGGTCACAGAGCTAGAAAAACATTTATTGTAATGGAGTGGAAGTTTCCCCCGTGTTCTCTTTCACTTACTTGGGAGTCCTATTTGATGATAGGTCATCCTGGGTCCCGCAACAAAAAGTTAAAAAGAATGCAGTTGTACGAGCTTCCTCATCTCTTTTAGGGTTTGCACAGAAAGCTGAAAAAAAATTCCTTCGGAGTCTTCTGTCTGTACCAAAACTACCCCAATGTATGCTATTCAGCAGGACTTAGGGCTAGGCTATGTCCCTGATATTTTGAATACAGCTCCGTTGCTTTGCTGGCTCAAAACTTGGCTGAACCATGACTTAACCCTGAATCACATGATTTTACAGGACTGTGTTAAATTAGATAAGTCCTCAAAAATCATATGGCTCTCTTATGTCAAATGTATGTTTTTTAAAATAGGACGGGCAGAACTTTATGATGAACCTGATAAGATCAAGAAGGAGGATGTGTTGTGGGTAAAACTGAATTTTAATAAAGTTTTGATGATGGAGCGAGAAGAACAGGAGCTATGTAAACCTCTAGTTAAGGCCTATTACCTGTTAAAGACATCAATTAACATGGAACCTTATTTATCAATTGTTAACAAGCCCTACCATCATTGGCTCCTAACTAGGCTCCATTTTAACTTGATTCATCTCACATTGGGGGATTAATGGGAATGGTGTAACCCTGTTGACGCTGAACCCTGCCAATGTGATAATTTCTCAACCCAGGACACCTTACATTTTATGATGTTCTGTGACTTTTATTCCAATATTCGCATGAGATTTCTGGTTCCTATCCTGAGAGGAAAGGGTTTCACTCAGGTTAGACCAGCTCTAGTGTTTTTTACAGTCTATGTGTAACCCCGGGGATAGTTTTAACATTGCATCTTTTTTGGTAGCAGCGGTGAGGCTAAAGAACAAGAGAAATTTGAAGATGATTTCTGCATAAGTAAGATTGTAAGGCTCATCGTTATTTTATTAGGACAAGGGGTGCGACCCGGTGATAATGTTTTATTTAATTAATTGAAATATTGCCTGTGCATTTTAATCATTATGTTATATTACTTGTAATATTGTTTATGTTTGTGGTTCGTTTCTGTACTTTTATGATTTTAACTAATCGAATAAAGTGGATTGACTGACTGACTGACACGTAATTTGAGTACTATTCCACCCACTGGCATGTGTTCTGGAGAAACGTGGAGATGTTTAGTGTTCTGATAAGTTCTTGATATTGGCTGTATATATCTGGGGGGGGGACACAAGTTGGATGAAGAGTTTTTCGAACATCTCTAACTCTATCCCGATTTGTGCTCCTTTCTTTCCCTAATGTATTTGTTCCTTGATGTTATAACCCACCGACAAGTCTTCTCTGTATGTTTTTATATTTGATTTGGGTATGGTGGTGTTCTAAGCCACAGATAGAGCCAGGGCCACTGGAATTATGTGGCAGGAGAGGGCCAAATTATGCGGCAGGGTAGAGTACATTATCCGCCAAAAAAAGACAATTAAAGCTTCACATTTTGTAATAGTACTACTTCATTATTTCGTCATTTTTAAACTTTACAAGACTGTCTGGGTATTGGTTACTCCTCATTAGTATAAATATAGCAATAAGCAATATAAAGGTTACCAGTCCAGCTTTGCTAATGGGCCTTCCACTGGGTGCGCAGTCAAAATATTGATTGTTTTATATCGACCTACACTAATATCGTTTTTTTTTTTTAATATCGTTTGGACAGAATGTCAATGTCAAGAATATTGTTGACCAGAATATCGATCTTAAGGTAAGATTATTTTTTTTTAAAACGAAGTAAGTAATATCGTTAGCAAAAATATCGTTGTTAATAATGTCAATATTTATATTAGTGTTATGTATTTTAGTATGTATTTTATCTGTATGTTTAACATTTTTTGTAATGTATTTTTACTATTTTGTAATATATGTATTAAATGTTTAGAAATTAGCACAAAAAAAATGTACATTTTGCATTTTGGTATCCGAGCGGGTTGTTGGTTTATAGAGGACTAGGTTGGGAAGTAATTTAATTATAAATAATTAATTAATTTTTATTTATTGTTATTGATTATAAATGTATCGTTAACTAAGTATTAATTGATAATTAATTTGTATTTGATTAATTTATCATTATAATAATTATAATTAATCTATTCCTATTTTTTATTTATTGTTCTTTTTAATTAATTGTTATTTAATTATAAATTTGGTAAATAATGTTTATTAATTGATTAATTGATAATTAAATTAATTATGTTATTTAGTATGTGTTGTGGGTTGTGGGTTTATAGAGGAATAGGGTGGGTAGTAATTTAATTATAATTAATCTTTTTTTATTGTTATTGATTATTAATTTGTTGTTAATTTGTTAATTGTAATTAATGTTTATTTGATTATTTTATCATAATATGAATTATAAGTATTGTATTATTTTTATTTAGTGTTGTTGTTAATTAATTGTACATTTATTAATTGGTAATTAATTTTTATTAATTGATTAATTGGTAATTAAATTAATTGTGTTATTTTATATGTGTAGCGGGGTGTGGGTTTATAGGGGAATAGGGTGGGAAGTAATTAATTATAATCAAGTATTTCTTATTTTTTCTTAATTGGTATTGATTATTCATTTTTTGTTAGTTAATTTTTCATTGGTAATTCATTTTTATTAATTGATTAATTGATTATTAAATTAATTGGGTTATTTTGTATGTGTAGCAGGTTGTGTGTTTATGGGGGAATAGGGTGGGAAGTAATATAATGGCATTTAAGTAAATATTAATTTAATTGAATTTGACTTTATTTTATTAATATGTTATTTATTTTACAAAAATTATTTAATTAATAAGTATGTTAATTTAACCCCTACGTTATCTACATTTTCCACACTGTTACGCTCACTGGACTTGGATTAGTAATTTTAACCCCTACGCTATCCAACACTTTCCTTACTGTTGCACTCACTGGAGTGGGAATAGTAATTTTAACCCCACCCTCTCCAACACTTTCCCTACTGTTGCACTCACTGGAGTAGGAATAGTAATTTTTACCCCTATGCTATCCAACACTTTCCCTACTGTTGCACTCACTGGAGTGGGAATAGTAATTTTTACCCGTATGCTATCCAACACTTTCCCTACTGTTGCACTTATTGGAGTGGGAATAGTAATTTTTACCCCTACGCTATCCAACACTTTCCCTACTGTTCCACTGTTTGGAGTTGGAATAGTAATTTTATTCCCTCTGCTATCTAATATTTTTTGTATTATTTTAGTTAATGTAGTATATCATCAATTTTAAAAATATTAAAAATATTTTTTTTTAATTTGTTATATATATATTTATGTAAATTGTATTTATATTATTGTTTTATGTGTGTAGATTAATTTATGATGTATAAGATATTTTTAAACAATGTATAAGTTATTAAAATAATTATAAAAAATAATCCTATTTATGTATATATATATATTATATGTATGTTTAATTTATTTTTACATTTTATATATATTACTTAATATTTTCTATTACGTTTATTTTAGTTATATGTATTATTTACTTTATTTTACATTATTTTTTTAACTTAAATTAATAACAATATTTAACTTAAATTAATAACAATATTTTTTTATATCAATATTGTTTTTGCAATATTTTTGTACTTACCATAATGTAGATAGGATGTCGATATTCTTGACTTCGATATTCTTGCTTCGATATTTCAGTAGGTCGATATTTAACTGTTTCAGCTAGAAACAATTTTTTTGGGTTACAATCTGCAGATTATGCAGCAGATGGGTTATGTGGCAAATGCAGCAAATCTATAATTGTGCAAAAATCGCTGCAGCTACACAATCACATATGTACAGTGGCCCAGGATATAGCATTCTTAGACACTGAATTTGCTTCATTAGTCCAGCCGTTTGTTACCTGTGATCATTCTGTATCTTTTTCATATTGGTTTAAAGAATTAACCCGTAGCATGCTGTCTAACATACACAAGTCAGAATGCATACATATATGACAGTATGTTTATTCGCAACTGTTTTGTTTGTGATCACTTTTGTACTTTATTTGGTTTAATTGCTTATATGGAATGTCTGGACTCTAAGGCTTCATTTTACATAATGCACAATAGGTGTGAAATACTGGAAGCAAATCTGTTCATTTCAGTTATACTTAAATCAGGAAATTCACACATCTTCTAACAAAACTCCTTACAAAAACATTTCTGCATCATTAATTACGTGACCCATATTGACTAATGTACTAAAAACATTGACCAAAATATACAGACTTTTGACTTTGGTTCTACCAAATTTGGTGCAGATTGGTCAGGGTGCAAAGTTACAATGGGGTGGGAAGAAGAGAGATTCCCAGCCTTTTTCACATTTAACATGGAACATTGGACATTTAACAGGAGAATAGCTATAGGATTTGTTCTGCAGCAAATTTAGAAACACAGCTGAACAGAAATAAAACCCGTTATTGCAGATGTTACCAGAGGGAGTGGGGACAAGGACTATCTGTCCCAGGAACCTGTGCGGTCCCTGCCGCCGACGCTGCTTTTTCGCGCCTGGAGGCACCCTCAAAAGACCTTGCATGCTCCCGCAGCGAGGGAAGCCCGTTATTGCCGCTGTTACTGGAGGGAGTGGGGACAAGGACTATCTGTCCCAGGAGCCTGTGTGGTCCCTGCCGTCGATGCTGCTTTTTCGCCCCTGGAGGCACCCTCAAAAGACCTTGCAGGCTCCCGCAGCGTGAGATGAGTGTGGCCGTGCCTGGGCAAAGCCCGGGCCAAGGATGGGCCCATCCGTGCCCATCAGCGGCCGGTAGAGGCTGGCTGGGACACCTCCCTTAGGTTTCCAAGGGGAACTCATTAGACTCCATGACCCTGGTTTCAGCATAAACAGTCTGCAAGGTCAGTAATTCCAGCTCCCGGCATTTTATTTATTTGGCTATTAGTCTAACATGATAACAAATATGGGCAGGCGCATTGGCTCAGGGAAATCCCACGTGGTACAACCACAATTGTCTTCTACCCTCCAACCAACTTCTATAGACAAAATGTTACAGAGAGCTATTGGTGTAGTTGCTACAGAGATTGAACTAACTGAAAGACGGCTGTCTCTTTCCCCTGATCATGCCCAACCCATTAGCTTGCATGATGAATCAGGATCCTTATTGTCTATCGCCCAGGAACCCCCAATCTCACCCCCAAGGACCCGTGCAGCGGGTAATGTGGATGCACTTCATCGAGAAGGTGCTCGTCCGAAAATAAAGAAGACCAAAAACGCTGCTCCATTGGGCCCAAAGTGCAACAAACAAACTATGGACCATGTGATTCCTGGTGACTTGAAGGAGGCTGGACTGGGAACACCCCTCCAGACAGGCTTGGAGCAGCCAGCCTGGGTTACCGACGTGGTGGTGGACACAGGTCCAAGTAAGGTCTATTGTGAAGGATGAGCTAAACAAATTGTGGGAACGGGTAGACAAGCTTACCAAACTAGTCTAACTATGGGTGGACAGGACAGAGGCAGCACTGAGGGAAAAGGAACTGATCAACCCTGTGAACACAAAGTGGGCACCCTTAGGTACTAATCCTGAACCACTAGTGACAGTTAGTACACCCACCCATCCATCCATCTATCCCAACGAGGAGGGTGGGGGTAACGACTGAATAAGGCTGAGGGGCTAGGAAAAGAAATCAGTGTGCCGAATGCGCTTTGTCTTTCTCTGAGTCCGTGCATTCCAGCGACTGTACCATCAGTTCTCCCGACAAAGCCGACACCGCCTCCAGCATTCCCCGTCGCTCAACCTCAGTTTGTGACATCAATGGTTTCCGCAGATCCCGTCGCCGACGCTGAAGCCGTTGCGACTTGCGCAGTTGAGGTTCCCCCGAGGACTCCGGAGCCCGGTGTTCCATTCGATCCGTTCTAGCCTTGTAAGATTCCAACCAAGTCCAGGCTTCCTCCGGGGTATTATGGAAATGAGTGCTACCATACAATATTATTCTCAATTTGGCTGGGAACAACAGGGAGTACTGGAGACCAGCGTTCCCAGCAACGCCCGCGCACGCGCCCAAGTCTGATCCCCCGGCGCGCAGTGCTGCGTGTGGAGCGCGCATCTACAGCACATCTTAGGAGAGCATTCGCGCTATCAGACGTGGGCGCGCGTTACTGGGAACACTGCTTGTGTTCTGGCTTGTGGTGACTCCTTTACTTGCTGCGTTTTTTTTTCCTTCTTAATGGAGCGCAGCCGGGGCCTGTTTGTGGACCATTGTGAATATATTCCTGTTAATTGCAGCACCGTCGTGCCCTGCAATTAACAGAAATATTTTCACAATGGTCAACAGACACCTCGTAGCCGTTCTCTATTGAGAGAAGACATGCAACCGGCCCCGTATGTTGCCGTCTACCCTCGGAAAGGATGCGAAGTGGTATTTGACAGCATGTTCTGTTGAACACTTTTCGTATAGCGCAGAATGAGCCTTCTTCACAACAGTTATGCAGTGTGCAGGATAGAGGCTAACAAATAAGGACTGGCCTGGTTGTCATAAACTGGGAATGAACATATGGAGCTTCACTGCAGCATTTGGAGGCGCTACACTGAAATATGTGGATCACCTGTTGTTTATTCCCGGGCAGTTGAATATTGGTGGCGTCTGTCCCTACAAGGTTGGGACCGAGTCTGAAGTTTGCCCATCACCCTGCTACTTGTCAAAATGCAGGCTCTGCAGACTTACATAATATTACATATGACCGGTATCAGGCGATAGAGTGCATATAGAATGTGACTGTGCAGAGGGTTTATGACCTAGTATGCAAATTAGCAAAGTGACACTTGAACAACAATCAGAAGTTCATTTCTTCAATACCTCGGAAGTGACGTACTCTCAATATACATCGTAGTTGCAATTGCACTAAAGAGCCGGATTGCACTATTTTCTTTCCATCATTACAGTTCTAGGGTCTTTCCTTCGCAGCAGTCTTAATGTTATTAAAAGACCCGCCCCAGTAACTGCAGGTGGTGTAAGGTGCTTGACAAATGAATGACAAATATGAGGAGCTTTGGGCACCAGGGCAGGCCCCGTGAAGAATTCTGGGTGCACAGGAAGGTACTGCTAACTATAGGGGGCACGCAGGGGATGAGTAGCAGACAGTGTGGCGCACTGGGGACGGTGTACGGACGGCTACTATTTCTTCTAATATTTTTGTGACTTTTTGAAAGTTTTGATGTTAAATGCAGCCCCGTGTATAAGTATGTCGGGCTTTGCAATTAACATGAACACTTTCCAAAAGGCATGAACTCTGCCGCCCTCTATTAATAAAAGGCATGCAGCAAGCCTAAAAACATAGCGTGTGCTTTTACAATTACTAATATATGTTAGTGATTCTGAAAGCACACATCCTGCTTCTGGACTTGCTGCATGCTTTTTTAGGTCTTGCCCTGGCGAAAGCGCGCAGCTCGTTCTAGCTGCGAGACCTATAGCCGTCAGCTTTACTTACAACGAGCCAAGAGGGAGACAAGAGATGTGCACACGCAGCATGCCGGAATCGGATCAGGTCGCGCGCGTGAACACGCGCTCCGATTCTGGCATGCTGTTCACACACACAATGGATCTGGACACGCACACACAGACACACACGCACACGCAGACACGCGCGCACACGCAGACACACGCGCACACACACACACACGCAGACACAAGTGCACACACACACATGCAGACACACGCGCACACACACACACACGTGCGCACACCCCCCCTCCCCTCCCCCCCACTCACCGGGCTCTTTCTGCTACATGCTCCGAAAACGAGGGCCTCCCTCAGCTCACGAGAGCCCCGGACACTGCCGCGCGCTCCTTGCCCCAGGCAAAGTTGGCCGCACGCATGCGCAGTGCGTATGGACTGCGTGTGTGTTCGCGCACTTTCGCTTTCACTTCGGCTAAACCCGTGGTGGGCGTCCCTTGTTTGTCCTGTTTGCTGAAAAGAATGGAAGACTGGCAAGTAATGAGCGCTTATCTTCTGCACCAAGGTACAGGCACAGGTAAGCTGCCTTTAACGTATGACTTGTTCTCTTTCTATCGCTCTCTCTCGTTTTTGTCTCTCTGCCAATCCCTCTCTCGCCCTGGTATCTCACTCAAACGCAGTTATGATGACGGGCCAGAGCCCCTGACAAACCATGGCATCTGAGCGGCCGGTTTTCCCTCTGACTGGTGAGCGCCCCCCTCTGAAGGGCCGGTACCACTGACGGGTGAGTGCCCTCCCCCTGGTGGGCCGCTCCCCCCTGGTGGGCCACTCCTCCCCCCCTTCCCCCAGGTGGGCCGCTCCTCCCCCCTCTGTTGGGCCGGGTCCCCCCACTGATGGCCCAGTTCACCCTTCTGACGGGTGAGAGCCCCCCTCTGACGGACCGGCGACTATGACGAACCGGTTCCTCTGACGGGCGAGTGCCACCTCTGACGGGTCAGTTTATCCACGCCCCTGGCACTGCCATGTTGCAGAGTCCGTTTTTTTCTTCTTCAGGAAAGCTTCCCCTCTCTTCGTGGCCGGACTTGTTTTCGTGATCGAATATACCACTCACTAGATGCGAAGTTGGCTCAGATTTTCATCATCTTTATTGATAAAATGAGTGCTCTTCATTTGGGTAATAGTAACGCAAATTATATGCAGCACCATGTAATTGCATGTCAGCTAAACTATTATTGTTATTATCGACTTTAATATTATTATGCTGAACGTTATTATCGTACTGGTGAAACAAAATCACTTCTGCACTTGACCGAACTGTGTGCTCCTGAGCAAATTACGTGATTTGATGGGATCAGACGGTAAATTTATCTGTCCGCTAACTTCATGCCTCGGCCCCTCCATCTGACAAATGTGGGAGCCATTAAAGCAGGGTAACCTCGGATTCAGAGATGGTTGGAGGTGAGCAACGTTTCGGAGCTGAACGCGCCTTGAGACTCACTTTAGTGGGACCCAGTGGCTGCTGAGATTAACTATATCACTGCTGCCCTGGCTGTCGGCAGTAGGGAGCCTGAGCCCCTTGTCCCAATCCTTGCAGCAGCACTAGGTGCTAGACCAAGCAGGAAGGCTTCGACTTGACCCGCTGCACTATGATTGGACACCTGCATTGGATCACCGACAGGTCGCAGGGCAGGGGGCAGGAAAAAGGTAAAGTGGATGCAGGAGCAATGTGTTGCCATATTTACTGCCTCCCCCCTCGTAAATTTGGCCCATTAAAACGGGGCTCCGTGGCAGGACAGCTGGGGTAGTGAGAGCGAAAGCGGCCTGCAGGGGCCCAGAGACAGTTCACTCAGATGGACTGGGACTATCCCCACACATCTCGCCAGATGGAGAATTGGGCTGGCTTTAACTCAGGTCACCAGATGAAACCCTGTACCGGGGGCACAATGCTTTTTTGCTAGGAATTCATTTTACAAATCGTTTCTTTTCAGGTGTTCAAGTTAAACAGTATAAATACAACAACAAACAAGTATTTGCAATGCAATAGGTCTCGCAGTTACAAGAGTTTCAGCCATTGGCATTGTAAATAACAATGCCTTTTATTTTAGGTTTTTTTAAATAAACGAAAACAAAAAGCATTATTATTTGCAATGTCAATAGCTCAAACTTGTTTTACCTGTTGCCTGCCCAAGATCAGGAAGCAGGCATACCAAACTGGCACCTCCTCACCACTTCTTGTCAGCCAATAGCAACCCCCATGCCCAGCATACACAGAGAACTACACTGCTATGGCACAGCACTACCAACTGCCTGCCTTCCTGCCCCTACACTGTTACCCCGCGGTGCAGCCACAGGACAGTGGCTACATTGCCCGTGTCTGCCCCGCAACACGTTGTTCCTGCCATGGAGGTTTCCCACAGCCGGGTGCAGTTAATAAGTACAGGGACCCAAAGATATTGGGCATCGCAGAATAAGAACGGACGTGGTACAGGTAGGCTTTTTTTTATTTATTTATTAGTTTTCACTTTTATGTAGCGCAAACTTTACCCGCAGGTATCAGAGCTCTTTAAATCAGCATGCTTATAACAAGCAAGACTAGCACTCTATATTACTGGCAACTTTGTTTAGCATAAGCAACAGCTAACCATTCACAAACAATGTTTATATACCAATTGCAAATTAAAAAAAAATAATTAATGCAAAGCATGGTCATTTACAATGCCAGTAACTCAAACTTTAATGCTGCGAGACCTATTGCATTGTAAATGCTTGTTTTAATAGAGTATTCATGTTAATTGCTGCAATTAACATGTATACTTTCAAAAAATGCACACAATCTTCCCGCAGCCACGCTCTATTAACAAAAAGCATGCAGCAAACCCAGGGCTTTAAGAGGGCTGGGTCCTGCTGATGCTTAGTTTTTAAGACAGGTCCCAATCAGGCTCTTCATTTTTGACCTCACCCCAAGGGTAAAAAAAAATCTCAACTGCTGAAAGCCTTTGGTGTAACTTCATAGGACTTTTTAAAAATCATTTAATAACTGAGGCATTTTCAATATATTCAACAAAGCTGTAGTCGTTGCTTATTTATCCTATGCAACTAACAACCATTGACAAAGTCAATAGTCCTGGGTTGTTGTAGGTATAGTGTTACTTATTGTGTTATATATCTTGATGCAATGACAGAGTCAGCACAATAACGGTCGGGGGGCACACAATGCTAAGCAGAGATTTTTAGCTTACGTGTTTCTACGCCACGCCCTTAATTAAATCAGGCACGCCCCTTTGAGAGACCCCCCAGGTTTTTCATCCCACTTAAAGCCCTGAGCAAGCCGAAAAGCACCATGCATGCTTTCAGAATCACTAACATATATTAGTGACTCTGAATGCACACATGGAGGACATCTATGTACACTCCCCCCTGTGTATCCAAGAAACCATCTTCAGAGCGGATAAGTGAACTCATGATTATCAGTTTTAAAGAGTGGAGTAACCCCCGCCTTGGTAGAGCCAGCTCTGTTCTGCAGAGTCTTGCCCTGATGACCTTGAATAATTCTTAAACAGATTATTGCAAATAGCATTCTCCTTTCATTTATTTTTAATCTGGGTAATGTGTGAGATTGTATTATAGACATTTTTTGACATATGGTTTTGTTTTATACAGCATCCATAAAAAAAAATTATTTTAGATTTAAACAGGATCTCGGATATGAGAAATGGGAGGATGTCACAGTGATTATTTGCAGTAGTATTAGTGGGTTTCTACTGTGTTACAATATTGGAAAAATACATCACTATCACTGAATATTAACTATAAACACATTTGGAATTTGAACCAGTGTGTCTGTGCACTGTTTGTGATCTGGCCAAAAGGACACGAGAAAGCTGAAACTGGATCATAAATTCAAAGCTGATCCGCACAGAGGCCCCCCCAAATACATTTGGCCGAGGGCGCTCAAAGTCCTTAAGATGTCCCTGAGCCGCCGCTGTTTAGTTAGTTAGTGAAGAAGAGGTTCACTGGCACTGTGGAAGGAGGCTGGTTGCCCCATTTTCCTAATATATATATTAGTGTAGCTTTGTCGTGGTTGCAGATGCTCTGCACTGCACTTTCTCATTTCGAACATGACACAACCGTTGTACGCCAGTCACCAATACGAAGGCCACCCCCCTGGCTGGACTGGCCTTAGCAGGCATCAGGCGTTTGTCTGGAAGGCTGGGGGTCAGTTTTGGAGCAGTGGGGGCCAGTTGTGTTACTGGGGACATTTTGCAGCGATGCTGCAATATGGGCCCTCAGTAACAAAAGCACCAGTGCTGGGGACCGGATTTAAGCAGTAGTGCTTGACACTTGGCCCCCTCCCCCCCACCTCGGGTGGGTGAGAGCCAGTGCAGCAAATTGCCAGCGCTACTTTTTTGGGTTCCCAATCCGGCCCTGCCTGCCCCATCAAACAGGCCTCCTCTGTTCCAATACCTAGGTCATTTATCTGTACAATCAAGCAGGAACTCCAGTGTCAGAACCCCTGTTGTTGCACCCACACATGCGGTTGGGTTCTTGGCGCACATTGCTGTGGCTGGAGCGCACAGAGACCTCACACTACCGCACACAGAGGAAAGAAATTAGAGGGAACATTGCTGGAGACCCTCCGATCTTAACTCTTTTTTAACCGCCATGAAGGATGCACGGCGTCGCTGGATTTCCAAAGTATAATCCGGAAAGATAGTCACTTTGCCGTTTCCAACGTGATATGGGCCATCCATGCGCGCCCTTTGTAGCAAGCAGCCTCTGTCTTTATAATGTAGCAAGCGAGCTACCACCGGGCGGGGAGGACGCCCCGGCTGTGGCGGCCTCGCAGGCACTCTGCACGCTCGCTCCAGGGTGTAGAAAGGAGACAATCCCTCGGGAGCCACCATTGTTCTCAACCAGTTTTCCAGGTACTGCACCATGTCCGACCCTTCCACTTTTCCAGGCAGGCCCACTACGCGAATGTTATTCCGCCGATTTCTACTTTCAGCTTCCTCAGCATGTTTCTCCAGTGCCAGGATACGGTCTAAAGCATCCGTCATTCTATTCGCCAACGCAGTTTGGGCTGGTGCCACATCCTGGACTATTCCTTCCACTTGTTTCACTCTATCTGCGAGTTTAGAGTGATCCGCTCTCAGGAGGCCAAGTCCCATCGCCACTTGCACAATGTCTTGTTGCAGGGCCGTGCGGGAGTCCGCAATAGCCGCCAGAATGTGGTCAAACTGCTGCTGCATCCCGGGGTGCTTCCAGGTCATCTAGTTCAGCCTGGGTTGGCGCTTCGCTGTCCGATTGCTGGTGGGCCCCATCCTTCCTCCCTCTTGGTTTCCCCATGGCCAGGCCCTCCAGGGCGTGTCTAAGTATGTACAAGCAACCCACAGCTTCCTGACTGCCGAAGGAGAGCCAAGTTCCAAACCCACTCTAGTCAGGATCAGGAGTCCTTCGCACCAAGAGGATCCCTGCTCAGCAGTGTGGGTGCCCCAGCCCGCAGAGCGCTATCGTTCCCCGGCAGCGTCAATTCAGAAGCACTGAAGGAAAGGTCCCAACGCTGCCACCCATCTCATGGCACGATATTGCGGTCCTGCACTCGTGCTCGTTGCCAGCAATAGACACACAACACCTCGTTCTCCAGAAGAGGCCCAAGCATAGACCCTCCACCGCCTGTGGCCCTGCACAGGGTAGGCCTCCCTCGCTGTGCCAGCCCGGAGCCAATTCACCACGGCCCTGTCACGGGCCCAGTCCTCAGCGGTGCCCCCTCACCTCCGGGGCTATATCGAGGATATCAAGCCCACGGGTCCGCCTCAGGCCGTCCCGCCCGGGAGGCAGAAACGCTTGCCACAGTCCTCCTCCGCTGCTCGCAGCGCACTACCGCTTGTTATCTCCCAGCCTCAGGGGCCACAGGACCAGGTCAACAGCGTTTCCAGCCGCATTCACTGCAGGGGCTGCGAGCCATGCCACAATAGGCTCCTCGCCAGTATCCTTCAGCCGTCTCTCTGCGCACACCCCCGCTCCCGCCACAGCTCGCAGGCCGCAGCCGTCTCCGGAGCCCCGTGTCCGCCTCCACGGCCCGGAACTCCGGGTCAAGCCGCACCTCACTCACCGAGGCAGGATTGGTAGCACTGTTGCTCCTCTGCACGCCACCACGCTCTCTTCGGATCCCAGGGCTCAGCTCCAGGGGAGTCGGAGCCTCTGGGCCCGCGTCTCCAGTCTCCGCGCCGACTCTTCTGCAGGCCGGTCTCGCGCAGAGCATCCACAGCGCAGGACGGGGCAGCCCGAAACCTCTCTGGCGCGGCCTCGTACCAGTCCACAAGTAAACCTCCGTTGTGCTACCCCTTCTACACCACTAGCGAGTGGGCCTCCCAGCCAGGAGCTCTGTCTTTCCCCCATCCCGGGCTCAGCATTCACAGCAGCCGCGCCACCGCCATTTTGTGTCCATCGCCGCCAGCGGCCCCGGGTTGGAAAACTGCAAATAAATCCCGCTTGACACTGGGTATGTCGTCGGGATAGCGCCAGCTCAGGCCCGCACCGTTCTAAAGTCACTTGGTGCCACCAGGTGGGTCTAAGAACTGCTTCAAATCAGGATTAATATGGGGATCTCCGCGGAGCTCAGCACTCACGCAGCCTGCTCCATCGGCCTTCAAGCCACGCCCCCCTTCCCCAACCACCTATTGTGCCTGTATAAACAGGAAACAAAAGGTAATCTGGGAAAGAAGGGAAACAAAACAAGGTAAGGATGGAAAAACACTCCTCTGTGACAACTCAGGAACTGCAGAAGTATGTCACCACCCAGGAAACTGCTGGAATACGTCAGTTCTATGCAATTTAAGCTGTAAATAAATGGAACACAATAGAGAGAAAATATCACAAACTGCAAATACTGGAACTCTTAGCAGAATATTTATATACCTGAATTCCTTTTGTAAAATCAAGAAAGTATAGGAGGATGTAAATCTGGTTAGTTCTGGGTAATGCTGCAATGCAAAAGGTAAATGTAATTTGTGAAATGTTGCCCCCCCAAGAAGTTTGTAAATCTCACTTTTCCCTATAGGTGCCCACTCACTTTCCCTATAGGTGCCCACCTGCATGAATCTTGTGACCCATTCAGTCTTCCTGAGAATTGCCCAACGGTAGACAGCTAAATTATGCTCTAAAACTTCAGAGCAGATAGTTATTTTAAATACAAAACAAACAAGAAGGGAAAATAAAGAAAACAGCGCAACGTAGAGTTCTCTTTCTTTCTTCTTTCTTTTTTACAGGAATCCAAAATCCAAACAAAAACGAGGCCGGATGAAACAGGGACCCGACGCCCCAACGAGGAAAACAGGAACGCCAAACGACGCAGATCTGAGGGGACCCCGACGTACCAGAAGTGACGTGATTAGGTACTGGACAGCTAGAACGTGAAGCGCTTTCACTCGGGAAAGGCAGGGCTTTATCCTGCTCTGCCTATCCCTGCGCATGCGTTCCTATAGTGGGGCCATCTTGGTATTTCGCGGGACTCTGAGAGCCTCTGCGTCTGCTTCCGAGTCTGCAATCTTGACCTCTGTGCCGGTGTGCTATCGAGCTCTGTACCCCATCGAGCTCTGTACCCCCCCTCGTTTAGCGCATGCGCAGTAATGGTGCGCATGCGCATATTATGCCCCTATGACGTTTTATGACGTTTCGTGACGTGCACCATAATTTGCTGTACCCACGTTCGCCTCTGACCAATCACAAGTCTCACTCTTTTTCTCATCCAATCACAAGTCTTACTGTTTTTCTCATCCAATAGATCGCTTCCTGACTGTTTGCTTCAACCAATCATCGCATTTCGATGTATTTATTAATCGCCAACCTTCTGGAACTTTTCCCACAGCCAACATTCTGGAGCTTTTCCCACAGCCCTGCTGAACTTTTACCACCCCTGCTGACAGTGTCGCTTGCGTCTGCTCGAGTTCAGTAGTGCAACCCTTGCATCGCTGCCAGTTGCGTGTGTCGCAGTGTGTACTACATCCCTTGCATCGCTTCCAGTTGCGTCGTATTTAGTGTCTACTGCAACCCTTGTATCGATTTGGGTTGAGTCTGTAGCTTCAGTTGGTGAGTAGTCTGCCAATATATGTCCATCTCTCTTGCCAAGTCACCGTCTTTGGCAATGTTATGTCGAAAATGTTTTGTCGAATGTAATGTAATTTCTGTGAAAGCCAGCTATGTGTGTTTTTTGTTATTTCAAGCCAGCTATGTGTGTAATGTTTTTCTGTGAAAGCCAACAATGTGTTTTTTTTTAACATATGGCTTTGGCAATGTTATGTCGAATGATATTTTTTTTCTGTAAAAGCCTGCTGTGCGTCTTTGGCGTACAAATCACTCGTGCCCAATTCACTGAAGCCACTGGTATGTGCGAATCGTATGAAATGTAAATTCTGTTCACTTATGCCTATGCTACGTGCCAATTCCAACGTAATGTCTTTGAAACCCAGCCATGTGCGTTGGCAAATTGCGTCGACGTTGAAAGCCAGCCATGTGCGTTTATGCCAATGTGCTACGCACTCGGCCCTTTTGCCAAATGCGTTGCTCCATTAGCTACGCACTTTCATATAACCTCTGTTGGGCAAATTGCGTAGACGTTGAAAGCCCGACATGTGCGTTTAGGCCCATGTGCTACGCACTCGGGCCTCCCATGTGCTACGCACTCGGGCCTTCTTCCAAATGCGTAGCTCCATTAGCTACACACTTTGATATAACCTCTGTTGTGCTTTATACGCCTTTGGCAATGTTATGTCGAATGATTTGTTTTTTGCACTAAAAGCCTGAGATGTGCGTTTTTGGTCATAGCATAATGGCGTTAACGTAGAAAGCCACCCATGTGTGCGTTTTGGAATGGGGCCCTTTGCCAAATACTGCTAAAGTTATGTGTGATTTTAATGCAATCGTACTGAATTTCAGCCATGTGCCTTTGATATATGCTCTCTGCCGTCTTTGGCGTAGAACATCACTCATGCCCGGTAAACACACATTACAACGCATTTTTTACAACGCACTACCATTACAACGGGACTTTTACAACGCAAATACTATTACAACGCATGTATTTACAACGCAGTTTTTTACAACGCAGGTACTTTTACAACGCATACCATTACAACGTAAGTATAAGTAAGTATATAATTATATTTAAAATGTTATATGTTAGTTTTTTTTTAAAGGGGTATTTTTAGGGTTCAGGGTCATTTTTGGGTTTATGGGTAAAGGGGTATTTTTAGGGTTCAGGGTCAGTTTTGGGTTTTTGGGTAAAAGGGTATTTTTAGGGTTCAGGGTCAGTTTTGGGTTTTTGGGTAAAGGGGTATTTTTAGGGTTCAGGGTCAGTTTTCAGTTTTTGGGTAAAGGGGTATTTTTAGGGTTCAGGGTCAGTTTTCAGTTTTTGGGTAAAGGGGTATTTTTAGGGTTTAGGGTCAGTTTTCAGTTTTTGGGTAAAGGGGTATTTTTAGGGTTCAGGGTCAGTTTTCAGTTTTTGGGTAAAGGGGTATTTTTAGGGTTCAGGGTCAGTTTTCAGTTTTTGGGTAAAGGGGTATTTTTTGGGTTTAGGGTCAGTTTTCAGTTTTTGGGTAAAGGGGTATTTTTAGGGTTCAGGGTCAGTTTTCAGTTTTTGGGTAAAGGGGTATTTTTTGGGTTTAGGGTCAGTTTTCAGTTTTTGGGTAAAGGGGTATTTTTAGGGTTTAGGGTCAGTTTTCAGTTTTTGGGTAAAGGGGTATTTTTAGGGTATAGGGTCAGTTTTCAGTTTTTGGGTAAAGGGGTATTTTTAGGGTTTATGGTCAGTTTAGGGAATTTTAGATAAAGGGGTACAAGAAAAAATAAAATAAAATTAAATATAAATTAAATTAATAAAATTAAATTAATTTAAATTAAATTAAATTAAATACAATTACATTAAATAAAAATAATTTTAAATAATATACAATTAAAATAATTATATATACTTACCAATACTTACGTTGTAATGGTATGCGTTGTAAAGGTACCTGCGTTGTAAAAAACTGCGTTGTAAATACATGCGTTGTAATAGTATTTGCGTTGTAAAAGTCCCGTTGTAATGGTAGGCGTTGTAAAAGTATGCGTTTTAACATCATATATCCCTCATGCCCAATTCACTGAAGCCACTGTTATGTGCGAATCGAATGTAATGTTAGTCCTGTTCACTTATGCCTATGCTACGTGCCAATTCCAACATAATGTCTTTGAAACCCAGCCATGTGCGTTGGCAAATTGCGTCGACGTTGAAAGCCAGCCATGTGTGTTTACGCCAATGTGCTACGCACTCGGCCCTTTTGCCAAATGCGTTGCTCCATTAGCTACACACTTTCATATAACCTCTGTTGGGCAAATTGCGTCGACGTTGAAAGCCCGACATGTGCTTTTAGGCCCATGTGCTACGCACTCGGGCCTCCCATGTGCTACGCACTCGGGCCTTCTTCCAAATGCGTAGCTCCATTAGCTACGCACTTTGATATAACCTCTGTTGTGCTTTATACGCCTTTGGCAATGTTATGTCGAATGATTTGTTTTTTGCACTAAAAGCCTGAGATGTGCGTTTTTGGTCATAGCATAATGGCGTTAACGTAGAAAGCCACCCATGTGTGCGTTTTGCAATGGGGCCCTTTGCCAAATGCTGCTAAAGTTATGTGTGATTTTAATGCAATCGTACTGAATTTCAGCCATGTGCCTTTGTTATATGCTCTCTGACGTCTTTGGCGTAGAACATCACTCATGCCCAATTCACTGAAGCCACTGTTATGTGCGAATCGAATTTAATGTTAGTCCTGTTCACTTATGCCTATGCTACGTGCCAATTCCAACGTAATGTCTTTGAAACCCAGCCATGTGCGTTGGTAAATTGCGTCGCCTTTGAAAGCCAGCCATGTGCGTTTATGCCAATGTGCTACGCACTCGGCCCTTTTGCCAAATGCGTTGCTCCATTAGCTACGCACTTTCATATAACCTCTGTTGGGCAAATTGCGTCGACGTTGAAAGCCCGACATGTGCGTTTAGGCCCATGTGCTACGCACTCGGGCCTCCCATGTGCTACGCACTTGGGCCTTCTTCCAAATGCGTAGCTCCATTAGATACGCACTTTGATATAACCTCTGTTGGCCAAATTGCGTCGGCGTTGAAAGCCAGACATGTGCGTTTAGCCCCATGTGCTACGCACTCGGGCCTTCTGCCAAATGGCGTCCATTTGACTGTAGCCAATGGTATGTTTGAATCGAATGTGCGTTTTTCTCTCCACGTGAAAACCCAGCCATGTGCGTTTTGTACAATGGCCTACACGCGAAACCCTGCCATGTGCGTTTAGTTCAATGGCCTACACGTGAAAACACTGCCATATCTATTTTGTAATGTGATACGCAATGCATGCTATGCATGTCGACTTTTCACCAATCAACCGTCTTTGGCATCCAAATAACTGATGCCCAATTCACTTATGTCAATGTTATATGCAAATGGTATGTCATTTTAGTGGAAGACTGCCATCTTCTTTTTTTTCCTATGCTACGCACTTTTATATAACCCCTCTCTGCCAAATGGCGTCCACGTGAAAACCCAGCCATGTGCGTTTTGTAAAATGGCGTCCACGTGAAAACCCAGCCATGTGTGTTTTGTAAAATGGCGTCCACGTGAAAACCCAGCCATGTGCGGTTTGTAATCTGCTACGCAATACATGTCTCTCATTCACCAATCGACCGTCTTTGGCCTACAAAGCACTTATTCCAATGTAATGAGTTTGAAAGCCAGCCATGTGTGTTTCTTCATCAGCTACGCACTTTGATATTACCTCGTGCATTTTGGAATGTGCTACGCACTCGGGCCTTCTGCCAAATGGCGTCCATTTGATTGTAGCCAATGGTATAGGCGAATCGAATGTAATGTAAGTGGATGTCATCCATGTGCGTTTTTTCACATGATAAATTGCCTGCATAAAAATAGAACCTGGCCATTTTACCCTGTAGTGCTAAGCTGCGCTCGTTGTGTATTCATGGCACATCCCGCTCAAAGAACACCTCTACCATGTGCCTCAGTGGTGACCGGTCATTGCTGCACAACAGTGTGCAGCCCCTTCCCTGTTGCAGGACTGCCCATCCTCGTCCATGCCCCTCTGCTGTCTCGCTGTGTGACACGGCAGAAACCATGGCATACTAGTTTTTAACATTTGTTTCTCTTTTTTTTCCTTTGGAGTAAACAGTGGCTCAACGCCACTTGCCCTATTTGTGGACACTGCTTTGTTTGTAACTTTATCTTGTGTCAATGGTGTTCCTTTAGAAATGTATTTCTTCTCTTTTTTGCATCCTTTATCCATACTATTTATTTTTGTAATAGTTCTGTGTGTTACTATTTTCCTGACCTTCGAAATGTTCACAATTCCGCCATTTGTCCGTCCTCACCTTTTTCTTTAATGTATATTTGACACCCCTCTTTTGAGTAAAAGGTACCTTCTCTCCTTTGGTTGTTCCCTTGGTGTTAGGGTTGGTTTGAGTGTTCTTGACGGGGGCGATATGTATTTTTGTTTTCTTTTTTTTTTTGTCCTCATTTTCCACATTGGTTTTGTTTCCATGATGAAGTCCAGTGGTATACGAGCGGGATGCTGTCTCAGCTAGTGAATAACTGGTAGGGCCCACCTTGACCCTCGATACTTGACCCTCAGCTCCTCCGTCTCAACCAACTGTAAACACCAGACAAAAAACAATCCAGAAAGGAGTGGATATTTCCACAGTGATGTCTTGCCCTGGGTTAGGTCTAAGTGGCTTAATCATTGGACCCAGGGAAGAAAGGAAAAAAAAAAAACCCGGACACTCAGTGCGCCCAATTTAATAGTTGCCAAAACGCCTTTTTGTTTGAATTACCAGACCTGGCTCCATAGAAATCACATCTTCACCATTCATAGTGCCTATTATTCTCCATTAAGGCTTTCGAAGTTTACTCAGGGGAGCCTGGTGACATGCCCTAAGTGCGGTCTGGTAGCCGCTTCAGACTGTCACATGTTTTATGAGTGCCCCATTTTGTCAACATTTTGGGAGGCCATAAAAAGAACTTTGTCATTATCCTTGAACTTGAATATAGTCCTCGATCTCCCACTGGTTATCTTTGGTATTTTGGATAGTCTCCAAAGCTCAGAGAAGAAGCTAGTTTTTTATTCTATCTTGCTTGCCAGAAGGGAGATATGTAGAAAATGGAAAAACTCTTTGCCCCCAACAATCGAAGATTGGTACACTTCTACATTAATGGTCTCCAAACGGGGGCGATATGTATAGTAATAGTGTATATTTACACCTTCGTTAACTTTTGGTCTTTGTAATTCTTTGAATGACACCACCTAAAATGGGTTAATGGT
Source organism: Lissotriton helveticus (assembly GCF_964261635.1). Taxonomy (NCBI): domain Eukaryota; kingdom Metazoa; phylum Chordata; class Amphibia; order Caudata; family Salamandridae; genus Lissotriton; species Lissotriton helveticus. The sequence goes on along the minus strand of NC_136073.1, from coordinate 302,124,088 downwards.
ATATCTGACGGTCTAATTTTTTGTAAACGTTTTCTTTTTATAGTAATGGATGCCATTAAGTACTATGAGCTTGTGGATTATGTGAGCCGTAATGTTTATCCAGATGGTTTTACAAAAGTCCAGAAGCATGGATTACGTCGAATGTCGAAAAGTTACACCGTTGATGGTAGTATATCTCATTATTTATTTGTAAGTGGCATGTGTTAAAGGTTTATGTGTTATTGCATGTTTTTTGTTAATGTTTTCATTTTTGCCCTGCATAGTTTGCGTAACTGTTCTTCATTTTTTCTATTTTTGATAATAGGTGGGTGTTTGTTCTATACTGCTAAAGCTAAGAAGACTAAAGTAGTCATTGGTGCTGAATCTGCTTATAAAATTTTTCATGAATTTCATTCCTCTACTCTTGGTGGCCATTCCGGTATCAATAAAACTCTGAAATGCATTTCCTCCCGTTATTTTTGGCCAAATATGGCAGTTCAAATTGATGAATGGGTGAGTTTTAATTTATCCTGCTTTTACAAATACTTATTAAATATGTTTTTTCCTTAGCGACAGTGTTGTAATACAAAAAATTTTAACCCGTATATTTCTGTTTTATTTCACTCTCTCTCCACTATGGTATGTACAGTGTTTCAATGAAGTACTTTATAGGGTATGTTTTGTTCTTGTACTCCCTTTGCACTGTAGATGTAAGGCGGGAAGTGTTTGAGTTTCTGTACTCTGTGACATGGTTATAAATTGTACTTGACAGATTTGTATTTTTTGACTTGCAGATCAAACAGTGTGACGTTTGTCAAAAGGAACAACCAGCCCTCAAGATTTGCCCAGAATTAAAACCAATCAAAGTATGTTTTAAATTCGTTGACTATACTGTTACAAACTTTCTGGCCATTAGCTGATTTTGATCTTAGCATTGCGTTTTTTCAGCTTGTAACCTTTGTACCTGTGATTGTGTTTATTAACAGGTGGAAGAAGTTTGGGAACTTGTTGGAGTAGATTTGATGGGACCTTTACCTACCACTCCTACAGGATACAAATATGTTCTGACAGCCACAGATTATTTTTCGAAATGGGTTGAGGCATTCCCTTTAAAATCAAAGACTGGAGTTGAGGTTGCTTCAAGACTGTACCTCCGCCATGGTACTCCGAAAAGGGTCCTATCCGATCAAGGTCGTGAGTTTGTGAATGAAGTGAGTGAGCCATTTTGCCGTAACTTATAATGCTCTGATATTCTTTAATTTACTTTGTCTATTGTGATCTTTGTGTACTGTTTTTTTCTTATTCATTAACAGTTCTAAAGTTTATTTCACCCACATGTCCCAATATATTGATGTTTGTTTTCAGATTACTATGGAGTTATCTAGGCTCTTACAAATAGAACGTTCTGTAAGCGCAGCCTATCATCCACAGACAAATGGGTTAGATGAGCGTACAAATGCTAGCATTAAAAGGTAATGCAAATTTGTCATTGACTTTCTAAGTACTTGTGAGTTAGCTGTCATGGTGATGTTTTTGCATTTTACTACTTTACTACTTTCTCTAATGTGGTCTGACAGGTTTGTTTTGCTGCTGTGCAATCGTAACTGGAAAGTAATGTGTCTACTGAGCTGACAGTATTATTTATGCTTCAGGTTAATTGTTTTTAATATTACAGCACGTTGTCTAAGTACGTCAATGAGCATCAGACTGATTGGGATGTTTATTTGGACCAAGCATTGTTTGCTTTACGATCGAAGCCGCATACCACCACAAAAGTTTCCCCGTTTCAACTTATGTATGGCCGAGAAGCAAGATTTCCTAGTGAGTTCATGGATGAACTGGTATGATATTTAGAGTATTCCAATGTATATTTTAATATGGCAGTTGATGTACGTTTAATCAATAGGGGAAAGGATCACTTGTCCTGCATAAACCAAGGTCTGCAGGTAGGTAAGTGGGTGTCTCCCAATAAAAGACCCTCATACACGCGGTTTTTTAGGTATCTCGTAGCGGTATATGATGTGTCCCCGCTCATTCAACCACGTGAGTGCGTAATCCTTGGGTCAGTTTTTTGTGTGCACCCTGCGCCAGGAGGCTTTACCTTTGGTTAAGGCAGTAGTGATCGTGGAAAAGTGAGTGAAAAAGTAGTGATAATTAAAATTGTCCAAGGCTGCCAGAAAAAATTTGACTTTAATGGATCTGGAGTTTGGACGCAAATAAAAATTATTTTGTGCAGCTATAGAATTGGTTATGAATTCTAGCGCACTCCATTAGTGCTTTAAAAAGGTCGACATTTTTCAGCCTTAGTTGCCAGAAGGTCAGTAGGCTTTCTTCAGGACCAAAAACGGTGCAGTGAATAAAGTGAAAAAGAATAGGTAAATTTATAACCTGATTCTAGGGCTAGTAGAAGGTCGCATTGTACCTATAAGAGAAAGAGAGCACGTACACACAACAACATATAGGGAAAAGGGGGTAGTTGGGAGACACACAGTTGTGTACAATTGTACAGTTTTGTAAAAAAAACACTGATTTGAACAAGTAACTATAAATTGGCAATACTTTGTGCAGAATCACAATCATTTCAGGCGTCAACTTACTCATTCTCATGCCATTGTGAAAAAGAGTGATTTTGCTATACTGTAGTGCGGTGCCCATAGCTGTAAATACTATCCGTGTCAGACTTTCATTAAGGACTCTTGATAACAAAAGGTGGTGGCATGCTTGTTCGTTGTCAGGTGCCAGTCCTATGTTGTTTTAGGTGACTATTTCGTGGTCCTCTTTTTTAAAAAAAAAGGGGAGCGGGGGGGTGGGGGGGCGGGGTTTTGGCGTTACCATCTGGAGTTGCCGTGATGTCCATTGGGTATTGTGACTATAATTAATCTTGTTTACGGCTTATTTAATACGCAGTATCGATAAGTGATTACGTTCTGGGTAGATCGTTTGAGCGTGATGGTAGATTTTGTCGAGCCTACCTCTATGTCTTGCAGGGTTTTGCTTCTTCGGGGGGGAGGGCACACAGAGGGAGGTTGTACTATGGGGAGAGGTCAATTGTTAGTTTTGAAATAGAAATACTACTTGCGGTTTGTATCTCCAAGGCTCGACGTCTCAGCTTGTTACCTCAATCCTTCACCTCGGCTCGTGCAGCATGTGCTGTCTCTGCCACTCTTCACCCGGAATTCATCAGGAATTGAATCCGGTTCGTTCTTTAAGAGAACCCAATTAATAGAAATAGACAAAGTATTTGTAGTTTGCCGATTCTATTTTTACTCGCGGCGGCGCCGCATATTTCATAATTAATATAGGTAGTCCCTCAATGGATCGATTGTATTTGTAAACCGATTTTTATCGTTGTGTAAGTTCATTCATGAAAATGGTAGAGTTATTGATTTATTATAAAATTGATACAGGAAATGTTCGAATAGTTCAATTCTTCTGGGCTTTTTCCGATGGAGCTCTCATTGGATTTTCGCACTCAGTATTTGTTTGTTCACTCTCTGCGGTTACGGCTCTGGTTTTTAGGGGCAGCAAATTCTTTTATTTCATTGTCGGAGATTGGATTTAATTCATTTATTCAAGGATAACCATGGAACGGAGTCATTAAGACCGCTGGTATCTGTCTTTAATCTATGGACCCAGCGTTGCTCCTTTTCAAATAGGATTTTGGTGGCATTCCTATCTACTGTTTCCATGGTTTCCAGGATGACCCACTGTAGATCATTGACAGTGTGGCCTAGTTCTTTGTAGTGGGTGGACATTTTCGTAGTGGTTCGTTTACAATTCACATTGCTGCGATGCTCGCACAGTCGCTGTCTTGCTTTTCGGCAGGTCATGCCAATGTATCTCATCTGGCACGGACAGGTGATCATGTAAATTACATGACTTGTGTTGCAGTTCGTGTGGCGTTTTAGTTTCCAGGCGAGATTGGGAAGTAGCTGCAATTCTTTTGTGGGTTTCGTGGTCTCACAGGCTGTGCAAGTTCCACAAGGATAATGTCCTGTTATTGGCACGGTGTTCCATAGTCCAGGTTGATTTTTCTTTTTCTTGGGTGGTGGCCTTGTGTGAACCAGTAGGTCCTTGAGGTTCTGACTTCTCTTATTTGCAAAGCGTGGTTTGGGCCAGTTTAGTGTGTTTGATGTTATAATCTTCCAATTTTTGTTGATTATCTTTTTGACCTGATTTGTTCTGTCATCTTGTGTCTTGGGATGTGTTTCAAATAATGCTTCTCTTGATTGGTTACGTGCTCGTTTTTTGCAAGAGTAGATCACCTTCTTGGGGTATTCTCGGGCCGAGAGTTTTTCACATAAATCCTCTGCTTGGTTTTTATAATCACCAATTGTGCTGCAGTTCCTTCTCAGGCGGAGGAACTGGCTGTACGGGAGATTTTCTCGTAATGGCCGCGGGTGAAAGCTTTTAAATGATAATAAGCTGTTTTTGGCTGTGGGTTTAAAGAAAGTCCGAGTTCGTAAGGTGTTGTTTTCTGCAAAGATGGTGATATCCAGGAAATCTAGGGTTTTTTCATTGGCAACGTATGTGAATTTCAAACAGTCATCTTGGTTATTTAACCAGGAATGGAAGTTCTTTAGACTTTCGTGATTTCCTTTCCAAATCAGTAGGATGTCGTCTATGTATCTCTTCCAAAAAATAATCTGGTCAAAAAAGGGGTTGTCTCTATTCTGGACATGAGTGTTTTCAAAAGTGCTTACATAAAGACCCGCTACACTTGGGGCAAAGGTACTGCCCATAGATGTCCCATGACGTTGGGCAAAGAGGGTATCCTTGTACTGAAAAAAGTTTTCTGTTAACGCTAGTCGGCAGCATTCAAGGACGAAATGTCTGGGCGTTCTGTAAGGCCATTCCATTCCGAAAAGTATTGTTTCCAAAATGTCTAGAGTTTTTGTCTGTGGTAGGCTGGTGTAGAGACTCTCTACATCGAGCCCTATTGGGAGCCTTGTGTCTTCTGAATATTCAAAATTGGGCAACATATTTAGTAGGTCTCTTGTGTCTTTCAGATACGTTGGAGTTTTTTGGACTATAGGTCTTAGGCACTGGTCTGCAAATTCTATGAGGGGTTCTAAAATTGAGTTGATCCCAGAAACAATCGGCCTACCAGGAGGGGGTATCTTTCCTTTGTGTGTTTTTGGAAGGGAATAGAAATATGGTATTACCGGTGACTTTGTTTCTAGGTAGTCTGCCTCTTTTTTGGACAGCGGTTGTTAGCTTCTGCCTCTTCAATCATGAGAGATATTGTCCTTTGCAAACGCATCGTCGGGTCTGTTGTTATGACTTCATAGAATTTGGAAGTAAATCTTGGCATTGTCTGTCATATCCCTCAACGGATAGTATGACTATTCCTCCCCCTTTGTCCGCTGGTTTTATTATGATCTCTTTGTCATTCCTGAGATCGGTAAGGCCCAGTTGTTCCACCTTGGTGATATTTTGAAAAGGTTTTTGGGCTTGTGGATTCAGTTCATCCAGCTCTTTCATTATGGCCTATTCGAAGGTACTTATTTCAATCGGGACTTGTGAGTTGAGAGGGCAGAAGTTAGACTTATTCCTCAAGTTTGTATCTCCTTCTTGAGATGGTGGCGATTCATCCTTGAAAAAAGCCTTTAGTTTTAAGGTGCGACAGAAATTGGCTAGGTTGATGTACTTTGACATACATGTTTGGCGTGCTTTTTTTTCATTTGAAACAAAGTATGTTTATCATATTTTTGAAAAATAGCTGTATATTAAATTTCTCAATTTAAAATCAGTAAAAAGCATTTATTTATTTTTGTTTCCTTTATTAGCTTCTGTTTGTACTACCAACAGAAAGCGAGTATGCATCACTTCTTGCAGAAAAGAAAATTAGAGCAGCAGAGTTGCAGAAGCAGACAAAGCAGAATATAGAGCTTGCTCAGGAAAAGCAGAAAGAAAAGTTTAAAAAAAGAGTTTGCAAGAAATATAAGCCGTACTTGTTCAGCGAAGGAGAGTTAGTCCTTGTTAAAAATTGTAGGCGATCGACAAGGAAAGGTGGCATTTTGGAGCATAATTTCACAGGACCCTACCGTATAGATGAGATTGAAGGGAAGCGTGTAAAGTTACTCAATAGTAGCAATGTGGCCTTACGTAGAAATTATAATCTGGACATGTTGAGGCCTTATAAGTTGAGTGCGACAGGTAATTTTCATAGGGCTACCCTTTTAAAGTAATGGCCTAATATTTTTATGTTTTTTCTTATGGTGATCACTGTGCCTGTGTAAATGTCTCTTTAATATGCGCAAAGTTATTTGTTATGAACATTTTGTTGTGTGAAGAACAGTACTTTATGGTCGGGAGTTATGAATATGTACTCTTGGTTCAGTATTGTTTGCGGTTGCATGTTTGAGTAGTCTGTTTTAATTATTAACAACCACTTTAAAAAATCATTTAGCAGGAAACATGACCAGTGACCTATGGCCATCCGTGCTCCCATCATCTGCCGCACCGCCTGCATCATCTGCCGCAAAGCCTGCATCATCTGCCGCACCGCCTGCATCATCTGCCGCACCGCCTGCATCATCTGCCGCACCGCCTGCATCATCTGCCGCCACGCCTGCATCATCTGCCACAAAGCCTGCATCATCTGCCGACCCGCCTGCATCATCTGCCGCACCGCCTGCATCATCTGCCGCCACGTCTGCATCATCTGCCGCCACGTCTGCATCATCTGCCGCCACGTCTGCATCATCTGCCGCCACGCCTGCATCATCTGCCGCCATGCCTGCATCATCTGCCGCCACGCCTGCATCATCTGCTGCTGCTATGCCTGCATCATTTGCCGCCAGGCCTGCATCATTTGCCGCCAAGCCTGCATCATTTGCCGCCAGGCCTGCATCATCTGCCGCCACGCCTGCATCATCTGCCGCCACGCCTGCATCATCTGCCGCAAAGCCTGCATCATCTGCCGCAAAGCCTGCATCATCTGCCGCAACGCCTGCTTCATCTGCCACAAAGCCTGCATCCCCCTTATGTCCTTCTACCAAATCGTTAAAAAAAGTTCTTGATGTATGGCGGAAACCGGGGATTGGACGGTTAGAAGCAATAGTGGCGAGTTTCAAATTGTATGATGATTCTTTTTGTTCCTTAAAAGAGGACCAATGGATAGTTGATGAGGTTGGTTTACATAAAATGTATTCTTACTATAGTATCTAATTATGTATGATCTACATGGTGAGTCCTGTGGTAGAGTTCATGTGTTTTCTTCATTGTTTCAAAGGTCATTGATGCGTATCTCTTCAGATTATGCATGTTAAGAACTAATGTACGTATATTGTCATTAATAAGTAATACACCAACCAAAAATAGTAAATGTGTATGAAATGTTTCTAAACTACTTTATTTTATCTTGACTTCAGTGCATATTGATTTCTGCAACAGTCTCTTCGTCCATTTTCCTTGGATCATATCGACCCTCTGATTTCTGGGTAAATATTGAAATCTGTATCATGATTACAATATTTTTTTGGGTTGTTAATGATTATTCGATTGTTTCAATCAATTTTCTTGTCATTTATTAATATTGCAACATTTTTCCGAGTATTAAAAAGGTGTAGGCTGTATGTCATTTATTTTTGTAATTGTCTTGGAAGTGATTATTGTTCCCTTTCAGTTTTCTTTTAATGTCAATCACTTGTTAGCATTTTTCTGATGAAATTGAGTATGGATGTTGTATTTGACTTGCATTTTTTCATAAGCTTATTTTGTACTGTATAGGTACCTTTTGAGATGATGGATACAGTCCTGTGTCCGACCAATACTGGCGTTCATTGGCTACTTTTGGTAATTGTATTCTTTTTTCACCTTTGTCACTTTTGTCAGATCTTCTTCCTAAGTTTGACTTTGTATTACTAGTAACTGCTGAACTGTTTTGCTGAACACTATTTTAATTTCATTTTCTTTATTTAGTAATCACGTTTGTAGCATACTAATGCATTTAAACATTTCCATATTTTAATATTTCATTTCCTATTGTGGTTTATGTTTCAGATTTTAAAACCTTTTGCCAAACAAATAATAGTGTATGATTCGCTGGATGGCAATCTTGGGACCTACCATAAATTTTTACAGAATTGGAGGTACCACTTACTTTAACCTACCATTAAATATGTCATGTCAATAGTGCGCAGATATTTTTTGGCCAACATTTTTTATTTTTGTAAGTTGAAAGATGTAGTATATTGTAATCGTATTTGTGTTTCATTTTTCAAACCAATATTTAACCTGACCGTTCGTATGTTTCTAAAGGGCTTTCCTACAGGCAATCGAGTGTCCACACAGTGAGCTCTGGCAGTTAGTGGTAGAATGTAATGCCAAGCAACAGGATAGCTACAATTGAGGTGTTTTTTGCATGCTGGTAATTTTTCCATACTTTCATTACAATTTAGAATTTGTCGTAGATAGGTTTACGTTAAATATTGATTACGCCTTTGTAGTAGTTGCACACATTAAAGACTGCTTTATATTTAAATTACTGTTCTGAACGACAAGTGATCCTGGTGGTACTGCCCGTCTGACGTGATTTTCATTTGCCTGTGATTTTGTCTGACAAAGAAGATGTTACTGATGTGGTAGGTGTGAGACCTCGTACAAAAGACTTTCAAAGTAAATGTCGCTAAAATTTATGAGTCCTTTTTATTTCCATTAGGTTATTAGTGTAACATGTTTTTTTAAAACTCTGTCCAGTTTGCAGAATCGTACATAACTCGAAGACCAGTTACGGCAAATGAAATCAATACCACGTTTCTGAGGGAATATAGATTGTTTATTGCAGTGAAGCTAATGGAGTTTTCAGGTTAGAATTTTACATTGTACGTATCATGTTTTTAAATTTGTAATGCCCTAAATTACTTTAAAAGTTTATGTGTGTGGTAGCTATTTTTCTTTTCTTCAATGATCAAACGAGCACTGCCAAGTATTTCATTGTATCCAAGATAGTAATTGATGGAAATTAAATTGTAGTTTTTTAAATGCTTGTTTTTGTCTTGGTTTTTTGAAAGACTTTTGAACAGCAGTGACTGGCCTATGCGCTTCATTTTATTATTGTTTTAAACCTGTCCATAATCTCCTTTACTGATGCGCTACTGTTCTCCTATGTCACATTTAGAATCAGTTCAACACGTCTGCGGGGTCTGCAACAAAGAAAATTCACAGCTTGGTATGAATTCCTCTAAGGCACAATGCAAAGTATGCTGTAGATGGATCCACATGGAGTGCATTAAAAGTGACCCCTCGTCCTGGTTACCTTCTCAAGGTTTTACTTGTCACAAATGTATTGAAAAATGCAATGTATTTTGGTTGACCTTTTCCGCATTTTGGCTGTAGATTTACATGGTGTGTAGTCTCCTGCCTTCTACAAATGTGTCTGGATTATCATCTAATAATAATCCACGTTTGTAAAGTGCAAACAAACCATCATCCGTTATGGTCGCTAGGTGACCAATGGTATGTGCGAATCAAATGTAAAATCAGTGAAAGCCAGCCATGTGTTTTTTTTCATTTGCTACGCACTTTGATATAACCCCTGTCTGCCAAATGGCGTCCACGTAAAGAAGCCAGCCATGTGCGTTTAGAAATGTGGTATGCTCTCAGGCCCTCTGCCAAATGGCGTCCAATTCACTTCTGGCAATGGTCTCTAGGTGCAGGGGGCTGTCGGGGACATTAAGCAAGGCATTAAGCAAGGCACCGTTCAATCACCCTGGCCGCGACGCCACACGTTTCCACAATGACTAATAACATCAAACAACTGTAGGTTTTGGTTTGGTAGGCAGGAGGGTCCATGCGAACAATTGGTCAACATTCCAAGAATAGATGCTCACCCTGATAATGCCCATGACATTCACCCTGTTCGCACATGGAAACATTATTCAACTGCTAAAATCATTTTCTTTTTAACAAGTTGTACATTTTGGTGGGATCTTACTATCTCTCAGTTGTAGTAACCGTGCTCCATACAAATGTTGCTACACACTCAAATGCAGTCATGTATTCATGGATACCTATTTTTAATTAATGGGGAAAGAGTTGGTTGTGTTTCTGGGTGACTTTCTCACCCACTTATATATATGTGTATCTATATATATATAGACATCATCTAAATTAGTTGTGTGGGCCAACAGTTGCTGTTTGTCAACACTTCCGATGATTGACTTGCATATCATATAACAACGACATTAGAAGTACACACTGTTGGCAGTGAAACGTTGGAATGTAATATCGCTGTCACTGTGGCCTATGAAAACAGGTTGAACTACAGGCGATGCTAGTGTTGTACTACACACTGTAGGATGTACTTGTCAAGAAAATAAAAAGAAATTACAATTAGAGGTGGAAATTTTTTCTGTGAGTCAATTTTTTGGCTTATTCCCAATACAGTATCTGCCTGAACTCGCTCTTGTTCTTCTGGTGCACCAGGAAGACCTGCGAGTAAATGCCTTTTCCCCTTTTCAGCGAAGGCAATGTTGTAATAACTTTGAGACCAATTGTTTTTATGTCAATTTTACTTCCCCTTGGTCTCTTTTTTCATTGCTGAGGTGATCGTCCCCATGTCGTTGACGCTAGTCGTCATTTATTTTAAGGATGTGTTTTGTTCGATGCCTTAATGCGGCTCTTGTTCTTGTCCGCATCTTCCATCTTCTGCTGTACTCTTGGCAGCCTTCTTCACTGCTTTCTTTTTCCTCAACTTTTTTCTTGTTCACCTTGAAGTATACAGATACACTATGGCGCCTTCTTCACTGCTTTCTTTGTCGTCGAGTTGTTTCTTGTTCACCTTGAATTATACAGATACACTATGGCGCCTTTACTGCCCAGGCTCTTCAGTGAGGCCTTAACGTGGCTCTTCTTGGCCGCATCTTCGTCTTCCATATCTTTACCCTTTTAATCAATGTTACTTTTTTTAAGTAATGGGCTTAGATTTTCATTTTGATTTGTGTCTTTTTCAATGTTTGTACTTTTAATTATAGGTGCAGGGGGCTGAAACACAAACGTTGGCCAGCCAATGCGCCACGCTGGTTTGAGGGAGGTCTTATCGCGATTCTTCTTGTTGTCCGCATGTTCGGCGCTGGCGATCAGCGGCTTCTCTTTGGCCGCCATGGAGCCTTCATGTTTAAGCTATTTCTGTCAGAATACAAGCACTCTTCCCTGTAGGATGCTTGTAGGTTGATTTCGCAGAGACGTTATAGACCAACTTCCCAGAGTTCTAAGCAACACCTAGTGATTAAATATTACACTAAGGTAATTAAATAGAATTTCGGGAGGAGGGCCGGATCGGGGACGCTACTTGTTCCTTGGTTGTCGACCTGCGAAGCAACAAGGAAAACTTCTGTAATTTTGACTCCTGTTTATATCTTGCCAACTTCCTATCTCCACAGTGATTCCTTTTTGTCGAATTAAGAGAGAGCCTACCTGCGACTTCAGTAGCTTGGCGTCGCGTCCGTGTTGTCGTTGTGAAGAGTCTTGTACTAGGCGTGGGTTGTCTTCAAGAAGATAGAGTGCTGTCTTGTGCTCCTAAGTAAATATTAAAATAGGAATAAGTTACTGATTTTTTCCTATGTCAAATTTCACCTAGTTATGTTGCCTAACCTGTTCCTTGCATCACTTACTTGGTAAACTCTCTCGATTGTTGGGTTCTTCACAATCTGAATATTTACATATCAAGCAAAGAGAAACAACATCCTAAACATCTACATAAGATCAACTATAAATATCCTTTGATAAAGTCTCAAAGTCTTTTCTTTTAGGCAAATAAATATCCACAAAAGTTTTTGCCAGGATTCTACAGATTTTTCCTCCGAATTTTGCCAGGTAAGTTTATTGTCTCTGAATTTGCTGCTTGCTTGTGTTGGGCGCCTTTTCTAAACAATGAAAAAATGTTCACTTAGCTTTTAAACTTGTTTTCTCCGTCCTTGCAGCGCGAAGGTGAAGGTCTTTCAGCTCCGGATGCTCTTGGGGCGTTGCCAGGTCATTGGGTCCTCTGGAGGCTGCACGGATGAGTCTTCTTCAAGGATGGAGGAAGGCAAAGCATCTGGAAACTTCGGGTGTGGCTATTTATACTCTAGCCACACCCGAACGGCTGATGACGCATCGCGCACCTTTTCCCTGCATGCGTGTGCGTTTCTAGACTATTCTTCAGAACGAGCTCTTACCAACTATTAGATCTTGCCACCAAACTGTAAATGAGATCTTGCCACCAAACATTAAGTCACAAACCTTGACCACTGTACAGATACTCATAAGTGTTATCAATAGAACACAACTTGGCACAACGTTCAGAACTGTTACACAAATCATAATGCACTCATGTACTACCACATTTTCTAACATGGCGTGCAGGATGCACGGGACAGGGGTGGGTTTTATGAAGGACGAAATCCCCTTTTAGGGGCATTTGTGCACTGACGTGATGGAGTCATGACAGTACTCCGCCCTTAAAAGTCCCCCTAAAACTTGAGGGACTGGTTTTGGTTTTTCTGGATACTGTAAATGAAATTGTTTTACTAAACGTGGAGCATGCTGTAAGTTAGCAAGAGGTTCCCAGGATCGCTCCTCTGGGCCATAACACTTCCAATGTACCAAATAAAACAGTTTTCCACGGATTCTTTTCGAATCCACAATTCTCTGAACCTCAAATTCTGGAATTCCATCAATTTGTATAGCTGCCGGAGGTTTCTTAATTCTGGTCATGGGATCAAATGGTTTAATCAAAGACACATGAAACACCGGATGAAATCGGTATTTGAGTGGTAAGGTTAACTTCACACAGACAGGATTTATTATTTTTTCTATGTCAAATGGCCCGATAAAACGAGGACAGAATTTTTTACAAGCTTTTATCTTTAAGTTTTTTGTGGATAACCACACCTTGTCTCCGATGGAGTATTTGGGTTGTGGTTTTCTGTGTGAATCTGAGATGCCTTTTTGTTTTTCTTTTGCTTGTGCTAAATGATACTGAGCCTAAGTTTGGATGTGAACTAGTCTTTTAATGCGTTCATCCAAAGATGGAATAATAAAAGGAAATCTAATTGACCCAGGGATATTTTTAGGATGAAAACCATAAGTACTAAAGAATGGAGACAAACTAGTGGAGTTGTCCATGTTATTGTTGAAAATTCCAACATCCATAATATATCTGACCATTCTTGTTCCTCCTCTACTAACATACATCTTCAAAACTGCTCTATGGTTTGATTGGTTCTTTCTGTAAGTCCATCAGTTTGGGGGTGATAGCTAGAAGAAGTACGCACATCCATGTCTAAAGTTTTTCCCAAATGTTGACAAAAGTGAGAAATGAATTGGGGGCCTCTGTCTGATATTATCACTGAGGGAATGCCATGTAAACAAATTATTTCTTTAGAGAATATCTGAGTTAACTCTTTAGCTGATGGGATTTTCTTTAATGGGATGAAGTGGGCCATCCGAGAGAAATGATCAACTACGGTTAAATGGTGGTAAATTCATTCTTAGTTCTTGGGAGCTCGACAATAAAATCAAGGGATACAGTATGCCAGGGTTGGGGTGGTATTGGAAGAGGAAGGAGTAGACCACTAGGTGTTTGATGTTGTGTTTTATTTTGAGTGCAAACAACACAAGTTTCAATATAACTCTGAATGTCTGATAACATAGAGGGCCACCAAAATTTTCTTTTGATCAAATGACTAGTCTTTGTTACTCCTGGATGTGCAGACATCAGAATATCATGATGTAATTGTATCACTTTATTTTGTAGCTTTTGAGTAGGTACAAATATTTGTTCATTCATGTACAATAATTCGTCTTTTACTTGTAATAAAGTATACTGATCTTGCCACTCTTGTGTTATTCTTCCTTGTACTTCTTTTTTGATTTCCTCAACTACATCAATGTACGTAGCTCCTACCTTAAAACAGTGATCTGACAATACAGGTTGGGTTTTATCTGGCAAACAATCTTTTTCTTCAGGGATTCCAATGCGTGACAAAGCATCAGCTTTCTGATTCTCTTTTCCTGGACGGTAAGTAATTATGAAATTGTAATCATTAAAGAAAAGTGTCCAGAATGCAGTCTTCCATTCTTCACCACTTCGGACTCTCACCAAATGGTAGGCTCCTCGCAGGTCCAATTTGGTATAAATGGTAGCATCTTTCAACTGATCTAATAAAGTTGGAATTAACGGGAGTGGATATCTATTCTTAATTGTCACATTATTTAGGGCACGGTAGTCAATACAGATACGCAATTCACCTCCTTTTTTAGGGATAAAAATAGAGGGGAAGATACTGGTGATTTAGAATGTCGAATGAAACCGTTGGCAAGGTATTCATCTAGATATTCCCTCAGGTGTTCATTTTCTTTTTCTGTGAGGGCATATATCCGACTACATGGCAAAGTAGCACCGGGCATTAAATCTATACGACAATCAAAATCCCTATGTGGTGGTAGGGTATTGGCTTTCTTCTTATCGAAAACGTCATGGAGGTCCGAATATTCTTTTGGAACACCTTCCAACAGCAATACACTCTTAGAGTCCATAGGAAAATCATAACCTTGCACTAACAGTTCTGTAATTTGATGTTGAAGACAAGAAGAATGACAGAATTCTGAATTGAATAATACAGTTTTCTTCACCCAATCAATCCTAGGATTATGTTTTACAAGCCATGGAATTCCCAAAATTAGGCGGAATTGAGGGGCATCAATGATGTCAAATGTAATGTCTTCTTTATGTATGGATAAACAAGTCATTTGAAGAGTCTCTGTGTGATACTGTATGAGTCCAGAAGATAATTCCTTTCCGTCAACTGCTCTAACTACCTTTGGGTGGAGTTTAGGTTCTAATTTAAATTCCAAATCATGCAAAAAGCGTGTGTCAATAAAATTGCCTGTAGCGCCTGAGTCAATTAAAGCGTCAACAGACCAAACTTTTCCTTCTTTTGAGTGAGACTGTAAAGAAATTTTAATACTGAGGTGTTGGAAAGTTATATCTGGAGTTGTGGAGGCCAAACTAGATAATGTACTCGACAAACTGACCTCTTGTCTTGTCGAGCATGTTAGTTTTCCGACTGCTGGACTAAACCTGCATCTGTATTCTTTCCTTTAGGTTTATTAGGGCGTATTGGACATTCCTTAACGAAATGTCCAGATTTGCCACAGTAAAGACATTGATTTAACTTTATTCTTTTGTCTTTCTCTTCTTTAGTCAAAGGTCCTTTTATGGTACCTATCTGCATTGGTTCTCCAAGATCTATTTTAGTCGTAGGCTCAGTTTTGACACTAACTCTGTCTTTGAAGGAAAACAACCTTTGTTCAGATTTCCCTTTTTCCCCTTTACGTTCAGTTAAACGATGATTCAATTTAACTACCAGATCTATGAATTCTTCAATATCATCTGGTGGATCCAAAATCTGTGTAATCATATCTTTTAACTCGTCTTTAAGGCCCTTATAAAAAAGTGAAACCCTTTTACCTTCCGGCCAATGAGCTTCAATTACTAATCTGTTGAACTGAGATATGTAATGTAGTAAGTCTGATGAACCTTGTTTTCAATGAAGTAGTTCATGATCTGCAGACTGAACAAAAACATGTTTAGCGAACAATTTTTTCATAGTATTCTTAAATCGTCTGAGGTCATAGAGGATTGGGTCGTCGCGCTCTACAATAGGCACTGACCAAAGGGCAGCATCTCCTCCTAAATATGATAATATAAACGCAATTTTAGAGGAAGCATCAGGAAAAGCTGTTGGTTTAGCTATGAAATGCAGTTGGCATTGATTTAAAAAGACCGTGAACTTGTTACTGTCCCCATAAAACCTTTCAGGTTGAGCTAAGAGAACTGGTACAGGAGTGACTACCTGGATTTGAGTTGGTGCACTTGAGGAACTGGAATGTAAGGTTTGAAGTCCTGGTTGAAATGTTGGTGGTTTTAGTACCGATCTCTGAGTAGGAGAAAAACTCCAGGTACTTGGATCAGAAACATTGGCTCCTTGAATACTGTTTTGCAAGGCTGTAATATCCCTTCTAAGGGCGGCATTTTCAGATTTAATGTCAGTTAAAATAGTTGCTATGTCTTGCAGAGAAACCGAGACTGTTGGATCCATAGCGTCTGGGCGAAATATTCTTCGTGGGCTTTGCCTTCTGTCAGAATACAAGCACTCTTACCTGTAGGATGCTTGTAGGTTGATTTCGCAGAGACGTTATAGACCAACTTCCCAGAGTTCTAAGCAACACCCAGTGATTAAATATTACACTAAGGTAATTAAATAGAATTTCGGGAGGAGGGCCGGATCGGGGACGCTACTTGTTCCTTGGTTGTCGACCTGCGAAGCAACAAGGAAAACTTCTGTAATTTTGACTCTTGTTTATATCTTGCCAACTTCCTATCTCCACAGTGATTCCTTTTTGTCGAATTAAGAGAGAGCCTACCTGCGACTTCAGTAGCTAGGCGTCGCGTCCGTGTTGTCGTTGTGAAGAGTCTTGTACTAGGCGTGGGTTGTCTTCAAGAAGATAGAGTGCTGTCTTGTGCTCCTAAGTAAATATTAAAATAGGAATAAGTTACTGATTTTTTCCTATGTCAAATTTCACCTAGTTATGTTGCCTAACCTGTTCCTTGCGTCACTTACTTGGTAAACTCTCTCGATTGTTGGGTTCTTCACAATCTGAATATTTACATATCAAGCAAAGAGAAACAACATTCTAAACATCTACATAAGATCAACTATAAATATCCTTTGATAAAGTCTCAAAGTCTTTTCTTTTCTTTTAGGCAAATAAATATCCACAAAAGTCTTTGCCAGGATTCTACAGATTTTTCCTCCGAATTTTGCCAGGTAAGTTTATTGTCTCTGAAACTGCTGCTTGCTTGCGTTGGGCTCCTTTTCTAAACAAGGAAAAAACGTTCACTTAGCTTTTAAACTTGTTTTCTCCTTTCTTGCAGCGCGAAGGTGAAGGTCTTTCAGCTCTGGATGCTCTTGGGGCGTTGCCAGGTCGTCGTGTCCTCTGGAGGCTGCAGGGATGAGTCTTCTTCAAGGACGGAGGAAGGCAAAGCGTCTGGAAACTTCGGGTGTGTCTATTTATACTCTAGCCACACCCGAACGGCTGATGACGCATCACGCACCTTTTCCCTGCGTGCGTGTGCGTTTCTAGACTATTCTTCAGAATGAGATCTTGCCACCAACATGTAAATGAGATCTTGCCACCAAACATTAAGTCACAAACCTTGACCACTGTACAGATACTCATAAGTGTTATCAATAGAACACAACTTGGCACAACGTTCAGAACTGTTACACAAATCATAATGCACTCATGTACTACCACATTTTCTAACATGGCGTGCAGGATGGACGGGACAGGGGTGGGTTTTATGAAGGACGAAAACCCCTTTTAGGGGCATTTGTGCACTGACGTGATGGAGTCATGACAATTATTGATTTTGAAGCCTCCGGTCCGCCGCGAACAAATGTAACCATTCGTATGTTTCTAAAGGGCTTTCCAACAGGCAATTAAGTTGGCAGATGCCTGACCGGCACATAGTTGTAAGACCTGGAAGTAGTACCAGTAAGAAGAATGACAGTTATTTAACCCATTCATCAACGTGTCGTAATAAATTGACAGATATTTTTATGAGGCTTTCCTCAAAATTGGACATATATTGGAGCCTTTGCCATTGCTACTGCGCACCTCTTCACCTTGTATCAGCTGCGTGTAACACACATTTCAATGGAAGCATTTGCTGTAAATTTCCCTTCCTCTCAGCCGATGAAGTATGGATGATATATTTGTATATATCGCTGTCGACAGGATGTCACTCCCATTGCCCAAAATGGAGTA
Organism: Lissotriton helveticus; assembly: GCF_964261635.1. Classification (NCBI taxonomy): domain Eukaryota; kingdom Metazoa; phylum Chordata; class Amphibia; order Caudata; family Salamandridae; genus Lissotriton; species Lissotriton helveticus. The sequence goes on along the minus strand of NC_136073.1, from coordinate 302,106,289 downwards.
GTTTCTGTCCTGTAACTCCAGTTCTGTAGTAGGGGTATCTATGTTATATTCATAATCTAGTGAATAGTCCCGGCCATGTGTATGGACCCCGGAGCAATCAAAAATAATCTCTTAAGTTGTCAACAAATGCAGAACTGCAAAGACACTTAAGAGAGAATTTAAAGACCGATAATGCAGCCTATATCCACAGGCTACACTGTCCAGTACTTCAACTAGAAATTCCACCAAAAATCCACAAACAGCAAAGCCTGACCAGTTTTCTCCACAGAGAAACTTGCCTCTACCAGTAAAAGCCTCTGGAATGATAGAGAGGAAGACATGGACAGACAAGCCCCATAGGCTGCCATTATGTGGCTTATAGAGGATACTGTGCCTTTAAGAGAACTTTCCAGACCTCTCCCAGTATCCCAGAATGCACTGCAGGTCCCTTTTACTTTCAGTTCTTTTTGAAGGCGTAACATGCCAGACCTGTAGCATTCCTTACATGAGTATCTTTCTCCACCGGGGAGGAGGGCGGGCGCTTATGACTATAACAGAGATACCCCTACTACAGAACTGGAGTTACAGGACAGAAACTACTCTTTCTGTAGTAGGGGATCTCTGTGTATAGTCATAATCTAGTGAATAGAATGGCAAACCCATCCCCACACCAAAGCGGCGGTGGAGAATAAGAATAACACCACTACTGTGCGAACAGATTTCGCAGCGAAGCCTGCCCAACCTGAACGTCTGCCCTGGCATCAGTGTCCAGACAGTAATGCTTAGCAAAGGTATGGACCGACTTCCAAGTGGCCGCCTTGCAGATTTCTGCAATGGGAACATTACGTAGCAAAGCAGTCGTGGCCGCTTTGCCCCCGGTGGAATGAGCCTTAGGTTTACCCCCTACGGTCTTATTAGCTTTTTGGTAACACAATTGTATGCAGGACAAAATCCACCTAGAAATGGACTGTTTGGAGGTAGCAAGACCGGTCCTGACTGATCCATAATTGATAAACAATTGGTCTGACCTACGAATATCTTTGGTTTTATCCAGATAAAATTTCAACACCCTCCTCACATCCAGGGAATGTAACTACCTTTCCGCTGGAGATGAAGGATTCTGAAAAAACATAGGCAAAGTTGTAGTCTGGTTGACATGAAAATCAGAAATAACCTTGGGAAGAAATGTAGGGTGAGTACGCATAACAACCTTAGCAGCATGAAATACAGTATAAGGTTCTTGGCAACACAACGCCTGAATTTCACTCACCCTGCGGGCCGATGTGATGGCCCAGAGGAACGCCGCCTTCCAGGACAGGTGCTGCAATGAAGCCTTTTGAATAGGTTCAAAAGGCTCCCTCATCAATCTGGACAGCACCACGGTCAATTCCCATGAAGGCGAAGGAAGCTGGAAAGGAGGGAACACTTTCTTCAAGCCTTCCAAAAAATCTTTGATCCCAGGGATCTGGAAGAAGAAAGTCTGTGAAGGGCATTTCCTGTAGGCAGTCAGCGCAGCAAGATGAACCTTAATGGAATGAACATAAGGCCAGACTGCGCCAAATGTTGAAGATAAGGATGGATGACATCTTCCTTACACGTCGTCGGGTCATAGTTCTTGGACTTGCACCAGATGCAGAATCTCTTCCACTTATAAGCATAGGAAGTCCTAGTGGAAGGTCGCTTAGCCTCCTTCAGTATGTCCATACAATCTTCAGGTAGATTCAAATGGCCATATTGCACTATCTCAGGAGCCATGCCGCCAACCTCAAAGATGAGAGGTTCGGGTGCACCATCTGCCCCCCCGAACTTCGTGAGAAGGTCCGGCCTGCATGGCAGCCGCATGTGAGGAAGGAGAGACCGGTGAAGCAGGTCCGTGAATCACCACTGTCTGGGTCACTCCGGGGCAATCAATATCATCCGCGCCCTGGACCGGGCCAGCTTCATGAGCACCGCCTGAATCAGGTGAATGGGTGGAAAAACGTACAGAAAGCGGTTCGACCAGTCGATCCATAGGGCATTCCCCAACGTCCTCTGTTGGTAGTACCTGGATACGAAGTCTCGGCATTTGCTGCTTTCTGCGGTGGCAAACAGATCTACGTCTGAAGTCCCCCACCTTGTGAAGACTTCTCCTAGCACTTTGTCGTTTATGACCCATTCGTGGTTTTCAGTCCTCTGACCAGAAGCCAATGCCAGATCGCCTGCGCCTCCTGCGCATGGGTGCGCGATCTCGAGCCCCCCTGCTTGTTGAGGTAATACATCGTGGTCGTATTGTCCGTCTGTACAAGCAGAGAGTTCGTCTGGAAGGACGGATGAAAGGCCTTCAGTGCCAAGTGAACAGCTCTGAGTTCCAGGAAGTTGATGTGGTACGTGGACTCCGTCGGGGACCACGTCCCTTGAATCTGTAAGTCTCCGGAGTGCGCTCCCCAGCCGTGGAGAGACGCATCCGTCACGATCGTCTGCGTGGGAATGTCCTTGTGGAAGGGAACCCCTCTGAGGAGATTCTCCGCTGAACACCACCACTTCAGACACTGAAGAGCATGCAGAGACAGTCGTATCTTGTCGTCCCAAGAACCTTTCCTCTGATCCCACTGTTCCTCCAAGCACTCCGGCAGTGGTCTCATGTGCAGCCGTGCGTGAGGCGTGAGGAAGATACAAGAGGCCATCGACCCCAGTAGAGAAGACACCGTCCTCACTGTTGTAGATGGATTGGTCATAAGAGCCTGAGCCTTCCGAAGGAGTGATAATCTTCACTCCTCCGAAGGAGACACGCTTGCTGACAGAGTATTGATGGAGGCTCCCAAGTACTGTATGCACTTGACCGGAGTCGGGACAGACTTGGACATGTTGATGTGCAACCCCAGCTTGTTCAATAGAACGCACGTCTTTTGGAAGTGTGCTTGAGCTTCCAAGAAGGAGGAGGCCTTTGATCAACCAATCGTCCAGGTACGGCTAGACAAACACCTTGTTCTTCCGCAGGTGTGCAGCTACTACTGCCATGCACTTCGAGAACGTCCTGGGCGCAGACTTCTGCCCGAATGGCAATACTGTGTATTGATAATGATTGGCGCCGACTTGGAATCGCAGGAACTTCCTGTGTTTCTGTGCAATGTCTCCCTGCTGCAGCTGAGGGTAAATCTGCTGCAATGACAGCATGCAAAATCTCTCTCCGTGAATCCACTTGTTTGCTTGCCGCAAGTCCAGAATGGGCCTGAACTCGTTCTGGTCCTTCTTGCAAACCAGAAAGAACAGGGAGTACAGACCTCTTCCCCTTTGAGGTAGAGGTACGTCTTCTATCGCCCTTTTCCTTAACAGGACGTCGGCCTCTGCCTGGAGCTCGCGCAGCTGAAACTGCGAGCTCACCGGCGGAATTGCTGGAGGCGGCTGGTGAACCGAAGATTGTATCCATTGCAAACAATATTCAGCACCCACTTGTCCTGAGTGGGTAACGAACGTGAGGGAAGTAATCGCTCAGGGCCTAGACCCAGCCGGGCCTTTAGTCGCTGCTGCGGTGGCCCCCTCTGCCCTTCTGGCGTTTCTGGAAGGGTTTTCGGAACTGCTGCTGATGTTGTTGCTGCTGTTGTCCCGAATTCTGTCCCCGCCCTCTGCCCGCGGTCCCGAACCGTCTCTGGCACGTCTTATTGTTGAAATTACAAAGTACAGGCCCCTTCTGGGCCTGTACTTTTATTGTTGACATTCCAAAGTACAGCTGAAGCGGTCACCAACTTCAAGATCAGTTTGGACAAGATGAGTCCAGTCGGCTTCTGGATTTATTCAGCATCCACAGAATGCAACACATCAATTTCAAAGTACAGTGACTATAATTCTTTAAATTCAAAGTACAGGCCTCTCTGAGCTGTGTTTGTCTATTCTTTTAATTCAAACTACAGACCCTTTCTGGGCTGTGTTTGTTTATTATTCTTTTAATTCAAACTACAGGCCCTTTCTGTGCTGTGTTTGTGTATTATTACTGTAAGTTAAAGTACTGGCCATTTATTGAGCCTGTGTTGAAATTACAAAGTACAGGCCCCTTCAGGGCCTGTACTTTTGTTGTTGAAATTACAAATTACAGGCCCCTTCTGGGCCTGTACTTTTATTGTTGAAATTACAAAGTACAGGCCCCTTCTGGGCCTGTACTTTTATTGTTGACATTCCAAAGTACAGCTGAAGCGGTCACCAACTTCAAGATCAGTTTGGACAAGATGAGTCCAGTCGGCTTCTGGACTTATTCAGCATCCACAGAATGCAACACATCAATTTCAAAGTACAGTGACTATAATTCTTTAAATTCAAAGTACAGGCCCTTTCTGAGCTGTGTTTGTCTATTCTTTTAATTCAAACTACAGACCCTTTCTGGGCTGTGTTTGTTTATTATTCTTTTAATTCAAACTACAGGCCCTTTCTGGGCTGTGTTTGTGTATTATTACTGTAAGTTAAAGTACTCGCCATTTATTGAGCCTGTGTTGAAATTCCAAAGTACAGGCCCCTTCTGGGCCTGTACTTTTATTGTTGAAATTCCAAAGTACAGGCCCCTTCTGGGCCTGTACTTTTATTGTTGACATTCCAAAGTACAGCTGAAGCGGTCACCAACTTCAAGATCAGTTTGGACAAGATGAGTACAGTCGGCTTCTGGACTTATTCAGCATCCACAGAATGCAACAAATCAATTTCAAAGTACAGTGACTATATTTCTTTAAATTCAAAGTACAGGCCCTTTCTGAGCTGTGTTTGTCTATTCTTTTAATTCAAACTACAGACCCTATCTGGGCTGTGTTTGTTTATTATTCTTTTAATTCAAACTACAGGCCCTTTCTGTGCAGTGTTTGTGTATTATTACTGTAAGTTAAAGTACTGGCCATTTATTGAGCCTGTGTTGAAATTACAAAGTACAGGCCCCTTCTGGGCCTGTACTTTTATTGTTGAAATTACAAATTACAGGCCCCTTCTGGGCCTGTACTTTTATTGTTGAAATTGCAAAGTACAGGCCCCTTCTGGGCCCGTACTTTTATTGTTGAAATTGCAAAGTACAGGCCCCTTCTGGGCCTGTACTTTTATTGTCGAAATTCCAAAGTAGAGGCCCCTTCTGGGCCTGTACTTTTATTGTCTACTTTCCAAAGTACAGGCCCCTTCTGGGCCTGTACTTTTATTGTCGAAATTCCAAAGTTAAGGCCCTTTCTCAGCTGTCTTTTCATTGTAATTCAAAGTACAGGTGCTTTCTGCGATCTGCGGCTTGTTCTTGAGCCCTGTAGCCGTTCATTGGGATGTGTAGGTAGGCATCTCTTAGGCCCCCTCTCCTGTTCTGTCCACGTCCATTTCCTCTCCAACGAAAGGACTGGCCTCTTTGTTGGTACTGCCAGGGCTGTTTTTGCAGCCCTTGCTGCGTCTGCGACTCTGCTAAGTGGGATTGTTGTGCACTTGCCTTCCTCTTCTTCTTTAGATGTGGAAGCCATTTCTCAGGCTCCCACTGCGGAATCCAAACCCCCATTCTGTGTAGTGCACAGGGAAGCCAAACTAACTAATCCCCTGAAACGGCAGTGGTTAGTTTAGGCGTTTGCTGCCTTGCTTGCTTTAAACCTTATTGAAATTCACAAATATTCTTCCTATCGTGTTTCTCTATTCTTTTAATTCGAACTACAGGTCCTTTCTGGGCTCTGTTTGTCTGTTATTGTTGAACTTCAAAGTACAGGCCCTTTCTGGGCTGTGTTTGCCAATTATTACTCTAATTCAAAATACAGGCTATTTATTGAGCCTCTGTGGTAAGTACTACCCCGTGAATGCAGTGGGTAATCTGCACACCTGCTGCCTTTTGGGCTGTGTTTGCCAATTATAAGATACGATTTTGTAGCGGGGGATCCGATTTTGTAGCAGGGATCAGATTTTGTAGCCGGGATCAGATTTTGTAGCCGGGATCAGACTTTGTAGCCGGGATCAGATTTTGTAGCCGGGATCAGATGTTGTAGCAGGGATCAGATTTTGTAGCAGTGACGGGATTGCCACTTACCTCAGCTGGCGAATGAGCAGGTATGATGCTTCGAGTACTATAATGTTTATTTTATTCTGCTTATTCAGGTATTTCGTCATACATGTCCTGGTTGTATAAGTCTTATCTTTCAAGAGTATGTATTTTGTATCTCATTTCTCCAATTTTTTTTTTTGTTTGTTTGTGTTCAACGTCTACCTTCTTCGGGCTCGTCCTCTCAGCTGAAGCGGTCAACACCTTCAAAATCAGTTTGACCCTTATCTGACAACCTGTCAGATGTTACGCTTCAAGGAACCACTGGGCAAAAGTAGTAAATGTGTATGAAATGTTTTTTTTTTTCTTTCATTTATTTTCACCTTACTCTTTATGGTTTTCTGCAACAGTGTCTTCCTCTATAGTCTTGGACACTAGTGCGCCTTTCCTAACCAGGCTCTTGGCCGCATCGTAGCCACCAGCGATCAGCGCCTTCTTCTTGATACACTGGGACCGGTCAACCTTATAAGTTGTGCGCAAAAGCTTATTTACCGAGGCAATAATATTTTTAATGTGTTTTGTCATGGTGACTCTTTAATTCAACACACCTACCTGCTGCCTTTCTGGGCTGTGTTTGCAAATTATTCTTCTAATTGTAATGACAAGCCCTGGAAAGGGCACGGTATTGTCATTTTTCATTCCAACCACACAGAGTCGGGAGTGGGTACTTTGTGCACTTGCTTGCTTCCTTAGATGTGGTACCCGTTTCTCAGGCTCCCACTCTGTGTAATGGGCAGCAAAGCCAAAAACCTCTGTTATTCAATGCTTGCTGAGGGAAGCAGTTATCTGGGCATGTACTTTTATTGCCGAAATTCCAAAGTACAGGCCCTTTCTCAGCTGTCTTTTCATTGTAATTCAAAGTACAGGCGTTTTCTGCGATCTGCGGCTTCTTCTTGAGCCCAGCAGGAGCCTTTTCTTAGCCTGTGCTTTCTTGGTCTTCCCGGCTGTCTTATTGGCCGGTGCTTTTTGACTGTCCACTGCATTTCAAGGCAGTTGACAAGGCAGTTCGCAGTATTTTGTGAGTCCATTCATCTATTGTTCTTTACATTGAAAGTACAGGCCCCTTCTGGGCCTGTACTTTTATTGTCGAATTTCCAAAGTACAGGCCCCTTCTGGGCCTGTACTTTTATTGTCGACATTCCAAAGTACAGGCCCCTTCTGGGCCTGTACTTTTATTGTTGACATTCCAAAGTACAGGCCCCTTCTGGGCCTGTACTTTTATTGTCGATATTCCAAAGTACACTTTTATTGTCAATTCCAAAGTACAGGCCCCTTCTGGGCCTGTATTTTTATTGTCGACATTCCAAAGTACAGGCCCCTTCTGGGCCTGTACTTTTATTTTTCGACATTCCAAAGTACAGGCCCCTTCTGGGCCTGTACTTTTATTGTCGAAATTCCAAAGTACAGGCCCTTTCTCAGCTGTCTTTTCATTGTAATTCAAAGTACAGGCGTTTTCTGCGATCTGCGGCTTCTTCTTGAGCCCAGCAGGAGCCTTTTCTTAGCCGGTGCTTTCTTGGTCTTCCCGGCTGTCTTATTGGCCGGTGCTTTTTGACTGTCCACTGCATTTCAAGGCAGTTGACAAGGCAGTTCGTAGTATTTTGTGAGTCCATTCATCTATTATTCTTTACATTGAAAGTACAGGCCCCTTCTGGGCCTGTACTTTTATTGTCGAATTTACAAAGTACAGGCCCCTTCTGGGCCTGTACTTTTATTGTCGACATTCCAAAGTACAGGCCCCTTCTGGGCCTGTACTTTTATTGTTGATATTCCAAAGTACACTTTTAGTGTCAATTCCAAAGTACAGGCCCCTTCTGGGCCTGTACTTTTATTGTCGAAATTGCTTCCTTAGATGTGGTACCCATTTCTCAGGCTCCCACTGCGGAATCAGACTCCCATTCCGTGTAATGGGCAGGAAAGCCAAACACCTCTGTTATTCAATGCTTGCTGAGGGAAGCAGTTATCTGGGCCTGTACTTTTATTGTCGAAATTCCAAAGTACAGGCCCCTTCTTCTTGATACACTGGGACCGGTCAACCTTATAAGTTGTGCGCAAAAGCTTATTTACCGAGGCAATAATATTTTTAATGTGTTTTGTCATGGTGACTCTTTAATTCAACACACCTTCCTGCTGCCTTTCTGGGCTGTGTTTGCAAATTATTCTTCTAATTGTAATGACAAGCCCTGGAAAGGGCACGGTATTGTCATTTTTCATCCCAACCACACAGAGTCGGGAGTGGGTACTTTGTGCACTTGCTTGCTTCCTTAGATGTGGTACCCGTTTCTCAGGCTCCCACTGCGGAATCAGACTCCCAATCTGTGTAATGGGCAGGAAAGCCAACAACCTTGTTATTCAATGCTTGCTGAGGGAAGCAGTTATCTGGGCATGTACTTTTATTGTTGAAATTCCAAAGTACAGGCCCTTTCTCAGCTGTCTTTTCATTGTAATTCAAAGTACAGATGTTTTCTGCGATCTGCGGCTTCTTCTTGAGCCCAGCAGGAGCCTTTTCTTAGCCGGTGCTTTCTTGGTCTTCCCGGCTGTCTTATTGGCCGGTGCTTTTTGACTGTCCACTGCATTTCAATTCGCAGTATTTTGTGAGTCCATTCATCTATTATTCTTTACATTGAAAGTACAGGCCCCTTCTGGGCCTGTACTTTTATTGTCGAATTTCCAAAGTACTGGCCCCTTCTGGGCCTGTACTTTTATTGTTGACATTCCAAAGTACAGGCCCCTTCTGGGCCTGTACTTTTATTGACAATTCCAAAGTACAGGCCCCTTCTGGGCCTGTACTTTTATTGTCGAATTTCCAAAGTACAGGCCCCTTCTGGGCCTGTACTTTTATTGTTGACATTCCAAAGTACAGGCCCTTTCTCAGCTGTCTTTTCATTGTAATTCAAAGTACAGGCGTTTTCTGCGATCTGCGGCTTCTTCTTGAGCCCAGCAGGAGCCTTTTCTTAGCCGGTGCTTCCTTGGTCTTCCCGGCTGTCTTATTGGCCGGTGCTTTTTGACTGTCCACTGCATTTCAAGGCAGTTGACAAGGCAGTTCGCAGTATTTAGTGAGTCCATTCATCTATTATTCTTTACATTGAAAGTACAGGCCCCTTCTGGGCCTCTACTTTTATTGTCGAATTTCCAAAGTACAGGCCTCTTCTGGGCCTGTACTTTTATTGTCGAATTTCCAAAGTACAGGCCCCTCCTAGGCCTGTACTTTTATTGTTGACATTCCAAAGTACAGGCCCCTTCTTGGCCTGTACGTTTATTGTCGATATTCCAAAGTACACTTTTATTGACAATTCCAAAGTACAGGCCCCTTCTGGGCCTGTACTTTTATTGTCGAATTTCCAAAGTATAGGCCCCTTCTGGGCCTGTACTTTTATTGTTGACATTCCAAAGTACAGGCCCTTTCTCAGCTGTCTTTTCATTGTAATTCAAAGTACAGGCGTTTTCTGCGATATGCGGCTTCTTCTTGAGCCCAGCAGGAGCCTTTTCTTAGCCGGTGCTTCCTTGGTCTTCCCGGCTGTCTTATTGGCCGGTGCTTTTTGACTGTCCACTGCATTTCAAGGCAGTTGACAAGGCAGTTCGCAGTATTTAGTGAGTCCATTCATCTATTATTCTTTACATTGAAAGTACAGGCCCCTTCTGGGCCTCTACTTTTATTGTCGAATTTCCAAAGTACAGGCCTCTTCTGGGCCTGTACTTTTATTGTCGAATTTCCAAAGTACAGGCCCCTTCTGGGCCTGTACTTTTATTGTTGACATTCCAAAGTACAGGCCCCTTCTTGGCCTGTACGTTTATTGTCGATATTCCAAAGTACACTTTTATTGACAATTCCAAAGTACAGGCCCCTTCTGGGCCTGTACTTTTATTGTCGAATTTCCAAAGTACAGGCCCCTTCTGGGCCTGTACTTTTATTGTTGACATTCCAAAGTACAGGCCCTTTCTCAGCTGTCTTTTCATTGTAATTCAAAGTACAGGCGTTTTCTGCGATCTGCGGCTTCTTCTTGAGCCCAGCAGGAGCCTTTTCTTAGCCGGTGCTTCCTTGGTCTTCCCGGCTGTCTTATTGGCTGGTGCTTTTTGACTGTCCACTGCATTTCAAGGCAGTTGACAAGGCAGTTCGCAGTATTTAGTGAGTCCATTCATCTATTATTCTTTACATTGAAAGTACAGGCCCCTTCTGGGCCTGTACTTTTATTGTCGATATTCCAAAGTACACTTTTATTGTCAATTCCAAAGTACAGACCCCTTCTGGGCCTGTACTTTTATTGTCGAAATTGCTTCCTTAGATGTGGTACCCGTTTCTCAGGCTCCCACTGCGGAATCAGGCTCCCATTCCGTGTAATGGGCAGGAAAGCCAAACACCTCTGTTATTCAATGCTTGCTGAGGGAAGCAGTTATCTGGGCCTGTACTTTTATTGTCGAAATTCCAAAGTACAGGCCCTTTCTCAGCTGTCTTTTCACTGTAATTCAAAGTACAGGCGCTTTCTGCGATCTGCGGCTTGTTCTTGAGCCCAGCAGGAGCCTTTTCTTAGCCGGTGCTTTCTTGGTCTTCCCGGCTGTCTTATTGGCCGGTGCTTTTTGACTGTCCACTGCATTTCAAGGCAGTTCGCAGTATTTTGTGAGTCCATTCATCTATTATTCTTTACATTGAAAGTACAGGCCCCTTCTGGGTCTGTACTTTTATTGTTGAATTTCCAAAGTACAGGCCCCTTCTGGGCCTGTACTTTTATTGCTGACATTCCAAAGTACAGGCCCCTTCTTGGCCTGTACGTTTATTGTCGAAATTCCAAAGTACACTTTTATTGTCAATTCCAAAGTACAGGCCCCTTCTGGGCCTGTACTTTTATTGTTGACATTCCAAAGTACAGGCCCCTTCTGGGCCTGTACTTTTATTGTCGAATTTCCAAAGTACAGGCCCTTTCTCAGCTGTCTTTTCATTGTAATTCAATGTACAGGCGTTTTCTGCGATCTGCGGCTTCTTTTTGAGCCCAGCAGGAGCCTTTTCTTAGCCGGTGCTTTCTTGGTCTTCCCGGCTGTCTACCGTGCATTGCAACCCAACCCCCCCCACCCCGGAACCTTTTTGAGCTCCTTGTCGTGGGCAGCTTTTTTGGCCGCAGAATTCTGGTGATATTGTTTGTTTTCAGGTTAATGATGAGTTATCTAGGCTGATCTGTTGGTGACCTTGTCTGACAACGTGTCAGATGTTAAGCTTCCGCTTAAATGAACCACCAGGCAAAAGTAGCCCATGTGTATGAAATGTTTGTTTTTTAGTTCCATTCAATTTCACCTCAGTCTTTATTGTTTTCTGCAACGGTAATTTCCTCTATAGTCTTGGACACTAGGATACCTTTCCTAACCAGGATCTTGGCCGCATCTTAGCCGCCCGCGATCCGCGCCTTCTTCTTGAACCCCGCAGGAGCCTTTTTGGGTGTGTCTACGGGATCGCCGTTGACTGAATCGCCGTCGTCCAGGATCGGCGTCTCAAGAAGAGATTGGATATGCTGGGACAGGTCGACTTTATAAGTTGTGCGCAAAAGCTTATTTACCAAGGCAATAATATTTTTTTTGTGATTTTTTTCATGGTGATGTCTGTATAAATGTCTCTTTAATAGTACTTTAAGATCAGGACTTATGAATATCTACTCTTGTTTCAGTATTAGAGTAAGGCTCAATAGGCATATTAGGTCGTAAAAGGCATTGTGAGAGATGTGTTTTGTATTCAGGAGAACAGGGGAAGGAGTGTCCATGTCCAATTGTCTACTTCCTGAGCTTCGACTACTTTCTTGCTGTTAACGTCCTTTGTTTATTTTAATTTCTTTTTTGATTCGGCGACCTTTTTTAGTTCAGCCTGTTTCGGATAAACCAGACTCTTTAATTCAATCCGTTTGGGCTTGCAGCTCCCGCTGCAGATTCTAGCACGAAAGGTCGGACTCTATGAAGGTGTAATTTCATTGTCTGCTGTTTAGAGGGCTTGGGCATCGGAATAGAGTCTTGTTGGTTTAGGTACCAAAGACGATGCAACTAACACACTGCACCTCCAGGCAGCTGCTAAAAAACAACCATTCGTATGTCTCAAAAGGGCTTTCAAACATGCAATGAAGCGTAAAGAAGCATGACCGGTGCAGCACCTTGCACGCAGCCTCAGGTACCTCCCGCTGTTGCCCTGTCAAATGTTCTGCTTCAGGTCGAAGCCATGGAGATTCTGTTTTCCTCGTTTTCAAGGCAGATCGCAGTATTTTGTGACAGTGGTTTGACTATGACTTCTTCGAGGCTGCCAGTGAGAATCCATTCATCTCGGCCGAGGCGGTCACTACCTTCAAGACCAAATTTTCTTCAACGGTTCATCCGTACAACATTGCCTTTCCACTATGGGTCTGGATAGCAGAATGCAATTTTTTTGCATTTTACCTTTTTCTGTGTTGCGAAAAGATTTCAATCTGGCTGTCCCCACATCTTATGGTTGAGGATCGTGGACTGCACCTCGTTCTTAAAACCAGAGCCACGCATGCCTGCATAGAAATACACTACTATTAATAGACCTGCCTGATGTATCAGCTGCATCAAGCGCACACTTTCTTTTTCAATGATGCGCTACTGTACATCTATGTTACATTTACAATCTGTGGGACACTGTTTTTTGGTTATATAGTGCAGCAACATTTAGAAAGGTTTTGAAAATTCTTCTCTCCAACTTCTTTTTTTTATTTTCTTGGTGTCTGAAACCCATACCTGAACTACACATTCCTTTGTTCTTGTCCAACTAGTAGCTGTCAGTAACCTTATGCTGACACGTATCTGGGAATGCAGCATTGGGATGCCTCCCATGTGCACTCTAACTGGGGAGGCATCAACAATCGCTTTACTTTCTCAGAGAGGTATGTAATTCCAAATATACGTACATTGGGTCTGCACATTCATATTTTTATAAAGTACGCATAAATTACATTTTTTTTTTAAATTCACAGTATAGGTACTTGAAGAGAGTAGGAGGTACATGTTGGTTGTACATGTTTAATTGTTATAGAAACCAACATCATCAAATATCCATTGGTGTGTTTTGCATGAACAAAAAGAGAAATCATTCCATTTTATGCTTGACACTATTGCTTCCAGGCGTATTTTCACTGGTTAGTTTTATACAGCCATAACTTTTTTTTTATTGACTTTCAGTCAATATTCTTAGACGTGTGTAGATCCATAAGTGAAAGTAAAGTATAATACATGAAAAGTTTGACTGCTTTTATTTGCTCAGAAAAATATATAAAGTCAGCTGTCACTACTATGTCATGCCTGGACTGGATAGTTAGAAAGTAAACCTCTTGCATTTTCTATCATATAGATATTTACACAAAGGTTCAAGTATATTATAGACTTAACAATTGCATTTTCACCATAAGACCCAAACAATGGTAACAATACAGACGATTACCAAGCACAATCCCATCAGAAGGAGACAGACTTACCACGTGACTTGATAAACTTCAGGACAGTAAAACAACTTGCCAACATCCCAAAACATTACAAAATGGCAAATTTATGGCAAGCATGTAAATCTACAGCCCAACATGCCAAGTTGAAATAATTACTGTGTAAATGACATTTTTAAGAAGTAAGATATGTCAGTAGTAAACAAACATGTTGTCAGTGAAGTCAAATGAGTTATACTGCAACATTACTATTTTCTAAAGTTGTTTACTGCTCAATCTGTGTTTGTGCGCCTCCTGTTTAGAATTTTGAGGTAGACTGAAACAGTAAACAATTAAAAAAAATAGTAATATTGACATTTGTGGGCCCACAAATATTATGTGATACAGAGAGTTTTTTTTATAAACTTCATGTTTGCAGTGACATTGCCAATATGCTTACAACTTCTTTACTGAAATATGAAATTTGGATTATTCTTACAACTTCTTCATTGTAATTTCGGCATTTGTAGCATATACTCTAAAATGTATGTAATATTTATTTTGGCAATAAAGGGAAAAAGTTTGTACTTGTGGAAATTACTTTTAAAAAATGCAATAACTATTTTTACCAAACAAATACAGTCTCGAAATTCATTGTTTCAAGTGCTTTATTTAACTTTGTGCAGGGAGTTGTTCACTTGGATTTTTATGACGCACACAGCCATACAAGAATAAACTGTGAAACTGAAGCACATTACATAATGGGAGCAAGCATGTAATTTAATGAATGGGTATTACAATGGTATGCAGAGGTAGCATATAAAGTGGTTACACAGGTCTTTCCCCAAAAATGTTTAAATGTGATAATAGTAACTGAAAAAGAGAGGTTGGAGCTTAGATAGGACAGTGCACAAATGAATGAAAAGGGTGGACAAAATACTGCATGTAAACTGGCCAATTGAGCCATTTTGAGGTTGGGTACGCCCAAGGTGATGTATAAAGATCAATATCTGGTGGCGGAACCATCACGCACTCAGTGAGCTAGGGCAGATGAATTGTACAGCCTTGGACTATGAGGAGAAGAAACAGGAGGAAGGCCAGGTCAAGGGAAGACAATAGATTGATAAGGCATACCAAATTAGCAACTTACTTTGTGTGCCACAATTATTTTGAAAATTATGGTGGAGGAACTGGAAGGGAGTAAAGTACACGTGTACAGAGGTACACGGATGTTCACAACACTGGATTGAGCACTGAAGAAGAAACTTAAGATATAAAAAAGAAGATACACAGACGAAGGATGAACAAACGGGAAACCGGGTCTTATACACAAACAGGTGAGTCAAAAAAAGAAGGCTAAGAACATCGCAACGAACAAACGCTGTGGAACTGATTGTGATGAGTGGTCGGAAAATAATCGCAAAATGCAGTGTTCCCCAAAAAGGAAAGGTGAAAAAAGAAAATATGTAGATGATAACAAAGACACTAGGATAACACTTTGTTGTCCAACACAGAACAGTCGTACCGGAAAGTATGTCAAAATTTTTCCGGAGCTGCAAAGGGGGGGGGGGGGGGGGGGTGGCACAAACAATATCACCCTAGTCAAGGCACACTGACAAGCTAGCATGGGCCAGTATAAGCTCCCTTTTGACTTATGGGGTACAGAAAACCACCAGGAGCATGAATACTATCTGCTCAACATCAGCACCAGCCAAACCCTAGTCAAGGCACACTGGCAAGCTCGCATGGGCCTGTATAAGCTCCCATTTGACATAGGGGGTACAGAAAACCACAGGGAGCGGAAACAGTATCTGATCCCCCATCAGCGCCAGCCAAACCCTAGTCAACAAGCAATACGAAGCTAGATGAAGCCGCTATAAGCCCCCTTTGAACAAAAGGGGGTACACAAAACCACGGCGAGCAGAAATACTACCTGCTCCCGATCAGCACGCAGCAAACCCTAGTCCACGCACACTGACAAGCTAGCATGGGCCAGTATAAGCTCCCTTTAGACTTATGGGGTACAGAAAACCACCAGGAGCATAAATACTATCTGCTCAACATCAGCGCCAGCCAACCCCTAGTCAAGGCACACTGGCAAGCTCGCATGGGCCTGTATAAGCTCCCATTTGACATAGCGGGTACAGAAAACCACAGGGAGCGGAAACAGTATCTGATCCCCCATCAGCGTCAGCCAAATCCTAGTCAACAAACACTACGAAGCTAGAAGAAGCCGCTATAAGCCCCCTTTGGACAAAAGGGGGTACACAAAACCACGGCAAGCAGAAATACTACCTGCTCCCCATTAGCACGCGGCAAACCCTAGCATGGGCCAGTATAAGCTCCCTTTTGACTTATGGGGTACAGAAAACCACCAGGAGCATAAATACTATCTGCTCAACATCAGCGCCAGCCAAACCCTAGTCAAGGCACACTGGCAAGCTCGCATGGGCCTGTATAAGCTCCCATTTGACATAGGGGGTACAGAAAACCACAGGGAGCGGAAACAGTATCTGATCCCCCATCAGCGCCGGCCAAACCCTAGTCAACACATACAGGCAAACTAGCATCAGCCTGTATAAAGACCCATTTGACATAGGGGGAGCGGGGGACACAAAACCGCGGACAGCAAAAATACTACCTGCTTCCCATCAACACCAGCCAAAAAATTTAATATAAATATTACATTATATGAATATGTATATTATATAAATATATATTATAACATTAATTATATATTGCATAATAAATTACATATTTGTATATCTCACATTATAAATTATATATTATAAATAAATATTATGTTACAAATATTATAAAAAAATATTGTAAAAAAATAAAACAATGTTTGACAACCTTTAAATACTTAAAAAACGACGATTAGAATGAAATGTGAAAAATAACATCAATTCGAACATGAATATGCCATGTTACCAAAATTAATTTAATTATTTGTAAATAATTGGTGGCGCAAATCAATGTATTGAAAATAAATGAAGGCGTGTGTAAGCACAGCGACTGTCTCCCACAAGCTTCAGAAAGTGACTGAATAACTCCTCCCCCGTTTCGAACGGGGTTTACAAAGCTTGATTACAAAAAAATGTGAAAATTAACTTCATTTCAAACATGTTTATGCCACGTTACCAAAATTAATGAAATTAATTGTAAACAATTGGTGGCGCAAATCAATGTATTAAAAATAAAAGAAGGCGTGTGTAAGCACAGCGACTGTCTCCCACAAGCTTCAGAAAGTGACTGAATAGCTCCTCCCCCGTGACGTACGGGGGTACAAAGCTCAATAGGGAAGCGGCGGCAGATAGACCGAAGCTGTGGAAATCTGTACCCCGATGACGTAGTAGGGGACAGAGCTCGATGGGGGTACAGCGCTCGATAGAACACTGGCAAACATGACACTCTATGCCAGATTTATATGCAAAGGAGTTTGAAGAAGTTAACAGGTAAAATGGAATAAATATGTATTACAACTCTATCTCATGGCATACTTTAGTGAGCCTCTGCTTTCTGGAACGTTATACCTTGATGTGCGAGGTACATTCACTTATACTCTTAGTACCTCAGTTAGACCCCCAGTGCCTCAGTAACCACAACGTTGAAATGCCTAGTATGAGGATTTAAGTTTAGAGTTAAAATAAAGACACCTACCTTCTGCTAACTGGATATCTTGTGAAAATCAAAAATGCCATACTTTTATTAACTAATTAATTGGACAACTTACGGGAAGGACTTGTATCAGCAGTGAGGCTTGCTTTCTTAGCGATATATTTGCTAGCCAAACTTCTAGTTGGAGAGTGGATAAATGTAGGTAAGAAAATAATGTAGAACAGTGTTGCTGTTGGTATTTGTCCACATTTATGTTGATTTCACCCTTCTCATGCATACTCTCAACTGACACTAATTGCCTTCTTTCTTAAACTCAAAATGGCATCCTAAACTCTCATTAAGAGCCACAAATACAATATATCTTTATTTAAAAGAACTTGGATACATTTTCTGTCTTTAGCTAGATAGATTTTTAAATAAGAAATTTACATGGGCAGTTTGTCCACAAGAGCTACCAGCTTATCCAGTTTTCATTACACATCTCTTCATTGAGGACCTTTCACAATTGGTTCCATCTTGCTTTTATTTTTTTTAATAGCTTTGTTTTTATTGAAGCGTGGGTATGTATATGTTATACATAGGCGGTTGCCACTATGTAGTTATAGTTGGGTCAGTTTCTATATGAAGTGCTTTTTCGTTTCACTGATAACTTTGGTGCCATTTGACGGATCTGCTTGAAACTTTACAAAAAAAGTTCATACATCTTGGCTCTCCCATGGAAATGTTTGCATTGTGATAATGGACATAACCAGCCGATGGCTGTTTATTCTCATCTCTCCGTCGAGTGAACTCCGAGAGCGTCAACGGAGCCATAGCAAATCCCTCCCATCTCCCTTTCCTCTCTCCCCTGAATTTCTGTCCCCCTGCCTGCTTTGTTTATCCTTATGCCTATGCTATGCTTTTGTAACTCCTGTACATATTGCTCCTGCAACTGATATAACTGTTTAACTATATTATGAAACAATGTTCTTCCTCATGTAAAGTGCTCTGACACCTCCGGGTCTAGCCAGCGCTATATAAAACGTTTAAAATAAATAAAATAAATAAATACTGATAGTTTCAGGAATTTACAGGTCAAAAATTCATATTCTTCCCATTCATGAAGACCTCTTTCCCTCCACTTGCTAAGTGTTCCTGGTACGTTTTGTTTGATGCCTCATATTTCGTTTTGGTACTCAGTTCATCTCTGGCAACATCATTGAGTTGTTTATTGCCTTCACTAAGATACATTTCCCTTGAAAGTACCACAACATTCCCCTCTTTGTCAGATTTTTTTACTACAATTGATTGGTCATTTTTCAAACTTTCAATGGCCTCTGTCTGTCTCTTAGGAATATTACTCCTGCAAAACCAATTTTTCTTTGATAAACCCAAATATTCATGCATCATGCCTTTTTTCGAACACATCAATTGCATCATTACTTATTTGCATTAAAAAGATTGACTTCGGTCTAAAACCGCTTTCATAGCTGAGGTCAAGTCTAATATCATCATTAATCAAATTGATATATGGATCATAAATGAACCATTTAGTTCATTCATCAAGTGCAGCAATTCAATATGTGGCATGTTGAATGCTCCCATGCTTCGAGTCGACCCAAGGCGCACCATACATTATAATTAAGGCTCCCTGTTTTCTGTTTTTACTGTTTTTACAGATAAATACAGACAGAAACCATTTATTTTTCTGTCTGTATTTATTTTTAAATATGGATGAAAACGGAAATTGGGTTATTTTTGAGTGATTCTAAATGATATCATTCATGACTGCCAGGCCAATAGCTGTGTGGATTGACAGGCAAGGGGATTAAAAAAATAAAGGAAATTTAATAAAGAGCCTTAAAAAGCAGTAGATGTGCACAATATTGCTACTAAAATGTGCATGATTTCTTATAAGTGCATATTTTATCATCTGAGTGTGTATATATCATTGAATCCTGTCAGGCGTTCAGGCACGAGTATGTTAACTGGTTAAATAAATGCAGAAATATACACATTTCAGGGTCATGTTTTCACAAGACCTATAATAAATATGGATAAATACTAGTAAGATTTGCAAAAAATAAATATAGATAAATACAGACAGAAATGACAAAAATATAAATACCATAAAACCGGGAGCCCTAATTATAATGCATGAAGACCACAGGCTATACTGAATGTTCGTTTATTTTTCAAACCTATTTGTTCATTAATGTACCACCAATTCCTTCAAAATTCAACACCATCAAAACGATATGTGCTTTAAACTAAATGTTAATCTTTCATTTTCTTGAATCAATTTGCAAAAATGTTATGTATGAATCTGCATTACAGAAATGTGCTTTATCCAAGAGTACGAAGAATGATAATAATTGCCCCAGTGCCTTTTGGACCACTCAGTCCTTCTTCAGGGGAAATCTCGTGAAATGCAGTGTACTGCTCTACTCATGCAGCTGAGCTGACGCAAAACTTTTGTATTTTGATGTCATCTCCCATGACATCATTGCATGCAACATCATGCCATATGTTAATTTGTTTCTCTCCAATTCTTTTAGGACGTATGCCCTGGTGTGCAATTGCTTTAAATTCCAGTCTAGCAGTTCAACAACATGCATAAAGCTTAAATTGGTCTGGCTTCACTTTGTTTGAGCTTCTAAAGCACAGAAAGACCAAAACTGGCTTGAATCTAGAATGGCTCACACATTACGTAAAGGTGGTTCCACTTAAGCATATGTACCAACAAAGTAGGAAAAATGTGGAGAGTGAATAAGTGAAATCAAAAGTATTGGTGCAAAGCAGGAGGTTCAGGTTGCAAATTAGGGTTTTGGCCAACATTGAAAAAACACACATTGTAAAAAGAGGGAATCAAAGTTCTCTTAAGTTTTTAAAGTTGTTCAAATCGGCAAAACCTCTGCTTTGTTAAATAATAGGGTATGGTGTTTTTTTCCAGTCTTGCTAATGGTCCCTCGAGAGGGTCCTGAGCGGGATGGATCGAATCCTATAACATCCAACTCGCTTGGGATCACTGAGCCTGAGACACCAGAGTTCAGGGATTCAACAGCCCACATGCCTCGCCAAGGTGAAGACAAGTAGCACAAGATACGAATTGAAACATTCACCAGAGTCATCACAGAAACCAAAAGACTTTTTTATGGACTAGTTTTAACTGAATATGCGTAGCAGTGACTACTTAAAAAATGGATTGCTTATCTCTCCGTTGTGGAGCGTTGTTGTGTACCATGTGGCACCAGTATGTACTCGGAGTGATATTGTCATTGTGACACCAAATAGAGAATGGGTGCACACACGCCTCCTTCCATACAACCACTGACCAGTTATTGAGTAGTCCTTGTTGCAGTACCAGCCTCTCCCTCTACAGGCATTTTCAAACTACTGATGACAACAGTGGCAAGGTTGTTAAGTAAATCCGCCAGTGGTTTTATTTAACAGTTGAACAGGATGGGTGGTTGAATGGAATCCTACACTGAGTTGGAATGTCTTAAAATGAGGCTGTATCTATTCTTATTTTTTAGCTGCAACTCAAGATGTAAGTTTGAAACCATTTCGAAGAATCTGCCGCCATGGCCATTCTTTTATTTTTAATTTTTATTTCTATTGTATTTATAATAATGTGATGTTCCACAGTGTCAACATTCTGGGACTTGTAGTCTTATTTATTTCATTATAAAACAGTAATCCCAGAACTAAAAGAGAAATAAATTACTGGGCCAGCACATCACGCACGGGTCTGGGAAAATTAGCAGTTATGTAACCGTAGCTCCAATAATATAATAGGGAAAGGGTAACACTGCAGCCAATAATTTTCTAAAATTAAAACTGTGGTGGGCATAATTGTTGGATCCAGAATGCGAAACAAATTGGAATGCACTAGTAGTATCCATGCATCTCCTGCTTCTGTTACTCATTGAGCAAACTTTGTTTCAATAATGTTAGAAAAACACACCACCAGTAGAATTAGCCGAATCATCCGTGCTCAACAAGCGCAAGTGGAATTGTCATTTTATTTATTACTAGTAGAGTACAAATTGCCTCAATTTCGTAATGGCTCCTATGTTCAAAGTCCTGATTGATCTTCGGTTGCCTCTGGGCCATTGACCAATTGATGACACGGAGCCACCTCAAACTGAATGCCTACGAAACCAAAATACTTACCTGTGACAACTGGAAAACCTATGACCCTTTCTGCCCCTGGCCTGGTGATCTAGAACTGCCACACCCCAAAAAATCTAAGGAGGTAAGAAATGTCAGAATTACCATGAATGTCAAGCTGTTAATGAATGCACAAGTGGAAAAGGTAGCCAAATCAAGCTTTCGCAAAATGGAAACACTATGACACATCCTGCACCTAGCATTCCCCCCACAAAGTTCAAACTACCATTGCTCTTGTTCTATCAAAACTAGATTACGCTAATGGTCGGTATCACAGCTTACCTTTGTCAACTATGAGAAGATTACAGAGAATACAGAATGCTGCTGCTAGACTCCTCCTGCACGTAAAGTCACAAGCAAACATCTCCCCTGCCTTCAGGTCTCTACACTGGTTGAAAATTGCCGGGATAACCACCTTCAAGCTGCTTTGTATCACACACTAAGCTGCACATGGAAAAATACTACTCTTCATCAGAAAGAAAATCAATAAATACATACATCAAAGGAACCTATGCTTGAGGATGACTCCCAGTCTCAAAAGTCCTACAGACAAGAAAACAACATGTGTGGGATATCTTTTTATGTTCCAGCAGCCAAACTATGGCATTTGCAACCCATAAACATAAGATGTGTTGGCAACCATCTCAAGTTTAGGAGATTAGTGAAGAGCTTGATCTTCTTCACATGACTACTGTACTCACAACACAATAGTGTACCACAACGCTATACTCACACATGACAACCTGCTGCTCGCTGTATGGAGATAAGGTTGTCATTATACATGTGTCATTGTACATTGAATTTTGCTTATTGTTATAAGCAGATGAATTTATTGAAGGGGATAAAATGTATATTACATACGTGTGTAAATCAGACCATGTCATAATTACTGCTTTTATGTAACTGTAGGTGAATATATGGAAGGGTTTATGTGTGCTACTAAAATTACACTACGAAAACAACTTAGTACTTCTCCTTTCATATCTATTCCCATCATTATAGTCCTACTCTACTATACACGCTAGAAATCAAGGGCACAACCCTAACACAACTAATACACACAGGGGGAAAAAACACTTATTACTGATCTACGAACTATTAAACTCTAATGGTGGGTTCTGGAGTAGTGTACTAGTCACTCCAGAGTACTTTAATGCCTCTTCAGGAGTAGTAAGGGCTACATAAATACAACTACAAGTGCACAGTGCCAACATTCTGGGACTTGTAGTCTTGTATATTTCATTATAAAACAAGACTACTGTCATGTTTTAAAATTGTTAATACTCGTAAGATGAGTTGATTTACAGACCCTTTTCCCATTTCCTTCTCTTCCTTTATTTACTTCCTTTTCCCTCTTCCCCACACAGGACTTTGGTACGTCCCTAGCATTTTGAATGTTACGAGGATTCTGAAAAAAGCATTCTGTAAGTGGATTACTTTGCAGCTGATGTGAATAATAAAGTCTGTTTCCTTCTCCTTCATGCTCCGTGTTTTGTTGCATGCAACAGCTACAAGTTCTAGAATTAGAAAATAGATGCACTGGGCCAGTACAGTAAGCATGGACCTGGGAAAATTTACAATTTCCTACCTATTGAGAAGCAAACTTTCAGTTTTATTAAGGACTCGGAGGCGAGCATTATCCATAACTTTCATCACTTTATTAAATATAGCAGTCGTTTTAAAAGACAACATTTCTTATAAGCAGGAAAAGTCAATAAACTACACATCCCAGCAACCACTGGGAATGAGTAACCATAGCAACAGTTCTCCAATCATAACACGAGTCCTAGTATATAACTGTGTGACCTCCCTTCCTGTTCCTCTTCTTCACGCAAGGACGTTATCCATTATGCCTTTCATAGTTCTTTCTTCTATTCCTGACATAGAAGTATTCAATCGAAAACATTATCCGAATCTTTCATGCAAATTCTGGTTTCACTTCAATGCCAACTAGAAGATTGCATGATACACAATTCCAAGTCCATCATAATAGAAAAATACATCTTTTATTTCATTAATTTCCATTCTAGCATTAATATATTGTGAGGAAGGCCTTGGGACCGCTGCCCCGAACCCCCGTTGCCTAACGGGGATGGAGGTAGAAGCGCCACAATACGTGGAACATCAGGGAAAAGAAAGCAAGGGTTAATCCGTTTGCTCCTGACCTCTCCACTGCAGGAAGAAGGAGGTGGCTATCTGGAGAAGGACCAATCAAGAACGAAGGTAGGAGGAGAAAAGGGATACCTGGAAGAAGCGGAGAGGGAGGAGGAAGGAGAAGAACGTGCTGAAGACGGAAAAGCGGAGGAAACCTTGGGAAGACGGTTCGGCGGCACAGGAAATGTCCAAGACAAAGAAGAAGAGTGGTGTGAAGAGTGGTGGATTCCCCCTTCCCCAGGAGGTGCGAGAAGGCCGGCACAACTCAGGAGAGTTGCGGCCAGGACGGTGAGTGAACCGGACCGGGAGGGCGGATTCTGCATCAAAAGGGAGGGTGCCTTGAGGGTGTGGTGAAGGTGAAACAACTACAGAGAGGGTGCGGGAGGGACATAAGGGGTAACGGGTCTAATCCCCAAATTTTTATATGAGCCACATATTGCACATTGCATGCCAATAACCGCCCAAGTGTACCTGCCATTTTGATTAGCATGTCCATTCCGTATTGCGCCAGCACAGTATCCACTAATCCATACATGCGTGAGATTAATTAAAGAAGTACGGTCTTAGTGTTCTGTTGGTCATATTATTCACATTATTGATTAAAGATATATCGACACAGGCATAAGTGTACAGAGATCTCTTCTGGGCAGTTAAGACAATATGTCCAGATATGGGCAGAGCAAGGTGTTCTTGTCTATAGCTAATTAGGGACCTGAACAGAGGTCAAGGAATAGACCAGGAAACCCTAGACATTTGGTGTTCTTGATTGTTTTGGGTTTTTTCCATTATCCCTCTTTTGAGCACTTGGCCATAGGGACCGTTAGGAAACACCCCTCCCTCTACCCCCTCACCCGCCCCCACTTTTGGTGTGGTGACGGATACTATCCAACCTCCTGACACTTAAACTGTCAAATCAGAAAGTCTCACCGTCCTTTCTTTTTCCTTTGAGCCACCTGGGGACGGATACCAGAAGAGAGATACCGGGAATCGGGGAGAGAAGGAACAGTGGAACCAACACCAGAATTACAACTCCAGAAGAGCACCTTATTACGTCTCATGTTTTTCTTTAATAAATCATAAAAATTGAGAAACACATCAGGCCTCATAGCTTCTATTTCCAACACACGCACTCCCACATATATAAATGTAATAAACGTTGTACTTTCTGTCAGTCAAGTTTGTCCTGGGTCGGGAGGAGGATCATCTTTGTGAGATCCCCAGGTGGGATAATCCTTGCCTCCGATTCCTTCATAGAACTGAAACTTTCCTTCCTAATAACTAAGAAATGTTACATTCTATGTCAAGACCGGCGGTGAAGATTATGCATGTCTAAAGCTTTCTTACCACCAAAGCAGCTGCCTCGGAGATGGGCTTAAAATAGAATTTCCTAAAGGTGGATTCTGATGACCAGTCTGCAGCATTTATCACATCCTCCAATTTACCACCTACCTTGATTACCTTATAAGCCATAGCTTCTTGAGTGCAGGGGGGCCCGAATTACTTGATTTCTATTCCTGCTTCTGCCATAATCCATTTCACCTACCTGGCTGTAGAAGGGGTGTTGGGGGCAAAACCGGCTTGAAACTCATCATTTAACAAAATGAGGAGTTGCCTCTGAAGTCATGTCCTCATAAGCATTGATACATCTTACTACACACCATTTAGGAGAATAATTGAGAGCTGGATATGACACCAACTGGTGATTGTTTTAGTCTTCTGTGACACTGTAAATGTGTCATCATCCTGGGTGAATACACCCCCAGAGACATCCAATAATTAACACATTGGACACTCTCTTACATGATATCAAACACAGAATCATCGCCAATTTTGCTGATGGTTTTTTCGGTTGAGATACTGATTGTCCTGCTACCTCAAAAGGAGTCGCAGGACCATATTAACATCCAACAGTCCAAAGTATACAGGTTCTGGAGGCTTTGACAGGCATATCCTTTCCATTAGCTTACAAATCCATGGATGTTCTGCCACTGGTACATCATTAATGAGGATGTGGCGTGCAGATATCGCTGATCTAAATGAGTTCACTGTCTGATAGGTCAGACCCAAGTGGTCCAAGTCCACTAGGCAACTTGGGATATAAGTAACTTTGTCTCCCAAGGGATACCGATGTCTCTTCATACAGCAATGATTCCACTGTCTCGAAGCTGAGCAATATCTCTTAATGGTGCCGGAAGCCCAGGCGTGTTGAATGAAGTCTGCAGAGACCTCTGAAAGTTGGTTATCTTACCACTATCCCCTGAAATTCTCCAGGACATGAGCTTGAGATGACCCTGCAGAACCAGAAGATGCGGGCGGCCTTGCAACTCCTGAAGCGTCTTGAGTGATGAAGGTAGTTCTATTGGCAGGTCCTATGATAGTTCCATCAGAGTCAGGAACCATGTCTGATATCTCCATATCAATGTCACCAGAACAAGGAGTGCCTTCTTATGTCTGACTTGAGATGCTACTCAGGGTATTATTATGAAAGGGGAAAAAGCATACAAGTGACTGCTTGATCAGTCCTGAAGGAATACATCCACTGCTTTTGCTCCGAAGGTCCGGCCTCCAGCTGACATAGTCCGGAACCTGATTGTTCAATCTGGAGGCAAAAAGATCTAAGTTGAAAGGCCCCCATATGATCATCAAGGCTTCAAATACCCTGTGATCCGATTGCCATTCACTGATGTCCATGATCATCAAATCAGAATTTATAATGTGCGGCTAATCACCCAATAGGGTATCCAGGCGCTTGTACCTGGAGTTCCAGTCTGCGATCTTATTCTTCACTCCCAGAAGATATTCAGCTGTTACTGAGATCTGTTTCTCTAGGCTTTAATGCCAAAAGTCTTTCACCAGATCCGCTAGGTTCTTTTACCTTGTGCCCCCTAAGTGGTTGATATATCTCGCCAGTGACACATTGCCATCTTCAGAAGAATGCAGCTGGAGATCTTGTCATTTGTTAGAGACTTGATGGCAAAACAGACTGCTAGAATTTCTAGGCAGTTTATATGTAGCGCCAGTTCTTCTTCCGACCATCTGCCTCCCATAGAGATGTTGCCACATCTGGCTCCCCAGCCTCAGTGACTGACATCCGATTCTATAATCAGGTCCAGGGAGGCTCCGAGATTACCCGGCCACTCAAAGCATCCATGTTGTCCAGCCACCACTGGATTGTTGTCTTGGCTTCTGACGATAGTGGAATAAATTCCAAATAGGTGAATCCTCGCTTGAGATAGGACACCTCGAGTCTGTGTAACGCTCTGTAGTGGAGCCGGCCTGGAAAAAAAGCTTGCATCGATGATGACAACAGTTTCATTACTCTAGCTAATTGTCGGAGTGAGAGTCTGTCTCTCCTCACAATCTTACTGAGTTCTTTCTCCATTTTTGTGATCTTTGCTGTGGAGGACCCAGAGTGGCCTGGGTCGAGTCTATCCCGAGACCTAGAAATGACATTATCTGTTTCAGAATCTAGTCCGATTTCCTCTCATTAATTACAAGCCCAACTTTCTGGAGAAGCGCAATATTTGTGTTCAGATATATTGTACCCAAAAGCAGAATTGGTCCCTCAAGAGATGATTATCGTCTAGGTAGATGATCAGTCTGATGCCCCTTGTCCTGAGTACATCCACCACTGGCCGTAAGAGTTTGGTGAATCACCACGTGGCTTAGGATGAATTGAATGGAAGTGATAGGAATTCGCATATCCGGTTCCCGTAAGGAGTAAGAATTGGGATGGTCAGATAAGCATCCTTTAGATCCAGCCTTACCATCCAGACCCCCTCCATAAGTATATCTCTCAAGAGGTGGATCCCCTCCACTTTAAAATGATGATATACCAGTCATTCGTTGGATTCCTTTACGTTTATGATGGGTCTGAACCCTTTGTCTTTCTTCTCCACCAAGAAATGATATCTCAGAAAACCATTTGGATGGAGTACGTACCTGCAAATTCCTCCTTCAGACAATAGTTTTTTACTTTTCGTCTATCAGATTCATTTCCTGATCTGAGAAATGTAAGGGCCTTGGTTGGATAAGCTGAATTGGAGAGCCATAGAACTCTATGTGGAATCCCTATACTGTTTATGTCACCAAGGAGTCTGATGAAATCTCCTTCCATTTGTCCACAAACCAACATGACCTCCCCCTTTGATCTTGAGGGGAAAAAAGGGTAATCCTTACCAGAGAAGCCCCTTGGGGTGTTCGCTCTAACTCTGCTTCCTCTGTTGCCACCTCTGGTTCCTCTATATGCAAAGAAGGCCCCTGCCTGGCGCCTGTCGTGCCATCCATTGTTGCAATTGCCCTGTCCTCTATAGGAGCCTTGTTGATCAGGAGGGCCAGCGGCATGGCCCCTAGTCCAGCCCCAGCAAAAACCTTCTAAGGGAAGATCATCTTGATAGATGTTTGCACCTTGTCTAAGGCTGGAAAGGTGGAAACAAATTTTTCCAACTCCTTATCAAATGGGTCCCCAATGAGATTACCCTGGGCAATGGCTCCCACCTTGGACATCGCCAGATCCCCCAGTTTTGGATCTATCCTTATCAGCAGGGATCGGTGGTGTTCTGCAGAGACGGCACAGTTTTCATTGCCTAAAAGGCATACTGACCTTTGCGCCCAGCCATTCACAATGGGCCAGATGTTCAAAGTAATTTTGCATGCGCAAACCCTAATTAGCGAGTCACAATTTATTTGCAACTCGCTAATTAGGATTTGCAACATGCTGGTAGGAAGGGGCGTTTCAAGGGCGTCCCTTCCTTATAGCAAGTCTGAGCCCTATGTATGACTGTTTTGCGACCGCAATTGCAGTCGCAAAACAGTTGCAATTTACCGCCTACTTCAAGTAGGTGGTAAAGCAATCGCAAACGAGAAGGGGTTCCTGGGGGAACCCTTCCCTTTTGGGAATGAATGGGATAATATTTTTTAGGGGCAGGCAGTGGTCTTAGGGACCACTGCCTGCCCTTAAAAAAATGAAACAAATATGTTTCTTTTTTTTAAAATGCATTCCGATTTTGCAATTCGCAAATTGCGATTCACAATTTTTTGCAATTTTGCGAGTTGCAGAAGCAAATGGTCGTATATCTGGCCCAATGTCCGTAGACATATGGGTACCTGATGTCTTGGATTGTTCTGCCTGGTCAATAATCTTGGTGAGAGGGCCTACCCCATCAAGGAGTTTGCCTTGACAGGCCTTCCATGACCAATCTATTCCATTCTTAGGGTCCCTCATATACTTTCCAAACAAAGTGCATGTTTTGGAATCAATCGCTGGAGTGGCCGTCACCTTTCCTTCAAATGAAGGTCGGGGCATTACGCCCTAAAACGGGCCCTCACCTTCTTTTCCATGGTTTGTCATATTTTGTTGGCGATTTACTCCACCACTTTTTATTCATGGGTCCACTCTGAGGACAGGGGGTGGAATAGACCCTCATTTCTGTCATTTGTTCCAGTTAGGCCTGGAGGGAAACACTGCCATTTTTACATGTAAACAGATTTCTACCTAAGGTTGCCTTCATTTTCACACAATTACTTTTGCCATACATTTTGCAAACATGACAATGTGGATTCGTTTCTTAGAGACTATACTTGCTTACAGAATCTACCTAGCAAGAACACGATCATGCTACCTTGACACTATGCACAAGGTTCATACATATCTTGTGCAAATGTGCCTTTATGTTTTCATACATGTGGTGACATAGCTATCTACAACACACAAACAATTGCAGCCTGATCATGATCTCGACCCACTGCAAGGATGCCTTTTCTTATAAATAAACATCTATTTCCGGATGTTGGCAGAGGAACACTTTGCTGTCATTTGAGAGGTCTCTGCATGTTGTAGCTTCCGTCCAGCAGCTTTCTGATATCTCTAGCAGGGGTGCCCATCTCGTGACCACAACGTCTTCGGGGACTTAAATTTTTTCCCTTCAGGCAACAGGGGCTTGGATCATCCTGTATGGGGATTATTGGCAGAAAACACACATCACTCTAAACATTGAGGTTAGAGACCGCATTGTAGGAGTACTCCAGATTTATATTTATATTGTTTTATATGTTTGCATATATACATTGTTCAGCATAATGGTGGAACTTTTTATTTTGTTCACTGTCCTTATTGTCCTAATCACTTTTGTCTGCTTCTGTCTATTGATCATTGCAGCACATATATTTTATACTAGAATCACGTTGGTTCAATAAACCTTGAAAATGCCCCACCGTGTTTTCCTTGTATATTTCCCTGAGACTAAGAGTGCATGATTGACTGAGCAAAAGGGTTCTAGATCTATTACCACGATTCCTGGGGGATCAGGGTTGTCATGTTCAGGGGATGCCATAACCATTTGCAACCCAACTAGGTATAGAGGGTGTATGGTGGCACTGTGAGCTAGCTGGCCTATAGGATGACAAAATCAGTCTGGTACTATCCCAATGGCTGTCCACAAACGACAGTTCAAACATGTCTGTTTAATCTAAGTCCACATCCTGTGAACCTGCTGTGTTCATAATCAGGCGGCATGGTCTGCTGCATCCCGGTTGCTCCTCAGAGGATCTGTGAACATCAGTGTCACCCTCCCCTGGATCAGGGTTGTAATTTGTGGTGACATGGTCACTGCTCTCCTCTGGGAAATCTTCCTCCTGGTAGGGTGTATGTCTTTGCATGTGTGCACTCTTATGAAAGACTTGGCGCAATTTTTTTAAACCTTCCAGGTGCCCTGCGTCATGATTGGCAGCCTTTTTTACTTGTCTGCTAGACTGCCCACTGGTACCTGTCACTACATCTCTGTAGTATTCCTCAAAGACCCTGGGTAGATGTTCCATAATTTATTTATTTGGGCTTTTTTTTAAAAAATGTATATAGTGCTAACTCGACGCGACGATATCAGGTATCAGAG
Source organism: Lissotriton helveticus (assembly GCF_964261635.1). NCBI lineage: Eukaryota > Metazoa > Chordata > Amphibia > Caudata > Salamandridae > Lissotriton > Lissotriton helveticus. Next base: position 302,076,083 of record NC_136073.1, on the reverse strand, counting down.
CGCTTTACATGAGGACCAGTTTTGTTACAGATGGACACATTCATTTTTGTTAGGCACAGCGAGATTACGTGATTTGTCCAGAATCACAGGATGTTGAGCTTCCCTGCTGAGGCTCAAAGCTGGTTCCCCAGCTTCGGGGGTCGACCGCTCTCGTTGTCAGGCTACATCCTTCCATGTAAAGGGGAAAGTGCTCTAGATGTGGCTTAAGGGGCCGGTTTATCCCTTCAGCCTGGTAATGTTCCTTAGTGAGCCATTACTTCTGTCCCCCATGACTAGAGGAGATTCCCTTCCGCACTTTGCGCTCTCACGGAGCTTGCAGGTATTCCCTGCTGAGAAGAACGAGGTGTCTTACGGGAACCACAGACGGCCAAAACAGGGCCATCTAGGGAACCCGCCTGGAATAAAGGAGCGCACTCTGGCGAGGTTATTTACTGCATGCAAATAATTGTCGACCAGAAACCCTTAAGCAATAGTCAGTCAAAGGAAAAAACGTGTTTAACAAGCACAATAGTAATCATACAGTTAAGAAGAGAAATAACGACAACTCATGAGTAATGAAGAACAATGAAGGGACATCACACAGTTATATACTAGGGCTCGTGTTATGATTGGAGGACTATTGACTAGTTACTTATTCCAAGAGGTTGCTGGGATGTGTAGTTTATTGACTTTTTCTGCTTATAAGAAATGTTGACCTTTAAAACCACTGCTATATTTAATAAAGTGAAGAAAGTTTTTCAGAATCCTCGCCTCCAGTCCTGACACAGAATTGGCGGTTATATAACCAATCGGATAATAATGCGGGGGTGACCCTGAAACTACTAATTTTGTAAAACAAAGACTGGGGGCATCTTCGTGGATCCAGAAAGCCGACTGAAATGGGATGCATGCAGGTGGGACCTCCCTTGTGTGGGAAGTCTTATGTATGTTTAGAATCTTTGCATTGTGAGTAGTCTCACACAAGTAGACCAAAAGAATGTTGATACCATAGCTGCCAACTGTCCAGTTTTTGCTGGGACAGTCCCGGCAAGTTAGAGACTGTCCCGGGTAATTAACTATCCTGGGACAGTCCTGGCAATAAGGGCCTAATCAGTGGTCGAAGTGGGCGGATCAGAAGGACACGGCGTGCCCTACTTCTTTTATTAAAAAGATTCTGTTCCCTTACTTTTTCTTTTCAAAACTGTGTCCCAGGGTGGCCGAAATAGCAAAGGCATTCAGATAAGGCTCGGCTTGCTTTCGTGGAAGTTCGGGGTTGGGCAGAGAAGGAAAAGGACTCTGTCTCTCCCTTACTTCCCAGAGAAGACACAGACAATGTCCTCTTCTTTTCTGTGCTGGCAGCTGCCCTCCTCTCTTCCTATTATTCCCTCTCTTTCTGTCTTGCTCCTCACTTACTGAATACCGTGACTTGAAGATACGGTTCACAACCTCTCTTCAAAGTCAAAAGTCAAAGTCAAAAACAGCTTTATTCGATTTTGATCATAAAAAATCATAAAAGCACAATAAGACAATAAATATACATTAACATCATTAGTTCGTTATATAAATGGAATTAATTAGATTTAAAACATAATTAAAAGCATCATAACAAGGGAGAGTCACAATGATTGGCACAGAATTATGTTGAATTAATTCATTGTAATCCTGGATTTAATTATAGATTTTAAAAAGGATGAGACAAGGTACATAATCAGTTGGTCTTCCAACATTTGCAATTTTATCAAAGCGGTCATACATTGCCTTAGACCTCAGATTTTTAAAATCGGTATCAAAAATCTTTTCCTTGGCAGGGTGTAAAATTTGCAGAAAAGTGTACAGTGTAGGGTGGACTGTTTTGATACATTGTCACAAGGACAAAATACCAAGTTTTTGGACCAACAGTTTGGATCCGGGAATGTAATCATTCTGAAGAAGGTACCCCCCCTAAATCTTGTCAATAGCATGCGTGAATACCAGCTTTGCACCTTAATCAAATATTGCTGGATACCCTGCCCTTGGAGTATCAGATGGTTCTCCAAGACTGATGTTTTGGTTTTCTCATCCATCCACCGTTTACTCTCTAGAAAATGCAAGCATATGCGCTTCAGCTTCTTCCTAGGGACTGACGCTAAACATTCCGGGGAATCAAAATATTCTGTATGCCGAATATCAGTCAAGAAACTCTCTACATGACTGAACCAGGGGATCCTAGAAGCCCCTTCTAAGCTTAAACAATCCAATATTACGTCCCTATTCAGACCTGTCTCCTCAGTTGACCACACTTTGTGCCACAATAAAATGGGATCAACTTTAATTAGGTCTGAGATGTAATGTATGCCTAGTTTTTCATGGCACACAAACGTTGAGGTGGTATGAGGGACAGCTAATAAATAACAAAGAAATGTATTTTCACAAAGCTGAATAGTATTGGGATCAGTTATCCCCCATAAACCTGCGCCATACGTTGCTGTGGACACACATTTAGTTTTAAATATGTCCATTAGTACTAGGATCGGGTGACCCCCCCAGTTTATTCGCAAAGCTACGAACAGCCCCAATCGCTCTGGAGAGTGCCAATTTTCTTGTCTGCACTGCCGAGGATCAGGTCCCCATTTTGTTCAAATTAATTCCCAGGTATGAGAATGTTTCTGCTGTGGCTATTTTAGAAGCTGAGAGAAAAATCTTACATTTTAGGGTCTTCTTTGTAGTACAGCACATGGTGAAGGTCCTGCTTATGTTTATCTTTAGGCCTCTATCACTCATGTAGTGGGAAAATTTAGTCATTGATCTTTGAAGGCCAACTTGTGTCCGGGCCCTGATTACTGCATCGTCTGCATATAAGAGTATGGGAAACTGGGGAATTCTTAATTCTGGGATAATCATTCTGATCTTCCATAAGGTGGGATGCTACACTATTTATATATAAATTAAATAGAAAAGGTGCTAGTATGCATCCCTGCCTTACCCCCTTTTGTATGTCAAATTTAGTGGTGCATTCACCCTTATTTCCATACCGCACCCTAGCCCCAGCCCCCCTATATAGTTCCTTTATAAAGACTAGCAGTTCTGGTTCAACTCCTAGCTGCAATAATATGGACCACAATTTATCGTGGTTCAGACAATCAAAGACCGAACTTAAATCTACAAAACATAAAAATACGTTTTCTTTTTTAGCCATTGTGTACTTGGAAATTATCAACGCTAAATTCAAGCCTTGCTCCAATGTGCCGAGACCAGCCCTAAACCCATATTGAAATTGTGAGAAGACACCTTGGTCTTCCACCCAGGTCTGCAATCTATTAAGTATGACTCTCCCGGCGACCTTCATCAGTGAATCCAATAAAGAAATTGGTCTATAACATTTTGGGTCACTGCGGTTGCCTTTTTTTAAAATCGGAATCACTATGGCCTCTTGCCATGTGTGAAAAAACCCATATTTATTACAGCTGTTTAGGACATTGGTTAAAAGTGGGGCCCACAATTCTATGTTAGATTTGTATACATCTATCGGCACCCCATCCGGTCCAGGCGCTTTCCCAGCGACACTATTGTTGATAGCCAATTGTACTTCTAATAGAGAAAATTTAACATTTAAAGGGAAGGTTTTTTGAGACATATCCGGAGCTCCGAGTATTTGTTCAGTGCTCTCGATCTCATTTGGAACATCTGCCTTATAAAGCTCACTAAAGTAGGTTACCCATGTGTTTTCGGTAATTGCCACTTCAATTGTATTTGATTCTTTATCTACAAAGAAAGGGGCATTTACAGCCTTCCAAAACCCGATATTATCTTTAATCATACAGGCTTTATGTAACGCCTGCCAGGCTTCTTGCTTCAACTCTCTTTTACGTTTTTTTACTGCCAGATGGTAAGCAGTTCTTGCAGATCTTACAACTATTTGATTTCACAGCAGACTTTTTAAGGATGACATTAAGTGTGCATGTGTTTTGCTGCACTCTGAGTTGAACCATCTTTTTTCATTAGTCCTGTCATGTCTCTGTTGCCTGGTTAGGAGATTTTGAATTTCTTCCGTTATTGTGAGGAAGGTCTCACAAACTTTAAAATCAGATTTTTCCCCAGAGAGACATATCTCAAACTCCCTCTGTTTGTTATTAATAAGGTTTGTAAGGATGGCCACTGGTTCTATTTTATTCCATTTCAAGGAATATCCATTCTTCTTTGCCAGGGTTAATTTATAACTGTATAAATTCTCAGTTAAAGTATTTGTTTTGTCCCGCGTCCCTGCAAAGAAGAGGGATAAACTACATGGATAATGGTCACTCATGGCTATTTCGCATAAACTGTAATTGAGAATGTGACTAGAATGCCGCTTAGATATTAGGGCATAATCTATAATAGATTGACATCCCCTCCCGATAAACGTTGGCTTAAAAGGGACCGGTGGGGAACATAATTCATTTATGAAGCCCAGATCTAATTGAAAAATTATATCATTAAAATAATTACCCAAAATTGTATGGGAAAAATGTGCACTGACATCCTCTCTATCAGAGCCCAAACCGCAAATATTCAGGTGGCTATGTGGACACAGAAGGGAATTGAAGTCCCCCACCCATATGACACAATTGTCACCTGTCTGGTTTTCTTCAATACTGCTCAAGGTTTGGGAAAGATCCTCTAGAATACTTGTAATCTCTAGTTTGGGGATATTATTATAAAAATTTACCAGAACTATTTTTTGATTTCTCCCGTCAATCATCAACAATATCTGGTAATATTCAGCCCTTGGTTCGAATTTTACTGTTACGCCACCTAAGAGGTTTGATATGTAGGTACAAAGGCCCCCCTTGTTACTACCCCTTATAGTGTAAGTAGCTGGTGTATGGAAAGTACGGAAACCGTTTATATGAATGGCGTCTGTGGCCCAAGATTTCTGTAGGCATATAATTGCAAATTTTTGGAAGAGAGTTAGACAGTCAATGTCATCAATCTTGCCCGATAACCCCGCAATGTTCCAGGACATCAGTCTGATACTATCAGACATTTCTACGTTTTTGTCAATGGTCCTGTCAGTTTTCTGCAAAGATATGTCAGCGAGGATTACTCCATTTTCTGTCTCTATGGTCTTAACCTCTACCACAGACACTTCCAGCTCATCCTCAATGCTAATAACTTGAGTGCTACTATCAGAGAGATAATTGCCAAGGGTATTATCATTATTATTGTTTTCTACACACGTTTTACCCAACTTGTTTAGTGTAGCATTATTTGTAGGCAGTCAGTCCACCATTTCAAGTGTACTGTATCTGTTGCTAGTTGGAAAGCCCATTACCTGTCCTGGGTCTTCAAAAGCTATTTTGTTTATGGGGTATCTGATTCCTGTGCTCACTGCCAGATGGTTTCCCTGTAAAGGATAATTTGATGCGCCCATTTCTAGGCTGTAGAAATATGTAAGGTCAAACGGCTGTATCCTAGTACCTATCATATAGTGCCACTCATCGCATATATATCGAGGAGCTTGCCTATCTCCGAAGTTTATAATAATGCAATCTCCCTGAATGTTTTTTCTGCTTCTCCCTACCCAGCTAACCCTCCGTACGAACAAAATCTTACTGCAGATGTGTGGGGGTAAACGTCTATTAGTATTGAGCCAGTGTGTCGTCTTGTTTTTCAATTCTACAAAAGATTCTAAGTTACCTTTCCCTAGTTCAGGGACTCCTGTCAGAACGACGACATAGGGGGTAGATTCTGGGGGCAAATCTATAGTTGGTAACAAACAGGCTTCAACATCAGATGTACACTACGATTTCCCCGCTTTGGTGTGACTTTCAAGTTTCCCCCGCCCATCAAATGCCTCGAGTCCTCTTTTTCTGGAGTTATTTCGGCATTCTTTGTACACTGGACACTTTCCATCCTTTTCTGTGATAGGCCTGTTGTTAAATCACATCCAGGTGGTTTAGGTGTTGCAGATAAGGCCTTTGTTTTTCTTGTCTCTTTTGATACGGCAGATTTCTCATTGGTCACTAGTGGAGTTGTTGAGTTAGACTTTTTATTTAACTCGAGATTCGTTAGAGTCAGCTGCTCGAGTTTTTTCAATCGCTCCTCCATGTGCTTTAATCTGTCAGTGATGGGCCTTATGGAGGATGTCAGAATCTCACCTAGTTTTACCCAGAAACTTTGTCCCTGGAAGAGCAGAAGAACAGACTGTCATATTTGCAGGAATAGAGTCTGATCCCACTATGTGTGTCTCAGCGATAGATTGAGTAGTAAATATAGGGTCATTTTTGTCAGCTGGTAAAGTCTTAAGTTGCCTACCCTTTTTGGTGACTCCTGCCCTCTTCTGTTTAGGTATTGCTCCTGACGTAGGACTCATTGAAGGAATAACACCCCCTTTTTCTGCTAATGTTTGTGCTCTGGTTGAAACTCCTTCAGGTAAGGTTATAGCTGGGATTTGTACGTTTAATGACTGTGTTTTTATGACTTCATTTGCACTGATACTAGTGAGATCGTCAGCTATATCGCTGATTAAGTCCATAGCAGCTGAGTCATTGGTTGTATTAATATCTACGCGTCCCTCTGGACTGGTGGACAAGACGATATTACCCAGAGAGGACCGTTTATTAAATGATGGATCCAGAGAAAGCCGGCGTTCAGTTAAGTCAATTTCACGGGCCAGAACTGATGCAGCTCTGATGATGAAGTTATCTAAGGTTCCAGTCTCAGTGCCCCCACGTGTAGCAGTATTTACTCTTACTGGGTGATCGGCCATGATGATTTAGGATAAACACGATGAACAGATACAGATTTAGAATAATACACTTACTGGTTGTTTTTGTCTGTCCAGATGTTAGGGAGGTGGCCCAGCCCAGCCTCGAACGGGCTCAAACGGGCCCGCCCTTGGCCCGGGCTTAGCCCACGCGCGGTCCCGCGACGCGGGGGCTCTCGTCACTTTGAAGCACCTCCGGGCGCAGAATTGGCGGCAGCGGCCGCAAAGAATCCCGGGAGTTGTAGTCTCCCTCCGCCCAGCGGCCGCAAGATGGTGTGCTGCGGCGGCGGGAGGGAGAACACGGTAGCCAGCAAAGGTCGGCAAGTCGGGAGGGCCAAGGTGAGCGTCTCCCCGCTAAAATAAAGGAATGTCCTGAGAGCACCCGCTCCACCGGGGCACTCGTCACTTTTAAGCACCTCTGGGCGCAGAATTGGCGGCAGCGGCCGCAAAGTATCCCGGGAGTTGTAGTCTCCCTCCGCCCAGCGGCTGCAAGATGGTGTGCTGCGGCGGCGGGAGGGAGAACACGGCAGCCAGCAAAGGTCGGCAAGTCGGGAGGGCCAAGGTGAGCGTCTCCCCGCTAAAATAAAGCAATGTCCTGAGAGCACCCGCTCCACTGGGGCTCTCGTCACTTTTAAGCACCTCCGGGCGCAGAATTGGCGGCAGCGGCCACAAAGATTCCCGGGAGTTGTAGTCTCCCTCCGCCCAGCGGCCGCAAGATGCTATGCTGCGGCGGCGGGAGGGAGAACACGGCAGTCAGCAAAGGTCGGCAAGTCGGGAGGGCCAAGGTGAGCGTCTCCCCGCTAAAATAAAGCAATGTCCTGAAAGCACCCGCTCCACCGGGGCTCTCGTCACTTTTAAGCGCCTCCGGGCGCAGAATTGGCGGCAGCGGCCGCAAAGGATCCCGGGAGTTGTAGTCTCCCTCCGCCTAGCGGCCGCAAGATGGTGTGCTGCGGTAGCGGGAGGGAGAACACGGCAGCCAGCAAAGGTCGGCAAGTCGGGAGGGCCAAGGTGAGCGTCTCCCCGCTAAAATAAAGCAATGTCCTGAGAGCACCCTCTCTTTCTTTCTTTCATTTATTTGCTTCCCTGTGAAATGGATACAAAAAAGAAAAACACTCTTGCGGGAAATGACATTTTTCTGACAATTTTCTATTCCAAAGTGAAGCCTCAGGATGGAGAGAAATAAAAGGTTTTAAATATGAAAACTAAATACATAACTACATGAAGCAAGACAGAGTGGTTGCAAAGTGGCCGGATTGGTTTTATTCAGATCCAAACACATCAGCCTTGCTTTACAGACTTTGTAGTGAAGGCTACTTTTGTTTTCTCCTCTTTCTTTGAACAGCATTGTTTTCCCAAGGTGGGGAAGTGCACCATTCCTGGATGTATTGCAATACCTAGTTGATGGGTGGATTAGAAAACAAAATGTGTACCATTGCTCTGTGTTTATGGATGTGGTCTTTTTAAACCACACTGCTTATGTTTTGTGAGGATATAAGCAATGGCCATTGAAACGGTTCCCTTCAGGGCCCTGTATGCATGTCCTTAACTTTTCAGGTAAAACCACTTGCTGATTTCTGAATAGTGAGTGAGAGATCGTTAAGGTAACCATGTTGTTTCTGCTTACGTTTCACATGTTTTAATAATCTTGCATTGAGTGTTTGCGTTTATTTTTAGGCAGAATGTTACTCTTATCAAGTGCATAATTTGAATTGAGCCAGATCCAAGTGTTTATAGCGGGCACAATTAGGTTGTAGCTGAAGGTAGTGTGAGTTTCTCTCAGTGGGGCAGTATGATGTTCAGTGGAGGAGATGATGTGGCACTATGGCCAGAGCTGTCGAATTTGGAACTGGGGAACCGGGTTCAGCCTCCATGAACAGTCCACCAGACGACTCTACTGAGGCAGCATATTCCCATGCTAGACCTTAGAAGGCCCTACTAGACCTTAGAAGGCCTGATGTCTTAGCACAAGCAGGTGTACCCGAGTGGTGTCAATTTTGGGTTAACCTTGAAGGCCTGTCCACTACAATCCATACTGAAGTTCATCTCCAGTCTTGCAGGCAGTCCTACGAAGCAGCACACCCTAGAGCAACAGTGATCCAGTCACTGTGACTCTGTCACTGAGGTCACATAAACCTTGAGCAGGTTACGGCGGTGCGAACGGTGTGACCGCACTGGGTACCTATTTTGGGTGGGCGCGGTTTAAAGAAACTTGCTGCCTCCTCCAGGCCTCCAGCAATTTTCAGCAACAATAGAAATGTCATGATAATTTCGGTGATTAATGTTCTTCCTAGAGAGAAATCAGAGTTTTGTCTAGTGGAAGGGTTGACCTCTGTAAAGGTAGCACAGAGGGTTAATGTGCCTGCTGCAAAGAACATGTACCATGCAGATCACAAAGTGCACATAATGTTAACTAGGTTAGTAGGTTACTGCTTTGTCAGAGAGATCCTTTTGTTACTTGCAGTTTATAAGTTAAAATCCTAACATAGAACAGTGAGCTATTAAACTGTACTGCCTACTAGTATGGTTGTCATGTAGCTTCTACACCTAGTAGTCTTTTGTCTTAGTGTAACATTTCCTATACAGTGGTTTACACACATATAAATGATAGTCTCTGTTTAGTGTGTGTGATGTAAAGTGCTTTGACGCTGTACACTGGTATGAGTGGCACTGTAAATCAAATTAAATGCATCTGAGAAAGAGTGTGGTTATGGAGACTTAAGGGGGACTGTTAAAGGGTGGTAGTGAGGGAGTCCGAGTCATAGGTGATCATTGGGTGCACCAACAAACATTGTTGCACAGGGCGCCACCCGCACTAAAGCCGGCCCTGCCATCGAGGCCAGTCCACCTCACCCATTGGTACCTCCTTTGGCCTTGTTTCAGCAGTAGTAGCTGCAACTCAACAAGGATCGGCAATGCAGGATTTGCACGCACACGCACACCAAACTAAGTTTGCAAACTTCACAGTCTCTCTGCTTCTGATAGATACATCTGCCAGTGGATTCCTCACCTTGTGAATATCCCCTTGCGTCAGCAACATTGGGAAATTCTTTCGTAGCTTCGCGCCGACGTGGGCGACGTCATAGAGGCACGGCATCGCGCGCGACTCCGCTGACGTCACCGACACCATATTAGGCCCACGCCGGCGTGATGACATCAGTTCCTCCCTTTTTTCCGTGCCTTCGAGGCACACGGACGGACCGATGACAGTAGATATGTACACAATATACACAGTACACAAATGTCAAGATAACACACACAGTGTGAAGCAAATGCAGGAATGCAATCAGAACAAAACATTTCCTTGACAACAATAAACTCAGGTATAGAAGAGTGGACAACTGGGAGGCGGGTGGGTCAGTGAGGAATCCACAGGCAGATACTGTATCTACCAGAAAAAGCGTTACCGAAGGTAAGTAACTTGTCCTTCTGATAGATACATCTGCCAGTGGATTCCTCACCTTGTGAATAGATTCCCACAGCAGTCCCCACTCCCGGAGGAGGGTGTCCACTCTGCTATACCAAGAAATCGTGGAGGACAGAACGCGCAAAGTGGCTGTTGCTCCTCACCTCGGAATCCAAGCAGTAATGCTTCGCGAAAGTGTGGAGGGAGGCCCAAGTCGCGGCTCTGCAAATGACCTCCACAGGCACACCTCTAGAAAGAGCAGATGTTGCAGACTTAGCTCTAGTGGAATGAGCCCTTATACCCTCTGGAGGTTCCTTACCCGCCAGGGAGTAGCAGATCTTGATGCATAAAATTATCCATCTTGAGAGCGTGCGCTTGTGCACAGCCTTCCCCTTCCTGCAGCCAGCAAATCCAACAAACAGCTGGTCATCCGACCTGAACTCCCTCGTCCTGTCCAGGTAAAAACTCACCGCCCTCTTAGGGTCCAGGCGGTGATGACATCAGTTCCCTTTTTTCCGCGTCGTCGACGCTAACGGTTTTCTAGGGATCGTCCGTAGCTATTGCTGTAACCTTGTTACTTTGTTATAATTGTTCTTCATTGTCTTCTCTCTCGACATGACTTCGAAGAAGACCTGGTTTAAAGCCTGTGGGGAATGTGGGAAAAGCATGTCCACACGGATCCACATGAATGCTGTGTATGGTGTCTGAGCTCCGACCATGACGTCGAAGACTGCCCGTCATGTGAGAAGATGACACCTAAGGCACTTCGGGAAAGAGAAGCAAAACTTCTCATGGCTAAACTTAAAAGCAGAAAGGAGAAGAAAAGTTCGAGGTCACGAGCTCGGCGTTCGAGGTCAAGATCTCGTTCGAGGTCGCGCTCGGACTCGTCCTCGGCCCATGCTTCGAAGACTTCGAAAAGGAAGCATAAGAAGAGGTCTCATGAGTCCCGGCATCGCTCGAGGAAGGACTCGGGTTCAAAGCCGAAGTCACTGGTGAAGCTGGTTGAAAAGGTAGTGTCTTCGGCTTCGGAAGAGCTTGACGCCAAGGGTGAAGTGTCGCAGGTGAATTCACCAAGATCGCCGAGGCAGATATCGAATCCATCTCCGGTTCCGTCCCATCCTTCAGGTCGGGGGGATGAAGGTGAGGAGGAGGTGGTTGGTGAGGGAGAGGCTCCGTTGCCTGCGTGTCCGTCGACTCCAGAGCACCGGCCTGAAGAGGAGGTCGACGTCGTATCCACTCCGCGCCCTCAAAAGCAACCCGGGGGTTTGTACCCAGCCTTCCCGGCTCCAGGTCAGGATCCGACGCAGTTCCTGAATGCTATGTTCGGGGTATACTCCAGGGCTATGTACCCCACTGGGGCTCCTGTTGGTCCCACGGGTCCGATGGCGTTTAGTTTGGGTGTTCCCAGACCTATGCTCCAGCGCCCTTTATGCCCTTTATGCCGGCTCCAGCCCCTCATTGGCATTTTACGACGCCGGCGAGGCCTTCATCTCTGAAGCCGTCGACGCCGAAGCCGTCGACTCCAAATCCATCGATGCCGAATCCATCAACTCTGATGCCGAACCCTGTTCGACCTTGAGTGAAACTAACTCGTCCGACGTCGGGATCGGCGCCGGCTCCGGTTCCGACGGAGTCGACAGTGGATCTGTCGGCATCGTATGTGAAGCACAGATCGAGGCGTGAAGCCCAGAGGCTTATGGAGGAAGAAAGGTTTTGTGAGGAAAATTTGGAAGAGGGTGAGCTGCAGGAGTCTGAGGACATATTTGATGACCTGACTGTGGCTAGTGACCTGGAACTGTCTCCTGAGTGGGATTTAGCCTCAGTGTCGGATGTGCCCTCTAAAGATGTGGCCCCTTACCATGTCGTGATAAGGAAGGCTGCAAACTTATTGAACATTACTCTGCCTACTGCTGAGTTTAAATCGAATATTCTCACAGAGGTCCTTCACTCACCGTCTTCAGTGATTGAACCGATGCTGCCATTTAATGATGCCCTGGCAGAGCCAATTTTAGAAGTTTGGAAGAAACCTTTGTCAGTTCCTGCAGTATCTAGGGCTGTTGCCAGGAGATACAGAGTTGCTCCTAATGACCCGGAATTTGTGTCCACTCACCCTCTGCCTGAGAGTTTGGTGGTGCAGGCTGCTTCTTCCAAGAGATCAACCGGAGCTTTTCCACAGGTTCCTGCAGAAAAGGAGTCGAGGAAGCAGGATCAGGCTGCTAAAAAGGTTTTCTCATCCGCCAGCATGGCATTGAAGTCCACAAACGTGACATGCTTGATGGGGCGTTATATCCACCCTCTGAAGGATACAGTGAAACAGTTGGTGCCAAAGATACCTGAGGATGATAGGAAAGACTTCCAGGAGATTATCTCGGACACTCAGGCTGCAGCAAGGCAGGTTATCCAGAGTGGTTTGGACACGGCAGATTCAGTGGCGAGGGTCATGGGCTCTTCGGTGGCTACGAGGAGAGCTGCATGGCTAAAATCATCTGAGTTTTCAATTGATGTCCAGTCTGCATTAATGGATCTGCCTTTCGATGGATCTGGTTTGTTTGGCAAAAAGGCAGACGCTGCTTTGAAACGTTTTAAGGACAGCAGGGCGACGGCTAAGTCGTTGGGCCTTCAGACCAGGGGCACCTTTGGGAGACGTTTTAGAGGTTTTGGCAGATCTTCTTTTCGTTCCTACAAGTCAACTCAGCAGCAACCGCAGCAGCAGCAAAACACACTGTACAAGGCATACAGGGGCAGACAGAGAGCTCGTCCCAGAGGTCGTCAAGTCGCCTCTTCTTCTTCTTCCTCTTCTCCTTCCCAGCCCCCTGCCAACGCAGCAAAGCAGCCCTAGATCCGCCATTCTGGATCATGTGGGCCCAGTGGGGGGTCGGCTTACCCATTTCCTACGAGATTGGGAATTGATTACATGAGATCTTTGGGTTTTCAATCTCGTGGAGAATGGGTATGCTCTTCCCTTTCGGGAATTTCCTCCAAATTACCCTCCTTGCCAGGGTTATTGTTCGGAGGACCACCTGCTTCTCCTGCAGGAAGAAGTCCTGGCGCTGTTCAGAAAAGGTGCGATAGAGGTGGTTCCGGAGCAGGAGAGGGGTCAGGGATGCTACTCCCGGTAGTTTCTGATCCCCAAGAAGGATGGCAGGCTTCGGTCAATCCTGGATCTCAGGATCTTGAACTTGTATCTGAGGCAGGAGAAGTTCAAGATGCTCACCCTTGCTCAGGTTCTTCAGGCACTGTTGGAAGAAGACTGGATGGTGTCGATCGATTTGCAGGATGCGTCTTTTCATATTCCCATCCTGAAGTCGCACAGAAAGTATCTCCGTTTCACGGTTGGGTCGCAACACTACCAGTTTGCGGTCCTTCCGTTTGGTCTTACTACTGCGCCTCGAGTCTTCACCAAGGTGATGGCAGTGGTGGCAGCACAACTCAGGAGATCGGGGATACCTGCATTCCCGTATCTGGACCACTGGTTGATCAAAGCAGAGTCGCCGGAGAAGGTGCTCCATCACCTGCAGGAGACAACTCAGGTGTTGCACAGGTTGGGTTTTTCGATAAATGTACCCAAATCTCACCTGGTGCCCTCCCAGCGCAACCTGTTCATAGGTGCGGTACTGGACACTACTGTGTGTCTTGCATTCCCTCCTCCTCAAAGGATTCACGACATACAGGAAATGATTCCTTTTTTCTACAATGGAGCGGTTGTTCCAGTCCTGAAGGTCCTCCGTCTGCTCGGTCTGATGGCTTCCTGCATTCTGTTGGTCAACCATGCACGCTGGCACATGAGGGCACTCCAGTGGTGCCTCCGCAGGCAGTGGTATCAGCACAACGGAGATCTAAGGGAGTCAGTCAGGATCTCCAGAGAAACTGCAGCGGATCTGTCTTGGTGGAGCGTGGAGGGCAATCTGTCACAAGGAAAGCCCTCCATTGGTGGCCACAGTGATAACGGATGCTTCCACTCTAGGGTGGGGTGCTCATCTGGGGGACCTGGAGGTCAAGGGTCTTTGGTTTCCAGAGGAAAGGTTGCTTCACATCAACCTTCTAGAATTACGGGCCATACGTTTAGCGCTCAAGGCCTTCCTCCCGTCCCTTCGCGGTCAGTCAGTTCAGGTCCTGACGGACAATATGACCGCGATGTGGTATGTCAATAAGCAGGGAGGAGTAGGGTCGCAGTGTCTCTGCGTCTCTGGTCCTGGGTTCAGGACCATCAGATTTGTCTGATGGCAAATCATCTGGCCGGGGTTCTGAACGTACATGCAGACAGTCTCAGTCAGCAGTTTTCAGCCGACCACGAGTGGAGGCTTCATCCAGAGGTAGTTCGTCACGTCTTTCGGACGTGGGGAACTCCTCTGGTGGACCTGTTTGCCACTCGCGAGAATGCTCACTGCCCGTCTTTCTGCAGTCTCCAGTTTCAGATGCAAGGAGCTCTGGGGGACGCGTTTCAGATGAGTTGGGACTCGCAACTCCTTTACGCGTTTCCTCCCATACCTTTGATTCCTCGGATTCTGAGGAAGGTTCGCCAAGACCGGGCCCAAGTTATATTGATCGCCCCGGATTGGCCAAGAAGGGTGTGGTACACGGATCTTCTCCACCTCTCCTCGTGCTCGCCGCTCCGTCTCTCTCACAGGGCAGATCTCCTCTCCCAGATGGAGGGGCAGGTTCTACACCCCCACCAACCAGACCTTACACCTTCATGCCTGGAGATTGAACGGGGCAACCTGAGTTCCTTTTCTCTCCCACACGATGTGGTGGATGTCATTTTGTCAGCCAGGCGTGACTCCACTAAGTCCATTTATTCCTATAGGTGGTCTAAGTTCGTTGCTTGGTGTGGGGAGAAGTCTATTGACCCTTTAAGGGCTCGTTTGTCCAATATTCTTCAATTTGCTCTTTCCTTGGCCCAGCAGGGTTTTGCGGTGGCAACTATCAAAGGCTATTTGTCTGCCTTATCGGCTTTCCTCTGTTTGCCTGACCAGCCCTCTTTGTTTAAGTCACCTATTGTTTTACGATTCATCAAGGGTCTTACCAATACATTTCCTCCCACTCCTTTTATTGTGCCTCAGTGGGACTTGAATCTTGTACTTACTTCCCTGATGGGTTCGCCTTTTGAGCTGTTACACAAGTGTCCCTTGAGGCTTTTGTCATTCAAGACTGTTTTTCTGGTAGCAATTACCACGGCAAGGAGGGTAAGTGAGCTTCAAGCTCTTAGTTCTAAACCCCCGTTTTTATCCATTCATGCTGATCGAATGGTTCTAAGGACCAGGGCTGCTTTTCTGCTGAAGGTAGGAACTCCTTTTCATCTGGGGCAGTCTGTTACCCTCCCTACCTTTTATCCTCCCCCTCCCCCTTCCAAGGAGGAGGAGAGACGTCACCGCCTAGACCCTAAGAGGGCGGTGAGTTTTTACCTGGACAGGACAAGAGAGTTCAGGTCGGATGACCAGCTGTTTGTTGGATTTGCTGGCTGCAGAAAGGGGAAGGCTGTGCACAAGCGCACGCTCTCAAGATGGATAATTTTATGCATCAAGATCTGCTACTCCCTGGCGGGTAAGGAACCTGCAGAGGGTATAAGGGCTCATTCCACTAGAGCTAAGTCTGCAACATCTGCTCTTTCTAGAGGTGTGCCTGTGGAGGACATTTGCACAGCCGCGACTTGGGCCTGCCTCCACACTTTCGTGAAGCATTACTGCTTGGATTCTGAGGTGAGGAGCAACGGCCATTTTGCGCGTTCTGTCCTCCACGATTTCTTGGTATAGCAGAGTGGACACCCTCCTCCGGGAGTGGGGACTGCTGTGGGAATCTATTCACAAAGTGAGGAATCCACTGGCAGATGTATCTATCAGAAGGACAAGTTACTTACCTTCGGTAACGCTTTTTCTGGTAGATACAGTATCTGCCTGTGGATTCCTCACTGACCCACCCGCCTCCCAGTTGTCCACTCTTCTATACCTGAGTTTATTGTTGTCAAGGAAATGTTTTGTTTTGATTGCATTCCTGCATTTGCTTCACACTGTGTGTGTTATCTTGACATTTGTGTACTGTGTATATTGTGCACATATCTACTGTCATCGGTCCGTCCGTGTGCCTCGAAGGCACGGAAAAAAGGGCGGAACAGATGTCATCACGCCGGCGTGGGCCTAATGTGGTGTTGGTGACGTCAGCGGAGTCGTGCGCGATGCTGTGCCTCTATGACGTCGCCCACGTCGGCGCAAAGCTACGAAAGAATTTCCGAATGTTGCTGACGCAAGGGGATATGCACAAGGTGAGGAATCCACAGGCAGATACTGTATCTACCAGAAAAAGCGTTACAGAAGGTAAGTAACTTGTTCTTCATGCACAAGCACTTTTAACATGCGATACCTACTCTGGAGCCTCTGGAATTATGCAACAAGGGGGACAAAATGATTCCGCAGTGTTGACTAAATTATGTAATAAAAAAAAGCCTGCAGCGTAATATTATTATTATTAGGGGGTTTTGTAAAGCGCTTGGTGACGCTCAACGGCGTGTCCCCGTGCTGAAATGTATTGCGTAATGCAATATATTTTCTTATACTTTATTATTTAGACATTTTCACACATTAGGTCTCTGCAAAGATTCTGCCTCATTAGTATCAGTATAACACAAATGCAGAAGTGAGAAAGGTGATCAGTCAACCTTTGCAAAGGCCGTCCCCTTTGCAGCAACTCAAGTCACTTTTTTTGTAACTTTTTATCCATTTGAGCTACAAAAATGATTAGTTAAAACTGTAAGATTATGCAGTGGATGATGTTTTATGTGGCAAATATGGCAGAGCCATAATTATATAGAAAACATTTGCAAACTAGGATATTTTGCCATTCACGTTTGAACTGCTCTTGTGGAAGAAGGGAGGAGAAGTGCTAATGAGCGAAACTGCATGGCTTGGAGACAAATGGCGTGTGATTCCACTTTTAAGCGTATTTGGGACATTGTGTGATTGGAAATACATCCCACTTTGTGAATGTATTTAAATGCCAATAACTCCTATTAAACCTTAAATAATCAAGTGTATCCATTGGTTGAATTAAATAACACAATAAGCAGTAACTGGTCAGTGAAATGCCAAACAAATACTAACAAGCATTGGCATAGCCAATAAGTCTCGCTTTTGGGACCTTATAAGTATTTCGTTTTGCAGCACAATATCCTCGGTGCAACAACATCAGCTGGTGCATGGCTAAACCTTGTACCGTATAAGTGTTTAGCCCTGCAACAGTTGATGTTGTTGCACCAAGGATATTGTGCTGAAGTTATCCAGCACAATATCCTTGGTGCAACAACATCAAGTGTTGCATGGCTAAACACTTATAAGGTTCCAAAGGCAAGACCTATTGGCTATGCCAATACTTGTTAAAAATGTTATCTTTTAAACAGGTTTTGCTAATTTTCCACCTACTTTCCACTCCTTTGTCTGCAAATACTATTTGAATATTTTACTATCTTCACACCGCTTGAAGTGTGACAATAGTCGTGAGAAAAAAAGTGTAGCTTACGCTGTAAATTGTGGGATACATTTATTCCATAAATGTGGACATTAGCAAATGGATACATCCTTGTCCACTTGTGTTTTTTTTTTTTGTATGAGCATTTTCATGCTTGTTGTGTGAACGCAGTGGAAGGAACAAGGAATGAAGAGTAAAGGGGGTGAAGGTGAGTGAAGGAAGGAATGGGCGTGGCTACGAAGGATGTGGTGAGGTGGTAAAGGAGGAGACGACGAATGAGGGAGGCGAAGTATCACAGTGAGGATGGGGCGGGTAGTGAAAGGAGGGCATGAATGCACAAGAAAAGGAGTGTATGAGGGGCGTGGAAGTGAGATGGGGACCTACTGAGGGCTGTGGAGGCAAGATAGGACTCAAAGAATGTTGGTGTCGGAGACAAATGAGTACAGGAGGGCAGCGAAAGGGGGTGTGGGAGGAAAGATATGGAAGAGGGTTAGAATACATTTTCAGGGTGAGGGATAAACGGGTAGTGCGGAGCGGTTTCGGGTAAGTTAAGGGTTGTGAAGGGGGTGAGGAAAGAATCTATGGCTGTGGGGATGAGAGCGACCTTAGGGGGTTGTAGGAAAGCCGAGATGGGTCAAGAGAGGAAAGGCAGGGCCGAGGTAGGAATTTGTGGGCGGAAGTAAAGACTGAGTTAACATGAGTGGGCAGGAGGAGTGAGGGTGAGGGGAAGGTGTATGGGGGCATTAATTGAAGATGTAAAGGGAAATAAAACTGAGAATAGAGGTGAAAGTGAGAGAATACAGATGTGAAACTGCTGGAGAAGGTTTGCGAGAAAGTAGGAGAGAGAATGCAGGCCAAGGAGGGAGTGCGACAATAGGAAACAGGTGTAGGCTGTAAAAAAGAGGGAGCATGATGGGGCGTAAAGGGTGTTGGTGCAAAGAGCAGGGCACACAGGCAGAGAAGGCTAGAGGCAAGAAAGAAATAAAGTGGGATAAACACAGAGGAGGTGGTAACAGAATGGGTGGTGGAGGGAGAGCCACAGAGAGCTATAGAAGAGAGGGGGCTATAGAGGAGGGTACAGAGATATCGAAAAGAGCTGAGAAGCTGAGTGATGAGGCAAAATAGTGGGGGTGAGGGGACTCAAGGATAGATGCAAATAAAGGCAAAGATTGAGGAGGGAATGGTACAAAATGTGGAGGAGTGAGAGGGAAAGGTACAATGGGAGATGAAGGAAGTGGGGACGATAAGGGGATGGGAGAAGTGAGTTAGAAGACAATGGAGACATTATTGAAAGAGGGGTGGAATGGTAAAAATCGAGGAGAGAAGAAAAGTGAGAGGAGCAAAGAGACAGAGATAACAAGAGACAGATAATAAAAGACAGGTGTGTGTAAAAAAATCAGGAGGCAGCTAAATTGATTGGTGAAGGGGACAGATGGGAGGGAGAGAAAAGGGAAAGAATGAAAATAAAAAGGGACAGAAAATATTCAGCGGAATCCACCCCTGAATGAGAGTGTCCAAAAGAGGAGGGGGCTGAAGAAATGGAGTGGAGGAGGGCAGGACAGGTGTCAAAGAGGCTAGGGGTAAAGAGGGCCACAAGGCTCTGGTGGAGGGGACCAGGGGAGAGACTACTGGTAAAACGATGAAAATGAACACCTGGTTATAGAGTGAAGGGGCCTGAAGGTGAGGGCGTGTTGAGGTGGGCGGAGTTAGCGAATAGATGGTTTTACTAGGGGGAACATGATGGAGGCAAGGGGGAGGGGGCACATGAGAGAGCAGGTGGAGGGCAGGAGGTCCTAATGAAGTTTGTGAGAGAGAGCTGTTTGAGGCAACCCTCCTGACACGGTCGGGTCGGGAGGGTTGCTAGGGGGAGCCACAGAGGGGAGAGTGCACAAGAGGTGGGGTGGAGGTTAAATTAAACGGCTGGGGAGGGGGAGATACGGGGAGGTCTGGGTTGGTGCAAAAGGAGGGATCTGGGAAGAGGCTACTGTAGAAAACCAGTGGACAAGGTAAATGGAAAAGGAGTGGCTAGTGAGGGAGAGGAGTGGGAGGAAAGAGTACGACATGGGAGAGGATGGTGAGAGCGGGGCATTGCATAGGAGGAGGCTAGCGAGGCGCAGGGGGGAGTGCGCGCTGGGAAAGGAGGAGGCTGGTAGAGAGGACACTGCGGGGGGCCAGGGCTTGTGACAGAGCACGGGGAAGGATAGGAGGCATTTCAAGCAGCTAGAGCGAGAGGGCGGGGGTAGAGGGCACGGGAGGAGGCAGGTGAGGGAGAGCTCATGAGGGCAGAGGAAGACGCACGCGGAGGCTGGCGAGAGAAGAAAGGGGCAAACAAGGAGGCTTTGGGGAGCAACGAAGATCAATGCACAAGAGGGGGCTGGCGAGGGAGGGCACGTGAGTGCGTGGTGTGCAAGAGCAACGTGGGAGGGTGCAAACGAGGTGGCACTGAGGGACAGCAAGAAGATTAAGGTACAGGAGTGAGTTTGTGATGGAGGGAAGAAAGGAGAACATGTGAGGTGGCTGGTGTGAAAGAGCAGCAGGGGAGGGGGCAGAGGGGAGGCTCTGAGGGAGAGCGGTGGCTAAAGGCTGAGAGGAAAGCCATGCACCCTCTATGCCACACGAAAAGCTGTGGTTGGCTTTTTAAAGCCCACTCACTAAATGTCTCACCAGGGCAGCGCATGCCCTAGCTCAGACGAGACCTAAAAATTGGGACGTTTGGCACATTCTGGCCACACCTCTGACTCCGCCCACTGATCCAATCGTTGGGTTATCCCCGTCCTCAGAGTCTCCGCCCACAGTTCCCCTACTGTTTTTTCCTCCACTTGGACCACTGGGTCTAATCAATAAAGAGAGAATTGCTGGGAATTGCGGAAGGGAATGTAAACTTTAGGCCAAAGTAGCCAAGCTGAAAAAATTCTTTAATGCAGCTGAATGGGAGAATGTTTCCAACTCAGCTACTTTGGCCTTAAGGGTGAAATTCCTGTCTCAATTCCTTGCAATTATCTCTTTATTGAGTAGACCCTATAATTTGCACTTTGAGAATTAGGCGGAGTTAAAACAGGCTAATTAATAAAGGCTGTTTAGGCCGTTTACTGTTGCGCAGCAATTAGTGCCAGCTGCACCATTTAGGCCATTAACAGCTGTGCAGCAAGTAGTGCCAGCTGCATTGTTTAGGCCTTTTACAGCTGTGCAGCAAGTAGTGCCAGCTGCACCGTTTAGGCCTTTTATAGCTGCGCAGCAAGTAGTGCCAGCTGCACCATTTAGGCCATTAACAGCTGTGCAGCAAGTAGTGCCAGCTGCACCGTTTAGGCCACTTTATCCGTGGGGACAGTACTGATTGAGTTAGGACTCCCGCTGCCTTGGCAGCAGCCTTGACATTATGGATTCAGAGCATTTGAGTCCCCCTCTGAGATGGCCAGTTGGCCAGGGAGATTGCGAGGTTTGTGGGGCGCCAGGCCCTTGTACGTATATGTGGTGCTAGGAAATGTCTTTCATGTAGTATGATTTACGCACCCTGTTCTGAGTACCTCTAAAGGTGGTCTTATGATGACGAGGTTATCGTGCATATTTGGATTTTGCTAGTCAGATTTTGTTCACCCAACGTCTGGAATATGTGCCCCCTTTATGCCCTTTTACTTCTCCTCTCCACCGCTTTCCTAGTAACACCCTTCTCATATCCCCCCCAACCCTACTCCACCTCATTTTCCCAACATGGCCACCACTCGAGTTATGGCTGGAATTAATTGCTACAAAATAATTTATCCTCCCGACCAGACTAAAGCTGCAGTAAAACGATTGAAGCATAACACTATTGAACATTTCTCGGATTCCCTTTTTGTTGATCAATTTTACAATGGTCATTTTGGGAGGCTCAAAAACGATGTCATTTTCTTCACTCACAACACCCCTCTTGGTCCACCAGCTTATATAATTCCCTTAACATCACCTCCTCCTCCTCTATCCCTCATGGAAAACAACTAAAAATTTCCCCCTCTGCGAGTTTCAATGGCTACCTCACTATCTCACTCTATAACAACGGTACTGTCATGATCCAAGGCAAAGACACCTGTCTCTCGCTCTTTGACCACCTCTTCCCCTCCCTACTCCCCTCCTCTGCGACCGGGCTATCCCCTGACTCTTTTTCTAGCTCTACCCATTACTCCCTTTCTCCTCCCCTGACCCCCCTACACTCCAGTAGGCTGCACCCTCGAGAAGCACAGGTCGACCCTCTTCCCTCCCCATCCCCTGTGCCCTCCTCTCTTATTCCTCCCCCCTAAAAGTATGCCCCCCTTCATCACTTCAGCCTTACCTCTAGCTAATACGTTCCTCGTCCCCCCTTTCCCCCTTTGGTAACCCTTTCCATTTCCCTCCCTCGGGCCCAGCAGAACCACTTCCTTTCTTCAACTTCCCTTTCTTCCAACCCCCCTCACTCTGCCAGATGCCCGTTCCCTCACAGCCACCCCTTCGAGCTGACAGGACCTCTTCAACCACCTCCCCTCTTTTCCTCCCAAACCTCCAACACTCCCATGACTCCACACAGTCCTCCCCTCTCCTTCTACCCTACCGCCTTGATCTGCACCCATCTCCCCCTAAATATGTCCTTAATTCCTTTCCTTCTTGCAACAGCAAGAATGGCAACTCTCCCTTCACCTCTGATTCACCAACTCCCGCTCTTAACCTCCACCTTTCACCACTTTTGAACCCTATACCCCAACTCTCCTCCTGTCCCCCACCTCTCCCTGCCTTCCACCACCAATTCCACCCCCTCCTGTTTCCATCGAGCCACCCAACCTTCCGTGCTCTGCCTTGCTCTCTCTGGAAAACAAGCTAGGCTCTCTTATCACCTCCATCTCCCAGCTTGAAGCTGCCATTTCACTTTTAAGCTCCAAGATTTTCACCTTTCCATACACCTCTACTCCTTTGGAAAACCCTCACCTTCCCACAAGATGCACCTCGCCCCCTCACCCCACTTTAGCCAAGCTCAACCTGTCGTCTGCAAACTTCGTTAACTCACACAAGCCCTTGAACGCCACCCTTCTTCAACCTGCATCTCCTAGTAACCCTACTATCTACACTATTCCGACCATCTCCTCTGTCAGAACCAAGCATCCACCTAAACCCTCCCGAGCACCCCTGTCTAAGTACAATATCCCGATCACCCTTCAGAGCCCAAGTGCCCCCATCACCAAAACAGTCTTTACAGAGCTGTGCTGTCTGCTCCACAACTGCAGATCTGCAGTAAAACACAAACTTGAAATCTCCGATACCATCACCCTTCACAATATTGACATGCTCTTCCTCACAGAGACCTGGTTCAACGATACCTTTCACTCTATGTTTGATCTCCTATTACCCACAGGCTATTCTATATTTAGGAATGACAGAATTGACAATGTTGGGGGAGGTGTTGCAGTCATCTTTAGAAACTCCCTTCAACTTAAGGCTTTTCCTATCAGCTCCTTCCACACTTTTGAATGCCTTTCTCTTGAGCTTCAATTGCACCACCGATCACCTCTCAGATTCCATGTCATTTACCGCCTGCCTTGTAGTGACCCTGCGTTTATGGAGGAACTCACTGACTTCATCAGCGACCAATACTCGCAAAGTGACTATCAGACCTTCGTGGGTGACTTCAATCTCCACTGGGGCTTACCGCAAGACTCTTCTGCCAACTCGCTGGCCACCTTCCTCTCTGCAAACGATCTTATCCAACACTGCACAGAATCAACACACTCTAATGGCTCAATCCTGGACCTTGTTATTTCTAAAGCAGGCATGCTTTCTATCACTTCCCCTATTCATGTAGACTGGTCTGACCACCTCCTCATCCTATTCTCTCTTGACCTATCACACTCTATAACTCTTGGCCATCCTAAGAGGGCTACCTCCTGGTTCTGTGATGCTAAAAATATTGATGTCGTTCCCTCTGTGAATCAGCTTTGTTATCACTTCCAAGGCTAGACCCGAACCTAGATGGTGATGAACTCACCTTCCAATGCCTCACAGTCCTTGCAGTCGAAATCAACAACGTCTCTCCTCTCCAAAGCAAAAAGATAAGGCCCACTCCCTCAGCGCCTTGGTTCAACAAATCCCTCTATGAAGAAAGGAAGCAGCTAAGATTCCTGGAGAAACTATGGAGGCAAGCGGCCTCCACCGATAATTTGGCCACGCTTTGTTCAGCAAGATCCAAGAACCACAAGCACATCTTCCTTGGGAAAGCGTCGCACTTCAGAACCCTCCTTGTCTCAGCCAAAAATAGACCCAAAAAACTATTCGATCTCATCAAGATTCCTAACTGCTCTCCCCCAACCTCCAAGTTGGAGGATTCTACAAAGAAAGAAGCGGATTTCGCTATATTCTCTGACGAAAAAGTGAAAACCCTTGTGGATCAGGTCGCTCATCCTATCCCTCCAGAGGAGCGCAAATCCTTAGCCATTTGGCAGAACTTTGACCCCATCTCTGAAGATGCCCTTCTCAATTGCTTCCTCGAAACAAAGCCCTCCAACCATTCTCTGGACCCCATCCCCAGTGCCATTGCCATAGCCTTCTATACCCATTCTCTTTCCTATTGGACCACTCTGGTCAACCACTCCCTCTGTCAAGGCTCCCTTCCTGTCTCCTTCAAAACTGGGCAGGTCACCCCTCTGCTTAAAAAACCCACTGCTTATGCGAATGACCTCAACAACTACCGCCCCATCACTAACCTACCCTTTCTTGTGAAGATCACAGAAATATGTGTAGGGAAACAACTCTCTCGTCATATCAAGGACAATGATCTTCTTGACAATTGTCAGTCCGGCTTCATCCAAAACTGCGGCACTGAAACAGCCCTACTGCAAGTGGTTGATGACGCGCTGAGGATATTCGATTCGGGGGGGTCCTGTCTTCTAATTCTCCTTGACCTTTCTGCAGCCTTTGACACTGTCAATCACAACACTCTCCTCAACACTCGGCAACAGAGAATGGACATGGAGGGCACTGTGCTTAAATGGTTTGCTTCCTTCCTCTCTGATAGATCCCAAATGATCAAAATAGCGAACAGTCTTTCATCTCCTTTGGCGGTAGGTCACGGTGTTCCTCAAGGCTCTATACTTGCACCCACATTGTTCAATCTCTATTTAGAACCACTGAGAAATCTCCTAAGTAAATCCGGGATCCACTATCATCTCTATGCAGATGACACTCAAATCTAACTCAAGGTTGCCTCCACTCACGATCTCGCCATCCTAAGCTCTACTCTCGACTGAATTCAAAACTGGATGTCAACTCATCAACTGATTCTTAATCCCTCCAAAACTGAATTCCTCCTCCTCTCCTCCTCACTTTCTCCTCCCCCGGTTCAATCATGGATGGATCAGATTAATCTACTTAACAATAAACCCATCATTGTCGACAGCGCAAAATCCCCTGGTGTCATACTCGACAAAAAACTCAATCTAATCTCCCACATCAATTCCATTGCAAAGTCTGCTCTATACCAACTGCGCCTTCTTTGGGGAATTCATCGCTTTTTCCTGGAACAAGATGTGGAAAATGACAAAATGTATATGTACATAAGCGGCGTTCATTTGTGTTCACCCTCGCCACTGTTGAAGGTAAAGAAAGTCACGAAACAGTGGCCACGCCATCTTGTTCCCTTTTAGGTTCCATCACGAACATAGATAGTAGCCATCTTTGTGTCATGACCTCCCTGCCCATTGCCGATAGCCATCATCTCTCTCTCTCCCTCTCTCCAGCCCCGCAAGCACCCCGCGCCCCGACAGCCCCCGGTCTCTCCTGTTCGGGCCATAAACGCACCGCTAAACACGACCTTGTCTCCGTGCTGGACCCCTGCCCCCTCGCTCTTTCATTCTACTCATAGAACGGGCCCTTTTGGTAAACCTCTTCCTCCCTGCCCGATTGCCCGGCCTGATCCCAGGCCATCACCTAGCCCAAAAGATGCAGTTTATTGCTTCCTACAGTAGGACCTCGCCTCACATCAGAGGAGCAGTGATTAATCAAGGCCTTCACACCCCTAGACCTGACCGACACCCCCGCATCCCTCCCAGGAACACCCTTCCTCTCTTCTGATGGCGCCCCCCCCCCGGCTACACCTGGCCTCTCGACACAGTCCCACATCATAAAACTAGGTCTCGTGGATGTACCCCTCCGGCCCCGCATAGCGAAACATGATCTTATCGCCCGCCCAACCTTAGATCTGACCACCCCTTCCTGCCCTCGTGCCCTGTTGGAATGTCCGGCTGCAGATTACAACCACATGTCACATTTGGGAGGGGAAAACAACATCAGAGCGGTCAGTATGGGAATGGGCCTGGAGCTGGGGTCCCAAACATGCCCTTTTTGTACTTCAAAGTGTCTTTATTGCAATAAGGAATGTTTGTACATCATAAACCTGTGTATAAAAGACTGAGCCGTAGAGAAACTTGTTAGAGCACCTCGAGAAGATACCCTGTTGTCTGATTTGACGTGTTCTGTTCCGTTGGAAATAAGCTCCTGTTTCCTGCCTTCCAGTCTCCAGCGCCTGCCTCTTTATTTGGGTAATCGTGAGTTGGGTGGGAAGCGGCTAACGCCGGGCAAACCTAGAAAAGGGGTAAACGACCTGATCTGCCTGAACCCTTTTTCCACAATTGGCGTCCCAAACGTGGGGCCCATCAGCGACACGTGGATCCAGTGAGAGAGGTCCCAACGACAGAGTGAACAACTGCAACGATCGGGAAGAGCTCCTGCCCGATAGACCCTTGTCTGGCAGCCGATCATCCGAACTTCACCGGTTCCGAACAGACCTCTCTCGAGTGATCTACGGTCCTGACTGGGAACCATCAGGAGTGCCACAGCAATTACGGAGAATAGAGGACGATCGGGCGCTGGAAACGGAAGACGAGAAACCGTCCATACAGTCCGGGTAAGGTCGTGGAAACACGATAAATTGCGAATTGATTGTTTGATTGTCATTGAAAATACTAGTATTACGCATTTTGATTGTTTTGTCCTGAGAGATTCTCTGTCTACAAACGGGGAAGGATAGGAGTATTCTCCCTTTGTAGATAGTGAAGGGTGGGTAGCGCAGGCTTTTGCCCCCGTTGTAACCCGTCGCGCCTACTTCCCTCTCCATTTGATTGATTGTTATCCAAGCATTTATTGTTTTGGAATTGGTTCTTTTTGGATCATTCTCTATTTGCAAACAGGCACGGAGTCGCCATACTCTGTTTAGTCTTTGCAGATAGTGAAGGATAGGTAACGCAGGCTTTTGCCCCCGTTGTAATCCGTCGTGCCTATTTTTATCCCCCACTGATTGATTGTTTGACCGGACCTTGATCTTTCAGAATTGGTTCTTGGAAAGGATCTTCTCTGCCTACAAACAGAGAGGAACAGGAAGATCTCTCTCTTTGCAGATAGTGAAGGGTAGGTAGCGCAGGCTTTTGCCCCCGTTGTAACCCGTCGCGCCTATTTTATTCCTCATTTGATTGATTGATTGTTTGTCCGAACTTGACTGTTTGGAATTGGTTCTCTCTTTGGGTATTCCCTATTTGCGAATACTGTAGAATAGAAATATTCTACCTAGTCTCCGCAAAGTAGTGAAGGATAGGTAGTGCTGACTTTTGTCCCCGTTGTAACCCGTCATGCCTATCTTCCCCCCATTGCTCAGTAGTTGGTTCAGCCCGGACCATTTATTAAAGGTAGACCATCTGGCTCCACCGGAGGACACCCCTAATAAAAAGGACGTATATAAAGAAAATGCGGATTAGCCGCTGTAAAAGGAATCGAGTAAAGTCAGTAGGCCACTGATGAGATCTCTTTTCAACCTTACTGAAATGGAAACATTAGGAACAACCCCTCAGGAAGTATGAAACTAGTGAGGAAAGCCGAACTCAACGCCATGATGACTGCGAGACAGCTCGGCTCCACAGACCACCCCGCCCAATTAACAACAAACCCTGGGCAAATATTAGAAATATACAACACTATAGCAAAGTAACAGGTTAAAACGTTTTTATTTGGAACAAAAATACATTAAACAACTATTTACACGGCAAACGGCTGCAACAACAAACCCACAATGCATTTCGCCGTCTGCTTGACGCCGTTCCTGTCCCTCTTTCCCCAAAGTAGCAATGTCGGGCTACTTTGGGCTACTTTCTAGTAGGTTTTTGGGCGTCAGAAAGTCTACAAAAGCCGTCGGCGGCGGCGTGAGGTGGAGAACCATTACGCGAATAGTCCAGAGGCGACACCACGCGCCAAGGCCTGTTACCGGGATGAACCAAGGGACCCGTTCCTGGGGCCGTGGCAAAGAACGGCAGGCCGCCGAAGGCATGGGCCCGACCCGGAATGAACTGGTCCTCCCATTCCCTTCTTCTCCCGGCGCCTCGCAGGCCACGGGGGGGGATGTCTTGCATATGCCTCCGACCCCCCCCCCTTCTTCATCGCCTGGTCCGGCCATAACAAATGTCAGCGAGACGCCGTGGGGTGCACTGGGAGGGAGAGGCGGCGCGGACGAGCCTCTCCCCCCTCCCCAGGTGGAGGCCCCTCAGCTGCACCCCCAACGCTCCACGCACCCGGCAAAGGGTTCGTCCACTCTTGCGGTGCAGGGACGCTCCACACACCCGGCAAAGGGTTCGTCCACTCTTGCAGTATAGGGACGCTCCACACACCCAGCAGGGTCTCGTCCACTGTGGCGGTGCTACGACACCTCACCCAACAGGCTGGATTCCGTCTGCTCATTTGACCCAGTGACTGCCGGTAGCTGCAGAACTCCTAAAAATGGCGGAGACCTTGCAGGAACGAACCTGGCGTGCAAGGATGGCCTGGTCGCTGGCCAGCTAGAAAAATGAGTCCTCCGTTCAGAAACGTTCTCCTCAGCTTTGAAGATTCTACGAGAGTTGTGGAGGGCCCTCGACCTCCGCGGGCCCCAACCGCCACCGATGGGAAGTGACTGCCATGATCACCCGCAGAACGACCAAGACGTAACCACGAGACGCCGGCGCCCTCATGCTGGCGCCAGCCTCAGTTGTGAATGACCCAAGATACTGCAGACTACCGATTTGATCAGTTCCGGTGGAACATCAGTACGACCCGGTAGGAAAGACTGTTGCCCCTCCCTTTTCTTTGATTGATGGTTCATGTCACCGGTCCCTTCTGTTGCCCCTTAACGAAACTTCTGGACTGCCAAAAAGAAGTTCTGGTCCAACCATGAGTTGGTAGAGACAGTTTGACTATACTTGGACCCGCCTGACCCCACCCAAAATGGCGCCGGTTGTCAGGTTCCACTGCGCCAGACGATCACGGGCCGCCAGCAGGAACATAAACTACATTACCCGGCATGCCGTGCTTACGTCGCGTACCAACGCGAACTGCGCGCGCATGCCAGGAAATAAAGGAATGATGCAGACGGCGGTGAGACGCCGATAATTCCGTCCTGCGTGGCGTTTCAGGATTCCTGGTTTGGTTGCGGTAAGATGCGACTTATGGTTCCAAGTCCTACGGAATCGTGAGTATCTCGGGAGTGTGGAGGTGTGAGGCGTTGGTATTTTCGATCCCAACAACACACCCAAAACTTAGTATTCCTTTGGGAGTTTCACTCGGCTGAGTGTTACTCGGATGTTCTTACCTTCGCGTTCAGTCTAAGACGTTGGAGGCTTTACGTTTGGTTTTGGGGAAAATGACTTAATTATTCTTTGCCAAACTAAGCCATAACATTGGTATTCTCGTATTGTACATATTTGTATATAACTATAAACTTGCACAGTGGCGATAGGACTCACCTGGAGTATATTATTGAGCCTCGCTATTTGTTACACACGAAGGGTAAGCTCAAAGAACCTTCCAGTGCGCAAGCTTACATTGGAGAAAGCGTTTCAGAGTGTGAATTAACACTGTGTTCAAAACGTGAGGAGTCTCCCCCACTCTGTGTCTCACGGAGTGGATTCCGTGGATTTCAGTGTTCATTATTATTTCTTTATCTCATTGCTACAGGAGACAGGAGGGGTATTGGAGAAAGGGAACTGTGAATCGCCCATTTATAATACAGAATGCATTGCTCGTGGTATGTGTATTGCTCTCTATTGAACACCATCTGAAAGAACAGCTGATTTCGATCAGAGGGCATTGAATGGTGTTCGTTTTGTTTTCACAGTTGGGCACAGTTCTTCATACCTCCTCAGACCACTGTCTCCATTGGATTTGATCATTGTGTATTTTCCTTTACAGGTATTGATTGGTTACAGTGGGGAGGTTTTGGGTTAAGGGAGTGTAGAACAATACTGTTTTAGACTAGGGAGATAGAGTGTTCTAAACTCTTGTTCTTTGTTGTTACAGATCTCCCTCCCCGCTGTTCCCTTCCTTTCCCGCGCCCCGCTGTACTATCTTGGTTGTTCGCTTCGTTGTATATGAACTCTGAGGTAGTTCGGTAGGGTAGGGAATTGGACTCTCATCACAGCCCCGAGGAAGTTGGAAGCCGAGCCTGATAGAATTATCGGCCCAAGAATTTTGCCTCCTCTTGGCTGTGTTGGGAGTTCGCCATGACCACCTTAGAGGACGTCATGGCTGCTTTGGCCTTAGTTCAGGTGGAGCTGGCAGCTTCCAATAGGGAGGTAGCTGCTTCAAGGGCTGAGAATGCTCAATTACGAGCCAGGATGGATAGATTTCCCACCACTACTGCAACAACAGGTGCATCGAGTGGCTCTTCCCCTACCACTTCCGTGGTGGTGGAAATGCCAGCACAAATCCCTCTAGCCCCACCAGAACGATACTACGGGGACATTAAAAAGGTTCAAGTGTTTATGACACAGGTGCAGATGCACTTTATGTGCAAACCCAAGATGTTTTCCACGCATCAAGCGAGGGTAGCTTTCCTTATTTCATATTTAGGGGGAGAAGCGGCACAGTGGGCTGTTCCAATAGTTAGAAGGGATGACCCCCTCCTATATCACTGGGACAATTTCAGGGAAGAATTCGAAAAAACATTTGATAGGAGGGCAGAGACCCTCACGGCGGACAGAGAGTTGTTGAAGCTGAAACAGGGAGAGGCCGATCTTGTTACTTATCTCAACAATTTCAGAAGACTCGTAGCAGAAACAGATTGGCCTGAGGCAAAGAGAACAGCCTTGTTCTATCAAGGCCTTAGTGAAGACATGAAGGACGTTTTGGCCCAGATAGACCCTCAGCCCCGTACTTGCTCTGCCTTAATAGAACTCGCCTTACGCTTAGACCATCGCATGAAGGAAAGGAAAGGAGAGCATAAGAAGAAGGATCGAGCCGTGATGCCTTATGAACAAGCCAGTAGCGGTGACAAAACGGCAACTTCTTCAGATGCTATGGATATAGGAGCGGTACGAGCTTCTTTAACCGCTAGCGAAAGAGAACATAGACGCAAACAAGGATTGTGTCTCTATTGCGGGAAGAAAGGCCATTTCCTGTGTGAATGTCCGGTTAAACCAAAAAGCAACCGGTTTCGGGGAGGACAGAGCCTCGCAGGAGTAGCAGAAAAGGAGTCGGAAAACTCCACGGCTTGATGGTGGATGAAGGGAAACCCTCAGGCATACATATCATCCCTTCACTCACCCCGAATCTGGTGGACGAGCGGAATCACCTCTTTGTGAACATGACCATTACAATCGACAACACAATACATGAAGTACAAGTGATGGTTGATTCTGGGGCTACCGGTTGTTTTATGGACTTTTCCGAGGCTCGCCGATTGGGAGTGAGATTAGTCCCCAAAGAAAGACCCGAAACAGTCTACGCTGTTGATGGAAATGAATTACAAGCAGGCCCAATAAAATACCATACGAAGGAGTATGAAGTCATTTTTGATCATTCCCACCATGAAAATCTGGTCTTCAACATTATCGAAGCCCCGCAATATGGGATCATCCTGGGTCTCCCATGGTTACAAAAACACGATCCTGATATACGGTGGACCACCAAAACAATCCAGTTCCTTTCCCAGTATTGCCTAGAACACTGTTTCTCGACGAAGAGGAATCCGGCACCAACAGTGGCATCTATGTATACGATAGCCACAGCTGCGGAAAAAGACGTGACCCTGCCTTCGTGTTACGCTGAGTTTGGGATGGTTTTCAGTGATAAAGAGGCAGAGGTGCTTCCACCCCACCGGACATATGACTGCCGCATCGATCTTATCCCAGGCTCTGAAATCCCTAACGGGAGAATTTATGCTCTTACACTACCTGAAACGGATACGTTGAGAGACTATCTAAACAAATATCTGGCTTTAGGATATATTAGATATTCTAGATCCCCTGCAGCATCTCCTTTGTTTTTTATACCAAAGGCAAACGGTGAGAAAAGGTGCTGCATAGACTACAGAGCATTAAACGCCATCACCGTGAAGAATCAATACCCGCTGCCGTTGATCCCGGTGTTGCTGGAACAGGTCCGGGCGGCACACATCTATACGAAACTGGATTTGCGTGGGGCATATCACCTTGTTCGTATAAGACGGGGTGACGAGTGGAAAACGGCCTTTAAGACGCGGTACGGACTCTATGAGTACTTGGTGATGCCCTTTGGGCTCTGTAATGCCCCGGCCGCTTTTCAATTTTTTTTAAACGAAGTGCTTCGCGAATACCTGGATCATCATGTGGTCGTTTATATTGACGATATTCTCATATATTCGAACTCAACTGAGGAACATGTAACACACGTGAAATCAGTGTTGCGAGCGCTACAGGAACATCACCTCTTCTGCAAAATCACCAAATGTGAATTTCACGTAACAACGGTGTAGTTCCTGGGTGTAATGCTTACTCCGTCAGGACAGGTAATGGCAGAGAGAAAAGTACAAGCTATTGTGGACTGGCCGCGTCCTAACAACGTCAAAGACATCCAGAGCCTGTTGGGGTTTGCCAACTTTTACAGGCGATTCATATCTGGCTTCTCAGGGATGGTGTCACCACTCACGCGGCTTACAAAAAAGAATATCCCGTTTGTGTGGGATGAGGAAGCGCAACACGCATTTGATGATTTAAAGACAGCGTTCTCCTCCGCGCCGGTATTAACACATGCCAATCCGGACATCCCGTTCATAGTCGAGGCGGATGCCTCTGAAATAGCTCTGGGGGCCGTGTTGTCTCAAAAGGAGGAGTCCACAAGCATTCTTCACCCGATAGCTTACATGTCTAGGAAGCTCAGTGCTGCGGAAATCAACTATACCATCGCAGAGAAGGAGCTGCTAGCCATTCGAGACGCTTTCATGGAATGGCGGCACTGGCTAATGGGGGCTCGACACCTGATCACGGTTTATACTGATCATCGAAACCTGCAGTTTCAACGGGCCGCTAGACACTTGTCTCCTAGGCAGCTAAGGTGGATGATGTTCTTCGAAGAGTTCCGTTTTGTGGTTACATTCCGGCCTGGTACCAACAACAAGAAGGCGGATGCGCTAACGAGGAGAGAGAATCTCTTGATTCCATCGGAGAAACCCGTTCGGTCAATCATTGAGCCAGGAAAAGTCATAGGAGTAACCCATACCGATGATTTTCTGTCCCGTATTAGGAGAGGAGTACAAACCTGTGTGTGGCGCACATGGCTCAGACATCATCCAGAATGGAAATCAAAACATGGCGTTCCAATGAGAGGAAAACAGGTCCTGGTGCCCACAAACGTTTTGCGCAAGAAAGTGTTCTCCTGGTGCCATGAGGTTCCGTGTGCCGGTCACATGGGTTACGTCAAAACGTTGGAGAAAACCCAGAGGCAATTCTGGTGGCCTTCCATCAGACCTGATTTGAGCAGATGGGTGGCGGAGTGTGCCACTTGTAATCAAATGAAAACGGACAGGCAAAAACCTCAAGGAATGTTACAACCTCTGCCCACTCCGGAAAATCCGTGGGAGAGGTTCTCAGTCGACTTCATTGTGGGGCTTCCGAAAGACCAAGGCAAAACAGCCATAATCATGGTGGTGGATTTTCTGACGAAAATGGGCCACTTCTTCGCCTGTGCCCGGGTGCCCACAGCGGGACAATTGGCCCACATACTCCTGGTGAACATTGTAAGACTGCATGGCCTTCCCCGTGACATTGTGTCCGATCGGGGGGCACAGTTCACGGCTCGCTTTTGGAAAACTTGGTGTACTGCATTGCACATAACTTCGTCTGTGTCCACCAGTTTCCATCCACAGACGGATGGACAAATGGAGAGACTGAACCAATCCTTAAAACAATATCTCCGATGCTATGTGCAAGAAAGCAGCGATTCATGGGTAGAGTGGTTGTGGGTGGCGGAAGTAGCCTATAATAGCACCCAACATGCATCCACTCAACACACACCTTTCTTTTGCTCCTACGGGCACCATCCCAGATTCACCCTCATGCTATTGCCTTCCGATAATGTGAAGCTGCCAGTAGTGAGGGAACGGTTGTTACGGGTGCGACAAATCCTTTTGGACGCGCGCAAGAACCTTGCGAAGGCCAAAGCTCGATACAAGCACCAGGCCGACAAGCACCGGAGACCTAATCCGGTGTATCGGAAGGGTGATATAGTATGGTTATCTACCAAGAACATCAAATTCAAAAAGCACAGCGTGTTTAACCCCCGGTTCATAGGACCGTACCGGGTGGTGGGGCATGTGAATCCGGTGGCTGTGCGTCTGCGTTTACCTGCGCAGCTTCGCATACATCCCGTGTTCCATGTTTCTCTCTTGAAACCCTCCAGATGTCCTGTGCGTAGGTCCCCTTTGCCTATCTGGGTGCAGCAGGATAGGGAGTATGAGGTGAGGAGCGTCATGGACTCTAGATGGGTGAAGGGCCGCTTGCAATACCTACTCTCTTGGAAAGGGTTCGGTCCGGAGGAGGATTCCTGGGAACCGGCGAGGGCCTTCGGGCTCCCCGGTTGGTGGCCAAGTTTCACCGTTTGTTTCCGGAGAAGCCGCGGGTGGGTTTGGGCCCCTTTGTGAAGGGGGGTGTACTGTCAGGTTCCACGGCGCCAGACGATCACGGGCCGCCAGCAGGAACATAAACTACATTACCCGGCATGCCGTGCTTACGTCGCGTACCAACGCGAGCTGCGCGCGCATGCCAGGAAATAAAGGAATGATGCAGACGGCGGTGAGACGCCGATAATTCCGTCCTGCGGTGGCGTTTCAGGATTCCTGGTTTGGTTGCGGTAAGATGCGACTTATGGTTCCAAGTCCTACGGAATCGTGAGTATCTCGGGAGTGTGGAGGTGTGAGGCGTTGGTATTTTCGATCCCAACAACACACCCAAAACTTAGTATTCCTTTAGGAGTTTCACTCGGCTGAGTGTTACTCGGATGTTCTTACCTTCGCGTTCAGTCTAAGACGTTGGAGGCTTTACGTTTGGTTTTGGGGAAAATGACTTAAATATTCTTTGCCAAACTAAGCCATAACATTGGTATTCTCGTATTGTACATATTTGTATATAACTATAAACTTGCACAGTGGCGATAGGACTCACCTGGAGTATATTATTGAGCCTCGCTATTTGTTACACACGAAGGGTAAGCTCAAAGAACCTTCCAGTGCGCAAGCTTACATTGGAGAAAGCGTTTCAGAGTGTGAATTAACACTGTGTTCAAAACGTGAGGAGTCTCCCCCACTCTGTGTCTCACGGAGTGGATTCCGTGGATTTCAGTGTTCATTATTATTTCTTTATCTCATTGCTACAGGAGACAGGAGGGGTATTGGAGAAAGGGAACTGTGAATCGCCCATTTATAATACAGAATGCATTGCTCGTGGTATGTGTATTGCTCTCTATTGAACACCATCTGAAAGAACAGCTGATTTCGATCAGAGGGCATTGAATGGTGTTCGTTTTGTTTTCACAGTTGGGCACAGTTCTTCATACCTCCTCAGACCACTGTCTCCATTGGATTTGATCATTGTGTATTTTCCTTTACAGGTATTGATTGGTTACAGTGGGGAGGTTTTGGGTTAAGGGAGTGTAGAACAATACTGTTTTAGACTAGGGAGATAGAGTGTTCTAAACTCTTGTTCTTTGTTGTTACAGATCTCCCTCCATGCTGTTCCCTTCCTTTCCCGCGCCCCGCTGTACTATCTTGGTTGTTCGCTTCGTTGTATATGAACTCTGAGGTAGTTCGGTAGGGTAGGGAACTGGACTCTCATCACAGCCCCGAGGAAGTTGGAAGCCGAGCCTTATACCGGTACAAACGAAACTCGCAATTCCCCGTTGTGTTCCGGATGCTCAGACTTGATATCATGAGATATGTATGCAGTTTTGAAGCACATGGCGGGAGGGGATGAGTATTGCTTGAACATCCGAACAATGAATTTGATATTAAGTTCTGACACATCGTTGATTACAGTATTATTGAAAGTTCGAATATTTTTGACACTGATGGTACCTACCCACAATGAATTTTCGATATGATTTTATTGCACTTATCGTACCTTGATGAAATAAAACAACCACCGACTCAGTTATGTTTTTCGCAGATAAATATGCCCTCATGTACAGTTCCAGTCTGCTCCGTGGCTGGCCCACGTGGTTGTAGGCCTACATTTATACGTCAAAATTTTTTTAAAATAAAGATCTTGTAACAAACAAATAGTCGTAGTTTTTAGATTGGTAAGTTCGAATACATAGCCCTTGTTTCCGATCTACGTAAAATGTAGGCAAAATAAAGCAAGTCGATTACCGAAAGGTTAAAAAGCAAAGTACCTAGAAATATTGAAAATGTGAACGATCCAAGTTGTTGCGTGTGTTTTTTTTTCCTTTGTGCAACCTAAGGCATTCGATAAAGGTCCCGGTGTTCTGTTTTACTTTGTATGCTCCATATCTCAGGGAAATTGTTTCAGATGCCCCTAAACCATACCCGGTACCACTGTAGACCACCCCGACCCCCCGAAGAAGAACACGAGTTCACCCGCTTTACCCTGATTGCCCTTTTGTTTCGACCCCCCCCACACAAGATCCGCAATACCACACGTGGGCGATCTATGCAATGTGCAGTCCATAAATGATTATGCCTCCCGCACCACCAGTCCCATGGGGCTTAAAACGCCGAGATGGAAGGGACTGCACCCCGCGGAGATAGGTCGAAATACGTAGTAAGTAAAAAGCCTTTTGGGTTTATGCGCGCGAATGTGTCTTTAATCTCCGCCCCCACCCCTTCTTCTTCCCCTTCTTTCTGCAGGTCGCATCAGAACATCGACTAAAGTGTGGAGAAGACCTAAGCAACGCGGATTTGGGTGATATGAATGCATGTGTGTATGACCGAATGTGTGTAACTCGACTGGATATACGTTGCACGCGTTGACCTGATAAGAGAGATGTCTTTGTACGACTTGAGTGATGATCGGACGGCCGATGGAATGGGGAAAAAGGGGTCTGGACATAGCACCTATACACGATGAACAGTCATAGATATAACGCACCCTTACTTAGAAACGACTATCTCTCTAATAATGCAACCAAGAATGACGTGCACCTACGAGTAGATTCTTACGCCATGAAACTCGAAGTTGCCCATTGTTCCCCCAACTA
The DNA here is from genome assembly GCF_964261635.1 of Lissotriton helveticus. Classification (NCBI taxonomy): domain Eukaryota; kingdom Metazoa; phylum Chordata; class Amphibia; order Caudata; family Salamandridae; genus Lissotriton; species Lissotriton helveticus. The sequence continues at coordinate 302,039,046 of NC_136073.1, read as the reverse complement.
ACACCCTCCGTTGCCTTGGCCTGGATACCCGTCTGCTAAAAAATGATTCAAAGATCCCACCGTAAGTACTAGCCCGACCAGGATAGTTCCCGAACAATTGACGAAAGTATAAGTATTTGCAACAGAGACAAACAGCAAAAGACAGCCAGGCGAATTAAATAGGAAACTAAGGATGCGCAGCATGCAGGAGGAAATGTCTTTGGCCAAGTACTGTTCTATGTTTTGTCTTGAATTCTGTGTGTAAATGCATGTACCCTCCCCTTCGCCTGAATTCATGTGTACGTGGTATATGGATTTACGTTGTCCCTCAGTCTGTGTTTCTATATGACCCCTACTGTTTTGTGTTTTGTGTGCATCAAAATGGCCTATTATTGTACACGTTTCCCTCTCTCGTCCTTTCCCTTCATGTTGTACGTGTACCGAATAGTTCATTTAAAATGCGAACGACCCCTGCTCCCTCTTCCTCTGTGTGGTAATGTTGTGCCCCGCCGGCACGAGCCTAATTGGTTTTTCGAACACAAAGGTGATCGACAAAATTGCCAGAAACTAAAACGATTGTAATTTGCCATGTTACTACCTCTCCTTTTCTGTAAAAATGACAGAACTCGAATTGGCTATAAGAAAAGGACAGGTAAGACGACTGATGTCCCCCTAATCTGGCCCTTTTTATAGGAGGACTATACGTCAGTGGCCTTCTACTCTCAGCTCGTTAGAAACACAATCTCCTAGGCCCAGATTGCCCCACCCCTCCGCACCCAAGTACGGATGTCCAAAACGTCCCCGTTCCTCCCGCTTGACCCCAGCTCCGTAAACTCGAGGTATAACTGATGACCCTGCTTAAACTGTTGCTCCCCGAGAAAAGAGTGTTTAGCCTCTACCCCTCTCTCATGATGATAAAAGACTGCCAGGGCGAGGGTCAGATAGCCACATGCAACATGAATGAACGCCAAATAGACCTAGTTCAAAATCAGTAGACACGCCTGTATACATACTCCACAGTGATAACTTCTGACCGTGACCGATGAAACGTACCCCCAGCTACCTAGATCTGGGATGAAATTGAAATGTATAAATGCCTTCTCTTGCCAGTTCGCTAAAACCTGTTTTGTACCCATTCAAGGATACACAGCCACCGGAGGAGAGGGGCTGGACGTGACGCACAGCCTGGCCACAGATCGTGAGGCGCGTGTGACCTCGACCTAAGATGGAGCCGCAGAGCAACGGGACGCGGGACGATGCACCACTCTCAAACGCAGAAAACGAGGGAATGGAAGGCTGCCTTGAAGCCCTCTGCTTGTTGTCCCACGCGTGCCAGAAGTCCCCGCCCTTTGAGCCCGATTGATGGACCTGCCTGTGTTGAAAATGGCAATGTATATGTACATAAGCGGCGTTCATTTGTGTGCACTGTACCCCTTGTTGTAAGCAGAACGGATATCGCTAAAACACTGACTGTGTTATCCCGCCAGCATAGACCCATGCACACACGTACACGACAGCCATTTTAGACACCATGGCCTCTCTGCCCATCTGTCCCCGGCACCCCTCCCCGCGCGCACTGCTCATGCATCAGCCACAAGACCCTCTCCCTCTGCGTGACCCTGCTCTAGAAGTAGCACTCCTGCTTGACCCACACCCCCCATTTCCTCCCAAGAACACCCTTCCCCTCAGCTGACAACCCCCCCCCGGCTGCACTTGGCCTCTCGACCCGGTCCCAAGTCCTAAGACCAAGTCTCGTGGATGTACATCCCCCTTTTCCCTGCCCAGCATAACAAAACCGTGATACACCAACTGAAGTGTCCGACCTTATCACCTGACCAACCTTTGACCTGATCATCCCCTCCTGCCCTCGTGTCCTGTAGGAATGTCCGGCTGAGAGATCACAATCTCTCTTGTTACATTCAGGAGGGGAGGATGACATCTGAGCGACTGGTATGGGAATAGGCCTGAAGCTGGGATTCCAAGCATGCCTTTTTCTACTTCAAAGCGTCTTTATTGTAATAAGGAATGTTTGTGCATCATAAACATGTGTATAAAAGACGAAGCCTCAGAGAACTTGTTAGAGCACCTCCTGAAGACACTATGCGAGTGTCCGAAATGACAGGCTCTCCTCATGAGAAATAAAACTCTATTCTTGTCTTCCTGCTTCCAGCGCCCGTCTCTTTATTTGGTAATTGTTCAAAATGGAAACTAAGAGGTGTCCTGCGCCAGCAGCCTAGGCATCAGGTGCGTTATGGGCTGACTTTTCCACAATTGGCGCCCCAACGCGGGGTCCATCAGCGACATAGGGTCCGGCAAGAGAGGTCCAGACGATGGGGTGAACATCTAAACGATTGGAGTATACCTGCCTTGAGAGGGCCCTCGTCCGGCTGCCGATTGAATGAACTTCACCAATTCTGAACGGACCTCTCTCAAGTGACCTACTGTCCTGACTGGAATCCCACAGGAATGCTGCGGTAAAAACATGGAGAAAGAGAACGATGGGGCGCTGGAAAAAGGAAGGCGAAGAATTGCCCACATGGTCCGGTCCGGGTAAGGTTAAGTAGGACGTCTTTACGTCCGATTGGTAGGATGGCTTTATCCATCTGATTGATTGATTGATTGATTGTTTTGGAATCAGTATTTAAAATACTGGTATTGTTCATTGATTGGTTCATTTAGCCTCGGTTGCTACTTGAAGTATTGGTTCTCTTTGAGACATTCTCTGTTTGCAAACAGCGACGAATAGGAACGTTCCTCTCTCTTTGCAAATAGTGAAGGATAGGTAATGCGGACTTTTGTCCCCCGTTGTAATCCGTCATGCCTATTTTTCTCCCCACTGATTGATTGGTTGCTCTGTTGCTCTTTGAGACATTCGCTGTCTACAAACGGGGAAGAATAGGAATATTCTGTCTCCCTTTGCAGATAGTGAAGGGTAGGTAATGCAGACTTTTGTCCCCGTTGTAATCCGTCATGCCTATCTTTCTCCCCATTGATTGTTTGTTATCGATTTTTATCGATTATTGCTCTTTGAGATATTCCCTGTCTACAAACAGGGAGGAATAGAAATATTCTGCCACTCCCTTTGCAGATAGTGAAGGATAGGTAATGCAGACTTTTGTCCCCGTTGTAATCCGTCATGCCTGTTTTTCTCCCCACTGATTGATTGATTGTCTGGACATTTATTGTTCAAGGAATAGTTCTTTTGAGGCATTCTCTGTTTGCAAATAACGTGGAATAGAAATGTTCTGTCTAGTCTTTGCAAGTAATGAAGGGTAGGTAATGCGGACCTTTGTCCCCCGTTGTAATCTGTCATGCCTATCTACTCCCCACTGATTGGTAAACTAGTTCCACCCAGACCATTTATTAGAGGTAGGTCATCTGGCTCGGCCAGGAGGGCACCCCTAATACAAAAAGGACAAATATAAAGAAAAAAAAATGCGGATTAGCCGCTGTATCGTGCTAGCAAATAAGAGAAAAAATATATATATATATATATAAAAATCGTTAGGGAAAAGAAAAGGAATCGAGTGAAATCAGTAGGCCGCTGACGAGATCTCTTTTCAACCTCGCTGAAATAGAAACATAGGGAACAACCCCTCAGGAGATATGAAACTGGTGAGGAAAGCCGAACTCAACGCTATGACTTCGAGACAGCTTGGCTCCACCACCCACCCCGCCCAATTAACGACAAACCTTAGGCGAATAATAGAAAATATACAACACTATAGCGAAGTAACAGGTGAAAACGTTTTTATGTTTTTTAACAAACAAAAAAAAAGCATTCAAAGCAACTATTTTACATGACAAACGGCTGCAACGACAAACGAAACCCACAATGCATTTCGCCGTCTGCCTGACGCCGTTCCAGTCCTTCCTTCCCCAAAGTAGCAATGTTGGGCTACTTTGGGCTACTTTCTAGTAGTTTTTGGGCGTTTTAAAGTCTACAAAAACCGTCAGGGGCGGCCTGGGGTGGAAGGACCACTACGCGAATAGCCCGAAGGCGGCACCACGTGCCAAGGCCCGTCCCCCGGATGAACCAAGGGACCCGTTCCTGGGGCCGGGGCGAAGAAGCGTCCGGCCGCCATCGGCTGTAGGCCCGGCCCGAAACGTGCCAGGCGTCCCCACTTCTTCAATAATGGCTGCGACAACACTGGGGGGGGATGTCTTGCACATGCCTCCGACCCCCCCCCCTCGTCCTCATCGCCTGGTCCGGCCATAACAAATGTCAAGCGAGACGCCGTGGGGTGCACCGGGAGGGAGAGGCGGCGCGAACGAGCCTCTCCCACCTCCCCAGGTGAAGGCTCCCCAGCTGCACCCCCAACGCTCCTCGCACCCGGCAAAGGGTTCGTCCACTCTTACGGTGCAGCGACGCTCCACTCACCCAGCAGGGTCTCGTCCACTGTGGCGGTGCTGCGACGCCTCACCCGACAGGTTGGAGCCCGTCTGCTCATTTGACCCCGCGATTGCCGGTAGCTGCCGAACTCTCAAAATGGCGGTCGACCCTGCAAGAGCGGGCCCAGCATGAAGGAATGGCCCGGTTGCTTGTTGATTAAGAAACGAGTCCCACCATCATAAAAGTTCTCCTCGACCTTGAAGATTCTATAGGAGCCGCGGGGGTCCCCGACTCCCGCGGATACCCCGATGGGGAATGACTGCCATGATTGCCCGCGGAACGATGACAATGTAGCCGCGGGACGTCGGCGCTCCCATGCTGACACCCGCCTCAATTTGAATGACTAAAATCCTGCAGACTACAGTTCGGATCAGTTCCGGTGAAAAACCCAGTATGACCCGGTAGGGAAAAATGTTGCCTCCCTCCCCCCTCTTTTGACTGATGGTTCATACTGCCGATCCTTTCTGTTGCCCTTTAACGGAACCTTTTTGACTGCCGAAAGAGGCTCTGGGCCAACCACGAGTTGGTAGAGGTTTTGACTATGCCTGGATCTGACTGGCTGCACCCAAAATGGCGCTGGTACAAATGAAACTTTCAACTCCTTGTTGTACCCCGATTGCTCAGCCTTGATGTCATGAAATATGTATACAGTTTTTAAACACAATGAATTGATATGGGATGGGTACTGATTATGTGTTTGGACAATGAATTGAAGTGAGATGGGTGCTGATTGAACATTCGGACAATAAATAGTTGTTAAATTTGGCGCATCATGATTATTGAAAGTTCGAATTTCAACACTTATGATACTTGCTCACACTGAAGTTTCGATATGATTTTATTGCACTTGTCTCACTTTTATTATGAAATCAACGACCACCGACTCCATTAGGTTTTCCACTAATAAGTATCCCCACCTGTACAGTTCTGGCCGGCCCACGGGGTTGTAGGCCCGTATCTATGCACCGACATTTTTTATTAAAGATTTTTGGAGAGAAACGTACGTAGTTGTCACGTGTAAATTGGTGAGTTTCGAATAAATGACCACTGTTTCCGATATAACTGAATTACAGGTGAAATGGCTCAGCTCGATTAGTTAAGGGTTAAAAAAAGTATAGTACGCAGAAATATTGCAAATATGAATGGTCCAGGTTTTTGTTGTATGTACTTTGCACATTTTTGTACAGCCTAAAGCAACCGCTAAAAGACCCTGGAATTCAGCCTATACTTTATATGCTACCTGTATCAGGAAAATTGTGCTAAAAATACCCCTAAGTCGCCCCGAAGGAGTGCCACCTGGCCTCCCTACATACGATCCGTAATATCACACCTGGGTGACCTATGCTATCCACCGGCTTCCGATAATCATCTCTCCCACACTAAAAGGTCCATCTGGGCTTAAATGCCGAGTTGGCAAGGACTGCGTTCCGTGGAGATAGGCCGAGTATGTAGTAAGTAAAAGCCTTTTCGGGTTTATGTGCGCTGATGTGTTTTTAAATGCTGCCCCCGCCCCCCTTCTTTTTCCCTCTTTCTGCAGGTCACATTGGAACGTCGATTAAAATTTAAAAAGAAAACGGTGATCTAGCGCACGAAGAGATGGGAAAAAGGGGTTTGATTATGGTACCTACACACGATGAGCGAACAATACCCTGAACTTAGCGCTTGAAAGGACAGCTTGAAGCGAAAAAAAAAAAATAATACAAAATGTGACTTCGCTTGGCACCCCGAATAATACAACCAAAAATGACGTGCACTTATGATTAAGCATTCTACACTTAACTAAATAGGGAAAGTTTAAAAGAATATTCTGAGGTGAGGTTTAATCTAGTACCCTCCGTTTGGAGGACTAGGAATGTTGTCAGCGTTTAGAAATTACTACATCCTTTCCACACCCTCATGGACCGGAAACTCAGAGCTGCCCTATTGTTCTCCCAACTGACACCCACTGTTGCCTCAGCCTGGAAACACATTAGCCCGACCAGGTTAGTTCTTGACTGGTTGCCAAAGGCGTAAGTGTGTACAACCACAAAGACCAGTAAAGGCAGCTGACAATAAAAGGAAAGAAAAGGGTAAAAAGAGCTTAGGATGCTAAGGATGCGTAGCATACAGGAAGAGATCATTATGGCCAATAACGGTTATATGTCTTGTCTTGGATTTTTGTATATAATACATGTACTGTCTCCCTCACCTGAGTATGTGTGTACGTAATGTATGGATCTACGTCATCCCTCTGCCTGTGTTTCCGTATTACTTAACCCCTGTTGTTCTGTGTTGTGCGCGCACTGAATGACCCATTATTGTACACGTCTCTCTCTCTCTCTCTCTCTCTCTCTCTCTCTCTTTCTCTCTCCATGTCATACGTGTACTGAATGGACCATTTAGAGTGCGCTCTCTCTCTCTCTCTCTCTCTCTCTCTCTCTCTCTCTCTCTCTCTCAAGCCCCCTTGGTCCCTCCTCCCTTGTATGTTAGCGCTGTGCCCCCCCGGCACAAAACCTAATTGGGTCTCCTCGAACAACAAAGGTGTTCGGCAAAATTGACAGGAACTAAAACGATTGTGACTTGCCATATTACTACCTCTCCTTTCTGCAAAACGATAGAACCCGAGTCGGTAATGAAGGAAAGGACAGGTAAGACGACTGATGTCCCCTAATCTGGCCTTTTCATAGGGGGACTATAACGTCAATGGTCTTCTGTTTTCCAGCTCGTTAGAAATACAATTCCCACTGCCCAGATTACCTCACCCCTCTGCACTTAAGTGCGGATGTTCAAAGTGCCCCCCCGATTCTCCCGATTGACCCCAGCTCCCTGTCCAAAGCGTCCCCGCTTCCCCCGATTAACCCCAGCTTCATGTCAGCTACCCTCGAAGCGTAATTGATGACCTTGATTAACGGTCATTCCCCAAGAAAGGCATGTTTAACATCTGCCCCCCCCCCTCCTCCTTCTTCCTGACGATAACGCTCCTGCTTGCAAGAGTTAGCCGACCCCGAAGGGAAATGTAAGATTGTCGATACTTGGGTTAAAAAGAAAAAGGGCGAGTCTCTACATAAGGACTCGATTTTGAGTTTGATATAATACACTGTGTATAAAGGTCCTATTTCTCTCCACATACGTCACGAATGAACGCCAAACAGGTTTATGAATTCAATGGTAATGCCCTCCTACATACTCCATAAGTGATGACTTCTGACTGTGACTGATGAACTTATCACCCACCCACATAGGATTGGGGACGGAATTGAGATGTATAAATGTCTTCTCCTGCCAGTTTTTCTAAAACTTGTTCTGTACCCATTCAAAGATACAATCACCGGAGGAGAGGAGCTGGACATGACGCACAGCCTGGCCACAGATCATGAAGCACGTGTGACCGCGACCAAAGGTGGAGTCACAGAGCAACGAGACGCGGGACGAGGCACCACTCTCAAACTCGGCAGATTAAGGAATGAAGGGCTACCTTGAAGCCCTCGGTTTGCTGACCCACTCGTGCCTGAAGTCCCCGTCCTTTTTGAGCCCGACTGATAGGCCTGCCTGCTCGTCGTCCTTTGATCCTTGTGGTCCCTTGGTGTGCTCAAAGATCTGATCCCACTCCGCCCTCTCTTCCCTTGATTATTCAACAACATCACCCTTTTCGCATAACTTTTGACTATAGAATAAGGTTTTTGCCACGAAAGAAGAAAGACACGCAGGTGCCCAGCATGAGGCACCCCTAAGAAGATCAGTTAGGAAACAGGACTGTGATCTAACAGCAGAGGACTGATCGCACCCTGCAACGCGTAAGGATGAATACGAGCTGGACCTATAGCTCCACCGCCGGTGCTCAACAGCGCCAACGAAAGAAGACGGACTCTGTTAAAAAGACATTGTGACGAAAACCCCCTTCCTGAACTTTCTACCCACCCCTTGACTAAGTGCTTGTATCGAATTGAATTCCTCCCTCAACCATTTTGTATTGCTTTCAAAAATGTTTCATCGGTCACTCATGTATTTAGTTTTCCAAAAAGTCTCTTATTGCACTGATAAGACCCGAAGGTATCAGAGTACTTTTACTGTATGTTGATGTCACCGGAGAGAAAGTCTGAACTTGATTCTATAATGTTTCTGAACATTTTTCCTGATTGACTCCAACTAAGTATTATGTCGATCTCTAGACTTGTATGACTAACCCAACAAATGTAAAATCATATGTACCGCATTCCGCCAATCGTATCGACTGTTTAGAACTGAACTAGCTTATGTAAAAAAGCGGCGACTGTTGAAAATGGCAATGTATATGTACATAAGCGGCGTTCATTTGTGTGCACTGTACCCCTTGTTGTAAGCAGAACGGATATCGCTAAAACACTGACTGTGTTATCCCGCCAGCATAGACCCATGCACACACGTACACGACAGCCATTTTAGACACCATGGCCTCTCTGCCCATCTGTCCCCGGCACCCCTCCCCGCGCGCACTGCTCATGCATCAGCCACAAGACCCTCTCCCTCTGCGTGACCCTGCTCTAGAAGTAGCACTCCTGCTTGACCCACACCCCCCATTTCCTCCCAAGAACACCCTTCCCCTCAGCTGACAACCCCCCCCCCGGCTGCACTTGGCCTCTCGACCCGGTCCCAAGTCCTAAGACCAAGCCTCGTGGATGTACATCCCCCTTTTCCTTGCCCAGCATAACAAAACCGTGATACACCAACTGAAGTGTCCGACCTTATCACCTGACCAACCTTTGACCTGATCATCCCCTCCTGCCCTCGTGTCCTGTAGGAATGTCCGGCTGAGAGATCACAATCTCTCTTGTTACATTCAGGAGGGGAGGATGACATCTGAGCGACTGGTATGGGAATAGGCCTGAAGCTGGGATTCCAAGCATGCCTTTTTCTACTTCAAAGCATCTTTATTGTAATAAGGAATGTTTGTGCATCATAAACATGTGTATAAAAGACGAAGCCTCAGAGAACTTGTTAGAGCACCTCCTGAAGACACTATGCGAGTGTCCGAAATGACAGGCTCTCCTCATGAGAAATAAAACTCTATTCTTGTCTTCCTGCTTCCAGCGCCCGTCTCTTTATTTGGTAATTGTTCAAAATGGAAACTAAGAGGCGTCCTGCGCCAGCAGCCTGGGCATCAGGTGCGTTATGGGCTGACTTTTCCACACCTGCGCATCACCCTTTTGCTCCCTTGGTCCGTCTCAAAGATCCGGTCCCACTCCGCCCTCTCCTCCCCCGATTATCCGACAAATCCCCTTCTATCCTTTCCACGTGGATTTTGATTCCGAGACAGAAATGCAGGTGCCCAGCATAAGGCACCCTTAAGAGAGAATTAGCTAGGAAACAAGACTGTGGCCTAACGGCAAAGGACAGATCACACCCTGCGACGTGTAAAGAAGGACCGGAGCTGGACCTATAGCTCCACCGTCGGTGCTCAACAGCGCCAACGGAAGAAAACGAACTACCAGAACCTACCAGTGATGACTCGCTACTAATAAAGACACTGTGGCGAAGACCCCCCCCCTTTTTCGGAACTTTCTACACCCTTTGACTAATTGCTTGTATTGGACTGAATTCCTCCCTCAATCACTTTTGCCTGTAAAATATTTCATCGGTTACTTTTAAGTACGACAAATGTAAATTTATATGTATTCCACCTCGTATGTTGCATCAACTACACACGGTTATATGTAAGTCTACCAATATTGACAAACGCTATTCCATTGACTACACACGACTATATGTATGATAAATACGGAAATGATCTAGCTTATGTAAAAAGCGGCGACTGTGGAAAATGACAAAATGTATATGTACATAAGCGGCGTTCATTTGTGTTCACCCTCGCCACTGTTGAAGGTGACCCTGCCTTCGTGTTACGCTGAGTTTGGGATGGTTTTCAGTGATAAAGAGGCAGAGGTGCTTCCACCCCACCGGACATATGACTGCCGCATCGATCTTATCCCAGGCTCTGAAATCCCTAACGGGAGAATTTATGCTCTTACACTACCTGAAACGGATACGTTGAGAGACTATCTAAACAAATATCTGGCTTTAGGATATATTAGATATTCTAGATCCCCTGCAGCATCTCCTTTGTTTTTTATACCAAAGGCAAACGGTGAGAAAAGGTGCTGCATAGACTACAGAGCATTAAACGCCATCACCGTGAAGAATCAATACCCGCTGCCGTTGATCCCGGTGTTGCTGGAACAGGTCCGGGCGGCACACATCTATACGAAACTGGATTTGCGTGGGGCATATCACCTTGTTCGTATAAGACGGGGTGACGAGTGGAAAACGGCCTTTAAGACGCGGTACGGACTCTATGAGTACTTGGTGATGCCCTTTGGGCTCTGTAATGCCCCGGCCGCTTTTCAATTTTTTTTAAACGAAGTGCTTTGCGAATACCTGGATCATCATGTGGTCGTTTATATTGACGATATTCTCATATATTCGAACTCAACTGAGGAACATGTAACACACGTGAAATCAGTGTTGCGAGCGCTACAGGAACATCACCTCTTCTGCAAAATCACCAAATGTGAATTTCACATAACAACGGTGTAGTTCCTGGGTGTAATGCTTACTCCGTCAGGACAGGTAATGGCAGAGAGAAAAGTACAAGCTATTGTGGACTGGCCGCGTCCTAACAACGTCAAAGACATCCAGAGCCTGTTGGGGTTTGCCAACTTTTACAGGCGATTCATATCTGGCTACTCAGGGATGGTGTCACCACTCACGCGGCTTACAAAAAAGAATATCCCGTTTGTGTGGGATGAGGAAGCGCAACACGCATTTGATGATTTAAAGACAGCGTTCTCCTCCGCGCCGGTATTAACACATGCCAATCCGGACATCCCGTTCATAGTCGAAGCGGATGCCTCTGAAATAGCTCTGGGGGCCGTGTTGTCTCAAAAGGAGGAGTCCACAAGCATTCTTCACCCGATAGCTTACATGTCTAGGAAGCTCAGTGCTGCGGAAATCAACTATACCATCGCAGAGAAGGAGCTGCTAGCCATTCGAGACGCTTTCATGGAATGGCGGCACTGGCTAATGGGGGCTCGACACCTGATCACGGTTTATACTGATCATCGAAACCTGCAGTTTCTACGGGCCGCTAGACACTTGTCTCCTAGGCAGCTAAGGTGGATGATATTCTTCGAAGAGTTCCGTTTTGTGGTTACATTCCGGCCTGGTACCAACAACAAGAAGGCGGATGCGCTAACGAGGAGAGAGAATCTCTTGATTCCATCGGAGAAACCCGTTCGGTCAATCATTGAGCCAGGAAAAGTCATAGGAGTAACCCATACCGATGATTTTCTGTCCCGTATTAGGAGAGGAGTACAAACCTGTGTGTGGCGCACATGGCTCAGACATCATCCAGAATGGAAATCAAAACATGGCGTTCCAATGAGAGGAAAACAGGTCCTGGTGCCCACAAACGTTTTGCGCAAGAAAGTGTTCTCCTGGTGCCATGAGGTTCCGTGTGCCGGTCACATGGGTTACGTCAAAACGTTGGAGAAAACCCAGAGGCAATTCTGGTGGCCTTCCATCAGACCTGATTTGAGCAGATGGGTGGCGGAGTGTGCCACTTGTAATCAAATGAAAACGGACAGGCAAAAACCTCAAGGAATGTTACAACCTCTGCCCACTCCGGAAAATCCGTGGGAGAGGTTCTCAGTCGACTTCATTGTGGGGCTTCCGAAAGACCAAGGCAAAACAGCCATAATCATGGTGGTGGATTTTCTGACGAAAATGGGCCACTTCTTCGCCTGTGCCCGGGTGCCCACAGCGGGACAATTGGCCCACATACTCCTGGTGAACATTGTAAGACTGCATGGCCTTCCCCGTGACATTGTGTCCGATCGGGGGGCACAGTTCACGGCTCGCTTTTGGAAAACTTGGTGTACTGCATTGCACATAACTTCGTCTGTGTCCACCAGTTTCCATCCGCAGACGGATGGACAAATGGAGAGACTGAACCAATCCTTAAAACAATATCTCCGATGCTATGTGCAAGAAAGCAGCGATTCATGGGTAGAGTGGTTGTGGGTGGCGGAAGTAGCCTATAATAGCACCCAACATGCATCCACTCAACACACACCTTTCTTTTGCTCCTACGGGCACCATCCCAGATTCACCCTCATGCTATTGCCTTCCGATAATGTGAAGCTGCCAGTAGTGAGGGAACGGTTGTTACGGGTGCGACAAATCCTTTTGGATGCGCGCAAGAACCTTGCGAAGGCCAAAGCTCGATACAAGCACCAGGCCGACAAGCACCGGAGACCTAATCCGGTGTATCGGAAGGGTGATATAGTATGGTTATCTACCAAGAACATCAAATTCAAAAAGCACAGCGTGTTTAACCCCCGGTTCATAGGACCGTACCGGGTGGTGGGGCATGTGAATCCGGTGGCTGTGCGTCTGCGTTTACCTGCGCAGCTTCGCATACATCCCGTGTTCCATGTTTCTCTCTTGAAACCCTCCAGATGTCCTGTGCGTAGGTCCCCTTTGCCTATCTGGGTGCAGCAGGATAGGGAGTATGAGGTGAGGAGCGTCATGGACTCTAGATGGGTGAAGGGCCGCTTGCAATACCTACTCTCTTGGAAAGGGTTCGGTCCGGAGGAGGATTCCTGGGAACCGGCGAGGGCCTTCGGGCTCCCCGGTTGGTGGCCAAGTTTCACCGTTTGTTTCCGGAGAAGCCGCGGGTGGGTTTGGGCCCCTTTGTGAAGGGGGGTGTACTGTCAGGTTCCACGGCGCCAGACGATCACGGGCCGCCAGCAGGAACATAAACTACATTACCCGGCATGCCGTGCTTACGTCGCGTACCAACGCGAGCTGCGCGCGCATGCCAGGAAATAAAGGAATGATGCAGACGGCGGTGAGACGCCGATAATTCCGTCCTGCGGTGGCGTTTCAGGATTCCTGGTTTGGTTGCGGTAAGATGCGACTTATGGTTCCAAGTCCTACGGAATCGTGAGTATCTCGGGAGTGTGGAGGTGTGAGGCGTTGGTATTTTCGATCCCAACAACACACCCAAAACTTAGTATTCCTTTAGGAGTTTCACTCGGCTGAGTGTTACTCGGATGTTCTTACCTTCGCGTTCAGTCTAAGACGTTGGAGGCTTTACGTTTGGTTTTGGGGAAAATGACTTAAATATTCTTTGCCAAACTAAGCCATAACATTGGTATTCTCGTATTGTACATATTTGTATATAACTATAAACTTGCACAGTGGCGATAGGACTCACCTGGAGTATATTATTGAGCCTCGCTATTTGTTACACACGAAGGGTAAGCTCAAAGAACCTTCCAGTGCGCAAGCTTACATTGGAGAAAGCGTTTCAGAGTGTGAATTAACACTGTGTTCAAAACGTGAGGAGTCTCCCCCACTCTGTGTCTCACGGAGTGGATTCCGTGGATTTCAGTGTTCATTATTATTTCTTTATCTCATTGCTACAGGAGACAGGAGGGGTATTGGAGAAAGGGAACTGTGAATCGCCCATTTATAATACAAAATGCATTGCTCGTGGTATGTGTATTGCTCTCTATTGAACACCATCTGAAAGAACAGCTGATTTCGATCAGAGGGCATTGAATGGTGTTCGTTTTGTTTTCACAGTTGGGCACAGTTCTTCATACCTCCTCAGACCACTGTCTCCATTGGATTTGATCATTGTGTATTTTCCTTTACAGGTATTGATTGGTTACAGTGGGGAGGTTTTGGGTTAAGGGAGTGTAGAACAATACTGTTTTAGACTAGGGAGATAGAGTGTTCTAAACTCTTGTTCTTTGTTGTTACAGATCTCCCTCCCTGCTGTTCCCTTCCTTTCCCGCGCCCCGCTGTACTATCTTGGTTGTTCGCTTCGTTGTATATGAACTCTGAGGTAGTTCGGTAGGGTAGGGAACTGGACTCTCATCACAGCCCCGAGGAAGTTGGAAGCCGAGCCTGATACCGGTACAAACGAAACTTGCAATTCCCCGTTGTGTTCCGGATGCTCAGACTTGATATCATGAGATATGTATGCAGTTTTGAAGCACATGGCGGGAGGGGATGAGTATTGCTTGAACATCCGAACAATGAATTTGATATTAAGTTCTGACACATCGTTGATTACAGTATTATTGAAAGTTCGAATATTTTTGACACTGATGGTACCTACCCACAATGAATTTTCGATATGATTTTATTGCACTTATCGTACCTTGATGAAATAAAACAACCACCGACTCAGTTATGTTTTTCGCAGATAAATATGCCCTCATGTACAGTTCCAGTCTGCTCCGTGGCTGGCCCACGTGGTTGTAGGCCTACATTTATACGTCAACATTTTTTTAAAATAAAGATCTTGTAACAAACAAATAGTCGTAGTTTTTAGATTGGTAAGTTCGAATACATAGCCCTTGTTTCCGCTCTACGTAAAATGTAGGCAAAATAAAGCAAGTCGATTAACGAAAGGTTAAAAAGCAAAGTACCTAGAAATATTGAAAATGTGAACGATCCAAGTTGTTGCGTGTGTTTTTTTTTCCTTTGTGCAACCTAAGGCATTCGATAAAGGTCCCGGTGTTCTGTTTTACTTTGTATGCTCCATATCTCAGGGAAATTGTTTCAGATGCCCCTAAACCATACCCGGTACCACTGTAGACCACCCCGACCCCCCGAAGAAGAACACAAGTTCACCCGCTTTACCCTGATTGCCCTTTTGTTTCGACCCCCCCCACACAAGATCCGCAATACCACACGTGGGCGATCTATGCAATGTGCAGTCCATAAATGATTATGCCTCCCGCACCACCAGTCCCATGGGCTTAAAACGCCGAGATGGAAGGGACTGCACCCCGCGGAGATAGGTCGAAATACGTAGTAAGTAAAAAGCCTTTTGGGTTTATGCGCGCGAATGTGTCTTTAATCTCCGCCCCCACCCCTTCTTCTTCCCCTTCTTTCTGCAGGTCGCATCAGAACATCGACTAAAGTGTGGAGAAGACCTAAGCAACGCGGATTTGGGTGATATGAATGCATGTGTGTATGACCGAATGTGTGTAACTCGACTGGATATACGTTGCACGCGTTGACCTGATAAGAGAGATGTCTTTGTACGACTTGAGTGATGATCGGACGGCCGATGGAATGGGGAAAAAGGGGTCTGGACATAGCACCTATACACGATGAACAGTCATAGATATAACGCACCCTTACTTAGAAACGACTATCTCTCTAATAATGCAACCAAGAATGACGTGCACCTACGAGTAGATTCTTACGCCATGAAACTCGAAGTTGCCCATTGTTCCCCCAACTAACACCCTCCGTTGCCTTGGCCTGGATACCCGTCCGCTAAAAAATGATTCAAAGATCCCACCGTAAGTACTAGCCCGACCAGGATAGTTCCCGAACAATTGACGAAAGTATAAGTATTTGCAACAGAGACAAACAGCAAAAGACAGCCAGGCGAATTAAATAGGAAACTAAGGATGCGCAGCATGCAGGAGGAAATGTCTTTGGCCAAGTACTGTTCTATGTTTTGTCTTGAATTCTGTGTGTAAATGCATGTACCCTCCCCTTCGCCTGAATTCATGTGTACGTGGTATATGGATTTACGTTGTCCCTCAGTCTGTGTTTCTATATGACCCCTACTGTTTTGTGTTTTGTGTGCATCAAAATGGCCTATTATTGTACACGTTTCCCTCTCTCGTCCTTTCCCTTCATGTTGTACGTGTACCGAATAGTTCATTTAAAATGCGAACGACCCCTGCTCCCTCTTCCTCTGTGTGGTAATGTTGTGCCCCGCCGGCACGAGCCTAATTGGTTTTTCGAACACAAAGGTGATCGACAAAATTGCCAGAAACTAAAACGATTGTAATTTGCCATGTTACTACCTCTCCTTTTCTGTAAAAATGACAGAACTCGAATTGGCTATAAGAAAAGGACAGGTAAGACGACTGATGTCCCCCTAATCTGGCCCTTTTTATAGGAGGACTATACGTCAGTGGCCTTCTACTCTCAGCTCGTTAGAAACACAATCTCCTAGGCCCAGATTGCCCCACCCCTCCGCACCCAAGTACGGATGTCCAAAACGTCCCCGTTCCTCCCGCTTGACCCCAGCTCCGTAAACTCGAGGTATAACTGATGACCCTGCTTAAACTGTTGCTCCCCGAGAAAAGAGTGTTTAGCCTCTACCCCTCTCTCATGATGATAAAAGACTGCCAGGGCGAGGGTCAGATAGCCACATGCAACATGAATGAACGCCAAATAGACCTAGTTCAAAATCAGTAGACACGCCTGTATACATACTCCACAGTGATAACTTCTGACCGTGACCGATGAAACGTACCCCCAGCTACCTAGATCTGGGATGAAATTGAAATGTATAAATGCCTTCTCTTGCCAGTTCGCTAAAACCTGTTTTGTACCCATTCAAGGATACACAGCCACCGGAGGAGAGGGGCTGGACGTGACGCACAGCCTGGCCACAGATCGTGAGGCGCGTGTGACCTCGACCTAAGATGGAGCCGCAGAGCAACGGGACGCGGGACGATGCACCTCTCTCAAACGCAGAAAACGAGGGAATGGAAGGCTGCCTTGAAGCCCTCTGCTTGTTGTCCCACGCGTGCCAGAAGTCCCCGCCCTTTGAGCCCGATTGATGGACCTGCCTGTGTTGAAAATGGCAATGTATATGTACATAAGCGGCGTTCATTTGTGTGCACTGTACCCCTTGTTGTAAGCAGAACGGATATCGCTAAAACACTGACTGTGTTATCCCGCCAGCATAGACCCATGCACACACGTACACGACAGCCATTTTAGACACCATGGCCTCTCTGCCCATCTGTCCCCGGCACCCCTCCCCGCGCGCACTGCTCATGCATCAGCCACAAGACCCTCTCCCTCTGCGTGACCCTGCTCTAGAAGTAGCACTCCTGCTTGACCCACACCCCCCATTTCCTCCCAAGAACACCCTTCCCCTCAGCTGACAACCCCCCCCCCCGGCTGCACTTGGCCTCTCGACCCGGTCCCAAGTCCTAAGACCAAGTCTCGTGGATGTACATCCCCCTTTTCCCTGCCCAGCATAACAAAACCGTGATACACCAACTGAAGTGTCCGACCTTATCACCTGACCAACCTTTGACCTGATCATCCCCTCCTGCCCTCGTGTCCTGTAGGAATGTCCGGCTGAGAGATCACAATCTCTCTTGTTACATTCAGGAGGGGAGGATGACATCTGAGCGACTGGTATGGGAATAGGCCTGAAGCTGGGATTCCAAGCATGCCTTTTTCTACTTCAAAGCGTCTTTATTGTAATAAGGAATGTTTGTGCATCATAAACATGTGTATAAAAGACGAAGCCTCAGAGAACTTGTTAGAGCACCTCCTGAAGACACTATGCGAGTGTCCGAAATGACAGGCTCTCCTCATGAGAAATAAAACTCTATTCTTGTCTTCCTGCTTCCAGCGCCCGTCTCTTTATTTGGTAATTGTTCAAAATGGAAACTAAGAGGCGTCCTGCGCCAGCAGCCTAGGCATCAGGTGCGTTATGGGCTGACTTTTCCACAATTGGCGCCCCAACGCGGGGTCCATCAGCGACATAGGGTCCGGCAAGAGAGGTCCAGACGATGGAGTGAACATCTAAACGATTGGAGTATACCTGCCTTGAGAGGGCCCTCGTCCGGCTGCCGATTGAATGAACTTCACCAATTCTGAACGGACCTCTCTCAAGTGACCTACTGTCCTGACTGGAATCCCACAGGAATGCTGCGGTAAAAACATGGAGAAAGAGAACGATGGGGCGCTGGAAAAAGGAAGGCGAAGAATTGCCCACATGGTCCGGTCCGGGTAAGGTTAAGTAGGACGTCTTTACGTCCGATTGGTAGGATGGCTTTATCCATCTGATTGATTGATTGATTGATTGTTTTGGAATCAGTATTTAAAATACTGGTATTGTTCATTGATTGGTTCATTTAGCCTCGGTTGCTACTTGAAGTATTGGTTCTCTTTGAGACATTCTCTGTTTGCAAACAGCGACGAATAGGAACGTTCCTCTCTCTTTGCAAATAGTGAAGGATAGGTAATGCGGACTTTTGTCCCCCGTTGTAATCCGTCATGCCTATTTTTCTCCCCACTGATTGATTGGTTGCTCTGTTGCTCTTTGAGACATTCGCTGTCTACAAACGGGGAAGAATAGGAATATTCTGTCTCCCTTTGCAGATAGTGAAGGGTAGGTAATGCAGACTTTTGTCCCCGTTGTAATCCGTCATGCCTATCTTTCTCCCCATTGATTGTTTGTTATCGATTTTTATCGATTATTGCTCTTTGAGATATTCCCTGTCTACAAACAGGGAGGAATAGAAATATTCTGCCACTCCCTTTGCAGATAGTGAAGGATAGGTAATGCAGACTTTTGTCCCCGTTGTAATCCGTCATGCCTGTTTTTCTCCCCACTGATTGATTGATTGTCTGGACATTTATTGTTCAAGGAATAGTTCTTTTGAGGCATTCTCTGTTTGCAAATAACGTGGAATAGAAATGTTCTGTCTAGTCTTTGCAAGTAATGAAGGGTAGGTAATGCGGACCTTTGTCCCCCGTTGTAATCTGTCATGCCTATCTACTCCCCACTGATTGGTAAACTAGTTCCACCCGGACCATTTATTAGAGGTAGGTCATCTGGCTCGGCCAGGAGGGCACCCCTAATACAAAAAGGACAAATATAAAGAAAAAAAAATGCGGATTAGCCGCTGTATCGTGCTAGCAAATAAGAGAAAAAAAATATATATATATATATAAAAATCGTTAGGGAAAAGAAAAGGAATCGAGTGAAATCAGTAGGCCGCTGACGAGATCTCTTTTCAACCTCGCTGAAATAGAAACATAGGGAACAACCCTTCAGGAGATATGAAACTGGTGAGGAAAGCCGAACTCAACGCTATGACTTCGAGACAGCTTGGCTCCACCACCCACCCCGCCCAATTAACGACAAACCTTAGGCGAATAATAGAAAATATACAACACTATAGCGAAGTAACAGGTGAAAACGTTTTTATTTTTTTAACAAACAAAAAAAAATCATTCAAAGCAACTATTTTACATGACAAACGGCTGCAACGACAAACGAAACCCACAATGCATTTCGCCGTCTGCCTGACGCCGTTCCAGTCCTTCCTTCCCCAAAGTAGCAATGTTGGGCTACTTTGGGCTACTTTCTAGTAGTTTTTGGCCGTTTTAAAGTCTACAAAAACCGTCAGGGGCGGCCTGGGGTGGAAGGACCACTACGCGAATAGCCCGAGGGCGGCACCACGTGCCAAGGCCCGTCCCCCGGATGAACCAAGGGACCCGTTCCTGGGGCCGGGGCGAAGAAGCGTCCGGCCGCCATCGGCTGTAGGCCCGGCCCGAAACGTGCCAGGCGTCCCCACTTCTTCAATAATGGCTGCGACAACACTGGGGGGGGATGTCTTGCACATGCCTCCGACCCCCCCCCCCCTCGTCCTCATCGCCTGGTCCGGCCATAACAAATGTCAAGCGAGACGCCGTGGGGTGCACCGGGAGGGAGAGGCGGCGCGAACGAGCCTCTCCCACCTCCCCAGGTGAAGGCTCCCCAGCTGCACCCCCAACGCTCCTCGCACCCGGCAAAGGGTTCGTCCACTCTTACGGTGCAGCGACGCTCCACTCACCCAGCAGGGTCTCGTCCACTGTGGCGGTGCTGCGACGCCTCACCCGACAGGTTGGAGCCCGTCTGCTCATTTGACCCCGCGATTGCCGGTAGCTGCCGAACTCTCAAAATGGCGGTCGACCCTGCAAGAGCGGGCCCAGCATGAAGGAATGGCCCGGTTGCTTGTTGATTAAGAAACGAGTCCCACCATCATAAAAGTTCTCCTCGACCTTGAAGATTCTATAGGAGCCGCGGGGGTCCCCGACTCCCGCGGATACCCCCGATGGGGAATGACTGCCATGATTGCCCGCGGAACGATGAAAATGTAGCCGCGGGACGTCGGCGCTCCCATGCTGACACCCGCCTCAATTTGAATGACTAAAATCCTGCAGACTACAGTTCGGATCAGTTCCGGTGAAAAACCCAGTATGACCCGGTAGGGAAAAATGTTGCCTCCCTCCCCCCTCTTTTGACTGATGGTTCATACTGCCGATCCTTTCTGTTGCCCTTTAACGGAACCTTTTTGATTGCCGAAAGAGGCTCTGGGCCAACCACGAGTTGGTAGAGGTTTTGACTATGCCTGGATCTGACTGGCTGCACCCAAAATGGCGCTGGTACAAATGAAACTTTCAACTCCTTGTTGTACCCCGATTGCTCAGCCTTGATGTCATGAAATATGTATACAGTTTTTAAACACAATGAATTGATATGGGATGGGTACTGATTATGTGTTTGGACAATGAATTGAAGTGAGATGGGTGCTGATTGAACATTCGGACAATAAATAGTTGTTAAATTTGGCGCATCATGATTATTGAAAGTTCGAATTTCAACACTTATGATACTTGCTCACACTGAAGTTTCGATATGATTTTATTGCACTTGTCTCACTTTTATTATGAAATCAACGACCACCGACTCCATTAGGTTTTCCACTAATAAGTATCCCCACCTGTACAGTTCTGGCCGGCCCACGGGGTTGTAGGCCCGTATCTATGCACCGACATTTTTTATTAAAGATTTTTGGAGAGAAACGTACGTAGTTGTCACGTGTAAATTGGTGAGTTTCGAATAAATGACCACTGTTTCCGATATAACTGAATTACAGGTGAAATGGCTCAGCTCGATTAGTTAAGGGTTAAAAAAAGTATAGTACGCAGAAATATTGCAAATATGAATGGTCCAGGTTTTTGTTGTATGTACTTTGCACATTTTTGTACAGCCTAAAGCAACCGCTAAAAGACCCTGGAATTCAGCCTATACTTTATATGCTACCTGTATCAGGAAAATTGTGCTAAAAATACCCCTAAGTCGCCCCGAAGGAGTGCCACCTGGCCTCCCTACATACGATCCGTAATATCACACCTGGGTGACCTATGCTATCCACCGGCTTCCGATAATCATCTCTCCCACACTAAAAGGTCCATCTGGGCTTAAATGCCGAGTTGGCAAGGACTGCGTTCCGTGGAGATAGGCCGAGTATGTAGTAAGTAAAAGCCTTTTCGGGTTTATGTGCGCTGATGTGTTTTTAAATGCTGCCCCCGCCCCCCTTCTTTTTCCCTCTTTCTGCAGGTCACATTGGAACGTCGATTAAAATTTAAAAAGAAACCGGTGATCTAGCGCACGAAGAGATGGGAAAAAGGGGTTCGATTATGGTACCTACACACGATGAGCGAACAATACCCTGAACTTAGCGCTTGAAAGGACAGCTTGAAGCGAAAAAAAAAAAATAATACAAAATGTGACTTCGCTTGGCACCCCGAATAATACAACCAAAAATGACGTGCACTTATGATTAAGCATTCTACACTTAACTAAATAGGGAAAGTTTAAAAGAATATTCTGAGGTGAGGTTTACTCTAGTACCCTCCGTTTGGAGGACTAGGAATGTTGTCAGCGTTTAGAAATTACTACATCCTTTCCACACCCTCATGGACCGGAAACTCAGAGCTGCCCTATTGTTCTCCCAACTGACACCTACTGTTGCCTCAGCCTGGAAACACATTAGCCCGACCAGGTTAGTTCTTGACTGGTTGCCAAAGGCGTAAGTGTGTACAACCACAAAGACCAGTAAAGGCAGCTGACAATAAAAGGAAAGAAAAGGGTAAAAAGAGCTTAGGATGCTAAGGATGCGTAGCATACAGGAAGAGATCATTATGGCCAATAACGGTTATATGTCTTGTCTTGGATTTTTGTATATAATACATGTACTGTCTCCCTCACCTGAGTATGTGTGTACGTAATGTATGGATCTACGTCATCCCTCTGCCTGTGTTTCCGTATTACTTAACCCCTGTTGTTCTGTGTTGTGCGCGCACTGAATGACCCATTATTGTACACGTCTCTCTCTCTCTCTCTCTCTCTCTCTCTCTCTTTCTCTCTCCATGTCATACGTGTACTGAATGGACCATTTAGAGTGCGCTCTCTCTCTCTCTCTCTCTCTCTCTCTCTCTCTCTCTCTCTCTCTCAAGCCCCCTTGGTCCCTCCTCCCTTGTATGTTAGCGCTGTGCCCCCCCGGCACAAAACCTAATTGGGTCTCCTCGAACAACAAAGGTGTTCGGCAAAATTGACAGGAACTAAAACGATTGTGACTTGCCATATTACTACCTCTCCTTTCTGCAAAACGATAGAACCCGAGTCGGTAATGAAGGAAAGGACAGGTAAGACGACTGATGTCCCCTAATCTGGCCTTTTCATAGGGGGACTATAACGTCAATGGTCTTCTGTTTTCCAGCTCGTTAGAAATACAATTCCCACTGCCCAGATTACCTCACCCCTCTGCACTTAAGTGCGGATGTTCAAAGTGCCCCCCCGATTCTCCCGATTGACCCCAGCTCCCTGTCCAAAGCGTCCCCGCTTCCCCCGATTAACCCCAGCTTCATGTCAGCTACCCTCGAAGCGTAATTGATGACCTTGATTAACGGTCATTCCCCAAGAAAGGCATGTTTAACATCTGCCCCCCCCCTCCTCCTTCTTCCTGACGATAACGCTCCTGCTTGCAAGAGTTAGCCGACCCCGAAGGGAAATGTAAGATTGTCGATACTTGGGTTAAAAAGAAAAAGGGCGAGTCTCTACATAAGGACTCGATTTTGAGTTTGATATAATACACTGTGTATAAAGGTCCTATTTCTCTCCACATACGTCACGAATGAACGCCAAACAGGTTTATGAATTCAATGGTAATGCCCTCCTACATACTCCATAAGTGATGACTTCTGACTGTGACCGATGAACTTATCACCCACCCACATAGGATTGGGGACGGAATTGAGATGTATAAATGTCTTCTCCTGCCAGTTTTTCTAAAACTTGTTTTGTACCCATTCAAAGATACAATCACCGGAGGAGAGGAGCTGGACATGACGCACAGCCTGGCCACAGATCATGAAGCACGTGTGACCGCGACCAAAGGTGGAGTCACAGAGCAACGAGACGCGGGACGAGGCACCACTCTCAAACTCGGCAGATTAAGGAATGAAGGGCTACCTTGAAGCCCTCGGTTTGCTGACCCACTCGTGCCTGAAGTCCCCGTCCTTTTTGAGCCCGACTGATGGGCCTGCCTGCTCGTCGTCCTTTGCTCCTTGTGGTCCCTTGGTGTGCTCAAAGATCTGATCCCACTCCGCCCTCTCTTCCCTTGATTATTCAACAACATCACCCTTTTCGCATAACTTTTGACTATAGAATAAGGTTTTTGCCACGAAAGAAGAAAGACACGCAGGTGCCCAGCATGAGGCACCCCTAAGAAGATCAGTTAGGAAACAGGACTGTGATCTAACAGCAGAGGACTGATCGCACCCTGCAACGCGTAAGGATAAATACGAGCTGGACCTATAGCTCCACCGCCGGTGCTCAACAGCGCCAACGAAAGAAGACGGACTCTGTTAAAAAGACATTGTGACGAAAACCCCCTTCCTGAACTTTCTACCCACCCCTTGACTAAGTGCTTGTATCGAATTGAATTCCTCCCTCAACCATTTTGTATTGCTTTCAAAAATGTTTCATCGGTCACTCATGTATTTAGTTTTCCAAAAAGTCTCTTATTGCACTGATAAGACCCGAAGGTATCAGAGTACTTTTACTGTATGTTGATGTCACCGGAGAGAAAGTCTGAACTTGATTCTATAATGTTTCTGAACATTTTTCCTGATTGACTCCAACTAAGTATTATGTCGATCTCTAGACTTGTATGACTAACCCAACAAATGTAAAATCATATGTACCGCATTCCGCCAATCGTATCGACTGTTTAGAACTGAACTAGCTTATGTAAAAAAGCGGCGACTGTTGAAAATGGCAATGTATATGTACATAAGCGGCGTTCATTTGTGTGCACTGTACCCCTTGTTGTAAGCAGAACGGATATCGCTAAAACACTGACTGTGTTATCCCGCCAGCATAGACCCATGCACACACGTACACGACAGCCATTTTAGACACCATGGCCTCTCTGCCCATCTGTCCCCGGCACCCCTCCCCGCGCGCACTGCTCATGCATCAGCCACAAGACCCTCTCCCTCTGCGTGACCCTGCTCTAGAAGTAGCACTCCTGCTTGACCCATACCCCCATTTCCTCCCAAGAACACCCTTCCCCTCAGCTGACAACCCCCCCCCCCCCCCCCCCGGCTGCACTTGGCCTCTCGACCCGGTCCCAAGTCCTAAGACCAAGCCTCGTGGATGTACATCCCCCTTTTCCTTGCCCAGCATAACAAAACCGTGATACACCAACTGAAGTGTCCGACCTTATCACCTGACCAACCTTTGACCTGATCATCCCCTCCTGCCCTCGTGTCCTGTAGGAATGTCCGGCTGAGAGATCACAATCTCTCTTGTTACATTCAGGAGGGGAGGATGACATCTGAGCGACTGGTATGGGAATAGGCCTGAAGCTGGGATTCCAAGCATGCCTTTTTCTACTTCAAAGCATCTTTATTGTAATAAGGAATGTTTGTGCATCATAAACATGTGTATAAAAGACGAAGCCTCAGAGAACTTGTTAGAGCACCTCCTGAAGACACTATGCGAGTGTCCGAAATGACAGGCTCTCCTCATGAGAAATAAAACTCTATTCTTGTCTTCCTGCTTCCAGCGCCCGTCTCTTTATTTGGTAATTGTTCAAAATGGAAACTAAGAGGCGTCCTGCGCCAGCAGCCTGGGCATCAGGTGCGTTATGGGCTGACTTTTCCACACCTGCGCATCACCCTTTTGCTCCCTTGGTCCGTCTCAAAGATCCGGTCCCACTCCGCCCTCTCCTCCCCCGATTATCCGACAAATCCCCTTCTATCCTTTCCACGTGGATTTTGACTCCGAGACAGAAATGCAGGTGCCCAGCATAAGGCACCCTTAAGAGAGAATTAGCTAGGAAACAGGACTGTGGCCTAACGGCAAAGGACAGATCACACCCTGCGACGTGTAAAGAAGGACCGGAGCTGGACCTATAGCTCCACCGCCGGTGCTCAACAGCGCCAACGGAAGAAAACGAACTACCAGAACCTACCAGTGATGACTCGCTACTAATAAAGACACTGTGGCGAAGACCCCCCCCCTTTTTCGGAACTTTCTACACCCCTTGACTAATTGCTTGTATTGGACTGAATTCCTCCCTCAATCACTTTTGCCTGTAAAATATTTCATCGGTTACTTTTAAGTACGACAAATGTAAATTTATATGTATTCCACCTCGTATGTTGCATCAACTACACACGGTTATATGTAAGTCTACCAATATTGACAAACGCTATTCCATTGACTACACACGACTATATGTATGATAAATACGGAAATGATCTAGCTTATGTAAAAAGCGGCGACTGTGGAAAATGACAAAATGTATATGTACATAAGCGGCGTTCATTTGTGTTCACCCTCGCCACTGTTGAAGGTGACCCTGCCTTCGTGTTACGCTGAGTTTGGGATGGTTTTCAGTGATAAAGAGGCAGAGGTGCTTCCACCCCACCGGACATATGACTGCCGCATCGATCTTATCCCAGGCTCTGAAATCCCTAACGGGAGAATTTATGCTCTTACACTACCTGAAACGGATACGTTGAGAGACTATCTAAACAAATATCTGGCTTTAGGATATATTAGATATTCTAGATCCCCTGCAGCATCTCCTTTGTTTTTTATACCAAAGGCAAACGGTGAGAAAAGGTGCTGCATAGACTACAGAGCATTAAACGCCATCACCGTGAAGAATCAATACCCGCTGCCGTTGATCCCGGTGTTGCTGGAACAGGTCCGGGCGGCACACATCTATACGAAACTGGATTTGCGTGGGGCATATCACCTTGTTCGTATAAGACGGGGTGACGAGTGGAAAACGGCCTTTAAGACGCGGTACGGACTCTATGAGTACTTGGTGATGCCCTTTGGGCTCTGTAATGCCCCGGCCGCTTTTCAATTTTTTTTAAACTAAGTGCTTCGCGAATACCTGGATCATCATGTGGTCGTTTATATTGACGATATTCTCATATATTCGAACTCAACTGAGGAACATGTAACACACGTGAAATCAGTGTTGCGAGCGCTACAGGAACATCACCTCTTCTGCAAAATCACCAAATGTGAATTTCACGTAACAACGGTGTAGTTCCTGGGTGTAATGCTTACTCCGTCAGGACAGGTAATGGCAGAGAGAAAAGTACAAGCTATTGTGGACTGGCCGCGTCCTAACAACGTCAAAGACATCCAGAGCCTGTTGGGGTTTGCCAACTTTTACAGGCGATTCATATCTGGCTTCTCAGGGATGGTGTCACCACTCACGCGGCTTACAAAAAAGAATATCCCGTTTGTGTGGGATGAGGAAGCGCAACACGCATTTGATGATTTAAAGACAGCGTTCTCCTCCGCGCCGGTATTAACACATGCCAATCCGGACATCCCGTTCATAGTCGAGGCGGATGCCTCTGAAATAGCTCTGGGGGCCGTGTTGTCTCAAAAGGAGGAGTCCACAAGCATTCTTCACCCGATAGCTTACATGTCTAGGAAGCTCAGTGCTGTGGAAATCAACTATACCATCGCAGAGAAGGAGCTGCTAGCCATTCGAGACGCTTTCATGGAATGGCGGCACTGGCTAATGGGGGCTCGACACCTGATCACGGTTTATACTGATCATCGAAACCTGCAGTTTCTACGGGCCGCTAGACACTTGTCTCCTAGGCAGCTAAGGTGGATGATGTTCTTCGAAGAGTTCCGTTTTGTGGTTACATTCCGGCCTGGTACCAACAACAAGAAGGCGGATGCGCTAACGAGGAGAGAGAATCTCTTGATTCCATCGGAGAAACCCGTTCGGTCAATCATTGAGCCAGGAAAAGTCATAGGAGTAACCCATACCGATAATTTTCTGTCCCGTATTAGGAGAGGAGTACAAACCTGTGTGTGGCGCACATGGCTCAGACATCATCCAGAATGGAAATCAAAACATGGCGTTCCAATGAGAGGAAAACAGGTCCTGGTGCCCACAAACGTTTTGCGCAAGAAAGTGTTCTCCTGGTGCCATGAGGTTCCGTGTGCCGGTCACATGGGTTACGTCAAAACGTTGGAGAAAACCCAGAGGCAATTCTGGTGGCCTTCCATCAGACCTGATTTGAGCAGATGGGTGGCGGAGTGTGCCACTTGTAATCAAATGAAAACGGACAGGCAAAAACATCAAGGAATGTTACAACCTCTGCCCACTCCGGAAAATCCGTGGGAGAGGTTCTCAGTCGACTTCATTGTGGGGCTTCCGAAAGACCAAGGCAAAACAGCCATAATCATGGTGGTGGATTTTCTGACGAAAATGGGCCACTTCTTCGCCTGTGCCCGGGTGCCCACAGCGGGACAATTGGCCCACATACTCCTGGTGAACATTGTAAGACTGCATGGCCTTCCCCGTGACATTGTGTCCGATCGGGGGGCACAGTTCACGGCTCGCTTTTGGAAAACTTGGTGTACTGCATTGCACATAACTTCGTCTGTGTCCACCAGTTTCCATCCGCAGACGGATGGACAAATGGAGAGACTGAACCAATCCTTAAAACAATATCTCCGATGCTATGTGCAAGAAAGCAGCGATTCATGGGTAGAGTGGTTGTGGGTGGCGGAAGTAGCCTATAATAGCACCCAACATGCATCCACTCAACACACACCTTTCTTTTGCTCCTACGGGCACCATCCCAGATTCACCCTCATGCTATTGCCTTCCGATAATGTGAAGCTGCCAGTAGTGAGGGAACGGTTGTTACGGGTGCGACAAATCCTTTTGGACGCGCGCAAGAACCTTGCGAAGGCCAAAGCTCGATACAAGCACCAGGCCGACAAGCACCGGAGACCTAATCCGGTGTATCGGAAGGGTGATATAGTATGGTTATCTACCAAGAACATCAAATTCAAAAAGCACAGCGTGTTTAACCCCCGGTTCATAGGACCGTACCGGGTGGTGGGGCATGTGAATCCGGTGGCTGTGCGTCTGCGTTTACCTGCGCAGCTTCGCATACATCCCGTGTTCCATGTTTCTCTCTTGAAACCCTCCAGATGTCCTGTGCGTAGGTCCCCTTTGCCTATCTGGGTGCAGCAGGATAGGGAGTATGAGGTGAGGAGCGTCATGGACTCTAGATGGGTGAAGGGCCGCTTGCAATACCTACTCTCTTGGAAAGGGTTCGGTCCGGAGGAGGATTCCTGGGAACCGGCGAGGGCCTTCGGGCTCCCCGGTTGGTGGCCAAGTTTCACCGTTTGTTTCCGGAGAAGCCGCGGGTGGGTTTGGGCCCCTTTGTGAAGGGGGGTGTACTGTCAGGTTCCACGGCGCCAGACGATCACGGGCCGCCAGCAGGAACATAAACTACATTACCCGGCATGCCGTGCTTACGTCGCGTACCAACGCGAGCTGCGCGCGCATGCCAGGAAATAAAGGAATGATGCAGACGGCGGTGAGACGCCGATAATTCCGTCCTGCGGTGGCGTTTCAGGATTCCTGGTTTGGTTGCGGTAAGATGCGACTTATGGTTCCAAGTCCTACGGAATCGTGAGTATCTCGGGAGTGTGGAGGTGTGAGGCGTTGGTATTTTCGATCCCAACAACACACCCAAAACTTAGTATTCCTTTAGGAGTTTCACTCGGCTGAGTGTTACTCGGATGTTCTTACCTTCGCGTTCAGTCTCAGACGTTGGAGGCTTTACGTTTGGTTTTGGGGAAAATGACTTAAATATTCTTTGCCAAACTAAGCCATAACATTGGTATTCTCGTATTGTACATATTTGTATATAACTATAAACTTGCACAGTGGCGATAGGACTCACCTGGAGTATATTATTGAGCCTCGCTATTTGTTACACACGAAGGGTAAGCTCAAAGAACCTTCCAGTGCGCAAGCTTACATTGGAGAAAGCGTTTCAGAGTGTGAATTAACACTGTGTTCAAAACGTGAGGAGTCTCCCCCACTCTGTGTCTCACGGAGTGGATTCCGTGGATTTCAGTGTTCATTATTATTTCTTTATCTCATTGCTACAGGAGACAGGAGGGGTATTGGAGAAAGGGAACTGTGAATCGCCCATTTATAATACAGAATGCATTGCTCGTGGTATGTGTATTGCTCTCTATTGAACACCATCTGAAAGAACAGCTGATTTCGATCAGAGGGCTTTGAATGGTGTTCGTTTTGTTTTCACAGTTGGGCACAGTTCTTCATACCTCCTCAGACCACTGTCTCCATTGGATTTGATCATTGTGTATTTTCCTTTACAGGTATTGATTGGTTACAGTGGGGAGGTTTTGGGTTAAGGGAGTGTAGAACAATACTGTTTTAGACTAGGGAGCTAGAGTGTTCTAAACTCTTGTTCTTTGTTGTTACAGATCTCCCTCCCTGCTGTTCCCTTCCTTTCCCGCGCCCCGCTGTACTATCTTGGTTGTTCGCTTCGTTGTATATGAACTCTGAGGTAGTTCGGTAGGGTAGGGAACTGGACTCTCATCACAGCCCCGAGGAAGTTGGAAGCCGAGCCTGATACCGGTACAAACGAAACTTGCAATTCCCCGTTGTGTTCCGGATGCTCAGACTTGATATCATGAGATATGTATGCAGTTTTGAAGCACATGGCAGGAGGGGGTGAGTATTGCTTGAACATCCGAACAATGAATTTGATATTAAGTTCTGACACATCGTTGATTACAGTATTATTGAAAGTTCGAATATTTTTGACACTGATGGTACCTACCCACAATGAATTTTCGATATGATTTTATTGCACTTATCGTACCTTGATGAAATAAAACAACCACCGACTCAGTTATGTTTTTCGCAGATAAATATGCCCTCATGTACAGTTCCAGTCTGCTCCGTGGCTGGCCCACGTGGTTGTAGGCCTACATTTATACGTCAACATTTTTTTAAAATAAAGATCTTGTAACAAACAAATAGTCGTAGTTTTTAGATTGGTAAGTTCGAATACATAGCCCTTGTTTCCGATCTACGTAAAATGTAGGCAAAATAAAGCAAGTCGATTACCGAAAGGTTAAAAAGCAAAGTACCTAGAAATATTGAAAATGTGAACGATCCAAGTTGTTGCGTGTGTTTTTTTTTCCTTTGTGCAACCTAAGGCATTCGATAAAGGTCCCGGTGTTCTGTTTTACTTTGTATGCTCCATATCTCAGGGAAATTGTTTCAGATGCCCCTAAACCATACCCGGTACCACTGTAGACCACCCCGACCCCCCGAAGAAGAACACGAGTTCACCCGCTTTACCCTGATTGCCCTTTTGTTTCGACCCCCCCCACACAAGATCCGCAATACCACACGTGGGCGATCTATGCAATGTGCAGTCCATAAATGATTATGCCTCCCGCACCACCAGTCCCATGGGGCTTAAAACGCCGAGATGGAAGGGACTGCACCCCGCGGAGATAGGTCGAAATACGTAGTAAGTAAAAAGCCTTTTGGGTTTATGCGCGCAAATGTGTCTTTAATCTCCGCCCCCACCCCTTCTTCTTCCCCTTCTTTCTGCAGGTCGCATCAGAACATCGGCTAAAGTGTGGAGAAGACCTAAGCAACGCGGATTTGGGTGATATGAATGCATGTGTGTATGACCGAATGTGTGTAACTCGACTGGATATACGTTGCACGCGTTGACCTGATAAGAGAGATGTCTTTGTACGACTTGAGTGATGATCGGACGGCCGATGGAATGGGGAAAAAGGGGTCTGGACATAGCACCTATACACGATGAACAGTCATAGATATAACGCACCCTTACTTAGAAACGACTATCTCTCTAATAATGCAACCAAGAATGACGTGCACCTACGAGTAGATTCTTACGCCATGAAACTCGAAGTTGCCCATTGTTCCCCCAACTAACACCCTCCGTTGCCTTGGCCTGGATACCCGTCCGCTAAAAAATGATTCAAAGATCCCACCGTAAGTACTAGCCCGACCAGGATAGTTCCCGAACAATTGACGAAAGTATAAGTATTTGCAACAGAGACAAACAGCAAAAGACAGCCAGGCGAATTAAATAGGAAACTAAGGATGCGCAGCATGCAGGAGGAAATGTCTTTGGCCAAGTACTGTTCTATGTTTTGTCTTGAATTCTGTGTGTAAATGCATGTACCCTCCCCTTCGCCTGAATTCATGTGTACGTGGTATATGGATTTACGTTGTCCCTCAGTCTGTGTTTCTATATGACCCCTACTGTTTTGTGTTTTGTGTGCATCAAAATGGCCTATTATTGTACACGTTTCCCTCTCTCGTCCTTTCCCTTCATGTTGTACGTGTACCGAGTAGTTCATTTAAAATGCGAACGACCCCTGCTCCCTCTTCCTCTGTGTGGTAATGTTGTGCCCCGCCGGCACGAGCCTAATTGGTTTTTCGAACACAAAGGTGATCGACAAAATTGCCAGAAACTAAAACGATTGTAATTTGCCATGTTACTACCTCTCCTTTTCTGTAAAAATGACAGAACTCGAATTGGCTATAAGAAAAGGACAGGTAAGACGACTGATGTCCCCCTAATCTGGCCCTTTTTATAGGAGGACTATACGTCAGTGGCCTTCTACTCTCAGCTCGTTAGAAACACAATCTCCTAGGCCCAGATTGCCCCACCCCTCCGCACCCAAGTACGGATGTCCAAAACGTCCCCGTTCCTCCCGCTTGACCCCAGCTCCGTAAACTCGAGGTATAACTGATGACCCTGCTTAAACTGTTGCTCCCCGAGAAAAGAGTGTTTAGCCTCTACCCCTCTCTCATGATGATAAAAGACTGCCAGGGCGAGCGTCAGATAGCCACATGCAACATGAATGAACGCCAAATAGACCTAGTTCAAAATCAGTAGACACGCCTGTATACATACTCCACAGTGATAACTTCTGACCGTGACCGATGAAACGTACCCCCAGCTACCTAGATCTGGGATGAAATTGAAATGTATAAATGCCTTCTCTTGCCAGTTCGCTAAAACCTGTTTTGTACCCATTCAAGGATACACAGCCACCGGAGGAGAGGGGCTGGACGTGACGCACAGCCTGGCCACAGATCGTGAGGCGCGTGTGACCTCGACCTAAGATGGAGCCGCAGAGCAACGGGACGCGGGACGATGCACCACTCTCAAACGCAGAAAACGAGGGAATGGAAGGCTGCCTTGAAGCCCTCTGCTTGTTGTCCCACGCGTGCCAGAAGTCCCCGCCCTTTGAGCCCGATTGATGGACCTGCCTGTGTTGAAAATGGCAATGTATATGTACATAAGCGGCGTTCATTTGTGTGCACTGTACCCCTTGTTGTAAGCAGAACGGATATCGCTAAAACACTGACTGTGTTATCCCGCCAGCATAGACCCATGCACACACGTACACGACAGCCATTTTAGACACCATGGCCTCTCTGCCCATCTGTCCCCGGCACCCCTCCCCGCGCGCACTGCTCATGCATCAGCCACAAGACCCTCTCCCTCTGCGTGACCCTGCTCTAGAAGTAGCACTCCTGCTTGACCCACACCCCCCATTTCCTCCCAAGAACACCCTTCCCCTCAGCTGACAACCCCCCCCCGGCTGCACTTGGCCTCTCGACCCGGTCCCAAGTCCTAAGACCAAGTCTCGGATGTACATCCCCCTTTTCCCTGCCCAGCATAACAAAACCGTGATACACCAACTGAAGTGTCCGACCTTATCACCTGACCAACCTTTGACCTGATCATCCCCTCCTGCCCTCGTGTCCTGTAGGAATGTCCGGCTGAGAGATCACAATCTCTCTTGTTACATTCAGGAGGGGAGGATGACATCTGAGCGACTGGTATGGGAATAGGCCTGAAGCTGGGATTCCAAGCATGCCTTTTTCTACTTCAAAGCGTCTTTATTGTAATAAGGAATGTTTGTGCATCATAAACATGTGTATAAAAGACGAAGCCTCAGAGAACTTGTTAGAGCACCTCCTGAAGACACTATGCGAGTGTCCGAAATGACAGGCTCTCCTCATGAGAAATAAAACTCTATTCTTGTCTTCCTGCTTCCAGCGCCCGTCTCTTTATTTGGTAATT
This sequence comes from Lissotriton helveticus, assembly GCF_964261635.1. NCBI lineage: Eukaryota > Metazoa > Chordata > Amphibia > Caudata > Salamandridae > Lissotriton > Lissotriton helveticus. Next base: position 302,005,559 of record NC_136073.1, on the reverse strand, counting down.
GTTCAAAATGGAAACTAAGAGGCGTCCTGCGCCAGCAGCCTAGGCATCAGGTGCGTTATGGGCTGACTTTTCCACAATTGGCGCCCCAACGCGGGGTCCATCAGCGACATAGGGTCCGGCAAGAGAGGTCCAGACGATGGGGTGAACATCTAAACGATTGGAGTATACCTGCCTTGAGAGGGCCCTCGTCCGGCTGCCGATTGAATGAACTTCACCAATTCTGAACGGACCTCTCTCAAGTGACCTACTGTCCTGACTGGAATCCCACAGGAATGCTGCGGTAAAAACATGGAGAAAGAGAACGATGGGGCGCTGGAAAAAGGAAGGCGAAGAATTGCCCACATGGTCCGGTCCGGGTAAGGTTAAGTAGGACGTCTTTACGTCCGATTGGTAGGATGGCTTTATCCATCTGATTGATTGATTGATTGATTGATTGTTTTGGAATCAGTATTTAAAATACTGGTATTGTTCATTGATTGGTTCATTTAGCCTCGGTTGCTACTTGAAGTATTGGTTCTCTTTGAGACATTCTCTGTTTGCAAACAGCGACGAATAGGAACGTTCCTCTCTCTTTGCAAATAGTGAAGGATAGGTAATGCGGACTTTTGTCCCCCGTTGTAATCCGTCATGCCTATTTTTCTCCCCACTGATTGATTGGTTGCTCTGTTGCTCTTTGAGACATTCGCTGTCTACAAACGGGGAAGAATAGGAATATTCTGTCTCCCTTTGCAGATAGTGAAGGGTAGGTAATGCAGACTTTTGTCCCCGTTGTAATCCGTCATGCCTATCTTTCTCCCCATTGATTGTTTGTTATCGATTTTTATCGATTATTGCTCTTTGAGATATTCCCTGTCTACAAACAGGGAGGAATAGAAATATTCTGCCACTCCCTTTGCAGATAGTGAAGGATAGGTAATGCAGACTTTTGTCCCCGTTGTAATCCGTCATGCCTGTTTTTCTCCCCACTGATTGATTGATTGTCTGGACATTTATTGTTCAAGGAATAGTTCTTTTGAGGCATTCTCTGTTTGCAAATAACGTGGAATAGAAATGTTCTGTCTAGTCTTTGCAAGTAATGAAGGGTAGGTAATGCGGACCTTTGTCCCCCGTTGTAATCTGTCATGCCTATCTACTCCCCACTGATTGGTAAACTAGTTCCACCCGGACCATTTATTAGAGGTAGGTCATCTGGCTCGGCCAGGAGGGCACCCCTAATACAACAAGCATTAGAAATGCAATCGGGCTCGGATTTATTTGAGTTTGAGCTAATGGCATTGTAAATGCCAATGTATTGTTGCTATGTGTTATGGAGTGTGTTCATGTGGTGTGTACTGCCAGTTATCTCCTTGTGAGTGTGAGAATATTGCACCGTTACTGCCTGTGATGTCCTTCTTGTGAGTGTGAGAAGCTTGCACCTCTGCTGCCTGTGGTCTCCTTGTGAGTGTAAGAAGCTTGCACTGCTGCTGCCTGTGATGTCCTTCTTGTGAGTGTAAGAAGCTTGCACTGCTGCTGCCTGTGATGTCGTTCTTGTGAGTGTGAGAAGTTTGCACCGCTGCTGCTTGTGATGTCCTTCTTGTGAGTGGGAAAGGCTTGTGCCTCAGCTGCCTGTGGTATCCTTGTGAGTGTAAGAAGCTTGCACAGCTGCTGCCTGTAATGTCCTTCGTGTGAGTGTGAGAAGCTTGCACCGCTGCTGCCTGGGAGTATGAGAAGATTGCATTGTGCATCTCTGTGCTGTGCCTGTTCTTTGTAAGGGACTCTTGCTCTGTTGCTGCTGCTGCCTTGGCACCGGACCTGCTGTGAGTGTGTAAGGGCAGCTTGCACCACTGCTGCTTGTGATGTCGTTCTTGCGAGTGTGAGAAGCTTGCACCTCTGCTGCCTGTCGTCTCCTTGTGAGTGTAAGAAGCTTGCACTGCTGCTGGCTGTGATGTCGTTCTTGTGAGTGTGAGAAGCTTGCACCGCTGCTGCTTGTGATGTCCTTCTTGTGAGTGGGAGAAGCTTGCACCTCAGCTGCCTGTGGTCTCCTTGTGAGTGTAAGAAGCTTGCACAGCTGCTGCCTGTGATTTCCTTCTTGTGAGTGTGAGAAGCTTGCACCGCTGCTGCCTGTGGTCTCCTTGTGAGTGTAAGAAGCTTGCACTGCTGCTGCCTGTTATGTCGTTCTTGTGAGTGTGAGAAGCTTGCACCGCTGCTGTTTGTGATGTCCTTCTAGTGAGTGTGAGAAGCTTGCACCGCTGCTGTTTGTGATGTCCTTCTTGTGAGTGGGAGAAGCTTGCAACTCAGCTGCCTGTGGTCTCCTTGTGAGTGTAAGAAGCTTGCACAGCTGCTGCCTGTGATGTCCTACTCACTACTCTACTCTACTCACTACTCACTACTCTGCACTCACTACTCACTACTCTACTCACTACTCTACTCACTACTCTACTCACTACTCTACTCACTACTCACTATTACACTCACTACTCACTACTCTACTCACTACTCTACTCACTACTCTACTCACTACTCTGCACTCACTACTCTACTCACTACTCTGCACTCACTACTCTACACTCACTACTCACTACTCTACTCACTACTCACTACTCTGCACTCACTACTCTGTCTGGGTTAAGGGAGACCCTCGAGGCCCTGGTGTCACTGCACCTGCTGCACCCTCACAGCCACTGGTAGTAAAATACAGGACTGTCTGGGTTAAGGGAGACCCTCGAGGCCCCGGTGTCACTGCACCTGCTGCACCCCTGGACACCCACAGCCACTGGTAGTAAAATACAGCACTGTCGGGGTTAAGGGAGACCCTCGAGGCCCCGGTGTCACTGCACCTGCTGCACCCTCACATTCACTGGTAGTAAAATACAGCACTGTCTAAATTAAGTGAGACCCTTGAGGCCCCGGTGTCACTGCACCTGCTGCACCCCTGGACTTCCACCGCCACTCGTAGTAAAATACAGCACTGTCTGGGTTAAGGGAGACCCTCGAGGCCCCGGTGTCACTGCACCTGCTGCACCCCTGGACACCCACAGCCACTGGTAGTATGCTGTTCTGTGTTATGTGGTACTGGTATGTTGTGCTTTGTTATGTCACTTTAACTATTGTTGTAATGTTTGAAGTTATGATACTCAGTGTTATTTTTCTATGTCATGTGTTTCTATGTTTTGTGGTCGTGCCTTGATGTGCCCTGCTAAGTCGTGTCATGCGATGCTATGGTATGTCGTATCATGCTGACATGCCATCATGTGTTTTGTTATGGTGGACTACGTACCCCACGTCATGCCTATGTTTTACGACATTACACTATATTGCAGAGCTTTTGCGTTTTTACTTAAAACGGGACTGCTTCTAGGCGTTGTAATGGTTTAAACATTCATACGACGATCTAGAAAACAACAATCTCAAATAATCGCCTCATAGTAGCTCACATCAACACGCCAATGGTTATGGTACCAATCGCCCCAAACTCTAACGAATCTATTGCATTTGGACTGGAAAGGTTCCCTGTCCGGCGTCTTTAGATGTGTTTATATTCTTTCGGGTGGGTGGGAGAGGGCTACATGTCTAGAGGAAGTGGGGCAATGTACGTCCAAAGCGGGGCCCGACTTCTCTCACTGCCTGCAGGGCTGCCTGGCCTGCCACACTCGCATCTGCTCTGCTGCTCTCTGAGGATGAAGGTTGCCGTGCCCTGCTGTGAGGTGGAGGTGCGTGCTCATGCTCATGCAGACATGCCAAACTCCCTTAGAGAGCACACAGGGGAAACGTGTGCTCATTGGCTGCTCGCACCCCTGCCCTGTCAACAGCGGAATGAAACATACTTTTTTACAGGACTGGTGAACCTTTCGACATTCCTGTGTGCCACCGTTTTGCTTGAGGGCCTGTGTCTGTTTTGTGCCCAGTGGTCTATCTTGGGATGGAAGGAAGTAGCCTTGTAGCCCACCTCACCAGTTAGTTTTGCACATAGATTTAACTCCTTCACTGCCTCCCACCCGAAGACATTGCACATAGTTCATGTGCCCAGTGCAGTCAATCAAGGCACAAGCACATACCGGCTCCGCCGTTCTAGCCTGGCAGTGTCCTGACTGTGCAGGTGGCGCGTTGGAGGCTAGAGGGGATGGTAATCTTCTGCCCCCGCCCCCCAATGTTCCGCACAAAGGCCGGTGTTGGCTCCCCTAGGGCGCATGCACTTCACTGTGGCGCATACAATAGACAGCACGGCCTGCTACCCCGCACACTCTATATTTACATGTCGCGATTTGTAAACGGGAGGCATCTCGCCCAAGGCCCATCTGGAGTGGGCTGGAATAGGACTTTGTAGTCCCGAAGGAGCACCATTGAGGTGGAAGCACAATAAACAATTGTCGCGCGACGGAGATGGCGAGTCTTGCGGGGTACCCCCCCCCCCCCGTGCATGGTGGGTGCTGTTACTGCCCCTCGGCAGGTGCAGGTGGTTTGTTGATGAGGGGCAGTGCTGCGACACTGCAGGCTCGCGGTGATGGCGCGCGGCATCTGTGTGTGTGTGCCGGGGATGATGGGGATCTGGCGACACTGGCGCAGATGAAACTGCGACACTGGGAGCTGGGCTGGCGGGGGAGGGTGTGTGTGTGGGGGGTGGGGGGGCAGGGGATACACAGAATTGAAGCCGAGAGTGCCGCGTGGGTCTGGGGGTGAGACAGTGGAGCCAGGGTCGTGAAAAGATACAGGAAGAAGGAAGCGTGCACAAAAGAAGAGTGCTGAATGCAGGAATGCCTCTTCAGGGATGCAGGAAGGCGGGTGCGAGGCGGCAGGAAGAAGGGGATAAGGACGCAAGGAGGAGGCTGAAGGGATGCAGGAAGGAGGGAGCCGAGGCAGGAAGAAGGGTGCCTGGTTACAGGAAGGAAGCTGAAGGGATGTTGAAAAGTGCCGGCTGATGTACGGTGGCGGTGCAGACTGCGGAGATGCAAGGTGCAATCTGTGGATACGCGGAGAGGAGGCCAGAAAGACGCAGGAATTGGAGCAGGGGATTAATGAGAAGGCTAGAAGGTCGGGGTGGATGGGTAAAGTCCGCACTATATACAAATGCATAAATAAATAAACCCGGCAAAAAGTACACCACGCAATGCTAAACAGTCAGCACACCATCGCTCATTATTCTTACAGACTGTCACGCAGAGGCAGAAAAAAGACACCCCGTAGCAACTTAAAACAAGAACTACAGTGTGGACGAGCATGTATGAGTCATCTTCTGTGAGCCTCGCCTGCTGCCTCTCGTCATTTAACATTGAACGCGCTCACCGCTGTGAACGCGTTCGCATCATCTGGCTTGCATTACACGGGCACTCTGACAGCTCGTAATTAAGATTAATCACTCTGCCATGCTCGCTCTCGCACACAAAATGCCACATCGGGCACGCGTACATTACTTACAGCCTATCACTTCAAGGCTACTACATACACAGCACAGGGAAGACGAATCACTGACCAGATGCCAGAAAACGCTAAGGAATGTCTGGAATTTCTCTCTCCAAGGCCCTCTTCTTCTTTTTTTTCTCCTTTAACATTAGTTCTCAAACTCCTCCCAGTTTCACTGGGAAGGAGTCCGAGCCCTAAAAAGGACAAATATAAAGAAAAAAAAATGCGGATTAGCCGCTGTATCGTGCTAGCAAATAAGAGAAAAAAAAAATATATATATATATATAAAAATCGTTAGGGAAAAGAAAAGGAATCGAGTGAAATCAGTAGGCCGCTGACGAGATCTCTTTTCAACCTCGCTGAAATAGAAACATAGGGAACAACCCCTCAGGAGATATGAAACTGGTGAGGAAAGCCGAACTCAACGCTATGACTTCGAGACAGCTTGGCTCCACCACCCACCCCGCCCAATTAACGACAAACCTTAGGCGAATAATAGAAAATATACAACACTATAGCGAAGTAACAGGTGAAAAGTTTTTATTTTTTTAACAAACAAAAAAAAAGCATTCAAAACAACTATTTTACATGACAAACGGCTGCAACGACAAACGAAACCCACAATGCATTTCGCCGTCTGCCTGACGCCGTTCCAGTCCTTCCTTCCCCAAAGTAGCAATGTTGGGCTACTTTGGGCTACTTTCTAGTAGTTTTTGGGCGTTTTAAAGTCTACAAAAACCGTCAGGGGCGGCCTGGGGTGGAAGGACCACTACGCGAATAGCCCGAAGGCGGCACCACGTGCCAAGGCCCGTCCCCCGGATGAACCAAGGGACCCGTTCCTGGGGCCGGGGCGAAGAAGCGTCCGGCCGCCATCGGCTGTAGGCCCGGCCCGAAACGTGCCAGGCGTCCCCACTTCTTCAATAATGGCTGCGACAACACTGGGGGGGGATGTCTTGCACATGCCTCCGACCCCCCCCCCCTCGTCCTCATCGCCTGGTCCGGCCATAACAAATGTCAAGCGAGACGCCGTGGGGTGCACCGGGAGGGAGAGGCGGCGCGAACGAGCCTCTCCCACCTCCCCAGGTGAAGGCTCCCCAGCTGCACCCCCAACGCTCCTCGCACCCGGCAAAGGGTTCGTCCACTCTTACGGTGCAGCGACGCTCCACTCACCCAGCAGGGTCTCGTCCACTGTGGCGGTGCTGCGACGCCTCACCCGACAGGTTGGAGCCCGTCTGCTCATTTGACCCCGCGATTGCCGGTAGCTGCCGAACTCTCAAAATGGCGGTCGACCCTGCAAGAGCGGGCCCAGCATGAAGGAATGGCCCGGTTGCTTGTTGATTAAGAAACGAGTCCCACCATCATAAAAGTTCTCCTCGACCTTGAAGATTCTATAGGAGCCGCGGGGGTCCCCGACTCCCGCGGATACCCCCGATGGGGAATGACTGCCATGATTGCCCGCGGAACGATGAAAATGTAGCCGCGGGACGTCGGCGCTCCCATGTTGACACCCGCCTCAATTTGAATGACTAAAATCCTGCAGACTACAGTTCGGATCAGTTCCGGTGAAAAACCCAGTATGACCCGGTAGGGAAAAATGTTGCCTCCCTCCCCCCTCTTTTGACTGATGGTTCATACTGCCGATCCTTTCTGTTGCCCTTTAACGGAACCTTTTTGACTGCCGAAAGAGGCTCTGGGCCAACCACGAGTTGGTAGAGGTTTTGACTATGCCTGGATCTGACTGGCTGCACCCAAAATGGCGCTGGTACAAATGAAACTTTCAACTCCTTGTTGTACCCCGATTGCTCAGCCTTGATGTCATGAAATATGTATACAGTTTTTAAACACAATGAATTGATATGGGATGGGTACTGATTATGTGTTTGGACAATGAATTGAAGTGAGATGGGTGCTGATTGAACATTCGGACAATAAATAGTTGTTAAATTTGGCGCATCATGATTATTGAAAGTTCGAATTTCAACACTTATGATACTTGCTCACACTGAAGTTTCGATATGATTTTATTGCACTTGTCTCACTTTTATTATGAAATCAACGACCACCGACTCCATTAGGTTTTCCACTAATAAGTATCCCCACCTGTACAGTTCTGGCCGGCCCACGGGATTGTAGGCCCGTATCTATGCACCGACATTTTTTATTAAAGATTTTTGGAGAGAAACGTACGTAGTTGTCACGTGTAAATTGGTGAGTTTCGAATAAATGACCATTGTTTCCGATATAACTGAATTACAGGTGAAATGGCTCAGCTCGATTAGTTAAGGGTTAAAAAAAGTATAGTACGCAGAAATATTGCAAATATGAATGGTCCAGGTTTTTGTTGTATGTACTTTGCACATTTTTGTACAGCCTAAAGCAACCGCTAAAAGACCCTGGAATTCAGCCTATACTTTATATGCTACCTGTATCAGGAAAATTGTGCTAAAAATACCCCTAAGTCGCCCCGAAGGAGTGCCACCTGGCCTCCCTACATACGATCCGTAATATCACACCTGGGTGACCTATGCTATCCACCGGCTTCCGATAATCATCTCTCCCACACTAAAAGGTCCATCTGGGCTTAAATGCCGAGTTGGCAAAGACTGCGTTCCGTGGAGATAGGCCGAGTATGTAGTAAGTAAAAGCCTTTTCGGGTTTATGTGCGCTGATGTGTTTTTAAATGCTGCCCCCGCCCCCCTTCTTTTTCCCTCTTTCTGCAGGTCACATTGGAACGTCGATTAAAATTTAAAAAGAAAACGGTGATCTAGCGCACGAAGAGATGGGAAAAAGGGGTTCGATTATGGTACCTACACACGATGAGCGAACAATACCCTGAACTTAGCGCTTGAAAGGACAGCTTGAAGCGAAAAAAAAAAAATAATACAAAATGTGACTTCGCTTGGCACCCCGAATAATACAACCAAAAATGACGTGCACTTATGATTAAGCATTCTACACTTAACTAAATAGGGAAAGTTTAAAAGAATATTCTGAGGTGAGGTTTACTCTAGTACCCTCCGTTTGGAGGACTAGGAATGTTGTCAGCGTTTAGAAATTACTACATCCTTTCCACACCCTCATGGACCGGAAACTCAGAGCTGCCCTATTGTTCTCCCAACTGACACCCACTGTTGCCTCAGCCTGGAAACACATTAGCCCGACCAGGTTAGTTCTTGACTGGTTGCCAAAGGCGTAAGTGTGTACAACCACAAAGACCAGTAAAGGCAGCTGACAATAAAAGGAAAGAAAAGGGTAAAAAGAGCTTAGGATGCTAAGGATGCGTAGCATACAGGAAGAGATCATTATGGCCAATAACGGTTATATGTCTTGTCTTGGATTTTTGTATATAATACATGTACTGTCTCCCTCACCTGAGTATGTGTGTACGTAATGTATGGATCTACGTCATCCCTCTGCCTGTGTTTCCGTATTACTTAACCCCTGTTGTTCTGTGTTGTGCGCGCACTGAATGACCCATTATTGTACACGTCTCTCTCTCTCTCTCTCTCTCTCTCTCTCTCTTTCTCTCTCCATGTCATACGTGTACTGAATGGACCATTTAGAGTGCGCTCTCTCTCTCTCTCTCTCTCTCTCTCTCTCTCTCTCTCTCAAGCCCCCTTGGTCCCTCCTCCCTTGTATGTTAGCGCTGTGCCCCCCCGGCACAAAACCTAATTGGGTCTCCTCGAACAACAAAGGTGTTCGGCAAAATTGACAGGAACTAAAACGATTGTGACTTGCCATATTACTACCTCTCCTTTCTGCAAAACGATAGAACCCGAGTCGGTAATGAAGGAAAGGACAGGTAAGACGACTGATGTCCCCTAATCTGGCCTTTTCATAGGGGGACTATAACGTCAATGGTCTTCTGTTTTCCAGCTCGTTAGAAATACAATTCCCACTGCCCAGATTACCTCACCCCTCTGCACTTAAGTGCGGATGTTCAAAGTGCCCCCCCGATTCTCCCGATTGACCCCAGCTCCCTGTCCAAAGCGTCCCCGCTTCCCCCGATTAACCCCAGCTTCATGTCAGCTACCCTCGAAGCGTAATTGATGACCTTGATTAACGGTCATTCCCCAAGAAAGGCATGTTTAACATCTGCCCCCCCCCCCTCCTCCTTCTTCCTGACGATAACGCTCCTGCTTGCAAGAGTTAGCCGACCCCGAAGGGAAATGTAAGATTGTCGATACTTGGGTTAAAAAGAAAAAGGGCGAGTCTCTACATAAGGACTCGATTTTGAGTTTGATATAATACACTGTGTATAAAGGTCCTATTTCTCTCCACATACGTCACGAATGAACGCCAAACAGGTTTATGAATTCAATGGTAATGCCCTCCTACATACTCCATAAGTGATGACTTCTGACTGTGACCGATGAACTTATCACCCACCCACATAGGATTGGGGACGGAATTGAGATGTATAAATGTCTTCTCCTGCCAGTTTTTCTAAAACTTGTTTTGTACCCATTCAAAGATACAATCACCGGAGGAGAGGAGCTGGACATGACGCACAGCCTGGCCACAGATCATGAAGCACGTGTGACCGCGACCAAAGGTGGAGTCACAGAGCAACGAGACGCGGGACGAGGCACCACTCTCAAACTCGGCAGATTAAGGAATGAAGGGCTACCTTGAAGCCCTCGGTTTGCTGACCCACTCGTGCCTGAAGTCCCCGTCCTTTTTGAGCCCGACTGATGGGCCTGCCTGCTCGTCGTCCTTTGCTCCTTGTGGTCCCTTGGTGTGCTCAAAGATCTGATCCCACTCCGCCCTCTCTTCCCTTGATTATTCAACAACATCACCCTTTTCGCATAACTTTTGACTATAGAATAAGGTTTTTGCCACGAAAGAAGAAAGACACGCAGGTGCCCAGCATGAGGCACCCCTAAGAAGATCAGTTAGGAAACAGGACTGTGATCTAACAGCAGAGGACTGATCGCACCCTGCAACGCGTAAGGATGAATACGAGCTGGACCTATAGCTCCACCGCCGGTGCTCAACAGCGCCAATGAAAGAAGACGGACTCTGTTAAAAAGACATTGTGACGAAAACCCCCTTCCTGAACTTTCTACCCACCCCTTGACTAAGTGCTTGTATCGAATTGAATTCCTCCCTCAACCATTTTGTATTGCTTTCAAAAATGTTTCATCGGTCACTCATGTATTTAGTTTTCCAAAAAGTCTCTTATTGCACTGATAAGACCCGAAGGTATCAGAGTACTTTTACTGTATGTTGATGTCACCGGAGAGAAAGTCTGAACTTGATTCTATAATGTTTCTGAACATTTTTCCTGATTGACTCCAACTAAGTATTATGTCGATCTCTAGACTTGTATGACTAACCCAACAAATGTAAAATCATATGTACCGCATTCCGCCAATCGTATCGACTGTTTAGAACTGAACTAGCTTATGTAAAAAAGCGGCGACTGTTGAAAATGGCAATGTATATGTACATAAGCGGCGTTCATTTGTGTGCACTGTACCCCTTGTTGTAAGCAGAACGGATATCGCTAAAACACTGACTGTGTTATCCCGCCAGCATAGACCCATGCACACACGTACACGACAGCCATTTTAGACACCATGGCCTCTCTGCCCATCTGTCCCCGGCACCCCTCCCCGCGCGCACTGCTCATGCATCAGCCACAAGACCCTCTCCCTCTGCGTGACCCTGCTCTAGAAGTAGCACTCCTGCTTGACCCACACCCCCCATTTCCTCCCAAGAACACCCTTCCCCTCAGCTGACAACCCCCCCCCCCCCGGCTGCACTTGGCCTCTCGACCCGGTCCCAAGTCCTAAGACCAAGCCTCGTGGATGTACATCCCCCTTTTCCTTGCCCAGCATAACAAAACCGTGATACACCAACTGAAGTGTCCGACCTTATCACCTGACCAACCTTTGACCTGATCATCCCCTCCTGCCCTCGTGTCCTGTAGGAATGTCCGGCTGAGAGATCACAATCTCTCTTGTTACATTCAGGAGGGGAGGATGACATCTGAGCGACTGGTATGGGAATAGGCCTGAAGCTGGGATTCCAAGCATGCCTTTTTCTACTTCAAAGCATCTTTATTGTAATAAGGAATGTTTGTGCATCATAAACATGTGTATAAAAGACGAAGCCTCAGAGAACTTGTTAGAGCACCTCCTGAAGACACTATGCGAGTGTCCGAAATGACAGGCTCTCCTCATGAGAAATAAAACTCTATTCTTGTCTTCCTGCTTCCAGCGCCCGTCTCTTTATTTGGTAATTGTTCAAAATGGAAACTAAGAGGCGTCCTGCGCCAGCAGCCTGGGCATCAGGTGCGTTATGGGCTGACTTTTCCACACCTGCGCATCACCCTTTTGCTCCCTTGGTCCGTCTCAAAGATCCGGTCCCACTCCGCCCTCTCCTCCCCCGATTATCCGACAAATCCCCTTCTATCCTTTCCACGTGGATTTTGACTCCGAGACAGAAATGCAGGTGCCCAGCATAAGGCACCCTTAAGAGAGAATTAGCTAGGAAACAGGACTGTGGCCTAACGGCAAAGGACAGATCACACCCTGCGACGTGTAAAGAAGGACCGGAGCTGGACCTATAGCTCCACCGCCGGTGCTCAACAGCGCCAACGGAAGAAAACGAACTACCAGAACCTACCAGTGATGACTCGCTACTAATAAAGACACTGTGGCGAAGACCCCCCCCCCTTTTTCGGAACTTTCTACACCCCTTGACTAATTGCTTGTATTGGACTGAATTCCTCCCTCAATCACTTTTGCCTGTAAAATATTTCATCGGTTACTTTTAAGTACGACAAATGTAAATTTATATGTATTCCACCTCGTATGTTGCATCAACTACACACGGTTATATGTAAGTCTACCAATATTGACAAACGCTATTCCATTGACTACACACGACTATATGTATGATAAATACGGAAATGATCTAGCTTATGTAAAAAGCGGCGACTGTGGAAAATGACAAAATGTATATGTACATAAGCGGCGTTCATTTGTGTTCACCCTCGCCACTGTTGAAGGTAAAGAAAGTCACGAAACAGTGGCCCCGCCATCTTGTTCCCTTTTAGGTTCCATCACGAACATAGATAGTAGCCATCTTTGTGTCATGACCTCCCTGCCCATTGCCGATAGCCATCATCTCTCTCTCTCCCTCTCTCCAGCCCCGCAAGCACCCCGCGCCCCGACAGCCCCCGGTCTCTCCTGTTCGGGCCATAAACGCACCGCTAAACACGACCTTGTCTCCGTGCTGGACCCCTGCCCCCTCGCTCTTTCATTCTACTCATAGAACGGGCCCTTTTGGTAAACCTCTTCCTCCCTGCCCGATTACCCGGCCTGATCCCAGGCCATCACCTAGCCCAACAGATGCAGTTTATTGCTTCCTACAGTAGGACCTCGCCTCACATCAGAGGAGCGGTGATTAATCAAGGCCTTCACACCCCTAGACCTGACCGACACCCCCGCATCCCTCCCAGGAACACCCTTCCTCTCTTCTGATGCCCCCCCCCCCCCCGGCTACACCTGGCCTCTCGACCCAGTCCCACATCATAAAACTAGGTCTCGTGGATGTACCCCTCCGGCCCTGCATAGCGAAACATGATCTTATCGCCCGCCCAACCTTAGATCTGACCACCCCTTCCTGCCCTCGTGCCCTGTTGGAATGTCCGGCTGCAGATTACAACCACATGTCACATTTGGGAGGGGAAAACAACATCAGAGCGGTCAGTATGGGAATGGGCCTGGAGCTGGGGTCCCAAACATGCCCTTTTTGTACTTCAAAGTGTCTTTATTGCAATAAGGAATGTTTGTACATCATAAACCTGTGTATAAAAGACTGAGCCGTAGAGAAACTTGTTAGAGCACCTCGAGAAGATACCCTGTTGTCTGATTTGACGTGTTCTGTTCCGTCGGAAATAAACTCCTGTTTCCTGCCTTCCAGTCTCCAGCGCCTGCCTCTTTATTTGGGTAATCGTGAGTTGGGTGAGAAGCGGCTAACGCCGGGCAAACCTAGAAAAGGGGTAAACGACCTGATCTGCCTGAACCCTTTTTCCACAATGACCTTAAAACCCTGGTGCAATCGCCGGTCCTCTCCAGACTGGACTACTGCAATTATCTTCTTACTGGCCTCCCCAAATCCCACCTGTCCTCCCCATAAATCTGTTCTCCATTCAGCAGCTCATTTCATTTATGGGGCCAAAAGAAGCGACCACATCACATCCATGTTATCCACCCTCCGCTGGCTTCCCATCGAGGCTAGAGCTATCTACAAGACTGCCTGTATCACCCAAAAAGCCTTGCACTCCTCTCCTCGCTACCTAGTGAATAAACTGAAACTCTCTGGAGGCTCTAGACCATCTCGTAATGCGGAAAATGTACTGCTTGAACTTCCCACTTTCAAGAAGGAAAGATCGATGGCCCAATCCTTTTCAGTGAGAATGTGGAACTCACTTCCGCCTCAGCTCCGGACCACCACCACCTCATCCCAGGCCATCAAAACGGACCTCAAAGTTGTCCTCCTCCAAAAACACCTCCAAATTTAATTCACACCCTCTCTATCTGAAGGAAGATCTCCCATTATTAAAAATTATATTCTCCATGACTATGGAAGTGCCTTCCCAGTGTGTTCTTGTGGTTGGAGTGTTTGCCATTTATTGCAGTATTATCCTTGTACCTGTGTTTGGTACTCTTTTGTAACATGCACACACCACTTTTCTCTTGTAACACACTGTTTTCTACCTCTCACATTTGGTTTGCTTTAGATACTTGCACAAGTGCCACCATTGCCTACGTAACGTTTGTTCTTGTGCTTGAGTGTCTGCCATATATTGCAGTATTATACCTCTAATTGTACTTTGTTTTCTCTTGTAACCTGCACACGTCACTTTTTCCTCCTGTATTGCACCATTTGCTACCTCATGCTCACAATTGTCACTTTTGCCTCATGTAACTTAAGGTTTGCTTTTCTAATTTGTTCACTTGTAATTTTCTCCTCATGTATCGTTATTGTTCGTATTCTGAAGCACTCTGACGCCTTTGGGTAAAGTCCGCGCTATATAAAAACACATAAATAAAAATTAATATGTGGGTTGGGCAGAGTGGGTGGAGCTTAGGGGCAGTGGGTGTGGTACATTTTCATATTAGTAATTGTTAGCTGTGCTGTAAAGTGAACTTGGAAATTGTTTTCAAATGTTGGCAATTATGTGATACTTAAATAGCGGAAATTGGCGCTGGACTGACCACAACCGTGTTTCTTTATTTAATCTGATGCCTACGACTCCACACCTCCTGCTTCTGTTACTCGTGCTGCAAACCTTGCTTGTTAGGAAAATACTCCACCACCTCTATAGCGTGCCGTACTGTCTAGAAATGACGTTTTCTGCAAAATTAACTATGTCTGTCATGCTCAACGAGCCCTGGCGACGAAATTATCACTTCATTTATTACCACTACAATGAAATGTGCCACCGTTTCCAGATGGCTGCTACCTACGTTCAAAGTCCTCATTTAAAAACTACGCAAGCCCCGTCGTCTCTTTAGTCCGTCTTTAATTGCTATCCCCACCACCATCTTACTTCTAACCCTTATGTCATTTAATCTACAAAACAAGTTCCAATTTTAAGACATAGAAAAAGGACAGCAGTGTTCAAGGCCTCCGGAGCCCTTCATTCATTGGCATAGTAAAACGTCTTGTTACCTATACTTTTTCAAAACCCTCCTCGTTCTGTTGAAGACGCCGTAGCAGTTATTTGGAATAACAAGTATGTAAAGTCCAGGATAACGTAACACCGTTGTCTAGGGGCAAATTAGATCTGCGATATTTTTTTGTAACTACTGTAATTGAGCAGTCGGCCGTGCATTTGGGTTTGTGTTCCATAGGTGGCGCTCTCACGCTTGTTTTGGCTTGACGGCGCTCTTGCCAGCGTTCTCGCTCTATCGCCCCTCCCCCTTCTATCGCTTTCTGTAGCCGCCTCTCATTCCATTAGCCGTGCGGGAAGGCGAGTTACGAACAACCGCCGAGCCTCAATCCCTGAGCAGGATACAACACACTCCCACCTTTCAGGCGGAGCCACAGCGGGACGGACCGCATCAAAAAGCAGGTAAGAGAGGCTTGCTGACCATCTTGGGCGCATAGGTCAAGTTAGCTCAAGGCCTACGGAGCGTGCAGCCACCAACGGACAAAGGAGGCTGCAGCTCTTGAGCCGCGGCGAAGCCCGTGCATGTACCTGTTTACATTGTTGTTCTGCCGTTGCTTCTTTCAGACTCCGTACAGGGCAATTGGGTGATAATACTGATGGCGCCCCTGCAGAATGGTGGGAGGGCCCTCATCCAGACTGTTCTTCCAGTCCAAGGGCCCCTCTACCCAGTCCGCAAAAACAGACCTCCCGCCATTCCCACCGATTCATGGGCTAGCTGTCTTGTATGCTGCTTTCCACGAATCCTTACAGTCTGTCTGCCATCCCATCCACGCATTTAGAAAACATAGGTCCACTCCCCTCATTGGGTCGTTATCCCCGAGCGACGAGTACTAGAATTTTAATTCCAAGAGGACCCACACTGCAGGGTTTGTTTTTTGTAGTGCTTCTCGAAAGATTAAGTTTGATATTCCTTGTATCACTGGAGCGCCTGTTATGAAGAAATCCACCACTCGGTCTGGTTTAACCCATCCTTATTCATATAAGGATAGACCTGTGCAAACAGGTACAGTACAGCCTTCCCAAAGTACCATGGAGTGTCCCTAACCGTTCCCCTAGAGCTGTGTTCTTCAAACTTTTTAATGCCGCGCCTCAGAATTATTTTACTAAATTGGCAATGTTTGAATATGTCTATACATATTCAAACACTGCAGCTACGGTCTATTCCTGTTTTAAAAATGCAAACAAATACATGATTAACAAACATACTATTCTGTTTAGGCAGGTCTTACTTAAACATACAAGTTCTCCGCAGTGTGACTAATAGAAGTGGGAGTTTTTAAGAATATTTGGAGTCCTTTCCTTTCGACGCCTTCTCCCTACTCAAATTACTTCATATTTTTTTTACTATACTAATTTTCAACAGTAATCCTTTATGGGTTCTGGAGTGGCGTGCTACTCGCCAGAAAAAGCGCTTCAACACCCATCAGGGGTAACAAGTGCTATATGAATGCAATTCTTTCTTCCCCTTTTATCCCTCTGCTATCCTTCTCACTCCAAGTAACTGACTAATATCCACCACTGAAATTACTTCATATTTCACCATATTAATTCACCACTAATCCTTTGTAGGCTTCCTGAATAGCATGCGCCAACAAGCGCTATATAAATACAAACCTTTGTCGTCCTCTATCCTTCTGCTATCATTCCAAATCCAATTAACTGACTAACCTATCCACCACTTAAAATGTACCTACATGTTTCACTATACTAATTCAACACTAATCCATTATGGGTCCTGGAATAGCGTGCTACTCGTCGAAAAAGCGCTTTGACTCTTCGTCATGGGTAGTAAGCACTATATAAATGCAATTACAATAGATGAAAATTAACAGAGATACATAATCCTTCAACCACACGTTTTATTTTCTTTGTTAGATTCTTCACCCTTCCATAGCCATACAGCATTCTTCATCACTTTCCCAACTTTGAAGGGCTCGCATAACCTACTTTTGTTACCTTACCAGATTTCTTTACTTTTACCCATTGTCCCACTATAATTTCAAATTTTTTGTTGCATGTTTGTTATCATACTAATCTTTTCTTTTAGTTTGCACCGATTCCAACATACCATTTACTGACTCCTCTGGCCACTCTACTATACTTGAACTTTACACCAAACCAACTTCTCCAGCTGAGTCTCCCATACATTTTGTCTTTTACCACACACTGAATGGCGTTCTTTATTACTTGGTTGAAGCGCTCAACCATACCATTGCTGCTTGGGTTGTACAATGCAAATTTCTGAAAGTATTCTTTGTTTTTAATGGATGTAAATTGCACCCCCTTATCACGAAGTAAGTTTGCTGGAATACCTTCCAACAAAAATAACTGATCTAGAAATGCAAATACTTATTAGAGTCCACTTTCTCTACAATTTTAAGAATGGGCTGCAAGAAAGTGCCCGCTTTTTGCATGGTTGTCCCCACTTTTTTTGCTGATTTGCAGATGTACTTTGACTGAGTGTGCCCTGGGCACTTCCCAAACAGGTACCCTGAGCCTATGTTCTTTCCCTAAAACTGCATTGAAAACAAAACCCATTTAGTACTCTCTGGCCACAGGCCAGCCCCATGTATATGGTACCACAGGTACCCAGGGCACTGTGACCATAGAGGCTGCAGAACTTATTGTGCCACCCTTGGAGGTCCTGTACCCACACACATTGCCTTTTGTATGCTGCGTGTTTTGGTGCAGAACAAAGTGAGGAGTGGACATTGCACATATCCCTGTGTGCCATGCCTACAACCCACTGTCCTGGCATAGATCAGCCACCCCTCTAGCTGGGTGCAGTATACCAATGGTTAGTGTACAGGTGCATGAGCCCTATATCCCTACATTGTCTAAGCCAATTCTTAGATATTGTAATGCCATTAAGAGTATATGGTGCTGGAAGTTTGGCATTATGAACTCCACAGTACCATAATGGCTTTACTGAAAACGTAGAAGTTTGTCATCAAACTCCTCAGCACATTAAACCCTCACTGATGCCAGTGTGGGGTTTAATTACAAATACACACAGAGGGCATCTTAGAGATGCCCCCTGAAAAAGTGGCTGCTCCCCAGCTGCCACAACCAGACATGTCGCTGGACCCCTGGGTCGAGAGCCTGCTGCTCTCGGGGGTCTGAAACAATGCACATCCTGGGACGAGGTGGGAAGCCTCCTCCCCCAGGATGAGTAGGCTCCACAAAGGCTTGCTGCCTTTGTGAGCTTTCCCCAGGCCTTTTGCTGCTTCCAGCAACTGGTCCCCACCGGATCAGACCCCCCACTTGGGGCGAGAGAACCAGCGGGAAAACAAAGTGAGGAAGGGAGATGTGCCCACCTCAGCCAACCCCACCCCTCAGGTGGGAGAGGCAAGGTGAAGCACAACTCTGTCGCCGCCATGTTGCAGATGGGGGGGGTACCTAGCCAACCAGAGTGAGGCATATGCCCCCCTCCCACTTGAGGGTGGCATAATAGGGGGTGTGCCCAGCCCATGGAATGGACCCATTGGTCCCAACCGTTACTTACCTGTAACACCCCTTAATCTAGTATTTAGGAGCACCCCCGAACCTTGCCGCCCCAACAAGAAACAACCAATCGGCCTGTCCCCACCTTGAACTTGCCGAAACTCGGGTGTGTCCTGCAGCTAGCAACCTCAAGACCCCAAAGGATCTGCCCTGCATTTCAAAGAAGACTTTGTCTCCTCTGAATACGGATTTGTCTCCTCTGAATACGGATTTGTTCACCCACAGACTCTGGCCGAGTCTGCATCTGTCGCCTACGACCCGAGTTTGAGTGGCCTAACACCACAAGGAGGTCTCCCCTGAGATTCTGATCTGAGATCTCGAACCTGCCTCAAATTCCCAAGTGAAGCCTGCAGCCTCTTTCTGAAGGATCCCCCCCGACAGCGCCCGGAGCTGGTAAGAGAAACCAGATGCCTGCACCCGAAGCCCACGGCCTTGGGTGGCCCAAGCGACAGTGTCCCATCATCCCCAGGCATCCCAACTTCGCTCTCTTACCTGAGGTTGTAATAAGGGTGCATCCTTGACCCTGGGGAGAACCCTTGTTCTTACCCCAAAGACCGAGTACTTACCTGGTAACCGTTATCTTCATTTCTCTCCATAGAAACCTATTGACTGTTTATTTTTCTCTGAAAAAATGTGAGGAGTTGATTTGTATGGAAACCTGAAAAATGACAACTGTGCAAGTCTGATTTTACTTGCCTCTTCTCTACGAAATGCCCCAGTGTGATAGCTAGGCCTTTCACACTAAGTAGAAAAAGTAACTTAAAAAGTAATCTGTATATTTCACTTACCTGTGCCAAGCATGGCTTAGTTCCGGAAATAAAATAACTTAATATTTTTATACAAACAAAATTGGTCTGAGTGCAGTCTTTGTGTGTGACATCATTTGCTGATTGAGTGTGTACAACAAATGATTACCATTACGCTCTGATACAGCCTTACTGCTCGACCACACTACCACAAATGGAGAGTAAGGTTCTATCTAATTTTACCTCTGCCTACCTTTGGGGTTCTACTGGACTCTGTGTACACTATACCTCGTTTTTTGTATAGTATATACGGAGCCAGCTTCCTACATAGGCCATCTGTACAACATATCTAAACTTGTGTCCGTTTCTCTTGATCCCATTATGTTAATAGCTACACACTCACTTAGGGAATTACATACATGACTTGCGCCAATTGGAGGTCTCAACGTGACTAAGGATTTGTCAGCTGTTTTATAGATCTCACAGTCACACACGTATATCTCCTTATTTCTGTGTCCATCTCAGGCCACCAGATGATGCTTTAAAGGCCTGTTTAGTGTTGACAATGCCAAAATGTGCGCAATGTCGTAAATTCGCCACTTAGTTCCTCAAACCTTTTGGTGGAATTGCTCTCTACCCATCTCCATATCTACTCTTCCCCGACACACTCAAGTTCCTATCTCACCTCCCAGAAAGGTTTTTATCAGGTTTCCCATTTCTACCTTGCTTGGCCACACCGTGTCAAGATATTCACTAACCTTGGTCAACACCTCCTCTTCTGTGTACTCTGCTTTCCATGTGTCTCTTTTGATATGTGTCTCCTTGGTTATGTACATATGCATTTTGGTTGGATTCCCAAATTCTTCTTCACACATTTCCAGTTGTAAGGCATTATCGATAAGAAGTCAGCAATCACATTTTCTTTGCCAGGAACCAATTATACTTTCTAAATGTATTGTAGTCCTGCAGTAGGACAGACCATTTCGCCACCCTGGCTGATGTATTGATGGTGCTTTCAGGTGTAAGCACTTTCACTGATGGTTTCTGATCACACCTTAATGTGAATCATTTTCCCTCACACAAACACTCTAAAATGATCTGTTGCCCAAACACAAGCCAGTGTTTCTTTTTTTTATTAAGCAACATTTTTCTTCTGTAGGTGATATGGGGCCATAGGCAACCACATTTTGCTTCCCATCCTGCTCCCCCTGGGTTAGGGCAGTCCCCAACCTCTTGCAGCTTGCCTCTGTGGTAATTACACTGTGGGCATCTTCGTTAAATCTTTTTAACGAAGCCACATTTGTTAAGCACTCTTTCACACTACAAATATCCGACTCACTATCAGGTGACCAATCAAACTTGCTCCTATTTATTTTAGTATTTTGCTTATGCTGTAAGTTCTTGCCATTTGAGCAGACTTCTGCCAAACCTATACATGGCCTGACCTCATCCTTCAGGTAGAGCTAGTGCTCTCAAAATAAAATCAGTCAGAGTAGACGTAATGCCACCGCCATTAATTACATGCCATACATAGGTAACACTGCTCTCCACAAATGTACACTTTGAATATTCAATGATGAAACCATTTGAACCCAAAATTCTCAACACTTAATCCAAAATGTTATCATGCTCTACCCTATTTTTCCCGTACACAAGTATGTCATCTTGAAAAAAGTGTGCACCAGGATGTTGCCAAATAATTGGTTAACTATAATGTTGTTCGCATGGCATAAATCAACGCATAACCTCAGTTTACCGTTACTCTTACGTGCCACCACCAGAGGCGAAACCCATGAATGCCTCTATGTTCTATTATTCTTGCAACCTCCAGTTCTTTTGCTACATCTTCTCTTAAATGATATGGAGAAGTTTCTAACTTTATGTATTTTCAGTAGAACCCCTTCCTTGAGTCTGATTTTATGTTTGAATCCACACAAGTTGCCAATATTTTCTCAAATGCAGAGTGACATTTTTTACTATTTTATCCCATAATTTCACACCTTCATCCATAACTAATACCTATTCTCTGCCATCTGAATCAAGGATACTGTTATTAATTCTGATCCAACCAAGCACAGATTGACCCTTCTCAGAAACGTTCAGTTCATATGTACTACGATTTTTAAATTAAAGTCTGAATCGACAGCATCCTGTTATTTTGAATTTTTTTTTTCTCATCCATAACCATCTGTTCGATAGGATGCAATAGCTTCAAACCCACTTTATCCACAAAGTTCTTCCTCCGTACCGCTTCCTTTATAATAGTATGAGGTGAGCTGGAATCCGCATAGATTTTGATACCAACTCCCCCAATCTTCATCCAAAACCCAGTTTTGTCTTGAACTCGGAACAACATTCTCATCTGCCTTCATCATTCCTACTAGTGTCACCATCGGATTCTTCATACTCCCTTACACATTTAGCTGATTTTGTTCTCCTCCTGCATACCTTTGACTTGATGAATGCCATATGTGCTATACTTAACTTTTTAGAAGGACCTGATTTCCCAAATGCTCAGCACTTCCACACCTACAGCACTTGGGTAGTTCTTTGTATACACTTACATTTCTAGGTGTATTCCATGCTTATTTCTGTTTTGTGCTTCCTATTATTTTAGCAACCATCTCTGACTGTTCATTTACTTCTTTCCTCAATGCACTCGCGCATCTACCAGATATCTCTGCTTTGCGCACAATTGCAAGCACATCGTCCTGACATGCATCCCCATTCGTCTACCAGATATCTCTGCTTTGCGCACAATTGCAAGCACATCGTCCTGACATGCATCCCCATTCGTCCATAGCCTTTCTTAAATTGCAGGATTTGAGGCATGCATAACCACCTGATCACAGATCGAATTTTATAACAATCTAGTAAACGCAAACTCTGTTGCTAAGTTTCAGAATTTACTAACATGGTTGTCGATTTAACTCAGACTTCAGTTCTTTCTTTTAAAAAAAAAAAAAAACTTGAACCATATTATACGAATACAAATCTTTGGGGGCTAATTGATTATCAAAATTAGCCAACACAATACTGAAAGCATTACTATCACCTCTTCCTGTAACAGTTTTGTAAATTTGGTTGTAAGTTTTTAGGTTTTGCCTAGCAATGCGTACGAAGTACGCATGCGCTAGCAAAACCTCTTGAGTTCTATGTCGGGTGATGACCCGCCTCTGCCACTAATCCACGAGGAGGAGCAGTGGAGTACGGGTACCATATCAGAGGTACTTTCCGCAATAACGCGAAGAGTAGGCACCACACGAGCCGGTTACCCCCTGGAGGACGCTGAACGCCCGTTGCCGTGAAGTTCCCCTAAGGCATTATATGTGTCCAGGATCTACAGACACCCTGTCCGTCAAAACCTGCATCTTCGGCCAACTCGGGGGACATGAACTTTTATCTTATTTGGACCTGAGCGACATATCTTTCCCAGGAAAATACTGAGATCTATTGCGATCAAGTTCGTATAACAGCGTCGATAGAGCGATCTTTTCTAAGACCACTTCATTAACCTGACTGTTCAGTATATGCCCTGACGAAATTCCCTAGGCACATTTTGGGGATGAAACGCGTTGGCTGTGCCGTTTTATGCGAATGAAAATAAAGAATATATTTAAGAAAACGACAGAAGATCTACGTATTTAATGGACTTTTTGAGCTACTAATTTCATTGAGTGCGCCTCTCTACTCTTTTTTCTATCTATCATTGGCTAGCTCCATAAATGGAGGCTAGCCATTGGGAGACAGAGGCTGTCAATCGCGCTTTCTCTTGAAAACGCGATTCGGGGGCGTTTCTGGTGCTTTTTTTAAGCCCTGCCCCTTTGTCCCGGGCCGCGCTGCGATTGGCTGCCGGCCCGGGACACCCCCGTGACGTCATTCCCGGGCCGCGCTGTGATTGGCTGCCGGCCCGGGACCTGACTTGTTTATATTTTTTAGTTGATCCGTGCACACATATATAATATGATTACTTAGCAATAATAGTTATATTAATACTAATAACGACAATGATTCTATTTACTATGTTCTCGTTAGCAATAATAATAATATAATGGAAAATACATTTGCAATGATGATCATAATTGAGTTTTTGCGCGAAACACCGATTTGAACTGCATGAAAGCGTAACACGTAGTCGGATATTACTGTTGAGTTATTACGTTGCACTCGCAGTCAGTGTCCGTGGGGCCAAGGCAGTGACTGGTGCATTCTCTCAATTTATAAAAGTGAGATGAGGGGTGGGCTGCTCAGCTCATTTTCATACTCCGGGGCCTAACAATGCAATATAAACTTTCAAAACTTTTGAAAAGATACATGAGAGCACGCGAGTAGAACTCTGAAATTACCTCGTCTCGTGTGCGGCCTGTCTGGCAGTTCTGCGCGGCTTGAGCCCGCCTGCGCCCCCTGGGTCCTTTCTTTATATATTTCCCTGTAGCGCTGCGTGGTGGTGAAGAGGCCGGGGCGGGGACAGGCGCTGCAGCAATGAGTGGCATCGGTGCCGTGCAGACCCTCAGAGCAGGCACCTGCAGCTAATGGTCTCCTCAGCCGATGTACATGTGGTGCACAGCACAGGTGTATACACTGCGCAGAGCCACACCCTGCGTGTTAGGCACAAACCACAGCTCTTCAGAAACTGCGCGCGACGGCCCCTTGTGGTTACAGACCTAAGCAGTTAAAATGACACCCAGACCAGACCAATATAAGGAAAGTTCGTAATTGTTCCACAATATAGTGCTTTATGTGAAAATGACCTATTATAAATTGCTACTTTTGTTTCAACAAATTATGAGCAAATTCAAGTGCATGCACCTGACATCTATCAACGAGTGGCCATATGTAGTTGTAAATCTATGTGTAGCTTTGTGTACAGCATTCTGGACTGGGATGTACTATAGGAAACATCCCCACTCCCCCCAGACACCACAAGGTGTGTGATCAGGATATTTCAGGGCTGTCCAACCTTAAAGGTAGCGCCTCTGTATGACCGCATGATGAGCACTAGTGGTTCTAGCTCGGTTCAAGCTAGCGCCAAGACACCCTTGCGTAAACGCGCGCTTAAGAAGTAAATATATCATACCATAACATTGCATCCATTACCTCAAGTCTGCAAGGTCTCAGGGCTCCAGGCTGCCCGGCTCGGTGTTTACTGGGGGGCTTCTCAGCGCGAACCGCGTGCTCTTAGCACAGACTCTCTCCCTCACTTGTCGAAAACCAGGAAACCAGCAGCTCCCACGGCTCTGGCCCTCTGGGCGGATACACAACTGCTGGGCCCTGAGCTCAGAAGGAGGAAACCCCTGTCGTGAGAGGGGCTGTGTGTGGGGGAAGCAAAGGAACACCGCGGCTGCCTGGAGCACACACCGAGCACTTTACAAACGGCATGGGAGCATTATCCACCACACACAGACCTCTCCACATTTAAACTCAATATTCACGCAAAACACGCGTAAAGTGGTTACAGCACGAGAGGGCATTTTTAAAAAAGTTTGTTTTGAACTAATGTGGTTTGTAACCTTACAATACATTACTTGTCTGCCTCTAAACCAGACCTCTTTTTCGTGTGTGGAGCGTTGCCGACGGCGCAACCAACGATAAAACCAGCAGTTTTTTAATGCAGCTCGGGGACCACGGATGACTAATAACAAAAACACGGAGCACAATTAAATAATAATTTCCATTAGAGTGCGTCCTTCCACTGAACACCACACCAAGGACAACGAGATGAAAGCCAAACACTTGTCGCGCTACTCTCGCATATGAATGATGCTCCCCCACTTCTTAAGCAGTGTGTTTGTGCACATGTGCACATTATAACCTGCGCGCTCCGGAGTCTGCAGACAGCTTTATTGCCAACCTTTAATTATTGCCGTAAAATCGGTTCGGTATTGTCAACATACCATGGCTCCAGTCAGTGACGTAACAACTCCCCCCACACCCCTCAAAAGTGCATGGAGTCAGTGGACCCCATACTCCGGACCCAGCCAGGAGCTCTCAGGCCAACCCGTACACAGTGCCGGAGGCCCCCCGCCCTCTAGAGCCCCCGCACCGAGGGGGTAGTGGGGGCTATTGTTACGCCACTGGACCCATTTCAGTTCGACCGAACATCAAAAAGCGGCTCGGAAAGTGGTTCTCTGAGGAAGGGGGGCTCGCGCCACACCCCGAGCTGCAGTACCCGCCAAACAGGCCCTCACGGCGCACTGGAGGCTCTCCCAGCACAGCAGAAACTAAGAGGTTTCGGATCAAGCCGCCGGCTGCCTGCGGTCTAAAGCAGAATCACAGATGGGTCTAACACATAGAGAACCCGTCACTCCAGTGGAAGCTTATTCCATGCTCCTGTGTGGGGACTTTGATTTACTTTCAACGACCACGTTGTTTTCATTTTAAAGGTTGCAATTTGTCACCATCATCACCTGGCATTCTGTGTGGGTATGATACAGCTGTAGCTGATATATTCCACAGAAAATATGTTTCTACAACTGCGTGCGTCTGTATCCAGTGCTTGTGCGCGGGTCGCTCCCCTACGGCTCCTGAATGGATCCGCCATGGCTTCCCGTGTCCTGTCTATGTATGTCGGATGGTTGCCCTTTGTCACTTCTGAGTGGACTACTCTCAGGATTCACCCATATCAGACCCAGACATTCAGGGAAAATTGCGGTCCAAACAAAGATACATCACGCATGGGGGACAACTTGTCAAGTACACCTAATAAGATGGTAGTTATGGAAACAGGTCAGTGGAAGCTGAATAATATAAAGACTAGACCTGCTGTTGGAGTTGAAGTAGGCAAGACTTCCAGGTGGTGACCTAACATTTCTAGGCCATTAAGGATAGCATCAGTAGTTAACGTCTTCTCCCTTTACCTACCTTGTCTAGCACTGATTCGTCTGCTGTATGGCTTCCTGTTTCGTTCCAGTAGTCACCAGAGCATTGTGTCACTTACCGTTGTCAGTATATTAGGTCTCGCCTAGGCAGCACTTGCACGGTCTCTTCGAGACTAGGCAGCACTTGCACTGTGTTCAGGATTTGGGCATGAAGCTCCGCCCACTTTCTGCCCATCTTTTTAATTGACTCCTGCGTCTGTCCTTTGTAAATGGTGCATTTTCATTGGTCAATAGGCTTAGTTGTCCCTCCTTAGTACTGCCTTTTCTCTTCTTGTAACCTCCCATGAAGGAGAACCCTTATTACACGTGTTGTCACTCAGAATGTTTTAACTACAGCATCCGAGCACTAATTTCTTAAAGTGCTTTCTCCTTCCTGCTTTTGCAGGCAGGACACGCTCTCCTGCAACATTTTATTATTTATATATAACTAGCACGGCACACCTTAGCACTAAGAATGGAGGCCATGCTTTCCTTTTGTTCCTTGCGATCTCCGAACATGGCTGCATGCCTTTTTAGGTTTCGACCTGGCGAAAAGCTGCGCAAGCAGCGATTCGCGCAGGCGAAATCTTATGTCTTAGACTGTGTGGCTGGGAATCCGCCCCTCTGTTCCATTGGCTAGCTCCATAAATGGAGGCTAGCCATTGGAACAGAGATCTGTCCGTCAATTGCGGAGCAGATTCGGGGGCGTTCCGGCCATTTTTACTCATCCTGCCCCTTTTGTCACGTCAGTGCGGCGGTGGGTGGGGTTTATTGTTGTGTTCGTCGAGGTTTCTTCCGCTGTCCGTCTTCCCGTTCCTGCCCCCCCCGCTGTTCGTGTCCCCGTTCCTGCCCCCTCCCGCTGTCCGTGTGCCTGCCCACCCCCCTCCCGCTGTCCGTGTGCCTCCCGCTGTCCGTGTGCCTCCCATTTTATGTTAAGTCTCAAGTACTGCTGTTTACCTGTGTGTGTCAGCTATTCCTATGTATGTGTCTTATGGTATTCCCAGCTTCTATGCCACATATTACTCATTGACTCATGATTGCATGTGGCTGTGCCAGGGGTTTGCATTGACTCAAACCATGCCACTCTGTATACAGTTGTTTACACATGTCTCTGCCTTAGAGATAGGTACAAATGAAGCCTAAAAATATAAATGATGCACAAAGGGCTTGATTATCAGCCTATTTAGGCACGTCTTCCCGTTCCTGCCCCCCGCAGTTCGTGTCCCCGTTCCCGCCCCCTCCCGCTGTCCGTGTGCCTGCCCGCCCCCCTCCCGCTGTCCGTGTGTATGTACGGGAGTATGTGACTGCTCCAGAGTGTGTGTGTGTGTGTATGTGACTGCTCCAGAGTGTGTGTGTGTATATGTGACTGCTCCAGAGTGTGTGTGTGTGTGTGTGTGTGACTGCTCCAGTGTGTGTGTGTGTGTGTGTGACTGCTCCAGTGTGTGTGTGTGTGACTGCTCCAGTGTGTGTGTGTGTGACTGCTCCAGTGGGTGTGTGTGTGACTGCTCCAGTGGGTGTGTGTATGTGACAGCTCTGGGTGTGTGTGTGTGGGTGGGCTCTGGGTGTGTGTGTGTGGCTGGCTCTGGGTGTGTGTGGCTGGCTCTGGGTGTGTGTGTGTGGCTCTGGGTGTGTGTGTGGGTGGTAGTAATTGCTGTCTGCTGAGCTCGTCCGTAGGGTACAATAGTTCTCACATTTGCGAGAGATTAAGCTATTGGCAATGTAAATGACAATGCCATTTATTTATCTGTTTTCAAAACCAACATATAAATACAAATTTTGTCATTTACAATGCCAATAGCTCTAACTTCTCCAAAGGCGAAACCGTTGCATTGTAAATGCTTGTTAGTATTTGTGGGCCCAATGAAGGCAAAAGAATGTGTTTCTTGTGTTCCGGGTACGTTTTACCATCCATTGTTTTAGTATAATTAAAGAAGTACTTTTTCCATTCAGACCATCTCAAATCCGGTTCCGATCCTATAAAATCAAAGTGCCTGCAGTGAACATAATGAAAATGTTTACTGGCTCATTATAAAAGAATAATACAGGACACAAAAGAAAATAAATGTATATTATGTGGGATTCTTCCCTGGCAGGGTATGCTCAGACGTGAGTCCCTCGCTCACTTTGCCACTGGATTCAAGCAAGCTGGGCTGAAGATTGCTGGAATGCCAGTGACTGGTCCTCGGTAGCTTGTTTCCGGTCCAGGGAAGACCTGGCTTGGCAGTTCGGGCTGGACTGTTCCCATGAGGCACAGGGTCAGACTGATTTGCATATATCCATGTCTGAACTGGGGTGGCAGAGTGGGCTAAAGAACGGTGATTGATTAAACCCAGATCTTTTGACTGGGTGTGAGTGTTTGATACAGATGCTCCGTCCCTTACCACCCCCTTTTGTACAGCTTTTGGCTGCCATAAGTGTGGCAGGGTATGCTCAGACGTGAGTTCCTTGCTCACTTTGCCACTGGATTCAAGCAAGCCGGGCTGAAGACGGCTGGAATGCCAGAAACCGGTCCTCGGTAGCTTGTTTCCGGTCCAGGGAAGACATGGCTTGGCAGTTCGGGCTGGACTGTTCCCATGAGGCACAGGGTCAGACTGATTTGCATATAGCCATGTCTGAATTGGGCTGGCAGAGTGGGCTAAAGAACGGTGATGGATTAAACCCAGATGTTTTGACTGGGTGTGAGTGTTTGATTCAAATGCTCCGTCCATTACCACCCCCTTTTGTACCACCACCATAACCATGCTTCAATCGAAATCCCCCCTGAGGCTTACGAGTGCGGGGACAGGCTTGCAGCGTTGCTCGACAGAAGCCTCTGGCGGGCACGGGAAAGTGACGTGCGGGGCTGAGGCCTCGGTTGCTAGGCGACCCCGCCCAGCGTCTCTCCTGTACTCCAGTCAAGCTCCTCACAGCGCGTGTCGGCTTCGCTACCCAACCCGGGCTGACCCGATGGTCAGCTTGCACCAGAAACGCTTCACTTCAGGAGCGTAGACTAGTACCCCATCTTCATCGCCTCACGCACAAGAGAAATCCCCAGGCTGCCGCAGTGAATTAACGAGGCGAGCAGCACCATAAGGGGAAGTCACAGGTGTCAACGATCACAGTCAACGCGCCCCTTCAGCTAGAGGGGCCCTGGGCTCACAGAGAGTATGTGAGGCAGTCCCGTCAGTCTGTCTCTCTCTCTCTCTCCAGGCTCTCGGGGGGGAGGGGGGGGGAGAATTACTTCAGTCAGGCTTCTCTTTCTGGTTGTGACCGTCAGCACTCACCACCTTCTCGGTAACTTCTGTCTCTCTCAGAGTTTAATCTCGAATAACCCCGGGGTCAAACTGGAACCTCCACTCCTGTGGGGTCACGAAGGTACCTCAGGCCCAGGAATTGGTTGCCGGCGGGTTCAGATCAGCGGGATGTGGTAGCGTCAGCTGTAGAGGGCAGCAGCCCCAAGAGGCGGTCAAACCCTGCAGTGCGCCGGCCTACACTCTCTGCAGCCTGAACTCCAGCCAGCTTTCAGGTGACCACTCACTTCTTCTAAAATGGCCGCCCCGCACTCCCCCTATATATAGCCTGGGCCTGAGTGACTAGAGAGTGGACCAGAAGGTTCCAGAATCTCTTATGTCACCCTATGGCCCAAGGCTCTGAGGTAATTTCTGTCAGGCCACCATTTTAGGACAGAGCACCAATCCTCCCTTTTTGAGGAGCACCTGCGCCTCACCATTAATTAGTAATGATGGTGCGCCCAGAGTTTTAAGGACAGTACCAAAAATATGTAGTGGACACAACAAACAAAAAAATAGAAGGCAAAAAGGGGGGATACAAAGAATAGGAGGGACCATCCAAAGGGCTGACAGGTCTAACAAGCACCAAATAGAATACATTCAGTAGTAAGTTACTTGCAGTTGATCTTGCCAGCGTATGCGCCGATGATTAATATGCAATGCTTTTTCTGTGGTTCATGTACACCAATGAATTTCGGCACTGTGAACCATTCTCTGCATGCTCCTTTCTTCCGCCATGTCCTCCAGCTCGTTGCCAATTTTGTTATGAACAGTTCCCTCAGAGATTCCACACATCCATCATACAATTATCTCATCCATCATTACAACCCCCCCCCACACCTCAATATTCCAGTATCCTGTAAGAAAGTATTCTTGACATAACAGCAATATATGTTAAGGTTTTAATCTGGAAACTAAGTTGCTTGGAATATACTTAATTTAGAAGATTAGATAGGAATGGGCGCATCATAGGTTCAGTTAAAGGAGATGTACGAAAAAAATGCACTGTGGGAAAGAAACCAGAGAGCGAGGACACATTAGCAGAAATTGAAGGCATGCGAAAAAGTCCGAAAGAGAATTTTAAGATACTGCAATAAAGATGTTAAAGTAGAGGACTAAATTTATTAAAAATACCTTTTGTCAATTCAAAAGGATCATGGCTTGAAAAATCCACTCGCTATGGCGAGCTAGATTTAATCAGGAAGAGTTATTTTTAGGGCCTACTCTCCCTCTGGCGAGCTGACAACAGGCGTTCTCCTTGCTCACAAAGTGAACGAGTAATAAATATGCTTATATATCTTATCTTGTCACATTTGTTTGGGTTTTTGAGACGGAGGTCAAAAGTCAGTTTGTCTTTCTACTTAACTATTCTTTCTGTGACTCAAGTTGGTGTTTTGTAAAGTGACCCGTTGTTATATAATAATTATTACATATTTCTCTTCTGTATACCAAGAGTCTCGTGGTTGCATCCACGAGACTCGTTCTATGTCTCAAGTTCAAGAGTGCTGCCCTTCAGTCGTGAAGAAGCCAACGTCCAGAATGACGTTCAGAGGAATCTTCACGACTGAAGGGCAGCACTCTTGAACTTGAGACATAGAACGAGTCTCGTGGATGCAACCACGAGACTCTTGGTATACAGAAGAGAAATATGTAATAATTATTATATAACATCTTCCCCTCTTTGAAGGGTAACAAAGGAAACAGAAAATTGCAAGCACAAATCTACTCCAAAACATAGTCTCTCAATCTACAGGACAATTGCTTTAAACGAGAAGCTCTTTTGGTTGCCACTTCGAGAGGCTCTTCCAAAGAGACAACAAACTGTGAAGCTACAGGTATTCCGGGAATCTCTTCCAAAGGTAAAGACAAATGGTCAGAGACAGCAGATTGTGATACCGTAGATGTTTCCAAAACTGGATTAAGAGGGTTGCTCATAAGCTAAATCAAACCAATCACAATGTTCTGACTCTGAAGTGGCATGTCCTGTGATAACATGGGCCTGAAGTGGGGAGATTTTAACAAGAACCCGCTTGTTCCACCATCCTTTGTTATCAAGAAGAGCTGAACCTTTACTAACTTGTGTAACCAAATTTGGAGAAGAGAACTTGGATTTCCCTTTCATAACTCTTTTAGGATTTTTAATGAGCACCCAATCCCCTTTTTGCAAGGGCTGATCAAAGGAATGTTTGCCTTCTTCAAAACGTAATTTCATAGAATGTTGTTTAGCCTTCACATGTTCCTGAATAGAGGAAGAGTTAACAGACAAATGACAATTTCCATGTAACCAACTAGGATTGAGAAGTGAATATACTTTCCTTTTCCTAAGCAAAGTAAATGGTGCAACACCAGTTGTAGAGTGTGGAGTGGTATTGTATGCCCACACTTTGTCATGAACAAAAGACAAAGGGTCTAGCCTGGAGGAGATTGCAGTTTGTATACCCTCCTTGATTATACGATTACTCCTCTCAACTAATCCATTCGAAGAGGGTGAATACAATGCAACCTTGTAATGAGAAATGTCATGTCTTTTAAGAAAAGAGCACATTTTTTGGGAAACAAAATGTGTCCCATTGTCAGTAACAATGGTTTTGGGAAAACCTTCAACATCAAACAGATTGTAAAAATTTGACAGCATTTTCAGTTGATGCAGAATTGCAAAAAGAGTAATACAACCATTTGGTATAGTAATCAACTAAAGCAATCAGATAGTTGTTTTCAATTGGTAAAACATCATAAGGGCCAGAAAAATCCAAACCCACTTTGTCCCATGGACCTGCCGGAAGATGTACAGGACGTAAAGGAGTGGAAAGTGTTTTCCAATGTTTGTCAGAGAGGAGACATTGAGTACAATTGTCGATCATTCTCCTAATATGTGAATCCATGGAAGGTCACCAGTAAAATTGTTTGATGCGTTGACAAGTTTTTACAATACCAAATTATAAGATATCGCAAAGACTCAGGTGGAACAAATAAATCATTACGCATAATCATGTCGTTAACTAAAGAAAGTTCCTCCGACACATTTGCAAAAGCTTTTAAGTCAAAAGACAGAGTTATACGCGTAGGCCATTTGTGAACAATAAATTCTTTGACCTTTGAGAGTGTTACATCACTTTCATAGGCTGAATTCCATTGAACCTCAGAAATGGGTTGACATTCAGCAATGGCATCAATTGTAGTGACAACGCACTCAATGTCATCAACAGAATTATCATTTAAAGACCTTCTTGAGAGGCAATCTGCCCTGAAATTTTTGCCCCCAGAGATATGTTTAATCACAAAATGAAATTCATGAAGTTTTGTAAGAAGACGAACAAGTCTAGCAGAAGTCCTGTTGGAAGTACTGTCAGAAAGCATGGGCATAAGAGGCTTGTGATCAGTGTAAATCTCAAACTCACGACCCCAAATGTAAGACTTAAATTTTTGTATAGCCCAAACACAAGCCAAGGCTTCTCTTTCGATTGTACTGTATCTAGTTTCGGCTGAAAGAAGTGTTCTGGATGCAAAGGCAACCGTTTGTTCTTTGCCTTCCACCCATTGTCCCAAAACGGCACCCAAACCAGTGAGACTGGCATCAACGGTGATAAAACACTTCGAACCATCCGAAAAAGGATGCAAAGCTGGTGAATCCTCATGCAAAGCTGGTGAATCCTCAATCTTTTTAACCTGCTCAAAAACTTTTTGCAAATCTTCTGACCAGGAGAGCTTCACTCCCTTTCTTAAGAGCGCTCTCAACGGCTCAACAATCTGAGCATAGCCATGCACAAACCGTGCGTAATATTCTGCTATACCCAGGAATGCGCGAAGGGCATCTCTATCTTTGGGAGGTATAGCATCTCTGATTGCTTTTATTAATGAGAACTTAGGTTTGATGTCATTGGGTGAAAGTGAATGGCCCAAATAATCCAATTCTTGAACCCCAAATTTGCATTTGTCATGCCAGCTTTTTCTAATACCTGTAAAATGGTGTTAAGAGTGTGATTATGTTGAACAATGTCATTGGCATAAATTAAAATATCGTCCTGATAGGCCTGCACCCCAGGAATATTTTGCAATAAGCTGTCCATCAGTTTTTAGGGCTCGGACTGACTCCTCCCAGTGAAACTGGGAGGAGTTTCGAGAACTAATGTTAAAGGAGAAAAAAAAGAAGTATCTCCTAGGGCCTTGGTGAGAGGAATTCCACACATTCCTTAGCGTTTTCTGTCATCTGGTCAGTGATTCGTCTTCCTTGTGTTTTCGTTTTAATAGGCTTAAAGTGATAGGGTAAATGTAGTTTTGTTCCGCCATTTTGGGCATATTTCGTTCGTGCTCGCGCAAAGAAGTACATAAATTATAATTGGGAGCTGTCAGGGTGCCTCCGTTAGTGAACGGGCGCGTTCACAATTCTGCAGCGCTCAGCGCGCAGCTTCCTTGTTGTATTAGCAGCTGCTTAATGTATGTCCGTTTTTCGAGATTATATTTTATCGGTTTTTTGAAGATTACATTTTATCATACTGTGTTGTTTTAAAATCTTGCAATTCAGCCACAGAAAGCAGAGAACCCCACGCGCCTTTAAACCTGTAAGCAGACACTCGTCCTCCGTCACTAACCCTCCCAGACCTGAACTCCGTGCTAGTCCCTCCTGCACGGCCCCACCGACGCACCCAGTGTGCCTGAGCCCAGCAGCAAGCAGCCCCCAGCCGTCTATGAGTGGCTCCTTCCAAGCCTAATTTGTCAGATCCCGTTCTGCACAGCTGGGTGGGCAGCCCTCCAACAAATGGCAGCTGATAGCGACAAGCAGCAGGGAGGAGACACAACCCCCTCGGCAAAGCTGCCAGAGGCAAGTAGGCGTGGTATTTAGATGCCCTCTGCCACCCGGCACGGGCACAAATGGAGCTTTTTAAACACTGCTGAAAAGGTGAACGGGGCAAGAAGCCGGACGAACTCCGGATCAAGAATTCCACTGTATCAGCTGCAGCAATTCTACCATACCAGTCACAGTAGTACAATTATATATTGCGCACACTGATTCCACCCAGCTTTGTTCTGCAGAGACCTTGCCCTGATGCCCCAGAAAAATTCTTTAAACAGATTGTTTTCAATTGCGTTTTCCTTTGATTTAATTTTCTGAGTGGTGTGTGAGTGTCGATTACAGACAATTTGCAGAGAAATATGTTTGCTTTAACGTAACATCCATAAAAAAAGGTTATTTTAGATCTAAAACAGGACCACATGTGAGAAATGGGGGGGGGTCACAGAGATTACTTACAGTGATATTATTTCAAGATAATAATTTATTCTGCGTGCGTTGTTCGGGTGCAGGGGGAGGCTCTACGGACAGGAAAACATATTTAGACACAACTAAACAAAATCATGTATTCAGCCACAGAAACCCAAGGGCCCCACACGCCTTCCAAATTGTGAGCAGACACTCGTCCTCCGTCAATAACCTTCCCAGACCTGAACTCTGTGCTAGTCCCTCCTGCACGGCCGCATCCCAGTCCTTTACTTTACTTCAATATTGTTGTTATCTCCTGTATTGGGTATTTACTGGGTATCCGTGCTTCAAATGAAAAAAAAAATGTTGGTGCTTCTCAGAGGTGTGTTTCTTATAATTTATTGCAAAAGCTTTAACAAATTACCTCTAGCCTGGTGTCTGGGTTACACAGTAGAGAACCCACTGGATGAAGTGAACCCTACCCTTCCTGCCTGAGCCTCCTAACACTTACTCCGTACCTGTGAAATACCTCAGCGCTTAAACAATAAATGTACGAGCATTCTGTGCATTTAATCCCACCTGTGCCTTTTTCCTTGGCATCTTAAACCCCAGTGTTGGCCCCATGTTCAGTTTCAATCCTGGGCTCTCCATTGGCTCATTGTGTGATCGCTGTGAGGTTATGCTATCCTCCTCAAACTCTGTACCAGTTGGATTCAAGGTGAGGCGTCTGTAAAAAGTGGCCCCTGTACACATGCCAGTGCCACAGAGCCTCTCCGAGGCCCCTTTTTGCCTCATGGGGATGCCATCCAAGGCGTTTGGGCACTTTTGTTGCTTTCCATTCCTTCTTTCCCTTTGTCGACAACCCATGTGTCCTCCGTACAAACCGGAATACAGACCACTCTATAAGCATTAGGTGCTGTTGAGTGCAGAGTGCTGTGTGCTGTTGAGTGAAGAGTGCTGTGTGCTGTTGAGTGAAGAGTGCTGTGTGCTGTTGAGTGAAGAGTGCTGTGTGCTGTTGAGTGAAGAGTGCTGTGTGCTGTTGAGTGAAGAGTGCTGTGTGCTGTTGAGTGCAGAGTGCTGTGTGCTGTTGAGTGCAGAGTGCTGTGTGCTGTTGAGTGCAGAGTGCTGTGTGCTGTTGAGTGCAGAGTGCTGTGTGCTGTTGAGTGCAGAGTGCTGTGTGCTGTTGAGTGCAGAGTGCTGTGTGCTGTTGAGTGCAGAGTGCTGTGTGCTGTTGAGTGCAGAGTGCTGTGTGCTGTTGAGTGCAGAGTGCTGTGTGCTGTTGAGTGCAGAGTGCTGTGTGCTGTTGAGTGCAGAGTGCTGTGTGCTGTTGAGTGCAGAGTGCTGTGTGCTGTTGAGTGCAGAGTGCTGTGTGCTGTTGAGTGCAGAGTGCTGTGTGCTGTTGAGTGCAGAGTGCTGTGTGCTGTTGAGTGCAGAGTGCTGTGTGCTGTTGAGTGCTGTGTGCTGTTGAGTGCTGTGTGCTGTTGAGTGCAGAGTGCTGTTGAGTGCAGAGTGCTGTTGAGTGCAGAGTGCTGTTGAGTGCAGAGTGCTGTTGAGTGCAGAGTGCTGTTGAGTGCAGAGTGCTGTTGAGTGCAGAGTGCTGTTGAGTGCAGAGTGCTGTTGAGTGCAGAGTGCTGTTGAGTGCAGAGTGCTGTTGAGTGCAGAGTGCTGTTGAGTGCAGAGTGCTGTTGAGTGCAGAGTGCTGTTGAGTGCAGAGTGCTGTTGAGTGCAGAGTGCTGTTGAGTGCAGAGTGCTGTTGAGGGCAGAGTGCTGTTGAGGGCAGAGTGCTGTTGAGGGCAGAGTGCTGTTGAGGGCAGAGTGCTGTTGAGGGCAGAGTGCTGTTGAGGGCAGAGTGCTGTTGAGGGCAGAGTGCTGTTGAGGGCAGAGTGCTGTTGAGGGCAGAGTGCTGTTGAGGGCAGAGTGCTGTTGAGGGCAGAGTGCTGTTGAGGGCAGAGTGCTGTTGAGGGCAGAGTGCTGTTGAGGGCAGAGTGCTGTTGAGGGCAGAGTGCTGTTGAGGGCAGAGTGCTGTTGAGGGCAGAGTGCTGTTGAGGGCAGAGTGCTGTTGAGGGCAGAGTGCTGTTGAGGGCAGAGTGCTGTTGAGGGCAGAGTGCTGTTGAGGGCAGAGTGCTGTTGAGGGCAGAGTGCTGTTGAGGGCAGAGTGCTGTTGAGGGCAGAGTGCTGTTGAGGGCAGAGTGCTGTTGAGGGCAGAGTGCTGTTGAGGGCAGAGTGCTGTTGAGGGCAGAGTGCTGTTGAGGGCAGAGTGCTGTTGAGGGCAGAGTGCTGTTGAGGGCAGAGTGCTGTTGAGGGCAGAGTGCTGTGTGCTGTTGAGGGCAGAGTGCAGAGTGACTGTTCCAGAGAGAGCAGGGTATGCTTGTGCGCTTACACGGTGCACTGACACACAGGAGCTAAAACAAAGAACAGCTGAACGCGTGTCTTGGGAGCTTCATTGAGGCAGCCTGCCCTCTGTGAGGGGAGCAGGAAGGAGGGGACGCCTCAACCAATCAAGCGCAACTACTCACAACCTATTGTGCGATTAAACACAGGCCAAAGGGCAGAGCTAGGTCTTTTCGCATTACGTACGGTGAGCAGTGTGTGAGTGTGTAGTGTGAGCAGTGTATGAGCGTGCAGGGTGAGTAGTGTGTGAGCGTGCAGGGTGAACATTGTGTGAGTGCAGAGTGCTGTTGAGGGCAGAGTGCTGTTGAGGGCAGAGTGCTGTTGAGGGCAGAGTGCTGTTGAGGGCAGAGTGCTGTTGAGGGCAGAGTGCTGTTGAGGGCAGAGTGCTGTGTGCTGTGTGCAGAGTGACTGTTCCAGAGAGAGCAGGGTATGCTTGTGCGCTTACACGGTGCACTGACACACAGGAGCTAAAACAAAGAACAGCTGAACACGTGTCTTGGGAGCTTCATTGAGGCAGCCGGCCCTCTGTGAGGGAAGCAGCAAGGAGGGGACGCCTCAACCAATCAAGCGCAACTACTCACAACCTACTGTACGATTAAAGCACAGGCCAAAGGGCAGAGCTAGGTCTTTTCGCATTACGTAGGGTGAGCAGTGTGTGAGTGTGTAGTGTGAGCAGTGTATGAGCGTGCAGGGTGAGCAGTGTGTGAGTATGCAGGGTTAACAGTGTGTGAGCGTGCAGGGTGAACATTGTGTGAGTGCAGAGTGCTGTTGAGGGCAGAGTGCAGAGTGCTGTTGAGGGCAGAGTGCTGTTGAGTGCAGAGTGCTGCGTGCTGTTGAGTGCAGAGTGCTGCGTGCTGTTGAGGGCAGAGTGTTGTGTGCTGTTGAGTGCATGCTGTTGAGGGCAGAGTGCTGTTGAGGGCAGAGTGATGTGTGCTATTGAGGGCAGAGTGCTGTGTGCTGTTGAGTGCAGAGTGCAGAGTGCTGTGTGCTGTTGAGTGCAGAGTGCTGTGTGCTGTTGAGTGCAGAGTGCTGTGTGCTGTTGAGTGCAGAGTGCTGTGTGCTGTTGAGTGCTGTGTGCTGTTGAGTGCTGTGTGCTGTTGAGTGCTGTGTGCTGTTGAGTGCTGTGTGCTGTTGAGTGCTGTGTGCTGTTGAGTGCTGTGTGCTGTTGAGTGCTGTGTGCTGTTGAGTGCTGTGTGCTGTTGAGTGCTGTGTGCTGTTGAGTGCTGTGTGCTGTTGAGTGCTGTGTGCTGTTGAGTGCTGTGTGCTGTTGAGTGCTGTGTGCTGTTGAGTGCTGTGTGCTGTTGAGTGCTGTGTGCTGTTGAGTGCTGTGTGCTGTTGAGTGCTGTGTGCTGTTGAGTGCTGTGTGCTGTTGAGTGCTGTGTGCTGTTGAGTGCTGTGTGCTGTTGAGTGCTGTGTGCTGTTGAGTGCTGTGTGCTGTTGAGTGCTGTGTGCTGTTGAGTGCTGTGTGCTGTTGAGTGCTGTGTGCTGTTGAGTGCTGTGTGCTGTTGAGTGCTGTGTGCTGTTGAGTGCTGTGTGCTGTTGAGTGCTGTGTGCTGTTGAGTGCTGTGTGCTGTTGAGGGCAGAGTGCTGTGTGCTGTTGAGGGCAGAGTGCTGTGTGCTGTTGAGGGCAGAGTGCTGTGTGCTGTTGAGGGCAGAGTGCTGTGTGCTGTTGAGGGCAGAGTGCTGTTGAGGGCAGAGTGCTGTTGAGGGCAGAGTGTTGAGGGCAGAGTGACTGTTCCAGAGAGAGCAGGGTATGCTTGTGCGCTTACACGGTGCACTGACACACAGGAGCTCAAACAAAGAACAGCTGAGCACGTGTCTTGGGAGCTTCATTGAGGCAGCCGGCCCTTTGTGAGGGGAGCAGCAAGGAGGGGACGCCTCAACCAATCAAGCGCAACTACTCACAACCTACTGTACGATTAAAGCACAGGCCAAAGGGCAGAGCTAGGTCTTTTCGCATTACGTAGGGTGAGCAGTGTGTGAGTGTGTCGTGTGAGCAGTGTATGAGCGTGCAGGGTGAGCAGTGTGTGAGTATGCAGGGTTAACAGTGTGTAAGCGTGCAGGGTGAACATTGTGTGAGTGCAGAGTGCTGTTGAGGGCAGAGTGCAGAGTGCTGTTGAGGGCAGAGTGCAGAGTGCTGTTGAGGGCAGAGTGCAGAGTGCTGTTGAGGGCAGAGTGCAGAGTGCTGTTGAGGGCAGAGTGCTGTTGAGGGCAGAGTGCAGAGTGCTGTTGAGGGCAGAGTGCAGAGTGCTGTTGAGGGCAGAGTGCAGAGTGCTGTTGAGGGCAGAGTGCAGAGTGCTGTTGAGGGCAGAGTGCAGAGTGCTGTTGAGGGCAGAGTGCAGAGTGCTGTTGAGGGCAGAGTGCAGAGTGCTGTTGAGGGCAGAGTGCAGAGTGCTGTTGAGGGCAGAGTGCAGAGTGCTGTTGAGGGCAGAGGGCAGAGTGCAGAGTGCTGTTGAGGGCAGAGGGCAGAGTGCCGTGTGCTGTTGAGGGCAGAGTGCCGTGTGCTGTTGAGGGCAGAGTGCTGTGTGCTGTTGAGGGCAGAGTGCTGTGTGCTGTTGAGGGCAGAGTGCTGTGTGCTGTTGAGGGCAGAGTGCAGTTGAGGGCAGAGTGCAGTTGAGGGCAGAGTGCTGTTGAGGGCAGAGTGTGTGTGTGTGTAGTGTGAGCAGTGTATGAGCGTGCAGGGTGAGCAGTGTGTGAGCGTGCAGGGTTAACAGTGTGTGAGTGTGAGCAGTGTGTGAGTGTGTAGGGTGACAGTGTGTGAGCGTGCAGGGTGAGCAGTGTGTGTGTGAGCAGTGTGTGAGTGTGTAGGGTGAGCAGTGTGTGAGTGTGTAGGGTGACAGTGTGTGAGTGTGCAGGGTGAGCAGTGTGTGAGTGTGCAGGGTGAGCAGTGTGAGAGTGTGCAGGGTGAGCAGTGTGTGTGTGTGTAGGATGAACAGTGTGTGTGTGCAGGGTGAACAGTGTGTGTATGCAGGGTGAACAGTGTGTTTGCAGGGTGAACAGTGTGTGTTTGCAGGGTGAACAGTGTGTGTTTGCAGGGTGAACAGTGTGTGAGTGTGCAGGGTGAACAGTGTGTGAGTGTGCAGGGTGAACAGTGTGTGAGTGTGTAGGGTGAACAATTCCAAACCACATAATTCCACTACACACCACATGCATACACTCCATAACACATGGCTAAAAGACATTGCCATTTACAATGCCATTAGCTCTAACTCAAATAAATCCGAGACCTATTGCATTTCCAATGCTTGTTGAAAAATGCTAGCTGCCGAAGCCAAACCAAATGGGAGCCTAAGGTACTTGAAAGCGCCAAACTGCATAATAAAAATTAATAATTCTTGAGACTTAAGAGATAAAGGAATTTGGTGATAGGCAGACCTAAGGTCCAGGAGGGAGAAGAATTTAGCCCCACCCAGATTAGCCAGTAGATCATGAATTTTAGGTAGCGGATGGCAATCCACAATGATATTATTATTCAATGAGCGTAAATCCGCACACAATCTCACCTCCCCAGATTTTTTGCGAACTAAAACTATGGGGGAGACCCATTCAGATGAATCACAAGGTGCAATGATTCCCTCGTCACATACATTTTTCAAAACCTTCTTCAGTTCATCTCAATGGAGTAGATTGAACGGCTCTGGTTGTGGGTGTATATTCTTTACCACAATAAACCTACGTTTGTACTACAATCAAGACTCTGGTATTTATTTTACACCTGTTTGACAATCTGCACTGTATAAAGCAGGGGTCTCCAACCTTTTCTGTAGTGAGAGCTAATTCTGCTCAAGGAAAGTCCTGCTGAGCTACCACCATATTTTATAACTATCAAATGCTGATGATATGTATTAACATTACACTATGACCACCCTAAGCACAAATACCATTTGTAGCCACCCAAAAAATTCCAGGTGAAGTTATCAGCAGAATGCTAAGAAAACGTTTATCAATCTTAAATGCTTGTAATCAAGTAAAATTAAAATCATCATACGCAGTGCCACAAACTGTATTACCATAGCAGTAAGTCTCCCCAACTCAGATTTAAAGTGGATAAACATCTTTCATGTGGCAGACCCATAGACCAACGCTGCAGCTTCCACATGCCTCAACATCCTCCACATACTCAGCAAGACCTTCAAATGGACCCACCCCCAGAATCATGGAAGACCGTCACCCATGCACTCATCACCAGCAGGCTGGACTACGGGAACGCCCTCTAAGCCGCAATCAACAAATCTCTACTCCACAAACTTCAGACTGTCCAGAACGCCGCAGCCAGACTCATCCTCAGCATCCCTCGACAAGATCTGCACCTTTAAGCCCTCTAATCACCTCACAGACCCTCTACCTGCTAATGCTGTAAAAGACTTCATCCCCTTGCTCCTCCCTCTCTGGACCAAAATCATCAACAGCTCCCTGCAACAAGGCCTCATACCGGACTCCCTCAAGGTGGGGCAAGTCACGCCTATACTCAAGAAACCTACAGCTGATCCGTCTGACCTAAACAATTACCGGCCCATCACCAATATCCCCACCCTGGCCAAACTGCTGGAAAAATGTGTCCAACTACAACTAACTAAACACATTGACCAATTTGACCTCCTCAACCCTCATCAATCAGGCTTCCGAGCGAAACATAGCACAGAAACAGCTATGACACACATAATTGATGACGCCCTCCAAATTCTTGACCGCAATGAGTCCTGCCTCCTCATCCTTCTTGACCTCTCGTCAGCATTTGACACGGTCAAACATGAGAACTTGCTGGAGCTGCTAAGCACTAGAATGGGTCTATCGGGAACTGTTCTCAAATGGTTTTCGTCCTTCCTTCACAATCGATCACAGAAGTTCAAGATCGACAATGTGCTATCCACACCTGTGCCTGCAGATCTAGGCGTCCCACAAGGATCCTCCCTCTCCCCCACACTGTTCAACCTCGTCATGGAACCGCTCGCCACCTTGCTCCAAGCTTCCAATGTCCAATTCCATATGTACGCCGACGACACACAACTCTACCTAAAGCTACAATCTCCGGAAGATATCAAACATCTGAACTCCACGCTTATTAACACTCAATCTTGGCTGGCAGATAATCACCTCAAACTAAATGCTCTGAAAACCGAGTTCCTACTCATCTCACCCCGACGAAAACTTCCACCACCCAAACATGGCTCAATAATCTAACAGCACTCAATGTCCAACCTACCATAGTGGATTCGGCGAAATCCCTAGGCATCACACTCGACGCCAAGCCCGACATGCAGCAGCACGTTAGCAAAGCCACAAAAGCAGCTAATTTCCAAATCAACACATTGAGGAAAATTAAACCTTTCCTCCCTGCCGAAGACTTCCAAACTGCTGTACAAGCTCTAGTCATCCCTCGAATAGACTACGGAATTGTGGCCCTCAGCGGACTCCCGCTATCCACAACAGCACCCTTAAGAGCCTCCCTGAACGCTGCCGCGAGACTCATTACTGGCTCAAGAAAATATTCGCATATATCCCCAGACTTAAAGTCTCTAAAATGGCTGCCTTTTGAAGCCAGAATACAGCTAAAAATTGCGGTTATGACACACGCGGCCGTGCACCACAATGCACCCAACTACCTCGCTCAAAAGTTGTCTATCTCAGGAGGTTCGAGGTCCACTAGAAGCACAAAAAACCTACTCCTGAAACCTCGTAGATTCCGGAAAGAGAAAACATACAAGCGCTCCTTCTCTGGAATGGCACCCAGGATTTGGAACGCGCTCCCGCCTGAAACTAGGCTGATCTCCTCCACTGCACTCTTCAAGAAAGAGGTGAAAAGCATCCTCCTGAACATGATTGGTGCTGGATCAGAGACTCTGCATTGCTCTGTATCACTGCTCACCTTGTCCTCTGGCACTATACTTCTAACCTGATGTTGTCACTACCAATATATGTTACACGTTGATTCACTCTCCAGATGCCCTTACTCAGTGGTCTCGCTACACTAAGACTTTGGTATAAGCCGTCCACACACCCAAGGTACACATGAACACCCCTGTAGTGGGATCAATGACTTGTGCCATCTTATATTACTTGTTTACCTGATTGTATTGTGATATGTTTAATCTATGTCACTATTACCCCACCATGTTAGTGACTACTATATTGCTCCCATTGTCTCTGTTCACTCCTACTGCCCCCTCCCTGTCTTTGTGAAGCGCTCTGATATCCGTAAGGATCTGGTTCGCGCTATATAAAACTCTGAATAAATAAATAAGACCACATTACCCAGCATAAACGGGTACTCCACTTGCTCCCTGTCGAAAAAAGAGTGACCTTCAAGCTGCTCACACACACCTATAAAGCCCTCCACAATACCAGACCCGAATACCTTAATCTCCTTCTCCACCCCCCAAAGAAACCTCCGCTGAACAGGCCT
Source organism: Lissotriton helveticus (assembly GCF_964261635.1). NCBI lineage: Eukaryota > Metazoa > Chordata > Amphibia > Caudata > Salamandridae > Lissotriton > Lissotriton helveticus. Next base: position 301,962,125 of record NC_136073.1, on the reverse strand, counting down.
TAGCGGAAATCCTCTACATCCCCAGAACCAGACAGGAGGCACACCCTTCTCCTACATCATGGCCAAGACCTGGAATTAACTCCTCCTCAGCATCATATGAAGCCCCACACTGAAAGCATTCAGGAAGAGCCATAAGACATGGCTTTTTGAATGACCAAAGCTGCACAACCCCCCCCCCGCCCCCACACACACTCCCACAGCGCCTGGAGACCCTCATAGGTGAGTAGTGCGCTCTATACATCCCTGATTGATTGGCCACCACACTGTGTGTTTGAGTGGTATCAACAGGCCCTGCCATTAGTTTGGCTGTTTGTAACTCTTAAGGGTAGTGAAATAAGCAGTGCTGCCTTCTTTAATATACACAGAATCTCTGAGATTGGCTTGGTTTGGCTTCACCTCTGAGAGCTACTTTGAAGGTGCAGCACCTAAGTGAGGGGCAAGGGATGGGTTTTGGGGAATATCCAGGTTTGTTAGTGTTGCCTTAATTACATTTTGCTTTTCGTTGCATCTACAAGAAAATTAGGGGTAGACTTATAAGAATAACCGTTTCATTTGGAAGATTGCCAATGTGTAAATCCCGGAAATGGTGTGTTTGTGCTTTGTTGCACATTTATTTTTCTATTCCAATTGTTTATAATTGAAGCAGCTTTCTTTCAAAATTGGGTGATTTAGTTTAACAAAACCAAGGATTGAGCAAATTAATGAATAACTGAAGAAGAAAGTGAGTATATAGGGTCTGTATAGTGTCAGTGGATTTCCCTATACACTGCTGAGTGAGGTAAAGTGGCCACTGTTGACCCATTTTTTTTCTCACATGCCACTTATTTCCACTACACATCTTCACACCACACAATTCCAATCCAACACATCTCTCCCTTCCACTTCCAACAACCCTGTCAACTCTCCCTCAAACCCACTGCCTCTCATCTCCCTCACACTGCCACTACCACCTCTCGTATCCCAATCCACTGCCTCCTCTCATCCCTCCCTCACACTTCTACCTCCTCTCTATACTGCCTGATCACACATACCAAGCACATTTTCTTTCCTGTTCCTTTTCAAGGTTTCTGTCCCTAAAACCCACACTCTCATCCTCTTCTTAGGGTATCTTCTGGTACACAGATCCTCCCTCTTTATCTGTATGTGGCCTTCTCTCTTTCTCACACACTTTCATCTCCTCTGTCTCAAGTTCATTCACCACTACCTGCACATACTACCTGTCCCTCTCACAGTCTATCTATTCTGTGCAGCTCTCACCCATATCTATTCACCATACTACACAATTCCATTAAACAAATATACTCCACACAACAAAATTCAACCCGACACAATTCCACAACTGTCAATTCCAATACAACCCACATTATTCCACTCCATACCACATACATCCACTACACTCCAAACCAAAAACATATAGGTAAAAGACATTGTCGTTTACAACACCAATAACTAACTCTTGCAAATGCAAGACCTATTGCAAATGCTTGTAAATCTGTGGTGAAAAGATTTTTATAGGATCAAATTGGAGCACTTTACTCTGTGATTTGCTGATGGTAAATATTTTTCCTGTAACCCAATTGCCAAACACTGTTTATGCCCCATATAGTTTTATCAATTAAACTACATGTTGGTGGGAACGTTTTGTGCCCATTTCAATGGAAAATGTGCTATCAGTAAATGGCAGTACATTACCACATCATGCTTTAGTAAGATATTTATGGAAAGTGAGTTCTATGAAAGGGAGCTCTAGGAGCAGCTTGCGGTACTACACTGAGACAGACCATGCTGGTTCCTGGCTCACTACGCAGGCATTGGTAATGCACTAGGTCTTGCATTACTGAAAGTATGAGGTATTGGCGTTGTATTATTAATTGGAACGCCAGTAATGCGAGACCTATTGCATTGCAAAGGCTTGTTTCAATGGGGCACAGGGTCAAGACTGATCTGCATATGGCTAGGTTCAAACTGGAATGGCATGGTGAGCAAAAAACTATGGATTTAGGCCCAGATCTCTGTACTGGGGTGAATGTATGACATTGTTCTGCATTCTGTCCAACTGTTTTTGCGTATGGAGTAGCTGGGTGTGGAGAATTGCTTGAAACAATGGTTCCCTTGGAGCACACGCCATTAAGATAGCTCAGTGATCTGCGCACATGCTGCAGAAACCTGTGTTTCGAACTCACTGGTCACCCGCTCGAACCCCAGCAGGCCTGGCTGAGGAGTTCATTCTTCCTAGGTCTATCGCTGTGAAGTTTGAACACTTGTTATTCAGAGTGCCAAGAGGCCGTTCACTTTACTGTTGTGTGCCTTTGGAAAGGCCAGTAAAGTGCCTTCTCTAACACTGAGTTAGTCTGAATGATTGATTCCTCTAAGGAGAAGTTGTAGTTCTGATCCTCCATATACACCGCTGTTGCATTCTGGAAGTTGTAGTTAGTGCTTCGAAAATGAAGGACTTGCATTGCAATTTTGGGGGTGATAGAACTGCAGATCTGGGCCTGGCAGGGCGCGTATGCCTAAGTCATATCATGGTGGCTTTTGCCCAGAGTGTGCATTTCTTCAATCCTCAAAAAGCGCAGATGGCGCCTCGGAGACGGGGTTTGCTGGGGTTCGTCGGATGACGGATGGGTATCAGAGGCGGTAATGAGTTATGATAAAAATAAGCCTGTGTCTGGTGTGCGACGTATTCTTACTCCGCTGCGACGTATTCTTACTCCGCTGTCGCCAGAGTAAAGCCTCGATGTATAGCTCCGATTTGTGATTGTGGAATACAATATTTTCCAGCTATCGCGACAAGAGTTTTAGATTCTATTAAGGAGGCGAGGATTATACTTACTCAATTTCTTTACTGCAAACACAGCAGCCAATGAAAATAAAACTGCACATTGTAAAAACATCAATACCCATGAGGCTTTGATCCACGCCTCCATTATCACAGCCAATCACTGCATCCTAAGGTATACAAAGTAGAGAGGCACCAAACTGGCTTCCTCTTTCTTTGCACGAACTCAGTCCATAAGAATGAACCAAAAACCAAAGTCTTAAACTCTTAGCGGAGAGATGAACAGTTCCTTTACGAATTCTCAACGGAGAATAATCCACAGCATGTGAAGTCATCTACTTCAGTCATGAGGGCGATGTATCTGGATCAGGAGTGACCATTCAATTCTTGTTGGAATCATTTCCTAAAACAGAAACGAGGCTGGGAAAGGGAACCCACAACTTCACTTCTCAAAGGGTGGGCACAAAACAGTGTTATGAATATAACTTTCAACAACTTAACAGTTGAATAAACTGTCCCCACTGGTGGGATAATCCTCGCCTCCGCGTACTTAAAAGAATCTAAAATTCTTGTTGTTCTTCATAACATTTCAGGCATTGTAATGCACACAACTTGTTATTATGAGGGAAAGAAGGATACACCACTGAACGTGACGAAATCTTTATCCGTCTCGTGATCACAAAAGAGACACCCTGTGGAGAAAACATCCTACCAGCCAGGTCTAAGGCTCGAACATAGGACACTCTCCGGCAGGAAATGAGGCATAGCAACATGGTAAGTTTGACAGAAAGTTGCTTTAGAGACTGATCAGCGTTATCTGGCCAGGATTCCAGAAGGGAAAGAACCTTGGAGAAATCCCATAAAGTCGAATACCTGGGACGAGGAGGATTAGCCACTGGAACACCCTTAAGTAATTTACAAACCAGAGGATGCATCCCCACGGGTTTACCATCAACATGATTGTGACCTGCAGAAATAGCAGACCTGAAATTATTAACTGATCTGTAAGCAAGGCCTGACTCTACACATTCAGACAGGAAGTTCAAAATCCCAGTCACATCTGATCCAACGGTATCCACCTGCCGTTTAAGGCACCAACCCATCCATCTCTTCCAGGAAGCTGAATATCGCTTTCGGGTGGAAGGAGCCCAAGCCTGTTGCATAAAGTTTGCAGCGCCTGTGAAAGGCCTGCAATGCTCTCATGTCTCCTGAGAGCGTCCACACCATCAGCGTTAGCTGATTCTGCAGGACCAGTGGGTGACCAGCTCCCACTGGGTCCTGGAGAAGTCGGGAACACCGGAAGTTGGAACGGAAGATCCACAGATAACTCCAATAGTGTGGGAAACCACGACTGAGTCTTCCACAACGGTGTCACCAACACTAATGAAGCTCTCTGTCGACGGACAAAGGCTGCCACCCTCGGGATCAGAGCAAACTGAGGTAAGGCAATGTTCCTCTGATGCCTCCAATGGTGAAGGAACGCGTCCGTTCCCATTGCCATCGGATTCGGTCTTCAATTGAAGAACAGGTGAAGTTGGGCATTGAGGCGCGAGGCAAACAGGTCTATCTGGCATGGGTCTCGCATATCCATGATCTAAGCAAAAAGAGAGGGGTGAAGCTTCCAGTCGCCAAAATCTGAGGAATCTGGAGTTCCAGTCCGCTACTTGATTGAGCTTCCCCAGAAGGTATTCTGCCACAACGGAGATCTTATGATCCAGGCATAAATGTCAGAATTCCTTCACTATGTTGACTAGCATACAGGATCTCGTCCCCCCTAGTTGATTGATATATCTCACCGCTGAGACACTGTCCATTCGAAGAAGGATGCAACAATTGCTCTTCAGGGGTGAGATAGATCTGATGGCAAAGGACCCTGCCAGCAACTCTAGGCAATTTATGTGCAACTTTAGTTCGTCTTCTCCACATCGAGTGCCCCATCCCCATTGGCTGGCGTAGGATTCGACAACCACGTCCGGGGCAATGCCGAAGATTGCTCGCCCATTCCAGGCAGTCATGTGCTCCAACCACCAATGAAGCTCCTCTTGAACTTTCAGGGATAAGGGTATGTGATGGTCATAGTGGAACTTCTTTTGAATGTAAAAGATCTTGAGTCTTTGAAGGGCCCTGTAATGCAAGGGACCCGGAAATATGGCTTGGATCGACGAGACAAGAAGCCCCACAATTCTTGCCAGAACTCTCCGGGAAATCATTTGTTTGGACATAGTGCATCTGATCTCCCTCTTTATGGACCTGATTTTGCTGACTGGAAGGAGGAGTTGGGCAGAGATAGTTTCTGGGATTCCTGATAAGACTCAATCTGTTGGCTCAGTACCATCAATGACTTCTTGGTGTGGATGAGACCACCCAGATTCTGTAACCGGGACATCGTCCACTCCAAGTGTGTGAGAAGATTCCGGTCCTGCGCCAGAATTAACATTTTATTTATTTATTTAGTGTTTTCTATAGCGCGAACGCCCAATGTAGGGTATCAGAACGCTTTACAGTAGTGTTTCAGCAAAACAAGTACATTAGTGGATAAAACCAGAACATTAGAGGACAAAACCAGTCATTACTGTTCCACACTTCAGAATAGCATATAAACATATATCCAGTTAGTAGTTAAATGACCAAGGCACCGCTAAATAACAAGATAAACTTTGTACCAAACCACGGATAGCGGAGCAATGAATGCAAGTGAGCAGTTTATAGACAAGCAGTCGTCCAATCAGTCTTATGGGAGAAATTTGCTCATATAGTATGATTTTGCTTCCTTTTTGAAGGTTGCTATGGATGTGATTCTTCTGAGGTTTGGTGGGAGTGCATTCCAAATTCTCGGTGCAGCTCCTGAGAATGCTCGGTCATAAGTCTTTTTCTTGCGGAAGCGAGCCGGTTTCAGAAGTAAGTCTGTTTTGCTTCTGGAGGGTCGGTTCACTCCGGAAAGAGTAAGTTTCTGAGCCAGGTAACCTGGAGTTTTGTGATGGATTGCATTATGGGTGATGCATGCCAACTTGAATTGAATTCTTGCTTCGAAAGGCAGCCAGTAGCATTTTCAGGTGAGGGGAGATATGGTCGAATTTTTTGGATCCCACAATCAGCCTTGTGGCTGCATTAAGACAGGCTTTCAAAGGGGCTGTTGTGATTTTGGGGAGCCCAGCCAGGGTAGTGCATCCGTATTCGATCCTTGAGATGACCATAGCTTGAACTGCAGTTTTAAGGTCTGTTTAAATTTAACTGGGCGTTTTTTTGCTATTGTATTGATATGTGCTGACATGCTCAGGGTTTTATCTAGAGTAATTCCCAGTGATTTGGTAGAGTCGACAATCTTTAGAGAACAATTTAGAGCAGTGATAAGGTTGACCCATTCCGCTGTCTTTAATTTGCTTTTCTGCGGTGAAATCAGTAGGAATTTGGTTTTCTGAGGGTTTAGTTTCAGGTGATTCTTGGTTAGCCATTGGAGGGTTCTTGATAGTGCATGGTTCATTGTCTTTATCTCTTCTGTTGATACAACCTTGATGTACAACGGAGTGTCATCTGCATACATGTGGAAAGCAATATTTGCTATTTGTAATATTTCCGTGAGTGGTTCAACGTATAGATTGAATAGCGCTGGCGAAAGCATTGATCCTTGAGGAACTCAGATTGTATTATTGGTTGGGCCAGAAAGGGTTTGGTTAACAATGAATTTTTGGGATCTGTTCTCAAGAAAGGAGCTGAACCAATTGAGGACTGTACCCTCTAGGCCCATTCTGTTTTCCAACCGAATTAGAATTTTGGCATAGTTCACTGTGTCGAACGCAGACGACAGGTCCAGTAAGATTAAGAGGCAGGTTTCATTGTGGTCAAGAGCCAGCAATGCGTCATCTACGATGTGCAAAATTGCAGTTTCTGTGCTATGGTTTGGACGGAAGCCCGATTGGCAAACATTTAGCAGATTGAATTCGGAAATGTGTAGACTCAATTGTTGTTGGACACATTTTTCCAGTACTTTGGCTAACATGGGAATGTTAGTTACAGGTCTGAAATTGTTTGGAACCGAGGGGTTCTCTGTTTGGTTTTTTAACAGAGGAGTGACTTGTCCTGTTTTAAGGCAGGCCGGGATTTGTCCTTGTGACAGTGAGGCATTTATGATCTTAGTCCAAACTGGGATTAACAGGTGGTTAAATGTGGACCAACCCTTTGCTGGAAGGGGATCGTTATACAGGGCTCGACGAATCATAAAAAATGCTCTAGACCTGCAGGTCTAGTAAACTACAAAATCTCCTCGACCTAACTTAAATGAACTTGACCTCAAACTCTGAAAACTGAGCAAATGTGACAAGTTAACAAGATTTAAAAGCATTTTTATTGTTCATTTACTTTGTGAGCAATAAAGATGCCTTTAAATCTTCCTATCTTGTCACATTTCCTCTGCTTTCAGAGGCAGAGGTCAAGTGTCAAGTTTGTATTCCTACTCGCAAGAAAGGGCGAGTAGGACCTAAAAATAGCTCGTCCTTAATCAATCTCACTCGCAAATGCGAGCGGTCGAGTGAATTTGTCGAGCCCTGGTTATAGTGGTTGTTGGGTTTAGTGGTCGACATGATCTTTGAAATGTCTAATTCACCGACCGCTTTAAAACCTGACCATCTTGCATTGTTTTTGGGTTTCGTTAATTCTTGTTGAACCAATTATTCATCATCCATATCCTTCCTACTTTCCATGTCTTTGGCTGCTTTTTAGGTTTCGCCTGTCGAAAGCTGCGCCCCGCGCAGCTTTTCGGCGCAGGTGAAATCTTATGTGTACAGTATGTGTGTGGTGTTCCGCCCTCTCTTTCCATTGGCTAGCTCCATAAATGGAGGCTAGCCATTGGAAGAGACATCTGCTAGTCATTCTGCGAGCAGATTCGTGGGCGTTCCGGCGATTTTTAGGCTTTTCGCTACGTCATGCGGCTGTGGACGTGTACTTTTTTTTTAAAAAAATTTTTTACGTGGATGTTTTTACTCATTGCTAAAATCGTCCTGGTCCCGTATGGTTGTATCCCGCTGTCCGTTCCCCCTCCCGCTGTCCGTGTCTTTGTGTATCCCGCTGTCCGTGTCTTTGTGTATCCCGCTGTCCGCCCCTCCCCCTTAAGCCCGTGTAAAGCATCCGTGTAAAGAACGTAAATCGAAGTTGTTACACGCATTGTTAAGATAGGGAGACCTGCTTGCGTGTTATGCCCTGGTGAAGCCCGTCTTCCCGTTTCCAAGCAGCTCGCTAGCCCAGGGCTCCTTGAAGCAGCAGTCTGCCAAGTCCGTTGATATTTACAGTGGAGTGAGTATGTGTGGCTGTTGTATACGAACGAGCAATGGTAAGCGAAGCACACACACCACACACAAACCGGAGAAACCGGTTCCCCCGTGTGTGAAAGTTAGACGGGAGGGCGCCTACGAATATTTCTTCATAGCTGTTGCCAGACTGAGACCCACGGTTTGCACAAGTGCTTTGTTTAATAGTCACATCTTAACTTGAACTAATATCAGAAGGTGCCACCTCGGTGCCAGGCTGTGGTGAGTGGAAAGGGCAGTGCCGGGAGGCTGGCATTCCAGGCTGTCCACACGGAGCTGGAATGGCGCAGACATGTCGAGGCTTGCAGGGCAGCTTCCCGCTGCAAAGCCCGGCGCCGCTTGTAACGTGTGCTCTTGTGTAAGACCTTAGGTATTTTTGCAGTGTGTGTTATAATTGGATTGATCAGGGCTCCCGTGTCTCCGGGCATTTACACATTTACAGAGCTGTCTCCAGAAGTGAGTGGCGGGTGCTTTTCGCTGCATGACCTGCTCGTCATGGTATGGCAGCGGCCTTGAGTTTATTTTCACTTTTAACAGGAAAACCCCCCTTCTCTCCCGTGATGGGTTTATTCTGCATAGATTCCCGTTCTCACCAGCACTTAGTTCCACGCGGCGGGACCGCGGGTGTTTTGAGCAGGGCGTTTAGACCCATCAGCTCCACTGGAGCCGGCTTGCATCTCGTCTCCCCGACGATCCTTCAGGAGGTACCGCTTATGGGGTCATCGCCGGCTTCCACAGTGTTTTTTGTCTGCTCTTATGCTTTAGATTTTTGTTACTTTTGTGCATGTCATGAATGCTCCACTTTGTTCAGAATTCTTCTTGCTAGTCTGTCCCCACCAGAAATTAGACGCTTCTTTCTTGGTTGCTTAGTGATCTGCTGGGCTTTTTTTGCCCCTTTATATCTGAGGAAGAAACCTGCCGAGTCCGATGGCCATGCTACCCTCCCAGGTAGGCCAGGGATGACCACGGTGCCTTCTTTTTTTTCCTGTCCTCAGATTGTGGCCTGTGGGAATTGGGCCTCTGATGTTGTGAGTTGTATGTCGGGTTGGGTCTTCCAGGCCCTGCTAATTCCCCCAAGGGTGGGCATTCACTTCAACTGAGATACTTTGTGGTGAATCTGCAGTGGTTCAAGGTGGCTCTGGGGGTGTGTGTGTGGCTCTGGGGGTGTGTGTGGTAGTAATTGTTGTCTGCTGAGCTCGTCTGTAGGGTACAATAGGTCTCACATTTGCGAGAGATTAAGCTAATGGCAATGTAAATGACAATGCCATTTATTTATCTGTGTTCAAAACCAACACATAAATACAATTTGTCATTTATAATGCCAATAGCTCTAACTTTTCCAAAGGCGAAACCATTGCATTGTAAATGCTTGTTTTAGTTCCTTCTCCATAGCGTTAGCTTTATCTGCAAAAAGATTGAGAAATCTTCACTATTTAGGCTGTTTATGGAGATGGCTGGTGCTACTTTAGCTGATTTGTTAGATTGTTCTTTAAGTAGATCAAAAAGTTTCCTGGGTCTATTTACTGCATTATCCAGTTCTTTTCTGAAAAATTCTTTTTTTTTAATTTAATGATGCTTTTATTGTAAGCCTTCCTCGATTGTCTCCGAAGGGATAGGTGGGGCGAGGACGGGTGTTGTCGCCATTTGCGTTCTGATAGTCTCATTGATCTTCTTTCTTCATTAAGGGCATCATTGAACCACGGGTTTTTGACTGTCAGTGGACCTTTTCAGTTTTAATGGGGCTATGTCCTCGAATATTTGATATGGATTTGTTATAATGCAGAGTGAGATCATTGACGTCAACCATGCATTTGGGAACTTGCAAATCTAATGTACAGCGTGCGGTTATGTTTTCCATATTGATTCCTCAAGTGTCCCTGATCCATTTTGTTTGGTTTAACCGCTTGTGCAGAAGATTTGATTTTTTTGACTGGAATTTCGAATGTGATTATATGATGATCTGACCAATCACATGGTGTGATTACAATGTTCTCTATCGCTTTCTCTTTAGCTATGCTCCAATCTAAAGTGGATCCTTTAGAGTGGGTGGGGAGAAGACATCCTTGTATTAACGATTGCTCTACCAGGAAGGTTTTAAGGATTGTGATTTGACTATCTATCTGGTCTTCCCAATGAATATTAAAGTCTCCTAAGAAGATCTCATTAGACTGCGGGTTAGAGTTGGTGGTAATGATTTCTATTAGCTGGTCTATGAATTTGGTATTTGTACCTGGGGGGTGGTAGAGTGCATGGAGTTTACAGTTTTGGTTATCAGCTGTTCTAAGGGACATGTCCATATATTCACAAGACTCTAATGCGTCAGCATGAATTTTTGTGATGGAGATGTCTGATCTGTGAATACAAGCGATACCTCCACCCCTACCTTCCTTTCTGTCCTGTGTAATGATGTGGTAGTTCGGTGGGACTAACAGGTCTAAACATGGCGAGGACGAGTCCGATAGCCATGTTTCAGTTAAGATGGTAACGTCTACTTCATGGCTTAGAATGATGTCTGCTATGTCAGCTGCGTGTTTATTTGCTGAGCGACAGTTTAGTAATATACACCGCAGGTGTTCCTGATCATTTATCCTAGCCGAGACACTCAACCGGCTCTAAGGGCACATTCTTAAGGTTGTTGGCATTAAGCCCTCTTACTTTGGACTTAGAGGTTCTGTCCCCATTCGTTGTGATTGTTTGGATGTGATTTTCTCCAGTTTATTATGAACAGTGGGAGAAGGTTCATATGACGATAAAATGGATAAAAGTTCACTATTTGACAGATAGTTGAGTTGAGAGCGTACACGGTAAATTCTGTTCGATACCCCCATGGGGGTGGACCTGTGTTTAATTTGTGTTTCCCTCGAGGTAACCTGAAGGACCTCCATTCTGGCAAGCCATTTTTCTGATCGGCACAGCAGGTTTCTCATCTTTAATAGCGGATAGCATAGCTTTGTAAGTCTTACAGGTTTGCGAGCTGAAATTTATAGCATCCCCGTTTATGTGTTTGGGTCTGGTTATTCCCGCGTCCAATATGTGAGGTATACTAGTAGGTTGTTGTGTGGGTGTTTCTATCGGATGGCAAGTTTTGATTATCTCTGCAGTATCTGTCTGTGTATTTTTAACAATGAGGCGCACCCCCATTTCCCAGAGACTGGAAACAACTGGCTTCAGGAGTTTGGTGAAGAACCACTGGGCCGATGAAAGACCAAAGGGGAGAGTGCGATACCAGTACCACCGCCCTTTCCAAAGAAACTGAAAATGTTTGATGCAAGGGGCAAATTGGCACTGTAAGGTAGGCATCTTTCAAGTCCAGCTGGACCATCCAGTCCTTATCCAGTAGGAGATCTCTCAAAAGATGGATGTCCTCCATCTTGAAATGTCGATAGACTATATAAGGATTGAAATCTCTTAAGTTCAATACTAGGCGTTGACCTCCGCCTTTCTTCTGAACCAAAAAGACGTAGCTGCAAAAGCCTTCGGGGATGAAGGGTCCCTCGGCAATAGCCTGTTTGGCCAAAAGTTCTTCCAGTTCGGAGTCTAAAAAATTTTGTTCTAGAAGGGGGAAAAAAGAAGGCGAGGGGGCAACACCTGACGGGGACAATCCAACAGCTCTATCTGATAACCCTGGACGGTCTGAAGGACCCAAACATCTGAAGTGAGATTTGTCCAACTGACCACAAAATGTAACAACCTGCCCCCTAGGGGGAATCACTGGACACAAAGGACTTACCAGAGGACTGGGAGTCAAAATTATTATATCCACGGTTGACACCCCCGGTTGAAGTGACCTCTGTAGCTGCGCGATCTGGAGGGGTAGAAACCAGCCTGCTCAGGTTCCTGGGTGTAACCTCTGCCACGCCTGAGGGCGTATCCTCTCTGAGGGCTTGGGTTCGAGTAGCGGCCGGTCGAGCGTCCTCTGCCACGCCCGGCCCTACCAGAGACCTGGTGTAGCACTCTCTTCAAAGAAGCTTGAGACTTGTCAAGGGAAGCAAAAGTGCTTATAAAGTTGGCCCTCTGCCAAGGGGCCCGGTTCAGATGAGTCCAATTCCACCAACTATGGATCAATCCTGAGCAAGACGGACTTCCCCCTTTCAGAAGCCAAGGCGCAATTAGCGTTCTCAAGCATGCAGATTGCCCTTTGCGCTCAACCAGCCAGGACCTCGGGGTAGATGGCGGCCCCTGTCTCCTGAGTCTGGAGGGCCAATTCAAGAATCTTTGCTAAAGGGCCCGAAAGGTCCAGGACCTTATCTTGGCACGCCCGAAGGGCACGGTCAATCCCCTTTTTAGGGTCTTTTTTTATACTTTTTTAAGAAGGTGGTCATCGAGGTATCTATGTTGGGAGTGAGAGCCACCTTGTGGGCTAAGTCTGGGCGGGGGCATTCTGACTTCAGGCGAGCCCGAATCTCTTTTTCAAAACCTTTACGCAGGTGGGTCTGGAAATAGTCGGCCACCGCGGGGGAAGGAACCCAGTCCGAGGATCTAAGATGGACTATGTCTGAGGGATCGAACATGAAGGGAGAACGTTGAACAGGAGAGGAAACCCAGTCCGAGGATCTAAGATGGACTATGTCTGAGGGATCGAACATGAAGGGAGAACGTTGAACAGGAGAGGAAGTGTGTTTACACGTTTTCACACACTTGCGAGGCCTGGTCTCTGAGGAATCTGTGCCAGTATCAGTGTCTGTAGTGGTATCCAGAATGGGAATAGAGGACTGGGGAGGGACAGGAGCGCCATCTTTGGCGGTTTCCGTAGACTTGTAAAGGAGTATGTATGGACGTGAGGCCAGGAGGGGCCGGAGGGCTCAGTCAAAGGGAGACCCAGGGCAACAGGGGGCCCAGAGGGGGAAGTGGGAGTTTTGGGAGGGACCAGAAGCTCCAATTTCTTAGCTAGGGGCAACAGGGTGGAAGATGGGGCCTTTTCCAACTTGGCGTCTAATTTTTTATCAATAATGTCCTTCATGTCCTCTTCCTCATAATGCTCCTCATCGCCCTGATCCTCACACGCAGCAACTTCCTCCTGGTAGAAATCTCATTCATCCATGATCGTAACAGAATATGAAAATTCCACTCAACAGTCCCCAGAGAAGCACAATTCAACCCTGAATAGTAGGGTGTCGGGTGGGGGTAAAGCCGGGCCTAGGAACCAGAAAAAACAATACCAAAGTCAATGATTGCACCTGAAGTCAAATAGTCCCACTCTAGGACTAATTGAGGGAGAAAAAACCCCTACTGAAGCAGTGTAGGGGTTCCAAAAATTAACCTTCCTTCTCAAGGTTTTGAAACTGCAAGGGCTAATGCATGAGGCAAATGCAAGATCTCTTATAACAAAAGCGCTGCCTTTTCTGAAAGAAAAAATGGCCCGATCTGGCTCCCTGCGTGCTGCGAATGCTCCCCTGTTCAGCCCGGGGCAAGGCGTCTGTTCCGGCAATCAGGAAGGGCTGCGTGCGTGGAAAGACGCGCGCTCGCCCTGGAGACGCACGCTGAGTGCCCGTGAAGGCCTGACGTGCGCCTCCCCGCGATCGGTGAAGGCACCGCTAAGACTCCTGACTACGGGGAAATACTAAAGCGCAACACGTGCTCAATCGGGGGAAAATCAAAGGAGAGAAAACAGCTGGCAGGATCGGAGGAAGGCTCCGAAGGCAGCGCGCTATCGCACCACAGTAGCGGATGGGATTTCCTTAAATGTTGGCATATGTTAACCAGACGGAAATGTTGAAAAAATAAATGCCATAAAACAGGGAGCACTAATTTTAATTAGTAATCACGGTCCGCTTTAACTAAAGTGGCTCCACTTTATTTACTTTTACTTTTGCAGCGTGGTCTGCTTCAAGTATAGCGGCAACGATGCAGACCCCTTTTTTCTTTCGTTCAGTGAAGGCACCACGCCCCTTTCTTTAGACATTGCTTGCCGTATTCAGGTTACCGCTAGCCTTGACTAAACAAAGGGGCGCTGCCGCCATTAAACTGAAAGCACGACATTGGGCGATTTAACAAAAAAAAAAAGTTTGAACTTCACAAACAAATGGTTTGTTTTGTGTAAAAGCACACCATGCGTTGCTTTCATGTTAATGGTGGCCACGCCCCTTTCTTTAGACCAGGCTTGCTGTAACCTGAATACAGCAAGCAGCATCTAAAGAAAGGGGCGCGGCCACCATTAAAGTGGTCTCGAATTGGATAAAGTTTGATGTATTGGCATTACAATACCTTTTATGTATGTTGGTTTGCAAAACAGACATAAAAGGCATTGTCCTTTACAATGCCAATACCTTAAACTCTCGCAAAAGCGAGACCTATTGCATTGCAAATGCTTGTGCTGTAGCTGCCACCAGACTATGACTTATCCACTCAATTAAGGCAATGAGAGCGCTCTCTCAGTGGGTATGTTTTAAATCAAATTGTGCAGCAGAAGGTTTATTGATGTGATTAGCGTATTAAATCCATTATTACAAGGAAAAACATGTTTTTGCAGTGGTGTTGCCTTATCTTTCTGTTGGTGAAAAGATATGTTGATTATAATAGCAAAGCTGCTCTACAATTAATTATCCTTTGTTGGACTTCTTGTAAATCTTATTTGCTTGCTTCTTATTTTATGGCTTTCCTTCCTCTTGTGTGTCCCACCCCCTGAGCATATATTCTTTACCATCCTTTTGATTAGAACTAATATTCTTTTGCTTTCAGCACTAATTTTTACGGTTTGTTGGGGGGGGGGGGTGTTCAGCTGCTGCATTTCTTACAACTGTTAAAAAATAAAAAATAAAGCAGATGGCTGCTGCATTGTGTTCGAATGCATGGAGCATGCCTCACATGCCACATACATAATTATCCTTGGCCCAAAATGACAGCCACATGTGAGGATGTCCTTATGTTGGAGGCACCCAGTGTTATACGTAGGTGCGCCTCCATTGTACCACGTGTACATAGATCCTAGCTGTTTTTGCTTAGCAATGGCAAAAAGCATTTGTAGAGTCATAATGTTTTGGCTTTGCCAGTGCATGTTAGGAATCACATCCTGTTTATCTAGACTGTAGGCTAAGACTAGTAAGTAATCGCCAATAGAAGTTCAATTTACAGTCTTGCTAACGTTGGATATGTAGCATTTCAGTTCCAGAAGTAAAGATGTAAGCATTTTCCAAAACCAGTATGCCTTACCTTTTGGACCTATTGGATTTGTCTGTGGTTTTTACCCTTGCTGTATTGTGCAGCATGGCAAATGAAAGTGATGCAGTGATATTACAATTTTAAGGTGTGTGCATCGCACATGCCTACAAAATGATGAGGGGATAAAAGAACAATTGTTTCTAATGGAGTGGTTACACAATCGGCAAATGATCACACTGCTTAGAGAATTAAAATAAACAAATGTGTGTAGCATAAAAGAAGCAATGGACGAACAGAACATTTGTTGTTGGATCAGTAAATATAAAAATGTATGTGGCAAGTAAGCTTTATTTAGCATGGATGGGATGAGCAACACATGGCTGGGGTGGAATAAGAAAGCAGTATGGTGGTGGAGGGAAGCAGTGTGTGGGACAGAAGCACCAAAGGTAGGCGATTGAGAGGAGAAGAAACAGGTGAGAGGAGGGTGTGGGTGGAGAGAAGCTAGAAAGCGGGTGAGAACTACATGAATTGTGGAGATAAGTACATAGGCGAGAGCAACTGCGAAGTAGACTAGGGCGAGCGCAACATTGAGGGGAGAAAGAAGCCTAGAGCAACACAGAGTGCAAGGAAGAACTACTTGAGACAGCTGGAGTGCACATGCAGTCTAATGAAGTTCTTAACCCAAAGAGAAAAGTGATAGAAAAGCAAGCAGTGAAAGCATTCTATCCAGCCAATCAAAAGACTGAAAAGCAGGTATGCTCCATGGGAGGGACAAACACAAGATTGGCATGCTGGGACAGGAATAGAAGCAGGCAAATGACAGTAACATAAAAGCCAACCAATTTTATGCAGTTGGCAGGCGCAACGTCCCTGGTAAGCTCCTGGTACGGCCACAGTGTTTATTTTGCAGCCAGACAGCTGCGCTTCTTGGTCGACTCCATCTAAACAAGAGCTCCCTCAAGTATGCGTGGAAGGATACAACTCACAGTTGGCACTCTTGAGACCGAAATACTTTTTGGTGCGACAAACACACGACTAGATAGGAAAGCTGTGGAATCCAAAAACAGCCTCGCAACTGAGATTGATAACATAAAAAAAGCCATTCAGTCATGGGCACGGGCTGGTCCAAAGCTCGCATTAAGTACAAGGTGTTTTGGAAGCAATAGGTTTCCCAAGCTGTCTATAGGTGAAACCTTAAAAAACCTCTTTATATCACCATGACGTGTGGTGATTACGTGTAATTAAATGGATCAGATCGGACTCCTCTGGAATCTACACAAATGAATTGCAAAGTAATAAAAGCAACTTGAGCAATTGCATTCAGTGTGCCACACAGTATCCCATCTGTGCCAGACAGGGCTTAAACAGCGACCGGTAAACATTGAATATGATTGTGATGCGTCACTAGAACAGTTTTTCGCAGATTAATGGTTGACGTACAAATGAACATTTGTTAATGTATATGAAATTATAGAAAAGAGACCCACTGAAGAATGCAAATTGTTCCATATGCAAGACTTTGTTAGTGTCTCCTGCAAAGGTTGTCTGCTAGTTGCGCTTACAGCTAACTAAAAGTGCATGTTTGCTTTATCACACAACTGTGGTCACATAGAAGTTTCTTTGAAATTAGAGAAAATATGGCAAAGTTGCCCAAAAAGACTGCTCCCTTCGTAACGATTGCTAAGATAGAATGCTAAGTTTTATCTTTTCAATGAACAGCATTGGTAATTAGGTTGCCAGGTGAAATCCCCTACAACTTCGGAATCCTTAAAGCCTGTACTGCACTAGTCTCGAGTACATTTTTTGTAACCCCATGTCAATCTAGCTTTGGGTGTTTTGTTAAACTGCATTGTGAGTACCAAAGCAGCTTTTAAATGTAAGGGTTACTAATTTAACTTGCTTGAATAATCTGTTAGTTTAAGATTGCTAATGTAGCTGTGGGGTAGTGGACAAGTTGTCATGGTAAAATTGTAGTGAGTAAAGTATTTGCCAATATACAAGCACTCTTAAGCTCCCTCAGCAAGTCTGCCCCACCTCTGACCTTTCTACTAGTAAATATCCTGCACAGTGACACCAGATAACCTGAAGTCAAACTGTCCGTACTGAAGGTACCAGCCATACTAAATTGTTATGGTCTACTGTATATTAATCCATGCGTTTATCAGGCATAAAAAGCACGCCTCTCGTAAATTATGTATGTTACTGATTGGGTGGTATGTACATTTTGGACAATGCTATGTCTAGAGTACTTATGTATGCAGTCCTCAACTTCTTAGTCCTTTGCATACCAGAAGCGAGAGCTGTCTTTTGCCACTTACTACATCAATGAAGATACCATTTGTTATGTTCCTTCTCTTTAGGGGTTTACAATGTCTTCCTGGGTAAAGGTCACTCGGGGACGGACTCAAAAGCCACCTGCCGTGGAGAAAAGGTGAGTAATCCATGTTTGATGATTTTAATGTGTTATATCAATTTGTATCCATAACTATTTTGGCCTTTTCATTATAAAATAAAAATTATTCTTCCTATTTCTATACACTGATAAAGCACTATGCATGAAACAATGCCACAGTCCCATGGCGTGCAGTTTCGTTATGTGCTTACTTTGTGAAGAATTCTTTTTAAAAAGTTGCAAAATTGAGGATGTGGATGTCTATTTCTTGCTCCATCTTGTTTTTGTTATCTCAAACTAGAAATTTGATGCTTGAAATGATTGTCATATACTTGTAATAGCCTAATCTCCACAGTAGTTGTGTTCCTGAACTGAAGCTTGAAGCAGTGCTTGACATACGCCATATTTGTTTCTTTCATTTCAGGCCTAGACCTGGATGGATTCCACGGCTTCTTGAGTAAGTGTCTGAGATCCAGCCGCGATTTAAAATAATACTTAGTACAGCCTTACACGAGCGCCTAGATAACCTACTTGACACCAGGAATTATTCCTGCCCCCCCCCACGTGTTGTGCTTAACCTTGTCCCTCAAATGACCAGCAACAGACTTTCTGTGGTCCCCTTCCCCACAGGGTAGATAAGAAGTCTAAAACACCAATCTGTCCTGGTGGGAGGGGCAAAAAGCCCAGTAGACATATGCAAGGTTTTTATTTTTTTATTTTATTGCTATAAGGCATGGGGGTGGCCTGCCTGCACATTGAGCCTAGCCTCCATCTCCAATATGAGCCCTGTGGACTAAAGGATCCCCGTCTTTTTGACAAGATGGGCAATTCTGATTTTGTATTTTTTTTAAAACATTTTCATTGTATTCATATGGGTCGCAGAGTTGAACTAAGTTCCAAAATCATCCAAGTTTTATCCTGAACGGCAGCACTTTTTAGGCGCAAGTCAGCTGCCAGCTGGGGAAACCTACCAAACCCAGACATTTCTGAAAACTAGACATCTAGGGTGGCACGCCACCCGTGGATCCCACAAAGTTTTCTTGCGCATAATGCCCTGCAAACCTCAAACTTTGCCTAAAACTGCACATTTCCACAAAATTCCTACCGCCCTGCGTTCCCCACTTGTCTTGAAAAACTTCTACCCCTCTTGTGTGCCTTGGCCTAATGCCCTCGACAGGCACAAATCAAACCAGGGTCAATGAGAGCCGCTTCATGAGACTCAAATTAGCCATGCTTGTTGCGTGGCATATCACCTGTGACTCACCAGGCTAGTTTTAAAAAATTTACAGAGTTGCTAGGCTTCCATAGATCTGGCTGAGCTAGGGTCCAAAATCCACAGCTACCCACTTTGCAAAATCACATTTGTTTTGGGTAGAAATATGTGATGTATCCATGTTGCATTTTGGGCTGTTTACTGTTGCGGGAAGGAGGCCTACCCTCACAGGTGAGTTACCATTTTCATTAGAATACTTGGGGGGACTGCCGGGTAGAAGAAAGTTTGTGGTTCTCCACAAATTCCAGAACTTCCCATCTCTGAAATGTGAGGAAAATGTGGGTATTTTTATTTTTTTGTCAAAGTTTGATGTTTGCAAGCGATTCTGGATAAACCAATCTGGTGAGAACCACGCACGTCCCATGGATTCCCATAGGTGTCTAGTTTTAAACAATAAACTTGCTAGGTTGAGCACGGGCCTAAATCCCATAACTACCCACTTTGGAAAAGGCTGGTTAGTTTTGAGTGTACAAAACGTGATACATCCATGTTGAGTTTAGGGCCCCTACCTATTGCGGGCACTAGGCCTAAATGTAAGCAGTGTATGAATTGGCCCATGCTCCATACACAATCAAAACCATGGTATGGTGCCACTCCGTTTTTTATCTACACATCACCCCTTGCAGAATTCTGCATTTTTTTCTACTTTTCAGAAATCTATTGCTTTCCTGGATCACCCATTGGTTCCACACTGGTTTGCACCATAAATTGGAAGTATGTTGAAAGCACAAAAAATAGAAAATATGGGCTACCAATTTGAAAAATGCCAAAAATGGTGTAAAAAAATCCGTTTTTTGATTCAACTTTGTATGTTCCTGAAAGCTGGGGACTTTAGCACATCAAACTGTTTGTTGATGCCACTTTGATGAAGAAGAGAAAACTGGCACTGCTATCCGGAGTGTGAAGTACCCCAAATAGCCTTAAAAAAAGCTTATCTGTTGGGGTGGGGGGGGGGGGCTAGCAGCAAAAGGGTTACTTATTTACATGCTTGTATGCCAGCATTTACTCCTTTTTGTAAAAAAAAAATTTTTTACAGTCGAAGTAGGATAATTGCGGGGTTTTCATTTGCTGTATGTTTATATTGTACTGTCATTTTTAGAATCCTTTCTAGGCTCATGGGGCTTCCCCAGCTGTAGGTGAGGTGTCTGAGCTACTTTTCAGCAGTAACGGTATAACATTTTGAAGTTGTTTTCGCAAAATGTACATGCATGCCCTTTCTCTCACATGCACCTGCAAGTTTAACCAACAAAGGGTGGTTATTACTTTGATTTACACACCCTTAAGGCCTTTAGCTATCCATCAGAAAGATTGGAGCAATACCAACAAAACAACTGTTATCGTGCGGAGGCTCAGGGGAAAGTAGTACTGTTTTACACAAAAGGCAGCAGCCAGTATTTTTCTTTCTAGGGTGAACTGTGTATGACATGGGTTCATGTGGTGCTTGCTTTTGACTTTGGTGTTGAACCTATATAAGGTTGACTTACTTGCTTTTTGTTTTCTGCAACTCCGCTTACTAGAACTCAAACACTGAAAAATCCAATGGACCTTACTTATATGTGCTTATGATTGCAAATTGCATTTGTGCCTATTGGTGTTTCTCTGTATTACAGCATTAAAGTCAGTGGGCCTGCTGTCATCGCCATGGTTTGTTTAAAACATTTGGTTTGGTGATGCCGTGTGGCCCACCCAGAGCTTGCCTAAACCCCTGGAGATTTCACCCCCCCACCACACACACACACTGCTTTTACCTACCTGTAAACAGCGCATCTTAAATCGCCCCCAGTCTTTATTGGGTAACATTGGGCACCGACTCCGAATTTGACCTCTGCACCATGCCACCCATGTGTCGCTGGTGGTGCAGTATTGGTGCTAACTTGAACCTTGCCTTCTGTTGACCTGAAACCCTGAAGACTGGATTTGTAAGTCGTTTACTTACCTACAAAACTGGTTTCTTGTTTTCTTCCCATAGGTTAACGTCATGAAAAGTATTTCTCATGAAAACGTACACATTTTTGAATGTTGATCTTGGTCTTAAAATAAACCTAAAAAGAAGCGTATTTTTCTAAAATTGGTGTGGCTCCTTTTTTTTTTTTTTTGTCATTTATTAATCACTGTGTGTATAAGAAATGTCTTGCACTCCTCAGTGTTAGGCCTAAGGCTGCTCGACCAAACTACCGAGCACTTTGGGTTTGCATAGAAAGCATACAAAGAAGGGTAGAAGAACGTTTGTGGTTCTCCACAAATTCCAGAACTTCCCATCTCTGAAATGTGAGGAAAATGTGGGTATTTTTATTTATTTATTTTTTTTTTTTTCTTCTCTTTTTTGTCATATATTTTATTAACTTTATAAGCCTCACATTACGATTGGTACCATGATGGAGAAGCAAGAATTGGTACAAAGTCAACTTGTTCGCTCTCATGCATCATCTGTGAATCCCTAGGGTGCCGACATTATCAATTATATGCCCCCCCCCCATTGCAGCCGTATAAACTTATTACTGTTAATGTACATCCTCAGGTCATTTCACCTATTTTTGTTGTTAAAAAAAAACAAAAAGATAAACATTTAGTGGCATGGTTATGTATCTTACATACTTTTCTTTTATAATATTGTAATCATGCAGTATTGTTTTTTTTTTTTTTTTTTTTTTTTTTTTTTTTTATAAACCTTTATTTGAGTATGCAATAAAATACAAGGATGGGCCTACAACCACACGGGCCAGCCGCTAAGGAGGAGAAAATACACTATATACACTGCCGTAGCGGTAACGATCAATCGTCAATGCAATACTCCATATAATATACAGAACAAAAACAGAGTTTGTTTTATAAAAAAGAACAGACACACAAAAAAGGCGAAAGTGTATTACTGAAGGTCAGCCCAAAGGACGGGAGGGGACAGCAACAAAAATGGAATCAAAGCTATAAGCTCCAAAGAGCCCGGATGGGGGGGGGGGACGGGGCACGAAGGAGAAAAAGAAGGGGGGGGGGAGCCGGAAAACCAGCACAACCCCTATATGCAAGGTTCCAAGAACGCTCGCCTAAGGAGACCGGGAAAGCTCAATGTCATCCACAAGGGGAGGAGTACAGATGGCACCACGATAATCATTCCATTGACCCCACACCTTAGTCCATGCCCTGGGTCTGCCCCTAGCCACGTAGACAGTCTTCTCACGGAACATAGACCAATCCATGTTGTCTTCCCATTTCGATAGTTCAGGGGGCTTGGAGGCCCCCCAAAGTTGAGCAATATCTCGCTTCGCAACCATATAACCCAGGGTGGCCCACCTAGTCTGGGCCACCGAGCAGTCAGTGGGCTCCCAGACATTCAAAAGACAACGACGAGGTTCCGGACACAAGGACACCCCTGTCACCACAGCCATAACCTCAAGCACAGCCGTCCAGTAAGCAACCACCATCGGGCATTCCCAAAGAATATGTAGGAAAGTCGCACTCAAACCACATCCACGCTTACACAACCCATCGGAAGAAAAACCCATCACAAGCAAACGAGGTCCCGTAACATACACCCGATGAAGGATCTTCAATTGGACCAAACGGAGACGAGCCGGGATAGCCACCTCTTTAGGAGAAGAGAGGGCCGACTGCCAATCCTCGTCATCAAGCTCCAAACCATCACGAACCCACGCCTCCCGAAGTCGGACCAACAGATCAGTCCGATTATTAATCAGTTTCTTATAAATCAGGGAGATAGTGCTGTCAGGAAGATGTCCGTCAAGGACACGGTCTTCAAGGGGGGAAGAATCAGGCGGAATCTCACCAGGAGCAAATACAGCGGTCAAGGCGTGCCTAACCTGTAGGTATCGAAAGAATTCCCGACCACTCAAGCCATATTCAGCCTGGAGGGCCTGAAATGTTCGCACAGAGCCCTTGGAATACACATCTCCCACTTTAGAAATTCCAATCATGTCCCAGCGATCGAAACCCTTGGTAGACCAAAGACCGCCCAGACGTTCGGAAGCATAAAGCGGCGTGGCTAACGTCAAGCGATCCTCCCAGCCCAGGCTCCGAGTCGCGGCCCGCCACACCGCCAAAGCAATCGACGTAGGACCCACAAGATGGCGCCCAGCAGGGCGAGAGTAAAGCACTCTGTTAAAGTCACCTCTCGGAAGCTGAAGTCTATCCATCTCAAACGCCGGATTACTACCCGGCGAGAACATGATGTGGTTGATAGCGGACAAGTGTGAGGCCCAATAATACCTCTTAATATCGGGGAGTGCAATGCCACCGTCATACCAAGGAATGGAAAGCTTAGCAAGAGCAATACGCGGGCGTCCATCCCAGACAAGTTGTCTCTGAAGGGTCTCAATCTCCCGAAAATAGGACTGAGGGACAGGATCATAATAATTCTGGAGAGCGTAAAGAAACCTCGGTAACGACATCATCTTAAACAGGGCTGCCCGACCAAGGGGAGACAAGGGAAGCCTGCGCCAACGAGCAACGTCCAAACGCAGTCGAAGCAACGGAGGAAGGAGATTACGATCAAAGCGAAGAGACGAGTCCAGAGTAACGAAAACTCCCAAGTATTTGAAACCATCCCGGGCCACCTGAAGAGGGAGCCTGCTCGGTAATGGAGGCAAGACACCAGACAAAACATACACACAGGACTTGGTCCAATTGATTACGAGGCCCGAGTTAGCACCAAAGGACACAAGCACGTCAAATAAAACAGATAAAGACTTACGAGGGGAGGTAAGATACAAGAGGATATCGTCCGCATAGAGCGAGACTCGGTCCTCGAAGTCCGGGGCCCAACGGATCCCTTTAAGGGACGGTTCCCAGCGGAGCCAGGCCGCCAACGGCTCAAGGGCGAGCGCAAACAGTAGCGGGGACAAGGGGCAACCCTGGCGGGTGCCCCTGCCCAGGGGGAAGGGAGCAGACACCCTACCATTCACAACAACCTGCGCCAAAGGTTCCGCATACAATAACTTAATCCAGCTAATAAACTCGCACCCGAAACCGAATTTCTCAAGAGTCGCCCATAAATAAGGCCACTCCACAGTATCAAAGGCCATGGAGGCATCCAAGGACGCCAAAATGGCCGGTTCAGTCAGTAGCCCCGCCCTCGCTATCACGCCGTGAAGACGACGTAGATTCAAAGCAGTGTTGCGATGCGGGATAAAACCAGATTGATCCGGATGAACTAAGTCCCCAAGAACCGATAGGAGTCGGGTCGCCAAAAGTTTCGCCAGAACCTTGGGTTCAACATTTAACAGGGAGATGGGTCTATATGAGGAACAAAGGTCGCGAGGTTTACCGTCTTTAGGGATGACGACTATCGTCGCCAAACGCTGATCATAGGGAAGGAGGTTACGCTCACGTGATTCCAAAAACATATCGCGGAGATATGGCGCCATTTTATCGGGTCGCAACTTGTACAACTCAATAGGCAAACCATTGGGACCCAACGCCTTGCCCGAACGGAGCGAACGAATGGCAGTAGCTATTTCATCAACCGTAAAGGGGGAGTCCAAAGCGATACGGTCCAAATCAGAGACACAGGGCAATGCAATATCACGCAAAAGGAGGCGAGAGTCAGCCACATCCCTCACAGACACAGGAGCATACACAACACGGAAATGTTCCGCAAAACGATCTACAATGGCGATCGGATCAATCACATTCTCACCACTCGCAGACTGAATCACAGGCACCACACGATTAGCTCTTTCTTTCTTGTCCAACCACGCCAGGAGTTTACCCGCCTTATCACCAACATCATACAATCTGCCTTGTTGCTCACGAAACATCACTTTTGCAGCGTCAGTAACTAGGGATTTATATGCAAACTGTTTTAGACCCAGGGCATGAAGTTTCTCAGGCGTGACACCAGATCCCAACTCGTCCTCCAAGGCAGAAATTTCCCCCTCGAGGTCCACTACCTCCCTCTTCCCGGCTTTCTTAGCTTCAACAATCAAAGAAAGGGCCTGTCCACGAATCACAGTTTTGAAGGCTTCCCACAGGGACACCGCCGAAGGGACCGACCCCTCGTTTTCCAGGAAATAAGCATCTATGGACTTGAGCAAGAGGGCACGAGTCTCAGGGGAGGAGAGATACCATGGGTTAATGGGAGCCACTCGGCCCACTGCCTCTATCCCAACCTCAAAACGAAGCCAGAGCAGCGAGTGGTCAGAGATGCCCCTTGGCAAATGTATAATCTCACGGACCGCCGACGACTGGGCAGCGGGCATCAGGAAATAATCTAGCCGAGATAGGCTACCATGGGCACCAGAGTGAAAAGTGTATTGAAGCGGAGTAGGATGTAACAATCGCCAGCAGTCCACAAGGCCAAAAGTATCCAAAAACCCACCCAACCAACGCTGGGCATGCGGGGTATCCCTGGGGGGATGGCGATCGTGAAGGCCAGAAAGCACTGAATTAAAGTCACCGGCAAGAAAGAGTACACTATCAGGAAGGTCCAACAAGACACGGCCTAAATCAGTGAAAGTAGCAGTTTGCAAGCCTGGGGGGACATAAACATTAAAGAGGGACAGGGTGCGGCCCTCATATCTACCCACCAGAACAATATATCTCCCACGATCATCCCGAATCACCTCATCTATCGCCAGAGGGAGGGAGTTACGAACAAGGATACCCACACCCCTGGATCCTGAAGTAAACCCCGAGTGTGCCACAAGGCTGTAGCCCCATCTATTCATTGCATTACATACATTCCCAATCAAATGGGTCTCTTGCAGGAAAACAACGTCCGGTGACAAACGTCTTATATATTTCAACACCACACTGCGCTTGATGCGATCTCCCAGGCCATTAACGTTCCAGGAAACAAATTTCAACCCCCTACCCTCCATCCCACCCACCCGAGCCAGGACCCCCCATCCAAGAGCTAGACATCAGAAACATCAGTAAAGACAGAAGCAATTCGCCTTGAAAACAACACACAAAAAAATAAGAACTTCCCATCCCCCCTCCCCCAAGCTGAAAGGAAACACCCCCCACCCTGCACCCCTGCAAAAAGCTAAAGAGCCACCCCAACCTGCAGTGTGCCTGTCGCCCCATAACCCCTAGTCTACACAAAGACCCCGGAGGAGGAAAGGTCTCCGTTCCACCCGCCCCCAGACTACAGTAAGAGCAAGAATCAACACACAAAAAATAAATAATCACATTGCAGAGGTACGCCGGCCACCACTCCTGGGAACGTATTCAAAACGAGACATCAGAGTCAAACAATCAGATCTCCACACCACCTTCGGCACCACCAGGGTGAGCGGCAGACTCAGTCTCAGGAGGACGGTCAGGCAAGGAGTCCAGCCAGTCATTAACAGCATCCGGTCTATCAAAGAACAGAGTACGCTCATTATACTCGACACGAAGTCTGGTGGGGAAAAGCATAGCATAGCGTAGACCCCGATCTCGAA
The DNA here is from genome assembly GCF_964261635.1 of Lissotriton helveticus. NCBI lineage: Eukaryota > Metazoa > Chordata > Amphibia > Caudata > Salamandridae > Lissotriton > Lissotriton helveticus. The sequence continues at coordinate 301,935,883 of NC_136073.1, read as the reverse complement.
GACGTTTCTTAGCACCACGAAACTCCATCCGTTGTCTTTGAACCTGTTGGGAGAAGTCCGGGTAGAAGTTCACTGTGGCATTCTCGAAGGCCACCGGGCCCTTCACCCGTGAGGCCTGCAGGATAGCGTCCCGATCCCTATAATGAAACAGTTTAGCCACAATAGGCCTTGGCGGAGCACCCGGCTTAACTTTGCCCCCCGGGACACGATGTGCGCGTTCAACCGTGAAAAATTTGGTAAGCCCGGAGGGGGCAAGATGGTTTAAAATCAGACCCTCAACCAGGAGATCAACAGAGTGGGGTTCAGGGTTTTCCGGTACACCAACCAGGCGAACATTGCAGCGACGTGCCCTGTTTTCAAAATCCTCCAGGCGTCGGGTCATGAAGTCGTTCACCCGACGAAGATTCCCAACCTCTGTCTGGAGCTCCGAGACGTCTTTCGTGAGGCTAGATGATTTAATATCCAATGACTGCACCCTCTCATTCGTCTTGCCGAGATCAGCACGAATCAGATTCACCTCAATGGCCACGGTGTCAAGTTTGTGGGCCAAGGCCTCGTACTGAAGGCCGGTGGATTCCCTCACTCCCGAGATGGCGCCCATGATATCCTGTAGGGAAGGCTCCGCCGACTCTTCCAAAATTCGTTCAGACGCCGTACTGTGGCCAGGTAGGGCAGCTCCGGGGGACCCCTTAGATTGTGTATAACGGTCCATGACGTTCGTCTGAACCGGCGCTCCGCGCAGAGGTGTTTTCGTCTTGCGCGTTTCTCTGTCCCCTCTGCCCGCCATTTTGAAGATGCGTCACGGGACAAGCCACCAGGGTCGACGGGCCAAACACCCAAAACTCAGGATCAAAAGTACACCAAAAAGAAGGGCTCAACTCGGGAGGAGGCCACCAAACCAGCAAACAGACAAGAGGAAAGCCCCGTGTCCGAACTGTCTCCAAGTCTCAGCCAAGCGCGATACGCACACTCGTGGCACAGGTCGAGACAGAATCGAAACCGAAACTCAGGAAGGGGGTCTCACAAGGCCAGATCTCCTGCCGTTGTTGTTCAATTCCAGGACGGCCACAGAACTGCACCCCGTCCCGGGCGCACCTCAAGGGCGGAGCCCAAAAGTTCAGACCACCGTAGCTCAGGAGTACGAGATCCAAAGCAAATTCCGAAAAGTGCCAGGGTAATCAGCCAAACGTCCTCTACTTGAATTCTTACAAGAAATCAGGATCTAGTCAGGATAAATCGCCGGGAGCGGCGAGGGTCCGGAGAGCGCTGTGCTCAAGCGGCCATCACGGATGCCCGCCAAGCTCCTCCTCTATTTTTATTTTTTTGTAAAAAAAAAAAAAAAAAACATACATTTGCATACAAAGCCCTGTACACCTCTGGAGGAATCGCCGGACTCTTTACATGATATAACCAATTATTGGTATATCACATAATATAGCCAGCTTCCTACATTGGTGGTGCAGCGTTGGGATACATGACTCAACATTTTCTGTACCACTTGATTGAGAAGTGATGTCCCTCACTGTTGAGAAATTGGTGGCAGCACAATAATAAATAGGGAGGGAAGTCAATCATTTGACCCTAGAATCCCCAAAAGGAGTGTCCAAAATACTTTGAGGGTGGTGATAGCACCAAGTGGTTAATTTCCCACATAACGGCATTGCCTGCAAAGTAACTGGAAGCCCTCGGCCCCAGTCATCCAACCTGGGCTGGTTTAAAGATCTACGAGGAATCCATCCATCGTCTACTGCCCTTGGTGCATATATATTTACTCTACTGAACTTTCACGGGTCTCCTTTATCAGCTGGGAAACATTGGTGCAACCTATACTTCACTCTTTTTAAAAGAACTCTGTTTTGGACAGCTAATCAGGACCAACATGTTAGTATTTTAACTCAAAGTGAGATTCACTTTTATGTGTCTTTCTTTCTTTTTATCTTATACTGTAAAGATTTTAAGTAATCATGCAGTTTATTAATAAAATTGTCAAATTCTTTTAGGAGGGCCTGTCTTAGCTGACCTGTCATAAAAATAGTGACGAAATGCACACCATTTTTTAATGTGTCTGTAGAGCTTTATCCCTTGCTTAAGCTTTTTGCGTGCTGCCGGAGATTATTGTGGTTTGACTCGACCACGCACTTACGAACACATCACATGGTGGAAGTGACATCACACTTCTAAACCGGACGCGCGGCTTAGTCCTTGTTGAATAACAAAGGTATCTCAATTATTCAATTTCGATCTTTACAGAAACCTAAATATCTTAATCGAGTACACCGCCCACCCTTTGATATTAAACTAAACGTTTATTATGCATTGTGACACTTTTGACAAAAATATCAAACATTTCTACCAGAAAACTTTCTTTTAGCACCTAAAAGTCAAGTTTAAAATTTGTCCAGCTGAAAGTTCTTTAATATGGCCCTTGAAAAACGTAGTTCATAAGCTTCCACTCCTGAGAGACATCTTGCATGTGTCCAATTAGAATTCCGGCGGTTTCATAATGATCCAAGGGTGCAACATGTCGGTTGAATAGGCAAGCAATGTATACCATAACAAAAGTGAAGAAATGCACACCATCTTTTGAATTTTTCTGTAGAGCTTTATCCATTGCGTAAGCTTTTTGCATGCAGCCCGGAGATTATTGTGGTTTGCCTCGACCACGCACTTAAGAACACATCACATGGTGGGAGTGACATCACACTTCTAAACCGGACGCGCGGCTTAGTCCTTGTTGAATAACAAAGGTATCTCAATTATTCAATTTCGATCTTTACAGAAACCTAAACATCTTAATCGAGTACACCGCCCACCCTCTGATATTAAACTAAACGTTTATTATGCATTGTGACACTTTTGACAAAAATATCAAACATTTCTACCAGAAAACTTTCTTTTAGCACCTAAAAGTCAAGTTTAAAATTTGTCCAGCTGAAAGTTCTTTAATATGGCCCTTGAAAAACGTAGTTCATAAGCTTCCACTCCTGAGAGACGTCTTGCATGTGTCCAATTAGAATTCCGGCGGTTTCATAATGATCCAAGGGTGCAACATGTCGGTTGAATAGGCAAGCAATGTATACCATAACAAAAGTGAAGAAATGCACACCATCTTTTGAATTTTTCTGTAGAGCTTTATCCATTGCGTAAGCTTTTTGCATGCAGCCCGGAGATTATTGTGGTTTGCCTCGACCACGCCCTTACGAACACATCACATGGTGGGAGTGACATCACACTCCTAAACGGGACGCACAGCTAAGTCTTTGTTGAATAACCAAGTTATCTCAATTATTCATTTGCGATTAAACTTTATTAACAGTATTCAATGCAGTGAAATAAAGTCCTGGATCTGCATATTTGCTGCATTAGAAACTTTCATATATAAAACGCCTCCCATGTGTCAAACCAGGATTGAGCATCAAGAAATCATTGAATACTGTTAATAAAGTTTAATCAACATTGAATAATTGAGATACCTTTGTTATTCAACAAGGACTAAGCTGTGCATCTGGTTTAGGAGTGCAATGTCACTCCCACCATGTGAGGTGTTAGAAGACTTGTCCACAGGAAGCTGTGGAGTGCTATCCTATGTGAAGTGTTCTCTGGAAAGTGCAGGGATAAACTCCTGGCACTCAGTGAGAAAAGGCGGAATCTTATGACCTCATGAAGGGTACTCTAATTGAGGGCTTTGGATTCAGCACTGAGGAATATAGAATCCGATTCAGGGAGGCTGGAACACCCAGTCAGACAGCCTTAGAAAACAGATGTATTCTGGTGGTATTGGATCATGCCTTTAGGTATCCTGAAGCTATTCTCCATAGGTCAGCCACTGACCCTGAAGTGTCCAAGGCCCTTCTTGGTATCTTTACCAGGGTTGGTTTCCCTAAGAAGGTAGTGTCAGACAGCGGTACAAACGTCATGTCTGCATACTTGAAACACATGTGGGAGGAGTGTAGAGTGACTTACAAGTTCAGTACCCAATACCACCCACAAACCAATGGCCTGGTTGAATGATTTAACCAAACATTGAAAGGCATATTTCATGGGCTCCCTGAGAAACTCAGTAGGAGATGTGATGTCTTACTTCCATGTCTGCTTTTTGCCTACAGAGAAGTAGCACAGAAGGGAGTGGGGTTCTCCCCCATAGAACTTCTATTTGGGCATCCTTTAATTGGGTCCTCAGAGTCTTGTGAAGATAGGAAGGATGGGAAAAACCATTTAGAGAGCTAGAACAAGACCTACTGGATTATGTGCTTGATCTTCGCACCAGGATGGCCGAGTACATGAAAAAAGCAAGCCAATACTTTCAAACCAGCCAGGAGCTCAAGACTCAATGGTAGGACTAATAATGCTGCTGTGGTTAAGTTCCAACTATGGCAGTGGGTTTTACTACTGGAGCCTATGGCACCTAGGGCCCTCCAAGACAAGTGGAGTGGACCCTACCCTGTCCTTGAAAGAAAAGGGAGGTTGCCTATTTGGTGGAATAGTTTTGGCCTCATAAAGCACACATAGCCACAGTAGTTCCTGGCAGTGAACCAAGCTACTTTGTGTGCTGATATGCTCCTTGTGAAAGAGCAGAATGCTGTCACTCACAGTAAAGCCAGCTGATAGACGTAGCGAGAGAGAGAGAGGCAGAATTTTAGTAAACGCAAAAGGCTATGGTTCACACCAGACCTGATCACGGGTCCAATTATTAAAGACCTTCTAAAAAAAGGGCACTCATGGTATACGTCCTTGTATTAAGTGCAGATATGTAACTTTGTGAATTCACGAAAGTTGTATAAGTAGGCCGAGAATCAGTACTCCTAGAAAATATTTGTGAACTGCATTTTAGCATGAGTAAATGTGCATGTGTAGGTTTGCTCATTCGAAAATCGAAGTGTTTGCAAGTTTACTTTCCCTCTAAAGACTTTTTTTCCCAACCCTGGAAGAAGTTTCACACCTTCTATTGCCAGTAGTTTAGGTCCAACCTTGCTCAGTATGGGAAAAGATTAGAGAAGGGTTGATGAAAATCCTTAAAACATGCAAGTTAGTAGGTTTGCACAGACTCAAAAAGGCATTCCAACCCCAGAACTATTGCTTACCAATACCTTCAGCCCCAGCATGTAGATCTGCGGAAACGTGGCAGCATAAGGGAATGGCTAGTATTCAAACCCTACTATGGTATGAGCCTGGCATAATCATAGAGGCTGTATCCGAGATCTTATATAATAGGATTGCAGCCATAATTTGTTCCTCCATTACATGGAACAAAAGGGACAAGTGGATTTTGTTACAGGACAAGTAGATTTGTGAAGCAACTTGCCCCATGGACAAATAGATATTTTATTAAATTCCACACCCTTGCCTACGAGGGGTTCCCTAGTAATGGTACCCCTGGTACGCAGGGCATTGGGACAGAGGAGGGTCCCCTAGTGACCGCTCACCAAGGCCATGCAAACTGCCACTGCAGCCTGCATGCCTTGGTGCAGAGAAAAATGGCAAAGTCAACATGACACACTGCCTGTGTGCCATGTCAAGCAGCACTGTCTAAGGTAAAGGCAAGTCACACCTCTAGCGGGCTTTACAAGTCCTAAGGCAGGGTGCAGGCATATCTGCATGGGCAGATATGCCCCTACAATATTTAAGTCTATTGTTAATGTTCGTTCCATGGAAGCAATAGAGTGTACATCGGCTAGAAACTCGGCAACTTGAGTTTCCCAGCACCATGATGGCTTAACTGAAACCAGGAGTGTTTGGTACCGCACAACTCCTCTTAATAATTCCACACTGATGCCAGTGTTGGCTTTATTAGAACATGTACCTAGAAGCCACCTCAGCGGTGCCCACAAAAACCTACGAACCCTGGTGTTGTCTGACTGGCTTTCGGCAGCCTGCCATCACCAGACATGTTTCTGGACCCATGCGGTGAGAGCCCTTGCTCTCTGAGGCCAGAAACAAAGCCCATACTGGGTGGAGGAGTCGCACCTCCCACATGCCGGCACAGTGCACACGAGGAAAGTTTGAAGGGCCTTGCTACCTTCGTAATGCGACTCCAGCCTCTGCTGCAAGCAGCAGATGGCAGCCCCAGGTTCAAACTCCTGCTTTTGGCAGGAGAACCGGCAGTAAAACTAAGTGAGAATAGGAGGTGTGCTCCTCGTTGCCAACTCTACTACCCCTCTGTGCTGGATGCAAAGTGAAGCCCATTTTTCAGTCGCCACCATTTTGAGGGCTATTTTGAAGTCTATTTTGAAACATAGCTGGGCGGGTAGGGGGGTGCTGGGCGTGGCAGCATGGCTCCTGGTGTAATGCAGTGTCTCGTGTACATAAAATAATCCTAATGTGACTTGACATACTGTCTGTAGTAGTCAAGTGAAACAGGAAACTTAGCAATGTTGCGTCACTTCAACCAATGATGAGATATATGTTGAGTAGATTGAAACTCTAACTAATTTTGTACATCATTAAAAAATAAATGGTGGCCCGCTGTAAAAGTATTGGCGAGACTCATTTAAAAAAATGTTTTTGTATTCTGCATTTCATATTTAGTATGGTCTCATTCAAGCGATTGGTTATCACTTGCAATAGGATGATTCTTTTTTAAATGGTTTGCTTTCTTAATCCTTTGAAGAGGAGTTCCTGACTTTTGGGGTTTTCATGTATTTCAAATTGTTTCTGAACCCTTGCATCGTCATTTTGAGTAGGTGATTCTGTATATTTCAAAGTAGTGATTACAGAAGCAGGGGGTTAGTGCCGGATGTTAAGACAGGAAATAATCACGACCGAAAATAAATAAGTCCCATGGTTTCCCCTTATTTGATAGCTTGGATCCCTGAATATAGGACAGCTGGTTTGATAGACTCTCTTCTCCATCGTGGGATCTCTAGTGGCAGACCTAAATATTTGAATAGTCACCACCACGTGTAGGGATCCTATGGCATTTACCAGATTTAATCTTAACATTTAGGAAATAATTTCTTTTCACCTTTTTTAGGTCTCGCTGAGCCGGCGCATGCGTTGCTCCGAGACATTTAGTATCGGGATTTTCAAAGTGCTGCCAGGTGGCCTAGCGTTTGTGTTCACGCGAGCGTGCACATGCGCATCTGCCTCCCTTCCAGCGCGATCACTTTAACTTTTTTGGGCTCATTAAGCCTTGCGTGCCTCAATGAGCTTGCACTTTCGTGCTTGTATTTACTTTTTGCGCGCGCACAACTCCCGGTCACGGCCGAACTTCTTGCTCGCGATTGCTTCAATCATTGGTGAGTGTTTTAATGACTGTTCTGCCTGCTCCAGCCATCTCCTACGTTTGTGCGAATACATTTGTGGAATTCCTCGGTCAGGCACGTAATTTGGCTATGCCTGCTTGGGGTGTGGGTGGAACTCCAAGCTGCTCGGGTTTCGAATGTCAATTATGTAAACTTTGAATATTAGCGACTAAATTTTAAATTCTGGAATATACCATGTTGTGGCCATTCTGTGGTATGACCATTGGGAAGTCTATCTGTTGCTCCTAAACGGTTACAAGAAATCCTTATTTAAAACCCCTATTGCCAGCCAAAACTTGAATCCATCTTGCTTGTTTATTTCGCAGTATACTATAAAGCAGTTCATTGTTGAACTGGGCAGTCCTTATCAAACAATACTTATTGGTTAAGGGCTCCCTTAGATAATGCTGCTCTTTCCACCGTCGGCACCACAGACGGTAGTGGTTTTATTCTGTGAAATCCCCTGGAATTTGCTTCCTTCTTCTGAAGTCTGGCAGTCTGCATTTCTGTCTTGGCCACTTCATAAGACTGCATCATTTTGCAGGCCGTCTCCTCCCACCCACACCTGCATTTCGTGGTTCCTTCTCGCAGTCCCTCCCACTACCTCCCTCTTGCTGCTGCTTTCTCCCTTTCCCTGTACTGGTCTGTTGAATGATCCTCCCTCCAACCCCCGTTGCTGCTTGCCTCATCGCTGCTTGCCTCCCCCTCCTGTCATGGCTTGAAATGTAGCCTGTAACCCTCCTCCCCACCCCCTCTGTACTTGCTTGACCGTGCTCACCGATCATGGTATTTCTTCCCACCGCCACTAAACGCTCACACATCATCAGATTTATTCTTCCTCTTTGAACTTTCTGCCACTAGAAATAAGTAGGAATGATATGACAAATCCAGTGAAAAAGAAATGAAATATTTTACTTTTTACTGGTTACTGTGTTAACAAGTGGTGAGCATTAGACAGCCTGCATGTATAATTAAGCAAGGCTTCAAGTTTGAAAAATAAAATAACTAGCTCGGTTGGTTTGGAAAAACAAAATTGTTGCACGGTGCTGGGCTATAGTAAGAAAAGCATGACGGTATGGCTCATGGTTACCACCAGTGTTTGCTAACGAAATTCAGGATGACTAGGCAACAGGTAAACAGTTAAATTTAAGTAGAAAAATCAAACTCTAAAGAGCTGCTTTATGTGGTTGTTGAAATAACCACAAAAGCTTTTTGAAACTATTTTTTCCCACTACCATGGGGAATATAAATATAAAGGCATGCAGAAATGATAGGTAATGTGAATTGGTCCACTGGCTTAACCCCTTCGGTGCTTATGACGAAGCGGTTTCGTCATGAGCGCCGGTTAGGCTGTGCTTATGACGGAACCGCTCCGTCACGGCCCTGCCCACTCGATAGAACCTTCAGTATAGCGCGAAAATGTGCGCCGTTACCTAAGTGGTTAACCTTCATTTACAAGAACTGCGAGTCCGACAGTATTACCATATAGAGCTATGAGCTAATATGGCATATTGACATTAAGAGAAGATCATAAAGGAGCTGGAACTATCACATGCCAAAGGCCTTGAAGGGTCGTCCAGCAACCTTTAAAAGTAGCCCTGCTTTAGTGGGTGAGTGACCTTAAAATGCTATTCAGAAGCTTTATTTTGGTTGGGCTTATTCCGAATGGATAAAGGTGCAGGAATCATGGCAGTTAATAACAAGCGTTGCTGGCTAAACTCTTAAACTCTTATAAGGTCCCAAAGGTTAGACCTATTGGCTATGCCAATGCTTGTTAATATTGATTTAATGAAGGTAATATCAGGGTTGCACCAGTGCTCTTTTAATTTCAAATGTTTTTTTTTTAATTAAAAAACAAATTCTGCAGTTTGCATTCAGATAGGCTGCATTCTCCATCTTTGCATTGCCCTTTTACACAGATATGTTGTAAGGTACTCTATGATCTTGCCTGTAGGCAGTGCAGGAGATTGAGCAGAGCTGCTTAGGTAGTACTGGATGATATTAGTGATTTTTAGAGTTGTCATTGAGATATGAGAACTGAATTTAAATGAGTGGGCTACAGAAGAAAATGAGGAGCATTTCTGTTTTGAGTGGGGAAGGGCAAGCCGGAAAGCTTAATCCCTGTTGGATACTCCTTGTTAGTGTGCATGTTATGCGAATTGTTAGGCTGCTGAAGGAAAGTAAATCTAGTCTGGAGTATTGTTGTCTTTTGTTTTATGGGAGGTTGTGAGTTTCACAGTGTCTGTAATTGGTTGGATAATGTATTATCTAAACTCTGAGGATTAGGTTCTTTCAGTGGTTGAGTAAGAGCTTAGAGAGGTTAGACTTAATGTTTTAAGATATGTGGTTTATATTTGAGGCTGTGTTGTAGTAATTTGGTTGGTTGGAGAGCAAAGTTTGGGTACCTACAGGTGAGGATGAGACAGGCTTTCTTGTTGGATGTTAGATAGAAATCTCTTTGTGTGATGAAGTTATTTAGGGAAGTGTGGTAAGAAGTATAGCATTGGGTTCTGGTGGCTATCTTAGTAAATGTGTGCTGGTTGATGTCCCACCGCTCTGCTATAATTGTTTAATCGTTTTACCTTAGTTAAGTGTACACGAGTGGAGGTATATTTCCTGGTCAGAGTTATGTTCAAGGTAAGGAACCATGTTTTTTCCTAGTCCTGATCTCCATTTTAAATAGCGTGGTGTAGCATAGACTACTGACACTGAGCAGTTGACACAGATACTTGGGGGGAGGTTCAACTCCTGAAGGAGAAAAATAAAATATGTATGTGTGATTTTCACTGTAGTGCACCATAAAAGAAAGTTGCTTTCTTTAGCATAATGTTTTTGTATAGCTGAATAGTTTCATTTGATTTTTGTTTATTTTTACAGCATAAATCCATACAAACCTTACCAAAAGAGTGATTACTCTGTTCCAGATGGATATGCAAAGGAGTTTGAAGAAGTTAACAGGTAAAATGGAATAAATATGTATTACAACTCTCTCTCATGGCATACCTTAGTGAGCATCTGCTTTCTGGAACTTTATACCTTTATCTCTGAGGTACATTAATTTACACTCTTAGGGCCTCCGTTAGACCCCCAGTGCCTCAGTAACCACAAAGTTGAAATGCCTATTATGAGGACTTAAGCTTAGAGTGAAAATAAAGACCCCTACCTTCTGCTAACTGGTTATCCTGTGAAAATAAAAAATGGCATACTTTTGTTCACTAAAGAAAACTTCAATTGGACAACTTAAGGGAAGGACTTGTATCCGCAGTGAGACTTGCTTTCTTGGTGATGTATTTGCTAGTTAACATTCTAGTTGGAGCGTGGATAAATGAAGGTAATAAAATAACAGACCAGTGTTGATGTTAGTGTTTATCCACATTTCTGTTGAGTATTTCAGCCATGTTGATGTCACCCTTCTCATGCAGACTCTCAACTGACACGAATCCCTTAAACTTAAAACTGCATCCTAAACTCTCATGCCACAAATACAATATATCTTTATTTAAAAGACCTTGTATACATTTTCCGTCTTTAGGTAGATAGATTTTTAAATAAGAAATTTACATGGGCAGTTTGTCCACAAGACCTACCAGCTTACATAGTCTTTATTACACATCTCTTCATTGAGGACCTTTCACAATCTGTTCCATCTTGCTTTTATTTTTAAACATTTTTTTTAATAGCTTTGTTTTTATTGAAGCGTGGGTGTGTATATGTTATACATTGGCGGTTGCCACTATGTAGTTATAGTTGGGTCAATTTCTATATGAAGTGCTTTTTTAGTTTCACTGATAACTTTGGTGCCATTTGACGAATCTGCTTGAAACTTTACAAAAAAAGTTCATACATCTTGCATCCTCCATGGAAAGTTTTGAATTGTGATAATGGACATAACCTTTGATCACATGCTGGACGCATATCTGTTCAGTCGCCTACCGTTAGGTGAAGGTTCCTTTCTGTGAACTAGAATTCACCTACCTAACAAATAATGCCTCTATAGACTTCTGACGGATTACCCTTTTTGAAAATGTTGAATACCCTCCAAAAAGAGCTTGTACTCTATTTACCATAACCGGATTACCTATTCAAGACTTCACATGATCCACAGATTTAAGTGAAGAGGTTGTCATGTATGCGTTTGCCACTGAAAATGTACCTTCTGCTGGGCGCCGTGAAGAACCCTCCGCAGTTTGGTAAAATCCACTACACTTATTCCTAAAATGGGTACAATAGCATGCACCTTAGGGCTATGCTTACAACCCCAGTGTGAGATAAACAATCTGAGTGAGACACCTCTACATTATCTATTATTCTGAAATCTTCAGTGCCTCAAAATCTTATCTTAAGCAAAGTTCTGGAAATAATCTTCCACACCTTATAAATGTCTTTGTTACTTAGGATTTGTTTATATTACGGTATTAAAACTATTTAACATGGGCCCGTGACCAGGTATCCACTGGTGATCAATCTATTGCAAATAGGGTTTGAAACATACCTCTGCAATCCACATCAGGTGCATTCAGCCTTTACCATGCTAAACATGGAGTATTATGTGCACCTCAAACTTCATTGATTTGTAAATGTTGCTCCATACATGCTTAAACACGTACAATCACACATCCTGTGCAGTTTATATGCTATATACCCACGCATGCACACAGAGTAACTATGCTGTATAGGACTATGGTGTCATTTAACATGCGAGGAGTGATGTAATATGTAAGGTCCTAAGCAGAACATGGCACGGGTGCGTTTTCTAGTTGGCTCACAGCGTTATTTAACCCCCCCCCCCCGCCCCAATAAGCTGTTTATTAAATTGTTGAGTGTTGGGGATTATGACTCCCAAGAGGCGAAGCCTTAAGTGGATCATGATGCCCCATCCTCCACTATGGCAATAGCATGTTAAGTTTTGCTCATCTGCATATATGGTTTATCATAGGGTTTTATGTGCAATTGTTAAATATTTTTTAACCAAAACTTAACTGCAATGTGTTACATTGAGCAGAAAGGTAAAATAACTTTTTTTGTCTCATGGCCATTGGGAGAGTTCAGTGCCTTAAGTTATTGTATCATACACATTTGAGCCGTAAAACTTTTTTTCTCATGTGAATTTTATTCTACTTTGGTAATAAACTTGACTGTAGCCTTTGCAGTGCACTAATAAATGTGAATATGCATTGATTACTACAGTTACCACTGTGTAGTACTAGTTTAGTTGCATTTTCTGTTGGAAAGTCTTTTTTCTTTCATTTGCCTAGAGCTTTTTACACTATGTATGGATCTGCACCAATATTCACATATTGTTGGCTTGGTCAGTTAATGAGTTGAGAAAATGTTGCATTCTAATTTTACGGCTTATTGGAAATTTTACTCGCACATACAGAAAAAACCGCTGAGCAGATTTTCTCTGTGCTTTCATTGGTTTGGTGGAAATCTGTTCAATCCCTTTAGAGATGACCTTTAAAAAAATGTGTGGACTTTGTTTACAATGGCAAGAATTTTATTCAACACTTTTGAAACTTGCAATATATAAAAAAGTGTTTTGTTCCGTGGACAATAAATCCACATATATGCCTAGTTGTACCATCACATGTACCCTACAGTAGGGTAGTGCTTGGGCACTCTCAGGGGCATAGACACATTTGCAAACATAGTTTTTGAGAGAAAACAAAAGCAGGTAAGAGTGCCACCATTCTGTGAAGAGCAAAAACACTGGTTTGTGCTGAATTTTTGTGTCTTTTTTAAACTCCTGAGTTTTGAAAAAGTCCCATTAAAAAAAAAAAAACTAACATGTGAAATTGGGGAGAGGAGTTGGCCTAACGGCTAGGGCGCTCGACCTCGGACCTGGGTTCGAGTCTCGGTAACAAAGCCAAAAGCTCCTGTGATTCTGGGCAAATAACTTAATCTCCCCGTGCCTAACATGAATGTGTGTCCGTCCTCATGTAACGTAACTGGTGCTATGTAAAGCGCTCTGATACTTGATTCAGTTCGGGTCTAGTTCGCGCTATATAAAACTCTTCCAAAAAAAAAAATCACAACCAACAAAGTGTGTGCGCAGTGAGAATAACTTTGGTGACTTTTGACAAATCTGTAAAGAAGAAGTGTATAAGTAATATAATGGGTGGTGTCATTTGCTGTAAGTTTATATCCCAGTGGTATTTTCAGAATCATCCACCTCCACTGAAAGAGTTGCTCCGACCGTCGAACAGAGGCCAAGAAAAAACAAGGACCTAAAATGTTTATTTCCCATGGTCATTCCCAGTGAAAAGTTTCCTCTTAGATACTGAAATAAAGAGTGAACAGAATTGCATCAAATTTGACAAAAAATTAGAACTTTACTTAGAAAGCATGCTTTTTAGGTCCGAGCCTACTAGACAGAACAGCTGTCTGGTTTGCTAACAACATATTGGACATTTGGGAAGCTTTCCTGGGTATGCATTCCACACATTGCTTACCCTTGGCTTCGTGATTTGAAACTCTCATTTGCTTGCTTGCTTTCTATTTGCTGGCTTTATTTGTTTTAGCTGTCCAGCTTCAGTTCGTCCCTTCTGTGGCTCATGCCCTATTTACTGTTTTTTTTCCGCTGGTACTCCATTTCTGTAAACTTGCCTTTAAATCTTATCACATTTGCTATGCATTCAAAGACAGAGCTCACATAGCAGTCTCTGACTTCAAAGTGAGAGAATTTGTGGCAATCGTGCTGGGTATTGGGGGTGTGCTGGAGGGAGGATGTACGATGTAATTTTTTTTCCAGCGCACAACAAAATGAAAATGTTTAAATGAACTGCAGATATATCAGAATTAAGAAAGCACAAATTTAACACATTTTTTGTAATTCTGTAGTATGGTGGATACAATTATTTGAATACAATCTTAACAAATCAATACATTAGGTGTTAACATTTCCACTGTTGGAAATGGGATTTCTGGTTGGCTAGGGCAAGCGCCTAAGCTAGGCAGAAGCCACCATTCTAGTCGGAGCAAGGGAGTAACACACTGAAGATAACCCCTGCTCACCCCCTTGGTAGCTTGGCACGAGCAGTCAGGCTTATCCCGGAGGCAATGTGTAAAGCGCTTGCGCAACATACTAGGCACACCAGAAAAGAAATCCCACACAAGGTTATATGAAAAATAGCCTTTGTATTATCCAAAACACATTAGAATCATAATCCCACATATGCACTCTGGTCATAATTTACAGGTGATTATATACATGATAGGGCCAATCGGGCCACTGTCAGAACCATCACAAAGCACAAGTAGCTACAATAAAACAACCAGTAACTACTGGTGCAATACTGTACTTAGCATTATCACCTGCAACATACACGCTTATGTCTGGAGCACTTTGGGCAAAAACACCATAGCATTTGCATTAGGCATCACCACATTAGGCAATAACATTAGGCATAAAGCGCATTATGCAACCCCTGTAGGCATCACATTAGGGCCTTGCCCCCTTCCAACAGTGACCCCAGGCCAACTAGCCTTCTGTGGGGCCCAAATGCCCTTTGTCCCATATGTCAGGGCTCTTAGCTGCAGGGCCTTCCACGGGCCCTTCTGGCTGCCTTGGCAGCGAAAACACTGTGTGCAATGCGCTGGGGTGCAACTCGCCACTTGCTCATCATGGAGCAAAAGAAATAGCCCCACGTTGCAGCTGCCCGCGTGCCCGTGGTGCAGCTGTGAAACAAACAGGCACTGGCATTACCGTGCCTCTGGAGATGCCCCCCTCTCCTTAACCCCCCCCGCCCACACGCACACAACTTTGGGCTCTCGCCATTTTGAGAATGGGGAGCCCTACCCAATCAGAGCTGGGCTCCTGCCCCCCTCCCTCTGGATAGTGGCAGGATAGGGGTGTACTCACCCCTGGACAGAGACCCATTGGTCCCCGCCCTTGCCCAACCTGTAACACCCCTTCCTTCTTCAGATCCCGATTTTGAAACCAGAAGTAGAACAAGAAGAAAGAGGACCTGCCGTGCAACTGCTAACAAGAGGATGACCCCAACTGACTTGGCCCCAGCCCTAGAAGCCCTACAGGCCCTACACCCCATGGGTGTCTCCTGTGGTCAGCAGCCTCGACAGTCCCGAAGGACCCGACTGCCTTGCTCATCTAAAGACTGGGATTCCCATGAGCAGTGGTTCTGTTCAAACAGCAACAACCCTTGGTGCCAGCCAGGAACCGCAAATCCAGCACACTCTACACCCGCCGAGCCCGGCCTGTGCCTGAGTGAACCAAGACCACAAGGACGTCCCCCTGGCGACTGTGACCACCAATCCAGCACCAAAGAACCCTCCTTAATGCTCCTGATGACACCTGCAGCCTCCCAACCAGGGCCCCTTCCAACCGCGACCAGCTGAGAGTAAGATTTCCAGACACCAGAGGACACCCCTTCACCAAGTGCCCCACGGACCCCTGTGCCCAACTCCTGGGTGGCTACCTAACCTACAGCTTCTCAACTTACCTCTCCAAGTTGTGGTCGCACCTGAGGAATCTCCGTCCCCGAGTTTGTTGCCTTCGTTCGTCTTGCAGCTTTCCCTTTCAAAATACATTGGGCGCCCGACTGCCTAAAAGCACCCTGCTGCCAGAGTGCCACTGGAAGTGCAGCATCTGTCCTATCCTACTTCTCCACTTGCCCTGTGTAAGTGACCAGGAGCTCAGCTCCCACAGCCGTGTGGCCTGCCTGCTAGCAGCCATCAACCAAAGGCCCCCTACCCGCCATAGGCTAACATTGGGCCTACTCACTCTGCACCAGGCTGCCCCCTGGGAGACCCCTGACTCTACCTCCAGAACCTTAACTCTGCCAGCTGAGTACTTACCCAAAGACCGATAAATTGATATTCGAGGCATATGAGCTGCAGATTACACAGTGTGCATAGATCGCCACCTAGTGTTGGGCCCGGATGTTTGCAGTTTGTTGTTGTCCTGAAGAGTTCTTTGGAAGTCCCGAGATTGGTGACTCCTCCTTTGGACCACATTGCGCATTGGCATCGACTCCATCCTCAGATTGTTTTTTTTTTTTTCGCCATCGGGCTCGGATGTGTTTCCTGCGCTCCGGTTTGGAACCAAATTTCCTTCGGGGTGCAATCCTCACCCATTCGACGGTATTGTTTCGATTGCGCTCCACATCGACGTGATTCTTCACCACTTCGGGTGTCGGCGAAGGCCTTCGGGCCTACCTATGCCTCATCTTCTGGCTCATGGAAAGGACACCATTCAAGAAGTGTCCTCAATGTGGGTCGAAGTTTCCCCACACCAATCTACATGAGGTGTGCAACCTTTGCCTCTCACCGGAGCATGAGGCCAAAGACTGTTCCGCTTGTACATCTTTCCGCTCCAAGAATACGATTTGGGACCGACGCGCTCGAAGAACAATGGCTCGCTGGTCGGCTTCGATACCTGACGACCTCTTTGGAGAGTGTGTCGACGTGCCAGGACAACACGCCGAAGAAAGTTCCAGCCCCTCTGATGCCGAAGACTCAGACGCCGAGGACATCACTCCAGCTCCACGTTTCATAAATACGAGTGTTGACCCCAACCCTTCCTCAACACCCTCAAAAAAGGCTTCGGTCACACCACCTTCGGGCCCAGGTGCACACCGAGACTGCTTTCCACGCTCCGCCTTCGGGCCTCATCCACACCGAACGCTGCTCCGACATCTAAGCACAAGGCGCCGAAGACTGGCGGCGGCTCAGCGATGCCGAAACCTCACTCTGAGCCGAGTAAAAAAAAAAACAAAAAAAACACCTAATGGCCCTGATTCACACTCTTCGGAGCCGAAGAAACACCCGGAACCGAAAAAACATGATCCGGTAAAAGACATTTCAAAAGGTCACACTTCTAAACCAAAAGACCCTAGACCAGCTACCGACTCAGTGCTGAAAAAACCTCCGGAACTGAAAACGTCGACGCCAAAGGATTTACCCTATACGGAAGAACTTTTTACACCAGATCCTCATCAAAGAACTCTTGTAAAGGATCCTAAGACTGGCCAACTAGCTCTTAGCTCCAAGAAGAGACCACTAGAAGCGCCAGCACCTCCTCCAAATAAGAGACATTGCAACCTCTCCATTAAGGGTCCCTTCTCCACCACCTCCCCATACTGTTTCTTCTCCTACACCTCCTCCACCACATCATTCGCCTACACCATCCACTAATCCAGATGATGATGTAGATACAGACTCAGACACCGGTGGGGGTGCAAATGACCCAGCAGGGACCAGTAGTCCCCCCTCAGTCACCTAATCCCTGGGATGATTATAACACCCCTGATGTATCTTGCGTCCCACAAGACGATATATATCCTTCCAGACCTTCCCCACCAGAGGACACTATAGGCTACTAGTCCAAAGAGCTGCCCAGTACCATGGGGTTGACATGCACACTGATGATGTAGAGGAAGATTTCCTTTTAGACACTTTTGATAACACACAAAGGTCTACTGCTATTTTGCCACTGCTTAAAGGCGTCATTAAGCACGCAACAGAGGTTTTTAAAAATCCTGTCAGGGCTCAGGTCTTCAACCCTCGCATTGAGAAAAAATATAAAGCTGCCCCTACAGACCCTGTTTACATTAAAGGTCCAGCACCACTAGATTATTTAGTAGTGTTTAATGCACGTAAACGTGCTAATTCACAAACATCAGGTGAGGCCTCACCACCAGATAAAGAATCTAAACTCCTTGACACCTCCGGTAAACTAACAGCGCCACAGGCAGCTAACATTTGGCGCATTGCCAATACCCGAGCGTTGTTGGCAAGATATGACAGGGTACTTTATGGCGAACTGGAGTCCATAATGCAGCATCTACCAGACAAATATAAAAATAAGGCCAATGAACTCCTACAGGAAGGTACAAATATTACTAATACTACCATTCGTTGTGCCCTATATGCTGCAGATACTGCCTCAAGGGCAATCAATACCAGTACCCTTTTGCAGAGACATGCCTGGCTACGCATTTCAGGTTTTAAACCGGAGGTATAAAATTCCATCCTCAATCAGCCATTTGATGAGACACATTTATTTGGCCCTAATGTTGATGTGTCTTTAGACAAAATGAAAAAAGACAGCGACACAGCAAAATCTATGGGAGCCTTGCAGCTGCAAGCTCCCAGACGTTCCTTTCGTCGCTCATCATACAGAGGCAACACAAGAGGCTACTCCTCCGAAAGCCCCGCCACTTCCTACAAAACCCCTAGCCAATCCACATACACTAAGGGCTACCAGAGAAGGGTTATAGGGGTAACAATAACAAAGGCAGAGGCAAAACCAACAACTCCCGCTCTGCCTCCACCCCTACCCAATGACTCCCCCCCCCCCCCCCCCCCCCCCCCCACATTCCACTCCTGTCGGGGGAAGACTGCAGCAATTCCTTCCTGCCTGGATCAACATCACATCCGACAGGTGGGTACGACAAATTATTCAGTCAGGTTACTGTCTAGAATTAACACCTACCCCCCCACAACATACCACCCAAACAGCGTCCAATGTCACAAGAACATCTGTCACTGTTAAAGCAAGAAGTAATGTCTCTGCTAGAAAAAAGTTCAACAGAACCAGTTCCTCTGCACCAACAAAACAAAGGGGTTTCCTCCCTATATTTTCTTATTTCAAAAAAGGACGGCTCTCTGAGGCCTATTCTGTACCTCAGACCGCTAAACATGGTCACACTCCAAGTCCTTTCTCTCCTGTTACAAAATGACCTCCTTGCTACTCTAGATCTCAAGGATGCATACTTTCACATTCCCATTCACAAGGCTCACAGGAAGTATCTCAGATTTGTAAAAGACGGGCAGCACTATCAATTCAAAGTACTCCCATTCGGAGTCACAACAGCACGAAGAGTATTCACCAAGTGCCTAACAGTAGTGGCAGCACATTTACGAAGACGGCACATACATGGCTTCCCGTACCTCGGCGACTGGCTCATAAAAGCCGGCTCATACAACCAGTGTGTGTGGAACACTCATGCCACAATCCAACTGCTACACAACTTGGGGTTCACAATAAACCACACCAAGTCTCATCTGCAACCATCCAAAGTACAACAGTACCTCGGTGCTACAATACACCTCAAAAGCGCTAACTTATCCCACTCCAGTAAGGTTAGCCAGCATGCAAACTCTTCTCACAAAGTTTCGGCCACAACAGTCCCTTCCAACACGAGTGTTCATGCAGCTCATAGTGATGATGGCCTTTTGCATTTTCATAGTGCCCCATGCAAGACTTCAAATGCACCCTCTACAAGAGTGCCTATCACGTCGATGGAACCAGGCTCAAGGTCCATTAACAGACCTAGTGTTGGCAGACTGTCTGTCTCATCGCTCTCTGCAGTGGTGGAAAACAAAAAACCTTTCCAAAGGGCGACCGTTCCTAGAGCCAGTCCCTAAATAGTCTTGACAGCGGATGCATCGCTCTCCGGCTGGGGAGCCCACCTGCTGCAACACACCATGCAAGGCAGGTGGACACCCCAACAAAATTTACTCCATATCAATCACCTGGAGTTACTAGCTATATTCCTAGCCCTGAAAGCTTTCCAAAAACAAGTATCAAACAAAGCTGTGTTAGTCCGCACGGACAACATGACAGCCATGTGATACATTCAGAAGCAGGGCGGAAAGCACTCCCTGCAACTTTCTCGACTAGCTCAGGACATATGGCGCTGGGCTATAACTCAAAACATATTCCTTCTAGCCCAACATGTTCCAGGAGTACAAAACACCATAGCAGATCTGTTAAGTCGTCAGACACAACAGACCCACGAGTGGGAACTTCATATGCAAGTTCTTCAACCATTCTTTCAGATGTGGGGACAGCCTCAGATAGACCTCTTTGCCACTCATGAAAACGCCAAATGCCCAAGCTTCGCCACCAGATATCCAAGCCCACTATCTAAAGGCAATGCGATATGGATGAACTGGTCAAACAAATTTGCGTATGTTTTTCCACCTCAACCACTCGTGCCACTAGTAGTACGCAAACTACAGAAGCAATTTCTAACCCTCATCCTAGTTGCTCCAACATGGGCCAGACAGCCGTGGTACACAACACTGCTACAAACTGTCTGTGGTACCGCACCAAAAATTATACCCGTCTCCACACCTTTTAACACAGAACCATGGAGAGATCAGGCACCCGGACCCAGCTCAGCTCAACCTAGCGATTTGGCTCCTGAGGTCTTAGAATTTGGATAGCTGAACCTTCCTCCAGACTGCATGAATGTCATAAAAGAAGCAAGACGCCCATCTGCTAGAGCTTGTTATGCAGTGGAAACGCTTGGTAATATATTGTCACAACAATAATATTAATCCTTTAGATGTGTCTATTCATTACATCATAGGATACTTACTGCACCTCCAAAGCTGTAGCTTAGCCTACACATCTATTAGACTGCATCTTGCTGCAATAGCAGCATATCTGCAAAACAAACATACAGCATCTATCTCTGTTCAGAGTGCCTGCTATTAAGGCCTTTTTGGAAGGTCTCAAGAGAATAATTCCTCAGAGTGCCACCTTCACCTGTGTGGATTTTAAACATTGTTCTCACACGGCTATTGGGACCTCCCTTCGAACTGTTACATAAATGTGAACTACAATTTTTAACATGGAAGGTTGCGTTCCTAGTAGCTATTACTTCTCTGCGAAGAGTTAGTGAACCACAAGCACTAACCATTCAAGAACCTTTTTTGCAAATGCATCATAATAGGGTTGTTCTACGTACTAATCCAAAACTCCTACCCAAAGTCATTTCTCCCTTCCACCTCAATCAATCTGTGGAACTGCCCGTTTTCTTCTCGCAGCCACAAACGGTAGCAGAAAGAGCTCTTCATACCCTAGATGTCAAAAGAGCTTTGCTATACTACATCGAGCGAACACAACCCTTGCGTAAGACAAAACAACTTTTTGTGTCTTTCTCCCCACCACACAAAGCAAAACATGTTATCTGTTCCTCCTAAAGCCCATTCTACAAGAAAAATAGGGGCTTCAATGGCATTTTTATGGAACATTCCCCTAGAGGACATCTGCAGAGAAGCTACATGGTCTACACTGCACACATTCACAAAACACTATTGTGTAGATGTGCAAACCAAACAACAAGCTAATGTGGGCCAGGGTGTTCTCAAAACATTATTTCAAACTACTGCAACAGAAAGGGGTGGTCGCCGCTAAGAGTGGGTACTGCTATACAATCTATGCACAATGTGTAATTTGCAGCTCATATGCCTCGAACGGAAAATGCTACTAACCAGTATGCATCTGTTCTTGGCATGTAGAGCTGCAGAGTTACGCACGCCCACCTGTCTCCCCGGCTGCCCTTGTCTGTTCCAGTAATATTGTAATTAGATACAGCTTACATGGACATCCTTCTTTTTCTTGCAAAGCTCCATCATTTCCCTAATGGCGAAAAACAATCTGAGGATGGAGCCGATGCCCATGCGCAGTGTGGTCCAAAGGAGGAGTCGCCTATCTCGTGACTTCCAAAGAACTTGTCAGGACAACAACAAACTGCAAACATCATGGGCCCAACACTAGGTGGCGATCTATGCATAGTGTGTAACTCTGCAGCTCTACATGCCAAGAACAGATGCATACTGGTAAGTAGTATTTTCCTTTCTCCATAGGGCAACATTGGCTGGGTTTCACTAATAAATGTGACTTACTGTTAAATTTTATTGCATTTACTTAAAACTTCCCATTGAGCTCAATGTTATTATTGTGTTAAGTATATATTGCATATTGTATCTATTGCATTCTAAAGTCTATTGCTATTTGAAAGTATTCAAGTGCAACATAACATTCTGCGAAAGTATTTGATACCTACTTGTGGTTGTAAAATAAACAACAATACATTTTTATATACAAAACAATTGTCCTAGAGTTCAGTTCTTGAGTGTGTGAAGCCATTTGCTGACTGAGTGTGTACAACAAATGCTTTACACTGTCCTCTGATACTGCCTTACTGCCCTACTGCTCGACCAAGCTACCACTTTAGAGAGTAAGGTTATAATTTAACTTTAACCTCTGCCAAACCTCTGGGGACTGTGGTCCCTGTGCACACTGTAACTTACTTTGGTCTATTACTGATCCACATGAAGACTGCGTTTAGTGTCTGTCATCGGATCACGTCGTCGAGGGATGTGCCTGTTGCAGGAAAATGAATCCAAAGGATTTGAAAGAAAGAGAAGCGAAGCTCTTCATGGCTAAAATGAAAGTAAAAAGATAAAGAAGGTGGAGGTCTCGCTCCAGGTCGAGATCGGGCTCGAGATCGACGTCTGGGCATGCTTCAAGAGCCAAGAAGCATAAAAAGAAGAGGCACTCTTCGAAGCGATATTCTGATAAGAGAGGCGGCGCCGAAGTTGGCTTCTACAGTCCATCAACGCCGTAAGGACTTCGTGTCTCCTTCTCCCTCGAATCAAGCTTCTCCGGAGAAATCTGCTTCACCTGCAGTTTCTCCTGTTCGATCTCAGACTCAGGGTTTCATCACCGACTTCGGTACATTCTCTGGCTCCGGTTAGAAGAGGTTCCTGTGCCGGATGAGCAGGCGATTCCATTGGATCCACTGTCGGTGCCGGCTGGCCTGAAGTCGGTAACGCCTGCATCTGAGCCTGTCCCTGGGGCCTATCCTCCTTTTCCAAGCCCGGGACAAGATCCTTCGCATTATCTAAATGCGATGTATGGAGTATTCCATAGGGCTATGTACCCCTCTGGAGCACCTTCGGGGTCCTATGGGTCTATTAGCATTTAATTTGGGAGTTCCTCAGGCCTATGCCTAGACTCTTGTAGGAGGATGGATACCGGACTATGGTTACCCCAGATTTTTTGCCTTGTGTTTAGCTGGTTTTCGACTTAGTTGGCCTGGGATCCTGCTAATCAGGGTCCCAGGCTATCTGCTCTCTCTTTAAAATGGACTCCATGTACCCTAGGTGCATAACAATTGGATATTGGGTCACCTTATCAGCCCCTGTACAGTGTACTATAGGTACCCAGGGCATAGGTGCATCCAAGGCCTACCAGGGGCTGCAGCATATCTTTTGCCACCCCTGGCTGGCAATCCAAACTGACATAACTGGCTGATCACTCAGCTGGGGCAAGGTGGTGTAATCACCCCTTGCTTAGATATAGTATACCTATATCTAAACCTATATCTGGACACATATACACCTATAAGTCACTCCTATGGCAGGCCTTAACAATCCTGTAGGCAGAGTGCTTGGTTTTATGTGAGATGGTGCTCTAGCATGAGCTGAGCCTGTCTGCAGCTTTCGGAACCATTTCCTTATAGCTGTTCCAGGGTATTGCCATGCCACATACTCTTAAGTGCATTATAATCCTCGCGGTTATTGCTAACTTTGGTTTGGCTTTATCAAAACATGTCGTGTACGGTGTCATACACTTTGTAATAGTACCCCCTCGCCAGTTCTGGCGACGGGGGTAGCATTCCACCCTTTTAGAGGGAGAAGACATGTTACTTTACTTAAATGCGGTTAAAACTAACCAGAGCCTCAGCATCACAAAATGGATGCTGCTGCCACAGACACCAGTCTAGCCTCCTGCTGCTGACTGAAACTCTGGCAGGGGAGGCTTGGACAAAAGGTTACCTGTCACAGGGAGGTGTTACACCACCCCAGACAGAAGATAGTGGATTGAGGCAGGCAGGGCGAGTGAAACTAGACCCTGCCTGGGGCACACAAGGTGTCCCATGCAAAATCCAGTCAAACCGGTTTGGGCACTCCAGTCCCAGCTCTGCTGCGAAACTGGACAAAGGGAAAGGGGTGTAACCACCCCCTTCCCTGGTCCCACCCATAGGAGGGACCAAGCAGGTAATCCAGCCCCTTGATTTGGGATAAAGGTAGGAGCTGTGCCCAGGAGCATTAGATTATCCTGACTGAAACTTTGATACAGAACTCTGGACCCTTCGACATCCCACTCGACGTGGAAGACTGAAGAATCTCCCTTGTGGTCAAGGAGTGACCACCCTGTGCAAACAGGCACCATCCAGCACCCAACGGTTTGCTTTGTTGCAGTTCCCGCCGGAACTCGAGCGACCGAGATCGACAAGACCCAGCTTCCCTGACTTCTAACAGCCTGATCCACAGTCCCAGCGAATCTGAGACCCGTGGAGGCGACATGAAGCCATCTTGAAAAGACTGCGAAGTGCTGACCGTGCAGCTCCTGGGGCACCCTCGAAGCTGTGCATTGGGGTTTGAGAAGCCCTAATCCCGAGCAGCTCTTGCACCGAAGATCTCCCCTCCACACTCACCGAGTGCTGGGTGGGGCCTTTTGCATTTTCCTGCTCGACGCGTTGGTCCGGTCACTTGCCCGTTGGCTAGTGGCCCCAGTACCGACGAACCTTTGAATCTACTCTGCTAGTCTGTTGATCCAGACTGGCCCTCGCTCCCCTGAAAAGGAGCAACCTCTCTGACCTTGCTGGTCCGAGTAAGAAGCGATCTTTAAATCCTGCGTGGGTTGCATTTGCCAAGGCCTGTTAACTCCGATCCGGAAGCCGACACCGCCGACAGCGAGAGCCTTCGTGGGACAGCTTGTGATCCACTACTGGTCATCCTCGATGCCCCAGAGTCCACGTGGCAGCGGAGACGAGCTTCTCGACAACCACCTGATTGTGCCCGACATCGCCTGGTTCCATCCTGGTCACTGGCTAGTGACCCAGACTCTGTCCCCTCTGCTTTCAGGTACTCTACATCTTCGATCCACCCTTGGATCCAACCGGACTCTTCTCTCCTGGCCGCCTGCAGCATCTTCATCTCCAGGCTCCATAGATCTCCACGACGAAACCAGACCCACTTTGGCACCTATGCACACGCTTCCTGTGGGTGAGGTAACGATCTAACACCGCTGCTCCTGTAGTGGTTTACACCTCTAGTGTCCTAGTTTAAAGTGGTTTAATTCTTTTCCAGTCGGAAGACTTCCAAAACAGTAACTTTCTAACTTTTACGCACCATTGACTTTGCATTGGTGCATGCGTGTGCTTTTAGCACTGCACCCGAATCCCGCGGGCTACTCCCGTCCTAACTGCTGTTAGTCCAGTGTAGTCCCAGCGATTCACAAGGCCCTACCATTGTTCGAGAAGTGGTTCATATACCACTTATTTAGTATATGGTTTGAGTGGCCACTGGCCCTATTCCTAATTGTGCAACTTGTGTTAGTTTAACTGTGCTTTTGTTTAAACGCTTGTACCTCTGGACTCATAAAGAGTACAGAGGATTATTCTAGTAATAAATACATATATTTTTATAATATATAACTTGTGTGGTGTCCTTTCATTTGATATTACAGGATTGCATATGGTAAAACAGCTGGCTTCACATGCCCTCTTGAGTTTAGCTTAAGACTGCTTAGTCCATGCTACCCCTAGGATAGCTTGTCTATAAGGTTGACTCTACAACCACCACCATAAGGGATTGTTTGGACTGATACAAGGTGCCCACAGAATTGTGGACATCATACATCAGGCCAACTTCTCACAGCTCCGTTCATGCCATTCCTTCCGGCGGCGCCGTCTTGGCATTTCCCGACGCTGAGGACGTCAACACCGTTTCCATCCTCTCCGATGCCGTCAGCTCGACCTTGATCGGCGCAGGCTGTGCTGACTGATCCATGTACGACGCCGGCTCCAGGTCCTTCGGAGTCGGTCTCGGCTCCCACGGGGTCGGTACCTAGAATAAGATCTAGGAGAGAAGCTCAGAGTTTTGGAGGAGCAGAGATTTCGTTTGGAGGAAGGTGAGGTTGAGGACTCTGATGACTGTTTTATGGCGTTAAGAGGCAAGTTGCCTTGATATCTCCTGAGTGGGAGCTTTCTCCTGTTTAGGATGCTCCATCAAAGGATGTTGCCCCCTACCATACAGTAATTAAAAAGGCAGCAGAACTTTTGGACTTTCAGCTTCCTTCTGTTGAATTTAAATCTAATATACTGACGGAAGTTCTCCACTCTCCTACTTCTGTTGTAGAACCTCTGCTACCATTTAATGAGGCAATTACCGATCCTGTATTGGAGGTCTGGCGCAAACCATTCTCGGCTCCAGCAGTTAACAAAACAATTGCCCGGAGATATAGGGTGGCTCCAGGGGATCCTGATTTCTTATCACATCCTTCTCCTGAGAGTCTAGTAGTCCAGGCAGCCTGTTCAAAGAAGTTTTCGGGTGCCTTTCCACAGGTTCCGGCGGACAGAGAGTCAAAAAAGCTCGACCAGTCCGCTACCCTGTCTTATGGGTCGCTATATCCATACCCTTATGGACTCGGTGAAACAGCTTGCCCCAAAATTTTCTAAAGATGACAGGAAAAATTTTAATGAGGTGTTACAGGACACTCAAGCGGCTGCTCGTCAGGTGATTCAGAGTGGTTTGGACACAGCGGACTCTGTCGCCAGAATCATGGGATCTTCTGTGACATTTAGATGGCTCTGGTCTCTTTGGCAAGAAAGCAGATGCGGCCTTGGAAAGGTTTAACGATAGTAAGGCAGTGGCCAAATCTCTAGGCCTTCAGACTCAGCCTCCTCATCTTCTTCTTCCTCGTCTTCATCGTCCTCCAGCAAAGCAGCCCTAGATCTGCAATTCAGGATCATGTTGGTCCTGTAGGGGGTCGGCTTACTTATTTTCTGCAAGATTGGGAAATCGGTCACTACAGACCTTTGGGTTCTCAATCTTGTGGAGAATGGTTATGCTCTTCCCTTACAGGAATTCCTTCCAAATTACCCTCCTTGCAAAGGGATTTGCTCAGAGGACCACCTTCTTCTCCTGCAGGAGGAAGTCCTAACATTACTGAAAAAAGGTGCGATAGAGGTGGTTCCAGAGCAGGAAAGAGGTCAGGGTTGCTACTCCCGGTATTTCCTGATACCCAAAAAGGATGGCAGGTTACGTCCAATTCTGGATCTCAGGATCTTGAACCTTTTTCTGAAGCAGGAAAAGTTCAAGATGCTCACCCTTGCGCAGGTTCTTAAAGTGCTGCAACAGGAGGATTGGATGGTGTCTATTGACTTGCAGGACGTGTATTTTCATATCCCGATCCTGAAGTCGCACAGGAAGTATCTCCGTTTCACAGTAGGGTCGCAACATTATCAGTTTGCGGTCCTTCCGTTTGGTCTTACTACTGCACCTTGAGTCTTCACCAAGGTGATGGGAGTGGTGGCAGCCCATCTCAGAAGGTCGGGGATTTCTGTTTTCCCCTATCTGGACGACTGGCTGATCAAAGCAGGGTCGCTGGAGAAGGTATGTCATCTGCAAGTGACAACGCAGCTGTCAGACAGATTGGGTTTTTCGATAAACGTGCCCAAGTCTCACCTAGTGCTCTCTCAGTGCAACCTGTTTATAGGGGCGGTACTGGATACTACAGTCTGTCGAGCATTCCCTCCTCCTCAAAGGATTCTCGACATTCAGGAAATGATTCCTTTGTTTTACAAGGAGTGGTCGTTCCAGTCCTGAAGGTCCTTCGCCTGCTCGGTCTATTTGCTTCCTGCATTCTGTTGGTCAATCATGCAAGCTGGCACATGAGGGCGCACCAGTGGTGCCACTGCAGGCAGTGGATCTATCTTGGTGGAGCGTGGAAGGCAATCTGTCTCAAGGGAAGCCCTTCCATCTACCTCCATCGGTGGCCACGGTGATAACTGATGCATCCACTCTAGGGTGTGGTGCACATCTGGGTGACCTGGAGATCAAGGGTCTTTTGTCTCCAGAGGAAAGGTTGCTTCACATCAACCTTCTGGAGTTACGGGAGATACGTTTGGCGCTCAAGGCCTTTCTCCCTTCCCTTCGCGGTCAGTCGGTTCAAGCCCTAACGGACAACACTACCGTGATGTGGTATGTCAACAAATAGGGAGGAGTAGGGTCGCATTGTCTTTGCAGAGAGGCTCTGTGTCTCTGGTCCTGGTTTCAGGACCATCAGATTTGTCTGATGGCAAATCATCCGGCCGGAGTTCTAAACGGTTCATCACGTCTTCGGAACGTGGGGAACTCCTCGGGTGGTCCTGTTTGCCACTCATGAGAACGCTCACTGCCTGTTATTCTGCAGACTCCAGTATCCGATGCAGGGAGCTTTGGGGGACGTGTTCCAGTTGAGTTGGGGCTCACAACTCCTTTACGCGTTTCCCCCCCATACCCTTGATTCCTCGAGTTCTGAGAAGATTCGTCAAGACCGGGCCCAATTCATATTGATCGCCCCAGAATGGCCAAGAAGGGTGTGGTATACAGATCTTCTCCACCTCTCCTTGTGCCCTCCGCTCCGTCTCCCTCTCAGGGCAGACCTCCTCTCGCAGTCGCAGGGGCAGGTTCTACACCCCCACCTCCAGACCTTACACCTTCATGCCTGGAGATTGAACGGGGCAACCTGAATTCTTTTTCTCTTCCTTCTGACGTGGTGGGTGTTATTTTGTCCGCCAGACGTCTCTCCACCAAGTCTATTTATTCATACAGGTGGTCCAAATTTGTTCATTGGTGTGGGGAGAAGTCTTTTGACCCTTTAAGGGCTCGCTTAACTGACATTCTTCAGTTTACTCTGTCTCTGGCCCAGCAGGGTTTTGCCGTGGCTACTGTGAAAGGCTACTTGTCGGCATTCCTTTGCTTGCCTGACCAGCCGTCCTTGTTTAAATCACCCATTGTGTTACGATTCATTAAGGGCCTTACCAACAAATATCTGCCCACTCCTTTTATTGTGCCTCAATGGGACTTAAAACTTGTATTAACCTACTTGATGGGTTCTCCCTTCGAGCCCTTACACAAGTGTCCCTTGAGGTTATTGTCGTTAAAAACTGTTTCTTGTTGCCATTACTTCGGCAAGGAGGGTAAGTGAAGTTCAAGCTCTGAGTTCAAAACCCCCAGTCTTGACTATTCATGCTGATAGAATGGTCCTCAGGACCAGGGCTGCTTTTCTGCCTAAGGTGGTAACTCCCTTCCATCTGGGGCAGTCCATTACCCTTCCTTCCTTCTATCCTCCCCCTCACCCTTCCAAGGAGGAGGAGCGGCTTCACCGCTTGGACCCTAAGAGGGCAGTGAATTTTTACCTTGATAGAACTAAAGACTATTGTGTGGATGACCAGCTCTTCGTGGGCTTTGCTGGCTGCAGGAAAGGCAGAGCGGTGCACAAGCGCACACTTTCCAGATGGATTGTCTTGTGCATCAAGATTTGTTACTCTTTGGCCGGTAAGGAACCTCCAGAGGGTTTAAGAGCTCCTTTTAACAGGGCAAAGTCTTCTACATCTGCCTTATCTAGAGGTGTTCCTGTTGAGGACATTTGTAGAGCGGCAACTTGGGCCTCCCTCCACACTTTCGCGAAGCATTACTGCTTAGAATCCGAAGTGAGGAGGGACGGTCACTTTGAGCGTTCTGTCCTTCAAGATTTTCTGATATAAAAGGGTGAACACCCTCCTCCGGGAGTGTGGGACTGCTGTGGGAGTGTGGGACTGCTGTGGGACTCTAGTCCATCAGATGAACAAGTTACTTACCTTCGGTAACGCTTTTTCTGGTGGATACAGTATCTGCCTGTGGATTCCTCACTGACCCCACCCGCCTCCCTTGCATACCTACAATGTTGATATTGTCTATTTTATATTTTCAGTGGAAGTGTTTTACGGCATTGTTTTCACACTGCATGTGTTGATTGAATCCTGTTGACTATGTATACTGTATATATTTGTCCGTCCGTGTGCCTCGAAGGCACAGAAAAAAGGGTCGGAACAGACGTCATCACGCCGACGAGGCTCCTTTATGTCTCCAGTGACGTCAGCGGAGTCGCGAGCGGAGCCATGGTTCTACGACGTCGTCCTTGTCGGTGTGGAGAGCTACAAAAGTTTCTGAATGCTGCTGGAGCAGAGGATATTCACACAGTAAGGAATCCACAGGCAGATACTGTATCCACCAGAAAAAGCTTTACTGAAGGTAATTAACTTGTTCTTTACTCCCTGTACCACCTGTAACCCCCCCCCCCTTCTCCTTCCATGTCCTCCGCCTTCCCGGTTGGTGTGTTCCATCCTCCCCCTCTCTTGGTACTACCTACGACACCACCGACCTCATCGCAGTCAACACCGGCCGAACCGCGGGCTGCTACCGAGCCACACCGAGACGCACCCACGGACCCTTCAGCTGCCACTCCTGCAAGTTCACCTGCAACCGGACCCACGCCACACCAGCACCCACCAAGCCGAACACCAGCAGCACCCACCTGAATTGCATCCTGCTCAACACCCGCTCCGTCCACAGACACGCCGTCGAGCTCTGGAACCTGCTCGACACCACAGCCCCAGACGTCGCCTTCCTCACGGAAACCTGGATGAACGCCTCCTCAGCGCCCGACATCGCCATCGCCATCCCGGACGGCTACAAGATCATCCGGAGGGACCGCGTCAACCAGACAGGAGGAGGCATCGCCATCATCCACAGGAACACCATCCGCATCACGACCAACACCGACGACACCCTCGCACCCGCCGAACACCTGCACTTCCAGATCCACGTCAATCCCAAGACCACCCTCAGAGGCACCCTCATCTACAGACCCCCGGGACCACGCACACAATTCAGCGAGGACATTGCCGACTTCATCAGTCCACACGCCCTCCCCTCCGCCGACTACATCCTCCTCGGGGACATCAACTTCCACCTGGAGAACAACAACGACCGCAACACTACCACCCTGCTGGACAACCTCGCCAACCTCGGACTCAAGCAGCTGGTGACCACCCCCACCCACTACGCCGGACACACACTCGACCCCGTGTTCTCATCCAGCAAGGACATCGCCTTCAGCCACGCCACGGGACTCCACTGGACGGACCACAGCTGCGTCCACTTCAGCTTCAAAAGGACCACCAGCAACAGGTTCCCCGCAGAAGCTAGAACAAGATCACTGCAGACCAGCTCGTTACCTCCCTGAGCAAGAACCCTCCCACCAGCACAACGAACCCCAGCCAAGCGGCCACAAACCTCACGAAATGGATCAGCGACTGCGCAGACGACCTCGCCCCTCTGAAGACCCAGCCGAGCAGGCCCGGCAGCAAAAAAGCCCCATGGTTTAACGACTAACTCAAGAGCTCCAAGAAGAACTGCAGAGCACTCGAGAACCTGGCGCAGAGACCCAACACCGGACAACGTGACTGCCCTCAAGCTCGCCACCCGAAAACACCACCAACTGATCCGCGCCACCAAGAAAACCGCATTCAAGGAACGACTGGACAATTATTATTATTATTATTATTATTAATAGGGTTTTGTTGAGCGCATTCTACCCGGAGGCCTCGTAGCGCTATATTGTTTGAGTCAGGAAGATCACAGAGCCAGATTAGGTGAAGAGGAGCGTTTTCAGTTCCTTACGGAACTTCAGTAAATTAGGCTCGCCCCGGAGAGTGTCAGGCAGGGAGTTCCAGGCCTTAGCGGCATTCCAAGAGAAGGAGCGTCCTCCCCATCTTGCCCGATTAATTCTATTAACGGTAGCCAGGAAGGCTGAGCTGGATCTCAAGCTACGTTTAGGGAGGTAAGGGTTTGCAAAGGAGCAAACCATGGCTGGGCCAGTTTTCCACATAGCTTTGTGCATAATGCACATAGATTTAAACACGACTCTGGCTTTGATGGGCAGCCAATGCAGTTTCCTGAGTGCGGCTGTGCCTGAGTCTCGCCGGCCCAGGTTGAGAAGAAGGCGAGCCGCTGCATTCTGGGTAATCTGCAGTCTTCTGGTAGTGGAACTAGGGGCTCCTAGGTACAATGAGTTTCCATAGTCCAGACGGGACAGGATAATGGCCTGCACCATAATCCTTCGTGCCTGGAAGGGAAGAAGAGGCAACACCTTCCTGAGCATACGCATTAGGCCAAAACAGATGGCAGATAGAGTGGTGGCTTGTTGCTTAAAATCCAACTTTGTGTCCAACCACATACCTAAGCTCTTTATTTGGGTTTTGGGTTGGGGTGGGGTCCCCATATTAGGGGGCCACTCTAGCGAGGAGCTCGGGGTTGGTGAGTTACCCAGAAACATAAGCTCCGTCTTCTCACCGTTGAGCTTTAGGTGTGAGAGGGTCATCCAGTGACTTATTGCTGCCAGACAATTCATAAGATTAGGGGGAGAGGTGTTTAGCTGGTTCATGGATACCACAAGTTGTGTGTCGTCGGCATAGGTTACTATATCTAGGCCGAACGAACGCACGATGTCCGCCAGAGGTTGAAGGTATACATTAAATAGGGTAGGGCTCAGAGACGAGCCCTGTGGTACACCTTGCTCAAGGGGCCAAGTTTTTGAGCGGGCGTCGTTCTCGACTACCTCGAAGGAACGTTCCTCCAAAAAAGATTGAAGCCATATTATGGCCTTCCCTGAAATTCCTATATGACGCAAGCGGTCAAGGAGGATGCTAGTATTGACGGTATCGAAGGCGGCACTGAGATCTAGCAACATAATTGCTACAGTGCCGCCTTGATCCATCTGTTTCCTAGCCAGCTCCGTCACAGTCAGCAGGGCCGTTTCTGTGCCTAATTTAGGGCGGAAGCCTGCTTGGGAGTCGTGGAGCAGGAGGTTATGTTCCAGGTATTGGGTAACAGAGGCATTAATATGTTTTTCCAGCAATTTGCTGATCCAGGGGAGGAGCGAGATAGGGCGATAATTGGCCAAGTTATTGGGGTCCAAGGTGGGTTTTTTTAAGAGTGCTTTGACTTGGGCACGTTTCCATGCTGTTGGGACTGTGCTTGTGGCAATGGAGGAGTTTAAGATTTTAAGGATTATAGGACTGATGGTCTCCTTGATTTTAAGTAGGTGAAAAGGGGGTGCCGGGTCAATGGGTGAGCCAGATTTAACTTTTTGCATGAGAGTGTCTAATAGCTCCTCGTTGAGTAGAGGGAACTCATTCAACGTGCAAGACACCAGCTGTGTTGAAGTAAGGTTTTTGGCTGGTTCAAATGTGGCAATGATATTCTGGATTTTATTATAAAAGTATTCTGCCTGACTATCACAGCGTAGTTGGATTTTGCTGGGGTCAGGAGAAGTAGTGGGGGTGTCTATGAGGGATTTAGCAATTTTAAAAATTTCCCTGGATGAATTTGAGGCGCTAGCAATTAAACTTTCAAAATACACGGCTTTTGAATTGCTTATTTCTGTTTTATATTTTTTAATTGCTTCTTGGTAGCTAAGTTTGTCCAAATTATTATGGGAAACTCGCCATATGCGTTCCAGTTTCCTACAGCCTCTTTTCAGCTCTTTAAGTTGAGGGGTGTACCATGGGGAGTTCTTTGATTTGGTTTTTCCTTTGAGGATTTTCAAAGGTGCCACCGAGTCAAGAGCTGTGCACAGCCAGTTAGTGTAGGTATCATAAAGTAGTGTGGGATCGGTTCCCATTTGGGAGGGAGCTGGAGATAAAGATTCGATCCACTGGTCTACCGATATTTTTGACCATTCTCTCCCTTTCTGAGTAGAGCGCGTAAGGGCTAGTGCTGGGGCAGCTACTGTCCATTGTATTGGGACCAGGAGGTGGTCAGTCCAGGCTAGGGGCAGTGGTGTCCCTACCTCTAGCCTATGGTCATTACTGAATACCCAGTCTAAGAGATGGCCTTTCTCATGGGTAGGCTGGAAGCCCTTCTGAGTAATTTGAAGGGCTGCCAGATTGTCTACTATGGACCTAGCCGTCGTATTACTGGGGTCATCCAAATGAATATTAACATCTCCCAAAATCGAGAAATTAGGACAGGTGATCACTGATTCAGCGATGTTTGAGTGGAGCGAGTCTAGGAAATCTCCTATATGATGAGGGGGGCGGTAGATCAAGATTCCTGAGAAAGTTGAGGTCGGATTAAAATCTAATGCGAAATGCATGCTCTCACAGTTAGAAATTAAAGACGGGCTGATCCTGCATTGATAGGGGTTTTTTACGAGAATAGCTAGTCCCCCTCCTCTCCCCTGTGGCCTATCCACTCTGTGGAGGGCATATCCCAGTTGCATAAGGGCAGTAATATCGGGGTCTGGCGTGTCCTTAAGCCACGTTTCTGTTAGAAATATAGCATCAGGGCTAGTTTCTTCTAGGAGTAGCGCCATTTGTACTGCGTGTTTAACTAAGGAGCGACAGTTCACGAGATACATTTTGTAGTTTTTGATGCTATGAGCACTAGCACAAAGGCTAGTAAATGTATAGCTACAATGGGAACATCTACCTGTGGCCATGGTCGGGTGAATTGAATGCAGACAGGGAGTAAGGGGGGGTGACATTAGATTTTTTAGGGTGTAAGAGTCATACCGTATAGGCCGGGTAGTTGCCTCACTGGTTTGTGCAGGGGGGGTGGCCCCTGGTCCCGTCCGGTCGCGGACGGGCGCAGACGGGCTTGCCTTTGGCGCGCCTTCGGCGCGCCGCCGGCGCGCCCGCTGCGCCCGCCCGCTGCGCGGACGGGCAGTGCGGGTGCTTTTATCCATGGATAGAGGGAGGAGGGTGGGAGGGACGATCGACTAGACCGTCTCCCTTCCCTTCCCAAGATGGCCGATCCGGTGGGTGGGGGTGAGCGCCCAGCGCCAACCACGAGCGGAGATGAGTAACCGATCGTGGCTCTGCCTGCAGCGAAGTGATCTCGCCTCAGGTAGGGGTCTGGATAAAAAATGGCATTAAAATATGTACAGTTTTTAAAATATTCTCCAGATCTCAAAAGGTTGTAGAGTAATTTGTAATCAAGTACTCTAATTTCAAAGAAGCGCAAGAGAGCGCTGAGAACCCCGGCTTTCCGCCTCAGGGTGTGAACAACAACAGCAAACAATGCGGGCGTCCGATTTGTATGGCCTTAAGTAGTCTGGGAGGGCGGGAGGGACGATCGACTAGACCGTCTCCCTTCCCTTCCCAAGATGGCCGATCCGGTGGGTGGGGGTGAGCGCCCAGCGCCAACCACGAGCGGAGATGAGTAACCGATCGTGGCTCTGCCTGCAGCGAAGTGATCTCGCCTCAGGTAGGGGTCTGGATAAAAAATGGCATTAAAATATGTACAGTTTTTAAAATATTCTCCAGATCTCAAAAGGTTGTAGAGTAATTTGTAATCAAGTACTCTAATTTCAAAGAAGCGCAAGAGAGCGCTGAGAACCCCGGCTTTCCGCCTCAGGGTGTGAACAACAACAGCAAACAATGCGGGCGTCCGATTTGTATGGCCTTAAGTAGTCTGGGAGGGCGGGAGGGACGATCGACTAGACCGTCTCCCTTCCCTTCCCAAGATGGCCGATCCGGTGGGTGGGGGTGAGCGCCCAGCGCCAACCACGAGCGGAGATGAGTAACCGATCGTGGCTCTGCCTGCAGCGAAGTGATCTCGCCTCAGGTAGGGGTCTGGATAAAAAATGGCATTAAAATATGTACAGTTTTTAAAATATTCTCCAGATCTCAAAAGGTTGTAGAGTAATTTGTAATCAAGTACTCTAATTTCAAAGAAGCGCAAGAGAGCGCTGAGAACCCCGGCTTTCCGCCTCAGGGTGTGAACAACAACAGCAAACAATGCGGGCGTCCGATTTGTATGGCCTTAAGTAGTCTGGGAGGGCGGGAGGGACGATCGACTAGACCGTCTCCCTTCCCTTCCCAAGATGGCCGATCCAACAACAACAACAACAACAACAACGCACACAACAGCAAGGAACTCTTCAACATCGTCAAAGAGCTCTCCAACCCCAACGCCGGAAACAACGACATCACCCCTTCGCAAGACCTCTGCAACTCCCTCGCCTCCTACTTCCACAACAAGATCGCGGACATACACAACAGCTTCAGCCCTCAACCGGCGCACGCCGCGACCGATCCACCGCCCCCCACCACCACCCTCCGCGCCTGGACCCCGATCAGCACCGAAGACACCATCCGCACGATGAACTCCATCCACTCCGGATCTCCGACAGACCCCTGCCCTCACCACGTCTTCAACAAAGCCGACGCTGTCATCGCACCCCACCTGCGGGACATCATCAACACCTCCTTCGACATCGCCACCTTCCCGGAGAGCTGGAAGCACGCCGAACTCAGCGCTCTACTAAAGAAGCCATCAGCCGACCCCACCGACCTCAAGAATTACCGCCCCATCTCGCTACTTCCGTTTCCGGCAAAAGTCATCGAGAAGACCGTCAACAAGTAACTGGCCGCCTTCCTCGAGACTAACGGTTCCCTCGACCTCTCGCAGTCTGGCTTCCGGGCCAACCACAGCACGGAGACCGCCTTGATCGCAGCTACCGATGACATCCGAGCCCTGCTCGACAACGGAGAAACAGCGGCCCTCATCCTCCTGGACCTCTCCGCGGCCTTCGACACTGTCTGCCACCGTACCCTAGTACAGCGCCTCAGCAACGTCGGAATCCAGGAGAAGGCACTTGAGTGGATCATCTCCTTCCTCGCCGGAAGGACACAGAGAGTCCGCCTCCCCCCGTTCAGATCGGAGGCCACTGAAGTCATCTGCGGCGTTCCTCAAGGATCCTCGCTCAGCCCAACACTCTTTAACGTCTACATGAGCCCCCTCGCAGCCATCGCACGCCAGCACAACCTCAACATAATCTCCTACGCCGACGACACCCAGCTGATCCTCTCCCTCACCAACGACCCCGCCACCGCCAGAGCCAACCTGCACGAAGGGATGACAGACGTAGCCAAATGGATGTCGAACAGCCGCCTGAAACTGAACTCTGACAAGACGGAAGTCCTCATCCTGGGATCCTCACCCTCCGCCTGGGACGACTCCTGGTGGCCCCCCGCCCTAGGCAGCGCACCCAAACCAACAGACCACGCACGCAACCTGGGCTTCATCCTGGACTCCTCCCTCTCCATGACCAGACAAGTCAATGCAGTCTCCTCGTCGTGCTTCAACATCCTACGCATGCTACGCAAGATCTTCCGGTGGATCCCCACCGAGACCAGGAAGACGGTCATCCAGGCCCTCGTCACCAGCCGTCTGGACTACGGCAACTCCCTCTACGCCGGAACCACCGCCAAACTCCAGAAGAGACTCCAGCGGATCCAGAACACCTCAGCACGACTCATCCTGGACATCCCCCGCCGAAGCCACATCTCCGGACACCTGAGAGACCTGCACTGGCTCCCGGTCAACAAGAGAATCACCTTCCGGCTCCTCACCCACGCACACAAAGCCCTACACAACCAAGGCCCAGGATACCTCAACAGCCGCCTCAACTTCTACGCTCCCAAACGCCAGCTTCGATCGACCAGCCACGCCCTTGCATCCGAAGAGCCACCACAGGAGGAAGGTCCTTCTCCTACCTGGCCGCCAAGACCTGGAACTCCCTTCCGACCCACCTCCGCCATACCCAAGACCACCTCGCCTTCAGGAAGCAGCTCAAGACCTGGCTGTTCGAGCAGTAGCGGACCCCCCCCCCCCCCCCCCCCCCCCCCCCCCCCAGCGCCTTGAGACCCTCCGGGTGAGTAGTGCGCTATATAAATGCTGTGATTGATTGACCTGGGAATGATGACCAGAGTGCAACTTAAAATGTTGGGGACTGTGGGCTGAGGAGCGACAGGGTAGGGAGTTTGGGGATTTCTTTCAATAAACTCACGTTTCCTTTCACCTGCCTATGTGAAATTATTCTAACAACTCCCTCACACTATTACATATGTAAAACCATGAATCTGTTTTGATAAAGAATACGGTCTTCCTCTGGAACACGCAGTGAGTGCAGAAAAGGGCAATCTTTTTGTGCGTATATAGGTCCACCCATACACATGGAGTTGTTTTCCAACACATTATATATATATATATATATATATATATATATATATATATATATATGTGTGTATATATATATATATATATATGTATATATATATATGTGGTAGTTCACACACACACACACACACAGGATTTGTGTGTCAAATACCACATGCATTCATAGACTTTACGATCATCTTTCGTCATGAATATCACCACATCCTTTTAGTGAGTTACGGTCACCCTGTCCGAAAAGATGCTTTTTCTTTAATTTGCTATTTTCTTTGCATTTACGATTGCCTTTTTAGGTCTCGCCTAAGCAATCCCGTTAGGGATGCTGGCGAGATTATAGTAAGGTTTTCAAAAGTGTGCCCAAACTGCGGATCGGGTACAGTGCATTTGAGCACCACCATGCGCATTGTGAACGGCTGCCATTTGCTACCAGACACTTCCACTTTGTGCGTGCCGTGCTCCGCCGCCCACCCTTCCTATGATCTCGCTGCGTGTTCTCACAGGCTCCTCTCCGCCCCCTTCCTTTAATGGCCCTCCCCCAGCACAGAGCGCTCATCGCTTGTTCTTACTTTGCAGCGCGCGTGCACACCACTCGCGGGACGCTGTTCTTTGTGTGTTGTGCTGTGCATTTGAATTTGCATTTCCTCTGTTTATTTCATGTAGTAAACTTGTATTTTTGATCGAGTGGTCATTGCAATCCCCTCCATCAAAAAGCATGCATCTCAGAAACCTTTCCCAGATCCGTACCTCTCCTTTCACTCGTGTTAACGGCTTGCCCACATGACATACGTCTGTCCCCTTTTCTCGCTAACCATCACTCATATAGTTTCTCCCACCTGTTTTTTCTGCTCATGCATGTGCCTTATTTTGCTGACTCGCTTTCTAATTCTCCACCCATGTCCCTACTTCTGCACCTGTCAGACGTCACAACCCGTAAACAGCGCTTCTTTTTCTCCACCTTCTTCTACTCCACCTTCTTCTACTCCTGGCAGTCGAGCAGGACATCCTTTGCTGACTGGGAACCAAATAGTATTTGGCAGCTAGTGTTTTTCTCCACCTCTCATCCTTGCCGGTTGCTACAAATCCACCCATGAGCGGGATGGGATACCTGCCTCTTCGCTTGCATTTTTTGTAGAAAATAACTCCATTGTTTTGTTATGACAATTCACATGTTAGAGGCACGTGAACTTGTGTGCATGTACTGTCCACACGCGTTCTGTTTTGCTCATATCTAGTATCGTTCCCACGCCAGCACATACCTCCCCACGTGGGGCTTCCTTTACTCACCATGCACAGGCATCAGTGCAGAGAGCTGCAGATCCATGGCGGATGCAGTCCGCCACCCCAGTATGCTTTGCTTTGTGGGCACTCGCAAAGAAAGTGTTGCACTGAAAGAAGTGTGTACCACGTTTGTCTCCCTCCCACCACACACATCTTCGTTTCATACAATACGTTTTCCAACGCTGGATGCACAAGGTGCAGAACTTGGTGGAAGCGACACCTTTCAGTTAGTCCCAATCCTATTTAATATGTATAAACCATAAAATACGGTTACCCTGCTGCAGTGTTTTGGTTTAAATTACATACAGTGGATCCCAATGCAGTCTGCGCAGCGTTGCTTCGCCCCGTTTGGAGCTCTGAGCTCTACTTTTATCACTGGATGCAATGCCTTGTACTATACCCTCGTCATGTGCCACCCTCCCCAGTGTGCGCTCTGTCTTTGGTTTCTGCAGCATGTGCACCTCGCCCCTGACGCGCGTGCACAGTCTCCAGTGACAAATGGGTCATGTGCAGCACGGGCAATGTCTTGCTGCACTGTATCCCATGCACACTATCGTTAAGGACATCTTTCGTCTGGATGATGAGTAGTTTTATCTGCAGCACCCTAAACAATGCGTGCAGCGTAACCGATCGATATACTGGAGGGCCCTTATGCTGCCTCCCTCACCAGGGTCACAACAGTTCACTTCCCATCACAGAATGCAAAATCTTCTCTGCAGAGCTTCCGTGCATGCAGTGCCTCCTGCAGCGTGTGCGCTGTCTGCAGCGCACACAGCCAACCCTCAGCCTGTGATATGCGCCTGCACTATCGGGGAACCCCCGGCGGGGGGAGCCTTGACAGCGACCACAGACCCCTTTCATCACGGACATGCGCCTGGAAACAGCCGAGCTCTAGTAATTGCTTTTTTTTTCCTCGGGCAACCCCATGGATCATGTTACTAATTAACACTGCGCTTGTTTTTTTATTTAATTAACATTGTCTTCAAATCTGCTGTAGCCAGATGATATTGTAGTACGACACATTTTGCAGTGCTTATTCATGCTGTCGTTTAGATTTTGTAGAAAATGTCTTCAGTGCGTAAAATTTGTGCTTCATTTATTGAAGGCTCTGAAACATTAGTGGCCTGGAAAATGCTGCGTCGGTGCACAGGAAAGCTTATGGGCTCCAACAACAATGGCTATCAGTTCGGCTGGCCAGCCCACAGCCAAGCATAGGCTTGTTAAAGAGGTAGTCGGAAACTGCTAGCTGAACTTTTATCCCACGTTATTACCGACTGTGCGAGAGTCAAAATGTTCCTACTTGTTTGTTTTAATACATGAGTGATTTACTTCCCCCAGTACACTGTGAGTGTTTTGATAATTACAGGGTGAGACTGTGCTAACCAGTTTCCAAACGGTAGGGATGGAATTTTGTGATGTTAACCACTATTATTTGGTATGATTTTTGGAGTGGGTGATTCTCTCCCCCCCCATCACTTTCTTCTTGATGATGTTAATTTCTTTGAATTGATGAGGGAGTCTCCCATTTAGACTCGGATATGCGTAGGTACGCAGCCTTGTTTTGCACTTTTCCCAAATATCACCGGTTTTCCCCCACTTTGTTTTCAGATAAAACAATTTCTCTATGCTTGCGTTGTTTCATCTGCCATACTCAGGCTTTCATTTTTGCGGTTGCAGATTGTTCTTAAGTATCCCCAGATACATCAAGCCATGTTTATCTCTGCCGTACCTGCTTGCATTGCAAATTTGAGCTTGGGTACGTACTAACCCTGACCTAGCTTGCATGATAGGGTTGTTTAGTGGCTCAACGCAGATTTATTTTTAAGGATGCATGTTTGATCTGGCAGGGCCGATTTGGCTCTTTAACCCACCGAGGTTACATTCCCAGTTTCCCCGAATTTGAGTTGCATGTAAACTACAAACCCTCAGTAGTTACACAGATGCAACCGAAACGGTAAATACATTTTTGCTTTGTTAATCTTTTTTTTTTTCCCCTAACATGGACACTTTTTCACCATTGCCACATTTTTTTGGGCCTACAATTTATAGACTTTTATTGCAAATGGTGTTGCAATATTTAGCAATGCCAATAGCTCAAACTTAATTAATGCAAGACATATTGCATTGCAAATGCTTGTTTAATGGCTGGTGACAGTTGGGATACAGCATTTCACATTTCTTTTTAAATGAAAGTTTAACTACTTTTTTGTTTCTCCATGGCACGAACATAGAAAAAAATGGGTCTTCGGAAAGTTGCAGAAGACCCATTCTCTTCTCCTGCCACTTCTACTTCACACATGCACTCCCCAATTCATCTGTGCCCATTTAGTTACCTACCCATCCAAAGTGACTCATTTTCACCAACTCAAATAACTCTGCATTCATTGGTTCCCAATTCATACTCGCCACCACCTAAATAAACTTTACCATCAATCTTGCACCAACCACACACTTTCAGTAATAGAAAGGGAGCCCTTTTTGCTTTGCCAATTGGTTAATTATTGCTGCGGCTTGTTGTTATGATACTTTTTGCATAGCTTCAGGAACCTCAGCAGTTCCATGCCTCATTGTTTCCTGTATTCTTGAACTCTGCGTCAAGACAACCCGATTTTTTTTTAAAAATATTAAATTTTTTATTTTATTTTCCGTTCTAATTCATAATATGTAGGAAAGTGCCCATTTTGTATATGGTCTCCACAGTTTTTGCCTGGTAATTGATGCAATTTTGACAGAAGGACTATCCAGATCCCCAGTGCCAGATTGCTTTCCCTAAAACTACAATTGTTCCTCCAATTAGGAATACCTTGTTAAACATGTGTGCAAACCTGCATGAACAGATATGCACCTGTGCTTGTCAATCCCATTACTGCCAGTAAAAGTGACCAAAGAAGCCAATATAAATCTTGCTGGACAGTGGTGAAAACGAGTTCCCTAGGTACATGTTGTGTTCACTGAAGATGGGGATTTTTGGTGTCAAATATCTTGTATTGATAAACCCATACTGATTCCAGTGATGGATTTACCAATACATGCACCCAGAGGGCACCTTACAGGTGACTCTTGTAAACTTGCCAGCCTCTGGTGTGCTGCCTGACTGTTTTCTGCCAACCTGCCACCAGTGACACCGTTCTGACCTAGAGTGGGAACCTTTTGTTCTAATGAGACAAAGAACAAAAATCTGTCCGAGAAGTGGGTGCAACACCCTGTCCCACAGGATGATCTGCTAATTAGCCTCCTTGGACTGGCGAACTTCAGAGAGCTGCCGCCTTTGAAATGCAAATCATGAGAGGCATCAGTGTGGGTTTAATGTGCTGAGAAGTTTGATACCAAACTTCGCAGTCTTCAGTGTAGCCATTATGGTGCTGTGGAGTTCGTAATGACGTCCCAGCACCATATACTCTTAATGGCATCCCTGCACTTACAGTGCCTAGGAATGGCCCTGGGTACTGTGTTCCCATGAGGCACAGGGTCATACTGATTTGCATATGGCCATGTCTGAACTGGGGTGGCAGAGTGGGCTAAAGAACGGTGATGGATTAAACCCAGATCTGTTGACTGGGTGTGAGTGTTTGATTGGTTCAGATGCTCCGTCCATCACCACCCCCTTTTGTACTGCTTTGTTCGCCATACGTTGGCAGGGTATGCTCAGACGTGAGTCCCTTGCTCACTTTGCCACTGGATTCAAGCAAGCCTGGCAGAAGATGGCTGAAATGCCAGAAACCGGTCCTGGTCCTAGGAAGCTTGTTTCCGGTCAAGGGAAGGCATGGCTTGGCAGTTCGGGCTGGACTGTTCCCATGAGGCACAGGGTCAGACTGATTTGCATATGGCCATGTCTGAACTGGGGTGGCAGAGTGGGCTAAATAACGGTGATGGATTAAACCCAGATTTGTTGACTGGGTGCAAGTGTTTGATTGGTTCAGATGCTCTGTCCATCATTACCCCCTTTTGTACTGCTGGGTACTGTAGGGGCACACACCACTTGCTTAGTGCACCCAGCTAGAGGGGTGACTGAGGTATGCCAGGGCAGTGTGTTTTTGGGCATGGCACACAGGGATGTCAGCCTGTAGGAAGTGGTTGTTGTTCCCACCACTTTCTGGTCCCCAAGAAGGACAAGGGGGGCCTGCACCCTATCTTGGATCTCAGGGACGTCGGTCGCTTCCTTCGGAAGGGGGAGTTCAAGATGCTGACTCTGGCTCAGGTCCTGGCTGCCTTGGACCCTGGAGACTGGATGGTAGCGTTGGACTTGCAGGATGCTTTTCACATTCCCGTCCTGCCGGCGCTACCTGCGGTTCACGGTAGTCCAGGAGCATTTTCATTTTGCCGTGCTCCCCTTCGTCCTTCCCAGCGCCCCTCGGGTGTTCACGAAAGTGATGACGGTGGTCGCAGCACTTCTGCACAGGTCTGGGGTAACAGTCTTCCCCTACTTCGAGGACTGGTTGTTGTAGGCAGGATCGCCCCAAGCAGTCGTCATCCACCTTCAGACTACGGCCCACCTCCTGCATTTGCTGGGGTTCCCCATCAATGTGCTGAAGTCGCACCAAAGTCCCTCTCGGAAGCTCCCCTTCATCGGAGTGGTTCTTGATTCAACGCTGTTTCAGGTTTATCCTCCTGAGCAGCGAGTCCGGGATATTCATGCTATGATTCCGATCTTTCAGCCTCTATCCCGGGTTTCAGTCAGAATGACCCTCCGGCTCCTGGGCCTGATGGCCTCCTGTTAGTGCAACATGCCAGATGGCAAATGTGGGCTCTGCAGTGGGACCTGAAGTTCTAGTGGGCACAGCATTGGGGCAACCTGTCCGATCATGTCCAGATCTCGGAGGGCGCTGCACGACACTTGCATTGGTGGCTCGCAAATCGCAATTGGGTCAGTGGTAGATCCCGCTCCCGTCCCCAACCGGAACACACAGTAGTGACGGATGCGTCCCTCCTGGGATGGGGAGGCCACTTGGGAGAGGCGTAGATTAAAGGCCTCTTGTCTCTGGCGGAGTCCCGGCTTCATATCAACCTTCTGGAGCTGCGGGCAATCCAACTTGCACTGAAGGCATTCCTTCCCTCCGCCCGGGGAAGTGTAGTGCATGTGTTCACGGAGAACACCACCACCATGTGGTATTGCAACAAACAGGCAGGGTGGGGTAGTGGACCCTATGTCAGGAGGCTCTGCGCCTCTGGACATGGCTGGAACATGAAGGCATTACCTTGGTGGTTCAACACCTGGCAGGTTCTCTGAACGCCAGGGCGGACGATCTCAGCCACCGGTGCCTGATGGATCACGAATGGCGTCTGAACTCTGACGTGGTGCAAGGTCTCTTTCTGCAGTGTGGAGAGCCTTGGTTAGATCTATTCGCCACTGAAGAGAACGCACAATGTCCTCAGTTCCAAGGCGGCACTTGCTCGGAGATGCTCTTCGTCTCGAGTGGAGCTGCGGTCTGTTGTACGCCTTTCCGCCTATACCTCTTCTGCCCAGAGTGCTGAAGATCAGGCGCGACTGGGTCCAAGTTATTCTTGTGGCTCCGGACTGGGCTCGAAGAGTATGGTATCTATCACTAATGTGTCTCTTTCAGATGCACAAGTTACTACTTGTGTAACGATATATCTGTAAGAGACATTAGTTAGTGATAGATACCTTACCGACCCACTCATCCTCCCTGTTCT
The DNA here is from genome assembly GCF_964261635.1 of Lissotriton helveticus. NCBI lineage: Eukaryota > Metazoa > Chordata > Amphibia > Caudata > Salamandridae > Lissotriton > Lissotriton helveticus. The sequence continues at coordinate 301,891,058 of NC_136073.1, read as the reverse complement.
GCAACGGATTACTTGGGTTAAGGTCTTCCCTTTCAGGGCCCTAGTTTTTATGCACCAATGGTCAGTATCTTGCATAGCTCTGCGTTCCTGGAGCGGAAAGTCGTGTACAGAACTGACGTCAGCGCGCATGGGTGGCACCTAAGTGTACTCTGTGACGTACGCGGAGCCGCAGGACGTCCCCTACTGACGCGCAGGGGTACTGCTAAGAAAACTTTCCGGATCCAGTCTGTCGCCTGGGGATATTCTAAGGTGAGGAATCTATCACCAACTAATGTCTCTTACAGATATATTGTTACTCAAGTAGTAACTTGTGCGATTTGTAAATATATTCTCTCTAAATAAAGCGATCTAGGAACCTGTACATTGAGGAACATACTATTTGTATTTAATTTGGAAACTAGCAAGTAAGCATACTCTCATTTTTTGTTTCACCTTTCATCATTTTAAATTTATACCCGTTTTTGAGTCTTAACCTGGCTTTAGTACCTCTAGCAAGTGCTTGTTGCCAGTCTGAAATCTGCAAATTATTTTTGGCTTCATATTGTCTTCTAGTTTCTATAATTCAGGAAGACGGTGGGTGTATTTGGCTCTCTCACTGCCCTGTTGTAAACCAAGCTGTAGTGAGTTCCGTCCTACCAGACCTTCAGTTGTCTTTACAGTAGTCTTTTCAGTTAACTACATTTTCCTTTTAGGTTTCAATTTTTTATAACGTACCATTTTGTTGAGTAACTTTTGACTACTTCTGAAGTGCAACAATTTGTCTGAAAAGCCGTTGTTTGGACTCTTCTAATTCCCCTTTATTAGTGCAACGTTTACACATTTTAACTTGTGGGTCAGGGTCTTTTTGTTTTCTAACTGTAAAATCTTTTTTTCCCTCAGTTTCAAAGAATTATTTGGACAGCAGTATAATTATTCCTCTGGAAGTGATGAATATTATGAAAGATATCAGTATTCCCAGAAGGGTAAGGAACTGTTACATTATTTTATAACAGGCACATTTAGCGATTATTTGAACTGTTTGTAATAAACATGTTTTTCTTAGGTGCGGAGGACCAATATGCCAAGGATAATCGCAGGGAGAAGTTATATGTGCAGTTTTATGAGCAAATACACAAAGAATATGCCAAGGGAAGGCCTTCTGACTGTGTAGTCGTGGCTATAAGCAAGCAACAAACGTATGTTTTTCTTCTGTTCTACCCAGTCTCTAAACATATTACTTAATCAGTGTCAGACCATGATCTATCATTGTGTAATAAAAAGCCTTAAGTTATTTGTCTTTCAGCACTAAGATGCTTGCATTGTCTCTGCCAAAACATTGAGTTCTTTACGTTCTTCTGCCTTCTCATATTTCAAAGATTTGCTTGGATTGTTTTTCTTTTAACTTGTCCACTTTTTCCAGTGCCTAACGAATACACAACAGAACAGAAACTCAGCTCTTTGATTAAGCAGGCAGCAAAGTGTGAAGCATTCTTTACTGTGCTAAAGATAGTAAAAGAAGGCCTAGCAGAATGACAACTCTGATTGATATTTCTTCTACCCCTTGTCTTAAAACAATTCATGCACTTCCACATAGTGTAACTTACTTTCAAAATAGTCGTTCTGTTTTACTCACTTGCGACTATTCTTTAAACACATTGCCAGTTAGGGCAGGCACATTTTAATTCTATTTTTTGTGATGTTACTTGTGTAATGCCCTCTATAGCCTTTGCTGCCAATAGAAAAGCCTACAGTTGCAGTTTTGGTAAGAGGTTCCAATCAGATTACCATTTAGCCACTAGTTTTTCAGTAGAAGGGCATTCCATGGTATGCTGTTAGGAAGGCGCTATTGTGTAGTGGTTAAGTTGTTGGATGAAAGAGACCAGAGTTCAAATCCCTACCACTTATGATACTCTACAAGCCACTTTATTGATCTCTGTGTAAGAGATTGACTTCTGTATAATAATTTCAGGTTGCTGAAGCTTTGTAAAATTCAGTAGATGCAGTTCAGCGTTAGCCGTTCAACTGTTGTGTTGACACACATATGTATCACAAAAAAAGGTGTGCTCTGTGCGCCCTTTTTATTTTTAATGCATGGTTCATGGGCCAACGGTACCAAATGCCAATGAATGTGCAGCTACATTGCTTGCGAAATCTCAGACATTGGTGAAAGTGTGAAGTGGGAGTGCACAGACCCCTTAGTAGCTGGTTGTACCTTGCAAAGATGATTTTATAGCATCAGTTTATATTTAACACTTCAAATTGCATACTTTAAAGTTGAAGTTTAATCCTTTGAAATGAAGTGCGCTTTTATTTTGAAAACTAATTCATCAACTCAAACCGTTTCAAATATCACACTAAATAAATGTTATCATAGTGATTTAACCCTCAACTGTCTACCCCCAAACATTAATCCCCTTCCTAAAGCCCATAATTCTGTACCCATAACATACCTTTGACTTTGTCTGATACCCTTAACCAACCCTAATGCCTAACCTCTAAACTCTTAAACGTAATCCTATATGCGTAATCCTTTACTCTGAGCCTATAACCCATCTCACGTAACTCTTTACCCTAACACCCTTTACCACTATACCCTAACCATCTGCCCTTATACACCAAAATTATCCCTAATGCATTACTCCCAATCTTTATTCACAAAACCTTCCCCTCTACCACATACTCCTACAATCTTGTCTCGAACCCTACACTTAAAACCATACCGTTAACCAGATACCCATAATCTTTAATTCCTACCCAAACTCTTACTGTAGCCTAACCTTTTTCGCACTGTCCTCACTTCAACATAATTCGGGAAAATACTCTTTAAGAAGTGTTCCTTTGGTTTTTTTTTTTAAACTAATAATTGAGAAGTGTTAGTGTTCCTTTAGAAGTTTGGGGGCAATACTTGGCAGTCAAGTGGTTGACAAACTGTAGTAATACAGTCTTATTAATCTAGAACACTGGTAGTGCTCAACATATTGTTAGTTATCCACACTATGAGCCGGATATATGTGAGTCATTTGAATTTGAAGTTATGACTAGGTTTTGTCTAGCTCATAATTACATTCTTATTGTGCTTTTACATTTTCCCGTTCTGTGTGCAAAGAATAACTGCTTCATCACTTGCTGCAAAAAAATGTGTATGAATGTCCTCCATTGCCAAAACCATAGGTACATGGAAGTAGGGGCCAACTTTCTTTTTGACACATTTTCCTCCTGTAGTACAAACTTTGCCTACATAAACAATTATACACTATGCTTTCTTTTCACTTAAGTATACATGTTGATGTGGTTAACTGAAGTAAAGTTACAATTTTTGTGCCTCTTGGAGCCTTGTTAGTACATGTTGCTTATATAAATATTCAATACAGGTGTTCTTTAAAAGCACGTTTTGCAGCGTGAATCTTTCTGGATTCACTATGCTGTACATATTCCGCAATCTGGTGGTTGGGTCCGGATTCATAGTCTCTTTTTTTTTTTTTTGTAGCCCAGGTGGGCGTCGACGTCCCACCATTTGGTGTCCCTTCGGTGACGTCGGCGTGCTTCCGGCGGAAGCTACCACCCTTGGGCGCCATCTTCAGATTCTTTTTTCCGCCGTTGGGTCTGGATCGTCGCGTGAAGCTCCAGAAGTTTTAAGGAGGAAAGGAGAAAATATAGCAAATCTTCAACAGAGAAGACCTGAGAAGATCGGGAGAAGAGGACCTTTAGAGAAGAGACGACGAAGAAAGGAGAGAACATCGAAATCTTCGACGTCCTTGGAGGAATGCGCACACAGGGGGCCCCCTGAGCGCAGGGATGTACAAGACGCCCTTTAAGTTCTGCAAGAACTGCCACCACAAGTTCGCACAGAAAGACCAGCACCCAGTCTGCAACCTCTGCCTACCTATCGACCACGTGAGCAGAGACTGCAACGCCTGCTCCGTCTTCAAGCCGAAGACACTCCGAGTTCGAGAAAGACAGAGGACGGCTCACCACACAATGCAGGGCAAGGGCCAAGCCCCGACGCTTTACGAACTGGGCCTCTCCACAGACGACTAGGACAACATCGCCGAAGGCCCAGATGACTTCACGGTCCCTGAGACCGATAAGAAAACGCCTGATAAGGTAGGAGAGTCTACGACCCCGAAAACTCCCTCAGGGCCTCGAAAACCAGAGGCAGACTCTCGAAAGTCTGAGCCCAGAGCCTCGAAAGGAGCACCGGCGCCGAACAAATCGACGACAGAAGCTGCATCCCCCGAAAAAGAACCCAGCGGATCCTCCGAGAAGGACTCCCGGAGGCCGAAGACCAGCGAAAAGCAAAGGTCATCGAAGCAGGCCCCCGAAAAAGGGCCTTTGACTTCGAAAGAAAAGGAGCCGAAGAAAGCTTCGACGGCGCCGCCGAAAAGGGCGGCCGAAACGCTCGACGACTAACAGGCCGCAGAGATGCAGAGAAAGAGAAAGAGGCTTGAGGCCGAAATGGAGAACATCCTTCAGAGAAAGAAGGATTTCGATGAAAAAATGAGAAGTTACAAGATCCCCTCGAAGCCGGCAACGAGCGTCGCTGTGGTACAGGAGCTCGAGGAGTTCGACGTCGAAGAGCCGCCGAAAACTCCGGAACAGTCTGAGCACGAAGAGGAGGAAAACCTCTACTACACAGAAGGGGATTACGGGGAACAGCAGTCAAGCTACGGCTCAGGTTACTCGACGGCCCAAGACCAGGAATGGCAGGACATCGAGGCCGAAAACCCAGAGGAGGCGGTAGAAACATACCCCTCGAGGCCTTCACCACCGGATGACATCGGGGCATACAATGAGGGGGTCAAAAAGCGGCAGCAGCTTATGGAGTTGAGATGGAGGAGGAGGAGAAACCTGAAGCAGACTTCCTGCTCGAGACATTGCTCCCCATACAGACAAGAAGCCGGTTCCTGCCCATGCTCAAGAGTATCACAGACCAGGCGAAGGAAGCCTTCAAGGACCCGGCTACGTGCAGATCAGTAACGCCGAGGACGGAGAAGAAATACAAATTCTCCTCCCAAGACCCAGCTTAAATCAAGGGATCCGTCACAGCAGATTCTATAATCCCTGCAACTGGCGGATGGCGAACTCCAACGCCCTCCTGAATAGGCATCAATACCAGCACTGGGATGAGATGGGACAGTTGCTCAAGCACCTCCCGGAACAATACCGTGAGAGGGCATCACACCTTGTGGAAGAGGGGAAGAGCATCGCCAATTCGTGCCTGAAGACAGCCTTGGATGGGGCAGAAACATCCAGCAGACTGATGGCTATAGGCATCACTGAGAGAAGGCAAGCCTGGCTCAGGATCTCAGGTTTCAAGGCTGAGGTTCAGAACAACATCCTGAACACACCCTTCAACGGGGAATCACTGTTCGGAGCCCCAGTTGATGAGAAGCTCACCCAATTGAAGGACAACGAGACGGCAAGGTCAATGGGGGCCCTGCAGTTCAGGGGGATGAGAAGAGGCACTCCTACACGGAGGCCGAACGGCAGAGGTAGAAGTCAGCGAGGGGATTCCCACCAGAGTTTCCACCAGGGGCAACAGAGTGACAACCAAGGCCACCAGGGCCAGCAGAGGCAAGGCTGGAACTACCAAAGCAGGGGCCAGAGAAGGAGAGGCGGTGAACAACCACCCTCTAAGTGACTTCACACGGGAGAAGGTGCTCCACCACCCAAACCCTCCGGGGGAGGAGCACGGAAAAAGAGGGAGGAGAGGCCTACACGGACAAAACACAAAGGAACATGTAACGCCAGTAGGAGGAAGATTGAGATTTTTTCTCCAGGAATGGAGGAAAATAACAGACAAGTGGCTACTCAATATCATGCAGTTCGGATACTGCATAGAGTTGGAAAGAAGACCACCAAACAGAAAGCCAAAGAAAAGACAGCACTCTGGAAGAGAGCTGCAACTACTGCAAGAGGAAGCCAAAGAACTCCTCCTCAAAGCGGCCATCGAACGAGTTCCTTCCAAAGAACGGAACAAGGGAGTGTACTCAAACTACTTCCTAGTGCCAAAGGTGGACGAAAGTCTAAGACCCATCCTGGACCTACGGTTCCTAAACAAATACGTGAAAACGCAGAAATTCAAAATGACGTCCCTACAAGAGGTCATCCCACAGATAGACAGGGGATTTCTTGTCCACCATAGACCTCAAAGATGCGTATCTGCACATCCCCATGAACAAGCAGCACAAGCACATGCTAAGGTTCACAGTAAACGAGGATCACTACCAATTCACGACCCTCGCTTTCGGCCTAAAGTCCGCGCCAAGGGTGTTCACCAAATGCCTCGCGGCAGTGGCCGCACACCTAAGAAGAGAGGGGATACACGTGTACCCCTACCTCGACGACTGGCTGGTAAAGGCAAGCTCTTACAAGACATGCAAAGAACATGCAGGACAGGTGACAAGAACACTAGCAAGCCTGGGTTTCTCCATACACTGGGGCAAATGCTCATTAGAACCAGAGCAAGTGAAGATCTTCCTGGGAGCCCAGATCGACACCGTCCAATGCAGAGTCTTACCGAGCGAGAAGAGAACGCTCAGCCTACTGAGGGAGAAACGTCACTACCAGAAGGGGCGAGCTCTGACAGTGAGGACTGTGAGCAAGATCTTGGGGATGATGGCATCATGCATACACTTGGTCCCCAATGTACGCCTACAGATGAGACCACTCCAAGAGTGGCTACAACAGCAATGGTCACAAGCTACAGGAAGTTGGGAGGATCTAGTGGTTGTAACGCACAGGGTGCAGGAGCAGATAAGGTGGTGGACCAGGGAGAGAATAACAGAAGGGAAACCTCTAACACCACCGGACCCAACAGTGACCATCACCACAGACGCATCCCAGAGGGGGTGGGGCGCACACATGAACAGGCTCAGAGTGAGGGGTCTGTGGAGCCCTACAGACGCAGTCAGGCACATCAATTACCTGGAACTGAAAACTGTGTTGCTGGCCCTCCAGGCTTTTCAGAAGCACCTGTACAACCAGAAGGTGCTAATACAAACGGACAACACCACAACAATTTTTAACATAAACAAACGGGGGAACTCAGTCGTTCCCTCTGTCAAACTTGGCACAGGAGATCTGGAAATGGGCTATACCACTAAAAATAGACCTGCTAGCCATACACCTGCCAGGGAAGGACAATGTAGAAGCAGATTGGCTCAGCAGGCAGACTTCAGCGTCCCACGAGTGGGAACTCAATACTCAATACTCAGGAAACAGAGAGACTATTCAGGAAATGGGGCACGCCAACAATAGACCTATTTGCAACACACCAGAATGCAAAATGCCAGTACTTTGCATCCAGGCAACCAGAGGCACTGTCCCAGGGGAATGCCCTATGGATAAGCTGGTCGAAAACATTTGCCTACGCTTTTCCCCCGATACCACTGATCCCGAGGGTTCTCAACAAATGCATGAAGAGCAACATGACGCTCATCCTTGTGGCACCACAATGGGCCAGACAGACCTGTTTTTCGCAGATAATGGAGATGGCGCAGGGGCCACCACACAAGTTCTCAAAAAGAAGAGACCTACTCTCCATGGAAAATGGAGAAATCCTACACCCAGAGCCAGAGAGCCTCAACCTCTCAGCCTGGCTCCTGAGGACTTAGAATTCGCACACCTAAAACTACCAGAGAGCACCCTGCGGGTGCTACAAGAGGCAAGAAGGCCCAGCACACGCAAGTGCTATGGGGAAAAATGGAAAAGATTCACTCAATGGTGTTGCAAGAAACAGCTCCAAAGGAAACTGACCAAGGAATCCACGGTGCTAAGGTACCTCACGCACCTAATTAAGGCTAAGCTAAGCTCATCCTCGCTGAGGGTGCACCTGGCAGCGATTGTGGCATACACAAGAGGAGAAACAGGGAGAAGCTTTTTCACATCCCAAGTCGTAAAAAGATTCCTGGAAGGAGCTAAAAGAATAGCCCCGCCAAAAAGAATGCCGCCACCGGCATGGAACTTAAATGTGGTACTGACGGAGCTCATGAAAGCACCTTTCGAATCCATCCACAAAGCATCACTGCAAATGTTAACAATGAAGATTTCCTTTCTGGTCGCAATCACCTCGCTACGGAGGGTGAGCGAACTGCAGGCACTCACACTGCAAGAACCCTACATCCAGATACACGGTGACAGGGTCGTGATGAGAACAGACCCACACTTCATGCCAAAGGTGGTGTCAAGGTTCCACATGAATCAGAGTATTCAGATCCCTAGCTTCTTTCAAAACCCCACTACAAGCGCAGAGAGGTCACTCCACACCCTAGACGCTAGAAGGGCTGTGATGCACTACATTGAAAGAACGAAGGAACGCAGGAAAACAAAACAGTTCTTCGTATCCTTCGCAAACAGTTACATTGGCAAACCAGTGACTAAAAACACCATAGCGCGATGGATCGCACAGACAATACAATTCTGCCACAAACAAGCTGGCCAGGAGCTAACTGGAGGGGCACAGGCCCACTCCACCAGGAAGAAAGGAGCAACAATTGCTTTTCTGGCCAACACACCAATCCAGGACATATGCCTGGCGGCAACATGGGCTTCAGTTCACACTTTCACTAAGCACTATTGCGTGGATGTACAGATGAACAAAGAAGCACAAGTAGGACAGAAAGTGCTTCAACATATATTCAACAACCAACGCTCATCTTCCACCCAACCGCCACAAAAGTGAGGAAAACCGCTACAAAATCTATGCACAGCATAGTGAATCCAGAAAGATTCACACTGCAAAACGAATAGTTTCTTACCTGTCGGTGTAGTTTTGCAGCTTGAAGATCTTTCTGCATTCACTAGCGAACCCACCTGCCTCTGCCAGAAAGATGAGGCTGGAGAAGAAGGTGTAAACACATAGAAAGAAAGTTGAAACTTAGAAGATACGTGAAAAGATGCGTGAAAAGAATTACGTTGAAAAAACGATTAACAAACATAGCCATGGATTCACTACAAAGACAAACAAGAAAAAAGAGACAGAAAAAAGAATCCGAAGATGGCGCCCAAGGGTGGTAGCTTCCGCCGGAAGCACGCCGACGTCACCGAAGGGACACCAAATGGTGGGACGTCGACGCCCACCTGGGCTACAAAAAAAAAAAGAGACTATGAATCCGGACCCAACCACCAGATTGCGGAATATGCACAGCATAGTGAATCCAGAAAGATCTTCAAGCTGCAAAACTACACCGACAGGTAAGAAACTATTCGTTCCTTAAGCTTTCTCTTTTAGGGTGAAATTTGGAACCTGTGATTTAAGTCTCTGGAGTGAGAGAAATTTATCCTGGAGAACACACCAATGCTTTAATTTTCACTGTTAAAAGAAATATAGTGGAAAATGATCTTGCATTTCCTGTAGATTTGACTAGCCCATAAAAATATGTATATAGATTTAAATTAATTTTCTGTTTGCATTGTTCAGAACATTTCAGCACCCTGCCCAGAGGGATTACCCCATCATAAAGTATGTGGCACATTGATGTTTGACATCCTCTTAGAACAAGTGATCTCATACCAGGAGCAAATCCTGCTTGCCATAAAGTTGCGTTATCTAGCTGAAGCAAAAAGTTTAACTATAGATAACACTATCTAGGAATTATAACCTCTGGTCCCAGCCAGCCCAAAATCTTCATGGCCCAACTAATGCATTTAAAGAAAATGTGGCATACTTCACAAAGTGTCCTCCTTCAAATGAAGATTGCATATTTAAAACATTTTGGAGAAACCCCCAGGAATATATAGTTAACTAATTTTTTGGCTACACCAATACATTTTCTAACACCGGTAAAATAATTACCCATTTGATTTCTTAAGTGCGTTACAAATCACAAAGATGTTCATCAAATACACTTGAACCTTGCGTACGTCTTCACACTGCATTTGCAAAGAATTGTGAATACTTTTTACCCTTCTACATTTTGAAGATTATACTGACATTTTAAAACTGGGCAAGCAGCTACCATCTACCATGCTCACAGATATCCAGCCATTTCAGTTTCGCACCTACATCATAGATAGACTCATCTCATCTTGTGCTCCCCATGAGATCGGTCTTCATCTTCCACATTTCCCATGTGTACCTGCCATGATCTCTGTTTATGCCTCATTAACTATTGGTGTCCATTGATACAGACTTGTAAAATATTCACGTATAGTTTAACTGAAGACTTCGACCTATTACTAACTTTCATAAACATTGTAGTGGAACAGCTCAAAATCACATTTCATGCCTACTCTAAATGATCAGGAATTTGAACTAGAGATATGGGACACCCAGTATGAAACTTCTTGGGCAACTACTTATTTGCGAATGACTGTGACATCACAGTCCTGTGCCTAGGTTTCTGGTGGACATTTGGCATTCGATCATTTAAATTCACTTGGCTTCTTAACATCACTCATAGGAGTACCTCAGTATGCTATAAAATTGTTTTAAGTACCTCGTTGCCTGCCCCAAAATTCTCCTAGGCACACTCTGCCTTTGGCGTACCAAATTATCTGACTACCCCATAAACAGAGCAGTTCCCATTTTTACTTCAAACTAACCAGCAATACTAGGATTACATTAATTCTTGGTTCAGAGACTGCTTTTTGAAATTAAATGTTCCAAGCCCCCGAATTAGTATCCACCAGCATAGGATCTTGCTTGGATTCAAATGCTTATTTCTACAATTGAGTGTTAACAACAATGACTTACAGTGCCTTATTACGTTGCGGCTATCCTCTTAGATGATCCGACTGAACCAATGAGTAAGACAGGCTTTGATTTCACTCAACCTTCTTTGGACATTCATTCCTTTTGAAGAGAGGTAAATACAAGAGCTTCATTAACCAGATAGGAGTAAGTGTTGCATGTGACTCCACAGAACATACCAATGCTGGAGAACTAATCATAGTAAGTAACTTAATCCCAGGTGTGAATCATTTCATAGATTAACTTGCTGAATTATGTCTACCAAGTGATGTAGACATAGCGTCAAGTTTGTAATAATTAATTTAACCCAAGGCAGTGCAGTACATCTTACCCAGCTTGCTTGGATATTCAGATTTTAGTGGCGTGTCAAGAGATCACAGCAATTTCCCAATAGGGATCCTGTAAAGAGGGATTCCAGAATAGCCATGTCTCTAGGAGAATGTGATCCAACCGTATCACAAAGTGGATTTCTAGCTTTAGTTAAAGGTGATATAGACTAAAATTCCGTGGGTAATTTAACCTTTAATTAAGCAATGGCCCTTTTTTGGGGGTTTCCAACTGTAACAAACATTTGGTCTAATGGGGGAAAATACCTTGTCTTGTCACAGTTAAATGTAAACCACCTCTTGATATTCATAGTGGTTAGTCTTCCCCACTGTTGTGATAGGCTATTGAAAAAAAAAAGCTAGCACTTCAACTTGCTGGTTCAAGAGGAAGTGTGTGTGCTTTTGGTATAAACCAGTGTTTGTTCTTAAAATATCCTTCTGAAACTTTATATCGTTCTTTGATGGTAAAGGTTCAAATCTTGCTGACTCTTCTTACTGATGTTTTTACCTGTTTGTTAGACTTGCTTTAATTCTAGCCATTCACAGGAGTTAGCTGAGGTCATTATTTAGCACAAGGCAAACTTTTTGACTCACTTGTGATTTCCAAATAGTTGTTGGAGTATTTAGTGTTATCCTTGTCCTACCATATTGGAGTATACTAACAAAAAAATACGTTTGTCGTCAAAACATTGTTAACTCAAAATGTACAGAGTTGTTTCAATTTGTAGTTATGTATTTTATTTATAAAGTTCAGTCAAGACTGCATGCACTTTCTGGCGACAGAGCACACTTTATTCCTTGGTGTTCTTTCCAGCTTTTAAGTAGCTTACTACTAATAAAATTGTGCATCAAGATCAGAAAGTAATAGTGAAGGCTTTGATGTGTCATACATTGAGCTGCGCTCCCAGTTTTCTTTTAATTACTTTAGGTGAATGCTAGAGCTGTACAGCACTCTTCGTTCTTTTTTGGGTTGTCTCTTTGACAGGTGCAATTTTGTGCCAACATTAGTTTAGTTGAAAATAGGGAATAGTATCCTGTTTCTTAGTTCCATTGTAGCTGCCGTTTATCTTGTAAAAAGTAAAGCTACAAGTTTACTCCTAGTTAACAACTCTTTCCTTCAAAAAGTGTTACTCCTATTATTGTATCACCAAGTTAAAGCTTTTTTAGGTCGACATAAAATCTGTTGGCAAAATATTGTAACTCCTGTAGAAAGCATCCAATGCCTTTGGAAAATGCCATTGGTGAAAAGCTAATTTTTCTCCCAAGCTCTAACGTCCCAATTAAAATGTGTGCTACCATAAAATTGGATACTGGCGTTCCAAAATATTATTCACCGCCACAATTGACAGTTGCGCGACTGCTTGGTAAGAACTGCCCTCCCACCTCTGTTTGTAATCCATTTACCCTGTGTACCTAAAATATTAACCTATTCTATACAGCGATTTCAACTCGACCTGTGTACACTTCTCCCCCTCTACGCTTTAAAAAAATAAACACATGCCATTTAGGTCTCTAATGTTTCTGAGAATGTTACCCATTTGACAACCATACAGCCAGACATGTAACCCATCATTTCTGAAGATCAAAAATACATAAAAGGCACATCATGATGACTTCATTGCTACACATTTCTTTGTTTGTAAATAACCAGCCTTTTTTTTCTTTAAGGGAATATGCAACTGTCATAGGCCATCAGTTGCAGGATCATGGCCTTGTCGTGGAAATGATATATCTTGCCTCCGAGTCGGGTCTCACACGCGCGCTCCAGGAAGTTAAAAATGATGGGTCCCCATTTTGTATTCTTGTTGAGCAGTCCAATGTAGCGCTTTCTTCTTGCACCGTAATCATGCTTCACGAGTCCATCAAAAGTAAGTTTAGCTTCATTCAGATGTCACTTAAAAGCACCCATCCCATTCAAAAATGCAAATACTTTTCTCGTGACACTTAAATGTTACACAATTGACACTCTGCCACTATTCACAATCCAATATATTAATGACTGCCGTGATCGCGCACATTTTTCCATTCTTTTACCTTAAAATGCAATGCTCTCACACTTCAGTTTATCAAACCAAATCTTTTTGGAACACTGGTTACCAACATTTGAAGTGAAATCGCTATCTCTTGAAATTGATAAAGAATTTCATTACACTTAACAAGTCTTTTGGTGCACTTGTCAATTACCGAACACAATTGCAACCCCATACCTGGTGCGTAAACATTGGTAATTTCACTGTTCAACTTCACTTGTTTCCTTGATTTCAGCCGTTCGCTGATGTCATTCTGGGACCACACATTGAGTTTCTGTATCAGTAGGTCTAGGGAGACATTTCTGTGATTTTTTTTTTTTAACGTTTTTTTCTGTCCTTATAATTACATTGAAAAGCAATTTGATTGAAAGGTTAATATAAAATGAAGGTTCACTTTCAGATTTGCTTCTTTGGTGGGGTAGGTGCTTCTCAGTATGTACTTCCCAGTATAATGCACCTTTTTAATTTTAAGTGCTGCATCATTTCTTCTTGTCCTCTCAAATATGTTTTATAATACAATGTTAAAGAATGGTCGTAAAAAGAGGCCTGTCGCCCCATTTCCTTCTTTGGCTACAGAAATGGGAACTATACCCTCCTCTCAGCCTCCACTTGAAAAAAACATTTTTGGCAGTTACTGTAGTCTCAGGGAAACACAGTTTACATCAAATGATGACTTCTCTATCCTCTGTTTATGTCCAATTGGCAATAAGTACTATTGAATCTTAAAAAAAAAAAGTAAAATAACTTGTATTTTTGTGCGTTTTATAAAACAAGTTTGCTAAAATGTGTTAAACGTCTATTCCGTTCAACTGAACAAGGATTCCTTGCTTCAGAATGTCACTTTTAAATGTACTGAAAGCAGGAAAAGGTGTTTCTCTGACCATTCTCAAAGGTGTTTCTCGACACGCATTTAATATCGAGGTTTTCAATAGGGGAGTGTTTCTTTCGGTAGGATCATGAAGTTAAAAACTTGAGTAGTGTTTGTGCAGGCTGATATCACCAGCACTACGGCTTCCCTCTCCTTTTCTGTATAAAGTGGCTATATTTCATGTAAAACTAATGAAGCCATTTCATAATATTTACAACCGGGGTTCTCCTCGGGGCTTGTTTGTAGTACAGTTGCAGTCCCGTAGATCCTTGGAGGCCGGGCATGTTAAAGCTCGTAAACCATGTCTCATTAAAAGTCATGTTTTTTGCAGCAGTAGCTCCTCTCAACATTGCCAAGAGCAATTTACAGTGCCTACCTGTATGGAAATAGGGCAAATAACTCCAAATCCTCCACTTTATTCTGCCCTTTAAAGCCAATGCAGCATTAACATATAGTCACTATATAACCAAACTAAAGTTGTCTCCATGAACATTCAGTTTGTAGGGCTACTCTGTATTAGGATTTCATTCATCTTGATTATACAGTTTGAAAATTTGTGAAACACTTTCCATCAGGAAAGCATTCTTTGCAAAACTACAGTTAATATTCTCACAATGCCAGCCTTTCCCCTCCATGCTGAACCTGCATTGAAAATTGTTTATTACCCAAAATAGGTAAGGGGGAAGTTACCAGGGTGAGAGGGTACGTTTATGAAGTATTCACTACAAGCCCTGATTACATACTTTGGGTCAGTAGTTGAATGTCATGTTCGGGTTTTCTTAGATTGAGCCATGAATGTTTTGGATTTAACAGGTACTCCTGTTCCCCTAAATCAGGTTTGTGTTGAAGGATAGCAGATTTTCAAGTGAATTGGCTTCTCATGGTGACCTTTATGCTTTCAATTGTATCCAACCGTAGAGAAATGTTTTCCTACAAGTGATATTCTTATCTGTAATGTATGTCCTGTTTCACCCAAATAGTAACTCCTAAATGGGCTTCTCGTGCAAATGATGAGATTAGCTGCATTGGACAAAACACAGGTAAACAAAATAACCTGATTTTTGTAGTCCTGGATTTATTGTGTACATTTAAGATTGTGTGCATGTTTTGCATCTTTATCACGGAGAAGTCCCATATTCTGTAGTTTTATTTGTCTTGATCATAATGTGCTACTTTTAAAGATGGTAACCACTGTTCTACTGCGAGACCTAGTTTATTCTAGAGTGCATATGAATCTGTTGCCAGCTTGAAAATTCAAACTTTAAAATAAGTTAGGGTTCCTGGAAAAAAACGTTACTGGTGATCCTCATTTATATTGCTAATATTAAGTGCCCTGGTTTGTGAGAAGTAGTATGGCACACTGTATATAAAAAATCCATGATTCTGTCCTGTTTCAGCAGGAAATCTGGCTAGAGTGCTGTTTGTCTGGATTTTGGCACTCATGTGATATGAAATGTATCCTTCTTCCATGCTAGGATTATAGATTACAGTCAGAGTCATTATCTCCTTGTGTTCCCATTGAGTTGTTACTAAATTCTCTTATCTAATTGAATGCACTTGAGATTATATTTATGGTTGGTACTCTCCTCATTCATGTGTACAGTGTTCTATTTTGCAGCAATATAAAATAGACTTTCTTTATGATTCCTATTAAGTTTTTTAAAAACCAAATGAAAGTAGCTGTAGACGAGTAACGGCTGACTGGTGTATTGTTTAATTAGCGTTCTGTAAGGGCGTGACCAGTCATGAAGGTATATGTCATGAGGGTATATGTCATGAATCCATTGTATCTGTTGCTATCTTTATTCTGATTTCTTGATTTGCTCTCCATAGGTGACTGTTCAAAGTTAGTCTATCCTCTACTTTTAAGTAAAATTTAGACCAGTGATATTGCTTGTGTGCGTATGTTTATAGTTTTCCTATAACCTGCGGTGTTCTGTCTTAGTTCGTGGTTTCCTGCATGTTTGTTTTATAATGTTTCTAATCCGTGAGATCTTTTCATTCACTCTCATTGACCAAAATGAAATTTTAATATGATTGAGCCATTAAGGTAATGGCATGGCCAAGCCAAAAAGATGGCATGTTTCCAAAGTAATTTCAAGTGGTCCAGAATAATTTTCATCACTTTTGTGCTGCCTGAGCCGCCTTAAGTGGTGTGGGCATGCCCAGCTGATCAATTTGTAATGCATATTATGTTGAGCATGTAGGCTAATATTTGCTTGGAGGATTTGGACCTTTTTGTTTAAGTCTCTTTCTCTGTAGATGCATAAGCTGTGCATTCGTCTGCCATTTAGTGTTGGGCTCAAATGTGTACAACTTGTTTATCTTTGGAAGAAGTCACAGGACCTAGTAACTTTAACTGTTAGTGGTTTGTGCATGGGCATCAGCTCTGTTCTGTTGTTAGATTGTTTTTTCTCCATTCTCAAGTTCAGATGTCATTGTGAGCTCCAGTTAGACGCTTGTGATTTTCTTGCAGGGCCCTTGGATCTGTCCCCTCCTAAGATTCTAAAAGACAATCCTGCTTCTCATTGGTTTTCAAATGTCTCGTTCCATTTGATTCTGTCAGTTACGTACCTCTCGATTCCCACCGTCTGGATTGAAAACGTTCCTGTCATCGAAAGGACTCCATTTCGATTGTGTTTCTTACCATGGCAAGTACCAGAAGTGAGACTTTCAGGAAGTCTGCAATCTGTTTGTCTTCCAATCACCGAGAGGACTCCTGTTTGCAGTGTCTTTCATTCCATAACAAAAAGACTCTACGGAACAGATGCGTCCGTCGTCTCAGCTGCCATGGAACATAAACGAGAAGCGGACAACACTCTGGACAACTATTTTGAGAGCCTGACTAGTCGGATATTGAAAAGATCCTCATTCAAAACAAGACACTCTTGATCCGCACAGATAACATGACTGCAAAATTTTACTTCTAGAAGGAAGGAGGCCACATTCACCGCAGTTGTCCAGTGTGGCCCAAAGCATCTAGCAGCAGGACTCATCAACAAGTTCATGAATTGAAACTCGAACTCCAGGTCCTAATCACGTACGTTCAGTTTTGGGCTCCCACAGATAAATCTGTTCGACACTGCCGAGTTTGCAAAATGCTTAGGTTTTGTCGCCAGACTACCATACCCACAGTCCCTGTGCAATGCAATAAGTAAGAGTTCGTCCAGGATATTTGCTTTGGCTTTTCTGCTTCCCCCACGGTTTGTGGTCCGGAGGCTAACGTTCCCTCACACTCATCTTGGTAGCCCCAACATGGGCATGCCAGCCATCGTACTCCACACTACTAGCCTCTAGACCCACACAAGAAGCCCTGCAACAAGTCTGATCTTCTCACACCAAATCACAGCACTCTCAAACACCACAACCCTCAACAGCTCAACCTTGCGATCTGACTCCTGAGGTCTTAGATTTTTGTTACCTTAATCTTCCAGAAGCCTACTACCAGGGTCTGTTACCCAACGGAATTGAAATGCTTCATGCAAGAGCTGTATTCC
Organism: Lissotriton helveticus; assembly: GCF_964261635.1. Lineage (NCBI taxonomy): Eukaryota > Metazoa > Chordata > Amphibia > Caudata > Salamandridae > Lissotriton > Lissotriton helveticus. The sequence goes on along the minus strand of NC_136073.1, from coordinate 301,873,665 downwards.
CAAACACATCAATCCACTTACAGCGTCTGTGAAACATATTGTATGCTGCCTCCTTCACGTGCCGAAGTCAGGACTTGCCTGTACATCTGTATCTGGCTGCTGCCTATTTGCAGAATAGGCAACATATTTCACTACTCAGAATTCCAGTCATTAAGGTTTTCGTGGATGGTCTCAAAAGGGTTATTCCACCACTTACGCCCCCTACTGCTGTTTGGAACCTTAACATTGTCCCTACCAGACTGATGGGCCACCCATTTTGAACCACTCCACTGGTGTCCACTTCAATTCTGTCCTTCCTTGTAACAATCGCCTCCCAAGAGTACGTGAAATACTCAATCTTTTTAGAATAGCGGTTTTCCAGGTACATAAAGACAGTTCTCAGAACCAATCTAAAATTCTTTTCTAAGGTGGTCTCCAGTTTGCACCTTAACTAGACAATTGAGCTGCGAGTCTTCTTTCCACACCCAGAAACTATAGCCGAACGCTCACTGCACACTCTTGATATCAAGAGCGCTAATGTACTATGCCCTTCCGGAAGACACAAGAGCTATTTGGTTTTTACTACAAGCCACACAATGGAAATTATCTTTTTAAGGTGGAAATTGTGCATGATGGTTGGTCAAGTGTACACAGACCTGTTATTTCAAAGCAAAAAGAACCCTGCCGTCCCTCCCAGACCTCGTTCCATTCATAAGAAAGGGGCTTCTATGACTTTCTTAGGTAATCTACCATTAACTGACATCTGTAAAGCAGCTACCTGGTCTACCAATTCTACCTTTACCAAACACTACTACATGGATGTCTTCAGCAGGCTGTCTTATGGACACTTTTTCAGTCTTCTGTAACGCCCTCCGGCTAAGCCACCGCATTTGAGAGGACTGCTGTACTGTCTATGCACAGCATTTGTATTTACAGCTACACATGCCACACATGGAAAATGTGACTTATTGCTGTAGATTTATCTTTGTTACCTTTATTTCTCTGCATTGCATGGCTTATTGTTTTCTGTATTGTCTTTGATCCATTTCCAGTCTTTCTGTTCGTGTGGGGAAGAAACAATCCAACAATGGCGCTGATGCCCATGCTCAGTACCGCTAATAGGTGAAGTCACTAGGTCCTGTGACTCAAAGACTTCCTTGAAAGAAATAAGTTGTACACATCCGAGCCCAACACTAGATGGCAGAAGTATGACAGCATGTGAACAGTGCTTACAGAATAAGCAACCAAAAAATATATATTTATTTATTCAGGCTTGAGTAAAATCCTTGCCCATCAAAGCTGTAAATTGATTTACAAAATAAAATGCAAATAAAGTTGTTAGAAAAAAATACTTTAACCCCTTCCATGCTAATGACAAGGTCAGCTCGTCATGAAGTACCACTGGACCTGTGCTTATGACGAGTTGAACTTGTCATGAACAATGGGAAATATTTATCTTCAGCACAGGAGAAAAATACACTGTAGCATTGAAGGTGTTAAAAACGTTTAATATCCACTGAAACTAAACTTGATCCGCAAGTAGACATCCGGTACGACTGCATTTAATCATAGGAAGTTTACTTGGTAACTGCAGTGATTTTTATTTTTTTTATTTTTATTTTTTTACTGTACGTTATAAAATATTTTTGAGAGGCCCACTTGATGGAAACGATGCAGCACCCTCTGAGTAATCTTTAGTTTTTTTTAAATGACTTGCGCAAAATGTGATTTTTAAGTTTATTTTAATATGGCTGACTGAACTTGTTTAACAATACAATACAAAACATTCAAATAGAGCACATGATTGACAATGCAAGTTGTTTCTCTTCTCTGTAGTACACCGTAATATGCCCATGGCGGATGCTTTGACACTGGTTACTAATTCTTTTGGAAAAATATTTACTGAACGTGAACAGAAGGAACGCACTGAGATCTCACACAAGGCAGCGGATCTGGCGGATGACTACCTAGAACGGGAGCTCTATGAGACTTATACTGTGCCACTGGGCATTAGACATCTTCTCTTTCTGTTAAGTGAGGGCAAATACGTGTATCGAGAGGAGTTGAACTCCATAAGTGACTACTTGAAGACCAGGAAAAATGAGTTGGAAGGTACTTACATTTTCCCCTCCCAATGATCAGCCTAAATAATTTGTTCATTAAAATGACACTTCTCATACAGTTGTCCAGTTTATGCCTGAAAACAAGTTAAGTATTTATGTAAATGTCCCATACAGAATAGTCATAAGTTGATGGTTTCAGCGCTAGGTGGGTCTTTTAAGGACATTTTACCAAATTTCCTTCTTAGCAAATAATTTTATAAGAATGGTGATGCTTGTCAAAATGAGTAACACATTTGCATAAAATTGGTATGTTTTGTCTACAATTTAGTATTTGAATTTCATTTGTGCTTAATTTTGGATTCTAACAAGATGTCTCCCACGTTTACATGCTTCAAGTGTTTCCTTGTGTTGAAAGCCATGCAGTTAACATTCTGCAAATATATTGACAAACATTTAATAACACATCTATGCAACGAACCACTGCACAAATTGTCCATTGTATGTTAAAACAACCTTGTCTTTCTGTTTATAATTAACCTGTGTTACTAAGTGGCACACAGAGTGGTGTCGAATACTGTTTCCATATATTGACAATGCAATTAATTTTTTTCTTGATTTATAAAGACACTCTGACGTTCTGTTTCTTTTTTTTTTTTTCCTCTTTTACACCAGGCTTTGTTGAGAAACCAAATCCTACAACTGAAGCTGATAACACTCTGTATCAATCAGCCACAAGCTCAGGCGCCCTCACCTTGAGTAAACCACCACCTCTTCTTCCAACACCCAGCAGGACCCCTCTATTAGGCCTTGCACCTCTTTCTCAAACTAAACCTGCTTTGCTGGGTGATAGGCCAGGGGGTCTTCTACCAGTACCAGGTTAGAAGAGTTTCTTTCGCATGACAAGATACGCTTTGACAATGTTTGCACTGTTTCACCGTTTTTTGACCTACAGCAATGACTAGGTTTAAAATGCACTGTTTCTTTGTTTTTGCTGCTTTCAAATTTTGTTTTTTTTAAATGCTTGAGTTTCATATCATTGCATGACTCCCATTTTTCCCTAGAAATCTTTAAAAAAAAAAAATAGATCCATGCTGTGCAGTATAATTGGATGACATTGGCTTTGACTTTAACCACACTGTCTTTCACTTACCTTCTATTCTCTTTGGAGTCCTGGTTCGTTTATAGCTTATGTGCGCACACACAGACATGCTCTTGGATGAAACTTTGCTGTGGTACTTTTTGTTTGTTTTTAAACAATTTTTTAAAATTGATTTTCCATTGTACCAAATGGGCGAAGACCAGCAGAGATAATACATACATACATTGTGCATGTGATAAAGTACGTAGACAAAACCCGTATGGTCTGAAGAACAAAAGACCAAACACATTTTAAACAGCACCAAACACCCTTATAAAGCATTACACATACAATATATATCAATTTACATCCACAGAAGTACAAGATCAGTGCACTACGCAGATGAGTTGCTAACCACCAATTGTTCAATGGGGTCATGGTAGGCAGACTGGGACATTGGGGGCAGATCTATACCACTGTATGCGGCCCAGCGGGCCCAAATCTTCCTGTGCTTCTATGGGCACCCTCTCGCCTGAAACACCACGATTTCGGCCGTCGTGCATCTGTCTAGAGCCTTTTTAGGTCTCGTACATGGCGACGCAGTCACCAGCGAGACCTATTGTTACCGTCTTGCCTGCCAAGTGATACAGGCCAGGACACGCCCCGATTGGGGGTCTGTGTACGCGCCCGTGAACACACGCATGTGCACATCTCCCTTCCGTCATCGCAAGCTCCACTTTCATTTTTGTAATGCGCACGTGTGCTCCAAGTGCAGCACGCTCGGTCTTGTTTTTAAATGCAGATGATGGCTTTCACAGCCGCCAATGCTGGTTCCTGGCTAATGCTTGTTCCTGTCTGGGTGTGATTGCAACGCTCGTCGCTAGACCGCAAACCGCACCTGCTCTAGGCCATGTAGAAGCACCAGTCTGAGGTTGAGCGGAATACCCCACGCCAGGACCTGACCCAGGCAAGACACCACACTGGTCCAGAACGGCTGGATCGCCACACAGCTCCACACCATGTGCAAAAAGGAACCATCCTCACGGCTGAGGCACTTAAAGGGTCTGAATTGCGCCCATTTTCCACAACCAATGGCGTGTGTAATACACTTGCTGGAGGTACTTAAACAGGATGAGCCTGTATCTAGCGGACACCGCTGAATACCAAGGGCTGGCAAAGGCTTCGGCCGAGTCATAGTCTGTGAGTGCCTGCAGATCCGCTGCACATGCCACTCTGGTTTTATGGATAGTTGTCATAGCGTGTGTGTTGAGTGACTGGTGTATTTGCCTAATTTAGTGATACCCCGATGTCCCCCATCAGGAGGCGGCCTGCTAACTGGTGGAACTCCACTCCAGTTTGTCGTATCTGGGGGTCTAAGGCATGTCGAAGCTAAAGGTATCGGTGCAACTGTGATTTATGGAGGTCATAATCAGACTGCAGCCTTTGAAAGGATTTAAGGGTGGTGCCCCGCATGACATCCCCCAGCGTGGAAATCCCGATAAGGTCCCATTTACGGAACACGCAGAGCGCCGCAACAGGCAGAAGAAAGGTGCCATGCTGTAGGGGAGTGGAGCAAGTTAGTCTGTAACCCCCCGCCCCAACCCCATGGACCCAACAGCCCTCCTTCAGATCTGTATGACTGTCCAGCAAGCCAGAGTATCTAGTGATGCATTAATATACAAGAGGTGTAGCAAGGGGGGTGCCGAACATGGCAATCCGCTCGACTGTGTATTGCAGGTCTGACTGGGGTCCCTACCACCACTCATTTACCACCAAGAGGTGTGAGACGGAATAATACATGTGGACATCCGCCGCTGCAAAGCCCCTGCAAAATGTAGATTGTGTACACGTGGAAAGCGCTACCCGACTCCCCCCTGATATAGTAGGCACGGTAAGGACACCATCTTTAAAATTGCAGAACTTCCTTATAGAGACGGAGGTAGCTGGGACCAGACCATCGTCTTGTTATGGACAGCAGGAAGCAGTGGAGCGATATTGTGTTTCTAGGAGACTGTGGGACATAGTGAAATAAAAAAACAGGTATTTAAAGCTAGTATCGGCAATGCGCAATTCCGATGCCCAGGCTTGACTCCTCTGGGCCCCCTAGCTAGGAAAAAGTGTGTATTTGGAGGGATTGGTGCACAGCCCAGTGGTTTGGCCAAAAACTCAAAGGATTTGGAGGACGCGTGGCCCCGAGAACCATGGGTCCGACATGAAGAAGAGGGCGTCATCCGCGTAGAGCGCAATTCTATCTGAGTGCTCCTGTGTCCAATTCATCCCCCGAATCAGCGGGTCCTAGCGCACCCATGCTGCCAGTGTGCTCTATCGCAAGGGCGAACAGGAGAGTGGACAACTCTGCTTCATGCCCCGACGGATGGGAAAGGGGACCGAACAAAGTTCCTCTGCACAAACCGACGCGGTTAGGTCTGTATATAGCCGTTGCATATAGGCTATACACCGAGAGCTCAGATTCACAGCCTCCAGGAGCTTGAAGAGGCGGGTCCAGCTTAGGGAGTCGAGCACCTTGTCAATATCGGCGAGTAAGACAGCCGCCGTGCGACCCAAGCTGGGCGCTCCCACGATGGCATTGTGGATGTGCCTAATGTTGTGCCTAATGTTGTGCCTAATGTTGTGCCTAATGTTGTGCCTAATGTTGTGCCTAATGTTGTGCCTGGTGGAGTGCTGCGGCATAAAGCCCGCCCGGTCAAGGTGTATAAGATCGTGGATTCAAGACCGGATGCGGTCTGCCAGGACCTTCCCCACGAGCTTAGGCTCGAAGTTCAGCAATGAGATGGGCAGATAGGAGGCTGGGTCTTCAGGGGTATGACAGGGCTTTAGGACTACCACGATCTCGGCGTGACGCCAGACCGTTGGTAAGATACGCTGTTCTGAGGCTTCATGCAGGGCCTCGAGTAAGTGGGGGCCCAGAGTCGCCATATGAGGATACAAGAAGTTCCTAGTAAAGCCATTCGGGCCCGGGGCCTTCATTGGGGTAATTGCCAACGCCATCTGCAGGTCATCAACTGATATGGGGCTATCCAACTGGTCGCGTATTTGATCAGACAGCCTGCAGGGGGTGATATCCGAGAGAAAGTTGTCTGAGAGGCTCCGCTATCAACTCCTGCTATGGATAAAGATTGGAATAAAAGGAGGCAAATGCTTGGACCACCGCTTCGGGAGAGGTGCATAGTGTGCCATAGAGGGCCCTCAAGAGAGGAAACTGTACCGGGGCTGATCTAGCCTGGCACAGCCAGTGAGACATTTGGCTGGACTTATCGCCCCATTGTTAAATCATGTGCTGGGTTGCCAGCCACGCCTCCTTTGCCTCGTCAGCAAGGAGCTGATTAATTTGTTGTTGAACATGTAGCAGATTACGTCGTGAGCTGGAGTCAGACCCTTCTAATGTTTGCGACTCCAACTGGCTTTGGCGGTCTTCCACTTCCTGTTCCAGGCGCCTACTCTTCTCCCCGTACGAAAGCTGATGTCCGTCCCCCTAATCGCCGGCTTAAGAGCCTCCCATGATATTACCGGAGATGGAGAGGTAGCCACATTAAACCGGAGATATTCTACAATGGTGACTGATAGTCTCCTGATACTTCGCATCCCGAAGGAGCCACAGGGACATGCTCCACCTGCACGAGGTCCATGGGGCCTGTAGGCGCAGCTTAATTTGAAAGGGCGAGTGATCAGAGAGTCCTCTAGCCAAGACAGAGGCCTGCACTAGTCTGTGTGTATACCTGTGCGGTAGAAATATGTAATCTAGCCGCGAGAGTGTATGATGGAAGGCCGATGCATACGAATAATCCGCCGCTGTAGGGTGAAGCGCGCGCAATGTGTCGGACCATCTCAAACTGTGCGCGAGTATATTAAGCTTGGACGTAGAAGGGGATCTGCCAGGCTGCACCACCCGCCATCTATCTTGGGGGGGCCAGGGTATTGTTCCAATCACCACCCAGAATCGTCATGGCGCCAGTAAGGTTGCCCCATAGCTGTGTAATTTTGTAAGCAAATGTTTGGCCTAACGGAGGTGGGGCATAACACTCCCAATCTTAATTTGCTTCCCCGTCACTGGGCCCGAGACGAAGGTAAAACACCCGACCGGATCTAACCAGTGTTTAGAGATGTGGATCGGCACACATCTGTAAATTAGGAACGCCGTGAAAATCTGGAATGATACATAGTGGCGAAGCCAAACCTGTGTAGGCAAGGAGCTTTGTTGCCAAGGAGATGCGTCTCATGCAACAAGAGGACAACGGCCTCATAGCGCTTTGCCAGGCGGAGCACCGCCCCTCGCTTGACCTTGTTCAACAGCATCCGTAAACCCAAGAGATTGTTTAGTTCACCCAACGGATTGCTACCTTTATATTGCGTCATCAGCCCCCCCCCGTGGTCCATAACTGTCAATGCAATCTGTGGCGCGAAATGTGTAGGTGTCTGGTGCATAAAAAAATCCAGAAACATGGAGTTCCTGTCGCGGTGGAAACCTAACTCAGGCCCAAACGTGAAGACCCAAGCAGTCCCTCCAACCAACCCCACCCAACATTACGTACTATAACCCAAAATGTCCAGGGGCGTGGACCTCTGTTGTGTTTATAGCCGGTATCATGGACCCCAGGACATTGTAAATCATACCCCGATGGAGGGCCAGTGGCCATACCATGAAGCCAAGGGACAAATGGGGAGCAAGTCATTCAGTGGTTGCAGACTGCTCAAGGGCTCTCCAGTTGGAGCAGGATCTATGCAACTGTTTTGACGGCTCCTGTGGGACCCCTGCGAGGAGTCTGGATCCACTGGCGGCCGCGGTGAGTTTGGCTTTAGATGGTTCCTCTCGTCAGCCCAGGCAAATGCCACCTCACCGAAGAAGTGCGTTTTGGCATTAAAAATTACTTTCATCCTGGCGGGGAACAATCGCGCATAGGACAGATATAATTCTCGAAGTCTGCGTTTGGATTCCACAAAGGATTGGTGCTGCAGCTGCATTAGCCTGGTATAGTCTGGGAATACCATGATTGCATGGGATTTATAGGCCATTTTTTCTTTGAGTCTGGGCTAATCGAAGGATAGCGTTGTGGTCAGCATAGTTGAGGAGCTGGCCAATCACAGCCCTCCGGCGTTCCCCGGAGGGCGGCTTCTTGACCAGAGCACGGTGAGCCCTCTCGATCACAAAGCAGGGGGATATAACATCGGACGGGAGTATGGACGTGAGCCAACCAGTGAGAAAACCATCCATGAATGTTCCTTCGCATCCCTCCGGAAAACCCACTAGGCGGATGTTGTTGCGCCACGCCCTACCTTCAGCGTCCTTGCCCCGCGAGGCCAACTCCCGTGAGACGACTGTAAGCTTGACGACCTGCCGAAGGGAGGTGACTGTATCCTCTACTGTGGATACCCTGGTTTCCGCCTTTGTGAACCTGTCCACAGCCTTCCGGAGCTCTTGGCGAAGTAATAACACCTCTTTCTGATAGATACATCTGCCAGTGGATTCCTCACCGTGTGAATATCCCCTGCGTCAGCAGCATTCGGAAATTCTTTTTGTAGCTTCGCGCCAACGTGGACGACGTCACAGAGGCACGGCATCGCGCGTGACTTCGCTGACTTCGCTGACTTCGCTGACTTCGCTGACTTCGCTGACTTCGCTGACTTCGCTGACTTCGCTGACTTCGCTGACTTCGCTGACTTCGCTGACTTCGCTGACTTCGCTGACTTCGCTGACTTCGCTGACTTCGCTGACTTCGCTGACTTCGCTGACTTCGCTGACTTCGCTGACTTCGCTGACTTCGCTGACTTCGCTGACTTCGCTGACTTCGCTGACTTCGCTGACACCATACTAGTCCCACGCCGGCGTGATGACATCAGTTCCCTTTTTTCTGCGTCGTCGCCGCTAACTGTTTTTCTGGGATCGTACAGTAGCTTTATAGTAACTTTGTTACTCTGTGTTATTTTCGCTGCATCTTTGTATTCTATCAAGATGGCTTCGAAGAAGACTGGTTTTAAGGCTTGCGGAGAATGTGGCAAGACTATGTCTATGACTGACCCGCATGAATGCTGCGTCTGGTGCCTGAGCTCCGACCATGATGTCGAGAATTACCCATCTTGCAAGAAGATGACTCCCAAGGCCCTTCAGGAGAGGGAGACAAAGCTCCTTGTGGCGAAGCTGAAGAATAAAAAAGATAAGAAGGCTTCGAAGTCTGACTCGGCGGTCAAGATCGAGGTCTCGATCGAGGTCGCGTTCGGAGTCGTCTTCAGCCCATGCTTCATGGTCCTCGAGGAAGAAGCATAAGAAGAGGAGCCATGAGTCACGTCATCACTCGGGGAAGGAATCGAGTTCGAAGGCGCAAGTGAGGCTTCTTCATAAGGAAGTGGAGGCTTCGGCGTCTGAGGTGCAGGACTCTGATGGTGAGGCTTCGTGTGCGAATTCGCCAGGATCTCTGAAGCAGCAGGGGAACCCTTCTCCGGGTCAATCTAATCCTTCTGGTCAGGAGGATGAAGGTGAGGTGGAGGAGGTTGGTGATGTCGAGGTTCAGGTGCCTGCGGGTTCGTCGACCCCGGTACCGCAACCCGATGAGGAGATAGACGTCGTGACGACTCCGCCTCCTCGTGAGCAACCTGGCGGACCGTATCAAGCCTTTCTGGCTCCAGGTCAGGATCCATCCCAGTTCCTGAATACTATGTTTGGGGTTTACTCAAGGGCAATGTACCCCTCTGGAGCACCTGTTGGTCCCACGTGTCCTATGGCATACAACTTGGGTGTTCCCCAGTCTTATGCACCTGCGCCCTTCATGCCTTTCATGCCGGCTCTAGCACCACAGTGGCATTTTCCGGCGCCTCCGAAGCCTTCGTCGCCGGCTCCATCGTCGCCGGCTCCATCGTCGCCGGCTCCATCGACGCCGGCTCCATCGACGCCGGCTCCATCGACGCCGGCTCCATCGACGCCGGCTCCATCGACGCCGGTGCCCACGTCTTTGTTGCAGGGTCCTGTTCGACCTCGGGTGAAAATTCCTCGCCCGACTTCGGGTTCGATGCCGGCTCTGACTCCGGCGGATTCGGTTCCGGATCCGTCGGCTTCGTTTCTGAAAATGAGGTCACGGCGTGAACCCCAGAGACTACTGGAGGAAGAACAGTATCAGTATGCTGACGTGGAGGAAGGAGAGTTGCAGGATTCTGATGATATTTTTGATGACCTAAGGGAAGCTAGTGGACTTGAACTTTCCCCTGAGTAGGATTTGGCTTCTGTGTCTGATGTGCCTTACAAAGATGTGGTGCCATATCACGTTGTGATTAAAAAGGCGGCAGGCTTGTTGAACATTACTTTGCCCACTGCTGAGTACAAATCTAATATTCTGACTGAAGTCCTTCACTCACCTTCTTCAGTTATTGAGCCGATGTTGCCATTTAATGAGGCGTTAGCTGAACCCATCTATGAAGTTTGGAAGAAGCTATTGACAGCCCCTGCGGTCTCAAGGGCTGTTAAGAGGAGGTACAGGGTTGCACCTGGTGACCCGGACTTTTTATCTACTCACCCTCTGCCTGAGAGCCTGGTTGTGCAGGCTGCCTGTTCTAAGAGGTCAGCGGGTGCTTTTCCGCAGGTTCCTGGGGAGAAAGAATCCAGGAAACAAGATCAGGCTGCCAAGAAGGTCTTCTCCTCGGCTAGTATGGCCTTAAAGTCTACCAACGCTACTTGTCTGATGGGGCGGTACATCCATGCTTTAATGGATTCCGTGAAGCAGTTGGTGCCAAATTCCTCAGGTGGATAGGAAAGACTTTCAGAAAGTGATCTCAGACACTCAAGCTGCTGCGAGGCAAGTGATTCAGAGTGGGCTGGACACGGCTGATTCGGTGGTGGGAGTCATGGGCTCTTCGGTGGCCACTAGGAGAGCTGCATAGCTAAAATCATCGGAGTTCTCGGCTGATGTTCAGTCTGCGCTTATGGACTTGCCTTTTGATGGTTCAGGATTGTTTGGCAAGAAAGCTGACGCTGCCTTAGAACGTTTCAAGGACAGCAGGGCCACGGCGAAATCTTTGGGTCTTCCGACCAGGGGTACTACAGGAAGGCGCTTCAGAGGATTTGGCAGGTCTTCCTTTCGTTCCTATAAGACAACGCAGCAGCAGCCACAACAACAGCAAAACATGCTGTATAAGTCATACAGAGGAAGACAACAAGCTCGTCCTAGAGGTCGTCAAGCCGCCTCCTCTTCCCCTTCCCAGCCCCCTACCACCGCAGCAAAGCAGCCCTAGATCTGTCATTCCGGATCATGTGGGCCCAGTGGGGGGCCGGCTTACCCATTTTCTACGAGATTGGGAATTGATAACATCAGATATTTGGGTTCTCAATCTCGTGGAGAATGGGTATGCTCTTCCCTTTCGGGAGTTTCCCCCTAATTACCCTCCTTGCCAGGGTTATTGTTCGGAGGACCATCTGCTGCTTTTGCAGGAAGAAGTCCTGGCTCTGTTCAGAAAGGGTGCGATAGAGGTGGTTCCAGAGCAGGAGAGGGGTCAGGGATGATACTCCCGGTATTTTCTGATCCCCAAGAAGGATGGCAGGCTCCGTCCAATCCTGGATCTCAGGATCTTGAACTTTTATCTGAAGCAGGAGAAGTTGAAGATGCTCACTCTTGCTCAGGTTCTTCAAGCACTGCTGGAATAAGACTGGATGGTGTCGATCGACTTGCAGGATGCGTATTTTCATATCCCAATCCTGAAGTCGCACAAAGTATCTCCGTTTCACAGTTGGATCGCAGCACTACCAGTTTGCGGTCCTTCCGTTTGGACTTACTACTGCGCCTCGGGTCTTTACCAAGGTGATGGCTGTGGTGGCATCACATCTCAGAAGGTCGGGGATACTTGTATTCCCGTATCTGGACGATTGGCTGATCAAAGCAGGGTCTCCAGGGATAGTGCTCCATCATCTGCAAGAGACAACTCAGTTGTTGCACAGGTTGGGTTTTTCGATAAGTGTACCCAAATCTCACCTGGTGCCCTCCCAGCGCAACCTGTTCATAGGTGCAGTACTGGATACTACTGTATGTCAGGCATTCCCTCAAAGGATACGCGACATACAGGAAATGATTCCTTTATTTTTCAATGGAGCGGTCGTTCCAGTCCTGAAGGTCCTTCGCCTGCTCGGTCTGATGGCTTCTTGCATTCTGTTGGTCGACCATGCACGCTGGCACATGAGGGCACTCCAGTGGTGCCTCCGCAGGCAGTGGTATCAGCACAACGGAGATCTCAGGGAGTCAGTGAGGATCTCGAGAGAAACTGCAGCGGATCTGTCTTGGTGGAGCGTGGAAGGCAATCTGACTCAAGGAAAGCCTTTTCAGTTTTCTCCATCGGTGGCCACAGTGATAACGGATGCATCCACTCTAGGGTGGGGTGCTCATCTGGGGGACCTTGAGATCAAAGGTCTTTGGTCTGCGGAGGAAAGGTTGCTTCACATCAACCTTTTGGAATTGCGGGCGATACGTCTGGCGCTCAAGGCCTTCCTCCCTTCCCTTCGCGGTCGGTCAGTTCAGGTCCTGACGGACAACACGACCGCGATGTGGTATGTCAACAAGCAGGGGGGAGTGGGGTTGCAGTATCTCTGGTCCTGGGTTCAGGACCATCAGATTTGTCTGATGGCAAATCTGGCCGGAGTTCTGAACGTTCGTGCAGACACTGTCGGCAGTTCTCTGCCGACCACGAGTGGAGGCTTCAGCCAGAGGTAGTTCGTCACGTCTTTCAGACGTGGGGGGACTCCTCGGGTGGACCTGTTTGCCACTTACTAGAATGCTCACTGCCTGTCATTCTGCAGCCTCCAGTTTCCGATGCCGGGAGCCTTGGGGGATGCGTTTCAGTTGAGTTGGGACTTGCAATTCCTTTACGCGTTTCCTCCCATTCCTTTGATTCCTCGGGTTCTGAGGAAAATTCGCCAAGACCGGGCCCACGTCCTATTGATTGCCCCGGATTGGCCAAGAAGGGTGTGGTACACAGATCATTTCCACCTCTCCTCGTGCCCGCCGCTCCGTCTCCCTCACAGAGCAGATCTCCTCTCTCAGATGGAGGGGCAGGTTCTACACCCCCACCTCCAGACCTTACACCTTCATGCCTGGAGATTGAGCGGGGCAACCTGACTTCCTTTTCTCTCCCGCATGATGTGGTGGATGTCATCTTGTCAGCCAGGCGTGAATCCACTAAGTCCATCTATTCTTATAGATGGTCTAAATTTGTTGCATGGTAAGGGGAGAAGTCCGTTTTTTTTTGGAAGCGTTTTATATAGCGCGAACTAGACCCGAACTGAATCAGGTATCAGAGCGCTTTACATAGCACCAGTTACGTTACATGAGGACGGACACACATTCATGTTAGGCACGGGGAGATTAACTTATTTGCCCAGAATCACAGGAGCTTTTGGCTTTGTTACCGAGACTCGAACCCAGATTCCGAGGTCGAGCGCCCTAGCCGTTAGGCCAACTCCTCTCCCCAATTTTACATGTTAGTTTTTTTTAATGGGACTTTTTCAAAACTCAGGAGTTTAAAAAAGACACAAATTCAGCACAAACCAGTGTTTTTGCTCTTCACAGAATGGTGGCACTCTTACCTGCTTTTGTTTTCTCTCAAAAACTATGTTTGCAAATGTGTCTATGCCCCTGAGAGTGCCCAAGCACTACCCTACTGTAGGGTACATGTGATGGTACAACTAGGCATATATGTGGATTTATTGTCCACGGAACAAAACACTTCTTTATATAATGCAAGTTTCAAAAGTGTTGAATACAATTCTTGCCATTGTAAACAAAGTCCACACATTTTTTTAAAGGTCATCTCTAAAGCGATTGAACAGATTTCCACCAAACCAATGAAAGCACAGAGAAAATCTGCTCTGCGTTTTTTTTCTGTATGTGCGAGTAAAATTTCCAATAAGCCGTAAAATTAGAATGCAACATTTTCTCAACTCATTAACTGACCAAGCCAACAATATGTGAATATTGGTGCAGATCCATACATAGTGTAAAAAGCTCTAGGCAAATGAAAGAAAAAAGACTTTCCAACAGAAAATGCAACTAAACTAGTACTACACAGTGGTAACTGTAGTAATCAATGCATATTCACATTTATTAGTGCACTGCAAAGGCTACAGTCAAGTTTATTACCAAAGTAGAATAAAATTCACATGAGAAAAAAAGTTTTACGGCTCAAATGTGTATGATACAATAACTTAAGGCACTGAACTCTCCCAATGGCCATGAGACAAAAAAAGTTATTTTACCTTTCTGCTCAATGTAACACATTGCAGTTAAGTTTTGGTTAAAAAATATTTAACAATTGCACATAAAACCCTATGATAAACCATATATGCAGATGAGCAAAACTTAACATGCTATTGCCATAGTGGAGGATGGGGCATCATGATCCACTTAAGGCTTCGCCTCTTGGGAGTCATAATCCCCAACACTCAACAATTTAATAAACAGCTTATTGGGGCAGGGGGGGGGTTAAATAACGCTGTGAGCCAACTAGAAAGCGCACCCGTGCCATGTTCTGCTTAGGACCTTACATATTACATCACTCCTCGCATGTTAAATGACACCATAGTCCTATACAGCATAGGTACTCTGTGCGCATGCGTGGGTATATAGCATAGAAACTGCACAGGATGTGTGATTGTACGTGTTTAAGCATGTATGGAGCAACATTTACAAATCAGTGAAGTTTGAGGTGCACATAATACTCCATGTTTAGCATGGTAAAGGCTGAATGCACCTGATGTGGATTGCAGAGGTATGTTTCAAACCCTATTTGCAATAGATTAATCACCAGTGGATACCTGGTCAAGGGCCCATGTTACATAGTTTTAATACCGTAATATAAACAAATCCTAAGTAACAAAGACATTTATAAGGTGTGGAAGATTATTTCCAGAACTTTGCTTAAGATAAGATTTTGAGGCACTGAAGATTTCAGAATAATAGATAATGTAGAGGTGTCTCACTCAGATTGTTTATCTCACACTGGGGTTGTAAGCATAGCCCTAAGGTGCATGCTATTGTACCCATTTTAGGAATAAGTGTCGTGGATTTTACCAAACTACGGAGGGTTCTTCACGGCGCCCAGCAGAAGGTACATGACAACCTCTTCACTTAAATCTGTGGATCATGTGAAGTCTTGAATAGGTAATCCGGTTATGGTAAATAGAGTACAAGCTCTTTTTGGAGGGTATTCAACATTTTCAAAAAGGGTAATCCGTCAGAAGTCTATAGAGGCATTATTTGTTAGGTAGGTGAATTCTAGTTCACAGAAAGGAACCTTCACCTAACGGTAGGCGACTGAACAGATATGCGTCCAGCATGTGATCAAAGGTTATGTCCATTATCACAATTCAAAACTTTCCATGGAGGATGCAAGATGTGTGAACTTTTTTTGTAAAGTTTCAAGCAGATTTGTCAAATGGCACCAAAGTTATCAGTGAAACTAAAAAAGCACTTCATATAAAAATTGACCCAACTATAACTACATAGTGGCAACCGCCAATGTATAACATATACACACCCACGCTTCAATAAAAACAAAGCTATTAAAAAAAATGTTTAAAAATAAAAGCAAGATGGAACAGATTGTGAAAGGTCCTCAATGAAGAGATGTGTAATAAAGACTATGTAAGCTGGTAGGTCTTGTGGACAAACTGCCCATGTAAATTTCTTATTTAAAAATCTATCTACCTAAAGACGGAAAATGTATACAAGGTCTTTTAAATAAAGATATATTGTATTTGTGGCATAAGAGTTTAGGATGCAGTTTTAACTTTAAGGGAATTCGTGTCAGTTGAGAGTCTGCATGAGAAGGGTGACATCAACATGGCTGAAATACTCAACAGAAATGTGGATAAACACTAACATCAACACTGGTCTGTTATTTTATTACCTTCATTTATCCACGCTCCAACTAGAATGTTAACTAGCAAATACATCACCAAGAAAGCAAGTCTCACTGCGGATACAAGTCCTTCCCTTAAGTTGTCCAATTGAAGTTTTCTTTAGTGAACAAAAGTATGCCATTTTTTATTTTCACAGGATAACCAGTTAGCAGA
Organism: Lissotriton helveticus; assembly: GCF_964261635.1. NCBI lineage: Eukaryota > Metazoa > Chordata > Amphibia > Caudata > Salamandridae > Lissotriton > Lissotriton helveticus. Next base: position 301,857,485 of record NC_136073.1, on the reverse strand, counting down.
AGGTAGGGGTCTTTATTTTCACTCTAAGCTTAAGTCCTCATAATAGGCATTTCAACTTTGTGGTTACTGAGGCACTGGGGGTCTAACGGAGGCCCTAAGAGTGTAAATTAATGTACCTCAGAGATAAAGGTATAAAGTTCCAGAAAGCAGATGCTCACTAAGGTATGCCATGGGAGAGACCCTTTAAGGGCTTGTTTGTCCAATATACTACAATTTGCTCTTTCGTTGGCCCAGCAGGGTTTTGCTTTGGCAACTATCAAAGGTTATTTGTCGGGCTTATCATCTTTCCTTTGTTTGCCAGACCAGCCTTCTTTGTTTAAGTCTCCTATTGTTTTACGTTTCATTGAGGGCCTTACCAATAAATTCCCTCCTACACCTTTTATTGTGCCTCAATGGGACTTGAACCTTTTTCTTACGTTCTTGATGGGTTCTCCTTATGAACCTTTACACACATGTCCCTTTAGACTTTTGTCTTTCAAGACTATTTTTCTGGTGGCAATTACCTCGGCAAGGAGGGTAAGTGAGCTTCAGGCTCTTAGTTCTAAGCCCCCATTTTTATCCATTCATGCTGAAAGAATGGTTCTCTTGACCAGGGCTGCTTTTCTGCCTAAGGTGGTAACTCCTTACCATCTGGGGCAGTCTGTTATTCTCCCTACCTTTTATTCTCCCCCTCACCCTTCCAAGGAGGAGGAGAGACTACACTGCTTGGACCCTATGAGGGTGGTGAGCTTTTACCTGGACAGGACACGAGAGTTCAGGTTGGATGACCAGCTGTTTGTTGGTTTTGCTGGCTGCAAGAAGGGGAAGGCGGTGCACAAGCGCACGCTCTTGAGGTGGATTATCCTCTGCATTAAGATTTGCTACGCCCTGGCGGGTAAGGACCCTCCAGAGGGTAACGGAGCTCACTCTACTAGAGCAAAGTCATCGACTTCTGCATTGTCTAGGGGTGTTGAGGATATTTGTAAAGCTGCGACTTGTGCCTCCCTCCACACTTTCGCAAAGCATTACTGCTTGGATGTCGAAGTGAGGAGGGAGGGCCACTTTGCGCGAGCTGTCCTCCAGGATTTTCTAGTTTAGGAGAGTGGGCACCCTCCTCCGGGAGTGGGGACTGCTGTGGGACTCTATTCACAAGGTGAGGAATCCACTGGCAGATGTATCTATCAGAAGAACAAGTTACTTACCTTCGGTAACACTTTTTCTGGTAGATACAATATCTGCCTGTGGATTCCTCACTGACCCACCCGCCTCCCTGTTGTCCACTCTGCTATACTTGAGTTGTTGTATTATATTTAATTTTATTGTCAAGGAATTGTCTAATGTTTACATTTCCTGCATTGGTTTCACACTGTGTGTGTTATCTTGGCATTTGTGTACTGTGTATACTGTGTATATTTCTGATATTATCGGTCCGTCCGTGTGCTTTGAAGGCACGGAAAAAAAGGCGGAACTGATGTCATCACGCCGGCGTGGGCCTAATGTGGTGTCGTTGACGTCAGCGGAGTCGTGCGCGATGCCGTGCCTCTGTGACGCCGGCGCGAAGCTACAAAAAGAATTTCCGAATGCTGCTGACGCAGGGGATATTCACAAGGTGAGGAATCCACAGGCAGATATTGTATCTACCAGAAAAAGCGTTACCGAAGGTAAGTAACTTGTTCGATCCGACCGCCCCGATCTCGGTGGTACCGTGTTTTAACGTTCATTTACACTGCGTTCTATGTGCCTTTTATTAAATAGTGCACTCCATTGGAAGTGAAATCTTTTCAAAACCTGCTACAGCGAAGTCCCGGTGTGTCTTGCAGCCAGCAGCCCCCAAGAACCTGGAGGGACCTGGCCTGCCTTCTCAAACCAGAATTTGTCTACTGTGAGTCTGCACCCGACGCCCACGGTCTGAGTGGCCCAACATTGAGGTCTCCCCGGCGATCCTGACCTGGGATCCAGTGGTCCCTGACCTACCTTGAGTCTCCAACCGACGCCCTCAGTCCCTTTCTGGAGGATCCACCCCAACCGCGACTGGAGCCAGTAAGAAAAACCTGACACCAAAAGACATCCTCGCACCCGACATCGCCCCCCCCAGCGTTGGGTGGCCCAACTCCATCCTAACTTACCTCTCCAACCGGTGGTCGCTTCTAGAAGTGCTTCGTCCCCGAGCATGCAGTGTTTGTTGCAACCGAAGAATCCCAATTGAAAACAGGGCACCCAATGCCAAAACAGGACCCTGCACCTGGCCGCCCCTGTGCCGCTGGGGGTGCACCTGGTGTGTTAAATTGGATCCCCTTTTGCCTGATCCTATGTCCTGGAGCTTTGCTCCCACAACCTTGTGGCCTGCTCGTTAGTAGCACCAACTGGAGGCCCCCTACACCCAATGGATAACTTTGGGCCTCAGCACTCTGCACCCGACCACCCTAGTGCCGCTGGGGGTGTTTTGAGGGCGCATCATTGACCCTGGGGGAACCCTGGTTCTAACCCCAGAAAACCAGCTCCCAAACGCAAGTACTTACCATTAAGTTGATAACATTGTGTTTTCTCATTGACTGCATTGACTGCTTTCCCTGTGGAAATTTTTCTTTGTGGAGCTGTTTTGTATAAAACCCTAAGCAACTACAAATGTGCCAAAACTGATTTACTTACTTTTGATCTAGGAAATGCCCCAGTGTGATATGTAGGCATGTCACACTGAGTAGAAAAAGTAACTTAAAGTAATCTGAAAAGTAACTTGAAAAGTAATTCCAATTGTTTTACAAATAAATTACTAACCTTCGATTAGAACTGTATTTAACTGCATTATTTTTGCAAAGTGTTAATGCACTTACCTGTACCAGGCCTCGCTTGGTTCTAGAAAATAAAATACAACTAAATAATAATTTTATACAGACAAACTGGTCTGAGTTCTGTCTTTGAGTGTGACACATCCTTTCTTGCCCGAGTGTTTTCTGTAAATGCTTAGCACTACCCTCTGATAAATCCTTACTGCTCGCCCACACTACCACAAATAGAGACTTAGGTATTCTCTATTTTCACCTCTTCCTACCTTTCGGGTTCCACTGGATTCTGTGCACACTATACCTTACTTTGGTTTAGTATATGCAGATCCAGCTTTCTACATATCCTATCCATATTACCCTTGAATTTTTCTCAGTAAACTTTCACAGTAATTGCTGGTTGAGATGCATTGTCTCTGTAAGTGCTCTTGCAGTATGTGGCTCTTTCTAATAATGTGCCCATTGGGTACAGTGACTATTTGAATAATTACTGTTTTGAAGGTCAGAATTGGCTATTGACTCAATTATGCTAGTCTTTGATTTTGTGACATTAGAAACCTCTTTTTGAGATGTCTGTTCTTGTTAACTATACCTATTGTAGGTGTCATACTGTGGTTTCCATGAATTGTTTCTCTTGCATATTCTGTTACTTTTACATTTTAATGTAATCTTATGCGCATATGTTGGACCTGCATTTAATATGAAGGACATATTTAACTAGTTTTACTTGCTTTACACAAAGGGATGGCTGGTCCAAAAGGTAAACCACCTCCTCTTCTGGCAGCAGCCCCTACTAAAAGACCTGGCCTTCTGGGATTTGCCCCCCATCAACCCGCAAAACGGACTTTTCTTGGGGAAAAATCTGGACTTTTGCCAACTCCTGGTGAGTGAAATGTTCATGTTTTTTTACAGTTTAATTTTTCTCTTGCGCAAAAAACGAATTTGCATTTGTTTTGTTAATGGTGGTAGCTACGTAATTCTGTATGTTGACTGAAATAAAAATACCAAAGCTGCAATTGATCCTTTGAAAAAGTAAGCGAAGTATCTATCTTGACTGTAAATTACCACAGTCTTTAAAAAAAAAATAAAAAAAAATGAGTATTTGTGTGTTTATTGTGTAGATGGATTGGAGAGTGCCATGGAGAGTAGACTTGAGAATCCCCCAGTGCCGCTTCCTCTCTTGATGGCAACAGACACATCAAAGGGAATGATGAGACTGATGGGTTCAAGAAAGGAAAATCCTGCCCGACCAGCCCTGCTTTTCAACCCATGGAGTGTGAACAGTAAGACCTATGGTGTGTACAAATGTGAGACCCATTTGCTGTTCCTTATTTGTTCTACTTCTAGTAAATGGATGATTTCATGTTTTTATCCTTTCAGGGAACCTAAAGTAAAATCAACAGTTCTGAAATGAAAATGTAGGGTGTGTTGTAGAAGTAAATAGTCCGCTGACAGGTCAAGGGAATGGGATATACTCCCTATACTTAATTCCCAAGTAGGATGGCTCTCTCTGGCCTATACTAGACCTCCGACAACTAAATCTATACATTCAATCGGACCACTTTAACATGGTCACTCTCCAACAAGTGCTTCTGCTCCTTCAACAAGGCGACTTTCCATCCACTCTGGACTTAAAGGACGCCTATTTCCATATCCCAATACATCCTGCTCATCACTAATATCCAAGGTTCGTAGTAGCACATCACTAATACCTAAGGTTCGTAGTAGCAGGAACGCATTATCAGTTCAAGTTGCTCCCATTGAATGAATGACCTGTATTTGTATAGCGCAGAGCTACTCCTTCCGGAATGTCCTGGCGCTGGAAATGAACAAGTGCATACCTTACTCTGCTTAGTTTTTAAATAGCGAAGTCTTCAGCTGTTAAAGTGGGAGAGCACTGCCAAAGATGTCGGGGCTGCGGCTCTTTAATTTCAGATGAGGGCTCCCAAAAAGCCAGAAGATCTGCCGCCTCTTGACTGCCGCACAAACTTTGAGGATGCAACCCAGGTCGGCGTTGGACGATCTAAGTGTCCTCGTGGGCACATATCGGCAGGCTCGTTTTCTAAGATAGGCGGCGCCTGTTCCATGGAAGGCTTTAAAAAAAATAATCAGAGCCTTAAATTGCATTCTTTACCTAACTGGGAGCCAATGTAAGACTTCAGATGGAGGAGTCCTGTGCGATCTGGGTTTGAGTTTAAGAATTGCTCTTGCTGCTGCATTTTGCACTACCTGGAGATGCTGTAGCAGGTAGTCCGGCAAACCCAGATAGAGGGAATTGGCATAGTCCAGTCTGGACTTTATCAGAGCCTGAAACACTTTCTTCCTGTAGTCCTGGGGGAGAAGCGGCAGAAATTTCTTAAGCCTCCGTAGTACTCCAAGGAGGTCGCGATCCCGCTCCGGACGGAGGGGGAGATCGCGTAGTCGTCACAGATCCTCCACAAGGTCAAGGCGGCGCCACAGGAGGCGCGGATCACGGTCCCGCACGGACTCTTCCAGGACCAGGAGCTACTCCCTGACTTTGTCGGAATCCCCGGGGACGAGAGTGTCTCCTGTGGTCGACATCAGCACGTTCCAGGATGTTTTCCTGAGGGGTGCAGCAAAATTGGGAATCACGGTGACTGCTCCAACACCTACGACGTCCGTGATTTTTGAGACGCTTCATAAGAAGCATTTGTCTCGCCCTTACTACTGCTCGTACCAGGATTGGTAGAACCCGCGGAGGAGCTGTTCCTCACGCCTGCAGTGACGAAAGTCGCTCCATCCCGGCTTCTTAAGAAGTACAGGGCCCCGGATTCTGACCCGGCTTTTCTGCGGATAGACCCGATTCCGGACTCCGTTATTGTGACGACAGCCAGGAAACAACATTCTACCTCCCCGTCTTCTACCGTGCCTCCTGATAAGGAGAGCGGATGGATCGACTCAGCTGGCAGGAAGGCCTGTGGGACGGCATCTATGGCCATGAAGGCCTCTAGCGATGCGGCTTTGCTAGGGCGGTATGATCGTGCCCTGTGGGAATCCCTCCAGCAGTTCACGGAACTCCTGCCACGAGATAAGGAGGATTTCCAGGAGATCCTGAAGGAGGGGATGCTGGTTTCGAACCAGGTCATCAGCGCGGCTGCTGATGTCTCTTTTGGCGGCCCATGGGTACTGTCATGGGATCAACCAGCGGCGCCATGCTTGGCTTAGGCTCACATCCCTCAAGCCGGAGGCCCAGCAGCGGGTGGCCAATCTGCCCTGCTCGGGGGGAGGGGGGGGAAAACCCTGTTCGGCAAGCATGCGGACGATGAGATGGCCCGCATGAAAGCGGAGGCCGAGACCCTGGCGGCTGTGGGCTTGGAGAAGCCCAAAGAAAAGAAGGCCTACCGCCAGTTCCAGACACGGTTCGGGTTACAGGGCAGAGGGCGAGGACAGGTTTCGGGACAACAGCAGCAGTTCCGGAGGCCCTTCCAGAAGCGCCAGAAGGGTAGAGAAGGCCAGCAGTCCTCTCCAGCAAACAATGGCCCGGCCGGGTCTCGACCCTGAGCGGTTACTTCCCCTACATCCGTTACCCGCTCCGGTGGGGGAAGCGTTAAATTTTTTCTGGCAGAGTGGGGAAAAATTACTCAGGACAAGTGGGTGCTGAATATTGTTTGCAATGGATACAGTCTTCGGTTCACCAGTCCGCCTCCATCAATTCCTCTGGTCCGCTCGCAGTTTCAGCTGCGCGAGCTCCAGGCGGAGGCTGATGTCCTGTTAAGGAAAAGGGCGATAGACGTACCTCTGTCTCAAAGAGGAAGAGGTCTGTACTCCCGGTTCTTCAGGCCCATTCTGGATTTGCGACTAGCAAATAAGTGGATTCGCAGAGAGTTTCGCATGCTGTCGTTTCATCAGATTTATCCTCAGCTGCAACAAGGAGACTGGCTGTGTGCTATAGACCTACAGGATGCGTACTTCCATGTGCCCATTGCACACACACAGGAAGTTCCTGCGATTCCAAGTCGGCGCCAATCATCAGTACACAGTACTGCCATTCGGACTGAAGTCTGCACCCAGAACATTCTCGAAGTGCATGGCAGTGGTAGCCGCACACCTAAGGAAGAACAAGGTGTTTGTCTACCCGTACCTGGACGATTGGTTGATCAAGGCCTCCTTCTCGGAAGCTCAAGCACACTTCCAGAAGATGTGCGTTCTCTTGAACAAGCTGGGGTTGAACATCAACATGTCCAAGTCGGTCCCGACTCCGGTCCAGTGCATACAGTACTTGGGAGCCTCCATCAATACGCTGTCAGCAAGCGTGTCTCCTTCGGAGGAGCGACGATTATCACTCCTTCGGAAGGCTCAGGCTCTTATGACCACTCCATCTACAACAGTGAGGACGGTGTCTTCTCTACTGGGATCGATGGCCTCTTGTATCTTCCTCACGCCACATGCACGGCTGCACATGACACCATTGCAGGAGTGCTTGGAGGATCAGAGGAAAGGATCTTGGGACGACAGGATACGACTGTCTCTGCATGCTCTTCAGTCTCTGAAGTGGTGGTGTTCGGCGGAGAATCTCCTGAGAGGGGTTCCTTTCCACAAGAACATTCCCACGCAGACTATCGTGACGGATGCGTCTCTCCACCGATGGGGGGCGCACTCCGGAGACTTACAGATTCAAGGGACGTGGTCCCAGACGGAGTCCACGTACCACATCAGTTTCCTGGAACTCCGAGCTGTTCACTTGGCGCTGAAGGCCTTTCTTCCGTCCTTCCAGACCAACTCTCTGCTTGTGCAAACGAACAATACGACCACGATGTATTACCTCAACAAGCAGGGGGGCTCGAGATCGCGCACCCTGTCGCAGGAGGCGCAGGCGATCTGGCACTGGCTTCTAGCCAGAGGACTGATGATAACTGCTACCCATCTACCAGGTGTGCAGAATGTTCAGGCAGACGCACTGAGCAGACTGATTCAGTAAAACCACAAATGGGTCATAAACGACGAAGTACTACGAGAAGTCTTCGCAAGGTGGGGGACTCCAGACGAAGATCTGTTCGCCACCGCCGAAAACGGCAAATGCCGAGACTTCGCCTCCAGGTACTACCAGCCGGGAACGCTGGGGAATGCGTTATGGATCAACTGGTCGAACAGCTTTCTGTACGCTTTTCCACCCATTCCCCTGATTCCGACGGTGCTCAAGCTGTCCCGGTCCAGGGCGTGGATGATCCTGATTGCCCCGGAATGGCCCAGGCAGTGGTGGTTCACGGACCTGCTTCACCGGTCTTTCCTCACATACGGCTGCCGTGCAGGCCGACCTTCTCGCGAAGTTCGGGGGGGCAGATGTTGATCCTCAACCTGTTGTCTTTGAGTTTGGCGGCATGGCTCCTGAGATAATGCAATATGGCCATTTGAATCTACCTGAAGATTGCATGGGCATACTGAAGGAGGCTAAGCGACCTTCCACTAGGACTTCTTATGCTTACAAGTGGAAGAGGTTTTGCATCTGGTGCAAGTCCAAGAACTATGATCCAACGACGTGTAAGGAAGATGTCATCCTTCCGTATCTTCTACATCTGGCGCAGTCTGGCCTTAATGTCCATTCCATTAAGGTTCATCTTGCTGCGCTGACTGCCTACAGGAAATGCCCTTCACAGACTTCCTCCTTTCAGATCCCTGTGATCAAAGATTTTTTGGAAGGCTTGAAGAAAGTGTTCCCTCCTGTCCGGCTTCCTTCGCCTTCATGGGAATTGAATATGGTGCTGTCCAGACTGATGAACTGTAAACAGCAAAGCTCTCGCAACCACAAAACAGTGTAAAACATAAAACAAAAGTGACAATAAAGTAACAAAAAGCAGCAGATCTCTATGTTCGTGTTCTTTTTCAAAAGGATGTTTTATTGGATCCACAATCAGCCGAGTGACTGTTAACATAAAATGCCCATGTTAACAGTAAACGAACTGTGGCAACAGATATTAATGGTATAGCTGCTACCCACGCACTTTAACACCGTCACCAGGTTGCGAGTGTGGATGTGCATGGTTCGCAAATCACTAAACGGCCACTAGGCACGTAACGATCCGTCACTTTCACTTCCGTGCACGTCTTTATCACTGACAAGTGTACCAGATGTGTTACAGTGAAATGTACTATACATATGTTTACTTTATTTCATCAGCCCTGAAGAGTCGTGTTGACTCCACTTCAACATGATGAAACACGTGTAGGCTGATTGTGGATCCAATAAAACATCCTTTTGAAAAAGAACACGAACATAGAGATCTGCTGCTTTTTGTTACTTTATTGTCACTTTTGTTTTATGTTTTACACTGTTTTGTGGTTGCGAGAGCTTTGCTGTTTACAGTTTATGGTAATCCTTTCGATTGTCTTGGAACGGTTTTAGGGTCATTCCGTTCGCTCTTAACGCACCACACATTAGAACTCAACTCCCTACAAAGTGTAACGTATACCATAGGTAGAGCGCCATCATCTGAAACTCCTCCAAACCCTATCAGCTGTTTTGTCCAGACTGATGAAGGAGCATTTTGAACCTATTCATAAGGCTTCGTTGCAGCACCTGTCCTGGAAGGCGGCGTTCCTCGTGGCCATTACATTGGCCCGCAGGGTGAGTGAAATTCAGGCGTTGTGTTGCCAAGAACCTTATACTGTATTTCATGCTGCTAAGGTTGTTATGCGTACTCACCCTAAATTTCTTCCAACGGTTCTATCTGATTTTCATGTTAACTAAACCATAACTTTACCTAAGTTTTTTCAGAATCCTTCCTCTCCAGTGGAAAGTCCCTGCATTCCCTGGATGTTAGGAGGGTGTTGAAATTTTATCTGGATAAAACCAATGATATTCGTAGGTCAGACCAATTGTTTATCAATTATGGATCAGTCAGGACGGGTCTTGCTACCTCTAAACAGTCTATCTCGAGGTGGAATGTGTCCTGTATACAATTGTGTTACCAAAAGTCTAATAAGACCTTAGGGGGTAAACCTAAGGCTCATTCCACCAGGGGCAAAGCTGCCACGACTGCTTTGCTCCGTTATGTTCCAATTGCAGAAATCTGCAAGGCGGCCACTTGGAAGTCGATCCATACCTTTGCTAAGCATTACTGCCTGGACACTGATGCCCGAACAGACGCTCAGGTTGGGCAGGCTTCGCTGCGAAATCTGTTCGCACAGTAGTGGTGTTATTTCTCTTTTCTCCACCGCCGCTTTGGTGTGGGGATGGGCTTGCCATTCTATTCACTAGATTATGACTATACACAGAGATCCCCTACTACAGAAGGGGTAGTTTCTGTCCTGTAACTCCAGTTCTGTAGTAGGGGTATCTCTGTTATAGTCAGAAGTGCCCGCCCTCCTCCCCGGTGTAGAGAGATATTCATTTAAGGAATGCTACAGGTCTGGCGTGTTACGCCTTCAAAAAGAACTGAAAGTAAAAGGGACCTGCAGTGCATTTTGGGATACTGTGAAGTTTTGCAGCGTGAATCTTTCTGGATTCACTATGCTGTGCATATTCCGCAATCTGGTGGTTGGGTCCGGAATCGTAGTCTTTTTTTTTTTTCTCTTTTTTTTTTTTGTCGTAGCCCAGGTGGGCGTCAACGTCCCACCATTTGGTGTACCTTCGGTGACGTCGGCGTGCTTCCGGCGGAAGCTACCACCCTTGGGCGCCATCTTCAGATTCTTTTTTCCGCCGTTGGGTCTGGATCGTCGCGTGAAGCTCCAGAAGTTTTTGGAGAAGGAAAGGAGAAAATACTGCAAATCTTCAACCGAGAAGACCTGAGAAGATCGGGAGAAGAGGACCTTTAGAGAGGAGACGACGAAGAAAGGAGAAAATCTGGAAATCTTAGACGTACTTCGAGGAATGCACACACAGGGGGCCCCCTGAGCGCAGGGATGTACAAGACGCCCTTTAAATTCTGCAAGAACTGCCACCACAAGTTCGCACAGAAGGACCAGCACCCAGTCTGCAACCTCTGCCTACCTATCGACCACGAGAGCAGAGACTGCAACGCCTGCTCCGTCTTCAAGCCGAAGACACTCCGAGTTCGGGAAAGACAGAGGACGGCTCATCACACGATGCAGGGCAAGGGCCAAGCCCCGACGCTTTATGAACTTGGCCTCTCCACAGACGACGCGGACAACATCGCCGAAGGCCCAGATGACTTCACGGTCGCCGAGACAGATAAGAAAACGCCTGAAAAGGTAGAGTCTCCGACCCCGAAAACTCCCACAGGGCCTCGAAAACCAGAGGCAGACTCTCGAAAGTCTGAACCCAAAGCCTCGAAAGGAGCACCGGCGTTGAACAAATCGACGACCGAAGCTCGAAATTCGAAAGAAAATCGAAAGAGCTCAGCGGACACTCCGAGAAGGACTCCCGGCGGCAGAAGACCAGCGAAAAGCAAAGGTCATCGAAGCATGCACCCGAAAGAGGGCCTTCGACCTCGACTTCAACTTCGACGTCGAAAGAAAAGGAGCCAAAGAAAGCTTCGTCGTCGACGGCGCCGCCGAAAAGGGCCGCAGAAATGCAGAGAAAGAGAAAGAGGCTCGAGGCCGAAATGGACACTACAGGATCCCCTCGAAGACCGTCGCTGAGGTACAGGAGCCCGAGGAGTTCGACGTCGAAGAGCCGCCGAAAACCCCAGAACCTTCGGAGCACGAAGAGGAGGAAGACCTCTACTATACAGAAGGGGATTACGGGGAACAGCAGTCAAACTACGGCTCAGGTTCCTCGACGGCCCAAGACCAGGAATGGCTGGACATCGAGACCGAAAACCCAGAGGAGGCAGTGGAAACATACCCCTCGAGACCTTCACCACCGGATGACATTGGGGCATACAATGAGGTGGTAAGAAAGGCGGCAGCAGCCTATGGGGTTAAGATGGAAGAGGAGAAGCCAGAAGCAGACTTCCTGCTCGAGACATTGCTCCCCATACAGACAAGAAGCCAGTTCCTGCCCATGCTCAAGAGTATCACAGACCAGGGGAAGGAAGCCTTCAAGGACCCGGCTACATGCAGATCAGTAACGCCGAGGACAGAGAAGAAATACAAATTCTCCTCCCAAGACCCAGCTTACATCAAGGGATCCGTCACAGCAGATTCTATAATCGCTGCAACAGCCAGGAAAAGGGCAAACGTCCCAACAACGTCTGGACCCCCACCTGACAAGGAAAGCAGGAGGATGGATCTAACTGGCAGGAAGATTGAGAGGAACGCCGCAACGCACTGGCGGATGGCGAATTCCAACGCCCTCCTGAATAGGCATCAATACCAGCACTGGGAGGAGATGGGACAGTTGCTCAAGCACCTTCCGGAACAATACCGTGAGAGGGCATCACACCTGGTGGAAGAGGGGAAGAGCATCTCCAATTCGTGCCTGAAGACAGCCTTGGTTGGGGCAGAAACATCCAGCAGACTGATGGCTATAGGCATCACAGAAAGAAGGCAAGCCTGGCTCAGGATCTCAGGATTCAAGGCTGAGGTTCAGAACAACATCTTGAACACACCCTTCAACGGTGAAACACTGTTCGGAGCCCCAGTTGATGATAAGCTCACCCAACTGAAGAAAGACAACGAGACGGCAAGGTCCATTGGGCCCTGCAGTTCAGAGGGATGAGAAGGGGCACTCCTACTCGGAGGCCGAACGGCAGAGGTGGAAATCAGCGAGGAGATTCTCACCAAAGTTTCCAACCAGGGCCAGCAGAGGCAAGGCTGGAACTAAGCAGGGGCCAGTCCTTTCGGTCAAGAGGAAATGGACGAGGTCAAAGGAGAGGCGGTGACCAAGCCCCCTCTAAGTGACTTTAGATGAGAGAAGGTGCCCCACCGCCCAAACCCTCCGGGGGAGGAGCACGGGAAAACAAAGAGGAGAGGGCTACACGGACAAGACACAAAGGAACATGTAACACCGGTAGGAGGAAGATTACGATTTTTTTCTCCAAGAGTGGAGCAAAATAGCAACAGACAAGTGGATACTCAATATCAGGCAGTACGGATACTGCATAGAATTAGAAAAGAGACCACCAAACAAAAAACCAAAGAAAAGACAGCACTCGGGAAAAGAGCTGCAACTACTGCAAGAGGAAGCCCAAGAACTGCTCCTCAAAGCAGCCATCGAACGAGTTCCTTTCAAAGAACGGAACAAGGGAGTGTACTCAAATTACTTCCTAGTGCCAAAAATGGACGAAAGTCTAAGACCCATCCTGGACCTACGGTTCCTGAACAAATACGTAAAAACTCAAAAATTCAAAATGACGTCCCTACAAGAGGTCTTCCCACAAATAAAAGCCGGGGACTTCCTGTCTACAATAGACCTCAAAGATGCGTACCTGCACATCCCCATGAACAAGCAGCACAAGCACATGCTAAGGTTCACAGTAAACCAGGATCACTACCAATTCACGACCCTGGCGTTCGGCCTAAAGTCCGCATCAAGGGTGTTCACCAAATGCCTCGCAGCAGTGGCCGCACATCTAAGAAGAATGGGGATACACGTGTACCCCTACCTCGACGACTGGCTGGTAAAGGCAAGCTGTTACAGGACATGCAAAGAGCATGCAGAACAGGTGACAAGAACGCTAACAAACCTGGGGTTCTCCATACACTGGGGAAAATGCTCGATGGAACCAGAGCAGGTGAAGATCTTCCTGGGAGCCAAGATCGACACCGTCCAATGCAGAGTCCTACCGAGCGAGAAGAGAACGCTCACTCTGTTGAGGGAGAAACGTCACTACCAGAAGGGGCGAGCTCTGACAGTGAGGACTGTGAGCAAGATCTTGGGGATGATGGCATCATGCATACACCTGGTCCCCAATGTACGCCTGCAAATGAGACCACTCCAGGAGTGGCTGCAACAACAATGGTCACAAGCTACAGGAAGTTGGGAGGATCTAGTGGTTGTAACGCACAGGGTGCAGGAGGAGATAAGGTGGTGGACCAAGGAGAGAATAACAGAAGGGAAACCTCTAACACCACCGGACCCAACAGTGACCATCACCACAGACGCATCCCAGAAGGGGTGGGGCGCACACATGAACAGGCTCAGAGTGAGGGGTCTGTCGAGCCCTACAGATGCAGTCAGGCACATCAACTACCTGGAACTGAAAACTGTGTTGCTAGCCCTCAAGGCTTTTCAGAAACACCTGTACAACCAGAAGGTGCTGATACAAACGGACAACACTACAACGATGTTTTATATAAACAAACGGGGGGGAACTCAATCGTTCCCTCTGTCAAACTTGGCACAGGAGATCTGGAAATGGGCTATACCACTAAAAATAGACTTGCTAGCCATACACCTGCCAGGGAAGGACAATGTAGAAGCGGATTGGCTCAGCAGGCAGACTTCAGCGTCCCACGATTGGGAAGTCAACAGTCAGGAAACAGAGACTATTCAGGAAATGGGGCACCCCAACAATAGACCTATTTGCAACACACCGGAATGCAAAATGCCAATACTTTGCATCCAGGCAACCAGAGGCACTGTCCCAGGGGGTATACAACCTTTACAACGCAACTTTTACAACGACCTACCATTACCACGCATTTTTTACAACGCAGGATCCATTACAACGCATACCATTACAACGCATGTATTTACAACGCAGGTACCTTTACAACGCATACCATTACAACGTAAGTATTGGTAAGTATATCATTTTATTAAAAATATTAAAAGTTTGGGTTTTTGGGTAAAGGGGTATTTTTAGGGTTCAGGGTCAGTTTTCAGTTTTTGGGTAAAGGGGTATTTTTAGGGTTCAGGGTCAGTTTTGGGTTTTTGGGGTACAGGGGTATTTTTAGGGTTCAGGGTCAGTTTTGGGTTTTTGGGTAAAGGGGTATTTTTAGGGTTCAGGGTCAGTTTTGGGTTTTTGGGTAAAGGGGTATTTTTAGGGTTTAGGGTCAGTTTTGGGGTTTTTGGGTAAAGGGGTATTTTTAGGGTTCAGGGTCAGTTTTGGGTTTTTGGGTAAAGGGTAAAAAGTAAATATAATTAAATTTAAATTACATTAAATTAAATTGATTAAATTACATTAATTAAATTAAATTAAATTACATTATATTAATTTTAATTAAATTACATTTTAAAAAATATTATATACTTACCAATACTTACGTTGTAATGGTATGCGTTGTAAAGGTACCTGCGTTGTAAATACATGCGTTGTAATGGTATGCGTTGTAATGGATCCTGCGTTGTAAAAAATGCGTGGTAATGGTAGGCGTGGTAAAAGTATGCGTTGTAACGTCATACATCCGTCCCAGGGGAATGCCCTATGGATAAGCTGGTCAAAAACATTTGCCTACGCTTTTCCCCCGATACCACTGATCCCCAGGGTTCTCAACAAATGCATGAAGAGCAACATGACGCTCATCCTTGTGGCACCACAATGGGCCAGACAGACCTGGTTCTCTCAGATAATGGAGATGGCGCAGGGGCCACCCCACAAGTTCTCAAAAAGAAGAGACCTACTCTCCATGGAAAACGGAGAAGTTCTACACCCAAAGCGCCTCAACCTCTCAGCCTGGCTCCTGAAGACTTAGAAATTCGCACACCTAAAACTACCAGAGAGCACCCTGCGGGTGCTGCGAGAGGCAAGAAGGCCCAGCACACGCAAGTGCTATGGGGAAAAATGGAAAATATTCACTCAATGGTGTTGCAAGAAACGGCTCCAAAGGAAACTGACCAAGGAATCCACGGTGCTAAGGTACCTCACGCACCTAATTAAGGCTAAGCTAAGCTCATCCTCGCTGAGGGTGCACCTGGCAGCGATTGTGGCATACACAAGAGGAGAAACAGGGAGAAGCTTCTTCACATCCCAAGTCGTAAAAAGATTCCGGGAAGGAGCTAAAAGAAAAGCGCCGCCTAAAAGAATGCCGCCGCCGGCCTGGAACTTAAATGTGGTACTGACGGAGCGCATGAAAACACCTTTCAAACCCATCCATAAAGCATCACTGCAAATGTTGACAATGAAGACGGCTTTTCTGGTAGCAATCACCTCGCTACGAAGGGTGAGTGAGCTGCAGGCTCTCACACTGCAGGAACCCTACATCCAGATACACAGTGACAGGGTCGTGATGAGAACTGACCCTCACTTCATGCCAAAGGTGGTGTCAAGGTTCCACATGAATCAAAGTATTCAGATCCCTAGCTTCTTCCAAAACCCCACCACAAGCGCTGAGAGATCGCTCCACACCCTAGACGCTAGAAGGGCTGTGATGCACTACATTGAAAGAACGAAGGAGCACAGGAAGACAAAACAGTTCTTCGTGTCCTTCGCAAACAGTTACATGGGCAAACCAGTAACTAAAAACACCATAGCTCGCTGGATCGCACAGTCCATCCAGTTCTGCCACAAACAAGCGGGCCAGGAGCTAACAGGAGGGGCACAGGCCCACTCCACCAGGAAGAAACGAGCAACAATTGCCTTTCTGGCCAACACACCAATTCAGGACCTATGCCTGGCGGCAACATGGGCTTCAGTGCACATGTTCACTAAGCACTATTGCGTGGATGTACTGATGAACAAAGAAGCACAAGTAGGGCAAAAAGTGCTTCAACATATTTTCAACAAACACTCATCTTCCACCCAACCGCCACAAAAGTAACGAAAACAGCTACAAAATCTATGCACAGCATAGTGAATCCAGAAAGATTCACGCTGCAAAACGAATAGTTTCTTACCTGTCGGTGTAGTTTTGCAGCTTGAAGATCTTCCTGGATTCACTAGCGAACCCACCCGCCTCCGCCAGAAAGATGAGGCTGGAAAAGAGGGTGGAAACACATAGAAAAGAAAGCAAGTTGGAACAATTACGTGATACGTGGAAATACTAACGCTGAAAAACGATTAACAAACATAGCCATGGATTCACTACAAAGACGAAAAAGAGACCGAAAAAAGAATCCGAAGATGGCGCCCAAGGGTGGCAGCTTCCGCCGGAAGCACGCCGACGTCACCGAAGGTACACCAAATGGTGGGACGTCGACGCCCACCTGGGCTACGACAAAAAATAAAAAAGAGAAAAAAGACTACGATTCCGGACCCAACCACCAGATTGCGGAATATGCACAGCATAGTGAATCCAGAAAGATCTTCAAGCTGCAAAACTACACCGACAGGTAAGAAACTATTCGTTTTGCAAAGTTCTCTTAAAGTCACAGTATCCTGTTCTGAGCCACATAATGCAGTCTATGGGGCTTGTCTGTCTGTCTTCCTCTCTCATTCCAGAGGGTTTTTGCTGTTAAAGCAAGGGAAATCTGGACCGGCTTTGCTGTTTGTGGCTTTTTGGTGGAATTTCTAGTTGAAGTACTGGACAGTGTAGCATGTGGATATAGGTTGCATTATCTGTCTTTAATTCTCTCTTAGGTGTCTGTGTAGTTCTGCATTTTTCGACACTTTAAGAGATTATTTTTGATTGCTCTGGGGTCCACGCACATGGGCGGGACTATTCACTAGATTAAGACTATAACAGAGATACCCCTACTACAGAACTGGAGTTACAGGACAGAAACTACTCCTTCTCCTTCATACCCTCTCCTAAAGAAAGGACTGTAGCCACCTAAGTGCCAGCCCAGTCACTCCAGCATCCCTCAGTCTTTGTATCATGAGGTGATGGTTGACGGTATAGTGCCTAATAAAAGTCAATCAGTGGCTTTTCACCTGTATTCTTATTAGCCAAGAATAGACCCCAATGTTGTAGTTACAAATATTGCAATTTGTCTTCCTTCCTTGCATTCCACAATTAGTTTAAATATGCCTTGTAAGAAGAGGTCAGACACCACTAAGCGCCGTCCATTTCCCCATTTTATAAAATTAATCTCTTGAAGTTGGGGCAAATTGCATATGACCGAGAACTGGCTTGTTAAAGAATGGAACCGAGGTCAAATGACTCCTGCTGGCTCTAGTGTCCCACACTTCTAAGACCCTTCTGACATGTGTGGCTAAGTAAACCATGCCAAATAATACAGTGTCCACACTAATACTCTGTCCATTAACGTCCATCTCTTTTTGTTTTTTCTAAATGCTGTTTTAATTTATAGTTGACAGTGCGGTGCTTGATAGTATTTCAGAATGTCTGGGTAGGCTACACGTCTCCTGGGTCAAAACAGTTTGCTTCTGTAATGTTGGCAAATTAACTGTGCAGCAGGCTTCAACCCTAACCACTTTTTGTTGCTGCCCATGTCAAGTTGTTGTACTTCTTTAGCTGATTAAGTCTGTCATAGGGCATCAATACATTTAGGACTTATGTCAATTTATTTTAATTCCAGAAGCCCTTTCAAAGGTTTTTACTCCTACAGAGTGGATTTGAGGTCTTGGGTAAAGTTATCAGTATGTGATCAGCAAAATGGCATATTTTGAATGCATCATTCACATAATCTCTCAAATATTGAGGGTGTATCCAGATTATTTGAGACATCTAGCCACAGATTCCTTACCTTTGAACTTCCAGGTGTCTGGCTAGTTCCGAAAGATTTTATGTAGCAATACTCCTGCGTGTGACGTCATCGGCGTTGTGACGTCCACGTCGTCAATATAACCGCCACTCGCACTTAGTTCTTTTCTTTCCCGATCCTTATTCCTGATGACACTGACCCGGTGGTGCATCCCCCGAGACATACACCGCTGTATGGCTCCATGCCGTTCTCTCTGCCCTATTCTGAAGCGTTCGGGATGGAGGAAGAGGATTGGGAGGGGGAGCAGGACCCCTTAGAAATCCTGCAACAGCAAGACCTGGACTGCTATGAGGAATTGGGTAAATCTAGCGGTCTGGACTCCTCCCCAGACTCTGGCATAAGCTATCTCCTCCTACTTCGGCAACGGAGGAGGGAGCAACTTTTGGTGGTGCGTAGGGCTACAGAGGTCCTTGACCTGCAGCTTCCTACGGTGTCATTCAAGACTAATGTCTTGACAGAGGTCCTACAGCCTGGGGTCTCGAGCTCAGATCACCTACTGCCTTTCAATGAGGCCTTGACAGATGTCCTTCTGGTGACATGGTCCAAACCCAGCACAGGGGCGCCTGTGAATAGGATGATCGGCCGCTTCCGAGAGACGCAGCTAAGTTCCCCATCAAATGTGGCTTGAGCCTGACGGACTCCCTAGGTAGAGCGCTTTCCCCGACAGTAGCAGTTTGTCGCCACGCCTTGGCTGTCCAAGCCAACCTCATGGACATGCCCTTTGATGGCTCCCGTCTCTTCGGAGACCAGTCGGATGCTGCCCTTAAGCGCTTCGAGAAACTTGGAGGCAACAGCAATGGGCCCCAGGGATTCATCCAGTTTTCGCTCCTTTCATGGCTACAGAAGGGGCTACCAGCCACATCAACCCTATTCCAGCCAGAGGGGCCCGCAAGTTCAGCAACCTCTGCCAGGTCGCGGACGTGGATAACCCAGACCTTGTGGGTCAGGACTCCAGCAGTAAAGCCAATCCACCGTCCTCTCCTCCACCGCAAAACCCTCCTAGTCTGATCCCCCCAGGACCATTCTCTTCTAGTCGGTGGCAGAATACGCCATCACTTCCACCACTGGCAAAACATCACAACGGACAGGTGGGTGCTGCAAATAGTCTGGAGAGGCTACTACCTCCCCTTCGAGACTACCTTTCCCCTCTATGTCCCCAGCATACAATTGGCTGCCCCAGGATCACCATCTTTTGCTCTGCGAGGAAGTCTATGCTCTTGGCCAAGGGAGCCATAGAGTGGGTTCACGGGCCCGAAGTAGGCAGTGGTTGCTATTCCCACTACTTCCTGGTCCCCAAAAAGGACAGAGGCCTTCGTCTTATCCTAGAAAATCCAAACCCTCAATTTCTTCCTCAAATTGGAGAAATTGAAGATGCTCACCCTTGCTCAGGGCCTGTCTGCCCTGGAACCAGGAGACTGGATGGTGGTGCTAGCCTTGCAGGATGCCTACTTTCATATTCCCATCCTGCCTTCCCATCGTCTCTATCTGCGGTTCACGGTGGGCCACACGCGCTTTCAATTCACGGTGCTCCCCTGTGGCCTCATGAGTGCCCTTCGGGTGTTCACAAAGGGGATGGCGATGGTCGCAGCTCATCTGTGGAGATCTGGCGTTCCAGTCTTCTGTTATCTCGCGACTGGGTGTTGTAGTCTCCCACCTCCAGATGACGGCGAACCATTTTCATTCGCTGGAGTTCACTATCAACGTGCAGAAGTCACACCTGACCCCCTCTGTTGCTTCCTTTCATTGGGGCAGTTCTGGACACAGTGCTGTTTCGGGCCGATCCTCTTGAATGGCGAGTTCAGGTTTTTCAGGCTATGATACCAGTGTTTCAGCCTCTATCCTAGATTTTGGTGAGACCGACTGAGGCCGTTGGGCTCATGGCCACCTGCATCCTGCTAGTGACCCATGTATGGTGGCACTTGCGGGCTCTGCACTGGGACCTGAAGTTTCAATGGGCACAGCATCGAGAATCTCACTGAGCTGGCTCCGTTTTCAAAGAACACTGCGAAAGATCTGCAGTGACGGCTGACGGACCGCGAGTGGTTCAAGGACAGCCCCCTCTCCCTTCTGCAGCCAAATCCCACATTTACAGGCGCATCCGTACTGGGTTGCGGTGGCCATCTGAGGGAGGTGGATATCAAAGGACTCTTCTCTCCGGTGGAATCCAAGGTCTATATCATTGTTGGAGCTTTGGACGATCCGACTGTCACTGAAAGCCTTTTTGCAGTCAAAGGGAAGGTTTGTTCAAGTGTACACAGACGACACTACCGCCATGTGGTACTGCACAAACAGGGTGGAGTGGGTCGTGGGTCCTCTTGTTGGGAGGTACTGCACCTCTGGACTTGGCTGGAACGTCAGGGCATTTCCCTGGTGGTTCAACACCTGGCTGGTTTTCTGAACGCCAGAGCGGATGAGCTCAGCCGACGGTGCCTTGCGGATCACGAATGGCGTCTCCATCCGGAGGTGGAACAAGGTATTATCCATTATTGGGGTATCTTTCATAGATTCACATGCCTGAATCATTCCCCGTCGTCGAGGCGGGAGTCCCACGGTAAATAAAAAAGCAGTGCCAAAAGCACTTTGTAGTAGTAGTAGGCCCTAGAAATAGGCCTGAGGCCTAAATTATAGTAGCCTATCTACCTCATTATGTCAAAAAGACCAAAGTCTTTGCTCCAACCAATCAGCTCACAGCACCCTCTATAACCCTCTCTGCAGAGCCAGCTCTCCTCAGATTTTCACCGCACGTGAAGGGAGTCTCCCTGAGCTCTGCTCAGTTTTTCTTCAGCTTTACTTCTTTTTGGATTACATGATCATACCTCATTTCTCTGACCCTATTAAGGCAGTAATATGGCAGAATGGCAGTAAACAAGGTAATAGACTATGATTTATGTCTAACCTTTTCCTCAATACTCTCACGTTCGGAGAGATGAGGCTATTATGGGTCAGAGACTTTAACCTGCCACTTCTGATGAGGAGAGGTCAAAGGGAGAAGTCGCGCCAGGAGCTTACTGAGGGCGCGCATAAAAGCCATAAGATCCACCTCGAGTCTTTATAGGCACTTATCGCAGAGGATACAACTCCCTTTTCATCCCTGACACTACATCAGGGAAGTCCTCTTGGCCTGACATTAGGAGTATATAACATAACTCCATGTCTATTACTGCCTCACCTTCATGAGCCTCTTCTACGAGGGTCGTCGACGATGGCCTCTTCTACGAGGGTCGTCGACGATGGCCTCTTCTACGAGGGTCGTCGATGACCGCCTCATCTATGGTGGTCGTCGACGACCGCCTCGTCTATGGTGGTCGTCGACGACCGCCTCGTCTATGGTGGTCGTCGACGACCGCCTCGTCTATGGTGGTCGTCGACGACCGCCTCGTCTATGGTGGTCGTCGACGACCGCCTCGTCTATGGTGGTCGTCGACGACCGCCTCGTCTATGGTGGTCGTCGACGACCGCCTCGTCTATGGTGGTCGTCGACGACCGCCTCGTCTATGGTGGTCGTCGACGACCGCCTCGTCTATGGTGGTCGTCGACGATTGCCTGATCTTTGATAGTGTCATCTACAATGGCAATGCCTAGCTACGACGGTCGTCTATGACAGCCTTGTCAAGGTAGCCTCATATACATATGGCCTCATTTGTGAATGGCCTACACTACACATGGCACCATCTATGAATGGTATCATCTATGGCTGGCCATCATTTGACGGAGGATATTACCTATTTTAACCTCATCTATGATGGTTGTGCTATGACTATCTTCTATGACAGCATCATTCTCTAACAATGGCCTAGTCTACCAATGGCTTCGTCTATCAATGGCCCCCTCTAACAATGGCCTTGTATGCCAATGACCTCGTCTACCAATGGCCTAGTCTACCAATGGCCTAGTCTACCGATGGCTTTGTCTACAGATGGCCTCGTCTACAGATGGCTTCGTCTACAGATGGCTTCGTCTACAGATGGCTTCGTCTACAGATGGCTTCGTCTACAGACGGCCTCGTCTACAGACGGCCTCGTCTACAGACGGCCTCGTCTACAGACGGCCTCGTCTACAGACGGCCTCGTCTACAGACGGCCTCGTCTACAGACGGCCTCGTCTACAGACGGCCTCGTCTACAGACGGCCTCGTCTACAGACGGCCTCGTCTACAGACGGCCTCGTCTACAGACGGCCTCGTCTACCGACGGCCTCGTCTACCGACGGCCTCGTCTACCGACGGCCTCGTCTACCGACGGCCTCGTCTACCGACGGCCTCGTCTACCGACGGCCTCGTCTACCGACGGCCTCGTCTACCGACGGCCTCGTCTACCGACGGCCTCGTCTACCGACGGCCTCGTCTACCGACGGCCCCGCCTACCGACGGCCCCGCCTACCGACGGCCTCGCCTACCGACGGCCTCGCCTACCGACGGCCTCGCCTACCGATGGCCTCGCCTACCGATGGCCTCGCCTACCGATGGCCTCGCCTACCGATGGCCTCGCCTACCGATGGCCTCGCCTACCGATGGCCTCGCCTACCGATGGCCTCATTTATGTTACCCTCAACTACGGATGCCCTCACTTATGATTGCCTCATCTTCAATGGCATTGTATATGGCTGTCGTCTATGACAGCCTCGTCTAGGATGGTTGCTCGTGACGGTTATGTATGACATTGTTCTAGTCTGCAATAACCTCGCCTACATAACCATGTCTACGACAAAGTCTATGATGAGATTGGCTGCGATGGCTTCAGCGGTAACAGCATCATATATATATATATATAGATATAGATATAGATATAGATATAGAGATATATAATTTTTTTTTTTTTTAATGTAGTGGGCAGCAGCTAGATTTTGACTGCCAGCTACAGGCGAGCAAACAGAATATCTCCTTCATGTTTTCGAGGAGGTATGCAGGAAGATCACGAGAGTGGTACCTATAATAGAATAAGTCTATTCCAGCAGTGTTTCTGCGCATAGAACAGAAATGATGTGTACCTACTAGCAGCCCATCCGAACTGATAGGCCACCGTTCGACCAGATTCAGTAATTTCACAGACCGCTCAACAGCAATCTAAAATCCTGCAATGCCTATTACCACACCGCCTGACAAAGAAGGATGTCGTCTGGACCTTATGGGGAAAAAATTCTATACTTTGGCAGCGGCTTCTAGTAGAGCTGACAATCCTTTATCCATGATCGGTTGTTATGACCGTCAAATGTGGTTGGACATAGCGAGTTTTAATGACCTCATTACTGAGGACCGAAGGCGGGATGCAGGAAAGATTCTGTTGGAAGGTGAACATGCCGCATCAAAAACTTTAGATTGCGCCTTGAACATTGGGAACACCAACCTCCGTCACTTAGCAGGGGAGGCAGGGCTTAGACGCCAGGGATGGCTTAAAGCCGCTATCTTCAGCCCTGAGCTAAGACTCTAAGCATGGCCTATGATGAAGAGTTTTTGGTTTGGTAAACATTTTAATGAAGCCCTCTTAGTTATAAAACCTGGCACTGATACTGCACGATCATTAAGAACCCTTCAATATGGGCACGGATCTTTCAGAGGAGCGAGATGAAGGGGTTTTTCATCAAGAGGAGGATACCAAAACCAACCTAATAAGCAGTATCAATCTCAGTACAGCCTTGCAGTCGGGCATCTTGCCGTAGATAGTCTGTCTAGTTTCTCCCGTCAGGGTGGTCGAAAGAGATTTAAGTATCAAGGCTGAGACACTAACAGGAAGGGTTAAAGGTGTAAGCCTACCACTGGGTATCCATTGTGTTGGATATAGTTGCCTCACACACCCTTGCAGGTGTCATGCTTCATCATAGGCGTTTGCTCCTCGTCGGGTAGGCGGTGCAATTCCCAACGGGCTCACCTCGGAGAGGGGCTCTTTGGCGGAGATCTTTTGTTCCAACTGCCTATTGGTGAAGTGTGGGTATGGGGCCAAAAGGGGTTGTAGACTGGGAAGTGAATTAAAAAGCAGCGAAGGGTACCTGAGACTACTTTATTCGGGCGGTCCCTCGTTGCATTTAAAATTGAAGCTAGTTGGGCTTGCTGGAATGTGATGTTCCCTAGCTCTAGACTAGACTAGGAAGTGTGTTGAAGTCGGTCGACATGTTTCTCGCATTTGCTCATTGGCTCGCGATTCTTCAGTACCTAAATGCTTCAAGTCTACTAAAAAAAGTATTGGAATACAACTCAAACTTAAATTTCAAATTATAAATTTTAAATGCTCGTTACCAATTATGTGGAAGTTGTACCTTTGGAGCACTGCTCCTTGCCTCAACTTTAGGAATTATATGCCTCATCAATACCCGGCGGGTTGTACATCAGGGACGATGCCTCTATGTGTAAGGCTCTGGTCTCCTATGTCGTAGGCCAGTGTCCTACCCCTCTCACCGCCGGGATCGGGCAAGGAACAGTGCTCCAAAGGTACAACTTCCACATAATTGGTAACGAGCATTTAAAATTTATAATTTGAAATTTAAGTTTGAGTTATATTCCAATACTTTTGTTCGTAGACTTAGAGCATTTAGGTCCTGAAGAATCGAGAGCCAATGAGCAAATGCGAGAAACATGTCGACTGACTTCAACACACTTCCTAGTCTAGAGCTAGGGAACATCACATTCCAGCAAGCCCGACTAGCTTCAATTTTAAATGCAACGAGGGACCGCCTGAATAAAGTAGTCTCAGGTACCCTTCGCTGCTTTTTAATTCACTTCCCAGTCTACAACCCCTTTTGGCGCCATACCCACACTTCACCAATAGGCAGTTAGAACAAAAGATCTCCGCCAAAGAGCCCCTCTCCGAGGTGAGCCCGTTGGGAATTGCACCGCCTACCCGACGAGGAGCAAACGCCTATGATGAAGCATGACACCTGCAAGGGTGTGTGAGGCAACTATATCCAACACAATGGATACCCAGTGGTAGGCTTACACCTTTAACCCTCCACGTGTCCACTTCCCTGTGACCAGCACACCACACCACCCTCCTTCCCTAGGAACAGCCCTGTCCAATACTCTTTGGATCAATACTTATGCAGGGCACGGACTGTGGCTGGACCTTCCACTCCCTTAGAGTGGTAATTACGCCCGCACTGATCCCATTGGATCACTTTCTCCCCCTCTTTTTTGTATACACTAACAGGAAGCCATGATCTCCACAGGGCTCCAATCATTTTACCCTTTTCTCGCGTGGGCCCGTAGATTTCAGGTTTTGTTTACAAGTGACAGGGAACTATGTCAGTCCAATGTGTTCTAAACCTAGTAACCAATGGCCACTCCCTGGAATTAATCAAACAGCCATATACTACTCCGCCCAGGGGTCCCCCTCCCCCTCGTTTTCACAACAATTAAGTTATTTAAACGAAGGATATTTTATGGCTTCTCTGGATGGAGAGGATGCGAATTTCCACATATCTGTCCACCCCAAACAGCACGAATGTTTTCGCTTTCACGTGGCTGACTCCCATTATAGGTGCGAAGTGCTCCCGTTTGGGCTGAGATCGTCGCCAAGAGCCTCTCACGAAGTACTTGGTACCAGTGGCAGCAGCATTGAGATCTTGAGGAATGCAAGTATTCCCCTGTCTAGACGATTGGCTGCTCAAAGGTCCTTCAGAACACGAAACCAAGATTGCCACAGTAGATATACCCATCTCGTCTTTTCTCTGGGGCTGATTCTCAACGACAGCAAATTGCAGCTAGGTCCTATCCAAGTAAATGTATTTTCTCGGAGCAGGATTAGACACAATCCAGAACAAAGCATTCTTGTCACACGACCGCCAGTTGCGTTTTCAAAAATTGGCAAGGTTAACTTCAAAAGGTCAGTTTCAGTTCAAATGTTTGCTTAGTTCCTGAAGATGTGCTCTTCAGCGATACATCTCATACTCTCAGCATGGCTCAAAATGAGACCTTTTCAGGAAGAATTACAGTTGCAAGAACAATAAACAATGGGTTTGTTCAACGATACCATAAAGGTAACGCCGTGCATGATAAATTGTGTACATTGCTGGTCGCAGACAGAGAATATAACCCAGGTTCGCACGTTTCTGCAAACCATTCCAGGGTTAGTTTTAACGACTGATGACTCCATGGAAGGATGGAGAGGTAATCGGCAGGATTTGCAGAATTCAAGGAAAATGGTCTCAAAGACAACAGCAGATCAACAGGCATGAGCTCCACAACGCTGTTTTGTCCCCCCCAAGCATTCCTCCTGAGGATTGAGGTTCCTCTGTGTTAGTCCAGACCGACAATACCATCAGCATGTATTATATCAATAAACAAGGAGGACCTAAATCAGCTACACTCTCGCAAGAGGTTCAGGAATTGTGAGAGGGTGTCGCATTTCACAAGATGTCTTGAGAGCTGAACACGTCGGGGCTCTCCACAATGCTCTGAGCATGTCTCAGTCGGACTGTCACGAGTGGACGCCGGAAAAGGGACAGGTGAACCCAGTGTTCCAAGTTTGGGTTAAGCCGGCACGAGATCTATTTGCATTCAGAGAGAAGGAAGGCTGATATTATGCCAGCAGGTTCCCTTAACATGGATCAAGAGGGAATGCCCTATCCATGCAATGGTCAGGGGTTTGTGCGTACGCTTTTCCCCAATACCATTGGTTCCGAAGGTGTTCTGCAAGATGAAGCTGGAAGGTTACCATCTGATTCCGATTGCACCCCGTTGGCTAATATTGGTTCTCAGAACTTCTGCTATTGTTTACAGACAAGCCCATTCGGCTACGGCTTGAGCCTACGATGTTGTCAGGGGACTGAGATCAAGTGGTTCGTCCGGACCCACAGTCATTACACTTGCACGCACAGCTTATCATTTGTTAGAGTTCAAGGGCATCAACGTCTCAAAGAACTGTTGTGAAATTTTGGCCAATTCTCGTGCCCAAGGCACAATCAAGGCTTATCGCCTCAAATGGAAGCGATTTTGCGGTTGGTGTGAGGTGAATGCCATTCACTCAATTTTGCAGCGTGAATCTTTCTGGATTCACTATGCTGTGCATTATTCCGCGGTCTTGTGGTTGGGTCCGGATTCGTAGTCTTTTCTTTGTTTTTTTTTTTTTTTCTTTGCCCAGGTGGGCGTCGGCGTCACACCCCCTTTGGGTGTATTTCCGGTGACGTCGGCATGCTTCCTGCGGAAGCTCCCACTCTTGGGCGCCATCTTCAGATTCTTTTTTTCCGCGGTCGGGTCTGGATCGTTCCCGTTTGGGCTCCAGACATTTTTGGAGAAAGAAGAAAGAAAATACAGAAAAGACGAGGAGAAGTCATCTGAAGACTCCAGGGGACTTCACCGACGAAAGACAAGCAAAGATAAGGCGTTTTCCATCCAGATCTTCGACGAACGTCGACGAACACGCGACCAGAGAGGCCCTGGACGCTCGAGGATGGACAACACGCCGTTCAAGTTCTGCCGGAACTGCCACCACAAGTACGCGCAGAAAGACCAGCACCCGGTATGCAACCTTTGCCTACCGGTGGACCACGAAAGCGGAGACTGCAACGCCTGTTCCGCCTTCACCCCGAAGACCCTTCGTGTGAGAGAGAGGCAGAGGGTAGCACACGCCACCCTGCAGGGGAAGGCCCCGACCCCGTCGCTCTACGAGCTGGGGATGTCCTCCGAGGAAGAAGACAACGCTGCCGCCGAAGACGACTGCTACACGGTCGTAGAGACCGATTACACGAAGACTTCTGACAAGGTAGGAGACTCTTCGGCCCCCAAGAACCCGAGAGACTCTGAGTCTCGAAAAATCGAGGGCAAGACCCCGAAAGCGCCGACGCCAAAAAAGGCGGCGTCCGCGACTACTCCCAGGCCCAGCGGATCCTCAGAGAAGGAGTCCCCGGCGCCGAGAGCTGCTGATCAGCAGAAGACGTCGAAAATCGTCCCCGAAAAGGATCGATCGACGAGGGAGAAAGACCCGAAACTGTCGACGACGACCAGAGACCCGATATCCGGTTCGACGTCGAAAACTTCGACTCCGAGAGGCACGGCGACGAGCCATCCGTCGAAGAGACCGGCGGAACCATCCGACGCGGAACACGCGGCCGAGATGGAAAAGAAAAGAAGGCGCCTCGAGGCAGAAATGGAGAACTTCATACAGCGGAAAAAAGATTTCGACGCAAGGATGAAGGCCTTCACGATCCCTCAGAAGACCAAGCCACCAGTGCTGGAGGCGGTCGAGGAGGAAGAAGAGGAGGTCGCCGAAGTCACCGAGCAAGACCGGGACGTCGAGGTGTTCGACGACCAGGAGGAGTACGAGAATCCCCACGAGAGCTACAGCTATGGGGAGGAAGATGAGGGCAGGACAGACAGAGTCGGCGCCCTATGACCTTCAGGATGTGGATTACATCGATGTCGAGACCGACAGCCCGGAGGAGGTGGTCGACACCTACCCCTCGAGGCCCTCGCCGCCGGACGACATCGGGGCCTACAACGCGGTGATACAATCTGCCGCAGCAGCTTTCAAGCTCAAGCTCGACGAAGAGAAGCAGAAAGCAGACTTTCTTCTGGAAACATTGCTCCCAACACAAACGAGGAGCCAGTTCCTCCCGATGCTCGAGAGCGTCTTGGCTCAGGGGAAGGAAGCTTTCAGGGAGCCCGCAACATGCAAGGCAGTGACTCCCAGAACTGAGAAGAAGTACAAGCATGCCGCAAAGGACCCGGCCTACATTCAGGGCACGGTCTCCGCAGACTCCATTATCACGGCCACAGCAAGGAGGAGGGCTAACGTACCCACTACCTCGGGCCCGCCACCGGATAAAGAGAGCAAAAGGATGGATCTGGTGGGCAGAAGGATCGAACGGAATGCCGCGACCCACTGGCGCATGGCTAATTCCAACGCCCTGGTGAACAGACACATGTACCAAATCATGGAGGGACTGGGACAGTTGGTGAAAGACTTGCCCCAGGATGCCAAGCAGAAAGCCGAAAAGCTAATTGAAGAGGGGAAGAATGCTGCAAATTCTTGCCTTAAGACGGCTCTGGATGGGGCAGACACGGCCAGCAGGCTCATGATGATGGGCGTCACGGAAAGGAGACACGCCTGGCTCAGGATATCCGGTTTCAAACCGGAGGTGCAACACAGCATCCTGAACACCCCGTTCAACGGCAGTACGCTTTTCGGACAAACAGTTGATGAGCAACTCAGCCAACTTAAGAAGGATAACGAAACAGCAAGATCCATGGGAGCATTGCAGTTCAGAGGGAACAAGAGGGGCACCCCGTCACGGAGGCCTGGCGGGAGAGGTGGAAACCAGCCAGGTACTTCACACCAGGCTTTCCAGCAAACGCACCAGGCAGACTCGCAGGGTCAGCAGGGCCATCAGAAACAGCCCTGGCAGTACCAACAAAGAGGCCAGTCCTTTCGAGGGAGAAATGGACGAGGACAAAATAGAAGAGGGGGCCAGCAGCCCACCTCCAAGTGACTTCGAAAAAACCCGTGTGCCCACCCACAAAAAAGATCCCAGGGGGCAGCACGTACAGATGGGTCAAGACAAACTAGACACCCACGACCACAGGACACCAGTGGGAGGGAGATTAAGATTCCACCTCCAGGAGTGGAGAGGAATCACATCAGACAAATGGATCCTCAACATTATCCAATTCGGATACTGCATAGAGTTGGAGGCGAGGCCAACAAGCAGAAAACCAAGAAGAAAGCCGCTAGCAAGCAAGCAGCTGCAGTGCCTTCAGGAAGAAGCAAAAGAACTCCTGCGGAAGCAGGCCATAGAAAGGGTACCCTTCAAAGAAAGAAACACAGGAGTATACTCAACATACTTCCTGGTACCAAAAGTAGACGAGACAATGAGGCCCATTCTCGATTTACGGTTCGTGAACCGATTCATAAGAACGCAAAAATTCAAAATGACCTCCCTGCAAGAGGTGCTCCCACAGTTGCAGACCGGGGACTTCATGGTCACTATAGACCTCAAAGACGCATACCTGCACATCCCAATGAACAGGAAGCACAAGCACATGCTCAGGTTCACCGTCTGAGAAAGCCACTACCAGTTCACGACACTGGCCTTCGGTCTGAAATCGGCACCAAGAGTTTTCACAAAGTGCCTCGCAGCAGTCGCGGCGCACCTAAGAAGGCAGGGGATACATGTATACCCTTACCTGGACGACTGGCTGGTGAAAGCAAACTCATACCAGAAATGCAAGCTGCACGCACATACAGTGACCAGCACGCTCATAAACCCGGGGTTCTCCATCCATTGGAAGAAATCATCAATGGAGCCGGAACAAGTGAAGATCTTCCTGGGAGCACAGATCAACACCTTACAGGGCAAGGTGTTCCCCAGCGAGAAGAGGGCGAGGGCGCTGGTGAAGGAAACTCGCCTCTACCGGAAGGGACAAGCTCGGACAGTGAGGACGGCGAGCAAGATCATGGGGATGATGGCATCATGCATCCACCTGGTACCGAATGTACGACTCCACATGAGACCCATTCAAGAATGGCTACAGGAGCAATGGTCACAAGCTACAGGCAGTTGGGAGGATCTAGTGGTTGTAACGCACGCAGTGCAGAAGGAGATGACATGGTGGACCATGGAGAACATAGCAAGGGGAAAGCCTCTAACGCCCCCAACGCCAACAGTGACCATCACCACAGACGCATCCCTGAAGGGATGTGGCGCTCACATGGAGGAGCTCAAGGTGAGGGGACTGTGGACACCGACGGATGCCACAAAGCACATCAATTACTTAGAATTGAAGACAATCTTCCTTGCACTGAAGGCCTTTCAAACAAGACTGTACAAGCACAAGGTATTGATACAAACAGACAACACCACTGCGATGTTCTACATCAACAAGCAGGGGGGCACACAGTCCGCACCGCTTTCAACGCTGGCGCAGGAGATATGGAGATGGGCCATCCCTCTCAAGATAGACCTGCTAGCCATACACCTACCAGGGAAGGACAACATACAAGCCGATTGGCTCAGCAGGCAGACATCGGCATCCCACGAGTGGGAGCTCAATGCTCAGGAGACAAGATACCTGTTCGACAGGTGGGGGACACCATCGGTGGACCTGTTTGCCACACGCCAGAATGCAAAATGCCAAAACTTCGCATCCAGGCAGCCCGAGGAGGGGACACTGGGGAATGCCCTATGGATAGATTGGTCAAGGACATTTGCCTACGCCTTTCCCCCGATACCACTGATGCACAGAGTACTGAGCAAATGCAGAGCGAGCAACATGACACTGATACTGGTCGCACCGCAGTGGGCGAGGCAGACCTGGTACTCGCAGATCATGGAGATGACACAGTGTGCACCCCACAGATTCAGCAGGAGGAAAGATCTACTGTCCATGCAGAACGGAGAGGTACTGCATCCAGAGCCAGAGAGCATGAGCCTAGTAGCGTGGCTCCTGAGGACATAGAGTTCGCACATTTGAGACTACCAGAAAGCACCCTGAGGGTACTTCGGGAGGCACGAAGGCCCAGCACTCGAAAGTGCTACGTTGCGAAATGGAAAAGATTCACAATATGGTGCAAACAGGAAAGACTCCACAATAAGATGAAGAGGGACTCCACAGTGCTAAGGTACCTGACGCACTTACTGGAGAAGAACCTTAGCTCATCCTCGTTAAGAGTTCACTTGGCAGCGATAGTAGCCTACACAAGGGGAGAAACGTGCAGGAGCTTCTTCACATCACAGGTGGTGAAGAGATTCCTAGAAGGAGCGAAAAGGATCGCACCACCCAAGCGGGTGCCGCCACCTGCATGGAACTTGAACACAGTCCTAACGGAACTCATGAAAGAGCCCTTTGAACCACTTCACAAGGCCTCCCTAAAGATGCTAACTATGAAAACAGCCTTCCTGGTTGCGATAACGTCCTTACGCAGAGTAAGCGAGCTTCAAGCGCTGACGCTACAAGAACCATACATACAAATACACAACGATAGAGTTGTGATGAGGACTGACCCACACTTCATGCCGAAGGTGGTATCCAATTTAGGTGGTATCCAATTTTCACATGAACCAGTCGATACAGATACCGAGTTTTTTCCAAAAACCCACAACCAGCGCAGAGAGAGCTCTGCACACCCTGGACGCCAGAAGGGCAGTCATGCACTACATTGAAAGGACAAAGGGGCACAGGAAAACGAAACAGTTTTTTGTGTCCTTCGCAAACAGCTTCATGGGCAAAGCAGTAACCAAAAGGACCATTGCACGATGGATCGCACAAACAATCCAACTCTGCCACAAACGGGCAGGACAGGAACTGGCTGAGGACGCGTGCCCACTCCACCAGGAAGAAGGGCGCTACAATAGCCTTCCTGGCTAACACACCCATAGAGGACATATGCCTGGCGGCAACATGGGCTTCGGTGCACACGTTCACGAAGCACTACTGTGTGGACATACAAATGAACAAGGAAGCTCAAGTGGGACAGAAGGTGCTACGGCACATATTCAACACCCAACGCTCATCTTCCACCCAGCCGCCACAGAGATGAGAAACCGCTACAAAATCTATGCACAGCATAGTGAATCCAGAAAGATTCACGCTGCAAAACGAATAGTTTTCTTACCTGTCGGTGTAGTTTTGCAGCTTGAAGATCTTTCTGGATTCACTAGCGAACCCACCCACCTCCGCCAGAAAGATGAGGCTGGAGAGAGAAGAGGTGGTTAACTAAAGAATAGACTTTGAAAGTACAAAGCGGTAAATACAAACTAAGATGAACATTGCCATTACTTCGGAAACGAAAGAAACACGGAAAAAAAGAACCCGAAGATGGCGCCCAAGAGTGGGAGCTTCCGCAGGAAGCATGCCGACGTCACCGGAAATACACCCAAAGGGGGTGTGACGCCGACGCCCACCTGGGCAAAGAAAAAAAAAAAAAAAACAAAGAAAAGACTACGAATCCGGACCCAACCACAAGACCGCGGAATAATGCACAGCATAGTGAATCCAGAAAGATCTTCAAGCTGCAAAACTACACCGACAGGTAAGAAAACTATTCGTTATAGTTACTGCAGAACAAGTTCTCCATTATCTGCTCTTCTAGCCAAGTCTGGGCTTCGTTTTTCATCGAACAAAATGCGTCTTGCTGCTCTTTCCAGATTTAGGAAATGTAAAAAAAAAAAAAAAAAAAAAAAAAAATCTTTTTCTGCTCTTCGGCACTTGTCAAACAGTTTATGAAAGGGCTTTTCCGAGCCTTCTCTCCAGTGAGAGCACCCTCCCAGAGTGATAACTCAGCATTGCTAGCGCAGTTAATGCAGTGTACATTTGAGCTGATCCATAAACCAGATCTCAAATTCCTCACCTGGAAGGTTACCCATTTACTGGCTCTTACCTCGGGAAAAAAAGGGTTTGTGAGATCCAAGCTTTCACTATAAAGGAACACCTCATTTTTACATTTTCTTCAGAACTATGTAACCCTTTGGACAAATCCCAGGTTCATTCCTAGGGTACGAACGAACCGGTAAGATTAAAGACATGCATGTTTTCTTTCCAAATCCTTCAACCCCAGCGGAGAGAACATTACATTCTTTAGACATCAAAAGATGCTTAAAGTTCTACCTCCAGTGAACCAAGACTTTAAGAAAATCAGATCAACTGTTTGTGGCTTATGGCCAGACTACATTGGGTAAAGCGGTCACTAAAGCTACGATTTCCAGATGGATAGCCTCTGCCATCCAGTTCTGTCACATCAAGGCTAACCGACCATTGACAAGGTCTGTTCGATCTCATTCCACAAGAGCTGTGGCAGCATCTGCAGCTTTATTTGCAGGTGTGACGCTTGAGAACATTTGCCGTGCTGCGACATGGAAGAATGTCCACACATTTACAAGACACTACTGCCTACAATCAGCAAATCAGAAAGATG
Source organism: Lissotriton helveticus (assembly GCF_964261635.1). Taxonomy (NCBI): domain Eukaryota; kingdom Metazoa; phylum Chordata; class Amphibia; order Caudata; family Salamandridae; genus Lissotriton; species Lissotriton helveticus. The sequence continues at coordinate 301,823,482 of NC_136073.1, read as the reverse complement.
CGGCAGTGGGCCAAGCTGTTTTACGCCACCTGTTTCCATAAGAATACATTCAGGTTCTAACGTTGGCTTATTTCTTAAAAAGTACATACAATTCAAGTTGTTGTTTATAATATACAGACATATGTACATACAGTTCGCCTGGGGGGGCAATCTCTGACGGTAAGGGGAGCTCAGTTGTGGAACGCCCTTCCTGATGCTCTAAGACATTCCCCCAACTTGACTAATTTTAAACAAATGCTAAAAACTCACCTTTTTATACATCTTGAATAGCTTTTTTCCTGATCACTCTGATTCAGTCTCCTCACCGCGCCAGGACAGTCTTGACTAGCAGTGCGCGTAATAAATCGATGTTCGAGGCATGTGGGCTGCTAAATTCATATCTTAGCATTAGATCGCCGCCTAGTGTTGGGTCCGGATGATCGCACATTGTTGTCCTGGAAGAGTCTTCGAAGTATCCTGAGATAGGTGGCTCCTCCCCTGGACTACAGTGCGCATGGGCATCGGCTCCATCCCCAGATTGTTTTTTTCCGCCATTGGGTTCGGATGTGGTCCCGACTTCTCTTTGTCGGAACCGAGAAAAACTAACTTTTTCAGGCCAAAAGGCCTTGTATTTTCTAGCGTCGGTATTGTTCGCGCACGGTCTCGGGTTCTTCCAACTCTTGAAGTCGGATTCAACGGAGTCTACACTCTTCGAACATCGAGGCCTTCTCATCGCGACACGACTACAACTTTACAGCATGGAGCGGAGTCTGTTTAAGTACTGTCCGCTCTGTGGGTCCAAATACCCACATATAGACCTCCACCCGGTCTGTAACAAATGCCTTTCACCGGACCATGACGACGGCAAGTGTAAGGCTTGCGCTCAATTCAGGTCGAAAGACTCTCAAGCTTCGGCGCGCGGTGCGCCTGGAGGCCAGACAAGCGGCCCCCGATCCAGAAAACATCTTCGGCGACCAGGAAGAAGATGAACAGGGTCATCTTCTCCAAATCTCCCCACCCGAAACGGAGGTCGAGGCGGATCCGGAGGACGACGACGGAGTCGCGGGTCCAGACCTTCAATACGTCGACGAGGTAGGGGACGTCGAAGAGATTTATGGGGCCGCGGCAGATAGCTCTGGAGACGAGCTATGCCCCGAAGGTTTCGAAGATCAAGATCGGGTCACGGGATCGCCAAGTGGCCTTACCCAAGACCCAGTGCCGCAAGCCACGGCCCCGCCATCGGTCCCGGCCACGGACGTACTTGCTGGGCAAGCCGGATCGAAACCGAAACCTGCGGTGTCGACTACACCTAAAATGGCCGACCCGAAAACGAAACCGAAACTTATGGACTCAAGCGTCCCTAAAATGGCGGCCGGCCCACAAAAACATACTGCACCCGCTGCCGCATCGGCTCCGTCGGGCTCCGGTCCGCAGAAGCCGAAGAAGTCGATCGATTCCGCTGGAACGAAATCGGCGCAGGAGGAGGGATCCTCTAAAAAGGGTGGTCGGCACGGATCAACCGCTGCGACACCGTCCAAGCACGCCAAGGCCAGCAGCGTAGTGGATACGGAACCGACTCAAGCGCACGGATCAACTGCTGGCACGTCTGCGCATCGGTCCAAGGACTCTGGGTCGGCGTCAACGGCATCGGCGCCCAAACCTCAGAAGGGCCACCATCACGTCGGATCCATGGGGAAGGTCAAGACGTCCTCGTCAGCGCCAAAAGCCACTGTGGATGAAGCGTCTCCCATCGCCGCTTCGCTGCAGAGAATCAGGGAAAAGGCCGCTGCTACGTCGGCTCCGTTACCGTCGCCTCAGACGCCGAAGGATGCTCCGGCCAAGCCTAAAAGCAAGCTTCTCTTCCTTCTGCCGCCGAAAGAGGCTCCGAAGGCTTTTTCAACAAAATCGACGCCAAAGAAGGCGGATTCTTCTACGGCAGGGGTACCTTCAAGTCGAGAACTCGGATCAGAGGACGATTCTGAGCACTTCATCGACGCCAACACAGGCAAATTGACAATATACAAAAGAAGGATCACATCAGAGCCTCTAGGCTCCTATGTTATCCCACTAAAGAAGAAAAAAGTTCCTCTGGACGCTTCTAACCTCATAGAGCCTATCCAGCCTCCTCCAAGAAGAAGCCCTACTCCCTCACCAGACCATTCTGATGGTGAGGGTTACAATGAGGAGGACCAATACACCTTCCCAGTAAATGACCCAGATGCACACACAGATGCATATGATGACATTGGTGACCAAGGCACCCAAGGTGTGGGGCAAGACCCACAGCCTTTCAGTGCACGTGCACCCCCAACAGAGGATTCTGCAGGTTTTCATGCACTCATCGAGAGGGCAGCTGCTAATCATGATGTAGACATGCATGCTGACCCGGTGGAAGAGGACTTTCTCTTTGACACTTTTCCAGTCTCTGAAAGAACTGTGAAAACGCTGCCTATGCTCAAGGGAGTCCTCAAGCATGCAGCTGACATCTTTAAAGAACCTACCAGGGCGAGAGTGGTCAATCCACGTATCGAAAAGAAGTACAGGCCAGCACCTGCAGACCCAGCATACATTCGGGGACAGTTGCCTCTGGACTCTCTTGTGGTCGCAAATGCCAGAAAACGGGCCAACTCCCAGACAACGGGTGAAGCTCCTCCCCCTGACAAGGAGTCCAAAGTGCTGGAGGCAGGGGGCAAGAGAGTGGCGGCACAGGCTGCCAACTTTTGGCGTATTTCAAATACACAAGCACTCTTAGCACGTTACGATAGGGCGCATTACGACACCCTTGAGCAAATAGTACAACACCTGCCTCCACAGTTTCAAGAGGGCACCAAACTGCTTATAGAGGAAGGTAAACTGATCTCCAACGCAGCCATCAAGTGTGCACTTGACGCCGCAGACACAGCAGCTAGGGCTATCAACACTAGCGTCATGCTGAGACGACAAGCTTGGCTCCGCATATCTGGGTTTAAACCAGATATTCAGACAACAATACTTAAATCAGCCAGTCAATCCTGATAGACTGTTTGGTCCAGATGTTGACACCACCCTCAAAGATAAAGAAGGACACAAACTGCTAAGTCCATGGGGGCCCTGCAGTCACAACAGTTTCGTGGCAATAATTTTCGTCGCTCAGGTGCACGTGGAGTCACCAGAGGACAAATGGTTCAACAATCTCAATTCTCAAGGGGAGGAGCACAATCCTCGTTTGCGAAACAGAACAAGGGAGGTTACAGAAATAACAGCAACAGAGGGCGCGGCAGAGGAAACAACAACTCCCGTTCCTCTACCCCTAGCAAACAGTGACTCTCTGTCACTGCCCCCCGACCACTTAACACCTGTCGGGGGGAGACTGCAGCAGTTCCTGCCCGTCTGGAGAAACATCACCACAGACAGGTGGGTGCGACAGCTAATCCAGTATGGTTATTGCCTGGAGTTGAAATCCACTCCACCCAACATCCCACCAAGGCAAAGGCCTATGTCCGCAGAGCACTTGCACTTATTGCAGCAGGACGTAGTGGCAATGCTGCAAAAAGGCGCAATCGAGCTCGTGCCAGTGGGAGAGGAAGGCACGGGGGTATACTCCCTTTACTTCCTTATTCCAAAGGACGACGCATCTCTCAGACCCATTCTAGATCTACGTCCCCTCAACCAGTACATACTATCAGAACGTTTCCACATGCTTACACTGCAACAGATTCTTCCCTTGTTAAACCAAGGGGACTTCTTAGCAACCTTAGATCTCAAGGATGCTTATTTCCACATTCCACTACACCCGTCCCACAGGAAATACCTCAGGTTCACTATCCAAGGCAAGCATTACCAGTTCAAGGTCCTACCCTTCGGAGTCACCACAGCCCCAAGGGTGTTTACCAAGTGTCTGGCGACAGTAGCAGCGCACCTCAGGAGGCAGAACATCCATGTCTACCCCTACCTGGACGACTGGCTCGTTCAAGCCAAGTCGGAACGACAGTGCGCCGCGGACATGTCGACCACCATTCACCTCCTTCACAATCTAGGTTTCTCGTTGAACTACCCAAAGTCGCATCTTCAGCCGGCACATGTCCGGCAGTTTCTAGGTGCGACGATCAATACCCTGACGGCCATGGCTCAACCAAACCAAGTCAGGATAGACAACATGCAGTCTCTAATCCAAAAGTTCAGACCACAACACTCGCTTCCAGCGAGAGTGTTCATGCAGTTGATAGGCATAATGGCCTCCTGCATCTTCATAGTCCCTCACGCACGGTTACATATGCGCCCGCTCCAGGAGTGCTTAGCAAATCAGTGGACACAGGCTCAGGGACAATTGACAGACCTAGTGTTGGTTACCAGTCGGGCATACGACTCTCTGCATTGGTGGACTCCACACAACCTTTGCAAGGGCCGACTGTTCCAGGAGCCAGTGCCACAGATTATCCTGACAACGGACGCGTCTCTCCAGGGATGGGGAGCTCATCTGCTCACTTACACAGTGCAGGGACTATGGACGACGCAACAGAGGATGCACATCAATTATCTGGAACTGATGGCAATCTTCATGGCGATCAAGTCCTTCATTGTACATCTGTGCAACAAGGTAGTGTTAGTCCGGACGGACAACATGACCGCGATGTACTACATTCAAAAGCAGGGAGGCACCCACTCGCCACAGCTGTCTCATCTGGCTCAGAGCATGTGGAAGTGGGCCATTCAGAGGAACATTTTCCTCATGGCAGAACACCTCCCGGGAAAGGACAATCAGATGGCGGATCTGCTCAGCAGATACAGCCATCAAATGCACGAGTGGGAGTTACACCCATCTGTACTCCACCCGTACTTCCAGCAGTGGGGTCATCCGGAGATAGACCTGTTTGCCACAAAAGAAAACGCAAAATGCCAACACTTTGCCGCCAGGTTCCCTCACCCACAGTCGCAGGGGAATGCGATATGGATGAACTGGTCAGGCAAATTTGCGTACGCTTTTCCGCCAGCCCCTCTGATACCGCTGGTGGCAAGAAAGCTAAGGCAGCACGCGATGACTCTCATCCTAGTTGCTCCGACGTGGGCGCGCCAAGCATGGTACACCACGTTCCTCGAACTCTCAGTGGTGCCGCATCAAAGACTGCGCCTCACGCCCAGACTTTTGACGCAGAACCATGGAGAAATTCAGCATCCAGATCCGCAACAGCTCAACCTGGCGATCTGGCTCCTGAAGTCCTAGAGTTTGGATACCTTAACCTACCTCCGGAATGCATGGACATCATCAAGGAGGCAAGGAATCCAACTACCAGAGCATGCTATGCTGCGAAATGGAAGCGTTTTGTCATTTACTGTACAGCCAATGACATCAACCCGCTAGATGCATCTATCCCTGACATCATTTGCTATCTGTTGCATCTTTACAAGTGCAATCTAGCGTACACTTCCATTCGGATACATCTATCCGCCATAGCGGCTTATCTTCAGAACAGGCAGCATCTCTCTGTCTTCAGAGTGCCTGCCATTAAAGCTTTCCTTGAAGGTCTGAAACGAGTCATTCCCCCAAGAACACCACCAGCTCCGGTGTGGAACCTCAATGTGGTCCTCACCAGACTGATGGGACCACCTTTTGAGCCACTGCACTCATGTGAACTCCAGTTCCTAACGTGGAAAGTAGCTTTCCTAATAGCTATTACGTCACTGAGGCGTGTTAGTGAGCTACAAGCGCTCACAATCCAAGAGCCTTTCATTCAGATTCATCCAAATAGGGTAGTGCTACGCACTAACCCCAAATTCCTTCCGAAGGTGGTGTCACAGTTTCATCTCAACCAAACTATTGAGTTGCCGGCATTCTTTCAAAACCCACAAACGGTGGCGGAAAGAATGCTCCATACCTTAGATGTACGGAGGGCGTTGATGTACTACATAGACAGGACACAACCCTTTAGAAAGACAAAACAACTTTTTGTTGCCTTCGCACCACAACACAAAGGCAACCCTATTTCCAAAGCAGGAATAGCCAGGTGGATTGTTAAGTGCATCCAAATATGTTATCAAAAGGCCAAACGCACTCTAACGATACCCCCAAGGGCGCACTCCACACGCAAATTGGGGGCATCCATGGTTTTCCTAGGGAACATTCCTTTAGAGGACATTTGCAGAGCAGCCACGTGGGTTACACCACATACCTTTACAAAACACTACTGTGTTGATGTGCATTCCAAGCAGCAAGCTGCTGTAGGACAGGCTGTTCTCAAGACTCTCTTTCAGGTTTCTGCAGCTGGCACGGGCAACCGCCGCTGATGGAGGGACTGCTATGTATTCTATGCTAAGATATGAATTTAGCAGCCCACATGCCTCGAACTGAATATGCTACTTACCAGTATGCATCTGTTCTTGGCATGTAGGGCTGCTAACATTCATATCGCCCACCCTCCTCCCCGGTGCCTGTCGCAGCTGCAGATATACTATTGTATTCAGTCATTAGCATGGACATCCTTTACACTTTTCACTCCATCTTCTGCCACAATGGCGAAAAACAATCTGGGAATGGAGCCGATGCCCATGCGCACTGTAGTCCAGGGGAGGAGCCACCTATCTCCGGATACTTCGAAGACTCTTCCAGGACAACAATGTGCGATCATCCGGACCCAACACTAGGCGGCGATCTAATGCTAAGATATGAATGTTAGCAGCCCTACATGCCAAGAACAGATGCATACTGGTAAGTAGCATATTCAATATAACATATGTTATCATATACTGAGTTTCTATGATACTAAAGTTCCTTTCCTGTAGGAAATTGCATAATTTCTATGTTGGTTCAGAATATGACTTGTTAATAGATCAATCTCTAGGTGATTGTTGGTTGTTAACGGTACATTCATGGGGGTACACTACAATAAGTCTCCCACCATCCGCAACCGACTTTGCCGGGTTTACTGCTTGCTATTCTGATTCAGGCATGTGAATCTATGAAAGATACCCCAATACTGGATAAGAAATCAAGTTACTTACCTGTAACTTCAGTTATCCAGTATTTGTATCTTTCATAGATTCACATGCACCCACCCTCCTCCCCGGAGAGTCAGTTCTCTAAGATTGGGATACTTGTTCCCACTTGTGCTACGAAAATATGAGGAGAGCTGGCTCTGCAGAGAGGTTTCTAGAGGGTGCTGTGAGCTGATTGGAGCAAAGACTTTGGTCTTTTTGACATAATGAGGTAGATAGGCTACTATAATTTAGGCCTCAGGCCTATTTCTAGGGCCTACTACTACTACAAAGTGCTTTTGGCACTGCTTTTTTATTTACCGTGGGACTCCCGCCTCGACGACTGGGAATGATTCAGGCATGTGAATCTATGAAAGATACCAATACTGGATAACTGAAGTTACAGGTAAGTAACTTGTTTTCTTTTTCAACGGTGGTGAGAGCCTTAGTTGGATCTGTTCGCCTCCAAAGAGAACACGCAATGTCTGCTGTTTTGCGCGTTGGAGTTTCCAAGGTGGCACTCGTTCAGTGATGCCTTTCGTCGTGCGTGGAGCTCAAGCCTCCTATACGCCTTTCCACCCATACCACTCCTGCCCAGAGGGCTTAGTAAGATCAGGCGCGACCGAGCACAGGTTATTCTTGTGGCTCCGGACTGAGCACTGAGAGTTTGGTATCCGGAGCTTCTAGAGATTAGCATCGATCCTCCGATCAGTCTGCCCCTTCAGGAGGATCTTATGTTTTTTAAGGGAAGGAGAAGAAAGGGAATGCAAAGCAAAAAGGTGGAAAACCATAAGGAGTTCACCAGGAGGAGATACGTGGATACCTTTTACCCTTCCTCTACCACCTTCCTTGATGAGATTCTGACGAAGTCTCACAAACATTTAACTCCAAAACCAAATTGAATAATCCACTTTGCTACGGATATAAGGATGGTCCTATGTGAACATATTAAATATAATAATGCCACTACTCTGTTCACAGAGAATTCTTCTCCAACATGGAATTTATTTTAGAGGTGTGTGCTAATTAAATAAAATAATAGGCAAAAGTTATCTGTTAGTCTGCAGAATGTCATCACCAAAGTAGGGTTTTCAGCACCACTTGACACACAGCAACATCAGTATCCATGCAATAATGTTTGTAGAATGTGTGTCATGTTTTATGTGGCAATCTTGCATATGTTAACCTGTGGCATGCAGTCTGTTAATGTGCTGCTGTTGCTGCCCTCTCACGCTGAATGGAAATTTACTCTCTGTAGCAGTTAACTTTCCATTTTTGGTAGACTTCTTGATGCAGTCCATGACACATCTGTAGGAAACTGGGATTTTGTTGCAGTAGTCTTCCCCACTGTGTGCCTGGTATTTGATGCAATAATGACTGAAGTGCACTGGGTTCCTGCTAACTAAGTCCCCAGTGCAGGTGTTGTTTTCCCAACCAAGTTAACAGATCAATTGATCCCTAATTGACCAAACCTTTAGCACCTCGAAGTCCCTAGTAAGTGGTACCCCTGGTACCTAAAGAATAGTTACTACAGAGAGTTCCTAAGAGTTGCAGCACATATTGCCCCACTCTAATGGTGTTTTTTGTAGATTCAGTTGACTTTGTTGAGCCCACGATTACCTTGGAACAAAGATTTCATCTACTCTCCCATGGTGCTAAGCCCTTGGTTGACTGGTAGAAGTACATCTGCAACCAGTCTCCCATGTGCCTTCTTCCCAGCCAGATCTTCAAGTGATAACCCTTAAACTTCCACCTCTTTCTTATGGTGCTGTGGTCTTTACTAGAGGCTTGACTTTCTTTCTCTTTTTAACACAACTATTTTAAGTTTTTTGTATATTATTTTTAAGCTGTCACTGTATTCCTTATCCTAAGCAGATCAAACTTTGGTTAACAAAAACTGCCGGTTTGGGCAATTAAAAACAAAATAGTTTAGTTCCTTGAACTAGGAAGAAATATTGTTGTCTTATGATTTGAAAATATAAATTGACATCCTAAGGAAATCCATTGTTGAATCCTGGAGCCACATGGTACTACTCGCATAGCTTTAATAGGTGTAACTATTAGTTTAAATAACTTCTTCTGAAGACTGTACTTCATTAGTGTGGCTATAGCAGTTATGATTTCATATATTAACAAGCTCCAGGGATAGCATGTCTCTCCCATGTCTAGCAGTGTGAGTTCACTTTGAGACTGACATTGCTTAATATTCCTTTGGGTTAATTCAGATAATTGCTGAAATCCTGTGAATTGACTAGTTGGTGCAGTTTTTGTGTTTTTGTTTACAGACCAGTACATTCCCTCCTGATTATTTTAATTTGATCGTTTATATTTATTTCACTATAAAGAAACTGTAAGTACTTTCAAAAGTAATGGGTGTCATCAGTGCTTCTGTTTTGAAAGTGGCTATTTGCCAGTGTAGTAGTAGCAACGGTCAGCCTGCTTGAGTGACATTAATTTATCTCATGTTTCTCCGCCATCTACTCAGTTTCGTCAATGTGTTGCTTTTTAAAGAGGGGCATTAGTTTTCAGAGGTTGTCAGAAAATGTTATTTTTATTTTCCAGTGGCTCGGTTTAAAACTTTGATTGTACATGGTGTAGGAAAGTGTCCCTTTTTGTATAGTTACCCCCCACTTTTTGCCTGCCATCTGATGCAACTAGACTTAATTTGCCCTGAGTCTCTGCCAATCAGTTTCCCAATGCTAGCTGCTGGCTTGTATATGAAAATTAAAGACCTGAAGACTACCCATTCTGTTCAGGAGATCCCTGTTTCTCTGCAGCCTTATTTGCTTGACTTGTTGCATGTCTTATTGCATACGTTAAAGTAATTAATTTCTGATAGTACATGTGTGTGCATAGGGTTTCCTTTCCTTGATTCTTTGTGTTCTCCCAGCTTGCTGGTTTAACCTATGAGTGGTTATTAGGGTTTCTCCACTCACCCAGTTGCACCACTAGTTTATTTTCTCCGATATACAATCTCTTGTGCGTCTACTACTGGCAGTGCGCCCACAGTTTCTCTGACACTAAAAAAACTTTCTTTGATAGCTATAAATTAGGAGGAGAGGTGTGCCCACCTGTGCCAACCCCACCCCTCAGTTGAGGGAGAAGAGTTGATGGAAACATCTCATTCCCCTTCATCTTGAAGACGAGGGAACCAAGTCACTTAGAGGTACATGCACCCCTTCCACTGGAGGGTGGAATAATAGGGAGTGTACTCACCCCAAGGAAGGAACCAATTGGACCCAACCTGCACAACCCTGGGACACCTCTAAATCTAGTATTTAGGGGCAACCCTGAACCTTTCCTCTGATTTGATGAAGAAAGATGGACCAAAGAGCTGTGCTGAATCATGGAGAAGAGAACACCAACTGCGTTGGCCCAAGCTCTACTGGCCTGTTCCTACTCCGACCTCCTACTCCGAAAACCCGGTGAGTCCAGCAGCCCCCAGGACCTGCCCTGCACTCATCCTAGACTGTCGCCCGTGAGCACTGGATTTGCTCAACAAAGAATTAAAACACAGAATCGCCCGACGCCCGTGGCCGAACACCACGAGGTGGTCTCCCTAGTGATCCTGAACCGGGATCTGATTATTCCCGACCTAACTCGAGCTTCAACCAGACGTCTGCCGTCACAACCTGAAGGGTCCCACCGACCATGACCGCGCTGTTAAGAACATCCATCGCAAAAGACACCCCTGTGCTAGACCCCCCGACCTTGGGTGGCCCAAAGGACAGTGTCCAGGCAGCCCCAAAGAACCAACTGACCTCTCCAGCCGGTGGTCACCTTCAGGAAGCCTCCCTGCCTGAGCTTGCAGCATCGTTTCCAAACCAGAGATCTTCATTGAGAATCGCAGGGCTCCTGATGTCTTATTGGCACTCTGCATTTGGTCACCTCTTTGGCGCTGGTGGTGCAGCACCTGTGTGGATTGTTGGCCCCTGGAGGCCTGATCTTAACCCCAAGAGCTTTGCTCCCACACCCGAGTGGCCTGCTCGTAATCAGCCCCTGACCGAAGGCCCCCTTAGCCCTATTGGCTAACATTGTGCCCCTGCACTCTGTACCCGACCTCCGCAGTGCAGCTGGTGGTGCAATTTGATTGCCTTACTGGGCCTTAGGGAATCCTGGTCCTAACCACCCAAAAGCCATACTTGTAGGTCGAGTACGTACCTGTAAACCGCTAACACTCTGTTTCCCATAGGAGCCAATGTTGTGATGTTTTGTTCCTAAAAATGTTCTGTCGATCTGAACTTTGGTATGAAAGAAAAGTAACTATATTAAACCTGAAAAAGTCTTACTTATCTGTATTGTAGGATCCACAGTGCAATATCTAGGCATGCCCCCCCCCTGAGAGGTTGATCTAATCTAAAAGTAACACAAAAGTAATCAAGTAATTTCTATGTAATTTAAACTGTTTGCAAATCCATTCCCTATTGCATTTCCTTGTAAAATGTTACCTACCTGTACAAAGTCCTGCTTGGTTCTAGAAATACAACATAACTATACCTATTTTATACTTGCCTAATTAGTCTGGATTCTGTCTGTGTGTGTGTAATCAGTCCTTGATTGAATGAATACAATAAATGCTTACCACACCCTCCTGATAAGCCTAACTGCTCGACCACACTACCAAAAGGAGAGCTGTTCGTGATTATCTAATTTAGCCTCTCCTATACCTCTGGGAACCCCCTGGACTCTGTGCACATTATACTTTACTTTGGTATTGTATATACAGAGCCAGCTTCCCACACATATGAATTCTATTAATTGTTTTTAAATCAATGAAGATGGTTGTGATAGAGAAATGTGCATATCTGAAAGACACGTTAGTGATAGACTCCTTACCTTAGAGCAGTGTTCTTAAATCTGTGGGGCGCGACACCTTCCCAAGGGGGGCGCGCACTCCACGCTGACCTTTGTTCCCTGCCTTCTTGGAGGACTCCGGTATTTGAAAGGGGGAGGGAGGGGAGTTCGATGGCATCTTTTGTGTTGCTAAGTCTCCCAGGAGGGGGTTGATTTGTAGGTGCCATGCTCGAGCTGCAGTGGGAGGCAAGCGTAGCTAGAGGGGTGCGGGGGGGGGAGGGGGAACACAGTTCTTTCACTGGGAGTAATTACAACCTGGGGTACAGGGAATGTGCGAGATAATGCTGGATAAGTAATTGTTATACTGTAGCTCCTTATCTATCCATAGCTGCCAAGGCGTCAGATTGCTATGTGTGACATTTTCATAATTTCAGTGTTATTTCGAGTGACATATCAATAAATACGAGTGACACTTTCTCACAGACCACACCTCACCCTGTGACGATCTGTGAAAGGGTGGGTTTAGGAAGCATGCGAAAGGCGCCACAGACCAAGCTATTACGTCAGTCTGTGGCGTCAATTTAGGCTTGAGTTATTGTGTTTACGGCCATCCCAGGACGGGCTCTTTCATACTTAGTGGCAGCTTGCCTATTTGAGAATTCATCCTATACTGCACTGCGAGCTGCCTGAACACCATAACTAACGGAGGCAAATAAATGTGGCAGCTGCCTCACATAAAGAAACGGAACATACAGCGGGACAGACAGTGCAAGAATCACAGCACATTGAGGGGAGTTCAGTTTCACTTATGAAGCAGGAACGGCACTGGAAACATTATCATACAGCTACGAATGTACCTCACTATGTAGAGCAGGTTTGTCTGAGGTGAGAAATGTCCAAACCTGCATTCTGGACGTTTTGGTTTAGTGAAGTTTATCAGGCTTGAAACCGTTTTTTCATCTTTATATCGCGCCACACAAAAAGCTGTAAATTTTGGAAATATTAATAAAGGTGTGATTGAAAAGACTGTGGAACTGGAGAGCCTAGTTAGGGTCAGCTTAATTAACATTCTGTGATTCTGGGCTAATCACTTAGTCAACCCCGCCTAAAAAAACCAACACAAATGTGCTTGTGTAACATAACTGGCGCTCATGTAAAAAGCCATAAAACCCCTTTGGGTCAAGCTCCTACTAAATAAAAGTTAAAAAAATGTAAAAAAGAAATCCTGATGAGTGTGAGGTAACGTTAAGTTTTCAGGTAAATTGACCGGATAAGCAGCTCCTTCAAAAAAAAACTCCACAAATAAGCTGGAGAAAAAAGTCAAAATCTATTCCTTTCTAACTGCTGTGCTGTCTTCTCTGCAGCACAAATGGGGTCAGTACAAAGCAACCTACTGTTACAACTACAGATGGTTCTTTTATCTCATTTGCAGATCAAATGTGCTTAATGTTGTGGCAGTAGACATTGCTAGATGTAATCTGCAGGGAGAATAAAACAGGCACTAACAACGCCACTTAGTGTAGCTTTTTATTAATGAAATTGTTGGTTACTCAATGGGTGATGTTTGGTGTATGAGAGTGTGAATGGATGAGTAACTGAATGTGGGGGTTGACTGTGTGGGCAGGTAAATTTGACGACTGGTTGTATGAATTGGTTGGATAACCATAGGAAGCTTGATATACGGATGGGTGAATATGAGTGAGTAAGTGTATGACGTAAGGTGGGAGAAAGTGAAATAATTGTTGGATGTGGGTAGGTAGGTAGGGGAATGATCTTAAGTGAGTAGTTGAGTGAGTAACCGGGTGGATGACTGTGAGAATGATAAGGTGGATAGACAAAAGCTTGTTAAAACACCATGAGTTGACTGAAATTCAACCTGCTGTCTTCAATAACCTATTTTAATGACTGAAAATATAACAGTGAGTGGGAATGGCAATGTGAATTAGGTGAATGAGTGGAAGGGTAGTTAGATGAGAATGTATGATTGAGTGAGTGAACAAGTGTGAGTGGGTGAACAGTAGAATGGGTGTTAGTAGCCTTTGACCGTGTCATGTATGTGCATGTAACTTGCATGATCGAGGTAACTATTAGCGGCAATACTACGTGTCTCTCGGACATCTTTCCAGGGGCCCCTTGATAGAGACAGTTCTGTTTTTTCCCTGATGGACTGGAATAATTCCTAAACAAATTCTTGTAAATACCGTTTTGTTTAATTTCTTTTTAATGTAATTGATGTGAGGGAGTCTATTACTATTTGTAGAGAAATGTTTGCTTCATGCAACAACCATAAAAAACGTATTGTATTGAATGTTATTCGCTGAATATGCCCGGAATGTGCGCGTGGCGGTCGAGTCCAGAAATTTCTGTCAGGTGGTGGGGGGGCCCAACATCTAAAAAGAATTCAGCTGGGGGGGCTCAACCTACAAAAGTTTGAAGACCTCTGCCGTAGAGTATCCCCAGACGTCAGACTGGATCCGGAAATTTTTTGCGTAGCAGTACCCATGCGCGTCGGTAGGCGTCGTCCGTGGCTCCGCGTCCGTCGTCTGCGTCGTGGGCGCTGTAATGACGTCGTCGGAGTACTTAGACGCCGCCTCCGCGTGCTGACATCAGTTCTTCTTTTTTCCGCGCCAGCTAGCGCGGATCTGGAAAAAGTTGTACCCTAGTCACCTTTTGACTAACCTTTTGAGATCCTTTTTGATCCATTTTCGTGTCTATTCGACTCCGACGGTGCCGGTAGGGATGCCCGGGTTCAAGCACTGTGCCAACTGCAACCGACTGATGTCGGTTACCGACCCCCATCGCCGGTGCTTGCACTGTTTAGGCCTGGACCACGACGACAATTCCTGCTCAGACTGCCGGGCCCTGACGACTAAGGCTAGACGGGAGTGGTCCTGTAAGCGACTCAAGCTTCGGCAGTCCGCCCCGCGCCGCTTGAGGTCCCTGTCCGAAAGGAGGTTGAGGGACCGGTCGCGGGGCCGGAGCCATCACAGTTCCGGGAGTCGTCTTCGGGCTCGAAGTCCTCAGGTAAGAGGCTCAAGAAGTCGAAGAGGCATCATCGCTCTTCCGATTCTCGCCCCCCCCTGGCCGATGCTCGCACGACGCGCCGGGGGTTCGGGCGACACCGCACTCGCGGCTCCGTGGCCAGCTCCACATCCGCCGGTCCCTGGGCAGGACGCGACGCCGGGGGAGATTGCAGACTTCCTCATGGCCATGAGGTCGCTCGCTCCTCCGTCGGGTTCCGCGGCGCCTTCGGGCCAAGCGGCTCCGACTGGGTCCCCACACGGGCCGCCGTCAGCGACTTCGGTCCGCAGGGACCCTCTGGGTCCGGATCCGGGTCGCCGCCGGTCGACCTCACGACCTCGCCGGCGTCTGCCCCACGGGTGTCGCCCCCGGTGCAGCCCCAGGACAACGTCGTCCCTGGTCCTGCCCTCGATTTGGGTCCGGCGCCGCTTTCAACGCCGATGGGAGATTTATATTTCTATGACCCGGCCCCATCTTTTGAGCCTGAGTACCAGGCGGTGGGTGGTGAGGAGGATTGGGAGGGATCTGAGGACCCTCTGTCATGTGAGTGTCAGTCTTCTGCGGACTGGACAGGAGAGCTTGGGAGGCCAGTGGTCTGGACACTTCGCCCGACACTGGTTTTGTCTCCCCTCCTAGCGTGGCTACGGAGGAGGTGGCTGATTATAGCGTGGTGCTGATGAGGGCGGCCAAGGCCTTGGGCCTTGGGCCTTGAGCTCCCCGTTGCGGCCGTGAGGACTAACCTCCTCACTGAGGTCCTTAAAACGCAGTCAAGCTCCGCTGGGCCTCTGCTGCCGTTTAATGAGGCCTTGTCAGACGTTCTTTTGGGCACTTGGTCCAGGCCCGCCACAGGGCAGCCTGTGGATAGGAACGTGGCCAGACGCCACCGCCCGGCTCCGGGTGACCCTTGCTTTCTGTCCACCCATCCCACCCCTGAGAGCCTGGTTATCTGGTCCTCCAATTCCCAGACCGCATTCCCGTCGGCTCCCCCCGACCAGGAATCCAAGAGGTACGAGAACTACGGGGAAAAGGTATTCTCCTCCCTGAGTTTGGGATTGCGGTCAGTCAATACCGTGTGCCTCTTGGGCCGCTACACCCACTCTCTGTGGGACACGGTCGCGGCCGTGCTGCCAGAATGCCCGTTGGAGGTACGGGCTAAACTCGGCCAGGCCCTTGTGGAGGGCCGAGATGCGGCACGGTACTCCATCCAGTGTGGGCTGGACACTATCGACTCGATAGGCAGAGCGATGGCAACAACGGTGGCGATTCGTCGTCACGCCTGGTTGAAGTCCGCCAATTTCTCGGCCGATGTCCAAAACACACTTATGGACATGCTGTTCGATGGCCGTCGCCTCTTTGGCGACAAGCCAGACCATGCGCTTGAGCGCTTTAAGGACTCCAGGGCTACGGCCAAGTCCTTGGGCCTCTCGGCCCGCGCCAGCAAACGGGTGTCTTTCGCTCCTTTCGTGGCCAAGGAAGGGGCGCCCCCACACCTGCTGCCAGCCACGCGCCGGTGGCGGCCGTGGAATCCGCCCTGGCGTCGGTCGGGGACAACGGCGAGGCCAGTCCACACCTGCCCCTGCAGCATCCGCCTCAAAACCCTCCTTGTCCGTGCTTTCAGGCCCATGTGACGCCAGTGGGGGGGCAGGGTTCACCATCACCACCACCACTGGCGCACTGTCACTACGGACAGGTGGGTGCTGCAAATCGTCCGAAGGGGCTACTCCCGCCCCTTCGAGACGTCCCCTCCAGCCATGCCACCGCAGTACCAACGCGTGTCAGGGGATCACTTGACACTTCTACGAGAGGAAGTTACGGCCCTCTTGGCCAAGGGGGCCATTGAGCGCGTTCCTGGGCCAGAAGTAGGGTGTGGTTGTTACTCCCACTACTTACTGGTACCCAACCGGAAGGAGAAGTTCAAGATACTGACAATGGCTCAGGTCTTGGCTGCCCTAGACCCTGGAGACTGGATGGTAGCGTTGGACTTGCAGGACGCTTATTTTCACATCCCCGTCCTGCCGGCCCACCGGCGTTACCTGCGGTACACGGTAGGCCACGAGCACTTTCAGTTTACCGTGCTCCCCTTCGGCCTTACCAGCGCCCCACGGGTGTTCACGGAAGTGATGGCGTTGGTCGCAGCTCATCTGCGCAGGTTTGGAGTTTCAGTCTTCCCCTACCTCGACGACTGGTAGTTGAAGGCGGGCTCGCCCCAGACAGTCGTCAGCCACCTCCAGACTACGGCCGACCTCCTGCAACTGCTGGGGTTCTCCATCAATGTGCCGAAGTCACACCTGTGACCTCTCAGAAGCTCCTCTTCATCGGAGCGGTTCTAGACTCGGCGCAGTTTCGGGTTTATCCTCCCGAACACCGGGTTCAAGATATTCAGTCTCTGATTCCGATCTTTCAGCCTTTATCCCGAGTCTCGGTCAGGTTGACGCTGCGGCTTCTGGTGCAGATGGCCTCCTGCATCCTTCTGGTGCATCACGCCCGGTGGCGGATGCGGGCTCTGCAGTGGGACCTGAAGTTTCAGTGGGCCCAGCATCAGGGCAACCTGTCCGACCATATCTTGATCTCGGAGGGCACTGCAAGACAGTTGCAGTGGTGGCTCACAGACTGTGATTGGGTCAGCGGCAGATCCCTCTCCCTACCCCAACCGGAGCACGTAGTTGTGACTGATGCGTCCCTCCAGGGCTGGGGGGGCCACATGGGAGAGGCGGATATCAGAGGCCTCTGGTCTCTGGCGGAGTCCCAGCTCCACATCAACCTTCTGGAGCTGCGGGCGATGCGGCTTGCACTGAAGGCATTCCTCCCCTCTGTCCGGGGAAGTGTAGTGCAGGTGTTAACCACCGCCATGTGGTACTGCAACAAACAGGGCGGGGTGGGGTCGTGGACCCTATGCCAGGAGGCTCTGCGCCTCTGGCAGTGGCTGGAACATCAGGGCGTGACCCTGGTGGTTCAACACCTGGCAGGTTCTCTGAACGCCAGGGCGGACGAACTCAGCCGTCTGTATAAGATGGATAACGAATGGCGTCTGAACTTGGACGTGGCGCAAGGCCTCTTTCAGCAGTGGGGAGAGCCTTGGTTAGATCTATTCGCCACAGAAGAGAACGCGCAATGTCATCAGTTCTGCGCGTTGGAATTTCCAAGGCGGCACTCGCTCGGAGACGCTTTTCGTCGCGTGTGGAGTTGCGGTCTTATGTACGCCTTTCCGCCTCTACCACTTCTGCCCAGAGTGCTGAAGAACAGGCGCGACCAGGCCCATGTTATCCTTGTGGCTCCGGACTGGGCACGAAGGTATTGGTATCCAGAGCTACTCAGCATGTCTGTCGATCCCCCGATTCGTCTGCCTCTTCAGGAGGATCTTCTGTCGCAGCAGCAGGGGACGGTCCTCCACCCGAACCTGTCCAGTCTCACCTACAAGCTTGGAGATTGAGCGGCGACAGTTGAGGCCATTTGACTTGCCTCCTGAAGTCTGTAATGTCATTCTGGCAGCCAGGCGCCCCTCCACAAAGTTGGTATACGCCTGCAGGTGGAACAGATTTGTGGCATGGTGCACAGCAAAGGCTGTGGATCCACTCTCTGCCCCCCTTTCTGAGGTTCTCCTCTTCCTTCTTTCTCTTGCCAAGCAGGGCTCTGCTCTGGGCACTATGAAGGGTTACCTTTCTGTCCTTTCCTCCTTCTTAAGGCTACCTGATCAGCCATCTTTGTTCAAGTCCCCAATTGTAAATAGGTTTTTGAAGGGCATCACTCACATGTTTCCTCCTGTTCCATTTGTGATGCCCCAGTAGGACTAGAACCTTGTACTTATCTAATGTGTGCTCCCTTTGAGCCACTCCATAACTGTCCTCTCCGTCTTCTTACCTTGAAGACTGCTTTCCTGGTTGCCATCACCTCTGCCAGGAGAGTGAGTGAGCACCAGGCTCTTTCTTCCACACCCCCTTTCCTCTCTATCCATCCGGACAAGGTTGTGTTGCGGACAAGACCCTCTTTCCTGCCCAAGGTTGTCACGGCCTTCCACATCGGGCAGTCCATCACCTTGCCCACCTTCTTTCCGCCTCCGCATCCCTCAAAAGAGGAAGAGAGGCTCCACCCTCTGGACCCAAAATGTGCGCTCTCTTACTATCTGGATCGCACGCGCCAGTTCCGGGTGGATGACCAACTCTGTTGGTTACGCGGGTGCTAAGAAGGGACGGGCAGTGCACAAGCGGACCATCTCTCGGTGGATCATCTTGTGCATCCAAGCGTGTGTCTCCTTGGCCAAGAAGGAACCTTCTGTTGGGCAGAGGGCTCATTCCACTCTGGCCACGGCGAAAGCAACTGCCTTGGGCCGAGGTGGGCCTCGCTGCACACATTCGCTAGACACTACTGCCTGGACAGCCAAGTCCGGAGGGATGGCTTCTTTGGCCGTTCCGTCCTCCAGGACTTGCTGGTGTGATTATTGGTTCGCAGACCCACCACCGGGGTTGGTATTGCTGGGGTATCTATTCTAAGGTAAGGAATCTATCACTAACGTGTCTCAGATGCAAAAGTTACTACTTGTGTAACGATATATCTGTAAGAGACATTAGTTAGTTATAGATTCCCTAACGACCCACCCATCCTCCCCATTCTGTGAAACGTTATCTAGGGTTAAGGTCATCCCCTTTCAGGGCCCTAGTTTCATGGCACCAGTGTTGGTTCCATCATGGCTCTGCGTATCTGGCACGGAAAAGCTGTGTATAAGAACTGACGTCAGCACGCGGAGGCGGCGTATAAGTACTCCGACGTCATTACGGCGCCCACGACACGGACGCGGACGACGCCTATCGACGCGCATGGGTACTGCTACGCAAAAAAATTCCGGATCCAGTCTGATGCCTGGGGATATTATAAGGTAAGGAATCTATCACTAACTAATGTCTCTTACGGATATATCGTTACACAAGTAGTAACTTGTGCAACAATTATACCCATTGAAGCATGTGTAAAATATTGAATGAGTACATTTCTAAAGAATTTTATATAATTTAATTCCCTAAATTTTCTGCTTTTGTAGATGGTACTGAGTCAGTTTATAGGCCTTCACTACTTGGGCACGGCATGCATTTGGAACGCTCTTCAGGTGAGTTTTTGGTGAATAGGTGAAGTAGAAATACAGCTTTTACTTAACACATTATTTTACTGTGTGAGCTGTGTTTTTGTTTTATTTTGGCAGATGCATCGGAGTCAACTTATAGGCCTTCTTTACTTGGCCATGGCCTGCATTTGGATCGTCCTTCAGGTTAGTTTTCAGATAACTGGTGAAGTTGTAGTATGTCTCTCCATCCCCTTTAACCCTACACCCCCGACACTGATCACTTTAAAAGCTGCTCCTTTCAGTGCCTCGTTAATACTTTGGTTTCATGTTCCTCAAAGGAGTGGTACGTTTAATTTGTGTGGTCTTTTTCTTCCTTTCTTTTGGTGCAACATTCATTGCTTTTAAGCCTAATAAGGTTAACTTTGTCCCCTCCACCCCTTTTATTAGCAGCTAACGTAAGATTCTTTTTTGACCATCAGGGAAGGCTCTCGTAATACATGTTTTCACACTTAAATCTGAAGCCCGAAGTCTTTATCAGATGCTTATCTTCAAATAAATGCCGAGGTGTCAGACTGGATCAGAATTCTTTTTAGCAGCACACTTGGGCACAGTAAGGTGGTGGTGTTCAGCTCTGCGTCAGCTGCGCCACAAGTAACATGCGCAGTACCTATATTGGCACCACCCTAATGTGCGGACTTTAGTTTTGGAGCGTGAATCTTTCTGGATTTACTATGCTGTACATATTCCGCCATCTAGCGGTTGGAGTTTGGAAAGTGCTTTGTATTTTTTTTTTATGTGGGAGGTTGTGAAACCTGAAACCCCCACCCCCCTTGGTGAGGCTACAACCCCCATCGTGTGTGTGCAGGTTCTCAGATTATTTTTTCCGCAATGGAGATCGGAGGTGCACTGAAGACTTCTCTGATGGGACAGCAGCAGAGGCTGGCAAGAAAAGAGAGCCCACCAGAAACCCTCGAGAGGGGTGGTACCAGAGCAAGTACTGTGTTCGCTGGCAGAATGCATTCTCCAGGTATTTGGGGGGGTTCTCCGCAGGGAGCTGATAGTTCATCCGACCATGAGGTAAGAATTTGCTACTTTATCAATTAGACTATGAGCAAAACACGGATGATTTGCTCCAGGTACCAGCAAAGAGCCTTAAATAAAGAAGCACGGCCACTCCTTTTATTACAAGGTTGGACTTCCCAACACAGCTACCGTGTAGGGCCTAAGGCAGTGTGCGGGTTACTTGTACACTTTGTGTCTTCGTTCCTGAAGCCTACTTCTTAGTTTGTGCTAGGTTGGGAACACACAACACATGGACAGCACAGCACCTCTGGTAATGGGACAGGGGATGTTTGTACATTACGTCCGTGTCTTTCAGTGGTTTACAATCTGAATTTCAAATGTTGGAAAAGAGGGGTGGAAACGCACAACTGTGCCTCTTCCACACAGCACAACAACTCTGGGAACTATTCATTCCCAAATCCCCACCCTGTTCAGGACATTGATAACGCGTAAGGTTAGCGTGCAATGCCTACAGGTACCGAACCAAACAGAACTCCTCCAGTAAAGGGCAGGGGTGTTTTCTTAAAATGGTTTTAACACCTAATTTTCAAGCTGTGGTACATAACGTTTTTTCCTTAACAGGGCTAGGGCGTAAATGGAACGCTCTATGCTTACAGTTAAAACAAAAAAAACGAAGGCGGGTTGTTTTCTAACTTGGCACAAGCCTTAGCAGATACCACAAACTATACTCAGGCCTACACCATAAACAGGCCTAGACCAAAAAGTTCTCCCTCAATCGGGGGAAAAAATATAAAAAAATAAATTAAAAAAAGCAGATATTAGTAGGCCTCATTGCAAAACAAACCCTTTGTTCACAACTGGAAATATCTGGACACAACACTTCTAGCGGGTTGCCATATGCTGCTCACGTCTCAGCAGATGGAGGGAAGGGCTATAAAACCCCCCACTCCACTTCAAAGCGGGCACAAGGGATTCTTCAGAGTTGAAGGCAATCCCGCACCCATAAATTATCAGCTTATCTTCAAGAGCGCATTCCTCTAATGCTCTCTGAGAACAGGCAGAGACACGGGAATTTGGAGAAGGGGCCCCAGCAACAACATAAAATGTTTGTTACCGAGTACCAGGGCTATCAAATATAGTACATAGCCCCTCTATAACATAACGCAAGGGCCCAAAAAACGCGCTACAACTTTTGGCACTATTTATAGCCGCTCAAGGCATTTAACTTAATAGTAAGCCGCAGGTCACAAATAACAAATCCTGCTGCCTCCAACACGCATTAACACGTGTGCCAGGGCACATTTTATCGCAGCTGCAAAAATGAAACCGCTGCCTCACAACTATGGGGCAAAAGTGATACAGATAAAGTACACGCGAAATGCCCTGTATTGCTCCAGAAACTGCCAAGCTTTAAACTAAGAAAAAAGCAACAGTTCACGAATAACCTATGCTGGCGCATCAAACACGCATTAACACGTGGGCCAGGGAAAAATCCATTGCAACTGCAAAGGAAACAGCTGCCTTACAACAATTGTGCAAAGTCATAGAATCCAGCTACAAAGCACATGGTTAGGAATATCACAATAACACAGGTAATATGCAAACAGATTACCAGTGACTACGGCCACTTTCAAAGCATTATTGTCCTGCTGCAGGGCACTGCAACCGTCAGAATCACAAAGGTGCGCAATATTGCAGCTTTACCTACGGGGCCCCTGCAACCTCTAACGTGGCAAGGCTATGTTAATCCCTTCTACAAGGAATCAAGAATGAATAGCATTAATCTTGCACGCATAAATACAAGGGCTGGGGCTACATGTGGACAAGTACATACAGCCATGCACCTTTCACTTTATAAAGGTTACACCCATAAAAGGCAGAGTAAAAGGAAAATATTCTGGGTTGCATTTGTATGCACCCAAGAGATATACAGCGGTACAAAAGGGGGTGGTAATGGACGGAGCATCTGAATCAATCTAACACTCACACCCAGTCAAAAGATCTGGGTTTAATCCATCACCGTTCTTTAGCCCACTCTGCCACCCCAGTTCAGACATGGCCATATGCAAATCAGTCTGACCCTGTGCCTCATGGGCGAACACTCCTCGACGGCCAAAGGCCCGGCCGGGTCTAGGCCCTGAGGTGCTACTTCCCCCTCGTCCGTTACCCGCTCCGGTGGGGGGGAAGCATCCAACATTACTTCGCAGAGTGGAGAAAAATTACTCCGGACAAGTGGGTGCTGAATATTGTTGGCAATGTATACAGTCTTCGTTTCACCAGCCCGCCTCCAGCAATTCCACTGGTTTGCTCGCAGTTCCGACTGCACGAGCACCAGGCGGAGGCCGATACCCTGTTAAATAAAAGGGCTATAGAAGACGTCCCTCTGTCTCAAAGGGGAAAGGGCCTTTACATTTCTTCCTAGTACAGAAGGACAAGAATGAGTTGAGGCCCATTCTGGATTTGCGGCAAGCAAACAAATGGATTCGCAGGGAAAAGTTTTGCATGCTGCCTTTGCACCAGATCTATCCTCAGCTACAAAGGGGAGACTGGCTTTGTGCGATAGGTCTGCAAGATGCGTACTTCCATGTGCCCATTGCACAGAAGCACCGGAAGTTTTGCAGCGTGAAACTTTCTGGATTCACTATGCTGTGCATATTCCGCAATCTGGTGGTTGGGTCCGGAATCGTAGTTTTTTTTTTTTTTTTTTTTTTTTTTTTTTTGTCGTAGCGGGTGGCCAATCTGCCCTTCTCGGGGGAAACCCTGTTCGGCCAGCATGAGATGGCCCGCATGAAAGTGGAGGCCGAGACCCTGACGGCTGTGGGCTTGGAGAAGCCCAAAGAAAAGAAGGCCTACCGCCCGTTCCAGAGACTGTTCGGGACACAGGGCAGAGGGCAAGGACCGGCTTCGGGACAGCAGCAACAACAGCAGCAGTTCCGGAGGCCCTTCCAGAAGCGCCAGAAGGGTAGAGGAGGCCAGCAATCCTCTACAGCGAACAAATGCCCGGCTGGGTCTCGACCCTGAGCGGTTACTTCCCCTACATCCGTTACCCGCTCCGGTGGGGGGGAAGCGTTAAATTTTTTCTGGCAGAGTGGAGAAAAATTACTCCAGACAAGTGGGTGCTGAATATTGTTTGCAATGGATACAGTCTTCGGTTCACCAGCCCGCCTACATCAATTCTTCCGGTCAGCTCGCAGTTTCAGCTGCGCGAGCTCCAGGCGGAGGCCGATATCCTGTTAAGGAAAAGGGCGATAGAAGACGTACCTCTGTCTCAAAGAGGAAGAGGTCTGTACTCCCGGTTCTTCCTGGTTCGCAAGAAAGACAAGAACGAGTTCAGGCCCATTCTGGATTTGCGACAAGCTAACAAGTGGATTCGCAGAGAGAAGTTTCGCATGCTGTTGTTGCATCAGATTTATCCTCCGCTGCAACAGGGAGACTGGCTGTGTGCTATAGACCTACAGGATGCGTACTTCCATGTGCCCATTGCACACAAACACAGGAAGTTCCTGCGAATCCAAGTCGCGGCAATCATTATCAGTACACAGTACTGCCATTCAAACTGAAGTCTGTACCCAGAACGTTCTCGAAGTGCATGGCAGTGGTAGCCGCACACCTAAGGTAGAACAAGGTGTTTGTCTACCTGGACGATTGGTTGATCAAGGCCTCCTCCTTCTCGGAAGCTCAAGCGCACTTCCAGAAGACGTGCGTTCTCTTGAACAAGCTGGGGTTGCACATCAACATGTCCAAGTCTGTCCCGACTCCGGTCCAGTGCATACAGTACTTGGGAGCCGCCATCAATACGCTATCAGCATGCGTGTCTCCTGCGGAGGAGAGACGATTATCACTCCTTCGGAAGGCTCAGGCTCTTATGGCCGCTCCATCTACAACAGTGAGGACGGTGTCTTCTCTCCTGGGGTCGATGGCCTCTTGTATCTTCCTCACGCCACACACACGGCTGCACATGAGACCATTGCAGGAGTGCTTGGAGGATCAGTGGGATCAGAGGAAAGGATCTTGGGACGACAAGATACGACTGTCGCTGCATGCTCTTCAGTCTCTGAAGTGGTGGTGTTCAGCGGAGAATCTCCTCGGAGGGGTACCTTCCACAAGGACATTCCCACGCAGACTATCATGACGGATGCGTCGCTCCATGGCTGGGGGGCGCACTCCGGAGACTTAGATTCAAGGGACGTGGTCCCCGACGGAGTCCACGTACCACATTAATTTCCTGGAACTCAGAGCTGTTCACTTTGCGCTGAAGGCCTTTCATCCGTCCTTCCGGACCAACTCTCTGCTTGTTCAGACGGACTATCCGACCACGATGTATTACCTCAACAAGCAGGGGGGGTCGAGATCGCGCACTGTCGCAGGAGGCGCAGGCGATCTGGCGCTGGCTTCTGGCCAGAGGACTGATGATAATGGCTACCCATCTGCCAGGTGTGCTGAATGTTCAGGCAGACTCACTGAGCAGACTGATTCAGGAAAACCACGAATGGGTCATAAACTACGAAGTACTAGGAGAAGTCTTCGCAAGGTGGGGGACTCCAGACGTAGATCTGTTCGCCACAGCCGAAAACAGCAAATGCCGAGACTTCGCCTCCAGGTACTACCAGCAAGGGACGCCGGGGAATGCGTTGTGGATCAACTGGTCGAACAGCTTTCTGTACGCTTTTCCACCCATTCCCCCGATTCCGGCGGTGCTCATCAAGCTGTCCCAGTCCAGGGCGCGGATGATCCTGATTGCCCCGGAATGGCCCAGGCAGTGGTGGTTCACGGACCTACTCCTTCCTCACATACGGTTGCCGTGCAGGCCGGACCTTCTCACGAAGTTCGGGGGGCAGATGGTGCACCCCAACCTCTCGTCTTTGAGTTTGGCGACATGGCTCCTGAGAGAGTGCAGTATGGGCATTTGAATCTGCCTGAAGATTGCATGGACATACTGAAGGAGGCTAAGCGACCTTCCACTAGGACTTCTTATGCTTACAACTGGAATAGGTTTTGCATCTGGTGCAAGTCCAAGTACTATGACCCAACGACGTGTAAGAAAGATGTCATCCTTCCGTATCTGCTACATTTGGCGCAGTCTGGCCTTAATGTCCATTCCATTAAGGTTCATCTCGCTGCGCCGACTGCCTACAGGAAATGCTCTTCACAGACTTCTTCTTCCAGATCCCTGTGATCAAAGATTTTTTGGAAGGCTTGAAGAAAGTGTTCCCTCCTGTCCGGCTTCCTTCGCCTTCATGGGAATTGAACGTGGTGCTGTCCAGATTGATGAAGGAGCCTTTTGAACCTATTCATAAGGCTTCATTGCAGCACCTGTCCTGGAAGGTGGCGTTTCGGGGCCATCACATCGGCCCGCAGGGTGAGTGAAATTCAGGCGTTGTGTTGCCAAGAACCTTATACTGTATTTCATGCTGCTAAGGTTGTTATGCGTACTCACCCTAAATTTCTTCTAAAGGTTATATCTGATTTTCATGTTAACCAGACCATAACTTTACCTATGTTTTTTCAGAATCCTTCCTCTCCAGCGGAAAGGTCTCTGCATTCCCTGGATGTTAGGAGGGTGTTGAAATTTTATCTGGATAAAACCAAGGATATTCGTAGGTCAGACCAATTGTTTATCAATTATACATCAGTCAGGACGGGTCTTGCTACCTCTAAACAGTCCATCTCGAGGTGGATTGTGTCCTGTATACAATTGTGTTACCAGAAGGCGAATAAGACCTTAGGGGGTAAACCTAAGGCTCATTCCACCAGGGGCAAAGCTGCCACGACAGCTTTGCTCCGTAATGTTCCAATTGCAGAAATCTGCAAGGCGGCCACTTGGAAGTCAGTCCATACCTTTGCTAAGCATTACTGCCTGGACACTGATGCCAGGGCAGACACTCAGGTTGGGCAGACTTCGCTGCGAAATCTGTTCTCACAGTAGTGGTGTTATTTCTCTTTTCTCCACCGCCGCTTTGGCGTGGGGATGGACTTGCCATTCTATTCACTAGATTATGACTATACACAGAGATCCCCTACTACAGAAGGAGTAGTTTCTGTCCTGTAACTCCAGTTCTGTAGTAGGGGTATCTGTTATAGTCAGAAGCGCCCGCCCTCCTCCCCGGTGGAGAGAGATATTCATGTAAGGAATGCTACAAGGTCTGGCGTGTTACGCCTTCAAAAAGAACTGAAAGTAAAAGGGACCTGCAGTGCATTCTAGGATACTGTGAAGTTCTGGAAAGTTCTCTTAAAGGCACAGTATCCTGTTCTGAGCCACATAATGGCAGCCTATGGGGCTTGTCTGTCCATGTCTTCCTCTCTATCATTCCAGAGGGTTTTTGCTGTTAAAGCAAGGGAAATCTGGACAGGCTTTGCTGTTTGTGGATTTTTGGTGGAATTTCTAGTTGAAGTACTGGACAGTGTAGCCTGTGGATGTAGGCTGCATTATCTGTCTTTAATTCTCTCTTAGATGTCTGTGCAGTTCTGCATTTTTCGACACCTTAAGAGATTATTTTTTATTGCTCCGGGTTCCTCGCACATGGGCGGGACTATTCACTAGATTATGACTATAACAGAGGTACCCCTACTACAGAACTGGAGTTACAGGACAAACTACTCCTTCTGGGTCATCTTCCAATTAATGGTAATTTCCCACTTGGCTAATATCAGTGCGTGGTCTGACTAGTGGTTGCTTTGTGCTTTATCGTTCTAGAAAAGAACCTAGAAGACACGCAGAGGGGTAGAGCCCCACGCTGCGAGCCGTGACGTCATTAGCGACTAGTATCGGGCAGTCCCATATCATGTGCAACAGTTCAGCTCCTTCCCTGTTGCACCTAGAGCATGCAACCTGGGTAGCTTTAAAATGTCGATGAATTTTGCCTGGCGTGAGATACTCTATGCATGAAAAAAGAAAAATTTACTTTGAACTGGACAGTCTGCGAAATTCAGAGGGCAGTGGTAAGGATGTGTGTCCAGTCTGCCTCAGATCTGTGTACCAATGCCAGCCTCCAACTTGTCTCACAGGTCTAGCAGGGCGGGTAAATTCATCCTCCTGTAGGGCTGTCTAGCCTAGCAGCCACCGAACGTGTCAACCATTACATCTCAGCCGCAAGTTAATGTGATTTGAAGTCGGGGGCTGCAATGCCTCCGTCATGGGTAATGCGTTGTAGTTTTAGGAGTGCCACCCTACCCCTGCCCTTATTCCAATTTATGTCCACCAATAGGGAATTTGTCACTGAATTTACTTCGGTTTATAGGTAGTGTAGCAAAAAAGGAATGAGCAGCCATTTTGGTTAGCCCAATTCTGCTCCTCGCCGAGAGGGGAAGAGTTTTCAAAAACACCACTCCTGTTCAGAATGCCGCAGTTGCTTTTCCAATATTACCCTCTAGGGTGTCTAGTTCATTTCGATAGACTTGGACTCTTAAGTAATGAACCCAGGTCTGTTCCCATCTAGGTCTCCTAGCGTCTTCTACCTGTTCCTCCATTGGTCGTAAGGGGAAGGAGTAGGTCTTCTGCCAGTTTAACGTGCACTCCAGTTAGGGCATAAAGTCATCCAGAAGTAGGGAGGCCTAGCAACGTCCGTCTGCCTATCATTAAGGAACAGCATGTCGTCCCCATAAAGTGCTATGAGTTCTCTCCCTGACCCCCTCAAGCCCACCATAATGCACGCCCTACATGCTAGTGGGTCAACTGCAATGGCAAAGAGCAGGGGGGACTGGGGGTTCACGTGTCTAGTGCCTCGATCTACACAAACGTTGGCGATCACCCAGCTGACCCTTACCCTTGCCGTAGGGGCAGCATACAACAATCTAATCCAGGTAAAGAAGCTCCTTCACAAGGCCACTTTCTCCATTATGGCAAAAGGTATTCCCAGTCCAAGCAATCAAAAGATTTTTCTAGTTCGATGGACATTATTGCCGCATCGGGACCTAACTGTGGTGCTCCCTGCAGGATCGCCATTAGCCTTTGAATGTTTAGGGCTGTTACGTTCAGGTATGAAGGCAGTTTGATCAGCATGAATAATGTGATGCATCTAGGGCAAGAGTCTCATGGTCAAAATTCTGTGCAAGATTTTGTAGATAACGTTAAGCATCAACAAGGCTCTATATGCCATGACATAATGTCCTGGATGCCCAGCTTTGGGCAAAGGAGCGCTTAGTGCCTCCTTCAACGTTGGTGGCAGGGATTGAGTGTCCTTAACTGTCTGATGCCTCTCTATAATTTGGGGAGTTAGTGGATAGCAGTACTTGGCATAAAAGGCCCAACCGGTCACAGTACTTTACCCTGACGTGCTATTTCTTGGATGGTTATATCTCCACCCAACTTATCCGACGCCTTTTGACATTACCTCGTGAGAAGCGTGACTGCGCTGGATATACAGGGAAGCATAGTAATCATTGAACATTTTGTGCTGCCTATATACTTTGCTAGATTGAGCATCCTTCAGTTCCATTCTGGAGGATGCTCTCCGACGGATTTGCCAGCCAGGCTAGTGTAGAGCCTTACTTGTCACGTTCTGTATGTGTTCAGGCCATGTATTCTCGGCAATCAAAGTAGCTAAGTCGCTAAGCTCTGCAGGTTTTTTCTGTGCCTCCAAGAATGCCTGTTGCTGATTGGGGTCTTTGTATCTATCGTGCTCTAATTGTATAGTGTACTCTCCTGCCCTAGTACTTCACATAAGTTTCACAGACCCCACCCACATGAGCTGTGCACTGGCACAGATCACAACCTTCTAGGTCTCCCACTCCGTTAAAGCAGTGGTATGTGCATTCTCTGTGAAATATTGACTGACTGCATATTTTATCAAAGGAGGCTTGGTCCATGTTAGGAGTGTTTAGGTTTGAGCATAATATCCCACCCCACCGTACAATATATCTACCCTCCGCATCCGTTTGCACGTCTATGGTTTGGAAAGGTACCCCTGGTCTCATCCATATAAGCACCCCCGGCAAAAGCAGAATATGTAGTATAATAGTTTTGCAGCGTGAATCTTTCTGGATTCACTATGCTGTGCATTATTCCGCGGTCTTGTGGTTGGGTCCGGATTCGTAGTCTTTTCTTTGTTTTTTTTGTAGCCCAGGTGGGCGTCGGCGTCACACCCCCTTGGGTGCATTTCCGGTGACGTCGGCATGCTTCCTGCGGAAACTCCCACTCGTGGGCGCCATCTTCAGATTCTTTTTTTCCGCGGTCAGGTCTGGATCGTTCCCGTTTGGGCTCCAGACATTTTTGGAGAAAGAAGAAGAAAAAGACAGAAATTGCAAAGAAAAGGCATTTGAAGACTCCAGGAGTCTTCATCGACGAGGAGTCGGCAAAGGAGAAGGAGAATTCATCGAGATCTTCGACGAACACGCGACCAGGGAGGCCCTGAGCGCTAGATGATGGACAACACGCCGTTCAAGTTCTGCCGTAACTGCCACCACAAGTACACGCAGAAGGACCAGCACCCGGTATGCAACCTTTGCCTACCGGTAAATCACGAAAGCGAGGACTGCAACGCCTGCTCCGCCTTCACCCCGAAGACCCTTCGCGTGAGAGAGAGACAGGGTAGCGCACGCCACCCTGCAGGGGAAGGCCCCGACTCCGTCCCTCTACGATTTGGGGATGTCTTCCGAGGAAGAGGACAACGCTGCCGCCGAAGACGACAGCTACACGGTCGTAGAGACCGATTACACGAAGACTTCTGATAAGGTAGGAGACTCTACGGCCCCCAAGAACCCGAGAGACTCTGAGTCTCGAAAAAACGAGGGCAAGGCCCCGAAAGCGCCGACGCCAAAACACCTGGCGTCCGCGAGTACCCACAGGCCCAGCGGATCCTCTGAGAAGGAGTCCCCGGCGCCGAGAGCTGCTGAGCAGCAGAAGTCGTCGAAAATCGTCCCCGAAAAGGATCGATCGACGCCGAGGGAGAAGGAGCCCAAACTACCGACGCCGACCAGAGACCCAAAATCCGGATCGACGTCAAACTTCGGCACCGAAAAGCACGGCGCCGAGCCAACCGCCGAAAAGAGCGGCCGAACCATCCGACGCAGAACACGCGGCCAAGATGGAGAAAAAGAGAAGGCGCCTCGAGGCCGAAATGGAAAACATCTTGCAGCGGAAGAAAGATTTCGACGCAAAGATGAAAACCTTCACGATCCCACACAAGACCAAACCACCAGTGGTGGAGGTGGTCGAGGAACACGACGAGGTCGCCGAGGAACCAGACCCGGACGTCGAGGTGGTCGACGACCAGGAAGAGGACGAGAATCCCTACGATAGTTACAACTATGGGGGATGAAGAGGACAGCAGGACGGACGCAGAGTCGGCCCCCTCTGACTTACAGGAGGTGGATTACCTAAATGTCGACACCGACAGCCCGGAGGAGGCGGTCGACACATATCCCTCGAGGCCCTCGCCGCCAGACGACATCGGGGCCTACAACTCGGTGATAAGGTCTGCCGCAGCGGCATTCAAACTCAAGCTCGACGAAGAGAAGCAGAAAGCAGACTTCCTGCTAGAGACATTGCTCCCCACACAAACAAGGAGCCAATACTTGCCAATGCTCGACAGCGTCTTGGTTCAAGGGAAGGAAGCATTCAGGGAACCCGCAACATGCAAGGCAGTAACTCCCAGAACAGAGAAGAAATGCAAACATTCCTCAAAAGACCCACCCTACATTCAGGGGACGGTCTCTGCAGACTCCATTATCACGGCCACGGCAAGGAAGAGGGCTAACGTACCCACTACTTCTGGACCACCACCGGATAAGGAGAGCAAGAGGATGGATCTGGCGGGCAGGAGGATCAAACGGAACGCCGCGACCCACTGGCGCATGGCTAATTCCAACGCCCTGATAAACAGACACATGTACCAGATCATGGAGGAGCTGGGGCAGTTGGTGAAGGACTTGCCCCAGGATGCCAGACCGAAGGCCGAAAAGCTGGTTGAAGAAGGGAAGAACGCGGCAAATTCTTGCCTCAAGACGGCCCTGGATGGAGAAGACACCTCCAGCAGGCTCATGATGATGGGTGTCACTGAAAGAAGACACGCCTGGCTCAGGATTTCAGGTTTCAAACCAGAAGTGCAACACAGCATCCTGAACACACCGTTCAACGGCGACACGCTTTTCGGGACAACAGTTGATGAGAAGCTCAGTCAACTAAAAAAGGATAACGAAACAGCAAGGTCCATGGGAGCATTGCAGTTCAGAGGCAACAAAAGGGGCACCCCGTCACGGAGGCCTGGCGGGAGAGGTGGAAACCAGCCAGGTACGTCACACCAGGCTTTCCAGCAAACGCACCAGGCAGACTCGCAGGCTCAGCAGGGGCAGCAGAAGCAGTCCTGGCAATACCAACAAAGAGGCCAGTCCTTTCGAGGGAGAGGAAATGGACGTGGACAGAATAGAAGAGGGGGACAGCAGCCCGCCTCTAAGTGAATTCAAAAAAACTCCGTGTGCCCACCCACAGAAAAGATCCCAGGGGGCAGCACGTACAGAGGGGTCAAGACAAGCTATACATCTACGACCACATAACACCAGTGGGAGGAAGATTAAGATTTTACCTCCAAGAATGGAGAGAAATCACATCAGACAAATGGATCCTCAACATCATCCAATTCGGATACTGCATAGAGTTGGAGGGGAGGCCAACAAGCAGAAAACCAAAAAGAAAACCACTAGCAGGCAAGCAGCTACAGTGTCTTCAGAAAGAAGCAAAGGAACTCCTGCGAAAGCAGGCCATAGAACGGGTACCCTTCAAGGAAAGAAACAAGGGTATATACTCAACGTTCTTCCTGGTACCAAAAGTAGACGAGACAATGAGACCCATTCTGGACCTAAGGTTCCTGAACAAATTCATAAGAACGCAAAAATTCAAAATGACCTCCCTGCAAGAGGTGCTCCCGCAATTGCAGATCGGCGACTTCATGGTCACGATAGACCTCAAGGGCGCCTACCTGCACATCCCAATGAACAGAAAGCACAAGCATATGCTCAGGTTCACCATCGGAGAAAGCCACTACCAGTTCACGACACTAGCCTTCGGGCTAAAATCAGCACCAAGGGTCTTCACAAAGTGCCTCGCAGCAGTCGCAGCGCACCTACGAAGGAAGGGAATACACGTATACCCCTACCTGGACGACTGGCTGGTGAAAGCAAACTCATACCAGAAATGCAAGCAGCACGCACACACAGTGACGAGCACGCTCATAAGCCTGGGGTTCTCCATCCATTGGAAGAAATCATCAATGGAGCCGGAACAAGTGAAGATCTTCCTGGGAGCACAGATCAATACCTTACAGGGCAAGGTGCGCCCCAGCGAGAAGAGGGCGAGGGCGCTGGTGAAGGAAACTCTCCTCTACCGGAAGGGACAAGCTCGGACAGTGAGGACTGCGAGCAAGATCATGGGGATGATGGCATCAGGCATCCACCTGGTACCGAATGTACGTCTCCACATGAGACCCATTCAAGAATGGCTGCAGGAGCAATGGTCACAAGCTACAGGCAGTTGGGAGGATCTAGTGGTTGTAACGCACGCAGTGCAGAAGGAGATGAGATGGTGGACCATGGAGAACATAACAAGGGGAAAGCCTCTAACGCCCCCAACGCCAACAGTGACCATCACCACAGACGCATCCCTGAAGGGATGGGGCGCTCACATGGAGGAACTCAAGGTGATGACTGTGGACGCCAGCAGATGCGACAAAGCACATCAATTACCTAGAATTGAAGACAATCTTCCTTGCACTGAAAGCTTTCCAAACAAAACTGTACAAGCACAAGGTGTTGCTACAAACAGACCACACCACCGCGATGTTCTACATCAACAAGCAAGGGGGCACACAGTCAGCCCCGCTTTCAAAGCTGGCGCAGGACATATGGAGATGGGCCATCCCTCTCAAGATAGACCTGCTAGCCATACACCTACCAGGGAAGGACAACATACAAGCAGATTGGCTCAGCAGGCAGACATCGGCATCCCACGAGTGGGAGCTCAATGCTCAAGAGACGAGGTGGCTGTTCGACAGATGGGGAACACCATCAGTGGACTTGTTTGCCACACGCCGGAATGCAAAATGCCAAAACTTCGCATCCAGACAGCCCGAGGAGGGGTCACTGGGGAATGCCCTATGGATAGATTGGTCCGGGACATTTGCTTACGCCTTTCACCCGATACCACTGATGCACAGAGTGCTGAGCAAGTGCAGAGCGAGCAACATGACCCTGATACTGGTCGCGCCACAGTGGGCCAGACAGACATGGTTCTCGCAGATCATGGAGATGACAGTGTGCACCCCACAGATTCGGCAGGAGGAAAGACCTACTCTCCATGCGGAACGGAGAGGTGCTACACCCAGAGCCAGAGAGCCTGAGCCTAGTAGCGTGGCTCCTGAGGACATAGAGTTCGCACATTTGAGACTGTCAGAAAGCACCCTGAGGGTCCTTCGGGAGGCACGGAGGCCCAGCACTCGGAAGTGCTACGTTGCGAAACGGAAAAGATTCACAACGTGGTGCAGGAAAGAAAGACTTCACAATAAAATGAAGGACTCCACAGTGCTAAAGTACCTGACACACTTGCTGGAGAAGAACCTTGGCTCATCCTCGTTGAGAGTTCACTTGGCAGCGATAGTCACCTACGCAAGGGGAGAGACGTGCAGGAGTTTCTTCACATCACAGGTGGTGAAGAGATTCCTGGAAGGAGCGAAAAGGATCGCACCACCCAAGCGGGTGCCGCCACCTGCATGGAACTTGAACATA
The DNA here is from genome assembly GCF_964261635.1 of Lissotriton helveticus. NCBI lineage: Eukaryota > Metazoa > Chordata > Amphibia > Caudata > Salamandridae > Lissotriton > Lissotriton helveticus. Next base: position 301,788,951 of record NC_136073.1, on the reverse strand, counting down.
GTCCTAACGGAACTTATGAAAGAGCCCTTTGAACCACTTCACAAAGATGCGAACTATGAAAACAGCTTTCCTGGTTGCAATAACGTCCTTACGCAGAGTAAGCGAGCTTCAGGCGCTAACGCTACAAGAACCCTACATACAAATACACAATGATAGGGTTGTGATGAGGACTGACCCACACTGGCTAACACACCCATAGAGGACATATGCCTGGCGGCAACATGGGCTTCGGTGCACACGTTCACGAAGCACTACTGTGTGGATATACAGATGAACAAGGAAGCACAAGTCGGACAAAGGGTGCTCCAACACATATTCAATAACCAACGCTCATCTTCCACCCAGCCGCCACAGAGATGAGAAAACGCTACAAAATCTATGCACAGCATAGTGAATCCAGAAAGATTCACGCTGCAAAACGAATAGTTTTCTTACCTGTCGGTGTAGTTTTGCAGCTTGAAGATCTTTCTGGATTCACTAGCGAACCCACCCACCTCCGCCAGAAAGATGAGGCTGGAGAGAGAAGAGGTGGTTAAAAAAGAAAGGACTTTAAGAGTACAAAGCGGTAAAATATCACCTAAATAGAACATTGCCATTACTTCGAAAACAAAAGAAACACGGAAAAAAAGAACCCGAAGATGGCACCCAAGAGTGGGAGCTTCCGCAGGAAGCATGCCGACGTCACCGGAAATGCACCCAAGGGGGTGTGACGCCGACGCCCACCTGGGCTTCAAAAAAAACAAAGAAAAGACTACGAATCCGGACCCAACCACAAGACCGTGGAATAATGCACAGCATAGTGAATCCAGAAAGATCTTCAAGCTGCAAAACTACACCGACAGGTAAGAAAACTATTCGTTTCCCCCACCATCACTTATAGAGGGCAGCCCCCTTTAGTGTCGTCAGTGAGCTTCCTGGAGCTTGGAAATGTGGCTTCCCCTGTGTTTAAAGAACGCCCACCCCCCCTTCTAAACTAGGATAGAACAAAAAACAGTGCGTGAGTAGAGCTTACACGATGAACTCCAGACATCCAGCGCGACAAGGCTCAATATGAAGGTCCGGGGAGAGGTATCCCAGGCAGTTCACCTCGGATGTCACTGTGGGTCTGTTCAGACTAGAGGAGGGGCGAGTTCGTGGGCCCAGGAATGCCCTACCACATCAATTCAAGGGACTCTCCCCTGCCGTATCAGTTAATGTCTCCCAAGTGGCTATCGTGCCCCACAGGTCCTGTGGGGCTATGAAGAACCTGTGTTTGCCTCAGTCATGACCTTCAGTCCCTGGGGAAAAAGCATTGCATACTTAACTCACTACTGCGGGCCATTCCTCCTCATCTTCCGCCCTGTATTCAAGGATCCGCAGTCTCCTTCACATTAGCCATGCTAGTTTTTAAGAATCGAACCTCAGTCTGCGTTTCTCCAAAACTGCGCTCAATGGTAGTGACCCTCTGATAGTCTGCGCTGGTTATCAAGTCTGCCACAATTTGTTCCAGTGCTTCTCTGGACACATTATTGGCTTAAAGAATAAGGTCCAAAGTAATATCGGGAGGCACTGGGGATGCTGCTTGGACCCCCACCCCTTCCCTTCCTCGTTGCGGGAGAGTGGGTTAATTGTGGTGTTCCTCCTTAAGCCCCTCAAAGTTTTGCAGTCCTACCCATCATTTGCAGGAGTTCAGCATTGCCAGGTGAGTGGCACGTCTGGTATGTTCTGAGGAAGTGTCTTCTAGGGCAGCCCAATAATAGCAATCAAGGGAGGTGGAGGGGAGCATGCCACACCCCAAACGACCAGTGCGACTAGGCTCAATATGTAGGTCAGGGAAGAGGTATCCCCGAAAGGTCACTTCTGATGTCACTGTGGGTCAGTTCAGACTCGAGGAGGGGCGAGTTCATGGGCCCAAGAAGGCCCCAGCACATTAATTCAGGGGGCGCTTTCCTTTCGTGTCAGTTAATGTACCAAGGGTATCTGTTAAAACCGCCTAGCTCACCGCTTTAGTACCTGTTCGCTCCAGGCCCCAGCCTCCTGAGAGCAAAGTCACTGGAAGTCGGCTGTGCAGTGTCTAACCGCAGCTCCTGCCACTGGTGTCCCCCCCTCAGGTGTCCCCCCTCCAGCGAAAGTATTTCACTATATGCACCGCCTCGAGCACAAGACCCCAGCGCACACCATTGCTCCCACTAGCAGCACAGATCAGCCAGCAGCCAGTTAGGGATGTGTCCGCAGCATGCCGACAAATGCCACAGGCCACACAGAGTCTCTCGGCAGTCTCTTCTCCCTTGAAGTCCGTCCCGGGCGGCAGCACAGGACAGCAGTCTCCAATTCTTTCACCACCAATGTAGGTTGTGTGCCGTAGGTACTCCGGGCTACCCCCTCCGTCAAGCAGGCCGCCATGTTTATTCTCTGCACCACTGCAGCCGAGGTCTGTTGATGGCTCTAGTTGCTCTGGATTATACCCAGAGTGCACTCTGTCGGGCCCCCTACATCAGTAAACTGCAGTGGAGCTTTAATATCAAATTTAGGGCTGTGGCAGCACAAAATTCGGCAGGATATTGTCTCATGGCCGTGGAACCCCGAGCAGCTCTGATGATGCGCTCACTCCAACAGTGCTAGGCCGAAAAAAAACTCTTCCTTGTCTGTGCCTATGGATACAGCTTAAATATCTTCTAAATTTACACAAGACCCTGCCGCCTCCCTAATAAATTGCTTAGTGGAGATGAAAAAGAAAAAAAAGGAATCTAAAATGGTGGCCAGATTGTGGGGGCATTTCAGCCTTACGATAGATGTTTTAAGAATGCTCTGCCTAAGTCAACACCCACCAAGAGTAGAAACCCAACCACTAAATGGCAGAAGTGTGTATGAATGTAAGATTTCGTCAATCTCAAAACCAATAATTACAGGTAACTGTTTTCTTTGCCTACAGGTATCTACACCTACAACCACTTTGGTGATGCTTTTCCTACACTTCTTGAGACTCCATACACAGTGGGGAAAAATGCTCAAGTCATACGTGACTTTCTGCCAAGGTATTCATTTCTTATGGAATTCTCTTTCCATACGCTTGGATAACTACCGACCAGACATTCTGACTGACCATTAGGGTCAACTCACACATCAGAACCTCAAGGAAATGGGCATAAAAATTGTGTACTTTTGAGGTCTTGGAATTTGGTTACTTAAACCTTCCTATGCAGTGTATGCAGATCCTACACAAGGAATGCCAGCCAACCACATAGGCTCTGTATACCACAAAATTGAAGATCGGTCTATTACTGTAGAAGTAATCGGGTAGATTTTCTTACACCATCAGTGCAGAATATTAATTATTACCTATTTCATTTTCAATAAGCAGGATTAGCATACATTTCTATAACATTACATCTAGATGTTGTGGTAGCTTATATGCAAAACTGAAAATGCATCACTATAACTCTTCCAGCCCCCTTACATGGGACCTAAATGTAATTCTGGTAAGACTGAAGGACCTACTTTACAGCCACTGCATTATGATGACATTTATTTTCTATCATGGAAGGTAACCATCCAGATTGCAGTTGCCTCCCTCAGAGGAGTTAGTGAGTTGCAAGCACTGACAGCAGAAAAATCTTTCGGAAAAGTTCACAAGGATAAAATTATCCTGAGGATAAATCCACTCTTCCTAAAAAGAAAAAAAAAAGTAGTTTCGCCTATTCAGTAAGTTGCTGTTGGTTGCTATACATCTTCCCAACTCCCCATACCTGGGGAGTATTCCCACATTCCACCCCCCCTCCACCTCCCCCCCCCCCCCCAAAATACAATCTTGCTAACTATCGTTATAACCCCACTGGATGGCAAACAAGCTAATGGTGGAGCAGTGGCTCATGCACATTGTGGAACCAGGGAGGACTTATTCGTCACCTCGCGACTATAAACCTCATAGAAGAAAAATAACTTTTAATGTCTGGAGCCAACAGTAGATGGGAGTATGCAAAATGTGAATTTGCAGCACTACTGCCACAAAGAGATTCTTAAAGGGTAAGTAACTTTCTTTCAGGGGAGGTGGGGGGGGGGGCCATAATAAGATGAGTAGTTAAATGCATACGAATATGGTATGATAAAGCAAAACTCACTAGATGTTCTACCTTAGAGTACATACCAATAGCTGAAATCTGAAAATAGTGTACGTAATAAACACCACACTTTCACCACACATTATTTTGTGAGTCTTCAAAGCTGGCAGGAAGCTTTTGTTTGCCAATCTGCATAATCTGCTCACTAGGCACTGCTTTATGTGCCACTACTGCTTTACAGTTTATTCAGTGCATGTAATATACAGCAGCACATGCTATAAACAGGAAATATTACCTTCGAGGCATGTGTGCTGTAGATACACATGCTTTGCAAACTCCTGCCTTCTAGTGTTGGATCTGGATGTTTGCAAGTTATTTTACTTCCAAGAAGTCTTTCTTAGTCACGGGGTA